>NC_135721.1:122048771-123291781 GCF_964656455.1 Halichoerus grypus
AAACCATGGGCTTATCACACTATCTGACCCGTAGTTGGCGCTTGACAAACTATCAAACAAATGAACACAGAACAAGTCTGCTACTCCAGCCATGCAATCTCTAATCCAGAAGCTGTAAACTCAAATGCCTACAGAAACCAGACTAATGACATCAGCGAAATGGGCCAAGGGAGTGGCTGTGGTCAACTGTGCAGCATGTGTCCCAGAATGGAGCAGCCACACTCATCCACGGCTGCCACAGCAGGCTCGATGTGGCCCAATCTGATGCGATTTCAGGATGCCTTTAGATGTTGGAACACAATGTTAAAAAAAAAAAAAAAAAAATACAGTGCAACACAATAAAGCATTTCTGCGACTGACTTTGAACAAGAGGCTGCATTTGGTGACCTCAATCCTATTTCAGAGACAGACCTTAAGATGGCTAAACTTAAATTTATATCATACAAGTCATTGTTCCTTTATGCAGGACAAGGAAAAACAGCCAATGTACTTAAGCCATACCCCTTAAAATAGTAGTAAAATAGGATTACTGATACTTACAGATACAACTGTATGGGTGTCCACTTTGTACTAGGATCTATACATGTAATCTCCCTCTCTCATAATGGATCCAATGAGATACACTCACCCAGTGAACAGATGAGGAGCCTGAGGCCCAGAGGGAACATGTAATTTACCTGAAGTCACCCAGATAGCTGGGGCCAGGACTGATATTGAAACTCAGGTGTGTTCACATCCAAAATCCTTACTCTTGACCCTACCAAGCTGCCATAGTAGGAAGTCAACATCAGTATTTAATTCAGAACACCTGACTCACACTGCCAGGATTCGATTCCTTCTGGGCACTAATCCACATATTGATAAGAGGGTTCTGAGCCCACGGCACATTGTTATATGGAGTTGGAAGATGGATTTAAAAATCACTACTGACAATACATTTTTATGTTAGCAAATTTTCGTCAGGACCCTATCTGCATAACTTGGGTTGAAGACACCTATGTCCTGGGAATCTCCTGACTCCTACAGAATAAAGGTTGGGATAAGCGAAAACATCTTGAAACCGAAGATAGGAGGAAACACAGAAACGGGGAGAGAATGAGCGCATTTGTGAGCACTGGTCTGGAACAGGCAGGTTGAGAGGCCGGACTGCCAACTGAGTGAAATCTCAATTACAGAGTAATCTAACGTATACCCAGGTACATTATCGCAACTCAATAAACAGCTCTTCGGAATTAAGTAATTCCAATTTGCTTTCATTCTGATCTGTGTCGCCCCGAGAATTTGATATTACCTACACTCAAATTACATGGCATCTTCTAAAGCCCAGATGTTCACAATCCCAGGATAGCACATGAACCATAAGCCAGCCAGCCATAAACACACTGACTGAGAGAAAGACATTGCTCGACATGGTGCAAGCACCTGCTATGGATACTGTCAGAGGGGCCCCTATCCAGCTCCTGACGCCCTGTGACCTCCCAGCCCCAGTATGGCCCACATTCTGAATGGATGATGCCATGTGGTCAGATGGCTGAGCCCAAGAAGGACCAGCTAACTTCTCCCTAGTTCCCAGATTCCTGGCTCACCAGTGGTGGATAGAGAAGGGGACACGGGGAGCCTGACCTAGCATGGACCCCATGACACAAACTTCCCAAGCCCACATGTCAACACCCACTTTTATATTTCCACCCTCCCTTTCCCTATGCTTGGCACAGGACTGTATGGGGAGAGACCACCAGTGGCCCTCTGCAGAGGAGGACCACCACCCCAGCCCTTCACCATCTCTTACCTCCTTACCTGGGAAATTACACCAACCTCGGCAAGTTATTTTAACAAACGCTTCTAGGGCAATGGGCCAAGCACTGCTCTAAGAACCTCTACACACACTGTCTTCTTGAATCCTCTGGACACACACCACTCTGAGGTACGGAATCCTATATTCCCATTCCCAGATGAGCCAGTTGATGCTGGAAGAGGTTGATGCTCAAGGTCACAGAGCTGGGACGAGATGGGGCCAGGATTTAAACCCACATATCGGGGCTCTAGAGTTCTTTCCTGTCTCTGAATTGGAATGAAGTGAAGAAAATCTGGGGAAAAACCTGCCCAGGGGTGGTTTTCCTCCTGTGACATGTCTAGGTCAGCTGCCTGCCCCCCAGCTCACATCACCTGTGTGATGTGTAAACCGGATGCAAGAAACTCAATTTGGATAGCAGCACCATCCCCTGGGAGAAGACTTAGCCCTTGAGAACACTTTTGTTTTGTTTTTCCAAATTTCCTCCATTTCCTGAAAGAAGAAAGATTTATGTTTATTCCTTGTTGGTTTTTTTTCTTTTTCTTTTTTTTTCTTTTTTTTTTTTTTTTTTACAAGTGCAAATATTTCATCAGTACTAAAGTATCTAACCATCCTGCTAAGTCATGGCAAGGGGCGGTAAGGGGCTAGTGAGTCATTCTTCATAAGACACTTTCCCCCAAATGCTCTGGTTTGCTGCCTTCCCATGGGTTCCTGGCCAGACATCCAGGGTGACAGGCCTCCTCTGATGAGGGTTCCAATGATTCCTGCTGCTCTGGGCATCCCCTGCCTTTCATTTTCTTATTTGGCTCGGTTACCACTGGGGGGGGGGGGGAGGGGTGTGTGTGTGTGTGTGTGTGTGTGTGTGTGTGTGTGTAAAAAGGGTTAAATTCATTTCTCTGGGAACCTGGAAGGTAGTAAATACTCCATTCCAGAGAGGTGGGGAGCAATGATGGGAGAAGCATGAGTTAAAAGGGCAAGTTAGCAACAGGTCCAGAGATTTGTCATGAGCTTTGCGTGCAGTCTGGACCCTTTCAACACTGTTTATAACATCATACCAGGCGCCAACAAGGTTGCACGTGGCCAGTGTACTGCTCCCCCCAGCCCGAACCCCAGCCCAGGGTGGAGAGCCCACAAAGGATAAACCACTGTCCCAATAAACCCTGGCCACCCCTCCAAACAAAGGCAATGATGCTCCCCCATGGAAATCGCATCCTCAGCCCCAAAGCCCTCCGGATTTGGCGTCCCACACCTCCTCCTCCTCAACAAGGGATGTAAAGGAAGAATAAACCCAGTGCTTTCCGGTTCCATTGGTCTGTGTGGAAAGATCAGAGCCCTCCAGCAGTGGCCACAGTCACTCATCCCGTTATCTCCCTCCCAGCCTCGTGCTGGGCACCTGCAAGGTGCGGGCGAGCCCGTGGAGGGCGTGAGCGGATACAGTCCATCCTCTGGTGGGTTCCCACTCCAGTGTGTGAGGCCACCATGGAAGAGGTACGATGAACTTCCAGAGGGGGGCAGCTCTGGAAATCACAGATTCACTGAGTGCCTGAGAGGCCTGCAAAAGGCTGCTTCATCACAGAAATCAATCTAACGGCACAAAAAAAGCAAATATATGAGCCTAATGCAATGGAAATGATGGTTTCTTTTATATATTAATGGCTCTCAATGTAAACGATTTTAAGATGGGTTTTTTTTTTCCCCCTGTTGGTTGTTTTGTTCATGACTGCTTAATTTGTTGATCTTCAGCTTAAGTGTTCATGGTATTATGGAGATGAAATGAGTTCCTGCTGAGCCCAATAATTCATTCACTCATCCATCATTCAACAAGTATTTTAAGGTTGAGCCTTATGAAATGACCAACCGCGCAGGTCCAAATGGCTGAACGCTGGTGGTTTCATATTTGGGCGTGCTCGGGACTCGTGCCAAGCACTTGGCTAAGCCTGGGGGGACTTGTACAACATGAACCAAACCAAAAAGTGCCCCTATTCTCACAGTGCTCATGTTCTAAAGGACAAGATGGAAAATTACCAAGAACACGAATAAAGGAAAAATGTAATTTTGAAGTGTGGTGCTATGTAGAACAAGGGACAAGGTGACCTGATAGAAAGCACCCAGCTGGGGTGGGGGCTGGGGATATCCCCTTGGAGGGATGGCATGACAACATTCAAGCTAAGACCTGACTGATGACAAACAGTCAGCCATGTGAATATCCATCTAGAGTCAGGACACCCCAGGAGGGAGAATCTCAGACTAAAGCTCCCACCCCCCACCACTCCAGCAACCCTCAGTTTGTTTCCTGAGATTAAGAATTCCTCATATCAGTGAGATCATATGATACATGTCCTTCTCTGATTGACTTATTTCGCTTAGCATAATACCCTCTAGTTCCATCCACGTCATTGCAAATGGCAAGATTTCATTTTTTTTTTTGATGGTGGGGGGTGGGAGGGATGGGGTAGCTGGGTGATAGACACTGGGGAAGGTATGTGCTATGGTGAGCGCTGTGAATTGTGTAAGACTGATGAATCAGACCTGTATCTCTGAAACAAATAATACATTATATGTTAAAACAAAAAAAAAGAAGATAGTAGGAAGGGAAAAATGAAGAGGGGGAAATCGGAGGGGAAGATGAACCATGAGAGACTATGGACTCTGAGAAACAAACTGAGGGTTTTAGAGGGGGGGTGGGGTGGGGGATGGGTTAGCCTGGTGATGGGTACTAAAGAGGGCAGGTATTGCATGGAGCACTGGGTGTTATACACAAACAATGAATCATGGAACACTACATCAAAAACTAACGATGTAATGTATAGTGATTAACACAACATAATAAAATAAAATTAAAAAAAAAAAAGACTACAGCTCCCAGTCTAGGTTCAGGCAGGGCTACCAACTAGAGGTCAAGGGGCCAGCAACTAGAGATCAAGGCCCTCACACCAACCCGTCCTTTGACCAAGGAAACCAACTCAGGAGACTTCCGGGGAAGGGGGAGGAGGGGAGGGGGCGTCGATCCATGTTTTCACCTTCATACACACCAGGTATCATTCCACAGCTGGCATAAGAGGAATAGCTTCATTATTTCATTCACTAAAGTAATGCTATATTAAAATTTTAATCGGTGAACATAACGCTGGAAAATGAGTACATCCATACACTGCAATTTTCCAGTGTAAACTGTCAAACCCATTTTTTTTTTTTTTTTTTGCAAAAGCAATATTGCAACACAAAGAAAAATCCATAAGGATGCTGGTATTCTTTGGCCTACCCTAGGGAATTTATCCAAGGAAATAATCTGGTTCAATAGAATAAAAATATTCTCTTTAGAAGAACTCCATTGAGGTGTTAATTGATGCAGAGGAAAGATAAAACAAAAACCAAAAACACCTGGAATTACCTAAATGACGACAAATAGGGAGATTTTAAGAAATGGGGGGACTCACTTGATGAAACAGTATACAACCATTAAGCATTACAACAGAGATTATCTAGACTTTCAAAAATAAATGGGATATCCAGCCCTTGGAAGGAGCAGAAAAGGCAACAACGTGCATATTTTAATGTAAAGGATGTTGACAATACCTCAAGGTGAACAAGAACAAGAAAACTGGAAAGAATTGAATCAAAGCCAGTGGGGTGGGGAGGGGGGTATTTATTTCAAAAGTCCTTCCAAAATATTGCCATTAAATCGCATTTTCAGTAAAAAAAAAAAAAAAAAAAATCCCTCAGAAACTATTGTACACTCCCTAACACGGCAGAAGACCACCACTGAAACACAAGGACGTTGGTTCAAACTTTAAATGCAAAATAAAGCCAAACCTGGAGATGCCTTCCATGTTGTATACCCCAGAGGCTCCCACAGGTGGACACTATATTAAGACTCAACTTGTTGAATAACAATGCAATATGCATGATTTTACAGTAACTCCGCCTCTTTCTCTGCAGGGTGGGAATGGGGGACTGGAAAGGGTGTGTCTTTCCACTGAGATGAGAAGAGGCACCTGGATTCCTCCCACCCTCTGAGGGTGGGGCCAAGGCAGCTGGTGAAATCAGCCCCGTGCGAGGGGCCACTCACCTTTCACAATCAGCTCGGCATAGTTGGACA
Source organism: Halichoerus grypus (assembly GCF_964656455.1). NCBI lineage: Eukaryota > Metazoa > Chordata > Mammalia > Carnivora > Phocidae > Halichoerus > Halichoerus grypus. The sequence continues at coordinate 122,054,663 of NC_135721.1, forward strand.
CACCGGAACCGCCGTCGGAACGGATCACACAGCGGTACTTGCTCACACTCCGATGGGCGGTGTCGGCCACGCTGACCGTGGCTGAGAAGCGTCTGTGGTTGACCACGCGGGTGACCATGAGGGCCGTGTCCCTGCCGTTCCATTGCTGCAGGACAGAGGGAGGGAGGAGGAGGAGAAATCACATCACCTTACAGCCCCCGGGGACTCCCAGCTCTGAAGCTCCACCTGTCCCCACATCCCTGGGGCCATGGCTTTCCTTAAGAAGGAGTATCGATGGCTGGCTTTTGCAAGTGATCTGACTCAAGTGTAAACTTTGCTAGCGAGCTGATTCAGGAGGGCAGTGCCTGATGGTAAGAAGAGAGGGCACAGGCCTCCTCCTGACACCTTGGTTCCCTGCTTGGCCTGAGCTTGAGGCTGGCATTTGGCCCTGAGCCCTCCTCCCATCTTCCTTCATCTCTTAAGCAGAACCCACAAGGTTCCCCCAAAGACAGACTCAGATAGGCTACTGAAAATATAACCCATGAAGTGACAATAAACAGCCTGGCCCTCAGCCCATGGCTGGTGCCCTCATACCCCACCCACAGGCCCTGAGGGACCTGTCTGTCTCCAGGTGTGGTGTGGATGGTGGCTTCCCAGCACCTCTCCTCCTTGGCATTTGCTTTTTCCTCAGCCTGGAACCTCCCATCTGCCTGGGGTCAGTCCCTCACCCTTAAAAACTCACGCTCAGCACATTGCCATCTCCGGTAAGTGTGCCTGTCACACCACCTTCTAGAAGCTATTTACTCTCTACTGGTTTTGTTGTTGTTGTTTTGGGGTGTTTGTTTGTTTGTTTGCCTACACGTTTCCCCCTTTAGACTAGACTCGGAGCTCCCCGAGGGCATCCTTTAGCCCCTTTTCATCTCCAGCACTGTGCCCAACTTCCCAACTTGGTAAACATTTCTAGAATCAAAGTGAATGCACAAGCGTTTTCGTCTATACTGTGCTGAATCTCAGGTGTGATATTCTGAGTCTGAATGAGCCCCTTCTATAGCAGCAGCAAGCAATGACAACTGGTAAGGTACATGCCTGAGGATACAGCCTGGGTGACTATTAAAGCACCTTCTATGAGCCAGACCCTGAATCTCCTTTTTAATCCTCCCAGCCTCATTTGAGGTATTACTGCTGCTCTTCTTAGCAGAATCCAAATGTCAGTGTGGCTGAGTAAATATGTAGAGCAAGGAAGTCCCTTATCCAGCTTTTCCGACTTCGGGTCAAGCACCTTTTCACTGAGACCCTATCCTCACTGCCTTTATTTCGTTTCCGAAAGTAAAATTGAGTGATTTAATTATCTAGTTGGATTTCGGGAAACTTTAGGATTTAGGAGCTTCTCCACAACTGAAAACTTCCACGATGCGATCTTCATCCCTTCCTGTCCACAGTAAACACCTCCAGCACACACATGACCTGCTTCCATCCATCCACGCTCCCATCAGCGATGCGTTAGGCCTGGGACATGGGAGGGGGTAGGACTCCAGGGCTCAGCTGTCCCAAGCCAATGAGATGGAACAGCAGGGAGGGCCGGGAGCAAACAGCCAAGAAACACGGGGAAACCAAGGCCTCTGTGTGACTTGCTCCAGACTGGACAGGGAGATTGGAGGGGCTGGCTTTCTTCTTTTTACTTTTTGGCATTCTCTAGACTTTCTGCCTTAAACACTGCTTTTATACTTGAAAAGAATAAAGGAACTAAGGGAAATGCCAGACTTAAAAGCATGGCAGGAGGAGGGGCAGCCATAGCCCCCTCCCATCCCGGAAACTGCAACAGGCCGGGACAAGAACAATGCAAGGGAACTGAAGGGAGAAGTAACTGGGGCGGAAACCGCCCACCACCTGCCTCATGCCCGGGTATGCTTTTGCAAGAGATGGTACAACTCGCTCAAACTCTGAGAACTGACGACCCCAGACACAAGTCCCTCTCTCAAAATATGCAGTGAGGAAGTAGAGGAAATCCTGGCAAATGCCAGGAATGTGACCTGATCTGAGGAAAAGTTGGCTGAAGGCACAGAAAGGCCTCGGAAGAGATGGGTCACCAAACCAAACCAAGCCCATTTTCTCCTCACTGCTGAGCAGTCCCTTCACACCTGGAAAGGGAGCGATGAGGCTCTGGCCGGGTATTTTCTAACCTGATTTATTTATAACATCATAAAGATTTTGATCTTTCTTAAGTTGACAGTGACTAAGCACTACTGTGGGCTAAGTGTTTTACATTCCTTCTTCATTAATTCCTCACAAAAATCTGTGAGGGGGGCCCACTTCTTACCTCCGTTGTATATACGAGGAAGCCGAAGCTCAGAGAAGTGATCTGCCTGCCCAGGCTTGCACAGCTTGGAAGTGGCAGAGCTGGGATTTGAATGCAGGCCACTGGGCATCAGCACTTGGCCCAAAGATACCATGTGGTGCTCTAATGTGGGGTAACTACTCCCCACCCCTCACCTCCTCTAGCACACTCATTCCCACATGTAGAGAAGAGAGTGTGGCCAAGAGCTACCTATGCGCCACCAATTTCTTAGCTAAGGACCGTCCCCCCCCCCAAAAAAAAAAGGAAAGACAGGGGTAGAGGAAGCAAAAATGCCTACGTCCCAGCCAGACAGCTCATCAGACACAGGGCTTTTCCTCAGACCTCCAATGCTTTGAACAGCCAAGAAATTTATTTGGGAGATAAGAAAGAAGACACCGAGCACGAAGCCAGCACATGAACTCTACAGACCATCATCTAAGAAGTGAGTGGAGAAGGAAAAGTACTAAGAAAGAAAATAAACCTCAAAAGAATTACGGGAAACAAACAAGGGCACCATTTGCAGGATTCAAAATGGTGCTAGAAGTGAACGGCAGACTCAACACTGCAGAAAAGCACTGACAGCTGGAGGCAGGGGTGGGAGGAGGCTTAAGAAAATAACCCAGATTGCCAAGAAGGCACCGATAAAAGGAGAGGAGAGAGGCAAATTGAGGAAGAAAACAGAGATCAGACAACATACCAGATAAGTATTTGGTACGCCTGAAGATGGGAGCTTAGGGAATGGAACACAAATTCTATCCTAAGTCACATCAGCTCACCTGCCTGGATGAAAATAAGACCCAAACCTTTAGACTGAAATGGCCTACCATTCACTTGACAAAATTTATGAAAAGCACAACAATTGAGGTACGCATTTTACTTCACAAAAATATTAGATGTTAAGGATAAAGAAGTATATAAAAATCTAGGCAGAAAAAAAATACTGTGCTGAAAACGCCTCATCTGCAACTGCTCCCAAAGCCCAGACAACCTCTGTCCTGGATGTGGCTGGTCTCCCAGTGGTCACAGCTGAGCTCCCAGGAGGCTAGATACTTGAGAGAGGCCAGGGCAGGGACTAGGGAAAGATGGGACAGGAAATGATAATAAAACAAAAGCATACAAATGCCCAATATGTGCAGCCTTGGGCCCTGATTTCATTTCTCTCAGCTTTGGTTTCCTTACACCATTAATGGATGGGACACTGGTGCCCACTTTATGAAGTTCTCGTGATGCATAAATGAGAAAGTGTACAGAGCACTGACCCCATGATGGCGTATCCTGGTGTGAGCTGAGCTCTCCAAATTAACCACGAAATTAACCATGAAAAGTGGGGTAGGGATAATGCCCCCCCCCAAATGTCCATATGCTAATCCCTGGAAGAACCTGGGAATATGTCACCTTCTATGGTGAAAGGGACTTTGAAGATGTTGATTAAGCTCAGGATCTGGAGATTTGGAGAGGATCCTAGACGATGCAGGTGGGCTCAACGTAATCACAACGGGCCTCATATGAGAAAGACGGAGGAGGGTCAGAGTCAGAGACAGGACATGTGGTGACAGAAGCAGAGGTCAAAGTGACGTGACTGATGGCTTGAAGATGGAGGAAGGAACCAGAACCAAGGAATGCAGACAGCTTCCAGAAGCTGGGAAAGGTAAGGGAGCATATTCTCCGCTAGAGCCTCTAGAAGGAATGCAGCCTGGCCAACACCTCCATCTAACCCTGTAAGATTCATTTCTGACTTCTGATCTCCACCACCTCAAGGTAATAAATTCGTGTTGTTTTAAGCCACTAAGTCTAATTTGTTACATCAGCCATAAGAAACTAACAAACAGCAAAGAGCCAATTAAGTGCAAAACATTCATTTTTCACATTTAGTTTAAATTTTATTGGGCGCTTGGGTGGCTCAGACGGTTAAGCATCTGCCTTCGGCTCAGGTCATGATCCCAGGGTCCTGGGATCGAGTCCTGCATCAGGCTCCCTGCTCAGCTGGGGAGCCTGCTTCTCCCTCTCACTCTGCCTGACACTCCCCTGCTTGTGTCCTGTCAAATAAATAAAATCTTTTAAAAATTTTATTTTGATGTGACTTCCAGTATTATTTGCTTTTCTTCTTTATGATGTCACATCCCAGCAAAAACAGAGAGGAGTAATGCATCCCCTGAGCCACTCACAATTTTCTCTTTAGTTCCTGAACCACCAAGCTTTCTCCCATCGAAGGATAGGAAATTGTGGGTTGTCTTATAAAATCTCTGGAAAATAGGCCTTTTGATAATCACACTTGTCATATTGGGAGCAGGCAAGAGCAGGACAGGAACGTGCAGGAGAGCCCAGAGCCATGATAGGAAATGGCACTGCGATGGACCACCGGCAAGGAGAAATGAAGGTTAAGTTAGAGAGATGAGCTCAGATGAAAGGGCAAGTAGGTGATGAAAGTCAAGGCAAATGAGCAGCAACCGAGGAACTGAGATCAGGAGAGATTCTAGAAGACCAGGCACGGTGACGGGCTCAGCGACCAGAACGCTGTGGCAATGTGAAGGGATTTAACCAGAGGGACTGGTGTAAGCAGCACAGGTTCCAACCATGGTCTCAGTCCCAGACACAGGCAGGAAGGGAAATGCAAGGGGAGAGAGGAAGGAAAATGCAAGGGGAGAGAGCAAGGGGAGGTTTCATCAAGCAGGAACAGACTCGGGAATTCCAGGTTCACAGGCAACTGAGCGGGTTTGAGTGGGCACGGGGAGGGGTGGAGTGGGCAGGGTGCCAGGAGCCCAAAATGGACCGCAGCCCAGAGACAAGGTGGAAGAGTAAATCCTCCCAAGTAAGACGCCAGGTGCCACGTACACGCATGGGGATACAAATGCTAGGATGCAGGGAAAGAGGAGCAGGACAGCAAAGAGAAGTCAAAGTCCTTGGAAAAGTCCAACAGAAGCATGACATGGATGATGTATATGGAAGCCTGGAGAAGAATCTATCAGGCCCCCACGTCACCACTCCTGCATGCTGGAGATTTTCTTTTGGTGCCTATCACATGTTTCACACGTAAGTATATCCTTCCTCTGAAATTTTGGGCATACTTCCTTTCCTCTTTCAGACCTACATCCGTTATTCTAAAATGGAGTCATCTTCTAGCCCCTCTGTATCCGGGGCAAATTGGATAAACTTCCCAGTGGGCACTGATAGAGCCGGGCTCCCCAGAAGCAGAGTCTGAGACATGCTGACCTACCGAGTGCCCTCAGGAGAAAGGGGATGAAGGACAGTGAGCGAAGGAGCCACTGAGGAAGGATGTGGTCAAAACAGTCCAGCTTCAGCCTGACTCCCCGGGATCTCGGGAGCCTCAAGTGTACCAGAGCTGATCCCAGCTTGAGGCAAGGAACCAGCACTGGTACCCCACGTCAGCCAGTCACTGGCCATGGCCTGCCAGGTGGGGAAAGAAGGAAACTGTTCCCATTTGCCCCAAAGCAGTTCTGTGGAGAAGGGGGAGCTGTGAGCGTCTAGCAGCCAACCGCAGTGCCTTAGGGTTGGGGGCACCAGCTCAGAGAGGACACTGTCCAGGACACCAATAGCATCTGTTCTACCCAGCACCTTCCTATCTCTGCCGTCTCCTCCTCCAGGGTCTCCTGAAGTCCCATGAGCCACTGCTTTGAGATATGGCAGTAGCCTGCCCCTGAACCTGTTCAAAAAGGTGGGAGGCGGGCACCAAGCTGGGAACGGACTCCACTGAACACTCGCTACGTGGGAAAGCTTGAGCACCCCTGCAGTAACACACTGCTTCCCTCAAAAGTCAATATATCTCCCATGAGTAAAGAGTTCCATAACTAAGTGAGTTTGATAAATATTTCGTTCAACCTAACAGGATTTGTCTGAGCATTTATTAAGTAAAAGTCACATTAACATTTTTGAGGAGGCAGCCTATGCCAGGCACTGTGTTAACTGGCTTACATGACAGAATTCACTTAATCCTTTAAAAATCTCTATGAAAGTTCTGCTGGGGGGGGGTGCTTTCTGGACCATCAGCATCACCTGGAAAGCTGCTGGAAATGCAAATTTTAAAGAGAATCCCAGGGCTGACATCCATTTGTAGACACTGTTTATTGGGGTTGGCAATCTGAGTTTTTCCCCTTCCCTATTCTACTATTAACAACACTGGAAATGTCCTCATTATTCAACGAAACACAAAATGAAAGAGTATGGAGTGTGGAAGGTGTAATTTCTGCCCAGAGGAATTTACAGGCTGGGCTAAAATTCCAACAAAATGGCAAAAAGGGTCAAGTATAAAGTTGAGTATTGAAGTAGCATGCTTCGTGGAGGACAACAGGGTCAGCACGGAGAGAGCTGTGCTCTTAGAATGATCCAGAACACTGGTTCTCAAAGTGTGGTCTGCACACCCACTACAGGAGCATCCCCTGGGGAACACGTTAGAAATGTAAAATCTCTGGCCCCACCCTAAACCTAGTAAATCAGGAACTCGAGGGATGGAGCCAGTCCAGTTTTGTTTTAACAAACCCTCCAGGTGCTTCTCATGCACCATAAAGCATGAGAGAAGCCCTATTATTACTCCTATTTTAAAAATGAGGAAACTGAGGTAGAAATAGGTCAAGCAACATGCCTTATGAATGGTACTTCTCAACCTACCATGCATACAAATCCCCTGGGGATCTCATTAAAAAGGCAGATTCTAACTCAGTGAATCAGAACCAACCACATAGGCAGTAGCAAGTCCTTGTCTGACTGCTGAGTGACTGAATTAGCATGTGGACCCAGGTGATCTGATTCCAGAGACTGAGGCCTTATCATCCCATTGCCCAATTGCCATCCCTATAGGACCATGCATAGTTACACCAGGACTCTGTGAGGCGAGGGTAGAGCGTGCAGTGTTCTAGAAACTTACTTTGCTTGTTCAAAGAACACCAACTGCCATCTTGCAGGAAATGATGGCTCCAGAGAAAACAGTTTGGGAAATGCTGTGACAGAGGTCCAGATGCCTAGCTTTCCGGAAACCTCAGTGGTCTCGAAGTCAGAAATATCCACATGAAGACGCATTGCCCAAGCATCTTCCCACATTCTTGGCTAACAGACTCTCTGAGTACATTATTAAGCAATGGCATACCTCACAGGCTATTAGGTTCAGGTGAGGTTTTCTTAACCCAACTTCATGAATCTAAAACAGTGGTTCTCAAAAGTCAGCAGGCACTAGAATCACCTGGAAGGTGATTCAGTAGGTCAGGGGCAAGCCTAGATAATCTGCATTTCTAACAAGTTCCCAAGTGATGCTGATGCTGCTCACTTTGTCCTAGGTTTCCAAGACGTAAAGGTTATTGCTGTCTTAAGTCCCTCAATGGAAAGTAAGGAGTCAAACCATACCACGGAATACACGAATGGAAACATTCCTTAAATCCAGACCACTTTCTGTGGTTGAGCAACTGGTCACTGCACCAGAAATGCCCAGCCACTGGGGCGTCATTCAGAGCCAGCTCGAGCTGTCCTGGCAAACCAGAGTCCAGACCCACTGGTTCACGGAGCCCACTGGAGGAAGGTTATCTGTTTGCTTTGCCCAGAGGCTTTGTCTGCTCGCCAAGCTCTAAGCCCATGAGGATGCATCTGCCCAGAAGGTGAACTTTGTCCAATTCATCCATCCGGGAGTGGGGGGGGGGGGAAACATATTCTTAATTGAACGATGGCACTGCGAAACCTAAGTGGTAGTCCTACTTAATCCCATTTTATACTCCTGCCTCTCCAATTGTGGCAACAGCATCCTTAGAAATCTCTCATTTTTCTTTCTCCTCTTTCATCAGCTTGACCTCTTTTAAAACAACTCGAATTCCACCTTTCCTTAGCTGCTTTTTTTTTTTTTTTACGTCATTTGAGAGTCACTCTTTGCAAGAAAAGGGGCTGCCAATACCCACACTTGAATATTTCTGGCCCTAGCACACACACATCCTTCCAGCCCCAGGCAAGACCTATCCTCAGAACTACCTAGAGAGGAAGCCAGAGAAGCACCTGATGCCGCGCAGAGTCTGCTGTTTTCACGCTGCTCTATTACAGCTATGGAGGCATCTCTGATGGCCTCGCCGTCCTGCAATCCCCCCTCCCCTCTGCTCCTATGGCAGGGCATTATTCCCTTCACGGAGAGATAAGACATAGCCTGCAACAATGACTCTCATTATTATTATTTCAGAGAGAGCACGCAGGCTTGTAATTTATCTGTGATTGGTCGAAGTGGAAACAGTACTCTCTTTAATAAAAGGGAAGGGCTGTGCTACAGACAGATGCCTGTTTCACAGGAGATGCTCTAATACAGAATCCTGGAAGCCTTCTTTCCTGGCTAGAAAATATTTAGGTGAAATTCTCACAGTTCATTTGTAAAGGAATATTCTTTTCACTTTAAGTCCTACTTCTTCAATGGCATGACATTTGAAAACTCACTAAAGCCTGACTCATTGATTCTCTTAAGACCATATTTGTACCTCTCTGGCAGTCTCCAAAGAATAGCTTTTGATTATTTTTTATTAAAAGTTAAAAGAAATAGAAGTGGACATAAATCATTTTTGATTAGCTGTGCTGAAGCCCTCCCAAGGGCCCCCTGCATGCATGGCTGACTGCTCATTTGGGGTTGATCCCCGGGTTCAGAGCTCCTGCAGAGTCGGGAGGGTCCTGGATTAAACCCCATAGGGAGTGGGAAGCCCTGAGCAAAGAGGATGAGTAGGTGGTGAAGGGCTAGCACACGGGCCACCTCCCTGTGTGGCACCATCTCCTATGGCAATTTCCAGGTCCCCCCTCAGAACTCCAATCAAAGGCCACTTCCTCCAAGGGCACATCTCAGATAGATACTTGTAGAGCATCTCCCGACAGACCCTTCTCTTCCCCTGGTAGCCTGGTCACATATGTGCTGAAATATTGAACTCCGTCTCAGTTGCTTTATGTCTGTGTCTGCTGTCAGAAGGTAAGCCCCGTGAGGACATGAAGCAGGTGCGCCTCGCTCACCACTCTTCCCCCAGCTCCCAGGCGCTGAGGCTGGGAGGAGCAGAGATCAAATCCTGAAGTGCATAAACTGAGGGTGGGCTAAGGGAAGGCCCCCAGGAAAGGGCATTAGGAAGTGAAGGAGGAAAGAATAGTGTGTGAAGAGAAATTTCCAGGTGTGAGTTGGCTACAGTCCTCAGAGATGTGCTGCAAAGGATGACGGAGGAGGGGTCCGTGTATCAGGTACAGAGAAGCTGGGGAGAAAGCAACCTTCTGTAGATCCAAAGCCCAGCAAGTTTTTCATCCCCCGGGTTGCCTGAAGGAGCTATTTTTTGATCTAAGGTACCTACAGGTGAAAAGAAGGAAAGACAAAGCATGTGATGATGGGGCCATGACTGCAAATACACTAAAAAGCACTGAATTCTAGACTTGCTAAGCTTTATGCTTTATAAATATCTCAATAAAGCTAACAATAAAAAGTTGGGGATTCCTAAGCACAGGGTTCCCCACTGTAAGCAAACCTGGCCCAGATCCACCCTCACATCATTCTCACTGGACTTGGCTGGGGGCGGAGGTGGAGGGCAGGAACTGTCCCAAACATGAAGGTCATGCTGCCTGCTGTGTGGTGACAAATGAAGTCCTTTGTCTCTGACCCATGAGTCTCACATCTTCTGCCAGCATCTATGAATCTGTGCAGGCTAATAGCCTGCAAAGAAGGTAAATGCTCAGACCTTTCATGGTTATGAGTAGATGATTTCGTGGAACCAAGAGAGAAGGAAGATCTCCAAGGAGGGGCGGTCAGCATCATCAAAGAAAGAAACGTATAAGGAACCATCACCATCACCACCATTGGCTTTAGCAACAAGAAAATCACCAGTGACCTTCACGAGGGCCACTTCTGGGAAGAGGGTGGGGGTAGTTGAAGAGAGCCACACTTCAAGTGTAGACATCACGTTTAGGAAATGTGGCTAAGAAGGGGAGAAGTAAGAAGGCAACTGGACGGGAGCAATTTGGGGAAAAAAAAAAATCCAAGGGTATTTTTATTTTGTTGATTTTTCTTTGTAAATTTGAAAAACACAAATCTAGTACAGTGCGAATTAACGGTGTATAAATATGTGCTAAATAAAAATTTTTTAATAGGAAGCCACCTGTAGGGAAGGAAAGTCTGGCATGGTGACCTAAGTGTCAGGTCTACGAGGTGACCATGGAAGGACGCTCAGGACAGAAGAATGTAAGAATGTGACACAGACATTCCAATCCTGCCTCCACTGCTCAGGACCTATGGGACTCTGGCCTGTGGGGCTCACTGACCCCCTCCAAGGCTTAGTCTCATCTACAAACAGGGCTAAAAGTAGCAACTCTCTGAAAGCCTGGCTATGAGAATCAAGCCCATCCTATGTGTAACCAAGCTATCAATGTCAGCTGCTGTGTTATTACCCACACGGAAGGGACACCTGGTACAGACGTAGGAGGTAGGAGCCAGGTCCAGCACATGCACAGCCCCGAGCCAGCGGCAGCCCTACAGAGAGCAGGGAACCAGGCTGGCTGGAAACATCGGCTGCAGAAAGGACTGACCTGTCTGCTTATCTCATCAGCCCTGGTGTGACTGGTGTGGAGCTGACGCACTCACAGGGCAAGAGCCTTTTCCTGCCAGATTAGGGTCTGCTCCCAGTCCAATGCCTGTGATTTGTCGAAACACATATGCTGTCCCTACTGAGATCTGTGCCAAGCGCTTGGACTCACGGCCTCATTTCTGTGACGCGTCAAATGTCATTTGTTGTACAAACCCATGGGGAAGCAAATCCTTTGTAGGGACGCCTGGAAATAAGCCCTGCGGTGGGGCTGACACCATGAGCCACAGTCTTCCATAAAGACCAGGTGCCACATACAGAATATTTCTAAACCCCCTCTCAGATGAACAGTATCTGCTGGTGAGGAGAGTGTGAGGGAAAGTGGGGGGGGGGCTGCTTCTAAGTCTGCGGGGCCTCGTGGTTTTTTTTCTGTTTCTATTAGTTACCTATATTCATTTCAAAGTATTTGGATGAAACAGAAAAGGTAAAAATACAAAGCATACATAATCTACCATCACGATCAATTACTAAGTGTCCCTGATACATGTCTTATAGCATTAACGTATAATACTATTTATATAAATATGGGTATATTTGTGTGCATAAATACGCATTGTTTATTTTTTTTTAAAGATTTTATTTATTTATTTGAGAGAGAGAATGAGAGAGAGAGAGAGAGCATGAGAAGGGGGAGGGTCAGAGGGAGAAGCAGACTCCCTGCTGAGCAGGGAGTCCGATGCGGGACTCGATCCCGGGACTCCAGGATCATGACCTGAGCCGAAGGCAGTGGCTTAACCAGCTGAGCCACCCAGGCGCCCTGCATTGTTTATTTTTGATTAAAAAGATACTGAACGCATTGTCTTATAACCTGCTCTTTTCACTTAAACGCCTATTGTGAAAATGGCATTCAATATACTTCTATAACCTGATATTTAATGACTCCATTCCAGCATTTACTTCTTCAGTCCCTTCTGCTGGATGTTCAGGATGTTTTCAGGTTCCATCCTTTTGAACATACTTGCAGATACATTTTTTTTTCTGTCTCTGGTTATTTTCTTAAATTCCCAAAAATAAAATTACTTGTGGGAAGAACACGTACTTTTAAGATTTTAGCTACCTATGCCAAATTACTTTCCAGAAAAGATGAACCCACATACACATTTTCCCTGAGTTGCACTGATAATCTGTCAGCACACCTCCACCTAGCTGGACCCTGAGCATTGTTCTGTTTTTTAAAGGGCTCCCCAAACTGCAGGCTGCTTTGCTTACTGGACATTCCACTCAGGGCGAACACCATCTACTTGCTTCAGAAATCCTTAAAAATTTTAAGTTTCGGTTGCTCAGGCCAACGTATCACATAAGGAATTAGCAAGTTATGAATGAGGCCCTTCCACCATAGACCATGGCATTATACTCTTCTCAAGGAGAAATCACCCCCAAACAAGATGAGCTTGTTTATAACTTTTAGTGGCCTCTATCAGCCTTTTCCCTAAAAGACTAGTGTTGTTCTAGGCTCAGGGATACATGTTTTTTGCATAGATCCTATCCATTGATTCTTAGGTAAGAGCGTGCACTGTAATACCATGAAAGCTGGCACCAGCAGCTGGGGGTTTCTAAAGGGCATATAAAGTTTCCAGGAGACAGTAAACAGGGGTATGGGCTGGTCTTCCTTTTTAACTTACTAATTTATGATCAGAAAGCACTTAAGGATAAGCACGCTATAGCGTCCCACTCTATAGAAAGGAAGGCAATCATTCTCTCCAACACAGACGATAGGGATTTATCTCATTGCTGGAGAAAAGGGGCAATGACATACTATTCTGGAAACAGAGTCACTGGCTTTATTTCCCTGACTTAAAACTGGTGGATAAAAAAACGTTTCCATCTTTGGTGACCAACAGTGATGTCTCAGTGTCTCTTGGAAGCTACAGAAGGAAATAGCATTGTTGAAAGGTAGACTCTTGGCCACAGTATACCTGTTTCGCTTACTCTGGAAATTTTCAGACTGAGTCACAGAAGCCCTGATCTGTGGAACAGAACTGTGGCCAGTCTGTATGCTGTTCCTCCAGGTGCTGGAACAGATCCAAAGCAGCATCTCGTGAGAAATTCACTACTGCTTCAGCCCGTGTCAGATCAGGGTGCAGCGGCCTCCTGATCGGCAGGCAGGTGTCATAACAGGTGCCTCATATTTTCTACAGAGATGTTAACTCACTTCCAACCACACTGCTGAATGTAAGCCTGGACTTAACTAGCCAAGCAGCATTTACCAGACAGCACAGTGTAAACCATCTACCTCCCAGTATTTCCTGAAATACAGATGAAGGAGACAATATTTCTGGTGGTTTCCTTAAAGGAGTAGCTATTGAAACTATTCACTCACCAGGTATATCTAAAGTATCCCAGGATAGAGACATATTAGCAGAGAGTTGGGGACTTTTGTCCCACCCCACTGCCCAACCCCATCCCCTCCCTCTTCGACCACCTCCCCAAACTGCCTTTGCACAGAGCACCAATATAGGAAACGAGCCTGTGAAGCTCAATTGTGTGCCCTCAATAGACAGAACGCCGTGCCTTACATCAGACGCTGTTTTCTTTATGAGGACTCCTGGGAACAATTCCTGTCTGGCTTCTGTGTGAACAAGTTAGAAGTTTCCAGAGCAATTGCTTCGTGTTTATCTTGTGGACACTCTGAACTGTGTATCTGACAAGTTTCCTTTATGCGGTTAGCAGCTGCGGTGCGGTGGGCTCCGCCCGTGACCCGCCCCTCCAAACCCAGGAAGCCACAGATGTGGAGAAACGCAGTTTTAACATTATGACCAGCTCTGCAGCAGTGTGTTCCTTTCCTATCTCCCGCTGCCTCACTTTTAATTTATGCTATCTTGTCATGCTTTATGTCCCATTATAAGCCACCTGAAAAACGTTCTGTGAAATAAGATTTGGTTTACACTGAAAAGGAGGTAAATAAATAAGATGTGGAAGAGCTCCACACCATATGTTTCTATTTTCTCCAATACTTCTATTACCTTCTAAATCCTCCTGCTGATAAAGCCAAGGTTTAGGACATGCAACTCAGAAATGCAGCAACAATCATCATAAAATAATTGGAAAAGCTAAGTAAAGGTGTTGAAAATATTGTGATTGTTCTTTCTCAGTCTCCTGACCCAACCGAGGCAATGCCGTCGAAATGACAAAGCTTCTAGAGAGCCCGATGCACACGAATACGAATTACAACTGAAAGATGAATTAATACTAAATACTTGAGTGACACATGGAAGTTTACCGTGAGTCTTGTGGTCTGCAGGCAGCCCAGGGAAGCAAGAGGGTCGGGCACTACTACTCTTTTCATTCTACTGCACTGCTAAGGAGCAAGGAAGAATGGTCAGCCCCGAGAGGTGCTTTTTCACCCAGGGATTTTCCAACTGCAGGAAATGGGTTCAAATGCAAGAAGAGAAGCAATACTATGAACTTCCATCCATGTGCGGAGAGATGGCTGGGCATGGGCTGGGGACCAACATCCAAACTAGATCAGCCAGAAGAGATGATGGAGATCTTTCAATAAATGAAGGTAGAGGTAACTGGAGTTAGCGTCTTCCAACCAATATTCATGTTTTGCTGAAGCTCAGGCTATGCTCTCCACTAAGACTTTCTGCAATGTTGCAAATGTCCTGTGTGCGCTTGTCCAACATGGTAGTCACTAGATGCGCATGGCTACTATGCACCTGCAACGTGACTAGTGTGATGGGCGTCTAAGTTCGGAATTTTATTTTAATTAATTTAAATGTAAATAGCCATTGTAACCTTAACAGGGTCGTAGGATACAAGATCAGTATATGGAAGTCAATTGTATTTCTATACAGCAGCAGTAAAAGTCAGAAATGGAGATCTTTTTATACCAAAAATATCAGATACCAAGGATAAGTCTGACCAAAAAAATGTGTCAGACCTATGCACTGAAAATTACAGTGAGTGCTGAGTGAAATCACCATAGACCTTAAATAAATGAAGAACTATACCATGTTCAGACTCACAAAAGTCATTATTGCTAAGATAGTCAGTTCTCTGCAAAAGTGATTGACAGATTCAATGCAATCAATCCCCATCAAAATCCCAACAGGCTTTTCATGTAGAAGTTGACAAAGTGATTCTAAAAGTCATATGGAAATGCAAAAGACATAGAACAGCCATAATCACTGTGAAAATGAAGAACAACTGGAAGACTAACATACCAGATTTCAAAACTTATTATAAAGCTTACAGTAACCAAGTTAGTGTGATAGTGGCATAAAGATAGACAAAGAGATCAACGGAACAGGAGCAAGGGCCCAGGAATAGCCCCCTATCTCTGTGGACAAAAGCAGCACAGCAGAGAAAGGCGGCTCTTTTTCAACTAATGATGTTGGAACAATGGAGATATCTAAATGCACACCAAAAGAAAAAAGAACTTCGATGCATACCTCACACCATACGCAAAATTAACTCAAAATGGATCACAGACCTAAATGTAAAAGCTAAATTATAAAATCTCCAGAAGGAAACAGAAGAAAAAAATCATTGTCTCCTTCGGTTAGGCAAAGATTTCTTACAAATGATGCCAGGACAAGATCCAAAAAAGAAAAAATGATAAATTTGATTTCATCCAAATTTAAAAATTGCTCTTCCAATGCTACAATTAAGAGAATGAAAAGAAAAACCACAGATGAAGAGAGAAAATATTTGCAAAGCATGTAGCTGATGAAGGATTTCTATCCAGAACATATAGAGAACTTCAAAATGCAATAATAAGGAAACAAACCAGTAATAAAGGATCAAAAAAAACTGAAACAGGCAGCACCAAAGATGACACACGAATGCCAGCAAATGAGCACATGGAGAGGAGTTCAACATCACTGGTCCTGAGGGAAAGGGAAACAAGAATCACGAGGAGGTACCACTACACACCTGTTCAAATGGCTCAAACTAAAAAGAATGACCATACCAAGCGTTGGCAGGGATGTTGGTGAGCAAAGACAGCTCCCATCCACTGCTGATGGGAATGCAAAATGGTACAACCATATGGGAAAACAGCTCAGCAGTTCTTTAAAAGTTACACATCTACTAGATGACCCAGCCATTCCACTTCTAGGCATCTGTCCAAGAGAAACGAAAGCATTTGCCCATACGTCCATTCAAGTCCATGAATGTTCATAGCAACTTGTTTTTAAATAACCGGTAAATGAACAACCCACATGTCCATCCACAGATGAATGTATAAAGGAATCATGGTATCTTCATACAATGGAGGATTACTCAACAAAAAAAATTTTAAATAAAGTTCATATATACACATCATAGAGGAATCTCAAAGTAATTCTGTTGAGTGAAAAAAAGAGTACATACAGTGTGACTTCATATAAAATTCTAGAACATGCAAATGAATACACAGTTGACCCTTCAACAACATGGGGGTTAAAAACAGCAAGCCCCACTATAGTCAAAAATATGTGTATGACTTCTGTCTCCCCCAACAAACTAAATGAGTAATAGCCTATGTTGACCAGAAGGTTTACCGATAACATAGTCAATATATGCTTTGTACGTTATATGTATTATATACTGTATTCTTAGTGAAGTTAGAGAAAAGAAAATGTTAAGAAAATCATAAGGAAGTGAAAATACATTTACAGTACTGTACTGTATTTATTGGGAAAAAAAAAAATCTATGTATAAGTGAGCCCACCCAGTTCAAACCTGTGCAAGATCAAGGGTCAACTGTTCAGTGACAGAACATGGATCAGTGATCACCTGGAGACAGATGAGAGTAAGGAGGGCAGAAAGGAGGGATTTCAAATGGGAATAAGGAAACTTCTGAGGATGATGGATATGTCTAGTATCTTGACTGTGATCACAGTTTCACAAATATACACACGTGAAAATGTGTTAAATTACCCATTTTAAGTACTTTATCTCAATGAAACCTCAATGAATTTGTGTAAAATATAAAACAAAACCAAAATACGTTCAATAGCCCATGTGGCTACTCACTGGTATTTCTACATTAGCATCCCTGGGAATATCTCTGATGCTGCAACAATTTGTGTCTAATTCTGTGTCCCATCTTTCCCCTACCTCCACTGAAAGAGATCCTCTCTTATCTTGCTTTGAAAGTAAGGCCAAGGAGCAGACCTAAGAGCAGAACAGATTCAAACTCAGAATATCCTCCTGACTTTCTTGAGAGACTCTTTCAGCCAAAGAACACAAGGCTTTGCTGATGTAGTGAAATATTCTGGCAAAGGGTGATTTTATCAGACTTTACCAGAATACTGTGGAGGAGCATTACCCATCAGACAGGATCCGGTGGACCACTGGGTAGTTAAGGTCCCTTCAGTGAAGATTTCATGATTCCACATACCCAGAATCTAAAGTATTAAATTTTGCCTTCGCCCTGGGAGTCTGGCCTTAAAGGACAAAGTTTGTTAGAAGGCAGCGTGGAAAGGGCATAATTACAAATTCTAGTTCTGGCACTTCTAGGTTTGTGGTCTTAGTTTCTCCATCTGTAAAATGGGTATCCTGATGCCTACAGAACCAAATTAGAGTGAAGATCTCACAAGATCATGGAGGCAGAGTATCACCCAAGGAGCAGAGGCACATCAAAATACCCCTCCGCTTACCCACACCGAGCCCTTCATCCCAGCACATGCTTTCTGCCCTTACCGAGGAATGGGCAGGCATGAGCAGGGGGCCACTCCCATCCTTACCTGGAGCCAAAGTTTGTCATGCTGAGACCACTTCCCACCAGCGATGCACTGAAATGTGGCGTTCTGCCCCACGTTCACCTCAACATTTTGGAGCCGCAGAAAGTGAGGTGCTTTTCCTAGGAGAGAAACCAAACTGCACGTGAGGGCTGAATTCAACAGCCGGCAGCACGTCCCCATGGGTGGACGGCAGCTCAGGACAAGCGCGGGGCAGCGGGGCATCAACACCTGGGAAGTGGCCTGGCGCAGCGAAGCTACTGTTGCTGGGCACTGCTTGTCCTAAGAGCTTCACGTGATCGCCTCACTTAAACCCCGCCAATATCCAGGCGATGGGTAACATCTCCATTTCACAATCAGAAAATGAAGGCTCTGAGGACTTACATAGTTCAGCACAGTCAGAGAGCCAGAAAGTGAGGGAGCCAAGACATGAATTCAGGTCTCTTGGAGCCTCAAAATCCCACTTATTAGCATCTGGGCAATACTGGCATGTTCGGAAGGAAAAATTGAAGGTGGGGACATGGGGAGGATTCATCAGAGAGAAGTCCTCCCTCCAGCCTGAGAGCAGAAAGAGGAAAGCTGAAGCAAAGCACCTCTGAGCCTAAGACCCACACGCCTGGCCATGGTGAGGACGCCGATGAGGAAGATGATAAGGAAGGTAGAGCAAAGGAGGGAGAAGAGGTGGAGGAGAAAACCAGGAGCTGTCATTCACACAGGACTCGCTGTGCGGGGTCCACACACGGTAACTCACTGAACCCAACGCGGCTGGTGGCAGGATCATCTCTGTCTTACAGTGAGTGAACTGAGGCAGAGAGAACTCAAGCAACACTCAGTCTACACTCTGAACTCTAAGCTACAGTATCTCTCAAGGATGGGAGGGATGTGGGACATTTGCTCTGGGGACTTGGCATAACAGGAAAAGGGACTTTCAAATAAATGAAACTCACAGGGTCTGTGAGTAATCATCCCAGAATGAAACTGTTTCATGTGGGGTAATGGGTTCATCTCTTTCCTTGTTTGTGGAGTCAGGGTCTCACCTATCTGAGCCCACCCAAGATGCGTGGGTTGCTAACCAATGTCTAGAAATATGAATTTCTTCACTGAGGCACAAAAGTGCCAAGGATCTCCTAGCACATCAACCAAATCAATGATGAACTGGACAGCCACTACACCACGATGAGACCAAATGAACAGTTGTTAAGATGACCAAGAAGGTTCAACAAGGGCCTCTGGCCATCTTTTCAGAGAGAGTCCAACACCCAGAGAGACGACTAAAAGCAATAATGTCACTTATCTAAAGCTCTGGCAATGCCAGGCACTCTGATAAATGCTTTACATGCTTTATCTAATTTAACTTTGTAACATTCCTGTAAAGCAGACAATATTACTATTCCCCTTTCAGAGAGGCAGAAACCAAGGCTCAACGAGTTTAATTTGCTCAAAGCTACATGGCATTAGTAAGAGACAAACAGAATTCAGTCCAAATCTTAGCCCAAAAGTCAACATTTAAATCATACATTCTCTGGCTTCCTGGGTAATGGGAGGTCAGTGGTGTCACCTGGATGCCAGGGTTGAGAGAAAGGGCTTGCAGGCCAGGCTGTGCTGACTCAAGGCTCCTCTCATTGCTCCCAAGTATTTAATCATGAGTCATCCTGTTCCCAGCCATTTGTCCCCAGGGCCTTCCCACTTTGAACTACCTGCTCTACCAATGTGTGTCATGACATAGAGAGTTCAGCCAAAGCCAAACCTTTGGCATGATTAGGCAGACCTGCTGTGTGAAAACACACCTTCTTCTCAGGCTCTTAAAAAAGGACAACAGCTCAGGGACCCCCTCATGCTACCTTCAGGACCCCACTGCTAAAGTCGTGTTAAGCAGCAAAGGCACAGGGGAGACCTCTCCTTGCAGGCTTCTCTAAACTGAAGATTCCAGCATCTGGTCAACCTGACAAATACCATGCTGCTTTGATTGTCTGAAATTGTTTCCTTTTGGCTTTCCTGTATAATTTTATAAAGTTATTTTTGCAACTATCAGTTCAAGTCAATTCTTCAAGTAGGACTAAAAGTAAACCTTGTAAGCCCCTTTACACCCCAGGTTTAAAAGGGAGGGAACAGCCACTCCATGCAGGGAGGGACGACAGTCTTAGCTCCAATCTTGGGAGGCTTTGTGCTGGGTTTCACAAAGGGACGTCTGTCTGTCCTTACCCTTGGGGACACTGGGCAAATGGTTTAACCTCTGGAACTTGTACAATGGGAAATGGATCTCTGGATCAATGTCCCCTGCTTGCTTCTGATTCCCGGCTTCTCAGCAGCAGACCTTTTGTCTGGATTCTTTCATCTTCAGGCCCTCTTCTTCCCTCCCTTCTAGGTTAAGGGGTAGAGAATTTAGAGGCTTAATGGCCCCTAGGGTTAATATTCTGGTGAAACATGGATGGTTTATAGCAGTGAGGTTGAACCCATGCACCCACAGAAGCCAGTTATATCAATGAATAAAGTGGGTCAGTGGAAAACAAAACAAAAACAAAACACCACCTCCTTGTTCCATAATTACTTTCCCACTTTTGATAGAGATTTGTGTAAAATAAAGATTTGGGGGCATCTGGGTGGCTCAGTCAGTTAAGCGTCTACCTTCAGCTCAGGTCATGACCCCAGGATCCTGGGATCGAGTCCTGCATCGGGCTCCCTGCTCCGCGGGGAGCCTGCTTCTCCCTCTCCCTCTGCCCCTCCCCTTCGCTCGTTCTCTCTCCCCCAAAAAAGTAAAATCTTAAAAAAAAAAAAAAAAAATAGTAAAATAAAGATTTCTCTCTCTGTGAGAACAGTAACATTGCACACACAGTGACAACTGGTATCTGACACCAGCCTCAGCACTGAGGAGGGACTAAGGAGTGTAGGGCCTGAGGAGAAACGGATAAAGACCCCATGACCCCTTGAAAGGGGGTTACTCAAATCCAGCAGAGAAGGCCACTCCAGAGTACTTTGCTCAGGGCAGCCAATCGTCCAATTTCTCAACCCAAGTAAGAAATCCGATTTTATGTGAAATCTCTCATTCTAAAATCTTGACTAAATTCCATTAAAACGCCATGCAGACTTAACAAAACACATCTGCAGGCAAGCTCTCCTCACATGCAGTCTCTGTTAGCTCCTATGTAAGTCATCTAGAACAATTCCCACTGGCCGGTCCTGCCTTGTCTGGCTCCATAAATCCAGGGATGCCCCCAACCCTCCAGGCAGCATGCTGTGGATCACATGACTGCTAGCCCTAGATCAACGTTCCCGACACAAGAACTTACCCAGAACTGGGGAGCGTCCTTATGTTGGCGACCTGTTCAGGCCACTTCTCTGAGCTCCTGGCCTTTCTGACCCTCCCTCTCCCCCCAAAACACACACACACACACACACACACACTCTCTCTGTCTCTCTCTCTCCCCCTCAGGTCTACTTCTGAGCCCTACGCTCTCTTCACCATGATTTTCCTCCAGCATCTACAGCTCAGGGAAAGAATTTATCCCGCCAGCTTCCGCTTGCCAACCTGGGGCCAAACACGGTTGAGCTTGGGGCCCAGCCCAGTCTCCAGCACGTGGTTTTAAACATTCCACCCTCACTCCCCACTAAGACCCAGCACCTCCAAAGTGGGGTCCCACTGAAGGGGGGTTAACAGCAAACTGGCTGTGCATTTGGGGCAAAACGCCTTGATGTTGGTGACATTTAAACTCCTGCCGATGTCAGCGCAGCATCTGGAGACACAGTATTATGCCCTTTATCTCGCTCTTTAAACCTGACAGCGCTCAGTAGGAAGCCATGCGATTGAGGAGAAAGCGCAGTACATACATTAGAAACGTGTTGCAGACGCTCCGTGGGCTCGGTGACATGGCCCTGCAAGGTTGTGATGGGGGAAAAAAAAAGAATTTAAAAAATTCTAAAAGTCAACTTGGGAGCTAGAAACTTGGAGACGGGGTGGAAAATCGTGCCGACGTTTCTCGTGTGCGGTTGTAGCTGTGGTGTCCCTGCTCACAGCTGACACCGAGAATGACAGCAGAGGGGTGACAATGGCTAAAATACTTTTAGAATCCCACAAAAATGTTAAATGGGCTATAAAATACAGACGAGAGGCTTCAGTTTGTAAGAGAAAATCATTTCCTTTGAGTCTTACGCCTGTCTGTCGGTCGGTGTTTTGGAAGCTGCACGGCAATCACGGGAAGTGGTAACTTCAGCTCAAATCGATCGAGAATACAGTTGCAAATCAGGCACTAACTGGCCCCCACCCCACCGGCCCTGGAACTTTTGGAATATTTAGCAAAAGAGCTTATTGATAAGTGCTGACCTGATATTAAGAGAAAAAATGTTTTGGAGGACGGAAGTGGAGAATTACAAAGCCTGAGGAGAATGCGTGTTTCTAAATATAGTTAAGTTTTTAGCACCCGTGAGTGAAACCATAAATGCACTCACACGAAGGCTTTGGGGGCAAAAGGCGCCGTCAGTGCAAAGGACAGTGCCGGAGCCACCAGCAGCACGCATGACTCACGGCTCCCCGAGCTCCCCCAGGATGCACACACGGTCGGCGCGCTGGAAGGCATCACTCAGCTCCAGAGACATACACCACCCCAGCCCGCACCAGCCAGGTGCCCGAGCCACAAACCCAGGAGAGCACCATTTCTGATGCCTCTGCCTCCCAAACCAACCCATCAAATAGGACCAGCGGACTCTACCTCCTAAATCTCTCTCTCACCTGTCCACCTCTCTCCATCTCTGTGCTTTGTTTCTTCATAGCACTGCTGACCATCTGTTACGGGCTACATTGTGTGTCCCCCCCCCAAAAAAAGATTCAGATATTGAAGCCCTACTGCTCCACACCTCAGAGTGTGCCGGTATTTGGAGATAGGGCTTTTATTAGGGTGGACCTTAATCCAATCTATCTGGTGTCCTGAGAAGGTTTGGACACACAGAAACATATCAGGAACACTACACAGAGCAAAGCCCATGTGAGGACAGAGCAAGAAGGCAGCCAGCTGCAAAGGACAGAAGCCTCAGGAAAAACCAACCCTGCTCTCTTCATCCTGGAATTCCACCTACAGAACTGTGGGCAAATACATTTCTGCTGTTTAAGCCTGCCCAGCATGTAACATTCTATATGGCAGTCTTAGCCAACTAATTTACCCTGTTACAGATCATATAATTAATTACCTGACTGTTTCATTTCCAGTGTCTTCCATCTCAACGGAAGCCCCCAAGGTCAGAGAATGAATGTGCATAAACCCAGAATAGTGCCTGTCCTGGAGTACATGCTCAGTAAACACATGCCAAACGGTGAACGGACGTCTCTCCACCAGCCTGGTCCAGGCCACCACCACCTACCTCTTCCATGACTCCAGAACTTCCTTCCTGATCGGTCTTCCTGGCTTCTCTATTCTCCTTCAGCTCATTCTCTGCAGAGCAGCCAAAGTGATCTTCTAAACACTTAAATGAGATCAAATCAATCCCTAGGACAAATCCTTCCAGGGGCGCCTCCTTGTGTTTTGATTAAAGCCTAACCTCATCAAGACACTCAGCCCCTCCGTGGCCTGGCCTCAGCCTCCCTCCCCAACCTTCACTCAGACCCTTTTCCCCTGTGCTCCCTACACTCTAGCTACTCTGGCAACACCTGTGAATTCCCACTGCAGGGCCTCTGCACCTGCTGTTTCCTCTGCCTGGCCTGCCCCCCCTCCCTAGATCACCGCACAAGGGACTCAGGTGTCAGCTCAGGCCACAGGTGCCCAGACTCATCCCCTGCCCTCTCTACCTAAGGAGCCCTCCCCAACCACAGCAACTCACATTTATTCTCTCCACCACGCTATCACTATCTGAAGTTACATTTGTTACTACTTACTATTACTTATTGAGTGGCTTTCCTCCCTCTGCCACTCGGCTAACACCATGGAGACAAGGATCTAACCAACTTGATGACTGAAGTGCCCCCCATGTCCAGCGCAAGTTCCTGACACATAGCTCATGTGCAATAATTTACCTGTTGAAGAAAGTAGGAGTGAAGAGCTGGAGTGGCTGTGGACTGAGCACCCAACTGGAGAAGGGGCCTTTGCGAGGCACCGCTCAACTCCATGCAACTCAGGAGCTGTGTGCACAGACCCCTGCAGACTATATGCACCGCCAGGATTTGTACATACTGTTCAGTGGAATTTTTCCAATTCCAGCCACTATCACAGAGTCCTCACTTTTTGATTTCTGGGGAGTTTAAGCCCAAGCCGCCTAAGCATCGAGGCTAAACTCTGCATTGTACTCCCATTACCCAGGAACACAGCCAGAGTCACATCCTTCTGAGTTACATCCTGTGGCCCATTTGCTGGCTAACAGGCTCTCAGCAATTCCATAACCACACAATCCACACTCCTCAGCAGGAGGAATACAAGGCTGTCAGGGAGAATCCTAAATTCAGGAGCAGCCCCAGTGAGGCTGGGGGGGGTACTCCAAGGGGAGGATGAGGCTTTAGGGTGTAAAAGCATCTAAACACCCTCCAGAGAACCCTTTCCCATACAGACGTC
Source organism: Halichoerus grypus (assembly GCF_964656455.1). Classification (NCBI taxonomy): domain Eukaryota; kingdom Metazoa; phylum Chordata; class Mammalia; order Carnivora; family Phocidae; genus Halichoerus; species Halichoerus grypus. The sequence continues at coordinate 122,078,754 of NC_135721.1, forward strand.
TCAGAGAGAAGGAAGCATTTGGCTTTAACAGCAAACCAGTGCTTGGAGTTAAGGCGGAGTTGAGACTGAAACAAGGGACAGGAATCAGGTTGGGCCTCAAGACAGAGGTGAAAATTCCCCACTCTGAGTAGAGAGATCTGGGATCCCCGACAAGAGAGCCAGGCCAGATTCTTCTGGGAAGGGCCGAAAGTCACCTACTAGAAAAACCAAGTATAGGGTAAGAAGCAGGGATGCAGCTGGACACAACAGAGGTGAGCGTCCCCAGCGAGGATGGGATGTGTGCAGGGCTTGGGGAAACTGAACCCTGCCTCACAGAGACCACCTCAAGACTGGGAGCTGGGCAGAGCTGAGTGTGTGGGGTTAGGCGGACCACAGGGAGGGCAAACACGTCCTGCAGCAGTTGTCCAGGGTGAGATCAAAGGTCATTCTTTAACGGGCAGCTAATCCTGATTCCCAGAAGGCCAGGGAGGGGAAGGCTTAATCGGGGTGAGTTGGATTAACTATCTACTATATAAATGGTGCATCGAGTTAAGGCAACAGTGCTTGGAGTTAAGGCAGAGTTGAGGTTGGAATAAGGAACAGGAATTAGGTTGGGCCTTATAACAGAGGTGAAAATTCCCACTGCATGGCTGGGGGGATTTCTGGGACCCTCTTCACATGAGGTCTGGTTCAGCAGGCATGACTGCATGGACAGACCCACCTAAGGAAATCCCAAACACCCAGCAGGTAACCCAGAGGGCAGGAAGCTCAGGCCAGAGTAATGAAGAATCTCGTATGATCTCAGCATTCCTGAGAAGCTGGCTGGTTTTGGGGAAGAAGGGCTCCCTTGCACAGACACAAAATACAATGATCCTAAACACCGCCTAGCCAAAACCCCTTGGAACCTGTCCCAAATTCCTCCAGAGAGGTGCTCTAAGCAATGAGTCAAACAATTGGCATTCTAGTGCTGGGGAAGGAAGTGATGTTCAAGTTCTAACAAATTCATTGCAGCAGAAGTGGAAAGTGTCATTTCAATTAAAGCAACACGGATGGGGCGGACATGAGAAGAGCCCCAAAATGAAAGGACTGAAAGGCCTCTAACAACAAGGGGCATGACACTTCTTGAGGAAATAGCAAACTGCACCACAACCAATAGCATAACTCATGGCTACGAGGAGGGAGTAGAGCGAGCCCTCCAGGAGTTACCTGGAACCAGCTGGCTGCCAAGAAATTAATGGGAATCTCCAATATGCAGAATGCTAACAAACTGATGGGGCTAGTATCCCAGCTAGCCCTCTGGGGGCGGCCATCACCCCCATGCATATTCCTTTGACTACAACCCCCCCAACCAAATGTCACTAGATAGGATGCCATCCAACTCCCCTCTGGGATTTCGTGAAACTGGGAACCACAGGTCCTTGCACAAACATGTTAAGATATCTGAGACTAAACACAGCAAAGAGAGCGAACTTCGAGGGGGAGACTGGATGGGCACAGAGGAGCAGTATGCCTTCGAGGACTCTTGACACTGGACCGTGAGCACTAACCACTGTGAGAAAACTCTCCCAATGCCTACACAGAGCTGATGAGTATATTTAAAATTACTTTTAAAGAATTAATAGCTTTGGGGTACTTTTCCCTGTGAGTGAACAGTGTACTAATTTGCTCAGTGTTCTGGTGGTGTTCTTTTTTTAAGACAATTGCACAAGATTCTATCCAAAGCCCTCTAATTCTTCCACTTCGGTGGTCTGAATCCCACTAATAAACAATCAGGACTTTAGACTCCCTTAACGACAGAGAGAGATTCAAACGAAGATGTTTTGCCACTCTCTGCAAATTCCTGTAGGTGCTGCCTGTTGAACAGGCCAGCAAAATTACAAATTTATTCAGGACTGATTGCACTGAGTATGTAAGCATTTCTGAAGGATTAAAAAAGAGAGAGCGAGCCAGAGATGGTTGTGAGCTGAATGAATGGGGGGGGACTACAGGCTCCAAGCTCCCCAGTCTGGCAGGGAGTGGGGCTGTGTGAGGAGGAGGGAGCAGACTTACTGCATGGATGAGCAAGGACCCGGACCTCGTCCACAGCGATGTAGCCAGGATGACCCTTCAAAGAGACGGATTCAAATATCACCTGCAACACACAGGGTGGGAGTCAATTTCACAGAAGTAGTTGTAGGCATCACAGGAAGCTGCCCAGCCCCCAAACCCTCTATGTTTCAGCTTCCCACCAGAACCTCCCAAAGAGGCCTTCTATTAGCCTTGTACACTACCCTGGCAATGGACTCGGATTTTCAAAACAAGATTAAAAAAAAAAAAAGGCCACATTCTAATGACCAGCAAAAGAAGAGTCAGCCACATGGAACATTTTTAATGGATTTCAGAAATAACGCTTGAATGCAGAAGAACAACCCAAACATGGCCTGAAACCCCAATCTGCACCTTTTTCATTGTTGTTTCAAGTGAAGCACAGAGGAGAATTACTTCCTAATACCCCAACTTTCTTATGAAGTGTGACAGAGGAGCTTACCTTGGAAGCTACCATAAGCCAAGGAGGGTTTACCCTGATTTGATTCTACATCCCCCAGGAATATATGCCATCTGAATTTTTTTTTTTAATTTTAATTCCAATACAGTTAACATTCAGTGTTATATTAGTTTCGGGTGTACAACACAGTGCTTCAACACTTCCATACCACACCCAGTGCTCATCACAGCAAGTGCACTCCTCGACCCCCATCCCTTATTTGTCCAATCCCCCCCAGCGCCCCTCTCCTCTCTGGTCCCATTCCCTCCTCCCCCCATCAGTTTGTTCTCCATAGTTAAGAGTCTGTTTCTTGGTTTGTCTCTCTCTCCCATCTTGAATTTCTTAATAACACCTCTTGAAGATAAGCCCCATGCACAAATGCTGGTATCCAGGAATCCAAAGGCAACAAGTTCTTTGAATTCTCCATTCTGACTCTCTCACCCAAACCGTGTATTTCAGTAGAGCTTTTAAAACTCAGTTAACAGCTTTCCTTGCCACCCACTGTCTAACTTCGCCTAGGAGATGTGACTGCCTATGTGAACACCATGAACAATGCCCTTGAGCTCCCTAATTCCATGGTCTTTATCTCCCAACCAGCTTCGGCCACATCCACATCCTTGTCCACTCCAGAAACCGGAAATTCCATCCACCGGTATTCTGACACAGCCTCCTGCCCCTCACTCCTTTTAAACCTGCCCCTGCGGCTCACATCGTACCCTGGACCTCACCCTTCCTAGAGCCTGTATGATGGCCCGGGCCTCCTGTATTCTCAGCAAGCCCAGGGCCGCCCCACCGCACTAGCTGACCATCCACATTGATCTCACTCAAAGCCCTAATTCTTTCACACCCTCATTCCAAATTTGACAAGTCTATTGCAAACCTGCCTTCTCCACTGCTGTGCCCCACACAAATGTCCCCCTTCAACATCACCCACCCAATCCCAGCACACACCCACAGCACATCTTCAACAGGTAAGGGGACAGGAGAGGGGCTCATTTCTAACTTCTTGCCCATCGATCAGAGGTTAGATTACACCTCGGATTACCACAACCAACCATTGCCTCCTCTCCTCAAGGCGTGCTGGTGCTCTTGACCCCTCCTCACCTCTACTGCCTGTTCCAGCTTCTTGGTCCTTCTTGGTTCTCTTTATCCTGTATCTCTGAACTCTTTTATCCCTGATTTTGGCACACGTAAATACTGGGGCTTCTCTTATTCTTTAAAAGCTACCCTTGGCCAACAGGTTCTGCTCCAGCACAGTCTAGCTGTGTTTCAATCACATGTGGGATTCTCAACAGTTTTATCTACACTCACTCTCAACACTCCCTTACTTCCCACTGCAAAACTCCACCCCCCACTATGATCTCGACTTTGTCCCCAACACTTTCCCCAGAACTGCTCTCATGGCAAATACCAGTAACATCAGAGTTGCTAAATCTAATAGACAATTTTCAATCCTTATCTTAAGAAGGAAGACAGTGTAGTGCTTGGGCTCTGGATCAGAATGCCTGGGTTCCAGTCTTGGCTACACCACTCACTAGTGCGTGACTTTGGGCAAGTTATCTTACTGCTCTGTGCCTCAGTTTCCTCATCTGTAATTATAGTGTCCACTTTACTAGATAAATTTTCATATTAAAGGAGTTAATACACTATTTAGAACAATGTATGGCACATGGTAGGTACTCAATGTTTGCCAGTAATTATTATTAATACTTGACCATTTTTCTACAATTATCAATGTTTGTAGCTTCTCCCTTTCTGGATCTCTCTTGTTTTGGCTCAAGTGACACTTCACTCTCATGGTTTTTCCTCACAGATCTGGGACTATCTATACTACCATAAGTTTCTTTGTAGGCACTTCTCCTCCTACATCTATCCCTCAAATGTCAGGTTCCTCTACTCATGTTTTTACTGAGCACACCCTGTAATGGCTGCCAATTCACTGACAATCCCAAGTCCAGCCCCACTCCATACTTTTCACTGAACAGCAGTCTCACCCAACTAAGAGATCTGCATTTTTATGCAGATACTATATACAGATGCCTCAAACACAGTCTGTATGCAACAAATCTGAACAGCTTCCCTATCAAATTGTCTCCCCCACAGCCCCATTATCCTTCCTGAAATATGGGCCTCAGTGGGTTGCCCTATGACCCACCCAGTCACTGACGACTGGGATTTGGGCATCTGCTGGGGCTTCCCCTTCTGCCTTGCTTCTCATTTTCTTTTTGATTCTGACTTAATATTTCTAAATCTGGCCATGTCTTTCCATTTCTGCTATTAAGTTGAACCATATGAAGCAACCATTTTGTAAGTCAAAGCCAATTCAATTCCAGTCCAATGGCTCTGGTTCAAATCTTCATTGCTCTTCATCTCTACTACCTCAACAGCCTATACAATGGACCCTTCTCCCTCCTGTCTTTCACTCCTCACTTTAAGTCTGTGGATAGAATGTAAGATGGGTGATGAGACCAACAGGAAAACCTTCACGTGGAAACTTTTTGTGGCCCATGTGGTCATTCCCGGTTAACGGATTCAGAGGCCAGTGGTCTCAGTGGGGCCCAGAACTCCAGCAGCTATAATAAGAGAGCAGAGAACTGGTGGAGAGGGTGGCGATACTTGCCAAGAGGCAGCTTCCTTGGGTGGTAAGCTCAATCATTAAGAACACACATGGCTCCCTAGGGATTATGTAAAATGACTTGGGGATGACAGTCACACCAAACAGAGAGCATCTGACACTAGCATGACAACTGCTCTGGAAGAGGGGTTTACTAAGATAACAGGGTCCTTCAGTGGCACAGAAACAAAAATGTGTAGGGAGTGTGGGAAAGTCTGCAGAAATAAAAGGCTAAATAAAGGATAAATGCCACAGCCTGCAGAGAAGAAAGTCAACAGAAGACCTTACTATAAAGAATTAAGTATCTAATTATATTTTCAATAACTGAAAGGAAAACAAAAGCAAAGGCCATGGGGTAAAAAAATAAAATAGAACACAGAAAATATATTTTAAAACATGAAAGCATTCAAACTGTGTAATAAAAATGACAAAAGAAAAAATATTTCTGTTGTGACAATAAATATAAATGGGTTAAAATAGAGAAAAGGTCTCAGACTGTCTAAATAAACAAAATCTAATTGTACACTAGAAGATAAACACCTAACACAAAATGACCCAGTTAACTTAAAAATAACAAGTTGAACAAAGGCATAATGGGAAAATGCAAACAGGGCGCCTGGGTGGCTCAGTTGGTTAAGCGACTGCCTTCAGCTCAGGTCATGATCCTGGAGTCCCAGGATCGAGTCCCGCATCGGGCTCCCTGCTCGGCAGGGAGTCTGCTTCTCCCTCTGACCCTCCCCCCTCTCATGCTCTCTCTCTCTCTCATTCTCTCTCTCAAATAAATAAATAAAATCTTAAAAAAAAAAAAAAAAGAAAAGAAAATGCAAACAAACAGAAAACAGTGGTTGTAAAAATAATGTAAAAGTGTCAAAGTATAATTTAAACTGGAAAAAAATAAAAACCATTAAGTGGATTAAAATGTCATTTTTTTAAATGTATGAGTTAATAGGCTTAAAAAGAGAAAAAGATGAGGAATAAAAACAAAATTTGAAAATTTTAGCTCACGTCTTAGACTTCAGCCAAACAGAAAAAAACAAAGATATAAGTATGTGCTTGTATCTTATGAATATATGAATAATAAAATGATATGAATAATAATGCATTTAGTAAACATAGATTATTTAACACAAAGATCAGATTATAGGCTAAAGACTAACTTCAACAAATCTCTCAAAGAACAAGGTGTAGAATGAGTCTGGAAGCTTTCCTTCTGTTTCTATTTTCTGAAACAGCTTCAGTAGAATAGGTATGATTTCTTCTTTGAATGTTTGGTAGAATTCCCCAGGGAATCCATCAGGCCCTGGACTCTTGTTTTTTGGGAGGTTTTTGATCACTGCTTCAATCTCGTTACTGGTTATTGGCCTATTCAGGTTGTCAATTTCTTCCTGTTTCAGTCTTGGGAGTTTATAGGTTTCCAGGAAGGCATCCATTTCATCCAGGTTGCTCAGCTCATTGGCATATAGTTGTTGACAATAATTTCTAATAATTGTTTCTATTTCCTTGGTGTTAGTTGTGATCTCTCCCCTTTCATTCATAATTTTATTCATTTGGGTCCTTTCTCTTTTCTTCTGGATAAGTCTGGCCAGTGGTTTATCGAGCTTATTAATTCTTTCAAAGAACCAGCCTCTAGTTTCGTTGATCTGATCTATTGTGTTTCTGGTTTCTAATTCATTGATCTCTGCTCGAATCTTAATTATTTCTCTTCCAATGTGTGGCTTAGGCATCGTTTGTTGCTTTTTCTCTAGTTCTTTAAAGTGTAGAGTTAGTTGGTGAATTCGGGATTTTTCTGTTTTTTTGAGTGAGGCTTGGATGGCTATGTATTTCCCCCTTAGGACCACCTTTGCAGTATCCCATAGGTTTTGGACCGATGTGTTTTCGTTCTCATTGGTTTCCATGAATTGTTTAAGTTCTTCTTTGATTTCCTGGTTGACTTAAACATTCTTGAGCAGAGTGGTCTTTAGCTTCCACATGTTTGAATTTCTTCCAAATTTTTTCTTGTGATTGAGTTCCAGTTTTAAAGCTTTATGGTCTGAGAATATGCAGGGAATAATCTCAATCTTTTGGTATTGGTTGAGATCTGATTTGTGACCCAGTATGTGGTCTATTCTGGACAAAGTTCCATGTGTGCTCGAGAAGAATGAGTACTCTGTTGTTTTAGGGTGGAATGTTCTGTATATATCTATGAGGTCCATCTGATCCAGTGTGTCATTCAAAGCTCTTGTTTCTTTGTTGATTTTCTGCTTAGATGATCTATTGCTGAGAGTGGAGTATTGAGGTCTCCTACAATTAACATATTGTTATCAATATGACTCTTTATTTTGGTTAACAGTTGGCTTATGTAGATGGCTGCTCCCATGTTGGGGGCCCAAAGTTCATAGCAGCAATGTCTGCAATAGCCAAACTGTGGAAAGAGCCGAGATGCCCTTCAGCAAATGAATGGATAAAGAAGATGTGGTCCATATATACAATGGAATATTACTCAGCCATCAGAAAGGATGAATACCCAACTTTTACATCAACATGGATGGGACTGGAGGAGATTATGCTAAGTGAAATAAGTCAAGCAGAGAAAGTCAATTATCATATGGTTTCACTTATTTGTGGAACATAAGGAATAGTATGGAGGACATTAGGAGAAGGAAGGGAAAAATGAAGGGGGGAAATCGGAGGGAGAGATGAACCATGAGAGACTATGGACTCTGAGAAACAAACTGAGGGGTTTTTTTTGGGGGGGGGGGATGGGTTAGCCGGTGATGGGTATTAAGGAGGGCACATACTGCATGGAGCACTGGGTGTTATAAGAAAACAATGAAGCGTGGATCACTACATCAAAAACTAATGAGGTATTGTATGGTGACTAACATAACATAATAAAATAAAATTTAAAAAAAAGAACAAGCTGTATAGGTCTGGGCCTATGTATTTTCTGACAAGTTTTCTAAGGCTAAAAATTAATGACAAAATCTTAAAAATCAATTTCTTAAAATTGAAATATTATATATTTCTTAAATATGTAATACCTTCCATAATAACTATGATTTCAAAGTATGTTTTCTTTCTTAACAGAAGCCTGAAACAAAAGCCAAATGGCAAGCTGAGAATAGTATTTGTAACATCTAGGTCAGCTAAAAGATAAATAATCTGTTTTGTGTCAAGAATTCTGAAGAATCAACAAAATAAATCCTCCAAAAGAAAAGCTGGCAAGTGACTTGAGCAGGTAATTCAAAAAAGATAAAGTAGGAGTGGTAATAATCTATGAATGCATCTTTTAAATGATACCAGGAAGATTATGGCAGATGGATATTTTCTTTGTAATTTTCTAGATTTTTCTAAATTTTCTGCAAAAGAATGAGCTATTTTATACTTACAAAAAAATTAAATGCTCTAAGGTGCATTACATTTTTGTGTCTCTCTTCATGCTGTATTATCACTATGTCATGTACCATGGCATAATTAATTCCACTATAGCACCTATCAGCCTATCACACCATCTTGTAATTGCTTGTTCCCAAATCATTTCATTCCCTAAACTCCAAACCCACTGGGAACAGAAACAGCATCTTCATTCATTCATTCATTCATGCATTCAGCATTTACAGAGACCCTCCTCTGTACCAAACACTGGGACACATGCTGGGGCTATAAAAGTGAATGAGACAATTAAGGTCCTAACTCTGATGAACTTCATATTCTAGCGAATGGAAATGGAAATTAAATAAATATATAAAATTAAACTCATTTTGTAATTGGTATTATGAAGGAAATAAATAGAATATTGTGAATAACTAAGGGGAGGAGGGTCTACTTTACTTAGAGTGGTCAGGAGAGAACCCTATGGAGGTGATACTTGAGACCAGAAGGATGAAAGTAGCCTGTCAAGGAAAATGTGGGGGCGAGGGCAAAGGCCATGAGGCAGAGAAGAGTTGGGGATGATATGGGAGCACAGGAATGAGACTGATGTGGCTGGGATACAGTGAGTAAGCTAGAGAGGCACAAGGTGAGGCTGGAGCATTAGCTGGAGGGTCAGGCAACATGGAGTCTTACAAGACATGGCAGGGAGCCTGAATTTTCCTCTAAGTCACCGAAAGTTCTAAAGCCGGGATGTGACATAATCTAATCTACATTCTACAGAGATCCTCCTGGCTGTGCTGTGGAAAGTGTAGTCATCCAATGGGAAGGTAAGGATGGCTCTCATGAAGGTGGTGGAAAACAAAGACGTCGATGGCTGGAGAGGTATTTCAAAGGCAGAGATGAAATCATTGCTGTGGGAGCAAGAGAGGAAAAGTGAAGGAAAGAGAAGACTCATTGAGGACCCTTCAACTTGGGGCTTGAGCTTCTAGGTTGATTCTGGTGTCATTTACTGACACGGGAAGATGACACAAGGAACATGTGATGGGCACACAGGCAGGGCAACATCAGGATTTCTTTTTGGCCACGCTAAGCTTGAGATGCCAAGTAAACATCTTAATGGATATGTTGACTGGGACCCTGGCATTCTGTTTCTGGAGCTCATGGGTGATTTAAGACCAGAAGTACAAACATGGTAGCTTTGGCTATACCAGTGACATTTTAAATGCCATACCAATGACATTTTAAATGTCATTTGAAACTGATGAACTAGATGAGGTCACCATGGAATGCAGAGTAGGTAATTCAGAGAAGAGAGCTAGGGCCAAAGGTCAAGTGCTAAAAGCACAATAGAGAATTTTTTTGGGGGGGGGATGGTAGAGATTTAAGCATGATTTTAGGTAGAGAGAAATGAATCAAGGGAATAGGATAACACACAAGGGGGTGAGGGAATCAATGAAACAAGCTTCTAGAAGGAGGAGTCAATTGAGATCAGGACTCCAGTGAGGGACTGGTATTGACCAGAAAGGACACCTCATCAACTGAGACTGAATGATAATAAAAATAATAAAAACAGAAATATAACCACAATAATGAAGGCTGGCGATATTGGCCATTTGTTACACAGTCTTGATCCAGTCTCTCAAAAGCCCTAAAGGGGGGGCGGGGGACAGCTGTGTTACTAAAGCTCAGAAGGGGAGCCAGAGGTAGATTGAGAACTGAGGCCCTGGGCTCTTAGCTCACAGTGCACAGCCACACCTATTACTGGGCTTCAGTGGAAAGCAGTCCAAATCTCTTTTAACCAAAACACATGGTTAAGCAGAATTCTAACTTTTTTTCCAGTTAATCAAAGTATAACTTGAACTCTTTTAACACTTGGACCGTTTCTTGCATCATGACCCAGTGTCTAACCCGTATCATAATTACTAACAAGTGTTCCATTAATGAATGCAAGGCTGGTCATGGGAGAATGGGTGATAGGAAAACACATTTGTTCACTGTTCGCTCTCCCTTCCTCTGCAGAAGTAACAATTCTAGAATGAGAGAGAGAATCTTTCACTTATCAGAATTCCTCTTGAGAATTTTTTTTTAAAGCATCAGGGTAGGTTAGACTTGGGTTTCTCAAACATGGGAGAAAAATATTCCATAAGAAACAAGGGAAAGAATGCTCTGGCTTTCCATTAAATGAGTTAATAATTTTAAAGGTTTGCAATATACATGGTAATATATTGATAAATATTACTATTACTGTTGTTCTTAGTCTGGAGAGAGGGATGGGCAGTAAGAGCAGGAATCCCAGGGAACGGTGCTAGGTCTGGGGGGAGGAAGAAGCTAATGCACCACCCAACATAACTATTCCCTCCAGTCCCACCTCAAGCTTCCACTGAAGTTCCTGCACTCAACAGACTCTTTCATAGGAGTCCCGACTGTAAGAAACTGGCACAAGCTGGACTTTGGGTCCACATGGAGTTACATGGAAATAAAGAGCCATATGTAGTTGCAGGAACCAAGGGAGTTGGGGAAAGGTGATGGGGACTAAGTACAGAAGCAGAGAGAAAAAGACCATGGCAGCCCACGAAATCCCTGATGAAGTCTCCAGACTCCTCAGATCCTAGAACCAGGGTCCACAGGATATTTATACCACAGGCAGGCTGGGCATACAGCTGAGAACACAGCACTTCCCAAGACAGAACTGGGGCAAGTCCTCCCCATCACTGCCAGATCACTCAGAGCAAAATGCTCACAAAGCATACAGGAGCCAAGAGGGTCTTATCTCGGGCATGCCACTCCAGAATTACAATTTTTTTTAATAAAAATCATGCAAGCTGCCATGAGATAGACCCCCTCAATGCCTGGGGAGTGAGGAGTCAACACAGATAACAAGACTGGATGTATCAGAAATAGAGCCAGAAGGGAAAGGAAAGGAAAAAGGTCCATGCTGGACCCTCTAAGGCCTATCTGAACTCACCTGCTGAGGCAGGTCCCCTCAACACTGAACTCTCTCAACGAGGCTGGCACTAAGGTGGGTAAAGAATTGTAGAGGCTACTTTAGTGCTGTTTACAGGTGGCAGGGAGGGCAGAGAGGACGGAGGGCGGAGGGTGGGCAGAAGTAGACCATGCCAACACCCAGGGATGCTCCATGTCAATGTATGGGGGCAGGGACTCTGACAGGCAGGGATGGGGCAGAAGGCCTAGGCTGGGAAACTCACCTGCTCTGCAGGACATTCTTCAATCCCAAGGCCACTACATGGATCTACGGTCAACTACACATGCCCCAGACCCTGGAACCTTAGAGACCTCCTAAGGCTTGCATGGAAAGGCACAAACCTCTCCCCATGCATGAGCTGCTGGACAAAGTCAGGAACTATTTCCCAGGAGAGGCTCAGAGATGAGTCACCCTCAACCTCTCCAAAGAGCAGGTTGTGTGCATGTTGGGGGAAGGGATGGATAGGTCAGGACATGCTTTAAAGGAGTGGGCACTCTATCCTCACCTTTTGTAGTCCTTGAGCAGAGAATCTGTACAGCAAAAGTTTTAAGGGGCTGCAAACATTTTCTCCAAAGACAGAAAAATGTTGGCTCACCAGCACCCCTCTTAGGAAGACAACCACATATTTTCATGGAGAGGAATTGCTTAGGGAGAAATCAAGAGAGCCTCTCTCCCATCCCAGCCCCAGAAGGCCTGAATAAAATGAGGAGGAGAGTTTGCTGCTCAGCAAAGAGGGGAGGTGAAAGAGAGGAGATGGGGGAGAGTGTGAAGGGTGGGAAAGTGGCCCCCCCATGAGATGCACCCCCCTAAATTGTACGTGAAGTTACTGAGCCTCCAGAGTGCCAGATGCTAGTGCCCGATCCCTGAGAAAGGGACTGGATCTCAATTCCAGTTGAATCGAAGCCTGGCAGGCCCTAGATTTCATGGGTCTACATAGCAATTACAAGCACTAAATAAAAGCCAACTTCACCCAGGCAGGTGCTGGAAAACAGAGTAAGCAGGTGGCTGAAAACCAGTAAAAAAACTTCTCTTATTTTTTTCTAAATCTTGGGACAGAACAGTGCAGAATCATTAAAAACATAAAACAGACTTAATATCACCTGCAAGGGGGCCTAGATCTAAAGCACAGCTCAGGCGGTTTTAATAAGACCCTGCTCTTCAGGGAGGAGGCAGGTGTGGGGGTACATGGCCGGGGGACGTTCATCCCTGGCCCTGCTGAGACCCTGGTGTCACAGAGCCCCCTAATAGGAAAGATGAAATTTCCCTGTGTATTATGGAGCTAAAAGTCAATTTTGGAACTATGAAATATGACTTTAATAAATGAATACATAAGCCATCAGGATCTGAGTCCCAGCACTGCTGAAAACTAAAACTGTATTTAGTCCACAGAATCATACATACAGGACTAGAGCTCAGGGTCTGATGAATTTTCAAATCCACACCGCAAGTATCTTTGACTCTCCGGACAGCCCCCCCTTCTCTCCCCTGGTATGTGTGGGGGTAGTGACTCTGGGAGCATGCAGGTGCACCTGTGTGTGCCCCTCTGGGTGTGTGACCACAGGGCTATGCATTAGTGGCTACGTGTGTGTGTGTGTGTGTGTGTGTGTGTGTGTGTATGTGTGTGTGAGAGAGACAGACAGAGAGGGACAGAGAAAGAGAGGTTTCTGTTCTAAACTGCTGCTTTCAGTACATCAGTGGCTTTGTCACCACGAAGCTCAGAGGATATAATGTAACGTAATGATGCTGTAGTGGTCAACACGTTAGAAATCAGAAAACTCTCCCAGATGAGGCTGCTTATCACAGGGAGGATACAGAACTTACACAGGACTGCTCAATCACGGTGGGGATTTCTTCACGAAAGGCATCCTTCCTCCTTCCTCTTCTCCTGTTCCTCCCCCCGTTTCTCCTCCCTTCCAACAATCACTGAGGCCCGCCACGAGCCTGACACATTGTTTAATATATATGCTATCTCATTCAATCCACGGAAGAACCCTTCATTGTACCTATTTCCTTCTCCATTTTATAAATGAGAGAACTGATTCAGAATAGATGACAGGATACATCTAACATTACACAGCTAGTAAGTAGAAGATTCTTATAATATGCTTTTTCTCCCAAAAGCAGGAAACTGAGCTTGGTGCCAGAGGACCTAGGAAGGATTATGGGAACCTCAGTTTACCAATAATATGCCCTACTCTAGAACACAAGACATGTTGCTCTCCAACACAAGGAGTTACAGGTAAATGAGAGGCAATATGCTTACCACAGAGCTGGGACAAAGGGGGTGCCCAAGAAATGTCCTCTTTCCCCTCCATATCCCAACAAAGAGCAAGGCCAACAGTCCCTGCCCTGGATCACTTTTCCTCCTCATTACACTTGCACCTGTGGCCCTATCCTATAATCCATTTGCATCAGGCCCTAGATAGGGATTTTCTAATTGGAGCCCTATGGCTTCACTGGGGGTATCCATGGACTTATAGACACACTTACTTTATACTCAGTTATACAGGGTGGAGGGGTGGGGGAGGAGTCTTGGGATTAGGCATCCAGGTTCTTGTCCCAGCTTTTCCAATGATTTGCTATATGATCTTGGACTTCAGTATCCATCTCTAGACCTCAGCTTTACTACTTACATCAAAGTTCAGCAAACTATGGCCCAGAGGTGAAATCTGGCCCACCACTTGTTTCTATACATCAAGTTTTATTGGAACACAGCTGCATGCTTACACTCATTTACATAATATCTATGGCTACCTGCACAGTCCATCTGTTGAACACAGTCCATAGACGTTGACCTGAAGGATGTCTGAGAAGTTCCCAGCCACTAACCTTGTCAGCCTCAGGTCCATTTTCTCACCACAAAGCTCAGAGCAGACTCTAGAGAAAGGTCTCTAAAATGCACATCTGACTATGTCACCTTCTTACTTAAAACCTTTCAACAACAGGCAGAAATGATTTATTGGGGTGATGAAAATGTTCTAAAACTGGTTGATGGTGATGATTGCATAACTTCGTAGATTTACTAAAAATCACTGGATTGCACACTTAAATGGGTAAATTCTATGACCTGTACTTAAATACAAAAAGTGGTTTTAAAAAAAGAAAAGCTTTCAAGAGTCCCAGGCCAAGCAGGCCACAGCTGTGCCCCCCACAGGTGGTGCACTCTGCTCTTCAGACCGCCAGCAGCCTGTGCCCTGTGTGTTCTCAGCCCACAGGGAGAGAAGGCAGCGGGGGAAGTGGGAGACGAGTTCAGAAGCTATTGCAACAATGTGGCATTGCTGAGACATTTTTACTATAGTCATGAAAGGACTGGTCCACAATGAGTTGAAAGGAAAAAACTGGTCTTTCACAGCCCCAGCTTGAGGAGCACTGCTCTAGACGAGGGATCACACTTCATCTCCTTGGCCTGGCATTCAAAGCCAGCCATGACCTACTCACTTCTGCAAGCTGAGCCACTGCATATCTCCTTTGTGACCCACCCTTAAACAAGTGAGAATTTCCAAACTCTGCAAAAACTCTCTCGCTTGCTCCTCCAGCCCCCGGCACGCACCATACCTGACAAATCAAATGCCTTTTCCTTGCTTTTTCAATAATTACTAATTCATCCTTTAAGACTTAGCCTAGCTGCCACTTCTGCCTGGAAGCCTTCCTAATTGCTTTTCCCCAAATACCCTCTTCCCCGGGGGATGGGGGGTTGGGGGGGGTGATCTTTTGACTAGTTATCCCAGCTCTCAGAACCTCACATTTTTCATCCGTAAAATAGGAATAATAGTAGTACATTGCTCATCAGGCGATTGTAAGCAATTAATTTATAAAAGGCTTCGATGCCTCTGTTCCCCCAGCATTCTGGAGAGCTAGCTGTGTCCCACTGTACAGTAACTGCTTGTGTATCACGGGTCTCCTCTTCCTGAGCCTCCCTGAGCATGATCTCCAGGGAAGCAGGGGCCATGCTGGACCACCTCTGTGCCTGCGGGCCTGGCCAGGAGAGGCTCAGTAAACACGAGGTGCACAGTGAGTGAGTAAATGAAGGTCTTTCTTGACTAACAAACTCTAGGTAGGGCAAGAGGTATATAGATTTAGGATCACTTTTTAAAAAAATCAAACCAAAGAACACCATACCTGGTAGAAATGTGGCCAGAAGGTGCTGATAGCAAGCTCTGCTTTCACCCAGCCCTCGGTGACGACCCCAGACACGTTCCAGACAGGGTTCCCCTGGGGACCGCCGTTCACCTTCACGTAGACATTCAAGGCTCCCGGGCTGGACCTGTCGCGGCTGGAGAAGTAGTAATGGAAATCGATACAGTGGGTGTCATTCTCCTTTAGGGTCGGCAGGAGAAGGTGGGCCTTCTGGCCAGAGGCCCTCCCAGAGCTGTTCACCATCATGAAGGATCCTGGAGACCCACAAAGGGGACGGGAAGTAGAGACAAAGAAAGAGAAAGAAAATCCTTCTGATAATCAGTCATACCCGTCAACGTGGGGGCCGGAAATCAGGGCACTCTAGGAGGGCCTGATTAATCCTGAGGAAGCCACATTCCCTCTCTCTCTTCTGTAACTGGGCATTTTAAAACCTGTTCCACAAGGCAGTTTAAAAAGTAAGATATGGGGGCGCCTGGGCGGCTTAGTTGGTTAAGCGTTCAACTCTTGATTTCAGCTCAGGTCATCATCTATACGAGGTCCTGGAATCGAGCCCCGCATCAGGCTCCATGCTCAGCACGGAGTCTGCTTGGGATTCTCTCTCTACCTTGCCCCTCCCCCACTCATGGTTTTTTTTTTTTTCCTAAGTAAAATCTTTAAAAAAATAAGAATTAAGAGGCAGTAACATATACTAATATTTCTACAAAGTAGACAGTCTATAAACATTTACAGAAGAAGCATTCTATCCGGCAGGTCCTAAAGAAACATAGAACAAAACCCCAGGAATACAGCTAACTGCAACCTCCAAGGGTGAAATGTGACATACAACCTCATGCAAGCTCGGGCTATCTCAATGGAAGCAGAACCTCTACAATACAGGACCTGTCATTCCAACACATTCCACAAAGACCCTTGCATTCAGGCCAAGGAGTAAATGCAAACTATCCGTTAATATTGCAGTCAGCACAGGGAAGGACTCTATATATCACAGGAGGACATATAAGAAGTAGAATGTATCCAAATAAGCAAGGAAGATTGAGGAAATGTGAGAACCAACTAGAAGATGTTTGGCCTGGAATGGAGGGTAATACTTACTAAGCACTTAAGGAGTACCAGTGTGATGCTAGGTGTCTTTTTAATATACTCTTCAACTTAATCTTCAGAATGACCCTGGGAGGTAGAGGATTTTCATTGTATTTAAAGACTGAATGACTTGCCCTGGGCCACTCAGCCAGGAAGGGATGGAGGAAAGCCAGATTCTCTCCAACTCAGCGTTTACGCTATTGCTGTACAGTGAACGTGACTACTGTTTTTCAAGCATTAAGCAGGTTGCCTGCCCACAGAAAGGAAGGGAGCCTCTTTGGAGTTGCTTTGACAGATTAAATGGTTATTTCTAGTTCTTCAACCCTCTCTGGATCCATGTCCTGGGCCTCCCAGAAGAGGCAGAGGGCATGTCCCCAACCCTTGAATTTGGACTGCTTTGGTCAACAGGACGTCAACAGAACAAATCAAGCAGAGGCTTGAAATATGCATGCCTAGCTGGGCTTGTCCCCTTGCACTCCCACCACCTTTCATGAGGAGAATGTGCCCCAGGGAGCTGCTGCCCCTTTCAGCTTAGGATCAAGAAGAGATGTGCGTGGTGGAGAACGGAGCTCAGCCAGTACGAAAGAACCAAGCCATCCCCACCATGCAGCTCGGAGCACAGCCATGCGGTCAACAAGCCCAGCTCCAATCTGCCAGTCCACAGTCAATGCTCAGACCCACAAGTAGGAGAATAAATGCTCACTGCTGTTTGCCACTGAGTTCCCTCTCCATTTGCTGGGCAGCATCACTGTGGCAATTGCTAATTGATAAAGGTGCCTGAGAGGCAGAGCTGGGAAAGAAACCACGGGAGGCATATTTCCATTCAAGGAGCCTTCTAACAATGGCCTGGAGACACAGTGAGTTAGTTCCCTGCCGCGACAGATGGCTAAACAGAGCCTGGACAATGGAAGAGACGTCTAAGGAAATTCCACAATCAACTGTGAGGGCTGAACTCTGTGACGTAAAGCCCTCTGATGCTAGGAAATAAACTGCATCATAAAACACAGTAGATAAACTCAGGGGATCCTGGCATGAATATTCCCACCTAGAAAAAAACTATTGCCTAGAAATCTTATTTTAACCACTAAAATCTTCCATTTGGAATGAAACCTTAAGACTGCTTATCCTCAGTCGAGATGAGTCACTTCAGAAAGTAGCCTCATTTATTCACCCTAATACCCAGAAGACTAAAGCTGCCACCTAGTAAGTGTTGGGCAATCTGTTGCTCGTTGGGGTTCTAGAGGGTACCAGACATCCATAGCCCATCTTCCCTGGGTTCTGAATGAATTTAAAGATAGACACAGGAGTGGGGCACCTGGGTGGCTCAGTCAGTTAAGCGTCCGGCTCCTGATCTCGGCTCAGGTCATGATGTCTCAGTTGTGGGATCAAGTCCTGAGTCGGGCTCCGTGCTCAGTGTGTAATCTGCTTCAGAGTCTCTCTCCCAGTCTCCCCCACCCTCTCTCTCTCTCAAAATAATAAATAAATAAAATCTTAAAAAATATAGATACATGAGAGAGAGAGAAAATTCAAAACCCTCTACTTCATCATTCACAAAACTGGATTAGAGAAAGTATCTTGGACTTCAGGCCAAATTAGGCTTCCTGCTTTCTCTTCTCTGCACCAGCACACACAGCAGCTATATGGTCATGGACTCCTTCCCTCTGACTCCACGCAGGTCCCTAGGGCCAGGGCTATCCTCCAGGGATGACCACACAGGACCACTGGGTAGGCCCATCCCCAAACGAGCCAACAAGAAGCAAGGGGACTAAGAGAAACAGGAACCTAGGCTCCCAGACTTTCGCCATCCCACCCATCAGAAAACTCTCCACCTCCTAGGATAAAAGCCACTGAAAGCGGCTCCCCGCCCCCCACCCCTCCGTGTTTCAAGAGAGTCAAGTCTCCTTTCTTATGGCCTGGCAGTAACACAGGGTAAGTGGAGAGACGTCCCTTGTCAGATATATTATCTGTAATTATCACAACCTCCCCCATGAGGCAGCGAGGAAGGAAACACTGCATGGGGGAAATGGAGTACAGAAAGAAGACTGAGCTAGCATCCATGCCTCTATCTGTTGGTCTACATCCCACGGGGTTCCAGAAGGTTTCCCAGGAACAGGTGAGTGATGTCCCACAAGCCCCACGAATCTTGGGTGACTGGCCCTGCCACAGAGGTGTGGTACAACTACGGGTAGAGAAGGCAGCCTGAGAAGCGAGCAGCGCCTGGCTCTCTCCACTCAGAAGCCCATGGTGCCCCCATGGACATTTCAGTTCCTGTCCGCCTGGCAATCCACACCAGGCGGCATAGAATCCACAGCAGAGTCAGGAGGGTTTCCCTCCCACCAGCTCAGGCTCCTACTTCTTTTCATCCCAGCTCTAGTTGTGAGGCAAGCTCATGGAGGAGGCAGAGCCACATAACCTATATCTACTCACGTAAGTTTAGGGCTACTCTCTATCTTGCTGCCCCAATGACTGTTGAAGAGGATGCTCCATCTCCCTGAAGACAGAGCTGGTGAAAGTGCTTGACCCTCCATTTGGAGAAGTTGCTGGTGAATGAAGAGACCTGTCCTCTTTGTTCCAGGCACATCGCTGGATTACATTCCCCAGCCCCCTGGGGTGTGGTGGGGTCATGCAACTGGGTTCTTGCCCGAAAGTTCTAGCCACTTCCAGGCTTGGTTCATAAAAGCTACCTCTCTCTCCTCACTCCTACCCCCCATTGTCTTGTCTCTCAAAGGACTGTCTTTGAACCAGGAGCATGAGCATCACCTGGGAGTTGGTAAGACATGCAGTATCTCAGACCCCACTCCAGGCCTACTAAATCCAAATCTGCATTTTTTTTTTCAAGATCCTCAGGTGATTTGTATGCACGTTAAGGTGTGAGAATCATTGCTCCATTGTCTTTCCCATCCACCAGCCAGCTGAAAGCATAGGATTCCAAGAGAAATGGAACACAATAAAAGGAGCCTGGCTCCTTGAATGACCATGACCATGAGGAAAGGCCACCCACCCAATAGTAACACTCATTTTGGCTTTAAGTAAACAAGGAATAAACTGTTATGGGGTTATTAAGCCACTGAAATTGTGAAGTGTATTTCCGCAGCTAGCATTATTGTTTTGGCACCCCCGTAGAGCCCTTACTTCCTCCCAATCCCTTTATTTAAGGGGCTAAGACAAAAAATGATAGTTACTAAGCAAAGCAGCAAGACACGCCAAATAGGGACATCACT
Source organism: Halichoerus grypus (assembly GCF_964656455.1). Classification (NCBI taxonomy): domain Eukaryota; kingdom Metazoa; phylum Chordata; class Mammalia; order Carnivora; family Phocidae; genus Halichoerus; species Halichoerus grypus. Next base: position 122,098,643 of record NC_135721.1, read on the forward strand.
AAGAGCAGTGTCCTAGTGTAAACAGAAGCAGAAAGAAAGAAGAAAAGGAAAACCATGCGCTCTGAGCATGAATTCTCAAAAAAGCAAGAAGTATCTTGGATCTTCATTAAGATCACCTGTGTTCGGTGGGCCAGAGCTGGGTCCAGGGGCCAAGGTCACAATACCAAACACCCCCCACGACCATCCTGGCCCCTCATGTCTTATCTGGGTGACTTGATATGCATGCTGCAGCCTTTAGACTGGACAGAAAGGGATGTGTTTTGGTGCACGGCTCAGAGAAATAGACAAGACCATTGAAAAAAATAATAATAAAGGACAAAAAATGATGCCTGCCCAGCCCACCAATCCCAGCGCACCTACCTGCAAAGGAGGGAAGGGCGCAGGCCAGAAAGGTGCTCAGGAATGTCTTGGTGAAAAACTGGACGAATGAGCAGAGCTGCTCTGGAGTCCAAGTGACAGAAGGGGACATGGGGAAAAGTCAGCATCAGCAGGTGGCACCCCCAGCAGGAGGGCAGGAGTACTGCAGCACTGGGGAGAGGACTCAGTAGCAGCTGGGCTGGAACTCTCCGACGGCTTGCGGGAGTGCACTGCCCCGACGAGTCCAGAAAGGGCTCATTTCCGACATGAAACATCCAGGGCAACTGATCTTATTACTCATGACTAGGGAGAGCCTTCTGAGGGCACACAGAGGCCCAAAAGTCAAGCAGGTAGAGGCTCAGGGGACACAAGATTTAGATCCTGGTTTGATGACCTATAGCTGCTGTGATTACCATAAACTCAGGGGCTTAGTAGGACACAGATTTATTCTTGTATGGTTCTGGAGATCAGAAGCCTAAAATGAAGGTGTTGGTAGAGCTTCTTTCATTCTAGAGGCTTGAGAAGATAATCGGTTTCCTCATCTTATCCAGCTTTAGAGGCTGCCTACATGCCCTGGCTCCTGGCCCCTTCCTCCATCTCCAGAGGACCTCACTCCACCAACCTCAAGCTCCATTGTCACCTCTCCCGTTTCTGACTTTGACCCTCCTGCTTCCCTTTTAGAAGGACTCTTACACACTGGGTCCACCCAGAGAATCCAGAATAATCTCTCTATTGCAATATCCTTAACTGAATCACATCTGCAAATCCCTTTTGCCCCATAAGGTAACATGCAGAGGTTCCAGGGACGAGGACATGGTCATCTTTGGAGGACCATTATTCTGTCCCATTCATATTAACAGGAACACATATGGATTCCCAAGTCAGTGGACCAGAGATACAAGGATGGCAGGCCCATTCAGAGCCAGCTGGTGGACGCTAAGGGGCAGGTACCCTGGGGGAATCTGAGCACTCTTATGTGAGTGTAGAAGACCCCTTGCACCATCAGATCCTCTCATCACTGAAGTCTCAGAAGGGTAGCATGAGGTGAAAGTAAAAGGTGAGGTCCTATCATTTGGCTCTCAATTTGGACAAAAAAAGAAAAAGGTTTGGGGCTACAAGTAGGGGAGGTCCGCCCTTCAGCAGTGCAAACTCATCAGGGCTGCTGGCCAGTGTGAACATCATGGTCACACACTGCTCCCCAGACAGCACCCCCACGTGGTGACCCGTTCCAGGCTCATCAGATTGAAGACCCAAAAAACTGTCCCTGCGGTTTGGCCACCCAATCTCCGAACTCCCTCCCTGCGTTTGGGAAACTCTCCCACTTTGAAGCAGAGCCTCCCTTCCCCTACGGAAACAGAAAAGGCCAGACGCCCTCTTTCCCAGCCTGCTCTGCAGCTAAGATTCAGGCACACGTTTGGGTTCCACCAAGCCAGTGCACCTGACTCCAACTTCTGAACTAGAAGCCAGTGAGTCAAGGATCCAGGGTTCGGGGGCCCAGACTGAGAGAGTCCACTACAGAGAGGGTAGAAGCAGTGGAGGACGATGTTTCTGAGTGGCAGAGGTGGTAAAATCACAGTAGACCGAACAGGATCCAGCCTCATGCATCCGAAAGGACAGCTCTGGAGTATAGCACAGTGGTGATTACATCACAGAGAGAAGGGTGATGAACTCGGCCAGGTGGGTCAGGGTGTCTTCCAGGCGTGGGCTACCCAGAGCCGGGGTGGGAAGAATGCGAACACATGAAACATCCCCAGCCAGTGAACGCAGGATGAGCCCCGATGGTGGGATCTGGCTAGCTTTCCACCCTGCATGCACCTGCACAAACTCTAGCTCCTAGCAATCCTCCGCATGTACTGCTCAAAGTCCGCAAGGCATGTGCTCACTGGCGACTGAATTAAGGATGCCAATCCCCCTGTCCTCACTGCACTTCCAGCACAGAACTCTCGAACGGCGCTGTCAGCTGTGGTTTCTCAGGGCTTGGGCAGGTCCTTGCTGGCATCTCTCTGCTGAGGTACACCCTCAGGGGACACACAACCCAAGTCAATAAGGTTCAAGAGACAGTTCCTCCTGCAAGCTTACCTGGTCTGTTTTCCCCTCCTCCATCAGGGTGCAGGCTCACCCAGCACCATTGCCCCCTGAATTCCACTCGGCATCATCCTCTGTGACAGATTTTTCTCCTCCACTGTGGCCCTGCAGTCACCCCCTACAACAGGCGCCCTCCCGTCTGCAGGACACACCTGAATATTCTCATATCCTAACCGCACACGGCTCAGTTTTCTCTCTCCCAGCACGCCTTCCCCAGGAATATCCTCAGTCGTGTTAGTGTAGATCACTGGATGTGAAGAGATCCTAGAAGGTTTACAGCTTAAATCTCCACGGCAAGGTCTAGGTGAGCCTCTCCTCTTTCCCCGTCAGGATTCCTTTCATGGATGTGTGCCTGGTGGTAATTTGGGAGAGCATTTCCAAGAGAGGGAATAGCATGTGCAAAGGCCCAGACACTGAAAGCCAGAACACTCAGCCATGCAAGCATAGTGTCTTTGCGGAGAGTGGGACCTCTAGCCGCCCCCACCATATCCACCTTACAGAGGTCTGGCCACTTCCTCCGCAAAGGAAGGAAGCCGTATCTCTGACCGGAGCCCAGGCCTGCCATTTTAGAGATGGTTAAGGCATGAGAACCCTCATCTACCAGCAGTTCGGTGGGACCCTCTTTGATCAACAGGTTGGCTTAATTAATATCATCCCGGGGCTGTCAGTTTCCCGGAGATCAAAAATAAGCCAGTCATTAGGCCAAGATCAGTCAGAAACAAGAAAGAGGAAGACTATAAATATATTCTTTTCCCTTCTCCTTTTTTTCCCCCCAAAATCCACTGACATGATAAGGAACATAAAACAGCATTAGTATCCTCATAGTTATTATACATAGCACCGAAAATCGTGGAGTTAAACCAGGAAGTACTCTCTGGCTGGCCATAAATTTTGCATTTTTCCCCTCCGTGCATAATAATGCCTTGATACGCGCCCCGTTATTGATGTGTCTGCAACACAGATCCCCTTTTTGGAGTCAAAACGCTCCTCCATAGCAGATGGTGGCTATTGTGTTTACACACAAGCACCTCAGGATTGCGTTTCCTCACGTCGGCAGTAAAAAGAAAGCCCTAAATGTGTTTTTAATGGCTTTGCACATTGTTCATTAAGATTACATGAGTGTGCTCAGGCGACTGGCAGCTGAGGGCCTGGAGCTCCGAGAGCTCCGAGCTGTCCCTGCAGACAGGGGGCCCCGCCAGCTTCCAGCGCCGGCCCCGACGTGAAGGGAGTGGATGGCAGCAGGGACCCAAATGCCGGGCCAAGCCAAGGCAGCTGTGATGGCACGGAGCGAGGGCTGGCCCTGCAGCCGGGAGGGGTGGCTTTCAGGAACGCTGCTATGATTTCTTAGTTGTGTGGCTTTCTTAGACTGTGTGATAAAACTCACTGGGCCTCAGTGTTCCCATCTAGAAAATGGGATAATGAAAGCTTACACGTCCAACTTCTTTGACTGTTTTCAGTGAATCTTAAATGAAAAACTGGACTTGACTCAGTAAATGTTAGTAAGAAATGGCCAGCAGCAGAGGTCTGTGTGCCCAGTGCCATTGATGTTGAATGTTACTCATGTTTATGGAGAACTTAGCATGTGCCAGGCACTGATCTAAGCATCTTTTAGCATCCCAGTGAGGGGGTACCATGCTATCCCTCTTTTAAAGCCAGGAACACGGAGGAAGAGGGAGTCGTTTGCCTACACAGCTGTCATCCACTCCGCGGTAAGCAGAGTAACAGCCTCCCAAAGATGTCCACGTTCTGGCCTCCAGAACCTGTGAAAATGTTACCTTAACATAGCAAAGGGGGATTAAAGTTGCAGGTGAGAGTAAGGCTGCCAATCCGAGGACCCTAAGATGGGGGTGGATTATTCTGTACAAGAGAGACAGAAGAGGCAGGCTCAGAGAGGGATTTGAAGATGCTATGCTGCTGGCATCGAAGATGAAGGGAGGAGCCATGAGCCAAGAAATCCAGGAGGGCCTCCAGGAACTTCCCGGAAAAGGCAAGAAAACAGATTGTCATCCTAGGGCCTCCAGGAATGGACAGAGACCCACAGACACCTTGATTTTTGCCCAGTGCAACCCATCTAGGTTCTCTGACCTCCTGAACTATACAATAAAAAATCTGTGTTACTTTTAGCCACTAAGTTGTGATGATTTGTTATAGCAACAATAGGAAACTAATACACACTGCAGACTTCCCTGCTTCTGGGTTTCTGCTCGGGTGATGCTGTACCTGAAATCCACACAGCCCAGCCCCGCCACGGTCCTTCACTAAACTACTTAAATGCCGCTTACTGTCGGTGGCTTTCACTAATGCCCAGAGAATACTTATTCCCGCGCTGCTGATCCTATCTATTCTGGACAAGGCTACATTTAGAAGTCCCGAATGTTGACGTTTAGCTATCTGGTCACAATATAAAGAGCAGGGGAGCACCAAAATATCCAAAGACACAACGCACTATAAAGTAAGAAAATGCATGTGGAAAAGCAGCACATTTCTACCAACAGTATCGTGAAAACTAACCGTCAGTAAAAGGCACTCGTAAACACAACAGTTTAAATAGCCAGAATAACAAACATATCACTCAACATCATCCATATTATCAATGAAAGCAATGTAATTATCATGTGTCAAAAAAAGGAAAGAAATTTGCTTCCTTTCTAATACACCAGAAAATAGGGGGGAGGCATTAATTACGGCTTAATGGATACATAATATCTATTTAAAACAAGGAAAATACCTCCTGAAGTTTCAAAGGAACTGAGCATTGTGAACATTTTGCCAGTCAATTTGTGTGAACAAGTAATAACTATTTCTGTAATCATTGAGACCAATAAGTTGGGGTTTAAGCATTTCATATGCAAATTTGTTAAGGCAATTTTCCAAGAAACAGCTATCTGATAACCCATGTAGGTATGGATGATGTAGTTTAAGAACAGAATTAAACCCAGGCAATTGGGTTTGAAGGTGCTGCTGGAAGGGGGTCTGTCCACGGGCGTGTCTTCCCAAAGACCAGGCACGTGGGCTGCCTGCACTCCTTCCCCATTCCTGAGAAAACCATGAAAAGTGGAGGGGAAGAGGGAGAGAGAAAGAGTAGCAAGGGAGGGAGAGAAGGCAGAAGGAAGGAAAGAAGAAGAAAGCAGAGGAGTACACAGCAGGGAAGATGAGGGAAGAGGGGCAGAGGGAGGTGGTAGAGAAGGAGAAATACAGGTGAGGAAAAGAACAATGAGCAGGGAGAAAGGGGAGGATGGGATAAAGATGGTGACAAAGCAGAATACAATCGAAGCCATGTGCCACCACTTCATTATTTCTCATCCCCTTCACTCCCCAAATACAAACAAAAGCCTTCCAGCCAACATTCCCCTTCTAGACCTTACCATGCTCCCTCCTGTGATGAGAACAGGCCCACATACAACCCTGTGGGGCACTCCAGGATCTGGGCTACCCACCCCCTTCACAACTTCACAGCTCGCCTCCCCCAGCATCTCAGCGTAGCTCAACATCCCAGCAGGAAAAATCAATGTTATTGTCGGGAAGACAATGGAACCCTGAGCAGGACCCGCTGAGAACTGCTACACCCAACATGAATGGTGGGTGAGACATAAGGCTTGCTCTAGTCGCTCTTTGATGTGGGAAATAGCACAACTCTTTGGGCAAGGTCAAGACAGAACTGAAGGGCAGATAATGGCACTCCCCCTTCAGACTCCCACCCCCTCCTGTGCACCTGTTCCAGTCACACAGAGCCTCTGGGAGCAGGGGAGCAAGAATTCTTGCTCCAGGTCCTCACCTGTAGCAGAGATGGGGCACCAGCGAAGCCTATGGTTCCCAAGTTTCATAGTCACAGGACTAGTTAGTGGTGGGCAAGGAGCTAGGACTGGCTTGGATTTTCCATCTAGGTTCCTTCTAGAGTGAGAGTGAAAGAGGAAAGACCCTTTTCCTTGGGTCTTGTTTCTGGAGAACCCAGTGATTTTTATGTCCCCCCAAGAGCTCATTCCCCTCAGTCACGCCCGCTAATTAATAATAACGGCAGCAGCAAACACACACTCTCACGTGTTACTTAAGTGCACTCAATTCTAATACCAGCCCTGTCAGTAGCTGCTGCTGTCATCCTTCTCATACAAGTGAAGAAACTGGGGCACAGAGAGATTAGGTAACTCTCCCAAAGCCACACAGCTAGTAGCAGAGCCAAGATTCAAATGCAGGAAATCCTGCTCATCATTCAGCTCTCAGGCTCCTGCTCACAAGCGGGGGTGCTGTGTTCGGAGGCAAGGAGGGATCTCGTGCTCCCCGGGGTTAGCCAGCCGTGCCCTGGGAAGCAGGGCGCAGACAGCAAGAGGGGCAAAGAGGGAGAGGAAAGAACAAAAAGGAAATCAGTTGTCAGGCTGCTGCCATATTAAGAGTAACGAGAACAACAGGGCTGCCTGTAATGTTGTCAGACCCCAAATTGTTCCTGACATTCACTGGGCTGAGTCCTTTGCTCCTGCAGCTCTAAATCTCTTAAATTGAAATGACATGGAACTAAAATATATATTTCTTTTAAATCTCCAAACTCTTCACACATCCATTGGCATGATAATATTTTGATTAGTTACATTTATGCTCCAATTACACTCACAGAATGTTCAACTGTGTCTTATATATAGCATGTTTGCCATGCTCCATGGAAAATACAGGATTATTACCCTCGTATATTTGCAATGGGAAAAGACACAAATGGAAGTGGAGAGGAAGGAAAAAAAAAAAAAAAAGCAAAGCGAAGAGATGACTAAGCCTGTTAAAATAGTGCTGTCTTGCCTTCACGTTACTAAATTGGGTCACTGCTATTATTTCCCAAGCTTTAAAATACCAGGGCTCAGAGAAGCATGCAGTATTCGAGCCTACCTTCCCTCACCTGACACTTCTACCTCCCCTCCTAACAACGGGGTCTGACCCGGACAGCAACCTGATCACGCACCCACTGAGTGGCAAGGTCAACAGTGGGGGAAGGTCTGTGGTTTTGTGCCTTTTTTCTGGAGAGAGTGTCCATCTCTTTCTCAAGGAGGTCCTTAACCCTGTCCATCATAAATATATAAATAAAAGTTAAGAGCCCTTGGAGCCCTGCAAAATGCCTGCACTGGTAACCCCAGGATAGACTTCTCACCGTGAACGCTGGCTAGATGCCATCACGTTAGTTTGCTCCCCACTGGAAGACCACATCGTGGTTGTCCGGGTCAGGGTATGACCCTCTCAAATGCTGCTATCAGATGGGCCCCTCCCTCTGTCCCACAGAGACGGGGGTTGTCTGCACCCCAACTCCACAGCACCCTCCCCTCAAATCCTCTGCCACCGGGGCCTCCCTCTTCCACTTGTTCTCCCTGCCACAGCCTCCCTAAGTCAGCTCACTTGTACCTCTATGCCTCAGTTTCCCCATCTGGATCCATGGTTAACCCCTCCACTGATTTCCTCACAAAGTCCACTGGAACCAAGCTGTTTACAAACTGAATGAAATCGGTTCTAACCTCAGATATTACTTACACACCCACGATGTGTCCGACACTTTCCAGAGAAACAGCCGTCGGCACGACAGTCTTTGCCCCAGGTGCCGATTACAGACAAGTAAGAGGCTGTGAGGAGGATGTGGGGAGTTCTGGGATAAGGGCGTGGACATGGAGAGAGATCTAAACCAATTTTGATTTTGGAGGGTGTGGGAGGTATAAAAAGAAAAACAACTTCCTGGAGCAAATAAACTCTACACTGAGGCCTACGTTATTCGGGAGCCAGACAGGAAGAGAAGGAGTGGCCAAATGTTCCCTACAGATGAAATAGCCTATTTCAAAGCCAAGAAGACATAGACAGTCTCTAACCCATGGAGATATGATACCAAAATATAGATACAGAGCAAGCACCTTATAGACCACCTCTCTAGCCTCCCATCCTTGTTTTATAGACAAAGAACTTGACTTACAGAGAGGTTCTCAGCGACTTGCCCAAAGTCACAGAGCCAACAGGTGTCAGGGCCAAGAGTCAGATGTAGGTGCATCAGACTCCAAGGTCAGTGCTATTTCCTCTGAAACAGTGGTTCTCAGATTGCAGCATGCATCAGAAATCACTTGGAAAGCTTACTGAAAGATTGCTGGATCCCACCCCCAGTGGGTTTGGGATGGGGCCAAGAATTTGCACTTCTAACAACTTTCTAAGAAAAACTGATGCAGCTGATCCCGGGCCACACTCAGAGAACCACTGGTCTAACTGGGTCTCCACCTGCCCTCGTGGGCCTGAGGTCCATACACTGGGGCCGAATGACAAGCAGTACCATCCCGCTCTCCCTCTGGGGCAGGCAGTGATGCTAACCTGCTAGAAGGGGTTCCCTCCGACCCTGGGCCACACGCTGCCCCCCTCTCCCAGGAGCAGGAGGGCTCCAGCCACTGCCCATCAACCGTGAAGCTTGTCTCTGCTGCCCCACCTCAGCAAGGCCTGTCCTCTGAGACTCCCCCTTCAATCATTGCCAATTACTGTGAGTATCATCAGCCACTTACTGACTCCCCCAAATGTACTAGGGTCTGCATAGAAAGTAGCACAATAACTATTCCTCCTCTTTCACCATCCTCTAAGGAGATACAAGAACTTGACAGCTGTTATCCGATTAATCCTGACAGCATTTTTTTTTTTTTTTAATGTAAAGGTATATCTTTCATCTAAGATGAGAAAAGCGATTTCCTTTTCTGAGGTGAGAATGAGGGCAAGGAAAGGCCAAGTGACGCGGCCAGTATCACTAGGGTTGTTTCTTGCCTCTTTTCTTCTGCAGGGACAGTGGAATACTGGAGAACACGGACTCTGGGCTCAGATTGCCTTATCAAATCCCAGCTCTCCCAGCTACCAGCTGTGTGACCCTGGGAAAGTTACTAAACCTCTCTGAGCTATAAAATGAGAGTGGTAATGGGAATAATGGTACCTGCCTGGGAAGTCTGTTACGAGAACTTGATGTATTTATGTAAGTTAAGTGCTTAGAACAGTGCCCAGCACATCGTGAGATCTATGTAAACGTTAGCTGTCAAGGTCAGCTTCGGCGGCAGCACCCTGAGCCCTCCTGTAGATCTCTGACTAATGGAGAGTGAGACAGGTGGCCCCACAAACCAGCAGGATAAGATAGGCCCCAGGGTCACTCTCCACACACGGGATGACTCCGGGAGGCACAGCTGTCTGCAGTTTACCCCAAGGAGCGTCCCTCTTCGTCAGTAGTTCTCCAAACGTGGTCCCCCAACCTGCTACAGCAGCATCACCTGGGAAACTGACAGAGAAGCAAATATCTCAGGCCCCACCCCAGACGTCCTGGAGCACAAGTTCCGGAGTGGGACCCAGCCAGGGACGGGACCCAGCCGGGGATGCTTAAGTTTGAGAAGTACTTTTCCTGCAAACAGATTTCCAGGGCTTCAACCTACCTGGGGAGACGTGTGCTAGTTCCTGTGCACGGGGTGTTGCCTACATTCCCCACGAAGGGACGGGCCATCCGGGGGAGTCACAACACTGTACCATGGGTCCAGAGCCTGTGCTCTTGACCGCAGCCCTCAACCACCCCGCGTGAACCCGCCTTCCCATTCCCACTTCCAGGAAGACCTGTGAGCACCACCCCTCGCGGGCCAGCCTGGGAGGGGCACTCACAGCCCTGAGAGGGGACGCAGCTGCCTGTGTGTGTCACAAGGCAGAGAAAATTCTGTCTCGTACAAATAGACATACAGTCTCCCAGTTCCACTTGCAACCTTGAAGCCACCTGCATGTCCCCATGGCTGTCAACTGGGGCATCTTAAAATCACACCCCGGGACCCCCTGATATTCTTCGATGCCTTCATCCTGACTGCTCATTCTCCTCTCACCCTTCCCTCCTCAGCTGGTTTCCAACCCTGTCACAGACGCAGGTCTGATTTCCTACTTCCATCTTCCATGTCTCCCAGGACCAGCTCCAGGCTCCTTCCCTGGTCCCGCTTCTCCTGCCAGACTCCACTTCGGACTTTGCACTCCTTGACCACAATGCAAACAGCCCTCTGCCCAGGTTACCCTTCCTACCACAGTGGTCCACCCCCTACAGTCCAGAGCTACAGTCCAGAGGATTCTATACTCCACGCTGCCAAGGAGGAAGACCCTGTCAGCTCCACTCCAGCTCAGCCTTGACTTCCCCGTGGGCCCTGGACACAGATGGAAAGACAGAGTAGCACGAGCTGAAACGAGGAAGCTAAGGGGGGGCTCTAGGAATGAAAGCTGCCAAGGGGGGCATGGGTTGTGTATTCCTTTGCCGGGGCTGTAGTAACAAAGTACCACCAACAGAGTGGCTCCCACAACAGAAATTCCCTGTCTCACAGTCCTAAAAGCTGCAGTCTGAGACCGAGGTGTTGGCAGGACCGGCTCCTTCTGAGGGCCGTGAGGGAGGATCCATACCATGGCTCTCCCCTAGCTTCTGGTGCCTTGCCTGGTAGAAGCATCCCCTCAATCTCTGCCTTCAGATTCACCTGGCATTCTCCCTCTTTGTGTGTCTGACTCCTAATTTCCTCTTCATAAAGACACCGGCCAGATTGGATTAGGGGCCCACCTACTCCTGTAGGGCTCTTCTTAACTCATCACATCTGCAATGGCCCCATTTCCAAATCAGGTCACATTCTGAGGTACTGGAGGGTTAGAACTTCAACGTGTGGAGGCAGGCGGGCAGATACAATTCAGCCTAGAACAAGCTTCCTAGAGCCTTACTGTGCTCGGGGCCCAAAGTGGGGTCTAAGACCATCACTTAGGAGGATTTCTATAGAAATAATCAAACATCAAATTTGGAGACGTGCTGTAGTAGTAATTGTTTTTCATTATAAAGTGATACCTGGAGGGGAAAAAAAAAAAAAACAGGAAAGTAGAACCAAGTGGAAAAATTACCCACTATAGAAAGACAACCACAGGAGCATCCCCAGTGTGTCCTTATAGTCACACTTCCTGGCACGGGTTAGTCGCTTTCTATGGAACTGTGGCATTTAATTGGGCTTGGGACTTCACTTGGTAAACCCTTCCTGAAGGAGAGGCTTAATGAGGGATTGCAGCTTCTAATGAGCTTGTCTGCACCAAAGCCACACTGGCAAGGCCGCTGGGAAAGGCCCCGGCATCCCGTCCATGGGATTCACCGTGCACTGATGTCGCCAGTTTGTTCTACAACAAATGTCTATCGAGCGGGTGATGCGCCAGGCACTGTTGTAGGCCCTGGGAATACAGCTGTGAACAAAACAGTCAAGATACTTCATCAGAGAGAGTTTGCTGAGATGAAAATTCGCCTTAAGAGCCTTGGAACAAGTTGAATAGGACTTCTGGAGGCGGCCCCCCCAGGGATGCACGGCAGCCTTTCATCCCCCAATTTCCTCATTTTGAGTTCCTGATTTTTAGCTCATCTTTCCATGCTCTGAAGTGCCTTTTCAGTGATTATTTCCCCAGGAAGAACCTATGAATGGCGTATTTTCTGAGCCCATGCATTTCTGACACCGCGTCATTTTTACAGTGTAGGTCACAAGGCTGCAACTACATCTCCTGAGTCTCAAGCTATCCCCTTCTGAACAGCACAGACTCACACTTCTCACACTTTGCTGATGGAACAAGGACAGTGGGCTGGTGCCTTGTCTGTCAGAGGCCCTGGCTTGGATAGCCCCCTGCTTGAGAAGCAGCTAGACGGGCCCATTTCCCACCCTAATTCCTAATGTACAGAAGATTCTTCTGTCCTATGCATTTGTGCTTGGGAGCACAGTAGGACAATAAAGATGCAGGCCAACCCCAGTTCTGCCATTGCCTACGTGCATCATGGGGCAAATTACGTAGACTCACCATGCCTTTGTTTCCCAATCTGTGAAATGGGGACAATGAAAATGCCAGCCTCCCAAGATCAGCATCAGTATTAACGGAGTTAATTTATGGAATGGCTCAGAAGACAGGCTGGCAGGCTTCTCCCATACAAGGCCAGATAAGCAACATTTTAGGCTTTACAGGCCATAGAGCTTGTCATAATGACTCGACTCTACTGTTGGGAGCATGAGAGCAACCAAAGACGATAAACGAATGAGTCTGCACTCCAATAAAACTTGACAAAAACAGGTGGCAGAGGCAGCCCTTGAGCTGTAGTTTGCAGACCCCCGACTTAGAAGAGTGCCCAGCAAATACTAAGCTCTCAATAAATGTTAGCTGTTATTATTATGAGCTTTGATTAGATTCAGGAGGATGGCGGTTGGATGATCTCCTATGCTTACTGTCTGGTTCTCGGACACCATGAACAGATGGTGTACATGAAAAACCCCCATCCAGAGAAGCATCCCATCCCACCTATGGCGCTCTACTCGTGAAAACTACACCTTCCAAGATGCAACTTGCCACCATAACTTCCTTGCTAATTTCTGCCTTGTTGTATTTTTGAGTTTCAGCCTCCAGCAAGACACAAAAAGAAAGGGTAGGAAGAAAACAACAGAACTTTGAGAAAGCCCTGTTCGTGCTATAAGGGATGTCTGTTCCATTTTAGGTTCTACTAGAGAGACGGAAGAATTAAAGCCCCATCTCACTTTTGCTGGGGGCACAGCTTTAAGTGCCTGATTTAATGTTTGTTTGCTTTTTGGGTGGGTGGGGGAGCGCAGAGGGAGAGAGAGAATCTTAAGAAAGTTCCGATGCGGGGCTTGATCTCACAACCCTGAGATCATGAAACCAAGAGTGTGATGCTTAACCAACTGAACCACCCAGGGACCCCTTAATGTTCTTCTTGATCATTCATTTAGCGTTAGAGTTGGGGGATGATTCTCCCAGATTCTGTCAAAGAGATGCCTGTCTTACTTGCAAGAGGTCAGATTTCGAAAGGATCTTAGCATTTATCTCCACCCTGGACTCTGAGCATCCAGAGTAGTGTTGCTAGGTCCTGAGCTCTCCTTCATGCCCTCTGTCTCACTACAAACATGTGGCTCCCAATTCTTTATCCACTTTTCAGGACTGAGTTTTTCCTTCACCACTTACACCAATGGCCCTGCTGTTTTTAAGAAGAAATGAAACATGATAAAATATTCATCTCACAAAGATCAATGTCTCTTATCAAGGCTCCAACAGAAAAGGAGGGTCCATGCTGGTATGTCAAGCAGGTAGAGTTTTTGTACAACTGGACCTTTACATGACCATTAGAAGGCTGGGGGAAGAGTCATCAGGAAAGTTCTCTTTGGGAAACTCCTAAGTACAGGGATCACCGCAAGACTAGTGTCTAATTCTGGCTGCCTGTGGCCCCACAGTGGGTGCTCACCAAACTCAGGCACAACCCTGTGTCTGCTGTGCTGACACCTCTACCTACGCCTGTCCTCAGTTGCTGGAGGCTCGTGGCTTCCCAGCTCTTGGGCCTTACAGATCTCTCACTGGTGGAATCCAGCTGGGACCCCACAGGCTAAGGAGTCTAGGAAAAGTAGTTCCCAGCCTTTGTGTCCCAGCTTGGAGGGCTGTGTATCAATTAGTAGTGGAGACCAGCAGGATGCAAGTTGGCACTTCTGATCAGTTTAGAGGCTGAAGCAAAAGCCCAGGCAAGAGACGTTGGTGCCACTGTCATGGGCCACTTCTCCCTCTTGCTCCAAGGACCCCTAACCTACTCTGAGGCTGGGCAGGGAAAGTGGACAGGACTGAGGACGGTGAGTATGTGGGACACACAGCACTATCCTGCCAGGTGTGAGTACAGGCCCCAGATGAGGTGGCTGCTTCTTATTTGCTGGCCTTTGGGCAAGAAGGGCTCTGAGATGGATGGAGAATCAATGTTGAGTCAGATACCCTGGCTCTGAGCCCTTTCTACCATAATCTACCCAAATGCAGGAGTTTCCCAGGGCTGTCCTAACAAATGACCACAGAGTAGGTGGTTTCAGGTGACAAAAATTCATTCTCTCTCAGTTCTGGGGCCAGGAGTCTGAAATGAAGGTGTCAGCAGGGCTGCATGCTCTCCAAAGCCTCTAGGGCAGAATCCTCTCTGGCCTCTTCCAGCTTCCGTTGGCCACATCACTCCAGTCTCTGCCTGTCTCCATGGGGCCTTCTCCTCTGTGTTTCAAAACTCCCTCTCCCTGTCTCTTACAGACACACCTATCATTGGATTTGGAGCCCATCCTAAATCCAGGATGATCTCGAGATCCTTAAGTACATCTAACAAAGAACCTTTTTTTTTTTTTTTTTCCCAAATAAGATTCATAGGTTCTGGGAGTTAGAACTTGAATATATCTTGGGGGGGGGGGCATTATCAACCCACTACAACTACACTGAGCGACCTTGTGCATGTCACTTACCCTCAGGCTAAGTCCACATTTCTATACCGATAAAACAGGTAATGGGAGGAGAAGACTTAGCCAGCACAGTTACTGGTGCAGGGAAAGCCTGCATTAAAAATCTGCTGAATCTGAATCAGGCACCCACACCGTGGCCACAGAGTGCACTCCTAGGACTGGTTAGGACATGGAGATGGACTCTGTTCATGGAGAGCTAAGACAAAGCGTTAAAGCCCAATTCATATTGATGACTGTGCTCACTTGCCTCAGAAGTATTTTCCAGGTCTAAAGCCAATGCTGTATGAAACAGCACCTGGTGCCTCCAGCCCTTCATTTATTAAATGGGCAGGGCAGATGGAATGGTTTCCAGATTCCCTCCAGCTCTCACAGCCTACGGTTTAAGGATTCCTATAAAAGTTTGGGCATTCGATTGATGACAAGGAACTAACTCAACAAGTGAAATACTACCCCCCACCCACAAGGTGAAAATCAGATTCAAGAGGGATCGCCTCTACCCAGAAGGGGTTTTCAATGCTTTTGCCCCACGTGGTTGACCACCCTGTCTCAGAACTCCCCGTCCTCCAGGCTCAAGGCTGAACCCATTTTCTAACCATGGGACCCAAAACAAACCCCTTTCCACCTTTTTTATTTTCTTTTATGCTTTTAAAGTGTCAGAAAATAGAGAAGCCTACAAAGAATAAAATAATAAACATCCTAAGCTCTACTATCCAGGGTTGGCCACCATTAACATCTTGACGTATGTGCTTTGCCTTTTTATTTAAAAAAAAAAAAAAGATCACTTTATTGTTATTGTGAAAATGACACACATTTTGAAGAACTGAAGAAACCACAGAAACATACAGAGATGCAAGTTTCAAAAAAAAAAGTCCCAAGTCTCACCACCCAGAAATAGCTCTGGTTACCATATGGCAAACATCATAGTAAATATCTTATGATCTATATACAGAGACAGAAAGGATGGATGAGGGGTGGCTCGATGGACAGAAGAGCCAATAGAAATACTACCAAATGTGGGTAAAAAAATATTATATGCTATTTTAAATTCCCTACGTGTCATTTATTTTGACTTGTCTTTAACAGAAAAAGGAAAACAAAATTGAAAGACATCTAGACCTTCCAATGTTTCTTCACCATGAGATTTTTGCCAAAAGATCCCTATGAGGTGAGGAATACAGACTGTGAAGAGAATGTTAACAGTCTGGAGTAATTACATTGTTTTTTAACTATTTATTTTAATTTTAGGCACTATTTAATGATGCCACGCTGTGAAAGAGAGCAGGATTTTTCTCCCACATTTCCTCTCAACTTCCCTCTCCCCGTCTCCCGATTTCTCAGCTTTAATTGTTGGTGGCTCCTTCCGTGACGCTGCCTTCACATCCTGATCTATAACTGTACTTGTCAGAGTTATTTATTGTTAATTCTACATTTCCACGGAGTTGCTGCTCATCATCAATCCTTATACCATGAGTTCTGAATTCATGAATCTTTTATTTTATTCACTCTTAATTAGCTGGATTTTGTGATTCAGTATTTTTTTCCCAAGATCTCATGGAAGTTATATTTACTCTGAGTACGTTTATTCTTGAGGACAATTGTTTGTGGGCTTTATATCCTGTGATATTCTTGGGCTGTCTTTTCTTGCCATTAAATCTACTGCACATTATTCCATTGTCTCCCCAAAACCGAATGCTGAGGCCAGCTTAATTCTGTGTGCTTCTTCTAAAGGATGTTCCTGAGTCTGAAAACTGGGGAACTTCTCTCTTTACCCAAAGGTTTAAGAGCTTCACTAGCATATACCTGGACAGTCAACATTCTATACCAAATTTTCCTGGAACTCATTTTTTTTTTTTTTTTTTTACTGTGGTAACATAGAACATAAAATTTGCCATTTTACCCATTTGTAAGTTTGTAATTCAGTGTCATTACACTCACAATACTGTGCAGCCATCACCACCATCCGTTTCCAAAACTTTTTCCTCACCCTAAAGGGAAATTCTGTAACCACTAGGTGGTAACACCCCATTATAGATTATGTTATAAGTGGAATCCTATAATCAAAAAAAACCCCACCAAAACTAGACAATAAAAAGGGTTAGGGAGATGTGGACAGATCAGAACCCTCATACACTGCTGACGGGTAGGAAAGACAATGCCGCCGCTTGGCAACACATCATCTTCCGAGCTGCAAATTTAGTGATGCGTTCATCTCAGGAAAGTTTTCCTATTCAGAAGCAGAACAGCATAATTCCACTCTTCTGAATCACAGCTCTGCTATATATACTAACTGCGAACTTAGGCAAGTGACTTGTTAGGTCTTAATTTCTTCATCTGTAATTTGAAAATACTAATGGTATTGACCTCAGACTCTCGTGAAAAATTAATTAAGGCATGTAAACCTCTATAATGAAGCATCTCATGCACAGTCAATTCAAAAAGGATTTGTTCTTATGTTAAACTAATCTATATTATGTGATCTATTTGAATAAATCATAATGTTTCATATACATACAAAAACCTAAAGATCTATGCCTTTGAATAAATCTTTTCATTCGTTTCCTTCTAACTACCTTTATATTCATCTTCCACGGACTATTTCCATCACTCTCACCTGCATTCATATGCTTGTCAAGATGTTCCTCCATATGTCTGTTTCCAGCAGTGTATATTCTATTTTGCTTTTCTTTCTTTTTTTCCCATTCCTAATTTATCTAGGGGCTCCTTAATACTATGAATGGTATTTTAGGCCTCCACATGTTTCCTTTTGTCCCCATTAATCCCTTCCTGTAAATTGATCACCCCATCCTTGAACTCTTCCCTTACTGTCTTCGTGATCCCATCAGGTTGTTCCATACAGGAAAGCAATTGTGAATAATTTACTTCTCCTTAATTAATACCTCTTCCTAGGTTGGAAATACTGCTCTTGCACGGTATAGCCCCCTGTTTCTGTGTGTTCTTCTATGCCTTCCATTTATTTAGATTATTTATTTACTTTTTTTTTTTTTTTTACTATGCTCAAAAGTTGCCGTGCCCTTTCTTTCCTTCTGGCTTTGCTTGGGTGGCTCTGTCCTGACATTCTATTTGCCATGATATATAGCAAACGTGACACTTATCTCTCTTCCCACATAGCAGGGAACAGTTTGTTTTCCCCTTGAAGCTGAAGTTTGAAGACTGAGTATTCTTTGTGCTGCCTGATTTTTGTAACCTAATGGACCAGTGATGGGAAGAAGAGAGCTCAGCCAGGGTGATGTTCCGTCATGGTTAGAATACTGGAGATCTATTTCTTTGTCTCAGATTTTGTGCAATAGGCTGTAATCAGATTCCAGCTACTTGCAGATATTCACTCTTCCTATGAGGAGATATTCTCTATTTCTACTGTATTATTTCTCCAAACCAATGTGTAGTCCTGCAGCTTTGGCTACCTTCAGAGAAGGTTAACCACCTCTGCAACCTTTCTCTCTCCCCTTGTCTCTACTGCCACCCTTGCCCCAGGCCATCTTTCTTATTCCTTTGCCAAACACCAGAGGTTAATGTTACTCAAATTTGCTTTCCTCCACCAGCCTGATTGGTGCAGCCACTCTGGAAAACAGTACGGAGGTTCCTCAAAAAGTTGAAAACAGAGCTACCCTACGACCCAGCAATTACACTACTGGGTATTTACTCCAAAGATACAAATGTAGTGATCCAAAGGGGCACCTGTACCCCAATGTTTATAGTAGCAATATCCACAATAGCCAAACTGTGGAAGGAGCCGAGATGTCCATCGACAGATGAATGGATAAAGAAGATGTGGTATATATATACAATGGAATATTACACAGCCATGAAAAAATGGAATCTTGCCATTTGCACCAACGTGGGTGAACTAGGCAAGTGATGGATTGTGCTAAGCGAAATAAGTCAATCAGAGAAAGACAATAATCACTTTATCTCACTGATATGTGGAACTTAAGAAACAAGACAGAGGATCATAGGGGAAGAGAGGAAAAAATGAAACATGACAAAATAGAGAAGAAGACAAACCATAAGAGACTCTTCATCTCAGAAAACAAACTGAGGGTTGCTGGAGTGGGGCGGGGGGTAATGGGGTGGCTGGGTGATGGACACTGGGGAGGGTATGTGTTGTGGTGAGCACTGTGAATTGTGTAAGACTGATGAATCACAGACCTGTACCTCTGAAACAAAAAATACATTATATGTTAATAACAAAAAAATGTTGCTTTCCTCCAGATGTCTGGGTATTACTGAGAAATCTCAGGATAGGCTTTCTGGTAGGTGGAGAAAGAGAAGTCCAACTATCTCTATCACAATAGTATTTTCTGCTTAATGTTTACTGCATCTGATTACACCATTTACTTTCTTTAGATGCTCTCATGAATTTTATTTATTGCTCTTGTATTTTTGTTTGCTCAGTTCAACAGGTATAGGGCAAGCAGAATTCCGTAATACAGTATTTCTGTCCATGATCTTCACCTGAACATCTGAGTCACATTTTCCATATGTAAGTTGATATAATAATAATCATACTGAATCCATGGATTTTTTTTAGTTGTACTAAATTAGATAATATATGTAAATTGCTTTGCAAGCTTCCAAATTTTATATGAAGAGTAAGTATTCAATAAGTGTATTTGTGAATGAATGAGCTGTTATTACTCTGTGGAAATGAACTCAGTTCTCTAATTCACAGGACTATAAAATGTTAGTACTTAAGGGAATCCTAGGAATCACATAGCCCATCCCACTTATTTCACAATAAGGAAACAAAAGCCATGCCATTATCTGTAGTACTGTGCTTCTTCAAGAGGTGGGCGACACAAGAATTCAACTATCTGTAATCTAACAGCAAGCAAGTCACTCACAATAATTCTTCTCGAGAAAAACCCTTATATTTGAGAAAAATATTTTCATGTATTTCTTATGAGGAAGGTCTTATCCTTCACAAGCCCCCTTGCCTTCACTTAACACCAAGATGGGCTAAGATATGCAAGCTTGTGGGTAGAAACTGGAAGCAAAGCTTAACTGCTTTCTATAAATTGAGGGCAGAAAAAATACTGCAGAAGGGGGGGAAAAAAACAGATGAGAAAGGAAAAGCTAAATAAAATCAGTGGAAGTACAGATGAGAATGGGCATTGAAAATTAAGGCTTTTTTTTTTTAAGATTTTATTTATTTATTTATTTATTTATTTGATAGGGGGAGAGAGAGCACAAGCATGGGGAGCAGCCAAGGGAGAGGGAGAAACAGGCTCCCCACTGAGCAAAGAGCCCGATGTGGGGCTCGATCCCAGGACCCTGGGATCACAACTCGAGCAGAAGGCAGACACTTAACTGACTGAGCCATTCAGGTGCCCAGAAAATAAAGGTTGGATATTAATTTTCAGTTGTTTGCTCTGAAGTGTATACTTTCTTCATCTCATACACAGAGCATTTACTAAAGTCTACACTACTCACAGATGTTTTTGTAGTACGTTCTTTGGAAGAAGCATGCATGAATACATTTAGATCTGAGTAGAGAGCAAATAGACACATTCACTTACAAAAGCTAAAGACATGAGACCTCCTGGAGTATATATGTCCGTCAGTTGTATCTTCCTGTGTTCAAACACAGTCCTGGGGCAGAAGATGGGGGTGAGTAGAGGGTTGGTCCTGGGGTTCAGGGTTTGTCAAGTGACTGAGTGGAAAGATTTTAACCTGAAGCTGAAGGGACTGCCAACACCTAGGGAGGAAGCCAAGCCCAAACCATGATGGAAATCAGAGACTCTAATACACATCAAAGGGAAACAAGTAGCAAACCTGCTTGCTTCAGCCAACAAGGAAGAATTTTTCTGCCAGTCCAACCTAGGAGTTATTGTCTGCTTCCCAGCACATTCTAAGAAATCTGAACCAGCCTGATATTAAAGCTAAATGAAAGAGTTCACAAAACTTAAATAAGTATAGCAAACTGACCATTAATAGTTATTTCCTAGGGTCTCTTTGAAATGATAAGTAGGTTTTTTTCAAGTATTTAAGCTTCAAAGTGATAGGGACAAGGAACACAAGTCTACCTGAACCTGTTTCCTGAATTAAAATTCTGATTGCCCAAATAAATGCCTATTTACTTAAAAACAAACTAACAAAAAAGAGGGAATCTCAGTCAACAGAACTTCTTATCAACCACTTTTGTATCCTAAAGGAAAAAAAAATGTCACCATAGCTTAATATTTTTTAGGGAAAATGGTTTTCAGCCAAAAATTGTATGCCCAGCATTACCCCAAAGATACAAATGTAGTGATCCAAAGGTGTACGTGCACCCCAATGTTTATAGCAGCAATGTCCACAATAGCCAAACTATGGAAAGAGCTAAGATGTCCATCGACAGATGAATGGATAAAGAAGATATGGTGTATATATACAATGGAATATTATGCAGCCATCAAAAGGAATGAAATCTTGCCATTTGCAATGGGACATGGATGGAACTGGAGAGTATTATGCTGAGTGAAATAAGTCAATCAGAGAAAGACATGTATCATATGATCTCACTGATATGAGGAATTCTTAATCTCAGGAAACAAACTGAGGGTCGCTGGAGTGGTGGGGGTGGGAGGGATGGGGTGGCTGGGTGATAGACATTGAGGAGGGTATGTGCATGGTGAGCGCTGTGAATTGTGTAAGACTGTTGAATCACAGACCTGTACCTCTGAAACAAATAATATATGTTTTAAAAAAAAAAGAAGAAGATAGCAGGAAGGGAAAAATGAAGGGGGGAGGGAATCAAAGGGGAGATGAACCTGGAGAGACTACGGACTCTGAGAAACAAACTGAGGGTTCTGGGGGGGGGATGGGTTAGCCTGGTGATGGGTATTAACAAGGGCACGTACTGAATGGAACACTAGGTGTTATACGCAAACAATGAATCATGGAACACTACTAATGATATAATGTATGGTGATTAACATAATGATTTAATGTATGGTGATTAACATAATTAAAAAAAAAAGAAAAAGAAAAAATAATTTTATACCGAGCAAAACTACCAATTAAATCTGACCCAGACATTTGAGTCCTATCAAGTCTCAAAAATCACACTATTTATAAACTTTGTTAGGAAGTTATATGAGAATGTAGTACAGTTTGGACTGAAATTATTAATTTTTGTGTACTCTTTCTTTTTTTTCAGTACCAGGCTTATGTGAACTCCTAAAATGTATCTGGAAACAAATAAACTTCTGGGCTTGAGAATGACAGGGGGAAAAAAAAAAACCGATCTTCCTTTTTGGGCTGAAGTCAATGATCCTAACTCTGAAAGGACAACCCATATGATGGCCACGAAGAGTATTAAGCAAAAACCTGGACAGCAGGACAGGTAGCTCTAGAAGTGAGTGAGGTCTTCCACAAAATAGAAAGACTCATTAATTTAGATGCTATGATAGAAGAGTAGAATGGAAACGGAAGAGAATCCATTCAACCTTGAAGGTAGGAGCATTCTCCTTTGAGAGGTACAGAAGTTGTGCCTGAGGCCAGCAGAAACCAAAATTTGATCCTAGCACAGTATCTGACTTTGCAGTGAAAAATGTGCATGGTCATAATAAGTGCAATTAATGGATCTTCAACTTTTATGCAACTGATTAATCATAAAAGGCAAGAACAGTTACAGAGAAAAGTCTAAAAATCACCCACACTGACCACAGAAGAGGAAAGAGAAGGCTGAGAGCTGGAAAAGAAGATGAGTGGAAGAAAGGAGAAAGCACTGATGGCCTCCTCATCTTGCCCAGAAGACACTACCGATGGAGCCTGGTATGAGAAATGGAGCTTCATGCATATTGTCTGGATTGGCAATGATTACCAGTAAAAGATACTAACTATAATGGGAAACAGAGGGTTACTCAAGAGGGCAAGTCCTTACTTCTCTCAACAGGAACCAGAAAATAATGCTTGAAGTTAGTAAGTCAAGAAAAACACTTTAAGCCAAGTATTCACACATATAGACATAACAACCAGAAGAAACAAAAACAGTAGTGGATGCTTAGGAGAGTGGAACCTGGAAGGCAGAGGACCCAAAAAGCATATGGTGGCTTTTCAATATAAGCCCCCACTTCTTAAATACTTTTTAAGTAAACTCTATGCCCAACATGGGGCTTGAACTCATGATCCTGAGATAAAGAGTCACACGCTCCAACAACTGAGCCAGCCAGGCACCCTTCTGAGCTATTTGAAATGTTCACGATGTTTATTTTTTTGTTTTAACAAATATTTTACTTTTTTTTTTTTGGAAATAAAACTTAAAACTATATAACAGTCTCACTTACAAATATGTACTCCAAAAAATGCTTCCTGAATTAATCATAATTAAGCATTATATGAAAAAGAAATATATGCATAATCAGGGACAATAGGCTTATGCCAGGAATGGAAAGATGGTTTGCAAACATGAAATGCATTTATGGGTCACTTTTAACAGGATAAAGGTGAGAAAAACAATCTTCAATCTATTGTTTCTCAAGAGGCTTTGGATAAAATCTTCAACGTTCTTGGCTTTAAAAAACTCAGTATTCTAGACATTGAAGAACATTTCCTGAGGATAAGAGTGCCCATCTGAAACTAAAGACAGCATCACATTTAAGAAACACCACAATCATTTCTACCAAACTTAAGAATGACACAAGGTTATATCAGTATTATTCAACACTTATTTGCAAGTTCTACCCAATGAAATGAGAACAGGAGGGAGAGCGGGGAGAGGAGGAGTGAGGGAAGGAATAAAGAACACATGATAAAAAGTAAGATAAAATGACCATAATCTGCCTGGTAATATGACTGAACACCTATAAAACCCAAACCATCTACTCAAAAATCCAGAGGACTGATAGATAAAAGGGTTCAGTAAGGTGAATGGTTAAAAAATAAATAGATAAAACACAACAGCTTTCTTATATAGCAGCAATAACCACTTGGAAACTCTAACAGGAAATAAATTAAATCACAATAGGAGCAAATACCTAGGAATCAATTTAAACAGAAATGTGTGAGGGCCAGATGAAGAAACCCATAAAACTTCACTGAGGGACATAAAAGATTCCTTGAAAATGTGAAGATACATGTAATGATTCCAAATCTGAAGACTCAATAAAAATGGAAATTCTCACAAAAAATAATTGGTACAATATTTGCAATTCTAATAAAAACCAAGAGGTTTTTTTTTTTTTTTTGAAATGAGATCAAATAATTATAAAGATCACCTTAAAGTAAACACAAAAGGTCACACTTCTTTTTTAGTAAAGGGTAAGGACAAGGAGAGGTCCTATTAAATACTGAATAACCTGCTAAATCTACCATAACTAAAAGAGTGTTATAATGACATAAAACAGAAAACTAACAGCACCTATGGTGAGTGCTGTGAATTGTGCAAGACTGTTGAATCACAGATCTGTACCTCTGAAACAAATAATACATTATATGTTAAAAAAAAAAAAAAAAAAAAGAAGATAGCAGGAGGGGAAGAATGAAGGGGGGGAAATCGGAGGGGGAGACGAACCATGAGAGACGATAGACTCTGAAAAACAAACTGAGGGTTCTAGAGGGGAGGGGGGTGGGAGGATGGGTTAGCCTGGTGATGGGTATTAAGGAGGGCAGGTATTGCATGGAGCACTGGGTGTTCCACACAAACAATGAATCATGGAACACTACATCAAAAACTAATGATGTAATGTATGGTGATTAACATAACAATAAAAAATTAAAAAAAAAAGAAAAAACTAACAGCGCCAAGTAGAAAGATCATCAACAGACTCTATAAAAGAATGTGTTTGATGACAAAGTTTAAATTCGGGGTCCTGGGACACTGGTTAACTGTTCAGAAAACAGACTGAGATTCCTATCCACATGATGAACCAATATACACGTGTTGTGTGTCTGTCGGTCCAGATATATGTATATATTTACATATATATGTATTTATATTCAATATGAACAAACACAAATATTACACACAAATATAAAGAGTTGAACATGAAAAGAATGACAAAATCAAATCCTTAAAGATCTAAAAAATATATTTAAAAAAATATCTCAGGGTGCCTGGCTGGCACAGTTGGTAATGCATCCGATTAGGTTTCAGTTCAGGTCATGATCTCAGGGTCCTGAAAGTGAGCCCTGGGTCGGGCTCTGTGCTAAGTGGGAGTATGCTTTTTTTTTTTTAAAGATTTTATTTATTTATTTGAGAGAGAGAGAATGAGAGAGACAGCACATGAGAGGGGGGAGGGTCAGAGGGAGAAGCAGACTCCCTGCCGAGCAGGGAGCCCGATGCGGGACTCGATCCAGGGACTCCAGGATCATGACCTGAGCCGAAGGCAGTCGCTCAACCAACTGAGCCACCCAGGCGCCCAGTGGGAGTATGCTTAAGACACTCTCTCCTTCTGCCTCTCTCTCTCCCAAATAGATAAATAAATCTTTAAAAAAATATATTTATCTCATTTGGGGATGGGGAAATAATTTTTAAATCCCAAAAGCCAAAGAGGATATAAAGTTTTCTATAACTGACAATATAAAAATAAAAACTATTCATCAGAACATCAAAAATTCTGAAAGGAAGGAAAAAACTGGGAAAATATATTTTAATATAAATAGCAGGTAAACTTATTCAATAAAGATCCCATAAACATATATAGGAAGTATAAAAATATTCATGAGCAGGTAATTAACAGAGGACAAAACAAAATATGTTTAGCTGCACAAGCGATAAAGAAAATCCAAATGTGTGCAGTGTCATTTCATCTTAAAAAAAAAAATTTTAAAACAGTGTCAATTCCTAATATTATTAGCAAAATATTTCTTAAGGGCAATTTAACAGTATGTATCACATTGTCATACTGTGTATCACATACCACAATATAAATCACATACCACATTCAAATGCCCATACCGCCAAATGGATAAACCCAATCTAGAAGAAATAATTACAAATCCTAAGATTTTCATGAAAAAATGTCACAACAGTAGTATTTATAATACTGAAAATTTGGAAGCAACTTCAATGCCCAAGGGTAAAAACATGATTAAATAACTAATACATCAATATGATATTCTTTAACTCATATAAAAGTTCACTCATTAAATATTCAGACAGAAAAATGCTAATGATATCATTTCAAATGAGGAAAAAAAAGCTATCTTAATTTTGGAAATTAAAACGTACAAATCGTCCCTGACTTACGATAGTTCAATTTATGATTTTTCCACTTTACAATGGTACAAAACCAAAATACACTTAGAAAAACTATTTAGATTTTTTTTTTAATTAACATATAATGTATTATTTGTTTCAGGGGTACAGGTCTGTGATTCATCAGTCTCACACAACTCACAGCACTCACCACAGTACATACCCTCCCCAATGTCCATCACCCAGCCACCCCATCCCTCCCAACCCCCTCCACTCTAGCAACCCTCAGTTTGTTTCCTGAGATTAAGCGTGTCTTATGGTTTGTTTCCCTCTCCGTTTTCATCTTGTTTCATTTTTTTCTCTCCCTTCCCCTATGATCCTCTGTCTTATTTCTCAAATTCCTCAATCAGTGAGATCATATGATACTTGTCTTTCTCTGGTTGACTTATTTCACTTACATAATACCCCCTAGTTCCATCCATGTCGTTGCAAATGGCAAGATTTCATTTTTTGATGGCTGCATAATATTCCATTGTATATATATATATCACATCTTCTTTATCCATTCATCTGTCGATGGACATCTTGGCTCTTTCCACAGTTTGGCTATTGTGGACATTGCTGCTATAAAGATCAGGGTGCACATACCCCTTCAGATCCCTACATTTGTATCTTTGGGGTAAATACCCAGTAGTGCAATTGCTGGGTCGTAGGGTAGCTCTATTTTCAACTTTTTGAGGAACATCCACACTGTTTTCCAGAGTGGCTGCACCAGCTTGCATTCCCACCACAGTGTAGGAGGGTTCCCCTTTCTCTACATCCTCGCCAACATCTGTCTTTACTGACTTGTTAATTTTAGCCATTCTGACTGGTGTGAGGTGGTATCTCATTGAGGTTTTGATTTGGACTTCCCTGATGCTGAGCGATGTTGAGCACTTTTTCATGTGTCTGCTGGCCATTTAGATGTCTTCTTTGCAAAAATGTCTGTTGTGTTCTGCCCATTTCTTGATTGGATTATTTGTTCTTTGTGTGTTGAGTTTGATAAGTTCTTTATAGATTATGGATACTAGCCCTTTATCTGATATGTCATTTGCAGATATCTTCTCCCATCCTGTCCGATGTCTTTTGGTTTTGTTGACTGTTTCCGTTGCTGTGCAAAACCTTTTTATCTTGATGAAGCCCCAATAGTTCATTGTGCCTTTGCTTCCCTTGCCTTTGGTGATGTTTCTAGGAAGAAGTTGCTGCGGCTGAGGTCGAAGAGGTTGCTGCCTGTGTTCTCCTTTAGGATTTTGATGGACTCCTGTCTCACATTGAGGTCTTTCAACCATTTGGAGTCTATTTTTGTGTGTGGTGTAAGTAAATGGTCCAGTTTCATTCTTCTGCATGTGGCTGTCCAATTTTCCCAACACCATTTGTTGAAGAGACTGTCTTTTTGCCATTGGACATTCTTTCCTGCTTTGTCGAAGATGAGTTGACCACAGAGTTGAGGGTCCATTTCTGGGCTCTCTACTCTGTTCAATTGATCTATGTGTCTGTTTTTGTGCCAGTACCATACTGTCTTGATGATTACACCTTTGTAATAGAGCTTGAAGTTGGGGATAGTGATGCCACCAGCTTCGCTTTCCATTTTCAATATTCCTCTGGCTATTCAGGGTCTTTTCTGGTTCCATACAAATTTAGGATTATTTGTTCCATTTCTTTGAAAAAAGTGGATGGTATTTTGATAGGGATTGCATTAAATGTGTAGATTGCTCTAGGTAGCATAGACATTTTCACAATATTCGTTCTTCCAATCCATGAGCATGGAACGTTTTTCCATTTCTTTGTCTTCCTCAATTTCTTTCACGAGTATTTTATAGTTTTCTGAGTACAGATTCTTTGCCTCTTTGGTTAGATTTATTCCCAGGTATCTTACGGTTCTGGGTGCAATTGTAAATGGGATCGACTCCTTAATTTCTCTTTCTTCTGTCTTGTTATGGTGTACAGAAATGCAACTAATTTCTCTGCATTGATTATATCCTGCCACTTTACTGAATTCCTGTATGAGTTCTAGCAGTTTTGGGGTGGAGTCTTTTGGGTTTTCCACATAAAGTATCATATCATCTACAAAAATTGAGAGTTTCACTTCTTTTTGCTGATTCGGATGCCTTTTATTACTTTTTGTTGTCTGACTGCTGAGGCTAGGACTTCTAGTACTATGTTGAATAGCAGTGGTGATAGTGGACATCCCTGCTGTGTTCCTTACCTTAGGGGAAAAGCTCTCAGTTTTTCCCCATTGAAAATTATATTCGCTGTGGGTTTTTCATAAATGGCTTTTATGATATCGAGGTATGTACCCTCTATCCCTACACTCTGAAGAGTTTTGATCAAGAAATGATGCTGTACTTTGTCAAATGCTTTTTCTGTATCTCTTCAGAGGGTCATATGGTTCTTCTTCTTTCTATTATTAATGTATTGTATCACATTGATTGATTTGCAGATGTTGAACCTACCTTGCAGCCCAGGGATAAATCCCAATTGGTTGTGGTGAAGAATCCTTTTAATGTACTGTTGGATCCTATTGGCTAGTATTTTGGTGAGAATTTTTGCATCCATGTTCATCAGGGATATTGGTCTGTAGATTTCCTTCTTGATGGGGTCTTTGTCTGGTTTTGAATCAAGGTAATGCTGGCCTCATAAAATGATTCTGGAAGTTTTCCTTCAATTTCTATTTTTTGCAACAGTTTCAGATGAATAGGTATTAATTCTTCTTTAAATGTTTGGTAAAATTTCCCTGGGAAGCCATCTGGCCCTGGGCTCTTGTTTGTTGGGAGATTTTTGATGACTGCTTCAATTTCCTTAGTGGTTATAGGTCTGTTCAGGTTTTCTATTTCTTCCTGGTTCAGTTTTGGTAGTTTATATGTCTCTAGGAATGCATCCATTTCTTCCAGATTATCTAATTTGCTGGCATAGAGTTGCTCATAATATGTTCTTATAATTGTTTGTATTTCTTTGGTGTTGGTTGTGATCTCTCCTCTTCCATTCATGATTTTATTTATTTGGGTCATTTCTCTTTTCTTTTTGATAAGTCTGGCCAGGAGTTTATCAATCTTATTAATTCTTTCAAAGAACCAGCTCCTAGTTTCTTTCATCTGTTCTACTGTTCTTTTGGTTTCTATTTCATTGATTTCTGCTCTGATCTTTATTATTTCTCTTTTCCAGCTGGGTTTAGGCTTCATTTGCTGTTCTTTCTCAAGTTCCTTTAGGTGTAGAGTTAGGTTGTGTATTTGAGACCTTTCTTGTTTCTTGAGAAAGGCTTGTATTGCTATATACTTTCCTCTCAGGACCGCCTTGGCTGCATCCCAAAGAGTTTGAACAGTTGTATTTTCATTTTCATTTGTTTCCATGAATTTTTTTTTAATTCTTAATTTCCTGGTTGACCCATTCATTCTTTAGTAGGATGCTCTTTAGCCTCCATGTATTTAAGTTCTTTCCAACTTTCTTCATATGATTGAGTTCCAGATTCAAAGCATTGTGGTCTGAAAATATGCAGGGAATGATCCCAATCGTTTGGTACCAGTTGAGACCTGATTTGTGACCCAGGATGTGATCTATTCTAGAGTTGTTCCATGGGCACTAGAGAAGAATGTGTATTCCGTTGCTTTGGGATGGAATGTTCTGAATATGTCTGTGAAGTCCATTTGGTCCAGTGTGTCATTTAAAAGCCTTTATTTCCTTGTTGGTCTTTTGCTTAGATGATCTGTCCATTTCAGTGAGGGGGGTGTTAAAGTCCCCTACAATTATTGTATTATTGTTGATGTGTTTGTTTGATTTTGTTATTAATTGGCTTATATAATTGGCTGCTCCCATGTTAGGGGCATAGATACTTAAAATTGTTAGATCTTCTTGTTGGATAGACCCTTTAAGTATGATGTAGTGTCCTTCCTCATCTATTATAGTCTTTGGTTTAAAATCTAATTTGTCTGATATAAGGATTGCCACACCAGCTTTCTTAGGATGTCCATTAGCATGGTAAATGATTTTCCACCCCCACACTTTAAATCCGGGGGTGTCTTTGGGTCAAAAATGAGTCTCTTGCAGACAGCATATCGATGGGTCTTGTTTTTTTATCCAATCTGATAGCCTGTGTCTTTTGATTGGGGCATTTAGCCCATTTACATTCAGGGTAACTATTCAAAGATATGAATATAGTGCCATTGTATTGCCTGTAAGGTGAGTGTTACTGTATATTGTCTGTGTTTCTTTCTGTTCTATGTTGCTTTTAGGCTCTCTCTTTGCTTAGAGGACCCCTTTGAATATTTCTTGTAGGGCTGGTTTGGTGTTCACAAATTCTTTTAGGTTTTGCTTGTCCCAGAAGCTTTTTATAGTATTCTCTGCTGCAAATTTTTATCATTTAGTGCTCTGAATATATCATGCCAGTCCTTTCTGGCCTGCCAGGTCTCCGTGGATAGGTCTGCCGACAGTCTAATGTTTCTACCACTGTAGGTTACAGACCTCTTGTCCTGAAGTGCTTTCAGGATTTTCTCTTTGTCTCTGAGACTTGTGAGTTTTACTGTTACATGTCAGGGTGTTGACCCATTTGTATTGATTTTGAGGGGGGTTCTCTGTACCTCCTGGATTTTAATGCCTGTTTCTTTCCCCAAATTAGGGAAGTTCTCTGCTATAATTTGCTCCAATATACCTTCTGCCCCTCTCTCTCTCTTTCTTCTTCTAGGATCCCAATTATTCTAATGTTGTTTCGTTTTATGGTATCACTTATCTCTCGAATTCTCCCCTCATGATCCAGTTGTGTTTCTCTCTCTTTTTCTCAGCTTCTTTATTTTCCATCATTTGGTCTTATATATCACTAATTCTCTCTTCTGCCTCATTTATCCTAGCGGTTAGAGCCTCCATTTTTTATTGTACCTCATTAATAGCCTTTTTGATTTCAACTTTGTTAGATTTTATTTATTTCTCCAGAAAGGGATTCTCTAGTATCTTCTATGCTTTCTTCAAGCCCAGCTAGTATCTTTATAATCATCATTCTGAACTCTAGTTCCAACATCTTACTAATGTCTGTATTGATTAGGTCCCTGGCAGTCAGTACTGCCTCTTATTTTTTTTAAGGTGGGTTTTTCTGTCCTGTCATTTTTTCGAGAAGAGAATTGATGAATGAGAGAACAAAATGCTAAAAGGGTAACAAGGACCCCAGAAAAACATACACTAAACAAATCAGAAGAGACCCAAAACCGGAGGGAGAAGGGGGGGAAGAAGAATATGATCAGGCTGGTGAATAGAACAGAGCCACACACTAGATTTTGGGTGTATTTTGGTCTGTTAGAGGAAACTGCCTCCCAAAATTTTAAAGAAAGAAAAGCTTATATATAAACAAAAATAAGGGTAAATATGACGAAGGGATGGAATATGACTGTAAAGATGAAAATTAAAAAATATTTTTAAAAAGGAATTGATAAGAAGTTGGTTGAAAAAAGAAGAAAAATTTAAAAAAAAAAAAAGGAGAGGATGTGATCAGGCAGGAGACTAGAACAAAGCCATACACTAGAGATTCAGGGTTTATTTTGGTCTGTTAGAAACTGTATCCCAAAATTATAAAGAGAGAAAAACTTATATATATACAAAAAACAAGGTGAATTACAATGAAGGGATAGAATATGACTCTAAAAATGAAAATTTTAAAAGATTTTAACAAGTGGAATTGATAACATGTTGGCTGAAAAAGGGAAAAAGAAAAATTCAAAAAAAATAGAAAAAATAAAGAAAATTTTAAAAATTAATTTTGAAAGACTAAAGAATCATGGTAAAAAAAGCCATGGATTCTATGTGCAGTATTCCCCTAGCGCTGGAGTTCTGCCGTTCTCATTGATCGGTAAACTTGGTCTTGGCTGGCTGTTCTTGCTGATCTTCTGGGGGAGGGGCCTGTTGCCATGGTTCCCAAATGTCTTTGCCGGAGGCAGAATTGCCCCGCCCTTGCTGGTCCGGGCTAAGTAATCTGCTCGGGGTTGCTCTCGGGAGCTTTTGTTCCCTGCAAGCTTTCCCTACAGCTTTGGAGGCCAAGAGTGAAAATGGCAGCCTCCCAATCTCCGCCCCGGAGGAGCCGAGAACTCGGGGCCCTGCTCCTCAGGGAGCCCCCAGAGAAAAGCCGCCAGTCACTCCTGTCTCCCCGGTCTCCGGCCTCACTCCGTGCTCACCCGGCCTGTGACCGAGCGTTTCTATCTCTGGCACCCGACCCCATGTGGAGTCTCCAAACCCAGCAGATCCCTGCGGTGCGCTCCTGCGCCGCTCCTCCCGGGGGATGAAGGTGAGTCTCCCCGGATCTGCCGCTTGTTGGGTCCCTGCTGGAGGAGCAGGGGCCCGACTGTGCCGCGGATCACGGTTTATGGCAACCCCGAGCTGAGGGCCCGCGCCTCGGCTCCGTCTCTGCAGCCGGCTTCCCCGCTCCGATACCTGGGAGCTCTGCCACACTCAGGCACCCCCGGTCTTTCTGTGACCCCGAGGGTCCTGAGACCACACTGTCCCGCGAGGGTTCCACCCCCCACTTCGCCACCAGAGTGACGTCCCTCAGCGGAGCAGACTTCTAAAAGTTCCGATTTTGTGCTCCACGGCTCTATCTTGCCAGAAGCGGCCAACGGAGGCCCCCTCCCCTGCCGTCTATCCTCCCGAATATCGCCTCGGATTCACTTCTCCGCACGTCCTACCTTCCAGAAAGTGGTCACTTTTCTGTTCAGAGAGTTGCTGCTATTCTTTTCTTCGATCTCCTGTTGAGTTTGTAGGTGTTCTGAATGGTTTGATAACTATCTAGCTGAATTCCTGGGCCCAGATGAAATTTAGGTCTCCTACTCCTCCGCCATCTTGCTCCTCTCCTCCCTATTTTGAATTTTTAATTTTGATCTTTTCCCAGGCCAGTGATATGCAGTATGATTCCCTCTCATGCTCTCTTCCCGCTGCTGGGACAGCAACAGCAAGCACAACTCTCCATCAGCCATGCAATCATGAAGGTCAACAACCCATACACTTGCAACCATTCTGCACCCATACAACCATTCTCTTTCTCACTTTCACTACAGTGTTCAATAAATTATATGTGATATTTAACACTTTAGTATAAAATAGGCTTTGGGTTAGATGATTTTGCCCAACTGTAGGCTAATGTAAGTGTTTTGAGTATATTTAAGGTAGGCTAGGCTAAGCTATAATATTTGGTAGGTTAGGTGCAGTTAATGCATTTTTTAATTAAAATATTTTCATGTGTCTGTTAGCCATTTGTATGTCTTCTTCAGAGAAGTGTCTTCATATCTTCTGCCCATTTTTTGACTTACTTGTTTTTTGGGTGTTGAGTTTGAGAAGTTCTTTACAGATCTTGGATACCAGCCCTTTATCTGTAGTGTCATTTGCAAATATCTTCTCCCATTCTGTGGGTTGCCTCTTTGTTTTGTTGACTGTTTCCTTTGCTGTGCAGAAGCGTTTTATCTTGATGAAGTCCCAAAAGTTCATTTTTGCTTTTGTTTCACTAGCTTTTGGAGATATCTCTTGAAAGAAGTTGCTGTGGCCGATGTCAAAGAGGTTACTGCCTATGTTTTCCTCTAGGATTTTGATGGATTCCTGTCTCACATTGAGTTCTTTCAACCATTTTGAGTTTATCTTTGTGTAGGGTGTTAGAGAATGATCGAGTTTCATTCTTCTGCATGTGGCTGTCCAATTTTCCCAGCACCATTTATTGAAGAGACTGTCTTTTTTTCCATTGCATGTTTTTTCCTGCTTTGTCAAAGATTATTTGACCACAGAGTTGAGGGTCCACATCTGGGTTCTCTATTCTGTTCCACTGGTCTATATGTCTGTTTTTATGCCAGTACCATACTGTCTTGGTGATCACAGCTTTGTAATATAGCTTGAAATCGGGCAACGTAATGCCCCCAGCTTTGTTTTTCTTTTTCAACATTTCCTTGGCGATTCGGGGTCTTTTCTGATTCCATACAAATTTTAGGATTGTTTGTTCCAGCACTTTGAAAAATGTCATTGGACTTTTGATCGGGATGGCACTGAAGGTATAGATTGCTCTGGGTAGCATAGACATTTTAACAATGTTTATTCTTCCAATCCATGAGCATGGAATATTTTTCCATCTTTTTGTGTCTTCTTCAATTTCTTTCATGAGTGTTCTGTAGTTCCTAGAGTATAGATCCTTTACCTCTTTGGTTAGGTTTATTCCGAGGTATCTTATGGTTTTTGGTGCTATTGTAAATGGAATCATTTCTCTCATTTCTCTTTCTACAGTTGCGTTGTTAGTGTTTAAGAAAGCAACTGATTTCTGTGCATTGATTTTGTATCCTGCCACATTACTGAATTGCTGTATGAGTTCTAGTAATCTGGGGGTGGAGTCTATGAAAAGACACTTCTCTGAAGAAGACATACAAATGGCTAACAGGCACATGAAAAAATGTTCATCATCATTAGCCATCAGGGAAATTCAAATCAAAACCACATTGAGATACCACCTTACACCAGTTAGGATGGCAAAAATGGACAGGGAAAGAAACAACAGATGTTGGAGAGGTTGTGGAGAAAGGGGAACCCTCTTACACTGTTGGTGGGAATGCAAGTTGGTACAGCCACTTTGGAAAACAGTGTGGAGGTGCCTCAAAAAATTAAAAATAGAGCTACCCTATGACCCAGCAATTGCACTCCTGGGTATTTACCCCAAAGACACAGATGTAGTGAAAAGAAGGACCATATGCACCCCAATGTTCATAGCAGCAACGTCTGCAATAGCCAAACTGTGGAAAGAGCCAAGATGCCCTTCAGCAGATGAATGGATAAAGAAGATGTGGTCCATATATATAATGGAATAGTACTCAGCCATCAGAAAGGATGAATACCCAACTTTTACATCAACATGGATGGGACTGGAGGAGATTATGCTAAGTGAAATAAGTCAAGCAGAGAAAGTCAATTATCATATGGTTTCACTTATTTGTGGAACATAAGGAATAGCATGGAGGACATTAGGAGAAGGAAGGGAAAAATGAAGGGAGGGAAATCAGAGGGAGAGATGAACCATGAGAGACTATGGACTCTAAGAAACAAACAGGGTTTTAGAGGGGAGGGTGGTGGGGGGATGGGTTAGGCTGGTGATGGTATTAAGGAGGGCACGTACTGCATGGAGCACTGAGTGTTATACGAAAACAATGGATCATGGATCACTACATCAAAAACTAATGATGTATTGTATGGTGACTAACGTAACATAATAAAATTTAAAAAATAAATAAAAATAAATAAAAACCAAAAAAAATATTTTCCACTTAAAATGGGTTTATCAGAATGTAACCCCATCGTAAGTCAAGGAAGGTCTGTATATAACTAGGAAATATGTGTGTGTGTAGACATTAATCTCTATCTACAGAAAAAAGACTTGAGGAGAACTTGTGTTTAACATAATAAACACATGCATTAACCTCCATTTTCTTTCTTCCCAAGTCTCACCAAAATGACAGTGTAGGAATTAAAAAGACATAAACCCACAAATACCAAGAGAATGGGCAAAGAAATGACAGCAATTGAGAGATATCAACAATATCTTAGAAGAGAAAAACAGCTGGACAAATGGTAACTTATCAGAGAAGATCTGGCTTATAGGATTTCATGACCTGTGTAAGATGTGTAAGGAGACATACAAGACCAGGCATCATCCTGGGAAGCCAACACATGGGGTGGAAAGTATCCCCCACTTAGCTCTGAGAACACTGGGAGCCAGGCTTTACACACATGCCTTTCACAGGAACAGAGTGTGTCTATCTTTGGGAAAACTGACCAGATAAAGAAGAAGAGACCTTAGATGTGAACATTCTAAGGGTCAGCAATGAAAAAGCCATGTTAATGCCTTTTCTCTGTACAGTCCAGCCCATCAGTGAACATGCTCTCTGCTCCCCAATGCAGCATGTGCTCAACATTTTAGCCCCCTTCTCTTAAATATGAATAGATAACCAATGATCACCAGCATCTGATGAAACTTTTAACATGAGTGAAAAAGATCCAAACAGAGGGGGGAGGGGAAGGATAGACAGAAATCAAAAGAAAATTCAAAAAGCATTTTAAAGAAATCTAAAGAGAAGATATTTCACCCAAGAATAGAATGCCACAAAAAAGGAGCATTCTGAGAACCAAAAGAGAACTCTCAGATGTTAAAAATATGGAAAGCTGAAACTGAAATTACTAAAGTTGGCTTATAAGATAAAGTTGAGAAAACTGTCCACGAAGTAGAACAAAAGAAGAAGGAAAAAGATAGAAAATTAGAGGATTGGCCTACGAGGTCCAAAAGCTATTAAGATCTGTAAAATGAAAAGAAAGAGAAAAGAAAGGAAGGAAGGAAGGAAGGAAGGAAGGAAGGAAGGAAGGAAGGAAGGAAGGAAGGAAGGAAGACAAAACAGAGTACACTATCAAAAAAAGAAAAAAATCACAAAAATTCCCATAATTGAAGATAATGAAGTTGTAGACTGAAATGTTAACCAAATAGCCCTGCACCATGAATAAACAGTATCTACTCCAAAGCATCATGAAGCCGTCAAATCACTGGAATTGAGAGAGAGAGAGAGAGAGAGAGAGAGAGAGACACTAAAGGTTTAAACCAAGGAAAAAAATTCTAAGGGGTTTACAAAATACAAAGATAATTCAATGGAGAAAGGAGAGTCTTTTCAATGAAAAGTGATGAAACAATCAGACATTCATTTAAAAAAAAGAAAAAAGAAGCTGGACCCATACCTCACACCAGATACAAAAGTTAACTCAAAATGGAACTTAAGCCCAATGTAAAATGTAAAATCATAAAACAGGAGAAAAATCTTTATGACATTGATTTGGGCTAAAAATTCTTAGAAATTATACCAAAACATCATCCATAAAAGAAAAAAACTGCTAAGTTACACATTAACAAAATTAAAAACTTTTGCTGTGTAAAAGATATTGGTAAGAAAATGAAAAGATGAACCATAAGATTAGAAGAAAATATTTAAAAATCACACATCTGACAAAATACTTCTTTTCAAAATATATTTAAAAACTCTTGGGGTGCCTGGGTGACTCAATCAGGTAAGTGTCTGACTTTTGATCTCAGCTCAGGTCTTCAACTCAGGGTTGTGAGTTCAAGCCCCACGTTGGGCTCTATGCTGGGCATGAAGCCTACTTAAAAATAAATTAAAAAGTAAAAGACAAAAAAAAAAAAACAAAAACCTCTCAAAGCCCCATAAGAAATCAAACAACCCAATTTTTTAAAATGGGCTAAAGACTTGAACAAATACATCACAAAATATATAAAAAGCAAAGAAGCATATGAAAAGATGCTCAGCATCATTGCTCATTAGGGGAATGCACATTAAAACCACTATAAGATGCCACTGTACACTTACTAGAATGCCTAAAATTAATTTAAAAAAAAAAACCTAGTGCTGCTGAGAATGTGGAGAAATTGAACCCTCACACTGCTCATGAGTATGCAAAATGGGACAGCTATTTTGGAAAACAGACATTTTCTTATAAGGTTAAATTTACATTTATCATATAACCCAGCAACCCCACTCTTAATGTTTACCTAAAATAAAAACTTACACTGATAGAAAAATCTGTGTGCTAATGTTTATAATAATTATATTCACAGTCACCAAAACCTAGAAATAATGCAAATATCCTTCAAGTGATGAAAAGATAAACTATAGTAAATCCATGCAATGGAATACCACTCAGCAACAAATACACACAATATTAGTACACATGATATGGATTATTCACAAAAGGATTATGCTTCATTTAAGAAGTCAGACTCAAAAGGTTACATACTGTATGAGCCCATTGATAAAGCATTCTTAACAAGGTAAAACCATGGTGACAAAAAACATACCAGTGGTTGCCAGGGGCAGAAAGTAGGGAAGGGAGGGGCTGACTACAAAGGGTCCATATAACATTTTTTAAGAGATGGTTCTGTTCTGTATGTACTAAGGTAATACCTCCATGATTCTATGCATTCATCAAAACCCATAGAACTATATACCAAAATGAGTGAATTTTATTGATGTCAATAAAAAAAATTAATTCTGAAGGAAAATTATATCCTATTAGAATTCGATACCCAGCCGAACTATCAAAGGTAAAGACAGAATAAAATTTTTGTCAACCACATAATATATTTTTTAAAATTTTACTTTTCATGTCCTTTCTCAGGAAGCTCCTAGGTACAGTGATCTAATAGAACAAGGAAGTAAATGAAAAAAAAAAAAAAACAAAAACCATCAACTCATGGGACTTGGAAAAAGAAGAGAGCTAACAGGAAACCCCAGGACAACCAGTGCACCCAGGGTCTAGAGAGTGTGTATATCAGAGTCAACCAGGAAGTTAGAGGGCTCTGGGAATAGGAGTACAAGGGGAGGGAGAATGAAACCAACAGATAACCTGATGAGTCTAAACATAATGACATCAGAGGAACACTCCCAGAGGAGAGGTAGAAAATCCTAGTGATTAGTTAAAAGAAAATGGATCAATTTTAAAAGGCAGTTACTAAACTCTATGACAGGAGAAATGAGGAAAGAAATGTACTCACAAGATACCACATCCCCCAGATGTAATAACATTAATATTTTACAACGAGACCAACCCCTGAAAACGGCCCTCCCCCCAAGGTAGGATATGCCATAGCGGGGAGATGGAGGAAGGCAGCGTGCTGGGATGTGTGAATGTATGTGGTAGGAAAGAAGTTTAAGAAAGCTTCCAGAGAAATCAATAAATAATATGCAAACAAGGAAGAGCAGAATCTGTATGTTACTTAGAAATGCAGTGTTAAACGCAAGGGGAAAAGAGCTAGGAGAGGTGAAACTGGTTGCCTGGGGGATAGAAAATCAAGGCGCAGGGTGGGGGGGGTTGGGTAGGGGAGGTTACCACTGCTTTTCGCTCTAAGCCTCATAGAATACATTACTTTTAAAGCCATTCTAAACAAAGATAACACTTCTGATAACAAAGTAAAAAAAAAGAACAGATAACCAGGACCGAGATCAAATTACTAGCCATGTTTTATCTCTAGTTATTGGGGTGGTAGGTCATTTTCATTTTCTTCTTTACGATTTCCTGAATTTCGCAAACTTTCTATCTTAAAAATCGGAAGGGGGCAAAAAGGGAGGAGAGAGAGAAAGAGAGACAGAGGCAGAAACCAAGTAAGAGGGAGAGAGAGTATATGTATGTGTGATTCAAGAGCAGAAAATACTTCTAACGAAAATCCATGTTTTATGAAAGGAATTCTGCATTTTAGAGAGTGAGGATTTCAGGGTGTAAAGTTTTCCATGAAATGAAATGAAATGGCATTTGGGAAAGTGGGTATCTTGGTGCCTGGTATACAAGTGGGGTTCAGACAGCATGAGACTCTCCACTTGCCCCCGGCCCCATTTTCCCATTTGTGCTGTAAGACGAGAGCTTCGTGTCAGCCAGCTCTCTCTAGCTCTAGAATTTGACTCCAAGAAGCCTTAACCAACAAACCTGCCAAAAACAAGTTGCCCCTGCTGCCCAGGCCTGGAGGCAAGGAGCCCTCTTCTGCCCACCCTCCATGCAGGGCCAAGCATACTCCTATACCAGACACCCCAACCAATAGATTCCTGGCAGATTTATGTCTTCTCTAAATTGCCCATCTCCCAGGAGACAGGTTCCCCAAACCAATTATAAATGGCTGTTGCGACTTCAGTGTCTCCACCTGATTTGTGCCCTCCCAGCTGTTGAAAAAATGGTAACTCCTTGGACATTTCTATTTCCTGG
The DNA here is from genome assembly GCF_964656455.1 of Halichoerus grypus. Classification (NCBI taxonomy): domain Eukaryota; kingdom Metazoa; phylum Chordata; class Mammalia; order Carnivora; family Phocidae; genus Halichoerus; species Halichoerus grypus. The sequence continues at coordinate 122,138,270 of NC_135721.1, forward strand.
AAAGCCCTCCAAGATTAGAGGCTATTCCTCATGAATCCTTGCAAACTCAGCAATGCAGAGCCATGCAGAGCATTTAGACGTGAAAAGAAAGACCAGCCTTTAGTGAAAGCCAGGTCCTTGAGATCCAAGACCCAGGCAAGGGCCAACCTCTGGTTTCTAGAATTTGCAAGTCAGAAAAACAAACAAAACAGAAGGTGATGAGCTGAGCTTTAAACAAAACAGCCTAGGTGTGAATCCCTAATGGGCCATTTACTTCCTGGCACTAATTTAGACACTTTTTGGTAGATTTATCATCCATAAAACTGGGACAATTTTCTTGTCAATTCTCATTCTTAATAGTCCTACTTTATAAGTAAAATATCTAACAAAGTATCATATGAAAATAGCTCATGTTCACTGAGCACTTGCCATGTCTGTGGCACTGTGCCAGGCATTTTATGTAGATTTTCATCTAATCCTCACAAATTAAGCATTAAGAATTAAGTACTACCATCCCCATGTTAAAAATAAACAAACGGCGGGGCGCCTGGGTGGCTCAGTCGTTAAGCGTCTGCCTTCGGCTCAGGTCATGATCCCAGGTCCTGGGATCGAGCCCCGCATCGGGCTCCCTGCTCCGCGGGAAGCCTGCTTCTCCCTCTCCCACTCCCCCTGCTGGTGTTCCCTCTCTCGCTGTGTCTCTCTCTCTGTCAAATAAATAAATAAAATCTTAAAAAAAATAAGTAAATAAAAAATAAACAAACGGAGGCACAGAAACTAGTCCCGTGTCATTCAGCTCAGACGTGTTCGAGTTGGGGTGTGAAGCCAGGCAGTCTGAGATCAGACTGACAGCACCTGCACCCCCAGAATGACAGGCATTCCTCAGGATGGATGGTCACCAACCCTCTCTCCCCCACCCACATCACAGATGCCAAAGCCAGGACACGGCAGTCATACAGGGGTGAGGTGACAGCCAGGACTCGGGTCCTTCATTCAGCAGGCTGTCACAGAGCGGAGCCCAGAGGGGCCTATCTAGAGGATGCCCCCACCAAGGAACCTACTGTGACCGTGCCCAGCACCCTGCTGCCTCAAATCGTTTACCACCTTGGACACCTGCAGTTCCCTCACCTGGTTCTGATATGCACATCGTCTTCAGTTGGCAGAGCAAATGTCTGGGTCCTGCCACCCTCAGCCACACCTGGAAGGCTTGCTATCCTATCATGTCACCTGCCCTCAGCCATCCTTCTCAAGCTGTCAACTCCATTCTCCATGCTCATCAAGAGCCCAAGCCTGCCACCAAGGCTAGGGGACAGACACATTCCAGGGCCCGGCTTCACCAGGCTCACTGGGGTCTAAACCATTTAGATTGTTCAGATAGCTCGTGCATATCATGGCAAGTGATTTTTTTTTTTAAGATTTTATTTATTTATAAAGAGAGAACGAAAGCAAGAGAGATCACAGAGGAGAAGGAAAAGCCGACTCACCGCTGAGTGGAGAGCCCGATGTGGGGCTTGATCCCAGGACCCTGAGATCATGACCTGAGCCAAAGGCAGATGCTTAACCGACTGAGCCACCCAGGTGCCCCTCATGGCAAGTGATTTACCTCCCTCATAATATGACCACTCACTCACTGTGCATGATTTATTTATTCAGGGACCTAAAGTCATCCACAGCTGGATCCTCAGAGTTTATGACGGTCCCTAGCAACAATTAAGAGGCCAATCAACATCTGTTTAGTGACAGAATAAACTGTAGCGTTCTACCCTTCATCCCCATCTTCACACTTAATCTGGAGAGACCCATGATTCTCTCTCGGGACCTTTCCTCAAGAAGACAAACCCAGGTCAGTACACAACAGAGTAACTGTCTTTGCCGAGGATGTTTTTCCCTGAATGACCCAACTATCCTGTCTTTTAAAAATCACTTTCTAAAGGAGTTGGGAGTAACGTGGCTCTTTATACTGACACCCTTGTCGATAAATCAGCAAATCCTCCACATCAATCTCTAACAGCTAAGAGGTTGGGATAGAGCAGAATCAGGATCTTCCATGAAGAAGCCTCCAGGTCACCATCCGTACAAGAGTGATTATGAGTGGGGCACCACCACCCCCCGCCCCGGCCAGGTCCTGAAAAAAGTGATACTGGATCCCTTCTGTCGAGGCTAGGACTTGCAGAAGACACATTCACAAGTCCCCACCAGGTGGGGCAGCAGAAAATACATAGGGCTCAAGAGGGGCCAGCCTGGGTTTTAGTCCCAGCTTTGTCACATGCAAGCTGCATGAGCTTGGGCAGTTTTTCACACATTCCTTCACCAGCCATTAATGTTTTCAGTAGATACTCAGTTCCAACTGTGTGCGAAGCACTGTATGAGGCACTAGAATACGAGCATCAGGAAAATGGTTTGCAAGGGGAATGGGGCAGAAGATAGATCTTCATCAATAACCAGCTCAATAAATGTACATTTACAGATTGTGGTATGTGCCCCAAAGGAAGACTGCAGCATCACCTGACAGGGCCTGACCCCAAGGAGGAAACATTTGAGCTGTGAGTTAAAGAATGAAACAGAGGTGGGGGGAGTGCCAGGCATTAGGAGGAGAACAAGTATTATCAGCTGAGGAAGCAGTGTGTGCAAAAGTCCTGGGGCAGAACAGAACACATGGCACACTGAGGGCACCGAAAGAACTCAGTGGAGCTTGAGGATGAACATATCCAGGATGCAGAGGGGGGCAGGTTCCAGGTGACCCAGGGCTCTGTAGCAAATGGAATCTGGATTTTAGTCTAGAGCAATGGAGAGCCACGAAGGCTGTTAGGCACAGAAGTGACACAATCAGAGTTTGGTTTTAAGCTCTTCAGTTATTATGTGCAGAATGAAGTAGAGACCAGAAAGAGACATGGCAGCATGCTGCGGCAAAGGAGAAAAGAGAACAGATCTAAGGTACATTTAGAAGGAAAACTGGACAGGATTGAGGGCTGAGGGAAGGGAGGAGTCAGGGGTGACTCTTGGTCTCACGTGTAACCCGGACAGATGGTACATCTGTCCTCTCAGGAAGTGTGAATACACTTTCCAATCGGGACAGCAATTTGGGAGTACTAGGCACTCATTTAAAGTTTTAGGTGAAATGAGACCACAGATAAAAGGCCAGCCTGTTGCCTGGGGCACACCATGTTATGAGTCCTCGCCCCTCTCTGTACCCTCTTAATTAGGGAGCCCCGACTGAGCTAGCCAGCCTGGGACTGGGGTTTGTGACAGAAGAGGATCTCAGATCCCTGAGATCACGGAAACAGACGGACAACCGCAGGCCCAGCTGGGCATCGCTGCATTGTACGGGTACCCGGATCAAAGGGTCTACGTGACCTTGAAGCTCTACGTCCCTGTTGTTATCGGGTAAAGAGCAGGACTGGAACCAATGGCAAAAAGCCATCACGCCCGTCTCTGATTGTGAACATGCGATGCTTGCCCACTGCTCTGGGCAGGGCATCAACCTGTTTGGCAAGGAATTCAAGGATGGATGCCGACCCTCCCTTCCCACTTCTTCACCAGTGCCCTGTGTAGTGACCAGTATCAGCCGCCTACCTGGTATCTACTTCCCCTTGTCCTTCCTAGGCTCCTTTGGGGAGGCCCTGCTTTTGGCAGGGGGCTGAAGCCACATGCTTTGGGCTGAACTGATGGCACTTGTGGTCCCCGTGTGTCTGGCCCCCAGATTGGTCCAGGTCACTGACTAGCGCATCTGCGTTACACTGCATAGCACTGGCTATTTTAAGCATGTGTGTCTCCCTCCTGGGGCCAGGATGAGGCCAGATGGCTCCCCGGGCTCGGGCGGGCACCGGGCGGTGGTCTTCTCCTGCATGCCTGCTGAGGGATTGCGCTCCACACAGCCCTTCCCTGACCCCATCAGCCCTTCCCACTGTGGGTGTGATTCTAATCTGTGGCTGGGGAGTGAAAAGCCAACTCAATGTCACTCTGAAGCTCAACCACACTTACGCTGTGTTCTCTTAAAAAAAAAAAAAAAGTGCCCTTCACATGATCTAGCTCTCAGGCAAATTGGGGGAAAAAAAAAAAAAAAGGCTTTAATTAAAAGAAAGTAAAGTATAACAAGAAACAAGGCCCTTTGAGCCAGGATAATAAAATCCCACCACTCTGGGGTCACCCTCCAGGAAGTGAGGATTAAGGAAAAAAAGGGGTTTGATAAAGGCCACCTTGAGAAATCACAACAGCAAACTCTAGGAAGAGTTTACTGTGTGCCAGGCACCCTTCTAAATGTGTTCCATATAAAGGAAAGTAGCTATTTCCCTGAACCCTGCTGGCAGAAAGCTGGGAAGGGCGGGGTGGGGGGAAAGGCAGGGTGAAAGAGAATGACCCAGGAAATCCTGTGACAGGTATGACACGGTCCTGAGGATCAGGGGGAAGCCCAGCTCAGAGCCCCCCGTGCTCAGTCACCATGGGGACCTGGACACGCCACCCAGCACCATCATGGAGCACGCCCTCTAGGCTGTGGTTCTCAAACTCGGCTCAGTGTTCGTTTGCTGCAAATTTTTATCTAAATTCTAATGAGTTGATATACAATGTAAACATTTTGAAACCCCCTGGGGAGCTCTAAAAACCCTGACACCTGGGACCCACCCCCAGAGTTTCCAATGAAATTGAACCAGGGTACAGCCGGGCATCAGGACTCTTTAAAGAGCCCCAAGAGGCACACACATCAGCCAAGTTTGAGCACCAGTGCCCAGCGGCGTACGTGGGTGTATCCATCTCCTAGGGCACCGTGTGTGTAACAAAGCACCACAAACTGGGTGACTTGAAATGACAGAGATTTATTGTCTCACAGTTCAGGAAGCTGACATCTAAAACCTAAGTGTCGGCTAGGCCATGCTCCCTCGGACACCTGTAGGGGACAGTCCTGCCTCACCTCCTCCTAGCTCCTGGGGGGTTTGCCAGCCACCCTTGGCTGCAGAAATCCATTCCTCTCCTTTGTGTTCTCCCTGTGTGTCTGTGTCTTCCCATGGTCACCTTCCCAAAAGGACACAAATCATGCTGGATTAGAGGCCCACCTACTCCAGCAGGACTCTGCCAATTACATCTGCAATGACCCTATTTCCAAATCAGGTCACAGCCTGAGGGACAGGGACTAGGACTTTCACATGGAACAAATCAACCCATAACACAATAGGTTTCAGTCCCAGCTTTTGCAGCCCTGTCAGCTCGGCCCGTGGACTCTGCCTGTCCACTGCCTGAAGTCCATGCTCACAGCAGCGTGGCTAATTGGAGCCCCAGTACACCCAAACATTTGAGGGGATCCCCAGTGGCCTTCCTGTCCGCAGAGGTTCTGCCTTTCTCATTAATGGCCATGGAAATATCTGTGCTACTTGACTCAAAACCTTTGCCCTTGGCTCTCTGGGTCCTGAACTTTAAGCTGCTTGGCAAGCCCTCTTTCCATGAGGAGATATATTGTACCCTATCCCCCCAAATCCCACTTCTGCCTGGAGCCTAACCCCAAAGCAGACATCTAAGATGAGATGATGAGATCATCATCGATGGGCCTGGCACCTGCCCTCTGTTGGGGAGCATCACAGTTCAGAGGACAACCTCCCCATCAGTGAGTCAAAGCCCCTTCAAAATCCACACTGTTTGTACCCAGCGGCACCGTTCAGGAGCTAAGCATCCTCGAGCAAGTCACTTAACCTCCCTGAGGCTCTGCTTCCCTCACTTTAAAATGCAGATTGTCACCTATGCCCACATCCCTGATCTAAAACTTCCAGGATAAGATCCACTTCAGAATTCAGAATAGTCCAGATTTTTAGAAAGATAGTAGGGGCACACATAACATCCCTTGTGGGATGTGGGGCAATATTCTATGTTTAACGTATAAATATTTCTACAAGGGGGGTGGGGCGCCGGGGTGGCTCAGTCGGTTAAGGATCTGCCTTCGGCTCAGGTCATGATCCCAAGGTCCTGGGATGGAGCCCCGCATCGGGCTCCCTGCTCAGTGGAGAGCCTGCTTCTCCCTCTGTTTGTGCTCGCTGTCTCTTTGTCAAATACATAAATAAAATCTATAAAAATAAATAAATATTTCTACAAGGAAGCACGTGAAAACTCACACACAGGGTGAGATAAGTAAAGACTACAAACAGCTTTACACCACTTTGGGTCAGATTCAGCAGCCAGAAGAATTTAGTGCTAAACTTAAAAATGCAACAACAAACAAACAAGCTCTCTCCATTTTAATAGCTTCCTGGATTGGTGGACTCTGGGTAAGAGAATCTAGTTCAAAGCCTGAGGTGGGTATTACGACAGAGCATGTACGTGCAGCCACCTTGCAGTACAGCTAGTTCAGAGTTAATTCAGTACTGGCGAGCCTGGGAAAGAAAAAAAAAAAAAAGAGCTTTAATCCAGCTCAAGCCAAAGTTGCCACCCTCCTTAAAACACTGTAATCTGGCCCAAAGGCCTCCCACTTGCACATTCTAAGAGCCTACGGGGCCCGCCCCCCGCCCCCACCATTGGCTGCCCGTTTCACCACCAGCACCACACCGAGGTGTCAGCACGTCCCAGGAGCCACAGTCATTCTAACCATCACAGTGAGTTTCACTTTTTAATTCTAGCACAGTTCCACATCTCCCAAGATTTGGCATAAATCTCTGTTGCAACAGGACCCACTCAGCGTCAGAACACTCAGGGGTCCCCTCACGCTGGAAGCGGTTTCCCCAGAGAATGCATGGCGAGCATTTTCAAAACTCCAGAAGACACGCAAACAGGCAAAGAGTCCAGTGCCTGCAAGACACGGGCTGCCCCTTAGAGAGAGCCGAGCAGCCAGACTCTACAAGGCCAAGGTCAGGAAAGCCCCGTCTCTCGTCAGGCCTAGTGTGACCTTGGAGAAGCTATTTCCCTCCCGGGATCTCAAAGTCCCCACTTGCCAAAGCAGGATGTGGACTGCATTCCCTCCAAAGGGTCTTCGCCTTAAGAACTCCACGAGTAGAGGATTCTCCTCGTGTGAGATGAACTCTGGTTCCCTAAAGAGAGCTGGGAAATAAACTGCAGCTATTGATAGCTTCTGATAGGTGATCACAGGCAGGAGGGAAATAAGCAATTCCACAGTGCACATCACACGCGCAACACGTTGCCTTCGCGTGCGGACAGCATCACGGTATTAGTATGGCTCTGCGGCAGCCCCAGGCTGCTCTCCTCCTCATAGCCCCGCGGCCCGGCCGCTCCCACCACGGCCCCTGCTCAAGCAGGGACCTGTCAGAAATCAACCTAAGGAATTACTTCTTTTTGGAAGCAGAAACTCGAGAATTGGAAGTAATTCAGGTAAATGTGGCAGATGGTTGCATCTCAAGTTGTCACTTCTCCAAAGAAACTGGCAAGGGTGACAACCTCTGGTGGCCAGAATCCAAAGATGAGGAATATAAATAATGCAGCAGGTGTAACAGGTACTTATTGGGGAAAGGGGGTAGACTGAGGGCAGAGTGTTCCCTGAGAGGTGCAGAGAAAGGTGCTGGGCCCGTGGTGGGGAGTGAGCGGGGCGGGGGGGGGGGGCTCCTGCATGGGACTAACGCCACCCCTGTGCTTAATTCTGGGTGTCAAATTCTTATCAGAGTGAAGTAAGGGGTGAAGACTTGGCCACCTATCACCACGTTATGGTGACCTCAGAGAGTACGTTTCATTCCTTAGGAAGAAAATTCTGTAACTGGGCAGGAAAAAAATAAATGTGAGGAATGTGCATGTGAAAGCACAGAAACCCAGCCAAGAGAATGGCAAGATCAATAACCTGAATGAAATTTCTCAGAACAATAGAAGATAATGAGGAAAAACACTGAACTTCAAAACTTGACAGTCAAGTTAAATATACATATTGGGACAGCATTTATGCAGATGAGCTTAAGAGAGGAAGGGGTCTTTTTCTGAGTACCAACTACCTACCAGGCACTGTGCTAGGCACTTTAAATTCATGATTTCACTTCACTCTCATAAAAACACATGAAATGGCTTTGGCAGCTACAGTAGCAGGAATAACAGGGAAAACACTAGCAGAAATAGTGTTTTTAAACTTTTTTGTGCTAGTGTTTTCAAACTTTTTTGTCACAAAAAACATCATTGGTTCATGGCAGGAAGTCTATAAAATTCAAAAAGCAAGAAGAGAAAAACAAGAACTCTTATAACTCATCTTGAGAGATAGGCCTGATGGCAATGCTCCTGCCATCACAGTGTCCCACCTCACCACCTGAGTTAGAGGTTCTTTTGACAAGATGACTTCTAGGTGTAGAGAATGTCCCCCGAACCAGTGCTTTCAAAAATGCCAATGATTCATTTCCCTCCTTTGTGGTTCAGAATATTTGTTGTCAGAAAACCCACTTGATTAACCTGCAGTGGCAGAAGGACCCCTGGCTGGGACTCGTGGAGGGCATCCATGCTGACCACTCAACTCATTATGACAACGGGCTAGGTAGAGCTGCTAACACTTCCCTTCTAACCCCCTCTGCCCTCTCCAAATTCACCAAAATACACTGTCCTTGGGTACCTCCAACATACCCACATATCCAGAGCCAGCTTATACTGCCCCAGCAACCATCCATCTATCCATCCATCCATCCATCTATCCATGCATCCATCAATCCATCCATCCATCCATCAAGCCTCACTGTCCAGGCACTTGCTCTCAGCACTTTCTTCAAGTGTGTTTAAGCACTGAGCTTGGGGTCTCTGAGATGCAGCCTTCTGTGAACAGTTGGTGTTTTGTTTGACCAACCATGACATTAACTGCCAACCCCTGGATGGGTTACATAGGCAACAGGGATTAAGGAGTACACTTGTTGTGCTGAACACTGGGTGATGTTGAACCACTATATTGTACACCTGAAACTAGTATTACACTGTGTGTTAACTGGAATATAAATAAAAATTTTAAAAAATTAAAAAATATAAACAAACTGCCAACCCGTTACTATGCAGGTGAGGTGAGGATGGAGATGCCCCCATGAAGGAGAGGTGTTACATGAGGACGATGGGCCTAGACACTGCTCAGTAAGGAGCTCCCCCTCCCCCCACCTTGCCTGAGTGTGTGAACATTCACAAGATCATCACATTAGTCAAGCATGTACCTTATTCCAAGTCACACATTGTTTCTGTTTGGTTTGTTTTCCCCCTATGATCACTTTAGTGGAAAGAGGGTCAACCTGGGGAAAGTGCAAAGAGCTAACTTGTGTGGCATTAGCCAGGTCACTTCCCTTCTGGATCTCAGTTGCTTCATCTGCAAAATGGGGGGACTGTATTGTTTGACTGACCAAGGTTGTCCTTTCCATGTCTGATGGTTCATGATTTTATATAAATCTATTTCCCATCCTATCATAAACTGAAGTGTGTGTGTGTGTGTGTGTGTGTGTGTGTTGTGAATGTGGCCTGTAAGTCTGACTCTGGCTTCCTGCTGAACAACCCTGAGATTACTTTTAAAAAGTCTATAGTCCCAGACTGTCCTATTGACAATCAAGAGCCTCTGCACTGAGTGTGGTCCACGTACACCAGCCACACAACCCATTTGCTGCACAAGGATGGACCCAAGCCTGAGTGAAGAGCATGTCAGGACGCTTCCAGGTTATGGGCTGGCCACAGGAATCCAAGGCAAGTGTGAGCACAGTCCTGTCTGGGGAAATGGACAAGTACGGAGCACGGGCTCCAGGACAAGCTAGATGATGCCAGAACCCCTCAGGAAATCAGAGACAGCTCAGCCACTGGGAAATGAGGACAGGGAAGACCTGGGCAGGAGAAGAATCAAACCTCCAGCTGGGCCAGAGCTCAGGGTTCAATCCCGGGGTGCTCACAAAGAGCGCACAAAGTCCTTGATCCCAGTCACGAGACAGCTATGCTTGCTGGGTGCAGGGCGCCTCTAGAAACACACACACTTCTTCGGGGTCTGCAGGGGAGCCGAGCAGCCAGCGGCCTCCAGGGACGGGGCCAGGCCGCTAAGGGAGTTAACACCTGCCCACCACCCCCACAGTGGGCCAGCCTCCAGGAGTCACCGGGAGCTGCGGACTGGCTTGCAGCCTGCTCCCCTTCTCCCAGTGCTGATAAGGTCACCCATCGTGCTTTATAATGCACAAATAATATTCCTGCTGCCAATGCAAATTATGTCCGAACCATCCAGCCTCCCCTGCCTCATGCAGAAAGCAGCTCCACAGGGGAGAGGTGGGCCAGGCTGCAGTTACAAGGCTTATTAACACACCTAATGAAACACCTCGGGGTGACCACCCCCTCTGAGGAGAGCTCAGCAAAATGCATCCCAGAAGCAGATGTCAGGCTTGGGGGGCGGCGGGGGGGGAGACAAATGCTTCCAAAGCACAAAAGCCGTGCAGGGAGGGACTGGGGCTGGTCCTGTCCTCACCACGTGTCCCCCAGGTCTGTGGTGCTAACCCTTCAGGGTCAGTCAAGAGAACCCCAGTAGCGGCCCCCCATCCCGTGGCCTCAGGGTCAGTCAAGAGAACCCCAGTAGCGGCCCCCCATCCCGTGGCCTCTGGGGGCACAAGAGGCACCACTGTGCCTGAGGAGAAAGCTGGGTGAAGGCTACAGACATCTGCTGAGCCTCAAACTCAAAAGCAATAAAGTTTTAGTGTAACTCAAGAGGTTAATAGCTCAGGGCTCTGGGAAATCAGCTCTTTAAGGCTCCCTTACTATGTCGCTTAGGAGCTCTGAGCCCCTCGCGGCTGGCCCGTCCCCACCCGTTGCAGCAGTAAGCCCTGGAGAGTCAGATGAGGACATGGATCTGGGTACAGGCTCCAAGAACACTGCACAGCCTCCTTTTCCTTCTTCTTCTCCCATGTCTTAGACCTGCTTGGAAGGGGGTTCCCTCATGTGATGGCGGAAAAACAGGCAGCCTGGACACAACCTGTGCCTATCCCTTGCAAACAATGGGACTCCAGGAAATGACCGGGCCATTCTACGCCTCAGTTTCCTCACTTAAAAATGAGGATGATGGTAATAATAGTCTATCTCCTCCAGTTTTTAGGAAGATCCAATTAGATAATGCAGAGGTATAAATTAGGGTCACACTTGGTGTGTTCAAACGAGAAGGAGAGTTAAAATAAGACTATTCACAAAGGTACAGAAAGGGCAAGAACATGGGCAAGCGCCACCGAGCGGTCTCCACCCCTAAGGATCAGGGGGACCACAGGGAGGGGACAGTTACTGGAATCGAGCAAGAGAATATAGAAAACAGTGGTGAGAAGACTCTCTGGGGAGGAGCAGTGACCTTCAGTCCAGGGACATGGCTGGCCTCGAGCAGGTGCACAGAGAGGCATCTAGGGAGTAAGTATCTGGACCACACACTCCCCCCTCCCTCCAATGTCTGGCCATACAGAAGCCGATGGGCATTGGTGAGGTCCCTCCAGGTCAGCCTTCCAGAGCACGGTGGAGGGGGCAGAGCATGGATTGAGAGGGTCACGAGCAAGACAGCAGCACAGCACTCAATGCGCCGGAGATGTTGTGCTACCCAAGGACAAGTGTGTCTGGGCCCGGCCCCTGGAAGACTAAGTGGGGATTTAGAGCCAGATGCCATAGCCATCAACGTCTCTCAGCTGCCATTGATGGGTGAGGCGCTCGGTGTTGGGAGGATCACCTTCAGGTGGCACAGCTGCTCCAGGCCCTCCCTGGACCTACACCAAGTTGCCCTACCAAGTTCACCTTAAGGATGTGTAGGCTTTGGAAATGGCTTGGGGCAAGACACAGGGGAGGTCTGCATCCTCAAATCAGAAAACAGAGGTGCGTCTCGCAGCCAAGAGGGCTCGGTCTTTTACTGAGTCAATGGAACTTGTTAAGAGAAAGAAGTCCCTTTGTCTAATTAACAGCAAGTCCTACCTTCTCTTAAATCAACACCAGCCTCCTTTCTAAGACTTTCACACCTGCTCTAAATGAGTTCAGAGTTCTGCAGAACAATGAAAGTCTCTCTTCCACAGAAAAGCTCCCTGGACAGGCAAACTGATAGATCAAGTCAATGAATCCAGTATTTACGGAGAGCTGGGCCTGGTGCTGCTTCCAGGGGTGGTGAAACAGGTCAGAGGCATTTAAGGCACTGTCCACGGCTTCTCTTTCCCAAGACGACCATCCTCCTCACATGTCCCTAAATCAGCCCAAACTGGAAGAAACACATTCTCTAAGGCAGGGTGGTGTAGTGGGCAGAGCATTGACTGGGGGCCACAATACCCTCACTGGAATCCCAGCTCCATTATTTACTTGGTATACAACTTTGGGCAAGTCCCTTAGGGTCCCTGAACCCTGTTTTCCTCATCTGAATCTCATGGGTAATAATCCCTAACTCACAGGATCACTGAGGATTAAATGAGATGATACGTGTGAATCTCCTAAAACGGTGCCTAGAGCACACAGTAGGTCCTCAATGAATGTCAGCTCTTCAGTCATAAAAGCAGCTCCCAGGTCTCCAGACAGCTGAGTCAGTGTTTCCCACGTCCTCCCTTGAAAGAGCAGACAGGGCTGCCAAATCCTGCTGTTTCTGTGTCCTGAAACTTGGGCTGTTTCACCTTGTCTCATTTCTTTCTGGGTCCACATTTCCTCATCAATGAAATGGAGCAAAGCAAGTTATAGAAGGGACTAGACAAGTGGTTCTCAAACTTCGCTGTGAGTATACTTCTCCCCGGCCCCCACATTTTGAAAGACTTGTCTACCACCATAAATAGAATTTCCAAAGTAAAAGTTACCTCTCCCTCCATTTTCCCTTAATCAAAGCAAAACATAACTGCCCCCCCCCCCACCCAGAGCTCTTGAGCAGTGGAAGGATCACCAACCTTGTTGACTGGGGTGATTCCACTCAAACCCTAACCCAAAAAACCCTGAGATTTCTTTGAACCTCTGTAGCTCAGATACATCATCACAAAAGCATCTTGAAATACTGAAAGCAGTTCAAGAACCACCACGTCTCCTTCCCAGAGTCCCTGCTCCTCAAGTGGAGAAACACCGCAGTAGGTGATTCCCAAGAAGCTCTCCACCGCTGCCATTCTGAGATCCCAGCTGCAGTAACTAAGGAAGATCAGGCACCCCCTGAAAAGGTACCTGCTAACATGAAACAGCCTGGGACTCATGTGGCAAAGAACAGACCCACAAGGATGAAGGGACCGTGCTTCCATTAAAAGGCCGAGCACCAAGAGACAGTGCCGTCAGTTTATCTTCCCAAGGCAAACCTTCTGTCACCCCCCACCCCCGTAGGAAGCCAAAGTCCCTTATGTTCAATTGCTAAATACCCATGGCCCTGGGGTGTCACCCCTGAGGGTACCCACACTCACACATTCTTTCATGAGGCCATGGGCTGTGGCTTCAACCCACAACATGGTTCTTCAGGAGCTTGCCTCAGAGCATCCCCACTGACCACGCAGAAGTGATTTGGGATCAGATGCCCTCACAGAGCATCCCGGAGGCCAGTCTAGCTCCTGACTCCCTTTTCTTTCCATCACATGGACAACTCACAGATGGGAAGGAACAAGCTGGTTGCCTGGGTCTCATTCCCCACAAACACCTTCACTCCGTGGTCCTCCAGAGTGCCCTCGGGACTGATTCGTAGCTAAGTCAAATTTGCAAAGCACTCTTTCCTGCCACTTCCTCAGATGTGCACTTAAATCACAGCTGCTCCTTTCTGTGGGCCATTCTCCACGATTTCAGGCATCCAGGTTACTGGTCTCCTGATATTCTCGTATGCACTCATTAGAGTTGAACATTTTGTTCTGGACTTGTATCTGCTGTCTCATGCACAGCTTAAGAAGTACTTGAGTTTTTGTCTCTCCCACATTACCTAATAAATATTACCTAATAAACAACATTCTGTCTGGTGTGGGATTGAAAATAACTGCTTGATTTACTATTTTCTATCAAAATTACCCAAAGATAACCTTAAGGTCCTAAAACTCTTCTCTGCCTTTAGAAGACCTTGTGCTTTTCCCAATATCCGACATCTATTATTCTTACTTAACCATTAAGGCTAATGTTACTCACCCCTAATTATCACTGTCTTGCATTTCTCCTTTTCCAATCTAATTCTTAAAAATCCATTATGAGTATCTACACATCCCTCCATTATAATACCTCCCTGCCTGCCTGGAGCATCCCTTTCACTCTCCAAGTATCTCAGTTGGGACAATGTATATGGTCACCCAAGCACAGAGAACAAGATGCTTTCTGTTTATCTGCCACGGCTTCCCCTCAAGTTCTTGCTGTCGGTGGGACAAAGGAGGGGTCAGCAAACACTTTCTGTAAAGAGCCAGATAGAAAATATTTCCTATTTTGTAGATCAGACTGTCACTGTTGCAACTTCTTAATCCCACCCCCTTATCCCCCAATCAGCCCCCGACAATATGTCAACGAATGGGTGTGGCTGTGCTTCAATAAATTCCACTTACAAAAAGGAGCAGCAAACCAGATTTGGCCTATATCCCATTGCTGGCTAACTCCTGTGATAGAAGAAAATGGTATTTAATTTGTAGTTGTATTCTTTGATAATGAGGATGAGATTTTTCTCCCACTTTATAAAAAACGTGGGAGGCCTAAGTTGGGGATGGAAATGTGGGGAGATCACAAATTTAGTGCTATACCTGCTACATAGGAGAAACCCATCCGCCAACCAAATGAACATACCATGTTGGCAGGTGGACATACCAAGCTAGAGTCTGAGAGAGGCCCTGGATGAAGAAAAAAAAAAAAAAATTGGCACATCAGCCCCCCTAGAGATGGGTCTTTAAGCCACTGACCTGAATGAAACCATCAAAGGAGCCTGTGTAGCTGGAGAAGAGAAAATGTCCAGGGGCGACTCCGCCCGAAGAGGGCCTGGAACCAGCAAAGGAGAACAGGGAAAACCACCCTGAGAGGAGGACCGCGAAGAGAGCTGGGATTAGAAGTCAAATAATGAGCAAGTTTCAAGAAGACTGGATTGAATGCTGCCAACAGGTCAAGCAGCATAGCGATCAGTATGGACACCACCAGTGGGGGCCTGGACTCTACCAGTCGTGCTGGGGCACCGGGGTGGGGAGGGCGGCGGGGGGGGCCACAGCACAGCGGCTTAGGCAGAGACCCAGCGGCGGAAAACTAGAGCCTAAGTTCTCTGGGGGAGCCGTGTTGAAAAGGGGAATCTTATTTTTAATTTTATTTTTATGATATTTTTAACATTCATTTTCACATATGATATCAACCAGTCATGATCATTTCCATCATCGATGGTGTCCCTTAAAATATTCTTGCTTGAACATCACACAAAATTCAAGTGCATGATGTTTTTCTTTCCTACATTTAACACGCTAGCAATCTATTTTCATATACGGACTGAGTTAATGATCTAACTTTCCCCCTAAATAGCCAATTTTCCTAGCAGCATTAATAATCTATTCTTTCCACCACTGATCTGAAATCCACTATTATCACATAATAAATATTTACATACACTCAAACCTTACTATTTTATTTTCTGTTCTGTTCCAATTATATTTCATTTCACCAGCCACTAAACTAAATTGCTTGTAGTGTTAAATTATTTTTATAACCCTTTATAACTTTTTACTGTGTAAACCTCATTTTTAAAACATTTTTTTTTGCTACTCTTATGGGTTTAAGCTTCTATATAAACCTTAGAATAAATTTTATCAAGTTCTAAACAGCCATTCCTTAAGGATTTTGACTGAAATAACATAAATGCATAATCAATTTGGGGGAGAACTGACATATTTACATATGTCAAGAAGTATGCAGATCACACTTGTTCAGAGCTACGTACTTCGATTTTCACAGGCACAGCATTCATTGGTGTAAGGATTCATCTCCACTGGCTCATTCTGGAAGTATGTCTTTCACACAGGGATTCTACCTCCACCATGGCCTGTCTAAATGTCTCCTCTACGTAACCTCTAACTTGACCTGTTGACTTATGCTCTGCCATCTACAGAGCCTCACATAAAGACCTGGAATAAAGCAATTTTGTATTAAGGAAGACTGGGGTTCAGGTTTACCCCAAAGAGAGGCGTATGCCAGGATTGAACCAGTAGGCTGATGTCAATCTCCACCACCTTGAAGGACAGGCTCCTAAAACACAACTGAGCCGAGTCAAATACCCGAGGAGACTGAACCCGTGGCAGGACGAGGCGGAAAAATAGGACAACTCCATACCCTCTCTTCTCAAGTGTGTGTCTATATAATTGACAGCAAATCCTTTCTAACCCCCCATATTTAATCACAGAGAGGAGAACTGGGGAGGCATGCTGTGCCATCACTGGTCACAAATCCTTGGCCACAGAAGGATTCTGAATCCCCTTATACCCAAATAATAGTGGATGTCTGAGGAATGAATCTGCCTGGAGGCAGATGGATGGCGGCATTCCATCTTCCCTTCCATTAGGTACCCATTTGTTTCCTTTCATTCATTCGTACATTCATCTATTCATTCATTTGGCAAACACCTATCAAGGCTACTATCTGGTACTGAGAATACAGACAGGAATAAGACATTATCTTTGAGGCACTTACCCAGCTCACACATGGTTGAAGGAAGCCAGACTCAGCAAGTTTGAACAACTCCAAAAAAGAAACAAACTGGTCAAGTACAGAGTTTCATCAAGGACCGCCTGACCCTTCTACACCCACCACCCCTCAGAATTCACATCACAAAGCTTCCCTTGGCACAAAGTGACAGAATTCCTAATGCTGCCACCTGATACGTGCCTTGCATCCATCACAAGCACCGCACCTTGAAGCAAAACAACAAACCAGTCAGAAGGGATCCGCCCACACCCACTCCCCTGCCTCCCCCCACCCCCCCGCCCCGCAAAGGCCCATCAGACAGAGACTCATGAGGGTATTTTGCTGCTTAGGAAGCAGCATGGTAGTTAAAGCAATCCCCAGGAAAAAAGTTTCTGAAATCTCTAAGCACTGCTCATTAGCATAAACGTGGAGAGGTCTGATAAAGTTCAGAGCTTATCTCCAAGCCTGCTTGCTCCCTCTCAGCCCAGAGCAGCGGCTGGGCAAGGGTTCGCCTTCTTTGCAAGGAAGCAAATTAAATTAAATTAGATCATTTATACCAGTACCAACAACAGCAGCAGCACCTTCAATAAAATTAAGATCTTGAATTGAAAACAAGGGCGTTATCTTCTGAAAACCTAATCCCACTGACCAGTTTAGGCACTCACCATTGAGACCTTCTGTGACAACTCGACATAAACACTCAGGGAAGGGGCTTCAGGGAGGCCCTGCAGCATCGCCTGGCAGCCTGCAGGTTGGTCTTTTGTTTGTTGCTATTCTATTCTTACAGAAACGCATATCCAGTAATGTACTTGACATATAAATGGGCCATTTCGGTGAAACAGTCATTGAAAACCTTTTCTAATAAGATTATGTCATACTGGCTGTGCAAGAATGTATTTATAATCACACAGCATGGCAGAGTGGAAAGAATGCCAGGTCTTCCAGAAAATATGGTGGCTGGAGTACCGTTTCACAGAAACTCCATCTTCAAAGTTGACTGAAATGAACAAGAAGAAGTGAAAAGAGCAAAGAATATACTATTCATGCTGCAATACAGAGAGAAAGAGGCCCTAACTACACGCCATGGGTTTTCTTGGACCCAAATGAATGGAGAAGAATCCATGCCCATCTTCCCTTTCCAAGTGGAACAGTGCTGTTGGAGGGAAGAAATGTTGGATAAACAGAAAAGCTCAGGGATAGCTCCCAATTTGAAGGGAGTTAAATTGGAAAGTATTGCCAAACCATGGGATAAATGTAAACCATCCCAAGTGAAGTTTGTTTTCCCCACCCCAGAGGCCTACCAGTTACATCATATCAGGGCTCAGATGGGCAAAGACAGACAATGAATAAGCCCAGAAGAAACAAAAAACAAAAGCCTATGAAACAGAAAGACCATTCCTGATTCACAAGCAATAGAAGCTTTAGGAGCCCCACCCCCTACTTCCAAAAACAGGATCCATTACCAACTCAGCAGAACTAGACCCAGTGTAAAACTTCAGACAGAGACCAGAGATAAGGCCCCCAGGTCCGCATTGATTTCCTCCCCCATAAGGGAAAGGGTCAAACTGTGCCCCAATAGACAGGAAGAGTAGCAAAAGAAAATTTGGCATACCCAATTTGGATCAAATAACACTATCATGTAACTAGTCCCATTTATATATACAGTCAAGTAGGAAGAAAAAAAGCAACTAAAACAGTCTAAGACTTAAATGAATATTGTGTCACCCCAATGTAGGTTTGATATGCAAAAATAGTTACAAAAGAAAAAAACCTCTCTTGAAGAAGAAGAGGTGCTCCAGGAGAACTAAACAAGTGCTTTGTAATCCTAGGGAAATTGAAGAGGCTAAGAACTGTCTGAGACAAGCAGCAAAGAGGTAAGAGGACATGAAGATGGTCTCCGGACTGGAAATGCACAGCTTCTGGACAGCCTTCAGGTCTGCATGTTTAGTAGGGGATTGTCCCGTCATGGATACCAGACCCACAGTTCCTGAACATATGCTAGGGCAGTGTGTGAAGAATAGACACCCTATCAGGGCTGGAAGGACACATCTAGTCCCAATCAGGGACAAGACAGTGAAAACCAAGGTCATATATTTAATAAGTGGCAGAGCTACAACTTAGATCCCCACTCTCTCCAGGATCTATAAATAGGAAAGAAGAGAGAGTGGGAAGGGAGGAGGAGAGGAGAAGAGAGGGAGAAAGAATCTAAGTTGGAAGCAGTAGCTGGGGTGCATGCAACATACGAGCACTGGACTAGTAGCCAGAAAACCCACTGTGGGTCAAATCCGAGTGGGTTTTCCGTTCTTTGGGGTATACTCCTGGGAGAGGAATTGCTGGGTCACACACTAACTCGATGTTCAACTTTTGAAGGCACTGCCGAACAGTTTTCCACAGCAGCTGCAAAACTCTGCATTCCCACCAGCAATGTTAAAGGTCCAGTTTCTCAGCTCTAGCGCTATGTTGTGCCACTTGAAGTCATGTCATCGATCTGTGTCTGTTTCCCCATCTATAAGGGGAGGAGTTAGACTAGCTATCCCATCTCTGCTTGCAGTGTTGTATATTCACACATGCTTTCTTCCCAGCCAGTTCTGACCTTCCATTGCCCACATCTCCTTCCAGGAGTTCCTCAACAGTGTAAAGTGCTGTAATAAATAAATCCTGGTTCTTCTCCTTCTTAGAGCTGGAATTATCTTAATGCATGTTCCCAAGTTATAATAATGCACTTCCCTTTCCATTAGTATCTCTCAGTATACGTTTTTTCCCTGGTCTATTCTTCTAACCCTTTTGCAAGCATCATCTTGTTCTGTCTGTTGGCTGTCAGCTTTTCTCTACAAGCTTTCACAGAGTTACCAGATTCTTGGCTGTTTCTCCACCCTCAGCTCATAACTATTTTCCCTCAAGCTCAGTGACTACTAAGTGGTCTTTGTGAAATCCTATTAGGATAATCTCCATCCATGTCTCAGATGGGCTGCCTCTGGAAACCTCAGTTGTCTTCCTTCCCACAGTCTGCACATCGTAGGCTACCTCCTGAGACACCCAACATCATACTTATTCACAAATGTGCTTAAAAGGCTCTAAACATGTGGACACAAGCAATGGTTAAACTCAACATAGACCCAGCTCAGATGTCATCTTCTGCAGGAAGCTTTTCCTGTTCACCTGAACCCCCTCTCCCCCCAAAACCCTAGGGACAAGGACTCTGACTAACCAACCCTTCTGTGCTTCTTCTGTTTATGTTTGTTTTTATCATGCATCTGTCTCATCAGATTGTGGGTCTCATGAACGTAGGAGCTAGAGTATCTTGTTCACAGTTGTGCCCCCAGCATCTGATATGTTATAGGTTCTCAACACGTTTGTTGAATTAGTGAATGAGTGAGCTTCTCTTCCATGCAGCTGATCATGGGTCTGCCTATCTGTCTATCCATGAAACCCAAAACTCCCCTTGGGCAGGCTGGGATTTACTCACCATGGTAACCACTGTTAAAGAATTACTGTGACGCTTGCTATAATGGTAAGGAAAAATTTAATCGAGAATATTGTAATAGAGATATGGCAATGGGGAGAGAGAAAGGGCTCAACTCTGAACATAGCAAAGACAATTGGGGATTTGTAGCTAAGGAACAGAGTGACAGGGTCAGTGGATAGAAAATTCTAAGACAAGACATCAAAGATAGAGGGGATTCTTGCTAAATTGACTTAATAGGGATCTTGCTGAAGGCAAGTCAGAGTGATCAGATCTCAAGTGTTGGGGGAGTCTTGCTACAACCAGGTTAAGTAGGCCAAAGACAGGATAGGGGATGGGAGTTTTAAGATACGGGGGGAAGTTGAGGCCCAATCAAGAAGAGGAACCTAATTGAAGTTTGGTCAAGGGAAGGTGTTTGTTACCCCCAAAACCTGGCACAAGTCCTGTCCTACATATGGTTGGTACTAACTAAATAAATGTATGCTGAGCATCCATCCTCAGCAAAGATCAAAGCTCTCTCCTTTACTCCTCCTTGAGCTGAAATAGCAGAAGACAGTGTCCCAATAGACAGTGTCCAAGGGGCTCGGGTGGATAGGAAGGAAGCAAAATGTGCCGAGCCCCAAATTAATCAAGAATTCATACCATCTTCCAGGATTCCATAGCTCCAAGGCTTTTCCAGGCCAGTCTTCCCAAATGACTCTCATAGCCACCCTATCAAGGAAGTGTATTTTCTCATACTATGGATGGAATAATGGACACTCTGGAGGTCAAGTGTCATGTCATAGGTCACAGACCCAGAATTTATCTGTCTCTTCTTGTACTGGTATATGTTACTTGGACTGTTTTAATCCCAGGATATATCTCTAGAACTTAGAAATCTTCCCCCATCATTCTCTTTCAATACCTGCTTTGTGACTTGTGACATTTTTCCAGTTAAACTTTTTTTATGTTGGACTCTTTTTTTTTAATTTTATTTTATTATGTTAGGTTAGTCACCATACAATACATCATTAGTTTTTGATGTAGTGATCCACGATTGTTTTCGTATAACACCCAGTGCTCCATGCAGTATGTGCCCTCCTTAATACCCATCACCGGCTAACCCATCCCCCCACCACCCTCCCCTTTAAAACCCTCAGTTTGTTTCTCAGAGTCCATTGTCTCTCATGGTTCATCTCTCCCTCTGATTTCCCTCCCTTCATTTTTCCCTTCCTTCTCCTAATGTCCTCCATGCTATTCCTTATGTTCCACAAATAAGTGAAACCATATGATAACTGACTTTCTCTGCTTGACTTATTTCACTTAGCATAATCTCCTCCAGTCCTATCCATGCTGATGCAAAAGTTGGGTATTCATCCTTTCTGATGGCTGAGTACTATTCCATTGTATATATGGCCCACATCTTCTTTATCCATTCATCTGTTGAAGGGCATCTTGGCTCTTTCCACAGTTTGGCTATTGCAGACATTGCTGCTATGAACATTGGGGTGCATATGGCCCTTCTTTTCACTACATCTGTGTCTTTGGGGTAAATACCCAGGAGTGCAATTGCTGGGTCATAGGGTAGCTCTATTTTTAATTTTTTGAGGCACCTCCACACTGTTTTCCAAAGTGGCTGTACCAACTTGCATTCCCACCAACAGTGTAAGAGGGTTCCCCTTTCTCCACAACCTCTCCAACATTTGTTGTTTCTTTCCCTGTCCATTTTTGCCATTCTAATTGGTGTAAGGTGGTATCTCAATGTGGTTTTTTTTTTAAGATTTTTATTTATTTATTTATTTGACAGAGAGACAGTGAGAGAGGGAACACAAGCAGGGGGAGTGGGAGAGGGAGAAGCAGACTCCCCGCTGAGCAGGGAGCCCTATGTGGGGCTCAATCCCAGGACCCTGGGATCATGACCTGAGCCGAAGGCAGACGCTTAATGACTGAGCCACCCAGGTGCCCCTCAATGTGGTTTTCATTTGAATTTCCCTGATGGCTAATGATGATGAACATTTTTTCATGTGTCTGTTAGCCATTTGTATGTCTTCTTTGGAGAAGTGTCTGTTCATATCTTCTGCCCATTTTTTGACTTGATTATTTGTTTTTTGGGTGTTGAGTTTGAGAAGTTCTTTACAGATCTTGGATACCAGGCCTTTATCTGTAGTGTCATTTGCAAATATCTTCTCCCATTCTGTGGGTTGCCTCTTTGTTTTGTTGACTGTTTCCTTTGCTGTGCAGAAGCTTTTTATCTTGATGAAGTCCCAAAAGTTCATTTTTGCTTTTGTTTCACTAGCCTTTGGAGATGTATCTTGAAAGAAGTTGCTGTGGCCGATGTCAAAGAGTTTACTGCCTAAGTTCTCCTCTAGGATTTTCATGGATTCCTGTCTCACATTGAGGTCTTTCATCCATTTTGAGTTTATCTTTGTGAATGGTGTTAGAGAATGGTCGAGTTTCATTCTTCTGCATGTGGCTGTCCAATTTTCCCAGCACCATTTATTGAAGAGACTGTCTTTTTTTCCATTGCATATTTTTTCCTGCTTTGTCGAAGATTATTTGGCCATAGAGTTGAGGGTCCATATCTGGGTTCTCTATTCTGTTCCATTGGTCTATTTGTCTCTTTTTGTGCCAGTACCATGCTGTCTTGGTGATCACTGCTTTGTAATATAGCTTGAAATCAGGCAACGTGATGCCCCCAGCTTTCAACACTGCTTATAAATTTCTATTGTAATTCACATTATATCTTTTAAATTACATTGACAAGCTTTAAAAATAGCACATCTTCCCATCCAGGAATAAGATACATGCACTTACTTACATTCTCAGTTTTGCTTTATAGCTCCTTTCAAAAGGTCCCTCATAGTGCCTCTTGAGTTAATTCCTCAGCCTTTTATATTTTTTGTTCCTTTTACAGAACGAAACCTTTTAAAATTATATTTTCTGATTATTGCTAGGATTTAGAAAATTGTTGATTTTGTATATTTATTCCCTAACTAGTCACCTTGCTGGACTCTTAATAGGTTCTAATAGTTTTTCACTTATTTCTCTTGGCATTTAGATTATAATATCCTCTGCAAATAATGACTTTATTTCTTCCTTTCCCATAATTGTACTTTCAATTCTGTTACTGGAAATCCCTGAATGAATGTTAAATAATTATAGTGATCATTAGCATCCTTGTATTTTTAGGACATCAGTTGTTGGTTTGGAAGACATGCTCAAGTTCATTAAGAAAATAGCTTTCCACAACTTTTCAAGATGACAGTTATTCTCTGTGAACCCCACCCCCAATCCAGACCCATCCCCACCCTGCTCTTTCAAAGTCTGACTTCTGTGGGCTGCGTCTTCCAGCCTCCCTTACCCTCTGCCTCCTCCAGCTGAGTTTGACCAGTGGCAAGTACTAACAGAATGCCATAGGGTGGAAATAATGAGCTGTGTTTCTCTGTAGCCTGTTGGGCAATCTTAGGATACCATTCCCTACCACTGCCCTTCAGTCCTGGGTGTAGTAACAGTTCCCCAGCACTTGTTTATTTCC
Organism: Halichoerus grypus; assembly: GCF_964656455.1. Lineage (NCBI taxonomy): Eukaryota > Metazoa > Chordata > Mammalia > Carnivora > Phocidae > Halichoerus > Halichoerus grypus. The sequence goes on from NC_135721.1 coordinate 122,161,711, forward strand.
CCATCCCTTATAAATTCCCTTAATCTTGATCTCACCTCTATTTCAACAAACTCTCTCCATTTAAACTCTTCATATACCATATGCTTCTCACCCAGACCTTCTTTAACTGACTGATAAATTAGGACCCGCCATTAAGTGTTTTGAAATATCTTTCAACATCTCGGTATGATCAAAATATTTTGTCCTTTGTGACATTTACACATTCATTCATTAAGAAGAAAAACTGAGTGCCAACTTCCTGCTAATTGCTGTGTTAGACACTGAGATTAGTACAGAAAAAAACAAAAAAGATGAGTTCTCTGCCCTAACGTTTTTATAAGAAACAGATACGCAAACAAAATACCTAAATATTACAATAGTGATTAGGAAAGAACAGGTGTTTTGCTAAGTAACAAAGGAGATATATTTAGTAAGGATGGTCAGAGACTATTTCTCACAGAAGGTGACATTGGAGAAAGAGCCAAAGAAGAGCCTTCTGGGAGAGGATGATGTCAAGTGCAAAAGCCCTGAGGCATGAAAGAACTTGGCGTGTTTAAAGAACCGGCAGGACTACTACCAGCAAGGGGGCAGAGGGTGTGGTAGAAAACATGAAGAAACAGGTAGGTAGGGGCTAGATCAGTGCCGTCCAACAGAAATACAGTGCAAGCCAAATTTCTGTAGTTTTCCTTTTTCTGGTATCCGTATTTAAAATGCTAAAATTGGTGAAATTTATTTTAATGTATTTTACTTAACCCAATATATCTAAAATACTACCTTTTCAACATTTGAATAATATAAAAAATTAACAAGATATTTTACATATTTCTTGTACTAAGTCTTTGAGATATAGTATGCATCTTACATTTAAAGCACATCTCAAATTGGACTGGCCACCTTCCAAGGGCTTAATCGTCCCATGTGGCTGGTGGCCACCATGTTGGCCAGTACAGGGCTACATCATGCCCATCAGTCCTTGGTGACAGGGGAAGTTGATTAGGAGGGGCAGGGCATATGAGCTTCATTTCTACTACTACCAGCATCATGCCCAGCACACAGTAGGTGCTCAGAGAATGTTTGCTGGGCACAGTGACAGAAGAACTACAGAGGACATGCCAGATTCCATAAGCAGAGAGGCATCATTGAGATCACGCAAGTACCTGCTTTAGGAAACTGGGTCTATTCTGTGTCCTCAGCCAAGAGAGGAAATTAGGGTCTGCTTGCTGGGTCTCCTATGGTGGGGGCCATTCAGCGCCCTCTCCTGTGCCTGGGGCACTTGGCGCAGCTACTTTCTTAATTCAGAAAGATCACTTTACACCATATGCTAGGGAGTGGGAGGGAGGGAGCCCATTAGCATTCATTGTACACAGCTTTTCACTTGGAAAAGCACCTCAAATGTGCCGATCCACATTGCCTTGCTTCATTTTTCAACATTCATGAGTGTAATTGCATTTATTTTTCTCGTCAAGACTGCAAAACAAGTGATAATTTACTGTATTACAACCCATATTGGCTGGGTTTACAGCCACAACAGTTCTCATCCGCCCTCAGATGGGCTGGGTGAGTAAGTAGGGGGTGGTCTTTTTAGCTGAGAACACTACATTTGTTTGTGACAGGAAGCCTGGTCCCAGCTATTCAAGGTCACAATAACCGTGGCAACAGCTAACCCATAGGACTACACTGAGTTCTCCAAGTATGTTTACCTCCACTGTCTTGACTGCTTTTTACAGTCAAGGCAGACATGTAGCCCATTTCACACACAACAAGACTGAGATTCCGAGAGGTCCTCAGTCATCCACGGTGACGGGCTGCCAAGAGCAGAGCCAGGGCTCAAACATGCACAGGTGGGCTAGAAACCCCGGTGCCACGTGGCAGGGCCTAAGCTCTGCAAAGCCTGAGGTCCTGTAGCAAAGAAGCAGGCACAATCTTAAAATCGTGTAAATCCGAAGTGCTTGCAGTAGCTGGGACTCCTGAGGAGATCTAATTCCCTGAGTCTAGACTGCAGAATGCTGATTTTCAGGATTCACACCCCTGCTGAAGGGCCCGTCCACATCCAAGTACAGCTAGCTCTGTAAGTGATTATCTACGTGTGAGAGTGGGGAAGTACGGTCTAGCCTCGTGTTTGGGAATCACCTTCCACAATATTTACTGCCCTTTGAAAAGAGAAGCAAAACCCACAGGGACATTGACTTTAGGTCACAAATGCTCATGAAATAATGAATAATTTAATAAGCGGTCAACAGAACCTAGATCTAAGAGCTTCCAGATTGGTTAAACTCATTTCCTAAATTCGATAAAAGTAGTAGACCTATCACAGGTGGCAAGACCCTCAGCTCTTCTTCTACAAGCCAGAGAAAGAAAAGCCAAGAGCTGGGTTTGCCTAAAGGATATGAGTGGGGCAGGGTAAGCGATGTAAAAGCTCAGGTCTGAGTCACAGGTGACTGCTTCCATATGGTGTGGCATCTGCGGGGGTCGAGCCCCACCTCTCTAGCTCTCTCCACGGCAGGGAAGACAGGCTAGGGAGTCACCACAGGGTCTGAAGGGTCAGGGGCTGAGTGGGTTCAGAAAGTCCCTCTAGCCACCTGGCCAAGGTGCTCCAGTCTCCAGGAGATGCCTCCCCTCCTCTCCGTTCCTGTCCCTTCCCTATAGTTAAGACCCCTTCCCAAGCAGGGTCTGGCACTCCTGACATTGTATAGGCAGTCCCACCCCAGGCCAGAGCTAAAAGGGCCAGGTCCAGCCACTCAAGAAGCTGCTGCTAAGCTTCCACAAGAGCCCTGGAGAAAAGACCTCCAACAGCTGCTCTTAGTATAAATGGCCTAAGGTCTTCAAAGGTGACCAGCTGGGAGGGACCAGTGTCACAGCCATACCGTCTAGTCTGTCTCCCCACCCCCCCCCACACACACACAGAGTTCAGGCCTGACAAGACCTCAGTAGAGACAGGTTAACACTGCACCCCCACAGTGAGTCCCAGCTGAGACAGGACAAGAAGGAGGTGCATGTGGATGATGGAGAGGACCTACCATGTGCCCATGCACCAAGCATTTTGTTCTGTGTTTTCATGTTATCTCATTTAATCTCCACACCCTCCAATCGCATTACCTTTATTCAATAGGTTAAAGAAAACCCTGAGCCAGAGAGAAACTAAATAGCTTTGCTCAAGGTCCTCCACTCATGTCCTTCTAGGCTATAGTGTCCATGAACTCCGTATATGTATATGCTTCCAGCAGCCTTTTGAAAAGTCAACTATACAGAGAACCAAGGTCAGAGGTTATGGAAGTTTCCTTTCAAATGCAGGAAAGTAGTCTTTCCATCCAAGCAAATAACCTTTCTATTTATTTTCCATTTTGTAAAATCTAAAAATTTAGTACAAATCTAAAAATTTAGTACTTTTTTAATTTTTTAAATTTATTTAAATTAGCCAAAATATGGTAAATCATTAGTTTCAGAGGTAGAGGTCAGTAATTCATCAGTTGCGTACAACACCCAGCACTCACATCATGTGCCCTCCTTAATGCCCATCACCCAGTTACCCCAGCCTCCCAACCCACCTCCCTCCAGCAACCCTCAGTTTGTTTCCTAGAGTTGAGTCTCTCATGGTTTATCTCCCTCTCTGATTTCATTCAGTTTCAAGGTCTTAAAATCAGGATTATAAAGCAAAGTTCATCCACATTGTAGCATGTTAACAGGATTTTCTTTTTTAAAGCTGAGTAATATTCCATTGTGTGTATAGATCAAATTGTCTTTATTCCATTCATCTGTTGATGGGACATTTAGTTGCTTCCACTTCTTCACTATTGTGAATGTTGTACAATGAACATGGACGTGCATGTATCTTTTGGAGAACCTGCTTTGGGTAGAATTGCTGGATCATATGGTAATTTTATTTTTAATTTTTTGAGGAAACTTCATACTGTTTTCCATAGTGGTTCTATCATTTTCTATCCCCACCAACAATACACAAGAGTTCTAACTTCTTGGAATCTTCCCCAGTGTCTATTATTTTCTGTTTATTATTCCTGTTATTATTACTGTCATCCTAGCACAGTGAGGTGATAGCTCAGTTGGTTTGATCTCCATTTCCCTAATGATTAGTGACGTTGAGCATCTTTTCATATGCTTGTTGGCCATTTTATAAGTTCTTTGCAGAAATGTCTACTCAAGTCCTTTGCCCATTTTTTAACCCAGTTTTTTGGGGCTTTGGTTGTTGAGTTTTAAGAGTTCTTTATATAGTCTAGATATTAACCCTTTCACAGATACATGATTTGTAAATATTTTCTCCCATTCCATAGGTTGCCTTTTCACTCTATTTCCTTTGATTCACAGTTTTGAAGTTTGATGTAGTCCCACTTGTCTATTTTTGTTTTATCTCTGCTTTTGTTGTCTTATCTTAAAAAAATCACTGCCAAATCCAAGGTCATGAAGCTCTTCTCTTGTTTTCTCCTAGGACTTTTATAGTTTCAGTCTTAGGTTTAGGTATTTAATCCACTTCGAGTTTATTTTTGTGGGTGGTATGGTATAAAAATCCAACTGCATCCTTCTGTCTAGTTTTCCCAACACAATCTGTTGAAGAGACCATCCTTTACCCACTGTGTGGTCATCCTTTACCCACTGTGTGGTCGTGGTACCGTTGTTGAAAGTCATTTAACCATATATGGGAGGGTTTCCAAAGGTTCAAGCCTCTTACACCCTACATTAAATACCTTCCTGATTCAAATACCTAGGGAGGTTTCTGTATTCTTACTTAATTAAACCCCAACTGATAGATTCCTCATGCAGGTATGTTTTAGCAGCTATAGTAGAGAAGGTTTCTGGAAGCTCTAAGTCTTCTTTTAACCTTAGGAACTCTCAGGACTCTTAACAAAGAACACAGACTTTTGCTTAACCATAGCTTTTATAATTGCTTCACTAATGACAAGTAATGCTTTGAGAATTCTGAAAAAGTATAACCTGGCTTTCTTGATGATGAACACAACACTTGGGAAAGGAAGCATTTTTAAAAGACACTGGCAGATTCTTGCAAAGTTTAAAAACCAGTTTGCTACAGTAACGGTTGCTTTCCAAAACTAAAGCGGCATTGTGTCAGCATAGAGCATAGCAGCAAGACTGTATGGACTGGGGGTGGTGCGGGGAGGGAGCAGGGGGCAATCTTTTTTAGAGAATGGGGGAAATTTCTCTATGTGACCAAATGTCTCACTGATTAGCGACTGCAGGAAAATAAAAACTGAAAATGTACTCATGATCTTAAGGGTTGGGGTAGATCATTGCAGCTCTGAGAATGGAGGAAGGTTGACAGGGAGGTTTATCTTCCTGTGCCCATCTGCGCACACTCATGAAGACAAATTCCCCTGTTAAGGTGATTCCTTGCAGATGCCATGACTGACTGACAGACACACAGATGAGGGGATAAGACCAAAGGATTTTTCACAGACATTGTATTTTATAAATGTGTCACTTAATTCCTCCCTTTAAAAAGGTATCCTTTTTGGGGTGCGTGAGTGGCTCAGTCAGTTAAGTGTCTGCCTCCAGGTCAGGTCATGATCCCCGAGTCCTGGGATCGAGCCCCACATGGGGCTCCCTGCCCAGCAGAGTCTGCTTCTCCCTCTGCTTGCTGTTCCACATGCTCATGCTCACTCTCTATCTCAAATAAATAAAATCTTTAAAAAATGTATCCTTTTCTTCTTGAATCATAAATTACAAATCAAAGACCACTAGAGTCAGAAGAAATTAACTCCTGATTTTATGTATAAGGTAAATAAGACCCAGGAAGGGATGATGCTTGGCCCAAGGTCATAGAGCATGTTAATGGCAGAGCGAGGACTAAAATCCAGGATTCCTTACTTGTAGACTTATTTCACAGAAAAGGATGCAGGGAAGCACAGAGAAAAGTAGCTGACTTGCCCTAAGTCCCAGGTTAGTGGCAGAGCTAGGACAGGCACTGAGGACTGTCTCCCTACCCACCAGGTGAGGAGGAGCCAGGCTAACTGAACAGCCTGGTACAAGAGACAACACCTCCCCCAGCCCACCACATTCCCACGGCTCCCAAAGAAGCACAAAGAAACCATGGGAAGAGCAGCACTGGAGGGGCCTGAGGGATGTTCCAACCTACTCCTCACTAGGGAAACTGAGGTTCAAAGGGTAAAGTGAGCACAGTCCCATGTCAGTGTGTCAAAAGGTGGCAAGCCTGGGAGCAGCCCTGTGAGGCACTGAACTGGACTGCTTTGGTTCAAATCCCATCTCTGCCACTTAGTACCCCTGTGACTACGAGCAACTTACTTAATCTCTTTGTGCCTCAGTTTCCCCATGTGCAAAGTAGGGAGCACAATGGTACCTATACTATAAAGGGCTGTTATTAACCATTAAAGGAGAAAAGACATTTAAAGTGCGTGGCACATAGTAAGTGCTCAATAAATGCTAGTTATTATTACGAAAGAGACATTCCTATTGGTACAATTGACAATACAGATCTGATCATCTAGGATAGTGCTAGACAATAGAAGTATAATGTGAGCCACACAGGTTATTTTCAAATTTTCTAGTAGCCACATTTTAAAAGGTAAAAAAAAAAAAAAAAAAAAAGAGGTTAGTGGTTAAATCTTAATGATTTTACCTAACCCAATATATTTACAATATAATCATTTTAACAGACAACCTATATATAAAGTATGAATGGATGCTTTACATTCTTTTTTTCATACAAAGTCTTCAAAATCTGGTGTGTATTTTACATGTATAGAAGTAGCCACATTTAAAGTGTTCAATAGCCACATGTGTCTAGTGGCCACCATATGGGACACTACTGGTCTAAGACATTCCCAAATGGGACTACAATGGGTTCTTGGGATTTTCCAGATTACTGGACCCTATTTTATGAAGTCACACAAGAGCCATCTTCACTAAATTTAATAAACTGTATTTTTGCTAAACTACACTTTTCTTACCAAATCTCTCATACTATGTAATTATAATTCAAATTACTATAGTATTCAAAGCATAAAGACAAGCTTTTTCCTAAGGACAAGACAATCCATAGATTCAAAAAGGTGTTCACTTGGAGGAGCCCAAGCCCCCGGAATAGCAGCCAAACCAGATGAGCAGTCCATGGAAACCTCACCCTCTCCACTGAGCTGGCAACACTAGGATTGTGAGGATTTTTGGCAGTATTTTCCTCTCAGCCTGTCGGTCCCAGGAGGGGCTGAAGTAGAAGCAGCGGAAGACTGAGAGTCATGATAAAAGTCATCTCTGCTGTCCAGATCAAGGTCTCTGAGGCATGACTGCCTCCACTCAAGTTCCCTTCTGACAAATTATTCAGAACAATCCACAGGCTTACTCTATCTGCACTGAGGTGGACACTGATGGCTTAGGCAATTCAACAAAGTGATAGGATGGTCAATCCTCAGTGCCTAGAAGTAGGACATTTCCCTTATTTCCCAGGGAGAAGACCCCACAAAGAGTTTTTAGACTGCTTTAATACATGAAATATTCAACACGTAGGTGAATTAGTCAAATGTCTACTTATGATGCCTAAGATAGGATTTAATGACACATATTTAAAATCATGTGTCATAAGATAATATATTGGGTTATAACCAGATAGTGGTTCAGAGCACAGATTCTGGAGACAGAGTGCCTGGGTTCAAATCTCAGCTCCTCCATTTACGACTAACTTTTGGGTGAGTTACTTCACATTCTGGGCCTCAGTCTCCTCATGTGTAAAATAAGGGTATTAATAGTACCCAGTTTGTACAAGTATTAAACAGGTTAAAATCATGTAAAAGTCCCTAGAACACTGCCCAGTAAGCAGTGCACATGTGTTAAGCCACAAAACAGTGGTTTATTGTCCATTCCCACATATTACAGAAACGTTCTCTCGAACTTGTCATCTGCACCAAGGGCATCTGGGTCTGTCCTCAGAGCAAGCACTTCTTAAGTTGAACGACACCTGTGTTCATCACCTTTACCTCCAATTATAGCATTTGGAAGCATTACTTTTTTTTATAGTCTAGAAAATGTAGTTCAGATATTTTGTTTATAGATATAGGAATATAATGCTTTGGAAATTTTTTTTTATTTTAGTATAATTAACATACCATGTTATAGTAGTTTCAGGTGTATACAATATAGTGATCCAACAATTCTATACATTTCTCAGTGCTCACATTATGATAAGCATACTCCAAATGCCCTTTATTTCATCCATTCCCCCCCTACCTCCCCTCTGGCAACTGCCAGTTTGTTCTGTTTTTAAGAATCTGGTTTTTTGTTTGTGTTTTTCTTCGTTCATTTTTGTTGTCACTGTTGTTTAATTCCACATGAGTGAAATGATAGATTTGTCTTTCTGTGACTTATTCACTTAGCATAATAGCCTCAAGTTCCATCCATGTTGCTGCAAATGGCAAGACTTCGTTCTTTCTTATGGCTGAGTAATATTTCAGTGTGAGTGTGAGAGTGTGAGAGTGTGTGAGTGTGAGTGTGTGTGTACACATTTTCCTTATCCATTCACATATTGGTGGACACTTGAGTTGCTTCTGTATCTTGGCTATTGTAAATAATGCTACAGTAGGTAGGTACATCTATCTTTTTGAATTAGCGTTTTTGTTTTCTTTGGGTAAATACCCAGCAGTGGCATTGCCCAATCACGTAATTCTATTTTTAACTTTCTGAGGAACCTCCATACTGTTTTCCACAATGGCTGCACCAATTTGCATTCCCACCAACAGTGCCCAAAGGTTTCTTTCTCTCCACTTCCTTGCCAACACATTATTTCTTGTGGTTTTGATTTTACCCATTCTGACCAATGTAAGGTGGTATCTCACTGTGGCTTGAATTTGTATTTCCCAGATGATTAGTGAGTTTGAGCATTTTTTCATGTGTCTATTGGTCATCTGTAGGTCATCTTTGGAAAAATGTCTATTCAAGTTCTCTGCCCATTTTTTAATTGAATTATTTGGCTTTTCTGAGGTCTAAGTTCTTTATGTATCTTATCAGATAGGCTCATTTGCAAATATCTTCTCCCATTCAGTAGGTTGGCTTTATGTTTTGCTGACTTTTGAACTGAGGTTTGATATCACAGAAAACTGGACTTCAAGGCAAGCATCCATGTGGATATTAGAACAGGCCTATTTTCTCATTTATCTAACCCATGTATATTTTGATCATCAAAAAGATCCTTCTGTTGCTTTTCCAAGCCATCCTTATCACTTGTCCTTATGTGCTCATATCCTCCAGAATACTACTAAGACTGTCTTCAATTTTCTTGCCTTTTTTTTCCCTACCAATTCTGTTATCACTGTAAACATCCCAAACTAGTACTGATTGGGGTGACTGTAGGTTAATGTAGTTTCCCTAATTAATTTTGTGGTTCAAAGTACACAAAAGACCATCCCATAATATAAAAATGCCCTAAAGGAACTTTTTCAAGAGCTGTTTGGAGACAAAGATCTTGCCTTTTATTTGGACATATGGGGTCCATTTTGGCTTTTATCTTTTCTTCTCCCACTGCCGTTTCTTGGATATTAAATAAACACAGTGCATCCCTCTAGTGAAAGACCATGCAGCTCTGGCAGGTGAACACTAGATCTAAGTGGGTGGTAGGAAGGCAATAACACAGCTGTTGGGAACCATGACCTGATTCATCATGTGCATTCTCAGGAGGCATGAGAGTGAGGTGATCCAGAGTACAGACTCTGGGCACAGACTTCCTGCAGGCAAATCCTGGCTCCACCATATGCTAACTATGACCTTGGGCAAGACATAGAAGCATTCTGTGACACCAGCTCCCTAATCTGTAACATGCAGATCAGAGTATTTGCATCAGAGGGACTATTAGTGGATTAAATAATATATTTAAGGTACTTAAGATAGTACCTGCCACATAATAAGCACCACATAAATATTGCTTCCCTATTATTATCATCACTATTACCACATACGTATATTCTCTCCCTCCCTCCCTCCCTCCCTTCCTTTCCCTTCCCATCCTCCTCTCCTCCTCTCTCTTTCTCGATACACATCAATCTGTTAATCGTGATATTTGAGGGAACGGGGATGGTGATGGAGAGAGTTAACATATATGGATAGACTCAGCATTTCTTTAAAAATGAATATATAATATTTTATCATTAAAGAGGGAAGAAAAAATGTACTGACTCAACAGTGGCTAAATGGGAACTTAAGAGCTCATAGCTTTAAGCCAATCAATAATAATATCAGGAGTGATTAAGGATGGTTAAAGGCCTCTACTTCCCGATCGTTGTAATGTAAGCACTACATTTACGAAACAGTAGGGCAGTTTTTGGATACATCAGATTTTTCCAATAGGGAGCCTCTTACACAGGCGACAAGCAGATCCGCACACTTGTGAGAGTATGCCAGGCCCCAGAGTGAAGGAAGGGTAATCCCCAGAATCCTTTTACTTGCCCCAAGGATCAACTCTAGAGCAAAAGAGGCTCGACAAGCCAGGCCCTGGGACCAAATGGCCCATCATGATGGCAGCCTCATCAGGCTGAGAGGCAGCACTCCAGATGGGAAAGCTGCAGATGCTCCACACACCACGAACATGCCAGAGAAAGCAGCAGCCTCTCCAGGGTTCTCCCAAAACTTCCCTGACAGCAGCTCGCTTTTGACTCTCCAAATGCTTATCCCTAATGATAATTTCGTCTGTATGCGGATCACCTTCCCTAGGTCAAGCCCCATGCAGGACACAGGGAAGTCAGCAATGAGAAGCAGCCCATGCCCTCAAGTAGTTCACAGCCCCAGGGAGGAATCAAAGGTGTAAAAACTCAGCCACAGGAGCAAAGAGAAGAGGCAATTCCCTGTGGGTAGAATCAGGGAGGCCTTCCTGGAGGAGGTGAAATCTGTTCAGGTTTTTGATGTAAGAGGAAGGGAGACAGGATAGCTCCTTCTAGCCAAAGGCATGATGGTGTGACCTGCAAGGTTTATGGTTGAAAACAAGAAAACTCAACTACGACAATCTTTCCCAAAATTAGGGATGTTCTAGAAGAATATTGGGAGGCTCATCATGAACAGTAAGCTAGAGATAGCCTTGAAAAATAAGCAAAAATTAAGGCAGTTCTGGGGAAGCAAGAAGAAGACAGTGTGCCAACCTCATTCAGTAGCATCTCTTGGGGCCCAGACACTACCCCTATCACTGGACACCCCACTGCACAGGCCTCTGGCCAGTCCTCCCTAGATGGAAAGTCCTGTGCAGAAAGGGGCAGCGGGCTACATCCAGGCCACATGTCCAACCACACCCAGGCTGCCAGGAGTAGTAAATTTCTGGCACCTTCACCTTCCAGCAAGTTCCACATTCCATCAAGATCCCCACAGTGGGAGATTCTCAAAATCAGGAAGCAGAATTGGAGGCTGGACTCCCAAAACAAAAGCACAGAGGCCTCTCTCACATGATTACATAGAAGGAGAAAGGGAAACAAAGAGGGCAGAAGGGGAGGCTGAGGCTGGAGACAGATGCCAGGGTCAGATCATGAGAAAGTTCAATTATTAATAAGAACAATTCATTCGGGAAGGTTCACTGCCCCTGCCTCCAAGGAGAACAGAAGCTAGCTGAGCAGCAGACTACAAAGAGGCTTGCTACCTGCCAAATAAGCACTGGAGAGCCCAATCTGCTCTTACAGCCGAGGTCCACCTTGACTTGTCAGCGTTTGGACTGCTCTCTGGTTGATTACTCTTTTGAGCATAATTCCTGCTAATCTTCAGAAGGTCTCCAACCAGTGAATGAAGGGCTAGAACACGGTGCGCTCAAGGGGACCATCACCATTTCTTGACTTGTGTTGACGGCTTCAGAATTCACCAAGAATGTTCCCTACATCAATTCATAGGCAAATATCCAGGATTCCTGTTTGACATGTGGATGATATTCCTCTTCCAGATCTCAAAAATAATATACAACCACTCTGTGTTTGGTACATAAGGGAGTACAGAAATACATATATATGAAAGCAAATGTGAGCACTTCTACTGGAGAGGAGCACAGAGATATATGTATGAGAACATTCGCTGCAATGGGATTCAAGAGTGACTAACTGCAAAGAACTTAAATATGCAACACTATAGGGTGGTTAAATAAATCATGAAACAGTCACTGTAATGGAAATCTATGAAGCCTTTAGAAAGTATGCTTTTGAGGAATATTTAAGGACATGGGAAAACACTTAAAAAGAGCATTAAGTAGAAAAATAGAGATTTATGTAAGTTTGTGTGCATACATGACTTTTTTTTGTTCCTTATAGCTACCTCTACTGTGCATATTCTTTACAATGAACATAAATTATTTTTGCACTCATAGATCAGGACTTTAAATAGAAATAATTTTAAAAGATGTTTAGTTGATGACACTGCCATGTATATGGACTTTGTTTATCCTGGATTTGAAGGCTGGCTCCTCTTTAATATATAACTTGCATGAGGTTGGGCCAATCACTTCATCATTCTGGGGCTTTGGTTTTCTCAAAAGAAAGAGGAGACAAGATCCCTGAACTCACAGGATGGTGGCACACGAAGCACTTTCCTATACATTTCACCTAGTCTAATTCTTGGTTAGAATAAACACAGAGAAAAAGGTCAGTTCTCTTCAAAGAAAGCAAAGGTTCCAATCCTTCCAGCACTCTGCTGTGAGTTCTACTGGGGACAAGGTAATGGGATCAGGATACAGGAATGTGATTGCCCCAGGAACAGTGTCCTAGGGCTGCCGTAACAAATTGCCGCAAACTGGGTAGCTTAAGCCAACAGAAACTGATCCTCTCAGAGATATGGGGTCGACAAGTCTGAAATCAAGGTGCTGGCAGGGACCTGTTCTCTCCCAAGGCTCTAGAGGAGGCTTCTGGTGTCTGCAAGTAATCCGTGGCATTCCATGGCCTGTAGATGTACAACTCCAATCTCTGCCTCTGTCTTCACGCGGCCACCTCCCCTGTGTGTCTGCGTGTCTCTCTTCCTCCACCAGTCCTACAGTGCGAGGGCCTGCCAGGACCACTGGCATAAAGGGAAAGGAGCATCACAACCTGGAGACTGTGCCTGCTTCCGTGGCAGGCCGACTGGTTGCAATATTCCTTTCTGTGTGCGAATGCTTGTGTGTGTTTTCTCTGATGTTTCCTAACATCTGCCCCTTCCAGTCAGGTAACTAACTAGGATCTTTGCAGGTCTCTGCTCTAGAAATTTGTGCAAGATGCAGAGAAGAAGGAGCTTGAAGTCAAGGGTTCCTTCTTTCCTCTCCTTATCTGAAAGCTTAAACTTAAGAGATTAGGAGTTCGATAAGGGCCGGGCCAACAAAGGTGTGCCTTTGGGGTTTCGAAAGTGAGGAGAGAGAGTCTTCCACAGTGGGAAGGGTGAGGGATGGTCCCGCTGGTCTCATACTGCTCTGTGGCACTGGCCCCAGAAAGGATGACGGCTGACGCCCCGAGGCTGGCTAGACGCCACACAAGGGCTCCCAAACCTAGAAAGCAGCAGCAGAATTACTAGACCCAAAGAGACCACGGGAATGGGACAGTGGGCTTTAAGAGGAAACCACAATAGCCTGGCCTGTTTAAGTCCCCAGGATATCTGCAAACCCCTACGGAAGGGGGAGCCCCTAACATGAAAAAATGTATACCTAACTCCCTGGAAGCTCAGGGTCAGGTATAAGTTGATATAAAGGCAGCATTTCTAACGCACCTGGGTTTTCAGCCTGAGAGTCAACCTTACTTCATCCCAACACTTAAACAGCCTACAAGCAGAAGAAATTGAAGGATACCTCCCAAGCCCCAATGCCTCTGGTTTTAGCCCTTTTGAAAGGACACGTAACAGTCTTGAATCTCCCTCCAGCCCCCAAGGAGCTCTCCCACACACACACATACTGGGCCTTGGGCTGTCTCCCAGGGTGGACATGTTGACACTACGCCAAGGCTGGGGAAGGCACAGCTAGAAACCAGAGACACCTGCAGGAAGTGCCAAGGACCAGATCAAGGCTTCTAGGGAGGCTCTGTGGGTATAGTAACCCCCATTGCTCTGGGAAAGCCCCAACAAAGATGAGGTCAGAGCAAAACCAGGTCGGAAGCCTGGAATGACAGGCTCTTCCCATGGAAAGGGATGAGGAAAAGACTCTGAGAGTGACTGTGTGCAGCACTGAATTAACAGAGCAGAGATAGAGGAGGTGTGCAAGCCCTCGGGGCAGCAAGTACCCTGGGTATTGAAAAGCCTCCCTGGGTCTCTCAGGGACCCATGCAGACCACCTGCTGGGTGGTGCACCCGGGTAAAGCAGTACCTGGGGTCAGGTGAACTTGAAGGAAGGGGCAAGGCTGTAAGGAGAACTTAGACTTACAGTTCCAGAGACTGTAAGAACCAGAAAAGAGCACAAGGCAACCAGTACTGATGAAGTCCTACTATGTGCAGACACTTCACACTCTCTCAGGCATCATTCTCTTTAACTTTCACACTGGTTCCTATACTAAAGAAGATGAAACTGACGCAGTGGGATTAAGGGCTCAGAGTCACTGAGCTATGGCATAGGATTGGAATAAGCTGGCCTGGAAACACATTGATGACAAGAACTTTGAAAGCCAAGAACAGGATACTATGGGAAGAACAAGGAGGGACTCTTTCTTTACACAGACTGGTAAGGGACCATCTCCCTGAGGAGGAGTCATTTGAGCTGAGGCCTGAAGACATCAGCCAAGTGAATAGTAGAAAAATCCATTCCAGTGAAGTGAAACAGCATGTGCAAATGTCCTGAGCCAGAAAAGAATGCGACAGTCTTTCAGTCTCCAAGGAACTGAAAGGAGCCAGTGTGTCTGGGACATTTTGAGAATAAAAAAGGGCTTGCAGAAGACACTAGATCATGCAGGCTGCAGCAAGGAGTTCAGATTTCAACCCATGCGCCAGGAGAAGCCAGCAGAGGGATTAAGTGCCAAAATGACATAGTATGATCTACCCCACAGCCTAGCACAGAGTTTGTCACACAGAAATGGATGAGTCAAAGGTCGTGGAACATCTGAATAAATAGACTTAAACTGGACTTCCAAAGAATGGAAACTGCTCGTTTTACAAAAGGAAAAGTAAGATTTCAGTTTTTGCCCATGAGAAGAACAATTTTGCCTAATCCAAATTCACTTTCATGCCTCTCTGCCTAAGAAGCATGCAGAGCAGCTAAAATCCACAGGCGCATCATGACAGAATAATTTCAGTGATCATTATCAAATGCCTCTATTTAGAAAAGCTCAGAAAATTGTATTAGCACAATCCAATATTTATGAAATGACACTCTGCCATAATGAGGGGCTGAGAAAATTAAGATTAGAAGCAAGAGTTACTCCTTTGGGAAGAGAGATTGGCATGGTGGGAAAAGCAATGTTACTCAGCTTCTTAGAACCTTGGTTTCCTGATCTGTAAAATGGAAGGATTGTAAGAAAGATTAAAAATTCATCATCAGTCAATAGAGGGCCCAACAGCATTTCAACATGCTTATCATTCTTCATTTAAAAAACAGTTGATAGTGAAATAAGTCAGAGAAAGACAAATACCTTAAGATTTCAGTTACACATAGAATCTAAAAAACAAATGAATAGACAAAAAGCAGAATCAGACCCATAAGTACAGAGAATAAACTGATGGTTGCCAGAGGGAAGGGGAAGTGGGGTGTGGGCAAAATGGGTGAAGGGGAGTGGGAGATACAAAGGAATGACTAGGTCATAAGGATGAAAGGCACAACATAGGGAATATAGTCAATGTATGGAGAGAGATGCTGGTGAGCATAGCATAATATACAGACTTGTTCAATCACTATGAAGTACACCCAAAATTAACATTGTATGCCAACAATGTATGTACTTCAACTCAAAAAAAGAATAAGCAACAGAGAGCAAACAAAATTTTTAAATAAAAAATAAAATACACTTGATAAAGGCTATTTGGCCATCCATCCATGTATCCATCCAACGGAAGGTTATTTTGTTCATATTTTGTACAATGCCCTGTATTAAGCACTAAGATAAAGCTATGAACAAGTGTGCCCGGCAATAGCAACTTGGCCCATGCTGTCTACCTCAATGGGGAAGAGTGCCCCCCTGCCTGCCCCAGCACCTACTAGGCCACCTTCTGCCACCTGCAGCCTGGTACCCTCTATCAGGCCCGAGTAGAGGCTCAGCTCCCATCTCGAGAGTCCTGGGAACCACGCTGGGAGAGGCTGGAGCAGCGGGCCGCCACCCTGCAGTTCACCACACTCCCGGCAGGTACACAGGCTTGGCCTTGGGCTGCCCCTAATACCCAGAAGGCTGGGCAGAGGGGGTTCCTGGGGAACCACAAAGTAGGCTGCTCTCTCGAGGTGAGCGTGGTCCCCAGGCACACGGAATATCTCATCTGGGGGTAAAACATACACTGAACAAACAACATGCACTGTGACCTCCATTCTTGAGAAAAAGCGTAGGATGCGATGACCCAGGCTGAAGTGTCTTGGAAGCGCTATATCCTAAGGAAGTGGTGTTTATGCTGAGATATGAAGGGGCAGAACAAGAGAATGAGGTGGAGGAGAAGGTTCTATGGAGAGTGGTCTTTCCTGACAAGGAACATGGCAAAGCAAGTACACAGGGAGTGGGAGATGGAAATCAAGAGCTCAGTTTGGGAGCTGTTGAGTTTAAAGAGCGTACAAGATCCTACAGGTGGGCTAAGGAGAAGCAGGAAGAGCATATGCGTGTGCATGCAAATACTAGAAGATCTGGATGTATCTGGCCAACCACAAAGATGGCCAGGCAAAACGGAGCACGTGGTACATTCCAGCAGAGTGCTCTGGACTCTGTGGGTTCCTAATGGAATGAGTGATTCTATCGTCTAAACCAAGACACTTCTGAGAATAAAGTCAGCAGTGTTAAAAAGGATGATGGGGCAACGGGCAAATAGGTTGTCCCTCAGTCACCTTATGAAGGGGCATATGTAGTTGTTGATGACTCTGCTCATGCCAAGTAAGATCCTACCAGGTCTGCAAAGCTCAATTTTGTACCATAGCACCAATTTATTTTACCTGGGGCTGGTATCTACACTCATGAAAAACTTATACAACCATTTACGCCCTTAACTGGAACTATACAGAACCATCCAGTAGTCTCCTGCTTTGGAGTCAAACTCACGGTCACTGAGGCCACACAGGCCACACCCTTACCTGGACATCCCTGAGCATCTTCTCTGTCTCCAGCTTAGTGGCATCCTGTTAGACCCCTCTCCCCAGAGGACAACAAGAAGAAGTGGCAGCCAGGCAGTGGGGGGTGTAGGTCTAGAGTTCATACAAGATGGCTGATGGCAAATGAAGGCACAGGAGGGGTGGAGGCCATCCAGAGTGTGATGGTTAATGTTGTATGTCAACTTCCCTGGGCTATGAGATGCCCAAATCGCTGCTAGAACATTATCTCTGGGAGTGTCTATGAGGGTATTTCCAGAATAGATTAACATTTGAATTGGCAAACTGAGTAAGGCAGACAGCCCTCCCCAACATGGGAGGCATCATCCACTCCCTTGTGAGCCCAAACAGAACAAAAAGGGAAAGGCAGGGTGAATTCATTCTCTCTACTTGAGCTAAGGGTATCCGTCTCTCAAATATCAGTGTTCCTGGTTCTTGGGATTTCAAACTCACATCAGGGTGTAACCATCAGCCCCAGACTCGGACCGAATTACACCACTGGTTTTCCTGGTTCTCCAGCTTGCAGACAACAGATCACAGGACTGCTCAGCCTCTATACAGTGAGCCAATTCCTGTACTAAATCTCCTCTTAAATGTATCTCTATATATATATCCTATTGACTGTTTCTCTGGAGAACCTCATACACATGGAAACAGTATAGAACAAGCCTGAGATCTCCCATATTTAGTGGTCAAAGTGAGGAAGGGTGCCAGAAGGTGTAGGCGAGAAAAAGAAGACAACGTGTGGGTTAGAGGAGCCCTTGGGCAGGAAGGAACCACAGACACAACGTCCCCTCTCCAACAACCAGATGTCTTTACCGCTGAACCTGGGATCACACATACAAAGAGGTGATCCTCATGTTCCCAGAATTGCAACGCTGCCTGGCTTATGTCCCCAGGTAAGCCTTTTCAAGAGTCCAGTCACCCAGGCATACCCCACCTTAAATGTATTCTGAGTGTTCCTCTGCTAGGCGTATCTTCCCTAGAATACATCAGATGTCACTCTCACATGCCTGCCATAAGCAGCTGTCCACCAAGAAATTACATTAGCCCTTTAGCCCCACTGGTTAAGGATAAGCTGCACATTCAGGATGTCAGGACATTAACTTTATGAGTAATAGTCTGACTGTGCCAGTTTCCCTAGATATATGTGTGTCTGTGTCCTGGAAGAAAAGGAATGACCTCATTCTTCAGACTTTCTCTCCCACAAAATCCAACTACTATTAGGTTCCCAAGCAAAACCCAGGGATGCCCTAACTTGCAGCTAAATCTTAGACTCTTAAAGCTAAAAGAAATTCTCAAGGTTCCTGAATCTAGGTGACATGTGATTCCTACCACATACCTTAAGAATTCACCAAGCCTTGGTTTGAACAGCCCTGGGGATGGGGAATTACTACCAGTGAACCTTCTACTGCCCTCTCAGACAGCTCAATCCCTAAGAAAGTTTGTCCCCACAAGCCATCCAAAGAGTGAGTCATCCTCATCACAGCCTCAAACACAGGGGATCACGTACCTGTGGGCACCGCTGGGTCCAGCATTGGTTTCTCCCACGTGTTAATCTGCTCCCACGTAAACCCATTGGTCCCCAGGGCCACGCTATAACCACAGTTGCCGTAGTGCTCATCAAAGGAACAGCCACCTGCAGACAAAAGAGATAGGAGTAAATACATCCTTGTGTCTGAGACTTGGCTTGTTACCCCCATCTCATCAGTTCTTCATTTACAGCTTTGAATGTTAAACTCTGGAGAAGATTTAAAAAAAAAAAAAAAGGGCAAGCAAATTGGATTTTTATATTTGTTTTGGTGCTCTCAGGAAATGCGCTGGCATCTGCAGCCCGCCACCCCACCACACACCATTTAAAAAAAGTTAATAAGGCCAGTTACATTGATTTCAATCTTCCTTCCTGAGAAAGTAAACAGCAACGCCTCATTCTAAGCAGGAAAAAGGAATGCCAGGGCATGCCTCTGTGACTGTTTCCTGCCACAGGGAGAGACACTGGGGACAGCAGAGAGAGCACCAGCCCCAGAGTCCGGCCAGACCAGCCACAGATCTCAGCCATGCAGATCCGGGCCAGCTGCGGCCTCACCTACATCTCAGTCTCCTCACCTGTGACACGGAGGGAAGAGCCACTGGACAGAAACACCATGAGGATGAAATGGGGTAACATACGTAGAGTAACTGGCACAGAGTAAATTCTCCACATCTATCCCCTTCCCTATAAAAGCAGTTTGTGAAAACTCATGTTTCATGGCATAAAAATCAAATTTGTGGAAGAATCAGACAATCGTGCACCTGGAAGATAGTGAAGTCAATGTTCACAGTGTTTAAAAAGTCACCCACCATTTTGTAGGAAGCTGTATCAGTTCAATTCTGACAAGGATTTACTAAGCATACTCTTAGGGGGTTGGAGGTCCCCTCCGAGTGATGCTGACTGCGGGGTACAGAACCAGGGCTCCAAGGAGGGAATGCCAGTCTGTCCGGAGAAACAGGCGCCATGACATCCTGGAGGAGGACTGATCAAGGCTCTGGAGGATCCAGCATCTCCGTGGACCAAGAACAGGAGGAAGGGCATCCAGGGTGAGCTGGTGGGACACAGAGGCAGCAGCCTCCTGACTCGTCTCCCAGACCCAGTTTCACACCCAATCCAACTTTGCCACTGCCCCCCATTTCCGTGATGCTCAGGTCTCATCACAGCACCATCTCCCTCCCTTACACACTCCTGCTTCCCCATCACTCGTGCACACGTGGTTCTGATCCGCGTACAGAAGCCACCCTCGCTAGCCCCAGCCTGCGTCTACAGCCTCCCCTAACATCACACTGCCTTCTCCACCAGCTGCCAAGGACAAAAGCCCCTCTCTGCACCCCAGGCCTGGGATGTCCTCTGCTTAGCAGGGTGGAAGTCCTGTTGACAGGTATAATATGGAAGACAGTCACAACACCACTAAAAAACCCTATGATGCCAAAGGCTTTCTCTACTTTCCTTCCTTACTGTGAATGAGAACCCGGAAGAGTTGGCCCTTAACACCCCAATGTGGAGTCTTGGCTGGGCTGAGGAAGGCTGGACCTACTTTGGTAGTACAGGACTTTGGGCTTAAGTAGAGAGTATTCAATGACTTTGTCCTAAAAAGTAACAGGAATTTGGGGTGTCTTATATAGGTACCTAGATTAAAAAGCAGAGGAGAGGGAGAGAGGAATGCAAGAAACAATAAAAAGCAGAAACCTACAGAAGATGACGGCCAGTAAGAAATTTCCTCTGACAGAAACTGCCTGATGCCTTGGTAAAAACTAAAATACATGATTTCATTTACTCATTCTTCAACAACTGTTGTTTTTTTTAAAGATATATTTGAGAGCGCACATGTGCATGAGCACGAACAGGGAGTGGGGAGGACAGAGGAGGAGAGAGAGGGTCTCAAGCAGACTCCACCCCAAGTGTGGCACCCAACGCGGGGCTCAATCTCACAACCCCGAGATCGTGACCTGAGCCAAAATCAAGAGTCAGACACTTCATCGACTGAGCCACCCAGGCGCCCCAATTCAACAACCGTTTAACTGAGCAGTAGTGCAGATCCCGGAGAGTCCGAGGCCCTGGGTATACAGTGGTTCACAGAAGCAGCCTGCTAGCGCTCTTCAGCAACACAGACTGATGGTAAACAAGTCAATGAATAAACCCGCATGCATTTCAGCACCATGCCACAGAGGCCGCGGCTGGGGTGCGGGAGAGGAGCCTACTAGCTTGGGGCCCCGGAAACAGTGCCCTGGTCTGTGCTCTCCTGTCCCTCCACTACACCCAGCTCCTCGGGGAGAGCTGGCCACACAGGGCAGCCGTGTGCTGCTGGTAATTCAGGGAACTGAGGGAAGAAGGGCGATGACCAGTGTGCGTGGACAGAGGTCAACGGGCAAGGACGGGAGGCCCAGGAGATGAGAGGAGAGGGTTGGAGAAGACACTTCACCCCGGGTACAGTGGAGAAGGATGGCCTTTGAAAGGCAAGGTGGGAGGCACTCAAGCAGCTCCCACCAGATAGTCAGCGTCAGAGTGGCTGGGAACAGCTCTGGCACATAGTAGGGCTTAAATATCTGTTGAATGAATGAACCAATAATGCTAACGGGATGCCTGACACAGACGGAGCTCTGCTTCAGTAACAGCGACAGTGAGCACAGAGCCCCCGGCACTCAGCCTCGCCCCTTCCATCTAGGAAGCTCCTTCCCCACACTGCCTGTCTGACAAATCCCAAGTGATCCTCCCAAATCACTTCTACAAACTTCCCAACCAGAGCAGAGTGTGAATGCCCAAGACACATGACGTTTACAATTTAAAAGCAGTGACGGCAGCAGGTGTGCTTTTCTTCGGAGGGCTAACCTCCCTCCTCTACATCTCCCTGCCATCACCTGCCAGGGGCCCAGAGACAAATAAATCGGATCAATGCCATGGACAACAGATCCTGACGTGCTGGAATTGATAAGCAAGGGGCGCCTGCAGCATCTCTAGTGTCCACTGGAGACCTTAGCATCCTAAACTGAGATCGGCCTCCAGGCTGAGAGAAGGAAAGAGTGGCCAAGACCATGCTACATGTATGGCAAACTGTTTGGGTCTTCTCTCTTGTGCATACAGAAGATGGGGCATCTGGGTGGCTCAGTTTGTTGGGCATATGCCATCAGCTCGGGTCATGATCCTGGGCGCCTGGGATGGAGCCCCATGTTGGGCTCTCTGCTCAGCTCGGAGTCTGCTTATCCCTCTCTCCCTGCCCCTCCCCCTACTCGTGCACACTCTTTCTCAAATAAATGAAATCTTAAAAAAAAAAAAAAAAAGAGTCTCTCTCTCTCCCCCTTTCCCTTTGCCCCTCCCCACATTTATTTAAAAAAAAAAAGGAAAGGAAAGAAAGAAAAAAGAAAGAGCACTAGGTCTCCAAGCCACTTCCATCTGGGTAGTAAGACCGGGTAGTAAACCCTAGAAACATGTAACAAAGTGATATCCATCATTTGCAGGTTGCATGACTGGCCTGTAAAAATGATCTCTTACAAACAGTCCACCTCACCTGCCCCTGCTGTGAGGAACTTCCAAACTACAGGGGAAGGCAGTGGCATCAAAGGAAAAAAGACGTCTAGATCCCTAAGACACTCCCTGGAAGAGAGCCAGCCATTAACCTTCCCAGAGCAAAATAACGTGTCCTACGTTGCTGACACCTTAAGGGTTAAGTATGACCACTGCAGAACCTCCTGCACCCTGACGAATATAAGAAGCACGCTCTCTCGAGCATCTGCTGCATGCCAGGCAATATACTAGACACGGGCTGCATATTTCATCTCACTTGCTTTCACTTAATGCTTGCAACCTGGTGAGGTAGGTTATTATCCCTACTATAAGTACAAGGTAATTAATGTATGGAAGGGTTAAGTGGCCTTCTCAACTCACAGAGAAGGGAGTGTTAGAGCCAAGATTAATTCTGTGGTGACCTAATCGCACAACCCATGCTCTAATAGACCAGAGAGAGAATGTATTCCCCCAAACCAAGGACCAAGCCTTTCACTTACAAGGTTATGAGAGAGGATCACACAAAGGGCTTCCAACGTGGTTGGGCCTCCCATTAGAATGCATTCCTTTGCTCATTCTAGAAACATTTAACAAAGTTGGTTTTTTTGTTTGTTTGTTTTTTATGTGTTCTGTGCAGGGGCACAGAATTGACAATTAGAATTCTTACACTCATGTAGTTGGCAGAGTGCAGGGAAAGACAGCCACATCAACATACGCCCAAGGTGCAAAGATGCAAAAAACACCTTCATGGGGATGTGTTGAAGCCCAAAGATCCCATTCAAAGGAGGGTGTTTAACTGATCCCTGATCTATCCTCTATCAACTCTAGCACTACCGCTCACAATCCCACTGTGGCTTGATGAACACGGAACCAGGAAATCCAGCATGTTAGGCATGATGGCAAAAAACAATTGAGAACAGAGAAAGAAAAAAGCAGTTTCCTACACGTCTGCCTGCTAAAAGGGAGTTAGGTATTTGGCTCTGAGCTTCCAATGGCCACTAGAAAAAGGAAAATCTGTTCAGATACTGAACACTCTGTGTTCATACAATAAAAGCCAAATTGCACAGGAAAATTACAACCATTCCAGGCGCTTAGCTCACACAAGAACTTCTCCACAGGGCCACTGGTAACAGAAATCCCATTCCCCATCACGAACAGTGTCTGAAACAACATCCACACAAGGAGTGCATGGCCAACGACATGAGACTATTTCTCATAGTCATTCTCAACATAAACCGGCAGTATTACCCAAACATGCAATCGGGGGGAAAGCTGCTCACTGGGACTCCATATGATTCAATGTAGAGTAGTCTGGCTTGACCCAGAGACAAGTTTTAAAAGCTATTTGGGAGAAAAAACATACTTCAGGAATTTTTTTTTTTTTAAGCAAGCCTCTCCGAATTTTCTTCCTCTCAACCAACAGATTGAGGAAGAGTGGTTATGAGCTCAAGATGATACATCCTGACAGCAACCCACACTGCAGCTGGGTACAGCCCCTCTAGCTCACATCTCTTCCTCATTCCTGGGCCTGCATTTTCAGGTGTGCATGACGGATCACCAGGAAACACTGCAGTAGTAAAGGTTAAGGATTCCAGAGACTCAGAGAGAACTGGGAACTGCCAGGAGCCACAGAGATGCAGAGCCATGCTGCGAGCCAGGGATTGGCTCCTGGGGAGCAGCAAGAAGAGAAGAAAGCAAAGAGCAATTGCCCCTGGACCTGTGGCACGAAATATGCAAACCCTTGATAATCTCGAGTCTCACTGCTGTTCCTCTTAATCTTTAAAAAATTAGGTTTACTCTCTTGGTGCAATTCCTCAGGTCCTTAATGCCTGACCAAAAAGGCTCCTGGCCATCTCTGCAGGTGGTTGTGGCAGGCTACTTAGGAAAGACTAATGACTGGAAAGAGTCCCAAAAGACTCTCATTTGGATGCTCACCTCATTCAGTTTTATAAAACAGGCAGACCCATTTAACTGAGGTCAACCCTACCACAATCATTTTGGGGGGAAACCAAAACCACATAGCCTACCCCTACCCCAGGAATCAGGCTCAGCCTCCAGAGCACATGTCCTGGTTTGGAGAAGACCTACATAACTGGGGGAGGACAGGACAGGGCAGTTCAGCCGCAGGCAAAGGACCCAGCCCTACCTCCTGGCACCCAGAAATAGGAGCTATTTCCCTGGATGGGTTGAGGTCAGAATGTGGCAAAGGCCCCAGATGCTCTGATGTGAGTCAAGCATAAAAAGTCAACAGAGAAATGGAAAACTGTAGCAAGGAAATTGGATCCTGAAAATCCATTTGGGTTTGGTAATGTATCAGCATCTGTAAGGGAAGTAAAAATAGTGCAGGATACATACTTTAAGATACATTAAAGCATAAATAAAGTTTATAGTGCCAATCAGAATTTTTTTTAAACATGAGCTCTTCTTTTGAAAATGAGAAAGGAACAGAATTCAATAAAAATATAAATGTGTCTGCCTCTGCATTTCTCAGATATGATCCTGTATTTTCTTGAACAGAATTAAGTTCAGAAGAGGAACTACAGATTTCCTGGGCTTCTGCCGTATGCCAGGCACCGCACTTGAGCTGGGTAAGTACGTATTTATAGGTGTGTGTACACGAATGGAGGTAAGTCCAACTACCACCGCTCTCTAAGACAGGGATCAACACGCTTTCTCTGTCAAGAGCCCAACAGTAATAATTTTCAACTCTATAGCCATACAGTCTCAGTCATAACCACTCAACTCTGGCATCATAATGTAAAAGCAGCTGTAGACAATACATAAACAAATGGATGGGTTGTGTTCCAATAAAACTTTATTTACAAAAACAGGTGGTGGGCAAGATCTTACCCAGGGGCTGTAGTTTGCCAACCCCTCCTCTAAGAAAGAAGCATTGCTTTCTCTGTTTTACACATGAAAACTTGTCCTCAGAATTACTAAGGGATGTGCTCAACTAGGAATTTCAGGGAGAAAGAATACCTCACAAAAAGCAGTAACAATACTAACATCTCCTTTTATTGGCCACTGAGCATATAACCATCACCACAGGCCATGCCATTTTGATTGTACCCATTTTACAGGGAAGTAAACGAACCTGTATGAAGTAGTAAAGTCAAGACATTAGTCTCAGGCTGTAATGATACCAAAGCCCGAGTATTTTCCTTTGCTCCAGCCCTGCCGCTCTTAGAACACCATGTGTGTTCACAGAATCCAAGTTTCATCCTGCTGCTTCCAGCGGGGAAAAAAAAAGCTGTGCCTGTAACATCCAGTGGTGGAGCAAGTAAAGAGACAAAACTGGAAAAAACATTTTTAAAAAGGGCAGAGAGTTGCCTTCACTTCCTCTACATGGCCAGTACCACCTTCCAGCAAAGCTCGTAACTTTGACTGACAAACATGAGCATGATCAACCAAGGTGATGTGCCATGAGGAGGATGAAACCGTAACACCCCATCCTCTGGCAAGTATAGACCTAAAACTCAAAACCCTCGTAGCCCATTCAATACCCTCCCCCCTGGGTGCTCTGAGGGCACATCCAGCACTGGAGACCTGGGGAAAGGGAGAAATGAGACCACAGGACTGTGTCCCTCCAACTCCAAGCCCCAAAGCTCCATGAGAGCAGAGGCATGCCATTTATCTCTTCATTCAGCATCTAGCCCATAGTCTGTGCTTGACTTTATTGTTCAATGAATGGCTGAATACATTTAAAATGGACCGGCACTCATGCAGGGGAGGCAGGCTGAGACCCCACAGGGGGCTCTGCTGCATCTTCCACTGGGCTTCCTTTGGGGGTTAAGATGAACCCAGTGTAGGCCTTGGAGCACAGTAGAGATCTGGAACTCACCCTGAGACTGGACCTTTTAAGAGCATTTACTCTGGTCCTGCAAATGCCCAGTACAGAGGGAAAGACTGAACCCAGCGTGTGAAAGGAAGTCAAAGGATGAGCCCAGGAGAAACCATCCAGGCCATCAAACAAGGGGAAGAGTGAGGTGAGACATGTGCGGGCCAAGATGTCCAAAGAGGAGAAATGTGAGAGCATTAGGAGCAGACCCAGAAAGAGAAACCGGCTGCTCCAGGTTAAACTGTGAGCAGGGTGTGAGCAGGCTGTGAGCAGGAGTAGTGGGCACAATGCCAGAGGAGCCAGGTAATCATGGTGCAAGGTCAGAGAGATGTGGACACAAAGCTACTGGGCAGACACAAATCCCAAGTAAATCTGAGTGGTAATGACAATGAACACCTCATGTCAGGTGCTGAACTATAGGCCAGACACTATTCTAAGTGTTCACCCACAGTAGCTCATTTAATTATCTCAATCGCCCCATGAGATAGGTATGATCATTATCCCCCATTGTAGAGATAAGGAAACCAAGACACAAAAAGCTTAAAAAAAAAAAAAAAAAAAACTAGCCCCAGGATCACAGAAATCACAAGTGCCAAAGGGAGGCTTTGAACCCAGACTGACCAGCTCAGTCTACATTCTTACCCATCACACCAGGTTGTCATGGCAATGAACTTGGAAGGCAAGCTTGGCCTTGAAAGGAAGTTCTGGCTGAGGGAAATGGGTGGCTGTACCACAATTCTCTGATCCCTGTGAGAGGAACACTGAGCCAGCCTGCAAGCCTTCTGCCCCCAATCACTGGCTCGGCTCAAGATGCCGGTCTGCAGTCCTGGAGGTCAAGTCAGGGAGACAGGCCTCTCTTTAACTTACAGGAGGCGACAGTGTGCTGGGGAGAAGAAATGGAGGTGGGGTCTCAGGCAGGCAGGAAGGTGCATGGGGTGGGGGCTCAGGCCTCACGCAGCCATCCCAGATCTGTGGCAAGCTCACACTTAGTAGCTACTAAGACAGACTCAAGAGGCAGCAGGACTAAACACTTAGGGGCACAGGAAAAGGCAATGCGGTAGAAGTGATTTTAATTACTCTCAGAGTTTGGCAAACTTTCCCAAAAAACCCAAGTAGTAAATATCTCCACTTTGCTGTTACGTTGCTTTTCTACAGCGATGCAACAAATTAACACAAAAATGAGGGGCTTAAAACAGCCCCCATTTATTATCTCACGGTTTCTGCAGGTCAGGACAGCAGGCAAGGCTGGGCTGGTCTCTCAGGGCCTCACCAGGCTAAGGTCAAGGTGTCAGGGAACTGCCATTTCTTTCTGGGGCTCAAGTTCTGTTTGGAGCTCAGGTGGTATGGGGCAGAATTCAGTGCCCGGTTACAGGACAGAGGTCCGTGTCCTCTGCTTGGCTGCCATCCATGGGCTACTCTCGGCCCCTAGAAGCTGCCCACAGTTCCTGGTCTCTCATGCCCAAAATCTCCTGCTCTGGACAGAGCACAGTCCTTTCTAAGGGCTTGTCCAATTCGGTCAGGTCCATCCAAGACCATCTCCTTTTTGATTAACTTAAATCAACCGATTTGGGGCCTTCGCTACATCTGCGAAATTCCTTGACCTTGGTCACTAATGTGAACTAATCATGGGCGTGAAGTCCATCGTACTCACAGTCCCATCCAAGGAATGGGGATTACCCAGGGTAGGCATGCCAGGGGGTGGAGGTCTTGGAGGCTATCCTAGAATTCAGCTCACCTCAGTGGGTCACCCAGTATCTCTCACGACAACACAGCCACACCACTGGGGCTCAGAAGCAGCCAGAAACATACAAAAAAGAATGAGCAGAGTTGCATTCGATAGAGAAATTCAGTGTTTATTGACATTGCACTTTGAATTGCATTATGATTTTCACATGTCACAAAATACTACTCTTCTTTTGTCTAAAGCAGTTAAGAACGTAAAAACCATCCTTCGTTGCTGGGCCGCTTAAAAACCAGCGAAGGTCTAGAATTGGTCTACAGGCAAATGTGCTGACATTTGCTTTAATGCCATAAAAATTTCTAATTTTAACACAGTCACAGAGAAGGACCATGTTTCACCATTTGAGTGTTTGTTGTCTATATGAGGTCATGTGCTTTTAACACCTCTTCCCCAGTTCCCAGATGGAGAATGTTTTTTCCTTCCTCTGGGGAATGGAGAGAAAGGAAACATGTCTCCCACTGTCTTCCAAAGCTACACTCCTACCAGTGGGATAAGGGCTGAGAGAAGCACAAGAACTCCCCATATTTAAATAAGCACTTCCCCTACATCACAGCTTATGTTCTTTATGGGTAAGGATCAGCATGCCCACTTCAGGGAAGAAGAAAACAAGGCCAGAGCACATGACCTTCTCGACACCACACAGGGGCAGGGCTGAGACTGAAGCCACAGACCTCCTCCTTAGTCAGCTTTGAAAACCAGGGCAACATCCGGGATCCATCCAGTTACAAAATTTGTGGGGCTCAATACCTAACTAAAATACAGAGCCTCTTGCTAAAAAATTAAGAATTTCAACATGGCCACAGCAGAGTCTAAAACCAAGAATATGAATCCTTCCAAGCACCAGGCTCCATGAGACTGCACAGGTCACACCCCCGTGAAGCCAGCCCCGCTCTGTGGACACCCATATTCTAACAATAAAATGCCCAACCCCCAAACCATCAAGATCCCACCCGCAAGCTGACAAATGCTTTGAAGGCAGGGTGATATCTAAATGGGGCTTGTAATCGTGAGCAGCCTATCGCGAGTAGACCAGCCTTGCCCCCGGAATGAATGTAAACCAGCCTTGCATAAATTGAATTCCTTTTTTGAATATCTAATTGAATTTGCAGAAGTGTGTGCCAGGGGGTTGTTTAAATAAGTGCACAAATATGATAAGAAGGCCTTCACACCATTATATCTAATTCAGTAAGCAAAAATAATGGCAGGGCACGTTCCAATTAGTGTTTGATTTATTTGCTTTAATAAATCCAATTAGTAGAATGTTTTATAAAGTCATCCAATGTCAAACACTCATGGACTCAACAGATAGAAACAATACTCCTAATAGAAAAAAAAAAAAAAGTTTTAAAGCTTTTTGAACAGTGAATTTATTATAAATAAGAAGATGTCTCTCTGATGGCTTGAGCATTCCCTAAGGACCACAGAAAGTGTCTGATCTGTTCATTTGGTTCTTTCTCCCAAAGACTCCGTGAGGCAACTCAGGTTAATCTAGCCCATTATAATAAATCCAGGAATAAAAACAACAAAGGTGGAAGTTAGCAAAGGCACTTCAAGGGAGAATAATGAACTTGCTGCTGGGTCTTCTAGACCAGAGATGTGTTTGGACTTCCAAGGCAGCTCAGGAGAGCAGGAAAAGACAGGGCTGACAGAAACAGTGGTGTTCTAGAATGCGATGCAGCCCTTCCATGCCCTGAGCAGGGTCCACCTATAAACTAGAGAGATCAACGAGTTGGTGGCCCTCAGGCATGCACACTTCAGGCAGTGGATGAGGATCTTTGTCCACTGAGACATACATAGATGGGTATTAAAATTGTGGACTCTGGAACCAACATCCCAGCTCTGCTATTTGGGGCTGGGGGGGGGGTGTGGTTAGCTTTGTGACCTTGGCCAAGTTATTCAACTTCTATGTTCCTCAATTTCCCCATCTGTAAAACGAGAATGATAATAGCACCCATCTCTTAGGGTGGTTACGGGGATTGGGTCAATTTAATATTTACCAACCAAGACGTGGTACAGTGCCTGGCACATAGATAGCAAATGAGTATTTATTAAATTAATGTTCAATCCCAATGTATGAATTAGACATGGGGAAGACAGCTATGTTATATATTATATTCAGGCTACAAAATCTCATAAACAATACTTTAAAGAAACTATCTGAGTTGGCCCACCATTTCCTGCATGGATCAGCAATACCTACTGTGATACGCAATTGATCCGTACTCTAAGTCCGAGCTTCATTCTCCACTTACTGCTGTGTGACCCTGGGCAAATCACCTAACCTCTCAGGCCAGAGAGTCTTCCCACGTAATAGAAGGCGGTAAGTTAAACTCTCTCAAACGGCACTTGAATTCCTGATACCCTGTGAAATGATGACTACGTCCTCTACCATGTTTACCCAGCTCCATTTGCTGAGATACAGACTGTCAGGCGTCCCCAGGACAGACAAGCCTCTGTTCAGAGCAGCTTCTCTGTGTGGTCTGCCACGTCCCTCAGTCTGGTCCATGTGTGTCATGCCAGAAGAGAACATGGTAGCCATATTCTCACACGCCCCAGCCCTGCCTGGCACCAGTTTCCAAGCAGACCCGAGAGAGAGCCTGCGGGAGAGGCGGCATCTCTGCCCTGGACCAACGTCCCAGGGATGCTGCAACGGACTGTGTCCAGGAGGAAAGAGCGAAGGAGAAGCCCATGTGTGGGGTCAGCGCTCAGCTTCAACCTGCCAAGGAGAGGATCAGGGAGCAGGGGGGAAAAGCTTGGTCACCTTCAATTAAAAGTGAAGATGGCTCAATCTGGAGAGTCCACCAGCCTGAAAAGCGGCCCCACCCAACTCAGCACATCTCTCCCCTCCGCCACCCCACCACCCAAAACAACCTGTGGCCAGATACAGGGATTTCCACTGCTCTCCCCCATTTAAGGGGGGCACAGATCATCTGGCCCAGCTCCCAATTTTACAGGTGGGATAACCATGAAAAGCACAAAGCTGCAGAGAGGGGTGCAGAGCTGGGATGGAACCCCGCTCTCTTGGCCCGGGGCCAGACTCTGCCTACTCAGAAGCCAGAATAGCATCTTTCATCTTTTCTCACACAACGGAGATGTCTTTTTCATGTTGATTTCTGCAGGAGGAGGAAGAGAAAGAGATGGCCGCAGGTCATAACCCATGTCTGGCAAACTTTTTTATCTGTCAGGAGAAGGTAAGTCAAGGTTTCCTTTACACAGAAGGATGGGCTTACAGGGCTCTCTGGCAGGCACTGTGCCATCTTCCGACAGCCCTGAAACCCATGCCAAGCTCTCGGGGGCCTCGAGGTCTTTGCACTTCCTCTTTCCCTGCCTGATAGGCTCTTGCATCGAAACGCCACCTCTGCGAACATTTGGAAGGAAGTAGCCCGCTCCCGTCTCCAGCTCATTATAACAATACCACCTTTTTGATGTGCAGTGTGGTTATGGCTCACCCCTTAATAACTTAGAAAGTGTTTACTCATTCGCTTATTTATTTTCTGTTTTCCTAAGGTGGACCTAAGTCCACCAGGGCAGGAAGCGTGTGTCCGTTTTATTTGCCACTGTATCTTCAGGACTGTTCAAAGAGCCAAGCACTTTGATGTTCAAGAGTTTGAGGAAAACTCAGTGAACACCAAGTGAATGAATAAATGGAGCCAAATATGGTGAAGTCTCAGGATTGTATGACTCATCATCAGAAGACGACGTGGGGCTTGGTTCTGGCACTTTCTTTGTGACCACCAGTGGGTCAGAGAAAATCTCTGAGCCTCCATTTCTCCATCTGCGAAGTGGCTAGCATTTACTGAGTGCTTACCATGGGCTGTGCACTGTGCTAAAGGGATTTTCATAGATATTTCATTGAATCTCTAAAGGGCCCCATGAGACACATACTATCACTACCCACATTTTATGCATGATGAAACTGAGAACCAGTTAGATAACTTGCCCCAAATCTCCAAGCTAGGAAATGGCAGGACTGGGATTTGAACCAAGGCACTCCTATCCCAAACACCACATTCTTAGCCCCTGGGTGATGCCACCCAAGTGAGCACTAACATTGCCACCACTACGGGAATACCTGGCCTTCGAAAAACCTCTTCTGCAAAGTAACTTATTTTTAACATATAATTTTTTCAGATGGGGGGGAAAAAATGCAGCCACATGTTGTGAGGCTCTATCAACAAGACCCACCCAGCAAGACCAGCTTTCTGAGTCTCCCCCCTCACCGTCCTAGTGTTTAAGGTCATGTGCAATCACCTAGTCCACATGGGGCTCGCTTTGGGACTCTGGTGCTCCCTTTGACCCCATTCCAGATCTCAGCTCCATTAGTGACCTAGCTTATAGATCATCAGGAGAGACCATGGCCAGTAATATTCACTTCTGAGACATCAAGAATGTCTGAGAGGGGACATCTGCAGGTCATTTAAAGCTTTCCAGGGCTTTACATTTTTTCCACTTTGGTTAAAAAAAAAAAAATCAGCCTTCTGTGCCCACTCTCTAACTCTGAAAAATGAAGTTCTAGGCACTTTACAAGCACTACCCTATTTCCCCTTAGAGCATGCCGATGAGTTGTTCTTTGGGATTCATCATACCATTTTGCAAACTTGGAACCTGAGGCTCAGAGCAGTAACTTCCTCACGGCCACACAGCTGGTAAAGGGCAGAGTAAGGAAGAGAATGACTTTCAATCTGACTCCACAGCACAAGCCCTCTCAACTATATCATGTCTCTTGCATGAAGAAACCACTAAACACCTCCAGTTTGGCAATTCTTACTCTTCCTCATTATCCTCTCTGAATTAATTCAGCCCATGCCTGAATGTCATCCATTAATCCTATACCAAGCATCTACTGTACGCCAGACTTTATTCGAGGCACCAGAGAGAGAGCAGGGATGCACAGCTGTGCATCACTCCTTCACGGAGCCCATGTTCAAGGTGGGGGGCCTCACAACGAAAACACAGAGAAATAAAGCAGGAAAGGTACCCACCTCAGCATATTCATCTATCATCATGTCTTGAATGTGGCAGGCCCTCAATAAGCATATCTGTAGGGTACACAGAGAAAGTGACCCTCACTGAGCAGCAACTCTATGCGGGGCAACAGGCCAGCCTTTCTGCACAAGCTCTCTTAATCCTAACAGCCATCCTCTGATGCCGGAATTACTCATTCTCACTGTAAAGATGAAGAGACTGAGAATCCAGTAAGAATCCAGTCTAAGTTCCCTTCATTTGTGGTGCTGACTGTGCTTCCTTTCCCCCAAGGCCACTCTCTCTCTGCTGCCCGACGCTGTGCGTGCAAAAGCCTCAGACACGTTTGGGACTGCTTGGCAGATAATGGTTTATGGACTCACTTTATAGAAGTATATTAACATTTAATGACATAAAGTAAAAACTAGGGTTCCATATAGTCAATTAAACTCAATAATAGCATCCAGTGTTACATAAATCACCAAACTGGTAAAGATAAAGTATTTATTGAGGTCTGAGTGTTATCATAAGTATACTTGGTACGAGAAGCTCCCTCCAAAACAGTTAAGCTTGGCAAATCTGTTTGGGGTTGCCAGCTGGGCTTCATCTACCACAGTGCATTAAATGTGCATTAAACAGAGAATGGAGGGTTTTTAAGGACAGAGCATAAAGGGGCCTCAAGAAGCTAAAGCTCTAATTACGTGGAAGGCACAGTTGGGTCAGTCCAATTGGGGCGGTGGATTCAGAGTGTGTGGAGGTATCAGGAACGGTGACAGTGCCCTGGGTAACAGCAGTTAGAGCTGCGCGGGCAAGTCTCGCTGTTAAATCATTAAGCCTGTGCGCTCTCTCCCTCTCTCAAATGCTGACACGTTAATTCCCTGGAGAGGTAAATCTCACCTACAGAGAGGCACCCACCAATGGGAAGTAGGGCGCTCTCCCAGTCATTAAGGAAGTGGCCTTTGATGAACATTTCACAGAGAGATAGCAGGGCAGTCACTAAGAATCCTTAGCACAAAAAAGAGACCCAAGTAACTCAAAGCGGCCTCAGCGCTGCCTCTCCATTGCCTGGGGGTGCCTGTCCAGGACATGTAAACACTTTTCTCATCTTTGGATCAGGCACTCAGCAACTTCCAGCTCCACGAACAATTTTTTTTTTTTTTTCCAATCTGAAAATGCCCAATGCACATGATCCTCCAAGGGCAGCCCCTGACGGCACAGACTCCACCTCAGGCTACAGCTCTCCAGAACAGAAATGAACTTCTAACAAAGCCACCACTTGCTAAATCACAGCATAGCTCAGCCTCTGACAAGACGAGAATGGCAGATGGTCTGGAAGACTGAAGATCTGCCTAGAAGAAAGGAGCCCCGCATTAGACTTGGCCCTGCCACCCGCCGGCTGCATGACCTTACCCGAGTCACGTTCCACTTGAAATAGATCTGGCTAGAAGCCCCTGATGGGCTCTCACAGGACCTTACTGCGATGCCTGTAAAAACACTGGAAAAGGTGAAAACTTCAGTGGAACTGAAAGCAGGGCTCACAGTAAAACTATCACAAGCATCTGGAGAACACTGAAATGGATTTAAATGTAAATGGCAGATCAACCCTTCTTAGCATGTGGGGGGGGAAATGTTGAACCGCATGTGCCTGGAATTAAGTGGGTAGGCCATGTGTTCCTTCCACACTGCCAACCCCCAGATCAGAAACACACGGTATCTACCAGGTAGAAAACCGAGTCTCTGGCCCCCTACTGAGTAAGACCGGTTTTAGACCCTTGGAAGTCTCTCTTCCTTGCTGTCTCCTATCTGCAGTCAGAAAATAAAATCTTCAGGGGGAAAAAAAAATTATTATGAGCAGATAAAAAAAAAAAGGAAAAAGCAAAAGAAATCATTGTGAAAACTTAAAGAGTAGACCTCTAAAAATGATCCACCACGGGAATGTGAAGTATGCTTCAGAAAATGTCAGCATCCGGAATCCGATGCAGGGAGACCCAGCCCTTGAAACAGAAAGATAAAGATAAAGCCAGTGGGCTAGTGGGTTAATAAAGGATTTCAGCAGAAGTGAAAATGCAAAATGCAGAATGGAAACCAGCATTAGAGAGAAAGATGGTGGCATAAATTTATCAAACCTTCCCACCTTAACACCAACTGAAATGAACAAAAAGATGCAAAAATAGCAGAGAAACAGTAAACCGTGAGGCTACAGTGCTATGACTTTTGTCACAGACTTGAGAGGATGGGAGACAAGTGGGGCCCACCCAAAATGCCCAATGTTTAAAAATCATACAACTCATTCTTGAGAAAATGGCACACTGTGAGAGGAAGTGGCTGAAATCCTGGAAAACCCGGGACTCTCTGCCAGGGGAATGTCAGGGGCTGTGGGAAAGACGAAAGATACCGGACGGGAGCGCCTGCTTCCCACGTCCATCAACAGCATTCCAAGGCCTCAGCAGTTTTTGGTGTCTACCCCCCAACCCATTCTCCCTAGAGGTCCTGGCACCTTCTCTCACCTGGGAGAGCCCCAAAACTTGAGTGGGGAAGAACTGGGGGCAGAGCGAAAGCAAGGAGGCAGGGCAAAACAATTTTCCAGGTGAGGACCGACAGCCGCCACAGAAGCCAAAGTGATGAGTGAGGACTGCCCAACTTTTCCCCACCTGGAGCCAGGCGAGAGAAGTTCCCACGTCCCACCAGCAAGCACAGGAACACTTTCCCAAGCACCGAGACCAAAAGAGAGCGGGTACTAGAGCTGGCAGCAGAGAGCTCCCCCCCATATCCTCCAGAGTGCTAGCCGCTAGAGAAGCAAAACTGCAACCCGCTGGGAACCCACGGGTGATGAGCATCTTGGAGCCCAGCCCATGACCATGTGACCTTGGACAAGCCAGTTCCCCTCCTGGGGTTTTCATTTCCTCCTCTGTAAGAAAATAACACTATATATATACACGTGTGTGTGTGTATATACATTGTATACTATGTATACTTGTACATATATGGTTACGTATATAAATACACTATACATACTATCTATGAATTATATATATCCCATTAACCCAAACTACATTTCAATTTCCACTTGTTTAGGTCCCTATAATGTCCCTAACTACTCCAAAAGCCCCACCTCCAACCCCCAGAAGGAAAACAGGATGAAGGAAAAGTTGGAGAGCATCCTATAGCAGTTAACTTAACCCATTGTGGTTAAAACTCATTTAAAAAAAAAAAAAAAAACCTATCTTACCTTTGATAATTTGATAAAATATCTGTCAAGCTGAACCTATGGCCAGGACCTTGGAAAAGTAATAGGACAGCAGTTTCAGAGGCGGAGGGCCCTGAAACTAGCTCACAGGATGCGGGAAGGCGGCGAGGCACAGGGCCTGGCCCACAAGCCATCAATGTCCCTACGTGCCACAGAACCACACTGCTGATGGAGGCATCTGAGATCGGTCCGGAATTTACGAACCTCTGCGGCACCTGCACGGCTGCACGTCTCACCTTCCTCACTTAGCAGACCTCAGGCAGGAGACGGGGAGGCACCTGGGGGGCAAGATCTGTACCATTCACCAACACTGTTACTTTCATACATTCTGGATTTTTTACCTTGGGGAGAAAAACATTCAGCTACTGTGCTAGAAAACATTGCTATTATCCATGGCTCTGGCAAAATACCATAAACCGGACATTTGCCTGGTTGGCTAAAACATGCTGAGGCCAACAGGTATTTCAGACTCTTAGGAATTTTCTCAGTCCTCTTCCCTTCCCTTCTCCCTGGGAGCTCCCTCCACGCCTCCATCACACCCTTGAACCTTTAAGCAGGTACCAGATACCTTAAAACTGGTTACCTTATCCCCTTCATTCCCTGCAGGTTGTGTGGTTGAAGGCATTTCTCACAAGAAGCCCCAGGCCACATCGCATGCCACGCCCCAGACCACGGCCCCTAAGAGTCCTGCTGCACACCTGGGAGTCTGGAACTGCTTTGATTCACTTTACAGTAGAATTACCCTGATCTCCGTCAATGAGCTTTTACAGAGATTTCTCTCTGCTGCTTCTCAACAGTCCTGGGAGGCTCCTCAAGGCAAACCTCAAGAAACAGAGCTATGCCCTAGCCAGCAGCCCCTGGACCCCAGGAACTTGCTGGGAGACAGCAATGCACTCCATACTGGAATCTGCAGCAGTTCTCAGATCCTCCTTTATCATGCCCCGTTATTCTGGAAATGGTAAATGCTATAAGGTAAGACAGGGAGACTCAATTGGTTTTTTACTGAAAACAGACTAGAGAAAGGATGTTGAAGGAAGGTGGGCTTAAAAGAGCTTCATTCCTTCTACTCCCCAGGGAGCCTACAGTTTGCACCAGGATCAAACCCAACAGATCAGTGAGAGCAACATGCTGAGTCTCCACACTGCATTGAGCCCCTGGAGAACTCCCTGGGTACCCACAAGAGCATGGTAAGAAGCCGCCACACAAAATAAATATTTACTGAGGTGGAGGGGATTACAGAGCACAAAGACTTCTTTGAAATTAATCACCAAAGAACATTTTCTTAAATCATGGTGCCCCCTCCAAAAAAAACCTAACATATTTACCTTAGGTACTTTGTGAATCTTGGTGTGTACACACACACACACACACACACACACACACACACACCCCACCTCATACAATTTCTTAGGGGAATTAACAGAGACAATAAACACGCAGAACCTAGAAAAAAGTCTGGCACGTTTTAAAAGCTAAATATATATTAGCTATTATATTGTTATTAGGAGTTGAGTGCCTATAAAACGTATTCATAATTTAACACTACACATTTTGACAAGTTACAGCTGTTGATAGATATTAACTAGTGACTGTTCTACTTATGGAAGTCACATCTATCCAAAATTCCTACTAGTACCAGTGCATTTGACAACATGGCCTTTTTCGGTGTCATTAACATCTGAAAGGTGTGTACATCATATAGGGGCATCCTATACACATTTATTTATTCATAAAACTCTATATGCATATATGTCAGGTTTATTAGCTTTATTCTAATTGCAAAAATAATACATTTCTACTGCAAATAATTTAAAAATTATTTTGAGTTTTTTTTCCACTGGTATGTAAACATATATTTTTTCCACTGATATATAAATTCATTTTCTAAAAGAAAAAAAATTGGAACCAAAGTGAACATAAAGCTTTGCAACCTGCTTTCAAAGTGCATTAGTACATGAGGAATGTTTTTCACAAAATATTCTAAAATCTAGTTTTAATGGTTACCATCCTATATGCCAATAATTTACTAAACCAAATCCCCTTTCTTATTTTTCTTCTTTCCTTAATTTACTATTCATAAGGCAAGGAGATAAGCTTCAGAATATCTCTACATTGGTTTCCTTAGGAAAATTTTCTGAAAATTCAATCTCTGGGGTCAAAGGGCATGCATAATTTTATATAGAAATCATCAAATCACCTTCCAGAACAGTTGTTCCAATTAATACTGCTATCTGCAATGTGTGAGATTGCTCATTTCTTCTGCATCCTCACCACTGCTAAGTATCACGGTTTTTATTTTATTTTAGAGATTTTATTAATTTAAGAGAGACAGACAGACAGAGAAAGCACAAGCAGGGGGAGAGGGAGAAGGAGAAGCAGACTCCCTGCTGACCTGGGAGCTAGACATGGGGCTTGATACCAGGACCCGGAGATCATGACCTGGGCCGAAGGCAGACACTTAACCATCTGAGCCGTTTTTAATCTTTGTCAATTTAAATGGTGAAACACAGAGGCCTACTGTTTTAATTTGAAGTTACTAACCTAGGCGAGGTTGAATGTTTTTTTTTTTTTAATTTTTTGTTATGTTAATCCCCATACATTACATCATTAGTTTTAGATATAGTGTTCCATGATTCATTGTTTGTGCATAACACCCAGTGCTCCATGCAGAACGTGCCCTCAATACCCATCACCAGGCTAACCCATCCTCCCACCCCCCTCCCCTCTAGAACCCTCAGTTTGTTTTTCAGAGTCCATCGTCTCTCATGGTTCTTCTCCCCCTCTGATTTCCCCCCCTTCATTCTTCCCCTCCTGCTACATTCTTCTTCTTTTTTTCTTTCTTAACATATATTGCATTATTTGTTTCAGAGGTACAGATCTGAGATTCAACAGTCTTGCACAATTCACAGCGCTTACCAGAGCACATACCCTCCCCAGTGTCCATCACCCAGTCACCCCATCCCTCCCACCCCAACCCCCACTCCAGCAACCCTCAGTTTGTTTCCTGAGATTGAGAATTCCTCATATCAGTGAGGTCATATGATACATGTCTTTCTCTGTTTGACTTATTTCGCTCAGCATAATACCCTCCAGTTCCATCCACGTCGTTGCAAATGGCAAGATATCATTCCTTTTGATGGCTGCATAATATTCCATTGTATATATATATATACCACATCTTCTTTATCCATTCATCTGTTGATGGACATCTTGGCTCTTTCCACAGTTTGGCTATTGTGGACATTGCTGCTATAAACATCGGGGTGCACGTACCCTTTCGGGTCCCTACTTTTGTATCTTTGGGGTAAGAATGTTTTTCATCAGCTCAACTGGCCACTGGCATTTCTTCATTTGTAAATTACCTGTTCATATACTCCACTCATTTTATGTTCAAGCTGTTTATCCACTCTAACTTGTAAGTGCTCTTTTTAAAAATTTTTTTATTGTTATGTTAATGACCATACATTACATCATTAGTTTTAGATGTAGTGTTCCATGATTCATTGTTTGTGCATAACACCCAGTGCTCCATGCAGAACGTGCCCTCTTTAATACCCATCACCAGGCTAACCCATCCTCCCACCCCCCTCCCCTCTAGAACCCTCAGTTTGTTTTTCAGAGTCCATCATCTCTCATGGTTCGTCTTTGTAAGTGCTCTTAACATGGTAAAGACATTAACTCGTCTTCTATATTCTTAGACACTTCTCTAGTTTCTTTTCACCTGTGAGTCATTTCTGCCATATGGACATAGCTGAGTATCAAGTAAAATCTGTAAATCATTCCCCATTCTGGCAGGACTGCCTACAGAGAGTATCTGATACTCTGGTATTTGATACTGCAGAAGAAATAAACATTCACCTGTATCGGCTTTTGATTCTCTTGTTAAATTATGAATACATTTAAATCTTTAATTCATCTAGAAATAATTTTAATGTATAATGTGGCATATGAATCTATTTTACTTTTTAAAGTATTTTCATTATTGTCCCAGCACCACTGAATAATCCATCTACTCCTTGATAACCACCGTATATTAAATGCTTACATATACATAAGTCTATTTCTGAGTTTCTAACTGTTCCATTGATCTATGTGTCTAAATATATCAGTACCAACATACTGTAATTATTATGGATCTGAGCAGGGCATAATTAGTGGCAATGTTAGAGATTAATTCAAGAAATAGACAGAGTTTAAATTGCTGTCCTATCTCTTCCTAGCTAAATGGCCTTGGGAAAGTTTGCTAATGTCCTGGTGCTTCAGTTTCTTCATCAACAAAACATCAGTAATAATCATATCTTCTTCATAAAATTGTTGTGAAAATTACAATGCCTTCATGGATATGAAATGCTTTGAGCAACACCTTACATACAGTGGGTGCTCAATGTTAGCTACCGCATAGTTTCTCAGGGCTGCTATAAAATACCACAACTGGGCAGCCTACACAATGTACTGCCTCGTGGTTCTGGAGGCTAGAAACCAGAAACCAGCATATTGGTACATAGGGTTGGTTCCTCCTGAGGGTCGTCGGAGAATCTCTCTCCAGCTGCTGGTGGTTCGCTGGAAATCTTAAGTGCTCTTTGGCTTATAAGTGCATGACTCCAATCTCTGCCATCATATTCACAGTGTTTTCTTATTTCTTCACACGTCTTGTCTGTGTGTGTGTCTCAGTATCAGAATTTGCCCTTTTTATAAGGGCACCACTCGTGACGCATCAGGGCCCACCCTAAGGACCTCATCTTCACTTGGTTAAATCTCCAAAGACCCTATTTCCAAATAAGGTGACATTCTGAGGTACTGAGAGTTAGGACTTCAACATATATCCTTTTGGAGAACACAATTCAACCTACAATAGCCATTATTTATTATTCCTTTTCCATGTTGAATGACAGAAGTATTAAGCAATTTAGTCTTATTAACAATTTTAATGTCAATGCTTCTAAAATTCCATAGCAAATGATGACATTAGCTTTAGATTTAGAAAAAGTTGGGGCACTTGGGTGGCGCATTCAGTTAGGCGTCTGACTCTTGGTCTCAGCTCAGGTCATGATCTCAGTGTCATGAGATCAAGCCCCACGTTGGGCTCTGTGCTTAGGGGAGCGTCTGCTTGAGATTTTCTCTCTCCCTCTGCCCCTCCCCACCACGCTCTCACTCTCTCTCAAATCTTTTTAAAAATATATATATTTTTTAAAAGATTTTAGTTGAGAGAAAGAGAACAAGCAGGGGGAGTGCAGGAAGAGGGAGAAGCAGGCTCCTGGCTAAGCAAGGAGCCCAATGCAGGACTTGATCCCAGGACCCTGGGATCATGACGTGAGCTGAAGGTAGATGCGTAACAGACTGAGCCACCCAGGTCCCCCAAAAAAACATATTTAGAAAAAGTTCTGGATTTTTTTTTCCCATTGTTGTTGTTTTAGTATTATAAGGGCTTTCCTCTCAATTTCTAGTTGACCAAAGCTTTTGGTGTGTTGGGTTGCTTGTTAATTTTTAAATCAGAACGGGTATTGGATTTTATCAAAAGCCTTTTTGAGACCACTGAATTAATCATAGGGTTGTTCTATTTTGATTTATCAATATGACAAATATTATTTAATTTCCTCATGTTGAATTTTCCCTACATTTCCAGGGTAAATCCTGTTGTATGGTGTTGTATTATTCCTTTAACACATACTACTGGATTTGCAAGTTTTTGTTCTGTTTTGTTATGATGGTTGCATCCATCCTCATTTGTGAAAATGTCCTATATACTCTCCCCTTGACAAATTTCAGAACCAGGATTGTTTTTGCTTTCTTG
Organism: Halichoerus grypus; assembly: GCF_964656455.1. Taxonomy (NCBI): domain Eukaryota; kingdom Metazoa; phylum Chordata; class Mammalia; order Carnivora; family Phocidae; genus Halichoerus; species Halichoerus grypus. Next base: position 122,203,450 of record NC_135721.1, read on the forward strand.
GGAAAGAGATTTGTGGATCAACCCTAAGGTGAATATCTTCAATCTAATCCCATCACTGTGCCAAGTAAAACTATTCTGAGTGTGAGTCAGAAAGATGGCACCTTTTCTAGTTCCTAGCCTGGTATATTCTTTTGTCACATCAATTCATTTGAAGGAAGACCGAATGCTAGAAGACGTGTGCTCCAATCCCCATCTTCCTCAGATGCCTGGCCCACTGCACACATTTGAATGAATCACCCATGAAGGCAATACCAGTTGACTCTGTAAGTCCTTGGATCCTTAGAACCCAATCAAACATCAAATATGGAATGCTACTTAGCAATAAAAAGGAACCAACTAATGATAAACGCTACATCATCGACAAGAATCAAATGTGTTTTTTTTGGTTTTTTTTGTTTTTTTTTTTTTATTTGACAGAGAGAGAAGGAACACAAGCAGGGGGAGTGGGAGAGGGAGAAGCAGGCTCCCCACTGAGCAGGGAGCCCGACGTGGGACTCAATCCCAGGACCCCGGGATCATGAACTGAGCCGAAGGCAGACGCTTAACGACTGAGCCACCCAGGCGCCCAAGAATCAAATGTTTTATGTTAACTGAAAGTAGCTGGGTTCCTAAAGCTACCTGATACGTGATTCCATTTACCTAAAATTCTGGAGAAATCAGAACTATAGGAAGATCAAACAGATCAGTGGTTACCAGGAACTGAGGGTGAGGGAAGGGTTTGATGAAACAAAGGGACAGCATGAGGAAATCTGGCAATAATGAAAAAACGTATTAACAATACCTGAGAGGTAAGTGCATAGCAGGAGTATATGGCTACCGTGAAATTGGCCCTGATGTGATCATTCTTGAAGCCAGGTGGAGAGGGTGCATTATGTTATTCTGTGTACTTACTTCTCTGGCACATGTTTGATGTCTTATGAAACATCCAGTTTTAAAAAAAAAAAAAAAAAAAAAAAAAAAGACTAACACATAGCACCGAATTTGTGCTTAGAAATTTGGGGCCTAGAAAACATGGCCTTAGGGAACCCTTTCCTACCCTCCCTAAATGGCCTAGTTCATGAATGTGCTAGCCAATGACTTAATAAACCAAGAGATAAAGAGGAAAAACAAGAGACACAATTAATGAAACAGAAGCATCCCCAACTGTGGCCCCTACAAGTGAAATGGCTATGCTAATGTCTTTGTTAATGTCTTGTGGTCAGAGCAAAGACAAAAGGGCTCCCAGGTTTACTGCCTTTGCCATTTTAGGGCCTCTCAGGGAGCCCAACTACGATGTAATGTGCTTCAAAATCTGAGCTTCTATTAAAAAGTTTATGGCACAGCTGAGAGATCCCCATAGCAGGGCCTCTTGCAACACACCTCTCGGGCCTGGCCTGGCTACAGGGAAGACATAGGGATCTCTTCCCCTGCCAGCGGACTTCTGAGCTTGAAGGCCCTCTGCAAGCTGCCTTCTGGTGGGCACAACGACTTTGCGTCTGAGGCCTGGCTGCTCCCTGGGCTGGGCAGGCTGCCCAGGGAGGTGATGCTCCGCTCTATGCAGCGCTGAGGTGTTGATGTGTTTTAGATCGCCGTGATGTTCGGTAGCAGAGGCAGCTGCCTTAAGAATACTCCTCCCTCCCAACGTGTCTGCAGCTTTACTGCAGGAGACAGGTAAATTGCTGTTGTTTGCAAAAGCCATTTCCTTCACTAGAGCTGACTTTTTACCAAAGGAAGATCTCAGAAAAGTTAAACAATGGAACCAATGAAATCACACTGATCCTGCCTTCCCACCAATCCAGAACTGAGGGATGCTCTCACGGGCATAACAGCTTGCAAAGTGAAGCAGGTACCGCTGCACCCATTTTAGTGATAAGGAAATCGCTTCCAGAACTCATGCAGCCAGTGAGGGATGGAGCTGAAGTTTGAAACTGGTTGGGGTGAATGGGTAAGAATAGTTACCTCCTCCATCACACTCCGAGGATGGGGGAACCACTCATCTGACTGGTAAGCTTGTCATTCCTGGGGCCCCACCTTACCAGGGAGCACAATCATAGTGTCTGAGGTACAACTCTCTGCTTCTACAAGCTCCTTGCCCAACTAAGCTCAGGGGCCAAGTCCTCTGGCCTGCTCTTTCACCTCCCACTTCCAGATTCTTCCCTCCTTCCAGTTCAGGTGCATCTTGGCAGCACCCAGCACCACCATTCTGCTGCCCATTCATGTGACAGGGTGAGTGATAAGTCAGGACACAGCTTGCTGGTGAAAATGCTGAATTTCTGGGGCGCCTGGGTGGCTCAGTTGGTTGGGCGACTGCTTTCGGCTCAGGTCATGATCCTGGAGTCCCGGGATCGAGTCCCGCATCGGGCTCCCTGCTCGGCGGGGAGTCTGCTTCTCCCTCTGACCCTCCCCCCTCTCATGTGCTCTCTCTCTCTCTCTCAAATAAATAAATAAAATCTTTAAAAAAAAAAAAAAAGAAAATGCTGAATTTCACCCGAGCCCTATGATCCTGGATAACAGTGAGGATTAAGAAACCACCCCCTTCTGTGTCTAGGCATCAGCTTATGACAAAGATCCACTCTTTCCCCATAAGGCTTCAATGAGACCTGGGATATACCCTTTGTTTACTTATGACAAGGCCAGAAACCGATCCCCCAAATTCTCCTTGTCTCAGAAATGATCAGTTGAACCATTTGTCTCCAGTGACCAATCTCAACAAAATAGCAACTAACTTGACCAAATGTTAGTAGGGTGTCTGTCCTCCCCACATGCCCCTTCCAAGGACTGGCTAACTGCAATGAAAACCACTTTCTGTTCAGCGCATCAAACCACCTGCTCACCCCACCCACCACAACCAGTCCCCCCAGGGCACAGCCCTCTTCCCCCATCACAATCACTTTCATAAACTTTCCTTCGTACTGTCTGCTTCCAATGCTTTCTTCACCACTGTCCTCGGGAGGAAGAGACCTGAAGCCCAACTTTCACTTGATCAGGGGATAGAGAGTGTCCGCTCACATTAAAAGGATTGGTACCGGTACTTGCTTCCAGGTTTTGGTGTATGTATTCTATCAGTTTAGTCTTCCAAGGAAAAGGTGGGCAAGAAGAACCCTGGTGACCTCAATATCCCAACTCCACCTGTCCCCCTCCTTCTATTCTCTTCCACTCCTTAACACCAGAAGAGGCCCTCTTAGCTCATGCTACTTTAGGGGAACAAATTTTGCCACTAAAAACTATGCCTCTTTGGCATATTATTTTAAGCTGGTTATTTTTAAGAAACTGCAAACACAGGAGCAGCTCTGAGAAGCAGTATCTCTTTTGAAGAGATATTTACAAGTATAAGGGACACCTCCACCTGTAAGGGTGTCTCTGCTGTACCAGGAGGAAGGGGAGGACTCTAAATCTCCAGAAACTACTATCAACAGAGAAGGCAAGGACTTAAATCTGCGTAACAATCTTAACCCTTGTTCACCGTGTTTTTCCTGGTCACCTCCCATAACTGACTTCCCACCCCCACATCTTTTGTTTTTTGCTAAAGGCAGTATTTAAGGTGATGGCTTCAGCCATTTCAGGGAGTTACTGAGTTTTCCTGGGTCTCTCCCAGGTATACATGTTATTAAACGTCATTAGTTTTTCTCCTTTATCTGTCTCATGTCTATTTAATGCTTAGACAAACTAGAAGAATCTTGAAAGGTCGAAAAAAACTTTTCCTCCCCAACACCACACCACCTATACAACTCCCTAAAACAGATGGAGTGCCTGGGTGGCTCAGTCAGTTAAACGGCTGACTCTTGATTTCAGCTCAGATCATGGTCTTGGGATCCTGGGATCAAGCCCCGCATTGGTCTCCATGCTCAGCAGGGAGTTTGCTTGAAGATTCTCTCCCTCCCTCTTCTCCTTCTGCCCCTCCCTGCCAAATGTGTGCATGCTTGCTTTCTAAAATAAATAAATCTTAAAAAAAAAAAAAAAAGTAAAACAGATTTCAGAAGGCAAAGGACAACAGCTGTTCCCATTTCTCAGGAACTAAGGGCTGACACCAGGAGACAAAGCAGGCTAATGGAAGCTGATGCTTCTCCTATGAATAAGGGGCGCCTGGGTGGCTCAGTTGGTTAAGCGACTGCCTTCGGCTCAGGTCATGATCCTGGAGTCCCTGGATCGAGTCCCGCATCAGGCTCCCTGCTCGGCAGGGAGTCTGCTTCTCCCTCTGACCCTCCCCACTCTCATGTGCTCTCTCTCATTCTCTCTCTCTCAAATAAATAAATAAAATCTTTAAAAAAAAAAAAAAAATTAACCTTCTCCTATGAATAAAACACAGGGCATCCTTCAGTGCTAGAGTATCCCCAAAGAAGATATCAAGGGACACTTCTGATTTGGCCAAGCAGCTAAGAATTTAAATAGCATAGGTCTTAAGATACACAACTGTTAGGGCTTTGTACACCAGGAAAGTTAGATGTGCTTTTCCCCCATTCTGTGACTGAGGGTGGCTGGACCCCACCATCTGAAATCCCTGTGAAGACTGAACACTCATGTCCAGATGTATGACAAGGGGATTACAAGACCAATACTCGATGGCATGAGAGATGGCCTGTCTGTGGGGCCACACCAAAGATCAGCAGCTAGAAAAGAAAGAGACCAAGTGACCAAGGTCTGAACAACTTTTTAAAAACCAGGGTCTATATGCAATTATGATCTGGACAGGGGTAAATTTAAATCCATGAAACATTTCACCATACACACTATGTGCCAAACCCTGGGTTCATTGTTTTTTCAAGTATTATCTCATTAAACCCCCACTATCTGGGGCACCTGCATGGTTCAGTCAGTTAAGCATCCAACTCTTGATTTCAGCTCAGGTCATGATCTACAGAGTCCTCGGATCCAGTCCCACATCGGACTCCACACTCAGCGTGGAGTCTGCTTGAGATTCTCACTCTTCCTCTCCCTCTTCCCACTGCTCATGCATGCTTACTCATGCTCTCTAAATAATATCTTTTAAAAATCCTCACTATGTAAAAATGAATAAATAAAATTATTTGAGTTAAAGTTACAGAGACTTAAATAGAGCACAAAGACCTCAGAATTTCCACCCATTAAATTCAAGAATGCCTTGTCTACTTGTCTGCATCATTTTGTTGTTCTTTCCTTCAGTCTAGTTCAATTAATGTTAAACTGTAGCATGCAGAAAAATTACTCACTCCAAAATACTTTATCACGAGTGATGTAAGGAATTTTCCAAGGATTACTGTGACAGTATGCAATTCCCAACTTATCTGTTGATTTCAGAACCCAATCCCCACCTAGGATTCCAGGTGGCTCTGTTACAATTTATGCTCATCACACAAAGAGGAGGGTAGTGAGCACAGGTAAAGCACTCAGCATTTTGAAGGTCCTGATCAAAAACATTACAAGAAGCTTTCTGACTGTCTCTGTCACTTGCAATTTAAGGATGAATGAAGTGAGTGAGTGGAGTTAGAGGCAGGGAACAAAAAGTGAATGGATTAACACATTGTGGTAGGTCCTAACCATGGAAGCAGACCCGGCATGAAATATTAATAGATGCAAAAAGACAGACTAAGTGAAAGAGTCCAGTACAAAAGACTATATTCCATTTTACTCCTTTTATATAAAATTGTAGAAATGGAAAAACCATAGTGTCAAAAAGCAGGTAAGTGGTTGCCTGGGGCAAGGTGCTGGGTGGAAATGAGAGGCAGAGAAGGGGGAAGGAAAAGGAGGGGAACTTTTTAGGGGGAGGGAACAATTCTGCATCTTGAGGAGATGGTAGCGACATGATTGTACACAGTGATCAACAATCACTACACTGCAGCACCCTTCTAGCACTTTTAGTCTGGGAAGAAAACATCTTAATACATTTTTTTAAAGGGGTGGGGGGAGTTGTGGTCACAAACAAAAAGATTAGAGAACTTTTTCCCAAACAAAAGGCTATCCCAAACAAAAAGCTGGGTCGGAAGAGTGCACAAAGCAGAACCAGATTCCTCCCTTCACCTTTCTCCTCTCATATTTGTGAAAAGAGAAGAGAAAGAAGGGGGAAAAAAGAACCTCAAAGGCACATTTGGATTTCTCCTTTCATATCAGGGCAGTAATCAGTGCAAAGAAGTGGGTAACGAGTTAGACCAAGAGTGTTTAATTAAACTGAGCAATCATTAAGCTGGATTTAAGAGTGCTTATGTTTGCAAACCAACAAAATATTTACAGACATTTTCTTCATCCCCTTCATTAGTTTCAGACTCCACAGGAAATACAGAGGTTGGGAACAGGTCCTAATGAGATCATGCAAGTTTTAACTACCCAGGTTACCGTGGCAAAGAGACAGCATGGAAGACCTCTGGTGATGAAATGTTAAGCTGGAAAAGGACTGATCCTGCATTAACACTGTAAGTGGTTTAAAAAATTAGAAGCATGGAAGGGGTTGGAAGCTGAAAATTACAATGTATTCTATTAGGGGTGGTACAAGGGAGGTGGGTCTAGGGTACTGTTTTCATCTTCCCCATTTTCCAAAAATTCATTATTTTCATTTCAAAATAGAAAACTACTGTAGGCACATAAAGGTGTGGGTGTTCATCATCTCTTTGTTCTCCCATAGAAGGGGACAAAACTAGAAAGAACCCTCTGTAGTCACTATGTTCGATCTGAAACCACTGTATCTGGCACCTACTACGATCAAGCTCTCATTGCCACCAGGAAGGGAACACCACACCCCCCAAGGTCACCTGTGACCTCCATGTTGCTGAATCTGACATCACCAGTTGGACATGACTGGTTGCTGCCTCCTCCTGGATTCAGACACTGCTCTGTCTTGTTGCCCAGCCCCCTCCACCTCACTCTTTCTCAGCCTCCAGGCCAGCCTCTCCCTCACCCTCCTCTTGACTGCAAGATGCTGGAGTGCTCAGGGTTCGGTTGGTGAATTTCTTCTCTCTCTTTTCCTGAGGATCTCACTCCAGGCCCATGACTATAAATAGCATCTACATACTGACTACTCCCAGTTTTACATCTTTATTGCAGACCTGTGTTCCCTGGACTCTACAACTTGTATATCTAACTGCCTAAATTCATATCCACATGGATACCCAACAGGTATGTCAAGCCTACATGACCACCCTCCTCCAAGCCTATTCCTCTGCGTCTCCCCTTGGTGCCCCAGCACCCCTTGTAGGCTTCCTTAGCCTCTAGGAGGAGGCATTTTAGGAGTTGCTTCATGAAATTCTCTTCAATTACACACTTCTGAGTAGAACTGTGTTTTCCTGCAAAAACACTGATCAATCCATCTAGGACGGCTGCCTTCAAAAGGAGAGTCCCTCCCCTGACACCCACCCACCCACCTCATGATCCATATCTCAGCCTTGCTTAACTCAGGGTCATCCAAACAAATGGTAGCATTTAAAGCCTTCGTGCCCTTCTCTTGGCAGACAGGTGAGGCCTAGACCACTCTTCCCTTGCAGTCTCATCGCCCTTGGAAATGTCCTTCAAGCATCAAGGCTTCCTCAGGGAAGTGCTCCCTGACCACCCCTCCCATCCCAAGCAGGGATGGTATCCCACCTTATGGTTCCCAGCACCTCACTCATGGCTATTTGGGGAAGGGCCCTCCATCTGATGTTGGTACACAGGTGACATTCAGCAATACTCCTCCCCTGGCCCCATCACCATACTACTCATGTCAAATCATGACTGCACGAGAGCCAATCATACATGGAGCATATTCTTCCACTACACCCGGGGACCACACCTGAAAATCCAGAACTTTAGAGGTCGCCTCCAAGGATCTCTGGGTCCACAGGTAATATAAATGTGCGAAGCCACAGACTGGACAATACATAGGAGTAGATGTTCAACAAATCAAAGAATCCAGATGCCATCTAAAGGTGTCCCGAAGCAATTTTTAAAGAACACTGTGTACTCAGAAGAATTCCTGCCTGTGCATGGAGCTAGCCTCATGGTCCATGAATTTGCCACCTCTGAGTCAAATGACATACAACATCCCTAAATGTGCAAGACCACAGGGATTAAAACTGAATTAAGGTTTCCTGACAGAAAATGCCTGCACATAAGTCTCCCAGTGACAGATGGGCAGCCAACACCCGCACATCACCGTCTAGGTGACAAAACACTTTCCTGCTCTCTCTTCTTAGCCCCTCCCCTCATAATAGCCCCAGGAGGCAAATTCATTATTATCCCCATTTTGCCTTTGGGAAAACTGAAGCCTGGAGAAAGCAGATGATTTAACAAGGTCACACAAGGAGGACTTAGAAGAGCCAGAAGCCCTGGCACCAGTCCCCAGTCCCCACATGTCTTGCTGGGCCCGAGGATGCTTCACAGACTGAGGGACGGCCCTGGTTTCCTTGGCCGGCACTGTCCAATGTCGTCAATACCCAGCCCGTTTCCAGCTGGACAATGCATTCTGATACAGGCTGTGGACTCACACAAGAATCCCCATTAACACCACTTTAAACCTACACTTTTAACACTTTTTTTCTTCCCCATCACAGCCTGTGCCGCAAAGCCCTGCAAGATCTCTGGGGTTAAAACAGCGTGCAGCTACCTAAGGAAGGTGGTGGCATCTGCATGTAAAACAGCCTTCCATTCTGGTAATAGCAGCAGCCATGGTCTGATAAACAGGCTGAGCGGTGCTGGCCAGCACCTGAGGCCACACATGTAAGCCTCATGGGGAAAAACATTTGATGTGCAAAAGTACACCTTACAAGGAGCAAAACTGCCAAGAGAGCCAAAACATGTCTTAAAACCCCAAGCCCAGGGGCGCCTGGGTGGCTCAGTTGGTTAAGCAACTGCCTTTGGCTCAGGTCATGATCTCGGGGTCCTGGGATCAAGCCCCGCATCAGGCTCCCTGCTCGGCGGGAAGGCTGCTTCTCCCTGTCCCACTCCCCGTGCTTGTGTTCCCTCTCTCGCAAATAAATAAATAAAATCTTAAAAAAAAAAAAAAAAAAACCTGGCCTCAGTCTTGGTCCTAAACGCCATCTTAACCTCTGTGCCATGATGGTTTAAGCAAAACTGCTTTGCATTACATCTGCCAGGTGAAGAAAGCTGAGCTCACACAAAATGGTGCATCGAGGCCGAGAATATCATAGCTGGCCAACTGCCTGAGTCTCACACCAATCCCAAAACACAACGCTGCTAACCTCACTTTACAGATAAGGCTTCCAGGAGATTAGCTAACCTGGCAAGGCTGAGGGGAGATTCACAAATCTGTGTTCCGACCACCTCACTTGTGGTTCCCAAGTTTATTGGTCATTAGACTCTCTTGGGGACTTGTTAAATGCAGATACCTGGGCGGTGCTCATTCAGTAGTTCAGGGGTGGGACGCAAGCATCCATCTTTTTTTTTTTTTTTTAAGATTTTATTTATTTATTTGACAGAGAGAGAGAGACAGCGACAGAGGGAACACAAGCAGGGGGAGTGGGAGAGGGAGAAGCAGGCTTCCCACCAAGTAGGGAGCCCGACACAGGGCTCGATCCCAGGACCCCGGGATCATGACCTGAGCCGAAGGCAGATGCTTAACGACTGTGCCACCCAGTCACCACTAAGCATCCGTATTTTTAAAGAGCCTCCCAGGTGATTGCAAGGCAGGTGGCTCCTTGTCCACAGTATGAGAATCGCTATGGCCATCCTTAGGTCCATAAGCCCCGTCTTCGCAGCAATGCTTCTAACCATGCCTGCTAAACTCTCCCAGCCCTCCAGCACAGGCAGTGACAAATCCTAGTACCACCTGTATGAGTATTTAAGTGACTTTTTCTTAACTTACTTTAAAAGGGAACTCTGCATCACTACCAAAACTGGAAGCTCATTCTCATGTGCCATGAAGACCTAAAGATTCTAAAGGCAAAATTAACAGCAACAAAAAACAAAGCACGTAAATACTAACAAGACGCTGTTGTTCACCTAAGATTCTGACCCTGACACCTCCTTTCTCCCAGACGAATATAGGCAGTAGTGTTAAAAGGCAGGGCATCAGACACCCCAAAACTGAGAGGTCCCCTTTGCAGAGGGACAGTGAAAGAAAAGGAAGCTTTTTCTCTATGTGATTCAACGCTTCTGAATGAATGCCCTATCCACACACCACCTAAGGTTTCATGAACCACAGATGGTGACATGCCATATGCGGGGTGTCACTGGCCTACGGTAGCGGTTTTCAGACTTAAGGGTGAATCACAATCACCTGGACAATCACAGGGATTGCTTCGGTTTCTGATTCAGCAGGTTTGGGGCAGGGCCTGAGAAGCTGACTTTCTAACAAGTTTCCAGGTACTCCTGCAGCCTCCACTCTAGGAACACTCTGAGGACCACCAGCCAAAGGAGAGCAAAGCAGATGAGCAAAGGAAGGCTTAATTGCCAGTACTGACCTGTATCTATAGGGGATTGTCAACTGCGTGTGATCACCAGGTGCTTGTTATTGCTATAGTCCCTTTGAAGATTCCCAGCTTCAGACATCCTATTATCCCAAAGCTCCAGCTTCACAGAAGACCTTCAATTGCTTTACTCCAGTGTTCTTCCAGATGCTTCCTGGAAGAGGGGTTAAGACCGCACCAGCGAGGTCTTTAAGGTGGGCTATCTCTTCTCATGGTAACTCATGGGGGGTGGAGAGAGCAGGAAGTCTGGCTACCATGTTGCCCACTAACCCATGGGGCAGGATCGGCAGATCAAGCCAGCCTGTGAGCTATACTTCTAGAAGGCAATGTGCCTCCTTCAGACCCTGTTATTTCCATGATGTGGCTTCTGCACCTACCCCTAGGGACCATTTCTGGTGTGCCCTCACTCCCTGATCAAGTCTGAGCCATGTTCAGACATCTACATGGTCCCTAGACCCCACATGGATGATGACTCACCCACTCCTGGAGCCCTCCCACCCCTCCTCTCCTCACTTCCTGGACCTGCCCAGAGCCCCTGGCACTGCCCTTCCTCAGGTCACAGACCCCAGCAATGGGCTGTGTTAGCTCAAACCCCACTCCTGGCTCTTCTCCAGTGACCATTAGGTTCAAGTAGCCAAGTACAAATATATTCTCAAAGCAACTCATATTGCAATTCACTCCACTGCACCTGATGCTTTAAGGAGCTTATAGTATCAAATAAGGGATCAAAGAAACATGTTTCATGGGGGGAGAGAAATCTCCCACTGGAAGCACTTGCAGAGAAACTTGAGCCTGGACTCTGGTTCTCCACCCCAACAGGATGATCTGAGGGGAGATCTGAGGGGAGATCTGAGGGGTGTGTCAGAACCCAGGCAATGCGCAGGGGTGCACGGGCTCCAAGGTCTACAGCCAGGTTAGAGCTCCAGCCTCACACTTACTCCTTCCGGGTCCTGGGGCCTCTGTCTGAACCTCTCCACGTCTCACTGCTCCATCCGCAATACAGAGGAAATCATACCTACCTGCAGGGTTGTTGGGGGGAACGGAATTAAATCACGTATGTCAGGCCGCAGCAGGGTGGCAGCCAGGCTTACAACAAGTCCCCCGGAAAGGATGGAGCTGCCACCAACACTCCCACCATTACTGATGGAACGGCCACTGTCAGAGGGGATTATCTCCAACTCCTGCTCCAGGCCCCCCCACAGACCATTAACACCAGGAAAAGGAGGCTTCCCTGCTTGGTGCGTGCACACGTGTGTCTGTGTGCGCACAGCGTGACGCTCTCCCTCTCCCCCCTCAAGGTCCCCACAGACCTGGAAGCTACAACAACATGGGTTACGATGTACAGGGGGCGTTTTTAAGGCTGCTGTTGAGATGTCTGCACTAAGGGAGGATAGGAAAACTTGGGGCCAAGAAAAAATGAAGAAACTCCATTCATCCGGGAATTCGTACTTGCCCCTCCCCCCAAAATGGGGAGAGTTTGGCAACTCCCTGAGCTGAGGCCACCGCCTTCTAAGTTAAGGACAGGAACAACAGGCACAAAGACGGCAAGTGAAGAAGGCAGAAAGGGAAGCAGGCACATGGTGGGACGGACCCATGCCTGCGGTCAGGCAGACTGAGCTCAAAGCTCAGTACCCCACTGGCCGCCTGCATGGGCTCACATACATGCTTTGTCTCTGCTAAGCTCCATTTCCTCTTCCGTAAATAGCATAAGACAGGATGAACTGAGCCGTCGGGGGCAGGATATAAAATCCTACAAATATAAACAATAATTAAGCACTTATGCTGTGCACAGTTTCACTTGGTCGTCAAATCCTCCATGACCAACACTAGCAATTCTTGAATTCTACAGAGAGGCTGGGTAACCTGCTCAAGGTCACACAGCCAAGAAAGGGCAGAGCTGGGATCCAAAGCCACGTGGTCTCCCTCCAAGCAGCACAACACGGCGCCAGAACAGAGCAGTTGTTCATATAAACTGGGGGCAGGGGGGCGTTTGCTTTCCCAAAGCCTCTCTCTCTGGAGCTAAGGGGAGTGAATCTGCAGACTTGATTAATCCAAACCCAAGCTCACCGCACAAGGCTCTGGTTCCCTGCCCCAAATTTAAACAGCTGCTCCGTCAATGTAATGGAACGCGAATGTCTGAAGAGCTTCAAGTTTTAATTATCAAAGTCCTGATGAAAATCTGAATCAACAGCTGCTCCCGGCAAGGCGGCCCTCAGAGATGCCCAGAGAGGGGCAGAGGGAGGGGAAGGGAGGACACAGCCCAGACAGGATGCGGATGACTGCAGCTGTCTGGGGAGCCCCAGCACCTGCAGCTGCAAGCTGGGGTGGGGCGGGGGGGGGGGGGGCGGGGTTGGACGAAATGGACAGAAATCAGGCAAGAAGAGGAGGGAACCTCTGGGGTGCACCTGTCCTTGCACCACAGAACGTGAGCATCTAGCATATGTCCTGTGGAAGTGACAACATGGGAGGGATGACAGCAGGGGCTCTGGGGATGTCCTAACATGGTGCTTCCAGTGGGTAGGGCAGGGGTGTGGGGACAGCTGCCCAGGGGGCCAAGAAGGGGTCGGTGGGACAGGAAGCAGGTGTCAGAACCAGCATATGACAAGGGACTCTAAGCCTCTGCTGTGACAGGAACTCCTATATATCAGGTCCTAGAGCCTCTACCCATCCCTCCCACTTTCTCTTTTCCAGGGGAGACACCTCACCCGCTCCACAACAATTCCAGGGCAGGTCCTGGCAAGCAACACAAAACTCTTCCTCGTTTGCTTCAACGCACAAGAAAAACACATCCCCTTCCCTGAAGACGGACCTTGTCAGTCACATCTTTTGATTTTTCTTGTATCTAACACCTTTCCTTCCGTGGACGTGGGATAACTCCAAGCTGGAAATACTAGAGTAACAAAACAGCTGGGACAACAGAATATCTGTCCTCTGTCTTGCTTTGCCCATCAGCGGGGCAACGGACGAGTCACTGCACCCAGGCCCCTAGGCTGCTACCACGTGCCGGCGAGACACACCGGGGACCTGTGTGTGTCACTGTTAACAGCCTTGGAGCTGGAGGCAGTCATTCTCTCCCAGGGAGATGTTTTCTGACCTGCATGCACAGATCCTCGGTCGAGTGTTACTTATATGAATGCAAAGGGATCCAGAAGTGCTGGAAATCAGACTGGTTGAGTAAGCGGCGGTATGCTCATGCACCTGAAGTTCATGCTGCTATCCGGCCTTCGGATTTCCAAATCACCCAATGTGGGGACATGGGGATGATAAACGTTAAGGGATAAAGCAGGATGTGAAATCAACTGTCATGTGTAAAATTACTCCAATTGTGTTTAAAATACACAAATACGGAAATGCGAATATTTAAAAAACATGGAAAGGAAGTGCACCAAAGAGAACATTAAATCCCCACTGTTCTTCTGCATGGGGCTTTATTTTTTTTCTCTGTGCTCTTCCCTTTTTCTGTATTTTCTACAGAAAATAGGCATTACATACAAACTTACAATTTTCTTTCAATAAAAGAAGTCTAAAAACAAATAAAGATAGGAAGATTAGGGAAGGAGAGACGGCACTCAAACATGATAGGGCCGGAAACCTGTGTGAGGCAAACCTTTCCCCACTCTTGCACCCTCAGAGCCAAAATTACAGGGACAGTTTTTTTCCCCTTAATTTCAAAAAATATTTGCTCCGATGTTTACAGAAATACAAGTGTTCTCAGCCCCAGCAAGCGTATGTCAGAGAAAGGGCCTCAAGAACCTGTGAGTGAATGGACTCTCAAGAATTAGCAGTTGCCATGGCAATGTGTCCACCAACAATTTGTTAAGTACTTGAAATTTCTCCTCCACTATTGATCAGTAAATGGGTATTGGAATGGTCATGTAACTTATCACTGCTAGTTCTGTGTCCCTATCTCAGTGCCTGATTTGACTAAAAATGATCCCCAAATTGGGAAGCCTGGCTCTAGGCTGCATACTTGGAACCCATTCAAGAAAGCAGTCACTTGGGAAACGTCTACCCATAATCTCCCAGACTTGTTTCTAATCAACAGTGGAAACAGCGGGTGGAAAGGCCTGAGTGGTGCCTGTTGATGGTGAGGAAGCTGATCCCTGCCTCTGGAGCATCCAAAAGGCATCAGGGCAATAGAAAACCACCCACCTGCCCTCCGAGGCATCTCTCTCTGGGCCAACATCATCAGCAGCCCAGAGGGCCAGATCACTACCCCTGCAAGTCCACATTCCAGAAGTTGTGGGCCAAATTCTGTTCTCATCTGATGAAGTCATCCCTCTCAGGGAACCAAATACCTGCCCACCAACCAAGCATCTACTTATGCTGGAAGAACCAGCCACGAAAAGGTCACCGTGGTCACATCCTTTACTAAACAAAACTCCCCCAAGAGCACCAGCAATGTGATGGGAAGCAGTGAAGTCCTGGTCCAACTGCCCTCCCCTCCCAGATACCTGCTAGGGCTTGCCTCCTCTCCTAGGAATCAGAGCTCACACACTGCAACCACAAATTTACCTTCTGGAAATAGCATGCTATTGCTGCCAAATAAATAAGCTGATCTTAGGAGAATGGTTGTGACTCGTATCTAAAACACAGAAGCTTTTTTTTTTTTTCACTTCCTATTCTTTATGCCATTTGAACCAGCTCTCCCTCCACCAATCCCTTCCCACCTTAGCTACTACCACCGACCCTGGGAGTGCCTTCATGCAGACAGCCAAGCTCTCTGACCAGGAATGGGGTAAGGAGTCAGACGCAGAAGAGCACACCGATGGGAACTGAATTGCATCCCTCTCCCAGAAATGGGTATGTTGAAGCCTGAACCCCCAGCATGACTGGACTCAAAGAAAGGACTCTTAAGAGGTTATGATGGTTAACTGAGGTCATAAGGGTGGGGCCCTGGTCCAACAGGACTAGTGTCCCATAAGAAGAGACAAGGAAGAGTACTCAGTCACGGCCACCCCCCACTCCACTATGTGAGGACCCAGTGAGAAGGCAGCCACCTGCAAGTCAGGAAGAGAGCCCTCACCAGAAACCGACCCTTTTAGACCTTAATCTGGCACTTACCGCCTCCAGAACTGTGAGGGCTAAAAAAGTCTGTCGTTTAAGCCCCCAACCCCCAGCATGGTATTTTGTTATACTGCCCAAGCCAGCTAAGACGAGCAGATTCCAAGAGGTGGGAGCCATTGCTTCCTAAAAGTGGAGGAATTACCAAGGTTCCTGAGAAAAGAAATGAAACCTGTATGTAGAGAGAGCGCAAGGAGACCATTCTGCTCAGAATGATGGAGAAGCTTCTATCAGAAGGGGCAGAACAGGCACTGCACAGGCTCCTGGAAGGGGAAAGGAAGGGGCGGGGGCACCATCATGGACATACACCCCCCCCAGGGACCCTCCCATGCCGGGTGGGAATCAGCTGAGAAGCCACAGCATGGACACTCAATAAATCTTTGTGGAAGGAGCACCATGTTTCCCTTCTAATTAGAAACCAGGCATCCACTGAGATGACTCACAGCTATCTAGCAGGGAGAGGGTAGGAGCAGAAAATACCCTAGTGCAGATGAGCCATGGCCTCAATGCATGGAGTGAAGGTCACTTCCAGTAGCTTTCATCTTAGCTACACAGCACCAAAAACATCCTGTCAACATTTTTCCTGATTGCATTCATCTCAATTCTCACTTGCACCATGGGAACTACGCAACAGCATCCTCCTGATCCCATGCCTGGCACACACAGGGCTGGTTTGGGCCCAAGTTCCCCTGAGCCCATCCTTTCAGAGAGCAAGGAACCCAGGGCAGAGGCAAACCCAAGGACCGGGGCGGGGGGCGGGGGGGGGCCTTTGAGAACATGGGGCCAGTGAAAGCACCTAGAGCTGGGGAACGCAGGCCCACTCCCTAAAGTGCAGAAGATGGAGGCCAGAACCAGCCTCAGGGACATGGGGGCCAGCCACACAAGGGTCCTGGACTGGGGGCAGCTCCAGTGAAGCAGCCAGCACCCCCCCCCAGGACACACATGTGCCTGGTCTGGACAAGGAGCCCAGGGCCTGGCTACAACTGAGGGAGGAGTGGGTGCAGGCCTCTCGTCTTCAGGAGGTGGCCAATGCACATCCCTGACAAATAGGTCAGAGAACTGAGAGGAGACGCAGACATAGAAACTCAAAAATTGAGAATGGGTGGTATGGGAACGTCTGGCTGAGAAGGGAGGGAACCTCAGCATTACCCTGTTGAGCCAGGTGACCTCACCGGCCTTGGTTGCCCAGGACATTGCTGGTTTTAGCACTGGAAGTCATGCCTCCTGGCAAACCAGGACAGTCGGCCTCCCCACTGCCAGAACACCCTCTGACTGGGGCCCCGAGATGCCCTTGGAGATGGGCCTTGAAAATCTCATGTCTGCCCTAGACACTTAGATGATTTCTGAAAGGACTACTCCACCTGCATCACCTCCCCATCAGATGTCTACCACCATTTGGCGATGACCGTAGTTAATCCGAAAGGAGGGAAAAATAGAACAGCAAATAAGCATGGTTCAGAGTGACACAGAAACACACATCCTTGCTTCTGATCTCATCGGTCTATCTGCCCCCATTCTCACTTCTTCCAACCCCTCTTCCTCTGGAGTGAAGTGACAAGTGACCCTCCCAAACCTCAAATCTGCCTACGCCTCCCCTACGTGGGCTCCCTGTTGCCCTTAGAACTGAATCTGAACTTTGGCCTGGCCCTCAAGGCCTTCTGAGACCAGCCTCAGCAGTCCCTCTGGCCTCCTCCAGCCTTGTACATGTCCTCCTTGATGGCCCTCTCAATTCCCCAATCTGGCCACACTCACTCATACCTCCAGGCCTCTGCATAGGCTGCTCCTTCAACCTTCAATGCCCTAGGCTCCCCTAGATCCTTACCCCACCACTTACCTACCCAAATTATTTGCCTACTCAGAAAAGCCTTTATTTATCCTTCCCTGTTCCCTGTGGGTAGGACCAATCACTTTATTTGGCCTCAAACAAAGCCCAAGCCCCCCATTCCCTGTATTAGGATTATGTTTACATGTGTTGTAACATGTACTATTCCATGGCCTGAGAACAGGATGGAGTCTTATTTAACTATATTTTTCCATCATGAGTGTGGTTCTGGGCACAAAATAGGCATACAGGAGGTGTTTGCTGGCCTACTGATTGAGTGACTGACTGACTAAACTTACTCCCCGCAAACCCTTCCATGTGAGACTATATTTTCCTCCAAGGTTTTAGCCATTACAAATGACAGACAAGATGCCTCTTTGAATTGCCAAATGCTTATCTCAAAACTTCCAGTTTCATCTAGCAGCGCATGCCGCCAATGGGATGAGCCTCACAACGTGTCTGTCAAAGCAGCCTTCCTATTGTGGATTCACTTTAAAATGCAACTGCATGCCTTCCAGTTGGAAGAAGAATGCAGCTGCGTCTTCAACCTGTCCTCCAACATCGATCACGGGCCGGCTGAGGACATGTGACTGTCGTCTTCCCAACCCAACAAGATGGTTTTTCTCTGCCATAATACAAGCCCAGTGAGCCATACAATCATGGTGAATTCCCTATCAGTTCAACATCCTACACAATTTTTCAGAGAATATGATTCTATCTGAAAATAAGTGCAACAGTCTGGAACTCATTTTTCCCCAGGGCCTAACTTTCGGCTTCCTATAAATACCAGACGGCCTTCCGAGCAGTGACACATCCTCAGCGTTATCAAAGAAGCATCACTTACAGCTCTGCCTTGAGCGGTGTGAGAGGTACTGAGACTTTACCCATCTTATTATGGCATTACTAACAGGGTCTCAGGCAGTTTCTGTTGGGCCTAAAGTTGTATCAAATACCAATGTCGGGAATGCCTCAGACTAAAGCAAATGTGTGTATGCGTGTGTGTGTGTGTGTGTGTGTGTGTGTGTGTGTGTGTGTGTGTGTGTCTTTGCGTTTGTGTAGCTGAGGAAGGAAATAGGAAGGAGAACTGGACTCCTCCAATAAAGGAATCCAGTTCCCAACAGATCAAGAAAAAACAAATGTGCCTTAGTTACACAGAAACTGTTATACTGCTGTGTAACAAATTACCCCAAAACTTAGCAGTTTAAAGTAATATACATTTTTTTTTTAAAGATTTTATTTATTCATTCATGAGAGACAGAGAGAGAGACAGAGAGAGGCAGAGGGAGAAGCAGGCTCCCAAGGAGCAGGGAGCCTGACATGGGACTCGATCCCAGGACCCCGGGATCATGACCTGAGCCGAAGGCAGACGCCTAACCATCTGAGCCACCCAGGCGCCCCTAAAGTAATATACATTTCTTATCTCACAGTTTCCGTGTTTCAGGAATCTAATCACAGCTTAGATGGGGGTCCTCTGCTTTAGCATCTCATATGCCTGCAATCAAGATGTTGGCTGGAGCTGTGGTCTCATCTGAAGGCTTGGCCAGGGAAGGATCTGCTTCTGAGCTCACTCATATAGCTGTTGGCAGGATTCAGTCTCTCAAGGGCTGTTGGACTGAGGTCTTAGT
This sequence comes from Halichoerus grypus, assembly GCF_964656455.1. Classification (NCBI taxonomy): domain Eukaryota; kingdom Metazoa; phylum Chordata; class Mammalia; order Carnivora; family Phocidae; genus Halichoerus; species Halichoerus grypus. The sequence goes on from NC_135721.1 coordinate 122,222,307, forward strand.
TCTTCATGCATCAGTGGTTGGAGGCCTCCCCTAGTTCCTTGCCCCGTGGGCCTCTCTAGAGAAGATCTCACCAGTCAGCTTGCTTCAACAGAGTAAGGAAGGGAGCAAGAAAAAGTGCCAGCAAAGAGAAAGTGCTACCAAGATGGAAGTTACAGTCTTTTTTAACCTATCTAAAGAAGTAACAGCCCATAACTTCAGCCTTATTTTATTCTTTAGAAGCAAGTCTCTAGGTCCAGCCCACACTGGAAGGAAAGGGGTTACACACAAAGGCATGAATGCAAAGAGACGAGGATTACTGAGAACCATGGTGAAGACTGCCTACCATAGAAATGCCCAAGGAAACCCCAGAAAAGTATCATCAGAGCCTCTTGTCTAAAACCTGCCACATAAGAGTATTTGGGAAACTCACTGATATATGTTTTAACAAATATTTAATGAGTACCCACTATGGACCAAGCAGTGCTCTCAATGGCAGGTGAATAAAACATTAAAAAAATCTTCTTGCAGAGCTTATTTTCTAGTGGAAGGAGAAAGACAGTAAACAAGATAACTAATAGGTTAGATGGTGCTAACTGCTGTGAATCAAACAAAGCAGGGAAGGGAATGCCACAAAGGGGTGAGGGCTACAGGTTGAAATAAACAGCATGCAGGAAAGGCCCCAATGAAAAGGTGACATCTGAGCAAAATCATGAAAAAGATCAGGAAACAAGCCACCTAGCTATCTGGGAGAAGAGCATTCCAGACAGAAGCTGCAGGTGCAAAGGTCCTGAGGCAGGAATATAAATCAGTGGGGCTGTAGCGGCATAAATGAAACAGAATGAGAAAGAGTAGTAGGAATGACAGAAGAAAAGTGTGAGGGCCAGATCATGTGAAGTCTTGCTGGCATTTGTAAGAACTTTGGCTTTTATGCTGAATTAGATAAGGAGCTCCTGGAGAGCTTGGGACAGAGGAACAACAGAAAATGTTTTGTGGCTTAACAGACCTCCTTTGACTAGTGGGCAGAAACAAATTTTAGTTGAGTGGCAAGGGCAGAAAGAGAAGAAAATCAGTTAGGGCCTGCTGCTCTAGTCCACATGAGAGCTGATGACGGCCGATGACAGATTAGTACAGGGTGGTGGCAAGAGGGATGAGAAGGTTGGATTCTGAAGATTTTGGAAAGAGAAAAATCAGCAATAACTCTTTTAAAGGAAGAGCAAGTTTAAAAGTGAAGGTCAGGGGGCACCTGGGTGGCTCAGTCGGTTGAGGGTCCAGCTCTTGGTTTTGGCTCAGGTTGTGATCTCAGGGTGGTAAGATCGAGCCCTGTGTCGGGCTCTGCGCTCAGCATGGAGTCTGTCTGAGATTCTTTCCCCCTCTCATTCCCTCCCCCTCTGCTCCTCCCCCAACTCACACTAGCTCACTAAAATAAATAAATAAATAAAATCTTTAAAAAAAAAAAAAAAAAAGGTAGTGGTAGCAGCGGCAGTGAAGGTCAGGAGCTCAATTTTGGATGTGAGAGAAAACAAGGGAGACCATGAGACCTGGAGTCCGAGTCCCTGAGAGTGAGGCTCAGCCCCATCTGCGTGACCCTGCATGGTTCACACAGCACACCTGGCCTCTAGGATCTCACCTTACCTGCAAAGGTCCAATCCCTCAGGAGTCGCACACTTAGCCAGCAGCCTGAACCCGTGCAGTGGGACTGCCTACTTTACATATTATGTGTGCGTATCATGCTCCTATATAAAAACTCACTGTCTTACTGCACAGGTAAATGAACAAACTCTTGCAAGAAGATAGGTTACTGAAAGCAGCACACGATGTGCATCAACTGTGTGCGAGGCACCACCCCAGGCATTGTTCCTATGTTATCCACATGTATACACAGGCCCAGGGCTCACAGGCTTTCCGTGGCTCACAGAGTTTCTGTGGCTCTCAGGTTCCCTGTCAGTGGGCTGTGACCGTTTTTCCCACGTAGGTCTGTGTTTCTCCACATTAAGCTTCCCAGAAATGGGAGCCAAGTCTGGGAAGCTCTTTAGTACTGCAGTTACCATGAGCAACCCAGCCTCTGCTGGAGTACTTTCAGTGATGGGAACCTCACTACCCCATGAGGCAGCCCACGCCATCATTACAGCAAGTTGTTAGAAAGCCCTTCTCTATTATTATCAGCCAAAATCTGATCCTACAGTTTCTCTTCACTGGCCCCAGTTCACCTCCTGGAGCCACCAGAGAAAATTTCCTCTCCCTTCCAAATCACAAGCTTTCAGAGAGTTAAGAGCAACTCTTCAATCATCATTTGATGCCAACAATAATAGCTCCAGCTAAAAAGTCTGAATCATATTTTATGAATCACACTTGACAGAAGTGTTTTCACAAACATTCTCCATTTACCATCCTTAATGGCTAAAAATTAATTGTTACATATTATTTAACTATCAGTACCAAACAAGACAGGAATGGGAAAACCCTTGATAAAAATCTGTGAGGATTTCACTCTGTATTATTATTCCCATTCTGCAGATGAGCATGTTGAGGCTCAAAAAGGTTAAGCTACGTAAAGAGCGTATCTCAGTAACTAGTGTTAAAAGATAATTTTCAAAAAATGGTAAAATCATGACTCTCACATACAGAATGAACACGTGATGAGATTTTATCATGAATTTTTTTTCTTTTAAATTCTTTTTCCTGTCATTAATTTTACTTTGTTCTATCACTTATCAATACAGATTATGAAGATACTGCAACTGGCTCAAAAGAAAACCCAAAGTACAGCCACATCCATAGATGAGAAATATTCACACAGATGTGCACACGGAGGTCAAAGTGGCTTTGGGGAGATTGCGTGGGCCAGTGGAACCTCTGCCTGATACAACAGAACGTGCACTATCAGTTATTTAAAACTCACATATTATAAACTAGGCTCCATAAAATCAAAATCAGATGGCCTAGAGGGGTGTCCTCTAGAATCAAGAGCCCAGGCAATCATCATTTTCTACCCAGGCACAAATTTCCTCCCCATCCTAGCACAGCCAGGATCTGTGACCTTGGTTCTTTAGGACTCTTTCCACTCCCTCACAGTCCTCTCCAAGTAAAGCTGTTTCAAACATTCACTGACCCTGACTTTTCTGAAGCCCCAGCCATAAAATGGTTAGAACTTACATTGCTGGCAGGATATGAGAGAGGGAGCAGAAGGCTCTGAAGAAGAGAGTCCAGCAAGAACACTCAGTCTCTGACTCTGTGCATTTTTCCTGCAGCTTATTTCTCATGCAGTAACATGTGGTGCTGGGTGTTTGCAGCCTGCTCCGCTGCCCCCACGCTGCTCAGAGAGGCCTCCATTGTGCAGCCAAAGGAGGTGAGGAGGATCTTCCTGGTTTGAGTTTTTCAGAAAGTCTGTGGTGTTTTAATAGCCTCTTTGTTCACTCTCTCTCAATAGTTCCTGTGTCTTAAGAAAGTACAAATTTTCATTCTTCCTACTGCATTAGTTTGGGGGAAAAGAAAGATACCAATTAAAAAATAAAGTTCTTACGTGTAAGAACAGCATTTATAATAACTTCACACAGGTCTAACCCACACTTACTGCTGGCAGTTTAAACAGAAGATTCCTTGAGAGGTGAGCAATAAAGAAGCCATTTAGTACTTGTTCTCCAGAGATGCTTTTATCAACTCGCTTGCCCCCACAATCATCGCTGGTTTCTGTAAAATCTATATAAAGAGAAGACACACCAAGCAGCTCTCACACATTTGCATGGGTCAGGCTTCTTATTAAATGAGTTTTCCCCAAATGGCAATGCTGAGTGTACTCTGATGGCAAATGCTTAAATATTTCATCAATTTCAATGGGATGTCAATTTCTCCTGCCAGGCAAGGTGGCCTTCTGGGCTAATCTGGAGTGAAGGAGGGAACCAAGTCCACAGTAGAATGTGACTCTGAATAGAGAAGTGTTGCTCATTCCCACTCCTTCCATTTCAGCTCATGTTTCTGCCAACATTGGCTCAGAAACTGGACACGCTGGACACCCTCTTCTCCTTTTCTTTTCTCCTCCCTTCCTTCTCGAGAACAGGGTCTGTCTTGTTCATCTCTCTATCTAGTGTCTAGCTCAGTACTTGGCCCAAAGTTGATGCTGAGACAATGGCTATTCATCAAACTGAACTAAATCCACCCATCAGATTTCTCATGCACTCATCAACTATTTCCTTGACACTTACTATGAGCTGCATTTTCAATGAAAAGCTGGGGCCATGGCAGGGAATCCGAGACGGTTTTGACTTTCAAAAGGCTACATTTTAGTAAGAGGAAGGTAATAAATGAGTAAATATTTCACTAATAACATTTCATGTAGAAATAAGGGCTCTGGGGGGAAAAAAAAGAGAGAGAGTGACAGAGTCCTGGAAGGCAAGATAACTGACTTTACCTCCATCTCTCTGTCCAAAAGCTCACTGAGTAGCTTCTTACCCATTCAGGGAATACGTGTTGGACAGAGGGATGAAGGTAAAGTCAATTACCTCCCCTCTCAACCCCACTGCTCTCTCTCTGAAGACCAAAAAATAAGAATATACTAACATTTATTAAGTGTCTACTGTGTGTCAGCCGTGGTGCCAAGACCTTAATATATAATAAGGTGACTTAGTCCCAAATATCATCTTCCCAGGGGATAGTACTTTTTACTTTAGGCCTACCAATGAGGAAGAGAGGCTCAAAGTCACTTCAATACCTAGTTGACTGCTGTGACTTCTTAACCAGTCTCCAAGCTTCATGTTTGTATTCTCCAGTCCCTCCAAATCTTCATGAAACGCCCTGTGGTGATGTCACTCCCTGAGACAGCAGGGAAGGATTTAAACCTCACAGGCTACTCCCCTATGCCCTGCTTAGCTATGAACTCTTTGAGCTTAGAGAGGGAACTGTTAGCAATAACTCTCCTCCAAGTGGAAAATTATGCTGAAGTCGGAAAAGTCCACATGGCTATCATGAAGAGGAGACTACACGAGCCTGGGCATGACACACTCTAATAGCACTGCCCTCCTCAGCCTCCTGTACTTGGAATACTAAAAGGCACAATCCAGGGGATGCCCGAGAAGAGGCCACACCAAAGCAACCCTTCTTTACCACAGTGCAATTGAGAAGTCATCCTTCCCACCCAAACTGCAAAAGACAACTGTCTCCAAGGAATGGGGGCAGGAGCAAAGTGCCAAGCCCATGAGGAAGAACAACTTGGGCTGCAGAACCACGGTGACCATGGGCGGAGTGAAATGCAGACCACTCACGGGGAGCCACTCTCCTGAGAAGTCAATGTATGGAGAACAAAGGTATGCTGGAGCACAAGCAGGTGCCCAGCTCCACGACAACCTGCAAACGGAAATGGGTAGGATATGTCCACACTGGCTCCGGAGGGACAAGAGAGTAATGGGGGCATTCCGCAAATGAGAGGAAAAATGGGTCATCTATCCACCCACCCCAGTCACAGCTCCCTAAGAAGAACACGTACAAGCCGATGGAAGAACCCAGGTATGGTATTTCCTAGACAGGGTTATGTACTAAGTCTTAAAAGACTTAGCCCTGGAGAAGCCTTCCCTGACTGACCCCATCCAAAAACAGAACAGGTGGGCACCCTACTACGACTCTCTTCCCGGACTCTGCTTTCACACTCTTTCTCATTCTTAGACTTGTCTAAGCGTTTGCCTAAAAACTTGTCTAAGCGTTTGCCTAAAAACTAAGGATGAAAGGCGAGCAGCGACCTTGTCTTGTTCTCCCTCCTGTCCTAGTACTCAGTACCTCCACTAGCTGTGGCTAAATGACCTTCAGCGAGTGGCCAACCCCTTTAAATCTCAGTGATTTTATCCCCAAAAAGGATACTGACCACACCATCCTCACGAAGCTGATGGAGTATTACAAGAGATAATATGCACAGAGCAGTTTGGTACTCACGGCATGTAAGAGGTGCTCATTAAGTGTCTGTTATTACTTTCCTACCTCGGCCAGGGGTCCATAAATGCTTGCTGAAAGGAGAACGACCTACATTAATTGCATATTAAACCCTGCAAAAGCGCTTTGACACCCACGGACTTTAATATTTAGCATTTCCACTCTTCACGAGGAGGGCTCATGACTTGTCGTCACTTGACACTTGTCCGTGGCATGGATTTCAAACATCCATTTATTCACAACAAAACCCAGACAGGACTTGAGGGGGGAGAAAAGATTTTTCAACAATGCTTCACAGCTCAGCCAAGATTCCCATTCCAAGGACATGCAGGGAGAAGCTCAGGTGCCTAGGTGTCCAACAGGCTGCAGTTAGGAAAATGTCACAGTGTAGTAGGTGTCCCAAGAAGTCCCCAGATACCCCGTGGGTATCAGCCCCAAGCAGTCAGATCAGAGCTCACCAGCTGCTGGAACGGATTCCACTAGTCCAAAGCCAGCCCTTTAGGGGATTTGCTTGTGGCCAGATCTGCACAGCCTTCAGGTTAGAAACGTTTCCCCAGTGCCTGGAGCTGAGCAGGCCTAGGGAAGCCTGGCCTCATGAGAAGGGCTACCTACTGAAGACCCAGCAACTCACTTTTCCTCTCCCAGGCACCAGGCACTGGACAGCAAGTCTCTCCTAGGGCACCCCTACTGACAAGTGGCTTCAGTTGTCTGGAATAATGCCCAATCAGAGGAAAAGGGAAACCCAACCACTGCCAGGACCAGAATCTTTCACCTTCCCTGCTACTGCATCCCTACATTGCCTTCTTCGTGCACAAAGAATATGAAGCCAATTGATCAATCTCTCTCGATATATAACTCCCCACAGTAAACCTCCTTGAAATCTTTTACGCTCCCTCTGCTCCAGGAGAGGCTGGTCACAAGTAGAACTTCCTTCAGTAGGGTGAACTCATGGGTGAAGACAGCAGTCAAAATAAGGAGCCACTAATACCTTCCATACAGCTACGTGCACTAGCCCACCATGCATCATGGAGACATCTAGCAAACACAGGAGAGCAGAGAAGATGTCCATCTAGGATCCTGATGCTGGAGAACCCAAAAGAGCTTCAGCTGGAATTTCTATCTTGCCAAGCAGACAAGAGAAGCGAGCTCTGATGCCCTCAGGCGGACGGACACAAGAACCTGTAAGCTGCTCTTCCAACAGCACTCGTGAGCTCTGCACGCCATTCTCCCGCACAACAGCAGCGTGACCTCCTGAAACAGAACTCTGCTCCCACCACTGCACTGCACCAGCTTGGCCTCAAACTCCCAATAGAATCCACATTGCTGGAAATAGCCCCCCAGGTCCTAAGTGGGGACCACGCCCTTCTCCTCCAACCTCCTCTGGAGCCTCATTCCCCACCCGCCATGCCCTGGCCTCACCAGTCTCCTTTCAGTTCCTCCGTAAGGCAGAGCCTGCGCACCTGCTGAACCCCCCCACCCCCCGGAAAGCTCCCCACTTTGCCTCTGCTGGCTCCCAGTTCAAACAGCATCTCCTCAGAGGAGCCTTTCCCAACCACCACCTACACAGGCCACACCTGGCTGTTTTCCACCTTAAGCACTTTTTTCAGTCATAGCATTTACTGTAATTTACTTTTACGTTGATCTTTGATGTCTTGTTTTCTCTCTCCACTAGCACAGAAGCTTCGTGAAGGCAGAGAATGTGCTCATCTTAGGCACTGTTTAGTCAGTCCCTGTGCCTGGAACACAGTGGGAGCTCAACTCCCTGAATGAAGGAAGGAATGAATGAATGAATCCACTTCCCCATTTTATAGATGAAATGAATATTTGCCAGCATCATTTGTGGCCCAGACATTGTAGAAGGACCTGTGTATATCTCATATTACATATATATTATACATAGTATTTATATCGTATATAAATTTATACTTTATTATATACTATAAATATATTGTTACATATATTTATATGTTTATATGATATATACATACTATTGATACAAATATAAGGTCACATATTTGTATCTGCCCATCTAAGCTTCATAGGTTACTGTGGGATAGGCATTACCATCACCATTCTGTAGATGAAGAAACTGGAGCACAGAGAGGTTAAATCATTCAACCAAGATCACACAGCTGATAAATAACAGCTGTCTGACTTTTGTCACCACTCTCTATCCCTCACGGATAGCGTATCTCAGGTCTGGGACTCCACATAAGCACTGCACACCCCAAGGGGGAGCACAAGGGGGCTGTGGTAAGAAGAAAGGGCTGTTTTCTGCACCCCTGCATCTGCTGAGCCACTTGGGGGTCAAGGCCAGGGGGAAGGCTCACTGGCACAGCTGCTGGCAGAACGCTCCCTCCGCTCCCTCCCCAGCTCTATTTTATATCCTGCAGAAAGCTGGCTACTGAGGAGGATTTAAACGTGTCTGCCAGAGCGTCTGCTACCTCTCCCGGGACTAATCTGTCGTGAAGCAGATGCAAAGCTTCATTTATCACTTCCAGTGGAACGTGAAAGAGACAAAACCCAAGCAGACGCTCCCTGCTGCCAGTGTCCAACAGGGCTGGGCCCCTGGTATCAGGGCTTCTGGGGGGCCAGCTCCCCTCAAAGAGAGCCTCTCTCCCCTGGTGCCCACCCGGGCGCCGCAGCATGGGGCAGACCCAGGGATCTGTGGTCCGAAGATGGGCCAGCTCAGCCTCTCTGTCCATAAAAAGTTATTTTCTTTTGAGGTGAAATTCACCTAACAAAAGTAATCATTTAAAACATACAATCCAGTGGCATTTTTTTAGTACTTTTACAATATTATATAACCACCACCTGTATCTAGTTGCAAAACATGTTATCATTTCCAAAGAAGACCCCTCTACCCATTAAGCAGTCACTCCCCATCCCCCCTTCCCCAGGGTTAACCACTCATCTGTTTCCTGTCTCTAGGGATTTGCCCATCCTAGACATTTCACATAAATGGAATCTTGGGACCACTGTGTCTGACGTTCACTTAGCATAATGCTGCAGAGGTTCATCCACGTCGTGGCATGGATCAGTATGTCCACTGGGGATTTGACCACTTGGCCGGTTAGAGATGCCAAAGCCTTAGGTGAGGGGCACAAACAGAGAAACGGTCATCTCTCTATCTACCCAGGCCCACTAAGAAGGGGAAGAATCAGAATTCTACTCATCTGAAAAGTTTCCCCATCTGCAGGAGCCCTTCAGGGGAAATTACATGCCCTCCCAATGCCTCACCCAAGGGAGTGCCATACTATGTGTCAGGGCCAGGCCTGTTAGAGACCCCAGGATCCCACCCTGCTCTGCAAGGTCCTATGCTCATAAAGAAGAAGGAACACATTAGTATTGAAGGCTTGTATGCTTTTGCTAAAGAAAACAAAACCAGGCAATCCCAAGAACAAAGCAATCCGGAGTTTCAAAAACAATATTTTAGCTGTGAGGACAACAGATTGTGATCTGACCCCACTGTGGCACCAGCAGAGAATGGGTCAGAATGTTACCAGTTCCTTAGACAAGGGCCCTGAGTTGTGAATATAAATGCAACTGTTGAATTCTCTTAAAAAAAAAAAAAAAAATCAGTCCCAGTACTGAATATCCATTACCTTCTAGCAGGACTATCAGAATCATTTTCGGTACGTACTTGTATAGTTCTTGTACTAAGTCTTCCTTCCTTTCTTCACTCCCCATCGTGGCCACACCCCTCTGCCACAAAAACATCAGGGCTTCTCGGCCTCAGCACAGCTGACATTTTGAGCAGGTAATTCTTTGTGCTGGGGGGTGGGGCGGGGGGGGGAGGGTGGCCCTGTGCATTCTAAGATGCTGAGCAGCATCCTGGCCTCCCCCCACTAGACAGTGCTGGCACCCCTCCCTGGTAGTGACAGCCAGAAACGTCTCCAGACTTGGCCAAATGTCACCCAAGGGGCAAAATGGACCATGACTGTGAACCACTGATGTCAAAGTCAGGTGTGAGAGCAACTACGAAGAGCTTTCTCACCAGGTCACCTGAGAACTGCAGGTACAGGATCTTGTGCTGTGCTTCCAAAATGAGGTTAATTACAATCAACTCCAAATTATCCAGGGGCCAATTATCCACATTAGCCCAGCCCCCACCCAACACTACCTGAGGTCGCCCCGATTCACCATTCACAAGCAGCTGGTATGGTGGGGGAGAAGGAATTTCAAGTCAAGAATGCAGACTCGCGCAGGGAGTTCAGATTGCTTCTTTGGTTTTGTTTAGGATGGAGAGATGGGAGGATGTTGAAATGCATCCTCCTCACAGCCTGTGAGTGCTTTAATGATGCCCAGCGCTGCCCCAGCGCGCCGGCAGAAGAGACACTAAAAGGCGCTGGGATGGAAGGCCCTTCCTTGTCCTCTCTGGATGCCAGGAGTTCCTGCCCTTCTCCCTCTGGCAGGGAAAATCCTAGGAGGACCTCTCCCTTGAAGGGCCTACCTTCAGACAGTACAAGAGTCTTCTCTGGGGGCGGCTGGGTGGCTCAGTTGGTTAAGCGTCTGCCTTCGGCTCAGGTCATGATCCCAGGGTCCTGAGATCGAGCCCCGCACAGGGCTCCCTGCCCAGCTGGGAGCCTGCTTCTCCCTCTCCCGCCCCCCCTGCTTGTGTTCCCTCTCTCACTGTCTGTCAAATAAATAAATAAAATCTTTAAAAAAAAAAAAAAAAAAGAGTCTTCTCTGGGGGAGCAGACCACACACAATATCACAACAGAGGATTAACTGGCATATGCACGAAGAGGGAGAACCCAACTGCCATGTTACAAAACTGAATTGAAAATGTCCCTTAGAATCCAGCCCTGATCTTTTTCTCTCCTCCCTTTGACAATCAAACTCCTTCTAAGAGTTGTTCTCATTTACCTTCCCCACCATCTCACCTTCCACTCACTCCCCAACCCCATCACTGCACCGAAACTGTTCTCACCAAGGTCACCAAGTGCTCCCATGTCACTGGATCTGGTGACCACCCTTCATCCTTATCCAGGATGCAAGAGCCCTGAGAGCAGGGACTTTTGACTCTGTTGTCTGCTTTTGTATCCAAAGTGCTAGAACAGGGCCTGGCACCAAGTAGGTGCTCAGTATATATCTGTTGAATGAATGAATCTCACTTGACTTCTGCAAGGCACTGCTAACGTGGACCACTCCTTCCCTCTTGAAAGGCTTGCTTCTCTTGGTTTCCAGAAAGCTACAAACTGCTGGTTTTCCTCCCACCTCCCCAGGGACTCCATAGTCCCACGGGGACTTTTTTAGCCCATCCATTAGATGCTCATCAGAACCCCACCCTGGGGCCCCTTCTCAGTCAACAACACCCCATTCCTAGACCATCTCATTCATTCCCTTGGCTTCAGTTGCCACCTAGAGAGGGCAGTACTTTCTGCAATCCATCATTGTCCCTAAGAACTTCTGGGTCATTCTTCTAGAAAGCTGCCCCTCCCACCCAAGCCTGCCCCAGGTGTGGACACATAACTCAGGATTGACCAATCAGAACCACACAGGTGGTGCGGTGGACACATAACTCAGGATTGACCATCAGAACCTGTGGCCAGAGTGAATGGTTCAGAGATGACCCAAGCCAATGCAAGTCTGGGCCAGGCTTTGAATGGGTGGTGATGGGCAGTTCTCCCCTCTCCACTGAGCTTACAGTTCTGAGCTGTGACCATCCTGACTCCCTAAGGAGAACCTGTGCCTTCCGGTTGCATCAGTTCACAAAAAAAGCCAAGAAAGAAGATGAGACAGAGACAAGGAACTGATGACATCATATGAAACCTAGGGTCCAGCGATGCTTACCTGCCCCCCCAGGAGTTTTCAATTAAATGATTCAATTTCCTTTTTGCCTCTGCCAGTTTGGGTTATCTACTGCCCCATGGAGATGGCTACAGTTAATCCAAAAGGAGAAAAAAAAAAAAAAAAAAAAGGAGGGGCCTATTCCTCTCCTCCCCTTATATCTGCTCCAGCCTTAGTGGTTTGTTTTCCCAGCAGAATGCCACGATGGTGATGCTCTGGAACTGCTCAGGGTAAGTCACAAAAAGCCTCGCAGCATCCACGGCCATGGACGACTCTCCTGAGAAGGCCATGGTCTACGGGGAAACCTTCAAAATACAAAAAGGCGTTTGGGCCATGCCCACCATCCTTCGTCTGGGAGCCACCACAGCAGAGGCCCCAAACATCACGGAGCAGACACAAAACTTTCCACCGCGCCCCACCCGAATTCCCAACCCACAGGATCGCGTGTCTATCCATAAAACAGTTGGTGGTTGACACTCCTGGGTTTTGGGGTAGCTTGTGATGCAGCAAACCTAACTGAGGCACTCAGAGCTTGCTTACCTTTGCCAGACCATCCCTGGGATCCAGGGAACACCAGGCATTTCCCTCTCAGGGAATCCTGGCCAGAAAAACCTCTCTCGCAGAAAAGAAGTTATCGATCTGCCTGCCTGTCTCCCTCACTGCAGCACGGACTCCTCCGGGGCTCAGCACAGTGTCTGGTGCTAAGCCAACGGTATGTATCTGATGAACAAATGAATGAAAGAAGAGCCACACGTCACTGCCCTCGGTGAGGATGCTCCGAGGGCCCTACAACTCGCCGTGTCCTCAGGGGCTCCGTGGAAGGGAAGATGCACTGCAAGCGTTATTATTGTAATTGTGACAGGCTCCAAGCCTGGTAATCATTAACCATCCCCAGGAGAGCTAGTTAGCCAGCAAAGAAGAAAGCCCCCTCCCCGGGGTTGGGAGTGCCGGTGCCCTGACGGCACTTGGCTTCAAACTGAACTCCCCGCGCCTTCTCACGGAGCCAATCTGTCTATAAAATTGGTGGTTTCTATAGAAACAGAAGCACTGTAGTAAAGCGAAGGGAAATCGTACATTCTGTCAGTGTACAGAGATCAATCCCATTCTTATACAGGGCCAGGACTCTTTCACACTTTATTTTTGAGCATCTCAGCTTTCATTTCCATCCGAGCTGTCTCATCTCATATTTATGAGGCTCCTGCGCTGGGAATCTCATTCCTCCTCGCCTAGCTAGCTGCCTTTGTTGACTATGACCACAGGCGGAAGTCTGTGGAAGAGTGTGGAATCCCCAGCATCCCCTTGGGGTGCCAACAGCTCCAAACCCCAACCTCAGAGGCAGAGCTGGGATCCCTGGTGCTCTGAGCAGCACCCACGAGGGTGGCCAGGGCCCCTCCAGGTGAGGACTGATGGCCTCTCAACTGGACATTATAAAAATCTGCTCGGTAATCAGGTACTTGTTTTATAAGCCTATACCTTAGCTTAGACCGTCTCCAAGCTCTTAAATATTAGTATGTCTGCAATCTCTGTTTTGCACTGCAAAGTGCAAGTGGCTTTCTAACAGGCAAGGAATTAGAACTTAGCTTGTATTTGAATTACTCGTGCTGTCTCTTGATCATCTACGGACAAAATGAGAAAAGACGCAGGTTGTATTTTAATATTTTAGATGAAGGTCCAAATTTTGAGACATGTTAATTCATGAAAAGTGCCTGCTTTTATCTTGTTTCACTCTTAAAGAAATAATATGACGTTTCCTTCATCAAAGAGGCCTTTAATAATACCTATTTGAGTCTGACCTAACAGCACTGTGTTTTGCCTTTTTCCTGCTGATATGTGATTGATTGGATAAACAAGAATAAAGAGATGGATGAATGAGGGGATGAGGGATGGATGGATGGATGAGTAGATGGATAGGTAGATGGGTGATGGATGGATGGATGGGCTAATCACATCTACCAGAATAATTTTCCTAAAATGCAAATCTAATCTTCCATGCACATATTCATACACAACATTTCTGAGCACCTACCACATACCAGCACGATGTGAAGCACTGGGGATGCAGCAGTGGATACCTGAGGTACGGTTGGAACCCTCCAGAAGCTAACATTTCATATCTTTGGAACAAGAAGTGGATGGAGAGGAAGCAAGAGTGACTTCAGAGAAAGCACTGCAGAGTCTATCACCCTGGTCCAGGGTGACAACTGAGAGGGCCTTGGCCGAGGACAATGGCAGTGGACACAGGGAGGCCGGAGTAGATCGAGCGCTATCAGTCGGCCTTGACCACCAACTGAGTCACACAGCCGTGAGTTTCACTCTCAGTTCAGCCCCTTCACAGGCCGTGTGAGCCTCAATCTCCTCAGCTGCAGATCATGAATACCTGCACCGCCTCCCAGAGTTGGTACGAGGAGTAAATGAGATGAAGTACGTCAAACAGCCAGACACAGGGCCTGGCCAAGAAAAGGTTTTTAAGACCAAAACCCTCCATGTTAGGGAAAGACACCCAGACCTCTGGTTCTTACCCCCACTGGAAGCCACAATGAATGCTGGAAGCTGTCAGGGTGAAAGAGCAGACAGAAGGTCCAGAAGAAGGACTCAAAGACATGGCAGCACAGGGCCATGACCGCTCAGCAGCCAGCCTACCCCCCCACCCCAGGCTTCAGCCAGCTGCCTGCCACAAGCCCGCTTCACACATAGCGGAGTCCACACATGACACCCTCCTTGACCAGGGAAACCTTTCTGGGAGCCTGGGTCCTGCCCGCCCCACCTGGGGCATTCACCCAACTAGAACATCCAAGGATCCAGAATCAGGAGGCTGCACAAATAAGATCACGTATGTCCTGCTCCATCAGAACTTTCTTGTTGTTGTTTCTATGTATCCACAAAGCACACCTCAGCTGCCTCAGTAATTCTCTTTTTTTTTATTATTATTATGTTATGTTAATCACCATACATTACATCATTAGTTTTTGCCTCAGTAATTCTTAGATGTGCCATTCCACTCGGTCCACGGGACTGTCCCGAGGGTGGGTTCCAGAACAAGGCGTTTGGACACAGATCTGCCAGCACCTTGCTGTGTGATCCTGGATAGACACCGAACCTCTCTGAGGCTCTTTCTTACCTGCAAAATGGATACAAGAGTACTCACTACGGCACCTGATCAAAGAATGAGTTGGTTTTTTTTTTAATGAGTACTTTTAAAAAATCTTGGGCTAGATAAATTAAATGCACCTTTGGAGACACTTTCATGCCCTTCTGTTCATGACTGAAATGGGTCCCTTCTCCACCAACTTTCCCCTTGTTAGTACGACTCCTTCCTCTGTAGAACCTGCAAAGAAAACTGGACCAAGCCCAACTAAAAGTATGAAGGTGGGGGAAAACAAAGCAAATCCAAACCAAACAGCAATTCCCTCACCTGGGAGTCAGCAGTGGGGCAAGGCTGCACGAAGGTGGAAATGGGTGGACAGAGCTGTCCCCTCCACCAGTGCCAACTTCTCAGCTAGCAAGCATACAGTGTGGCACGCATGACCACCTCGAGGGAAGACTAAGGTTCAGAAAGGTTAAGAAACTTACCCAAGGTCACACAGCTCAGTAAGAGGTGAAGCCAGGATTTGAAAGCAGGTCTGACTCCACATGCCCTTACCATGACACTCACCACCATCCCCAGCGGATCATGCCACATAGAATCCTCGGTGTGTCAGCACTTAACCCACAGTTTGCTTGTTTGCAGGAGAATGTGAGTGACCTCTGTCCTTTAGGAGGAGTGGTTTCTCACCCCCACCTGCAATTATAGACTGGAAGATAGTGTCTACCACAATCTTCAGACTCCAGCCCCAGATTGAGAGGGTCATCAATTAGAGGCCGCCAGACAATGGAAAAGCCAAATCTTCTGGCTTATCCGTGGAGGCAACAGAAATCCCCCTCAATGAATCTTCACTGTCCCCCAAGACTGACCCCAGCTGACAGAGCCATCTAGACCAGGGTTTCTCAATCCTGACATCATCAGCATTTTGGAGTGGATAATTTTCTTTTGTGGAGGCCTGAGCTTTGTAGGATGTGGAGTGGCCTGCCTGTCCTCTACCCACTCGATGCTATTAGTACCTCTCTCAGTTGTGATAACTAAATTGATCTCCAGACATTGCCCAATGTCTCCTGGGGGACAAAATTGCTCCCTGTTAAGAACCACTACCCTGGATGGATGGATCATACTCTAAAGATAACAGGCCAGAGAGAGATCACAGGGTGGGGTGGGAGGGGCCTCCAAGACCTCCCCCACAGAATAGGATGGCTACCCCACAATACAGCTAGACCCTCAGCATTGCACACTCTGAACCCAAGCCTACCAGAGCTGATTGGCCTCAGTGGGACTAACTTAGTAGACCCAGCTCCCAAGAGGCTGATGTGTACCACAGATTCCAGGGTACTGCTCTCCCCAGAGAAACCGAGCCTTCAAGGAGCCCAGGTTTTCATTCTATCTGGTCCGCACAGGCTTCCCTGGAGAGAACTATGGGGATGCAGAACCATGATCGGTGAGAAGGCAGGCACAGGGGAGCGTTCCTGGACTGAACCTCCCTCCACGGGTGGAGGATGGGAGCAAGCACCCAGGCACGTCTTCATTTTTGCATCTTCTTTTGTTAAAGGATGACCTGGTGGCACATGCCCATCGAATGGTTCTGGCAGCCTGTGAGCCCCAGAAAAGTGAGAGCTGCATGATATCTACACCTTCAGAGACCGCACGGTCCACCTGCATGTGTTTCCTTTATTGTGTGTCACCTTTTTTTTTTAAGATTTTATTTATTTATTTGACAGAGAGAGAGATACAAGTAGGCAGACAGACAGGCAGGCAGGCAGAGGAAGAGGGAGAAGCAGGCTCCCTGCTGAGTAGAGAGCCCCATATGGGGCTCAACCCCAGGACGTCGGGATCATGGCCCGAGCCGAAGGCAGACGCTTAACTGAGCCACCCAGGCGCCCCCGTGTGTCACCTTCTTGCAAGAAGGGGTGTGGGAGGAGAGGAGGAAGGAAGGTGAGAGAGACTTCCTGCTACAGAAGGACACAGAAGAGACTCTACAGAGGCTATGACGTCACATCACCCTCAAATCTGGCCTGAGTTGGGCAACACGTCAAGGCTTCAAATGACGCCAGCTAGCCATGCTTTCTAGCTCCCCTTTGTCCAAGGAGATCTTGGAGTCATGGTACTGAGAGAAGAATATGGAGGAGAGGAGGAGTTGGAAATGGAGGAGGGAAGGGGGATAGGAGTCGGGAGGGAGGAGGACACACACAAGAGCTCATTCTCTGTGGACAGCAGGAGTTCCAGAAATGCTGCCCACCCTACCCTCTCCATAATCACAACGCACACCATCCTCTCAGTAAAAATCAGATGGGTGATCATCATTAACATTGACTGAGCTTCAACTGTGTACCAGACACCACTCTACATGCATAGGTGTATGACCACTGTTAATCCATACCCCAAGCCTAGGAGGCACAGAGCCATGAAGGAATGGTCACTTGGGGTTACTAGTCAATTAGTAAAGTTGCACAGCAGTGAACAAGGCAACTCAGAGACCCTGAGAAGTCCTGGCTCAAAAGCCTATGATCCTAGACTCTCCCACAGTTGCTTTTCTACATCTGTTCAGTTGCTGGTTTTGTGGCTATTTTTTTTTCAAGCAGCTTTTTCTTTTTAAGATTTATTTATTTTAGAGAGAGACAGAGAGAGTACAAGTGGGAGGGGAATAGAGAGAGGGAGAGAGAAACTCAGGTCAACTCCCAGTTGGGCAAAGCCCGATGTGGGGCTTGATCTCATGACCCTGCGATCATGACCTGAGCCGAAATCAAGAGTCGAGGGCTTAACCAACTGAGCCACCAGGTGCCCCACAAGCAGCACCTTTTGACAGGCTGTAGAATGCATTCTAGAAAGCACACGTCTAGAACATAGGCAGTGGTTCACCCTAACTGCAGCTCCGGTACCTTCATATAATGAGCCCAAATTGCCCTAACTTAAAAGCATAACTGTAATGAGTATGACATAATTAATATGATTTCATTATTATATCATCCTATTTATATTTAAATCATAAATTTTTAAATTTGTATTTATAGATTTTAAATGTATAATTTGAATGATACATTATAAATTATGTTTATATTAAAGTTCAAATATAATTGACATTCTATTTAATGTTCTATATTGCATAACTGAAATAGTTTTTGTACTATAACATATTAAAATATAAATTAAGTATTATTGAGCTTTGAAATGTCCACATGAGGAAAGTACTAAGGTTGTACCCATTTACCAGATGAAGATTAGCTCAGATTACCTGACCTGCTAGGGAATCGCAGCCAGCAAACTCCAGTCACAGCCCAGGAATAAAGGCTGAGGCAAAACAAAGCATTCTTGCCAAGACTGGGTGGGAGGGGCATGCCAGGGCTGAACCGAGGTAAAGGAGAAAACCCCTCCACAACAGCACAGTCTTCAGCTGGCCACAGCCTTGCAAGCAAGCCAGGTGCTGGGACACGGCTGCGTTAACTTGCCTTCCAGAAAAGGAAGGGAGAGGAATTTATCTGCTGCCCCCTATCCTGCCTCTCTGGTTAAAGCATCCCCCACAGAGTCCCAACTCCTGCACATACAGGTCTCGCTACCCATGCTCCTCCAGGCCTCCCACAGAAAAGGCAGCTCACACCTCCACCTCGTGTAAGGCCTTTTTGCTCCAATCTGGGCACCACAGACCCTGCAGCTCCCACCATGCTGCGGGCAATGGAGGCTGTGCCAAAGCCCGGCTCTCGCCAAGGGGAGGGTAAGACTCTGCATTCTTAGGAGCTGAGGTGACAACAGGTATGCGTGGGCCTAAACGCTGAGCCAGAAGTTGGGGCCACGAGCGGAGAAAGGGCCAAGAGAAGGTGGGGAGCACATAAACCAAGTCCCCACTGTCTTAGACCATTCAGGCAGCTCTAACAGAATACCACAAACAGGTGACTTAACAGCAGAAATCTCTTCCTCGCAGTTCTAGATGCCGGGAAGTCCACGAACAAAGCACCGACAGATCCCACATCCACTGAGAACCCGCTTCCTAGACGTCAGACTGTTGTAACCGCACAAGGCAGAGGGGCAAGGGACTTCCCTGGAGCCTCTTTTGTAAGGGCACTAACCTCTCCATGAGGGTGACCTCATCACTTCCCAAACACCATCACACTGGACATTAGGATTTAACTCACCTCGGGGGGACACAAACATTCAGTCTCCAGCACTGCGTCTTTGAATTAAAGTCAGGGCTCCCTCAATTCAGGGGCAAAAAGCATTCAACTCAAAGGTCCCACTGCCCAAGGCAGCTGAATCTAAACCACCCACTGAAAATGCAGATTCCCCGGCCACAGCCCTCATTTGGGGATGCAACCACAGAATCCGCCTATTTTTAACAAGCTCCCCGAGTGACTTTAGTGAGCACTCAATTGTAGGAACAGCTCGAGCAGTGTCACGAATTGCCCTGAGCATGCCTCAACTCCCCGACTCATTTCAAGGGGGAGAAATCGAAACCCAGAAGTGACGAACTACAGATCAATGGAACAGAACAATGAATCACGCAATGAATCACGCAGGTCAGGTTGCAGCGCACGGGAGCAAAGGGGAGACTGCATGCAAGGCAAGCCAACGTCATTAGTGGCCCTTGCCAGCATCACTTGCTCCGAAACATTTACAAAAACAGCTCTCCTGGATAGGAAAGAAAGTTAATTTTTCATGCAGCTGTAGGAAAAGTAAATTTGCTTTTATTTTTTTTTTTAAAGATTTTATTTATTTATTTGACACAGAGAGAAAGACAGTGAGAGAGGGAACACAAGCAGGGGGAGAGGGAGAAGCAGTCTTCCCGCGAAGCAGGGAGCCCGATGCGGGGCTCGATCCCAGGACCCTGGGATCATGACCTGAGCCGAAGGCAGACGCTTAACGACTGAGCCACCCAGGCGCCCATAAATCTGCTTTTAATACCCTATTCTACATCAATTTGTTATTCTTAAATTTCTGAGCGACTGAAAGACTCTGTCTGTTCACCCTTTTCCGTATGAGTGAAGCCGCAGGAGGAGGCAGCCAGAACGTACCTCCTCTCCTCTCATTCTTCTACATTAAGACCTCCCCTTGGTTCTCGCAGCCCTAGCTGACATCAGATGCTATTTAGGGAGACAAATGACACAGGGTGAGGCTGGGCATACCAAAGGGGCCTCGGATGTCAGTTACACAAGCGAGACTTTGTCACTCGCAAAGACTTTCATTAATAAATCTTTGAGCACCTACTTTTCTGGCATACTGTACCCACCTCTGGAAATTTTTAACAAACTCACATTTAATTTCCTTTTTCATTAATTAATTTTCGTATTAATCTCATCCATTAGAACCTAATACCTCCCAATTACACATTATAAGCTCGGAGGAAAGCTGGTAATTGAGACTGTCCCAGGATTCCAGGAGTGCCCTGCTCAGGATGTCTGCTTTAATTAGGTTTTCATTAATTACTTTATCAATTAATATTTTGTACTTTTAGACCCAATACTCGCTATCTCCACATCACCTGCTCTTAAATGACACCTCATTTACTGTAATCAGTCAAGCAAGGGGGCTCAGGAAGAGTTCAGCAGAACAAGCTGCACTACAGACAGGCTCTGGGTCACCCATGCAAATTACACAGCACCCTTTGGGGGCGTTTTGCCCCAAAATGTGTGTTGTGAGCATATACGCAAACCAGGAATAAAATGGAAGAAAAACAGACCCCAAAACTCCCCTGCAGATAAGGAACCGATCCCCAAAAGGGGAGGTATCCTCGCCAACCTCTCCGATGGCCCGTCCAGAACACGTCCCTCACCATTGCCTTGCTCGCTGCATCTCCCCGCACCCTCATTACACTAAGGTGAATATGGAATTTATCCCATATGCCAGGACACTTCTGACAGAGAAAAGAACTATGGTTCTTAATTATGCCGGGGAACACTAGACACACACCAGGACTGTCCACAGCACACCGGGATGAAGGGTCACCCAACCCATCACTGCCATGCAAGCTCCGTCTTCTCTTGGATACGAGCCTGACAACCTCCTCCTGAGACTCATTCCTTCAAGGACGCAACTCTGCTTTTGCTCCCTTAATAGAAGCCAGTATTTACCTGAAAAATCAATACGCGTTGATAAATGATGGTAATATAATTTCTACCTCCTGAACTCTCACGATTCCTACTTTCTGTTGATGTTTTTGTGTGGTTAAGAACACCTGACATGAGATCTACCCTCTTAGCAAAATTTCAGTGGACAATGCAGTATCGTTAACGACAGGCACAGTGTTGTAGAGTCTAGCAAGTCTCTAGAATTTATGCATCTTGCAGAACTGGGACTTTACACCTGTTGAAGAGCAGCATCCCATTCTCCCCTCCTCCCCCAGTCCCTGGCAGCCACCATTCTCATCTCTGTTTCTAGAGATTAGAACTACAGTATTTTTAGATACCTCATGGAAGTGGAGTCATGTGCCATTTGTCTGTGACTGGCTTCTATCACTTAGCATAATGCCCACTATGTTCAACCATGTTGTTACACACAGCAGGATTTCATTCTTTTTAAAGGATGAATAATATGCCATTGTATGTATGTACCACCTTTTCTTCACCCTTTCCTCTGTCAATGGACATTTAGGTTGCTTCCATACCTTGGCTATTGTGAATAATGCTGCAATGAACATGGGAGTGCACACGTCTCTTCGAGATGCCAAATTCAATTCTTTGGATGTATACCCAGGGTTAGAATTGGTGGATCATGTGGTAATTCTTTAATTTTTTTGAGGAATCATCGTACTGTTTTCCCTAGCAGCTAGATCATTTTATATTCCAGTCAACAATGGACAAGGGTTCCACTTTCTCCTCATCCTTCCCAACACTTAGTATCTTTTCATTTTCTTTTTATAATAGCCATCCTAATGATCTTAAGGTGATACCTCAACGGGGAAAGGATAGTCTCAACAAATGATGTCGGGAAAACTGGATATCCAGATGCAAGAAAATGAAATTGGATTTCATCTTACATTACACACAAAAGTCAACTCAAAATGGATTGAAAATTTAAACATAAGACCTAGAATGTAAAACTCCATCCTGACGGTGCACATAGTGATATCTTGAATAGGACACCAAAAGCACAAGCTTTGCTGCAAAATCAGGTAAGTGGGACTATATCAAACTAAAAAGCTTCTGCAAAGCAAAGGAAACAATTAAGAGAGTGAAAAGGCAATCTATAAAATGAAAAAAATATTTGGAAACCATATATCTGATAAGAGACTACGTCCAAAATATATAAGGAATTCCTTCCTATAACTCAACAGCAAAAAAAGCACCTGATTTAAAAATGGATGAAGGATTTGAATAGACATTTCTCCAAAGACATACCCATAGCCAACAAGTACATGAAAAGACGCCGAATATTACCAATCAGGAAAATTCAAAGCAATCCTGTTTTCCATCTTAGATTTTTTAGTTCACCCAGTATCTTTTTTTCACCTTATTTGACCAACTGTTATTTTATAAAATGTTACTGAAAACATTTGGTTGAGCATAGCTTTCTGTGCCAGGGAAGGAGGGAAGTACTTTAAGAGCATCACCTCATTTAATGCACAATAGCTCAGGGAGGTAGGAATTGCTATTATCCCCATTTTGCAGAGCAGAAAAACAGAGGCTCAGATGTAATGATTGGTCTCCCCCCATCCTGCAAAACTAAATCCCCCAAGAATTGAGCCCAGATGGGGAAACAGAGGGGAAAAAACCACCAACCTCAACCTGAGCATCAAGTTGATTTTCTCCTCCTGCTTGGGACTCTCTTCCTTTCTAGTGTCGACTAACACCTATGCCCAGAGGGCCCTGCTCCCCCTTTAAAGCCACGACCCTAGGCTCTGTGAATGGCTGACACTGGCTAGAACTTTCAGAAAGGCTTCCTGAGCCCTGA
Source organism: Halichoerus grypus (assembly GCF_964656455.1). Classification (NCBI taxonomy): domain Eukaryota; kingdom Metazoa; phylum Chordata; class Mammalia; order Carnivora; family Phocidae; genus Halichoerus; species Halichoerus grypus. Next base: position 122,244,955 of record NC_135721.1, read on the forward strand.
GGGAGAACCAAAAGGGAGCACAGAGGTAGAAAACTGGTACAGCTGAAAGGGAACAGTGCTTCTCTCCTCCACAGGGAGTTCACTCCTGGACCTCCCAAGTCTATCCCATTCCATGCCGGGATCACTGGCATAGTGCCCCTCTCACCTGGAAGGGCTGGCCCACTGCCCAGAACTTAGTCCCTCCCACCATCCACTAATAAAGAGTGCCAGCCCCAGGGGACTGAGAGCACTTCTGTACCTTGACCACTCAACCCACTACCACCTACCAGGAGCCAGCTCAGATGGTCACCAACCAGGTCACAAGGATATTTAACATATATTCATGTGTATTCTGATAAAGATTAGTGAAATATTGCCTTTAGTCAGATCAATAGAATCATCTCTCTATGTAAGTGTAGTCATCAGACACTTGTCACTGCTCCCCCCACACAAACACTAATGTGCACATATGCACGTACACACACACACCCTTAAAAAACTGGCTTAAGCAAGGAGAGCGTACGGTGACCGTGGCTGCCAGGGTAATACAATGTTTCAAACGCTATCTGAGCAGAGCGCAAACAGCACCCCAAATAATTTCATTTCCCTATTTCTGGAGAACATACCACCACACGTAAAACTGTCCCCATTTATAAAAAGACTACAAAAGAAAAATACAACCAATACAGAGCCTAGGAAAATGTTTTGTAAATTAAATAAGACAGAATAAAGTATGCAGGGAAAATATACTTTTCTAAAATGATTTCATTGCATGAAATGTCATTAAATTTCATACTATCTCCTTTGTGTTCTCCATAAATTCAAGAAAACGTGGTTTCTTTGAAAAGAAGAAATTTTTAAAAATGAGATCAAAAGAGATTTTTTAAAAGGGATTTAGTTAAAAGGCTAGGAAAAAAATTAAAGATAGGTAATTAAAATAAAAATGTTTTAAAATTCAATAGTTGGTAAGATAACGTTAATGCATTTAATAGCCACCAGGAACAAAAATGATGCTGTTGAGTACTGAAGCAGTGATATGTAGAATGAACTTCCCAGAAATGAAGAATAGAAGAGGGCAACGAAGACTGTTACAGCGTCGTTGGTTCTCTTAAAACATAAAATCTTATTTTATCCCCATTAAAAGCAAATCTCCATACACTATAGTATCCTTGCTTAGAAATGCTTGAGGTGCACACCTGGGTGACTCAGTCGGTTGAGCATCCAACTCCTGATTTCAGCTCAGGTCGTGGTCTCAGGGTCATGAAATGGAGGCCCACACCAGGTTCCACACCAGCGGGGAGTCTGCTTGGGCTTCTCTCTCCATCTCCCTCTGTCCAGCCCGCTACCCACCCCCCTCCCCCCACCGCGCCTGCTGGCACATGCTAGCTCTAATAAATCAATCTTTTAAAAAATGCTGGATATTTTAGTTACTGGGTACAATACAGCACTGGTTGGAAGGGAAAATAAATAAGAAGTTTCTTCTTTTTTTAATTTTTTCAAAGACTTATTTACTGATTAGAGAGAGAAAGTGCACAAGCAGGGGGAGGGACAGAAGGAGAGGGAGAGGGAGCATCTCAAGCAGACTCCGTCTGTGCTGCGCATGGAGCCAGATGCAGGGCTCCATCACGACCCTGAGGTCATGACCTCAGTGGAAACCAAGAGTCGACCCTTAACCGGCTGTGCCACCCAGGTGTCCCTAAATATGTCTGTAAGAAGAAAAGCTACAGTTACATTTGGCCGGAAGGAAGTAGAACAGGTGCCCTGGAATAGAATAAAGGGTTAGCACAACTGGCATCCACGGAGCAGACACTTCACAGAAGTCAGCAAAGATGTACAGATGGGACAGGGGACAGAGAGGGGAAGAGAGACCAACTCAACTGCCGTCTAAAGGGGAGCACAGATACACAGAGTTCTGCATGCATCGGGGGAGGGTACTGCAGTGAATGAATCATGATCCCCCAAAAAGCCTACATCCTAATAATGCCCAGAATCTCTGAACGTGTTACCTTACAGGACAAAAGGGACTCTGCAGATTTAAGTAAGTTGAGGATTTTGACATTGGGAGATTCTCTGGATTATCCAGCAGGCCCCATGTAATCACGAGGGTTCTTGTAAGTAAAAGAGGGAAGAATAGTCAGAGAAAGAGACAGGAGGACAGATTCAGAGACCTGAATAATTTCGGGCCACAAGCCAAGTAATGCAGGTGCCCTAGAGATGCCACCTTGTCTGAAAAGGCAAGGAAACAGCTTCTCCCACAAGAGCATCCAGGGGCGCCTGGGTGGCTCAGGCATTAAGCGTCTGCCTTCGGCTCGGGTCATGATCCCAGGGTCCTGGGATCCAGCCCCTCATCGGGCTCCGTGCTCCGCAGGAAGCCTGCTTCTCCCTCTCCCACTCCCCGTTTGTGTTCTCTCTCTCGCTGTCTCTCTCTCTGTCAAATAAATAAATAAAATCTTAAAAAAAAAAAAAAAAAGGAACACAGACCAGCTAACACCTTGATTTTAGACTTCAGACCTCCAGAGCTGTAAGATAATAAACCTGGGCTGTTTCAAGTTGGTGAAAATTTGTTACAGCACCAATAGGAAACTAATATAGGTGTTTTACTGCAAAAAGGAATAGATGCAGAAATTTACTCTCCACTTCTGTATCTTGTACCTAATGCAGTGTTGACGCTTTCCTATTATTAGTTGAAGTACTAATATTGAATGTGATAATAAATGTACAAAGTCCATCAAGAGAATTCAGAGTCCTGAAATTCTGGCATACTGGGTAAGCCCATTACTCCAGGTACCAGTGCAGACAGAGAGCTCTCAGCAACAAAATGACAAGAAAATCAGAAATATTAAAGACAAGAGATATATAATGCAAATTCCCAAGAAATAGATTAGATCACACACAAAAATAAGCTGTACAGAATGTCCTAAACATCCTGAATAATATTTCCAGTATCAAAGAAGAAACTAACAAGCAATCTATATAGCAAACATTCCTATAATTAAATGACTAATCTCAGACTTCTCCACAATACTGGACTACAAAAGCTACCAATTAAATAAGTACAGAGTTTAAAGCACTCTTTGTTCATATACAGAAGAAGTGTAAAGATAGTTAACAAATGTGAAAAAATCCAGAGAATATGTGCAAAACATCTCCACCACGACCTACCCCACCCTCCCCACTGGCCAGCTAACAGTCCTCAGGAAAGTACTAAAAGCAATAGTCTAATCAAATAGGGGTTAATATTTAAAATGAAAAATGGGTATTTTTTTTACATTGTCAAAGGCCTGGTAGAGAACACCAAAGCAAGCTGAGCATGGAATTGTCTTAAAACAGATATAAATACAGTTACCAACAATATATCATTAATGGTTCTTTAAAAAAAAAAAAAAAGGGTACACAGACCTATAATTTTAAATAATGATTAAATTAGAAATGTGGATAAAAAATCCCATACTATACCCTCAGCAAGTGAGGACATGAATGAAGATGATGGAATGGTATATAAAACTACACCAACCTGCCCTATCCTATGCAGGAGAAAGACAAGAATGTATTTTGTATTCTGAAGGCAATTAGAAGTAAGTTTTAGAAACAGTTAAAATTAGTTATATGTTTTTAAAACAACTAAACGTATTTCCAACAGTGGAGCTGAATGCAGGATGTAATGCAAATACCTATTTATTAAGTGAAGAATTAGCCAACTCCTTCTGGAAGGACCAGATCGTAACTATTTCAGGTTTCTGAATCACATACAGTTATTGCCACATATTCTTGATTTTGTATTGTTTTCCAACCGTTTAAAAATGTAAAAGCTACTCTTAGCCTGTGCGCTCCACAAAAAAACAGGCCCCAGGTTGCCAACCACTGCACTTGGGTGGAAAAGAAAGGGACATAGGGAGGATGAAAAATCTAAAAGTAAGAAGAAATAAAAAGCATTAAATACAGACGATGAACATTAGAAAAAAATATATAGGAGTTATGACAGTATAAATGGCCTCGACTTCTAGTAAAAGACAATGACTCACAGACTCAAAGAATCAAGCAGAACTGAATATTTGCCACCAGACACGACCTTAATTCAACAAAGGTGAAATGTGAAAGAATGGGCAGGTTTAGCAGGCAACTGTCAATGCAGGTTTACCAATATCCATCAAAGCAGAATTAAACGATATTAAGTAGCACAAAGAAAGCCACTTTACATTGATAAAAGCTGTAATTCACAAAGGAATCATATTATGACATTTTCTGCAACAAGTAACACTGCACTGAGATCTATAAAGCAAACTGTTAGAAAACAAATCAAAAGAAACATAATAAGTACATTTAACCTACTTCTGAGAGCTGATTAATCCAAAGAGAAAAATTTAAGAATAAGGAACGATCCAAAACTTTTGGGATGTAGAAAAAGCTGTTCTAAGAGGCAAGTTTATAGCAATACAGGCCTACCTCAAGAAGAAAAATATGAACCTCACGTTAGCCTAAAGGAGCTAGAAAAACAACACTTTTTAAAAATTTTTTTTTTAAGGTTTTTTGTTGTGATCTCTACACCCAACATGGAGCTTGAACTCACGACCCCAAGATCAAGAGTTCCATGTTCTTCTGACTAAACAAAACCCAAAACCAATAAAGGAAAAAATAAAATAAAAATCAGAACAGAAATAAATGAACTATATATATATCTATATATGTGTGTGTGTGTGTGTGTATATATATATATAGATATTATATATAAAACAATGAAACCAGGAGCTGATTATTTGAAAAGGTCAACAAAATCGATGAACCTCTACCCAGACTCACCAAGAAGAGAAAGAAAGAGAGAAACAGGGGACAAACACAAAATCACAAATTAAAGAGAAGTAACAACCAACACCACAGAAATAAAGGATTATAAGAGAATACTATGAACAATTACATGCCAACAAATTGGATAACTTAGAAAAAATGAATAAATACCTAGAAACATATAACCTTCCAAAACTGAAGCAAGAAGAAATAGAACATTTGAACAGACCAATCACTAGCAAGGAAATTGAATCAGTAACCAAAAACAAACAAACAAAACCAAGGGAAAAAAAAAAAAAAAACTACCAACAAACCAAAGTCCAAGACCAGATGGCCTCACAGGGGAATTCTACCAAACATTTTAAGAAGAGTTAAATACCTATTCTTCCTAAACTATTCTAAAAAAGTAGGAAAGAGAGGAAAACTTCCAAATTAACCAAAGAATACAAAACACTAACCCAAAGGGATACATACATCCCTATGTTTATAACAGCATTATTTACAATTGCCAAGATGTGGAAGCTCAAGTGTCCATCAACGGATGAATAAAGATTATGTGGTATAGATACAATGGAATATTACTGAGTCATAAAAAAGAATGAAATCTTGCCATTTGCAGCCACATGGATGGAGCCAGAGGGTATTATGCTAAGTGAAATAAGTCCATCAGAGAAAGACAAATACCATATGACCTCACTCATATGTGCAATCTAACAAAACGAACAAAGAAAAAAATGACAAATGAAGAAAGAGACTCAACTACAGAAAACAAACTGATGGTTACTAACAGGGAGGAGGGTGGGAGGATGGATGAAACAGGTGAAGGGGATTAAGAGCACACTTATCTTGATGAGCACTGAGTAATACATGGAATTGTTGAATAACTATATTGTACACTTGAAACAAATATAACACTATGTTAACTATGCTGGAATTGAAATAAAATTTTAAAATAGTAGAAATAAAATAAGGAAGCCATGACTAGTATAAAACTTTCTTTTCCTACAAAGAACTCTTAATATTGTGCCACAAAAGAACCACAACAGGTCATTTTTAAGTGCTTTATAAGCTTTGTCACCTGGATCTCACGGCCAAAGGTTAAGCAACATTTTCTTTTATTTTAATTTATTTTATTGTTATGTTAATCCCCATACATTACATCATTAGTTTTAGATATAGTGTTCCATGATTCATTGTTTGTGCATAACACCCAGTGCTCCATGCAGAACGTGCCCTCCTCAATACCCATCACCAGGCTAACCCATCCTCCCACCCCCCTCCCCTCTAGAACCCTCAGTTTGTTTTTCAGAGTCCATCGTCTCTCATGGTTCGTCTCCCCCTCCGATTTCCCCCCCTTCATTCTTCCCCTCCTGCTACATTCTTCTTCTTTTTTTCAACATATATTGCATTATTTGTTTCAGAGGTACAGATCTGAGATTCAACAGTCTTGCACAATTCACAGCACTTACCAGAACACATACCCTCCCCAGTGTCCATCACCCAGTCACCCCATCCCTCCCACCCCACCCCCCACTCCAGCAACCCTCAGTTTGTTTCCTGAGATTAAGAATTCCTCATATCAGTGAGGTCATATGATACATGTCTTTCTCTGTTTGACTTATTTCGCTCAGCATAATACCCTCCAGTTCCATCCACGTCGTTGCAAATGGCAAGATGGTTAAGCAACATTTAACCAATGATAAATTTTAAAAGAGCAGACATATCACCCATCATTTTTTCAAAGGTTTCTGTCATAATCATGATATCAAGATTTGACCAAAGTTGCAAAATTATAAACCTATAAGCCAGTATCATCTATATAAATAAAAATCAAAAAAAAAAGAAAAAGAAACCAAGCCCTATTACATATGAAAAAAATAATACAACATGAGCTAATTTCATTCCAGAAATACAAGGATATTTCAGCATTAATAAATTAATATATTTAATTCAAGGAGAAATACTTTTTAAATTTAACATCATACAAGTGTACCAATAGATGCCAAACAATATTGGATTAGAATAAATATCCATTCTTGATTTCAACTCTCAGTAAAATAGTTTATCATTATTTTAAAGTGATTTGTACCCACCTAGGAAAGCCAAGGTAATCAACAGGAAAATGACTGTAACTTATATTCAAATTCAGTAAGACATCTAGTGTAAAATTAAATGAATAAACTCATTGCTTTTTTTCATATAACATTATCAACCAGTAAGAAAATATAAAGTTAGGGCAGAAGACATCCCATTTGTCATATATACATGTACACACACACACACACACACACACACACACAGATACAAACTCATCAATAGTGTGCTTGTAAGTTTTTCACTCACTCTCTGGGGGAAAAGCCCTAATTTATAGCATTTACAGCATTTCTGATTTCTGCAGTTTCAATATTCCCACCACGGCGCGTTAGAAATGCCCAACACAGTACCACTGTACGTAGGGCTGGGAAGAGATGCACGATGGTACACGGTGGCACAGGATTTCCTGCTTACAGATATAGCACAGACATAAATAACCTCAAGGGCACTGATGATAATAAAATGCAACAGAACAATTAGGAAGTCATGAGTTTTGAGTATTTATTACTTCTGATAATATATACAGTTGCAAGTTTATGTAAGTTTTAAGAATGCCTACGTTTCACAACCACCTCCCAGAAATTCTGAAAATTTAATAATCAGCTCTTGTGAGCAGGTACAGACGCACTCCAGCATGTCACTGTCTGAAGAACCTAATAATCTCAACCAGAAAGATTCATCACTTATAAAAATATTACTCAACTTCTCTGAGAGTCCATAAACAAACAGAAGGTCATCATGCTCATAGCTGAGAGAACTTAATATGGTAAGGATGTTAATTCTCTTTAGATACAACTATACATTGAAGAAATCCCAAGCAATACCCAATTTAATTTTCTTTGGGGACAGTGGAAGGGGGAGCCTGACAAAGCAATCCTAAATTTGATCCGTAAAATAAATCTAGGAAAATTCCATGGAGACCACAACATTCAGGGGGCAGTTGATCCTAAAGGTATTTCAAGGCGAGTATTCAGAAAAGCATGGTACTAAGTACTAGAGAAACAGAAACCCTGGTCTCAGTCTAGCAGGGTGGAAAAATACCCGAACACATCATTCTAACCCCATGTGGCAGGCACCATGATGAAAACAGCCAAGAGGATGTGGGGGGAAACAAGGAGCCTGTGAATGTCACAGAAAAGGAGTGACATCTTGAATAGATTTGCCTTTTCCAGTCTTTTGAACCTCTCATCAAATTGCTTTCCAGGATGCCTATACCAATTCACATTCCCACCACCAGTGCGTGAGACTACTTCTCGGTGCTTGCCAACACGGAGCATTATTCCATTTTTATTTTATCTTGCCGAGTTTGACAGGTGAAAATGGTACCTTGTCTTAAGTAGCAAACCCAGTATCTAATGAGGTTGATAGCATTTCCTCTATTTATTGGGTGTTTCTACTTCTGCTTTTGTGGAACTCCATCTCTCCTCTGTGCTCCCCTCCTTGGCCGCCCTTGCTGTCTTATCAAAGCCCTCCATACAGCAGGCCACGGCTGTGTGTATGTCCATGTTCCCCACAAGACTCCAAGTCAGGAACAGGGACTTATCTAGTCTCTCCCTGTATCTGCAGCAGAAAACACTGCCCTACTTAGAGTAGGTGCTCTGAGAGCCCCTGCAAAAGGAACGAGACGGGGCGCCTGGGTGGCTCAGTTGGTTAAGCGACTGCCTTCAGCTCAGGTAATGATCCTGGAGTCCCGGGATCGAGTCCCACATCGGGCTCCCTGCTCAGCAGGGAGTCTGCTTCTCCCTCTGACCCTCCCCCCCTCATGTGCTCTCTCTCTTTCTCATTCTGTCTCAAATAAATAAATAAAATCTTTAAAAAGAAAAAAAAAAAAAAAAGGAACGAGACGTCAGGTGGTGGAGCACTTGGGGCTGCTTCACCTGGGTGTCAGCAGTGGCCAGGTTGGAAGCACATAAAAATGGTGCTGCTTTTCCAGAGACAGTTCTGCCAGCATTACTAACAGCAACTGGACACAAACAAGGAGAAAAACAAAAATAGAGCACCACTGTGGTTCATTCCATTGTACCTGATCATCAGGCTGGGCAAAGTTTGTAAAATTGAAGGAGAACTGTCTTTAGAAAAGACATTTTGCTTAAGAGACTGTTCCAGTGTACTTGCAGAACTGTCGGAGAAAATTTGATTCTCCACAAATAACAGTCACTTGAATCTCTACTTTTATTTCTAAAGAGTTCCCAGCTTGAACTTCCATTCTCTGTGTCTTTACAATGCCTCCTTTCAGAGAGGTGGTTGGTCTGCCATTATCTGCTCATCAGATACTGGAAAGGCACTGCAGAGAGACACTGTGGCATTTCAGCAGGCCATGAGTTTACTCAAGTCGGCTAGGACATTTGTGCAAGAGCCCAGGCCCTCCTTCGACAGCTACTTAAAGGGGCCCTGAGAGCAGGGGCAGCTCCATCCATTTAGTCAGTGTAGTGGGTTGAATGATGCTCCCCCAAAGCTAAGTCCACATCCTAATCCCTCAAAAAATGTGAATAGGATCTTGTTTGGAAAGCAGGTCTTTACAATATGATTTGACAGATAGGATTCTTTTAAGGATCTTGAAATGAGATTATCCTGAATTACCCAGGTGGGTCCTAATTCCGATGACGAGTGTCCTTATAAGAAACCCAAGAGGAAAAGACATAGACATATGACCACGCAGAGAGAGAGGCAGAGGCGGGGGTAAGATGGCCACGAAGAGTGCCAACAACCCCCAGAAACAACCAGACAAGGAACAGAGAGTCCTCTAGAGTCTTCAGAGGAATCGTGACTCTGTTGACACCTTCATTTCAGACTGTGGCCTCTAGAACGTTGAGTATGTTTGTTACTCTGAGTCCCCAAGTTTGTGGTCATTTATTGCAGCAGTCCTAGGGCATCTATACAGTGGCTGATCCTATTCACCTGCTCCTGAATCCCTTCTCTCCTAGACTGTTATTCGGACCATGACAGCAGCCTCCACTTAGTCTCCTGCCTTCAGCCTTGCCCCCTGTAAGCCAATCCCCCACCTGCACCAGATGTCAGGAAGAATCTCCAAACACTCCAACTAAAGACTGACACTCCCCCCTAAAACCTTCAGTCAATAGCTGGCAACCCAACCACGCACATCGGGATAACTCAAGATGCTTGGTCTAGCGTCTGAGGATTCCCACCACCTGGCCCCAGCATGCCTTTCAGACCTTGCATCTGCCAAGACAAACTCCCTGAACACTCTCTTCTAAGGCAGTCAGTCCCCTGAGTGTGCAAGGCTCTTACATGCTGTGTCACGTATGCCCTTCCCCCTTACTTGACAAAGGAAATACCTTGGAAGACTCTACTCAAGGGCCATCTCCTTTTCAAGAACTTCTGGTAGCCTTTCCCTCTACTTCTACCGCCAACCCCAATAGAACTGAACTCTCCCCTTGTGTCCCCATTGTCTGCAGCCTGCTCCTGAGTTAGGGCACCAGCCACACCTGATTACACTCATCTGTGGATGCATCCATTTCCCCATTAGCCTATGAACTTCATTAGGGCCACGCCCATCCTCACCTGATTCATCTCCAGAACCTAGCCTCATACCTGGCACACAACAGGAATTCAGTATATTGGGTAGGTAGAGACACGGATGTGTGGATGAATACACAAACTGGCAAGTACAAAAGGAACTCACAAATGGCCTACTGTGGAACGAAGAATGACATGCACAAGGATCCCAGGACACAAGAGCAATACCTGGAGTCACACAAGTCAACTCTAGGTGGCAAATCAAAAGCTGACTGAACATAAATACATGATAACAAGCCTGGTATTTCCTAGAGCTTCCCAGTTTATAAATCACTTTCCTAGGCTTGAAGCCATTGACTTCTCACAATGACCTTGTGACATAAAGAATTACTATTTCTTCTATTCACGATGAAGGAAGCCAACACTCAGAGTTAGGGGACATTAGCTGAGTAAGTGGCAGGTAAAGACTCCAGGACCTAGGTGTGTCCAGCCCTTCAATCTATGCTCTTTCTGTTATAAGCTGTAGGCCAACCATCAAGCACTCACAGAAAAAACAAGCAGTGTTGCAAATATTCGACTGTGTCCATGTGGAACCCAGAGACACAGGCTGTTTGCCTGAAAATGACTGATAGGATGGAAACTGACAAGTCATCATCTGCTTCTGGCGCCATCAATGACTGGTTAACACGAACATTGTGTCGCTTCCCACTAGATGGAAGAAGATGTCACTTATCGTTAATGGAGTGTCACACGTATGTTTGCCTAAAGGAAAATGCTCTTTTGGTTGTTGTTGTTGTTCTCAATTTCTCCCTCATTTTACAGCCATAAAAAAAGAGAAGAGATTCAGCAGAAAGGATAACTCTACCTAGGGGTGAAATAGGGAAGGCATTCTCATTCTTCTCATTTATTTCCTTTTTTCTTTTTTTTAATTGAATATTTCCTTCTTTCCTGAATGGAACCACCAAAATCCAGACAAAACGCCAGTCCAAGTCAGAGGATGGACCTCGGTTCTGAGAGCAGCCAAATGCTCTGAGCTCTAGGTCAGAACTCCAGAATCCAACCCGTCAAGCTAGGAGGGGCTCAGAGTCTAGCCAGGACCACCAGGCTCTTTGCCAAGCTGGGCTCACCTCTGCTCAACCAAGATGACTGAAAATACATCTATAAATAATAGCAGAAAACATTCCTGAGCACGTCACGATGGACGATGGAACATAAAAACACTTTTCCTTCAGTCACTCTTCGAGGCTCTTACAGGTCCACAAACCCTGATCTAAGAATTCTGAATTCTCAAAAGCTTTGAAAACCAAACGATTTTTTCCTCAGTTTGGTGCAAACTTACTTGGGGCTAAGACTTGAGTTAAACCGATATAGACTTGGGGTGGTTTTTACATCTCCTCCTTGGTGTTAATATCCATACTTTTGGCTGCAAAAAAAATATCAGCATGCTTGATTTGGGGGTGTTGCCTCAGACTCTGCTGGAAGCGTTATTCATTCTACAGTATATGTACTCTATTACCCTCCTACAAAGTAAATCTGAATTCAGAAACACATTTGGCCCCAAAGGCAGCAGATAAGGGGTTGAGAACTTGTTCAACCCATTTCATGGATTAGAAAACGGATTCCAAAAGGTCAACCCAGAAGCAGCAAATGTTTGAGCTTGGACCCTGCAGCCTCTCTCCACAGCTGGTGTCATTAACCACTGAGCTCCCCTGCCTTGGACAAATTGCCCTTCCAGGTGCTCTCAGGTGGACCCTCGGAGCCCAACAGTTCATTCCTGGCTTCCTCTTGAGCAGGAAGGCAGGATTTGCCTTCCTAGACATTTCAGCTATGAGACGACTCCAAGAGCAACAGGACCCTAATTAAACTGCTTTATTAAAACAAATCTTGCAATATTGACCTATGTTTCCGATCTAGAGTGAAATGCAGTGACAGCATCAGATGTAGATAGGAAACTGCCTGTCAAGGATCTGGATCCATACTTGCTTGAGTTTTTATGCAGAGAAACAAAGAAAGACATCTATCAATTTGCTGATGGTTAGGCTGTCCCAAATTATCACATCTTCTCATATTACCCAGATTAGGTCAGACCCTGAGCCAGAAAGCATGTGTTCAAATCCTGACTCAGCTACCTTATGGCTGTGTACCCTGGGACAAGTTACTTAACCTCTCTGTACCTCAGTTTCTATATCTGGAACATGGGGATAATAATAGCACCAACCTCAAGAGTTGCCATGAGGGTAACATGAGTCTGTATTCAAGGCACTTAGAATATAGCAAATCCTATATTAGCCTTTGATTCCTAAGTAGATAATGGTAGATAAAAGATACGGTGCTTCACATTTAACCTCTCCGAAACCGGACTCCTCCTTGCCATTGAGATGTACTTTTAATATCATGCTTACGTTCTTGCTCCCAAGAAGTTGCAATTTAACCAAGGTTGCCTCTTTTTTCTTTATAGTATCTCAGAATTGAGAGAATATGATAAATGATACTTTTGGAAGAACAGGATGTATTTTCCCTTTGGTCTCAAGAGAAGAAATGGAGACAGGAGCAAGTTATAGATTCAAGCTGTGCTCACCTGTGTCTACTCATGGAGGTCACACTTCCCTTTCACAGTCAGATGGATTCTGAAACCAAAGCACCAGGCTGACTAGGTGTTTCCATTCCAAAGGAAAAGCTGTACACACTTTCATATTTGCATTTCAAAACTCTAACAAATGGCCACAACCAACTACTTGGGATTTTTCCTAATTAGTTTTACCCTGTGCCTCTGTCACCTTTAGGAGGAAGCTGAAAATTTTTAACCTTCAAAATTAGCAGCAGTGCATGTCAGGAAGCATTTCAAAGAAGAGTCAATGTGCGTTTGGGACCTAATTGCTGTGTCTGAAAGTGTTGTGTGAAGATTTTTCAGTCTTCAGAGAAGCAAGTCCCCAACCCTTGGGAAAACTAGCCTTGAAACTAGAAATTTCCCCAAATCACATACCTGAGAAAAATGTTAGAACAGATTTACCCATTAAAGCAAGGAAATAAAACTACGAATAAATAAATCGTAAATCAGATGTCTCTCTCTTGCTTAAATCCTCCAACTGCCTCCTACTGTACATGGAACATCGATAAAACGTCCTTACCACAGCCTTCCAGGCCCCACGTGACCCACCCCCAACCCTATCTCCTGATTTTTCTCATTCTATGCTCCCCTTTACACACTATGTTCCATATACGTCAGTCTTTTTTCTCAAACACATCAAGCATATTCCTCCAGGTTCTCTGTTCTTGCTATGCCTCCTGCCTGGAGAGATCACCTCCTTGCCAGGCTGTTGTGCGGGATGTACACGATACAAGGTCAGCCAGAGCAAAGGGTGCCTTTTTCTAATCCATACAAAGCAGCCCTCTGGGCTAGCAGCAGCCCTGCTTCCCAGGGAGGATTCATTCATTCCTACAACAGCTATTAGTTGAGCACCTACTAAAGTCAGGCGCTGTTCTAGGTACTGGAGTTGTAGGCTTGAACTAGACAGACAGCTCTTTGCCATCTAGGACCCCACGCAGTAGTAGGCTGAGACACACAACAGACGATCCAGCAATAAATAAGCAGAACATGAGACAATAACAACAGTGGGAAGACCACGTAAACTCAGTTGTATGATAGCCATGGCTACTTTAGATTGGATGATCAAGGAAGGCCTCTGGAGGAAGTGGCATTTATTTTCATAGCTAAATGACCACAAGGAGGCATCAACACAAAGAATTTGTTTGGGTTGGGGGATGGAAGACAAGGCATTTCACGCAGAGGGAACTGAGGTGTGAGCTCTTTTGGAAGGCTACTAAGGAGTGAACAAGCTGTGTTCTAGCAATAGGAAGCCAGGGGACGGCTGGAATATACCAATCAAAGAGGGAACAGAAGCGCGATGAGGCTGGACAGGTGGGAAGGGTCAGATCATGTGGGACTCTTAAGTCAGAGTGAAGTTTGGATTTTATTCCCACTGAGCTACAAAACCATCTGAGGTTCCAGGCAGAGTGTGTCATGAGCTGGTGTGTATTCTGGAAAGATTACTCTAACTCAGAGTTATCCAGAAGCACTTGCTGCAATGATGGAAATACCCTGTTATCTACACTGTCAAATGCAATAAACCACTGGCCACATGCGACTAACAAGCACTTGAGATGTGGTTGGTGGGACTGAGAAATTGAATTTTTATTTTTATTCTATTTTAGTCTATTTAGTTATTTAAATTTAAAGACCTACATGAGACCGGTATCTCCTGTTTGGTCCAAGCCCCTTAACTGCTGGTTGAAGATAATTAGGAGGTACAAGAGGAGGGCAAGGGTGGAAGCAGGAAGATTAATCAGGAAGCTATCACATCAGTCCAGGGGACAGATGATGACAGCCAGAAGCAAAGATGGAGAGAAGAGAGAGTTCAGAATACCTTTCAGGTGTGGCAACAAGAGAGTGGCGGGGGGGGGGGGGGGGGGCGGGGGAAGAAAGGGAAAATGAGGAATCTGAGAACTCGTCGATTTTTGACTTAGCAACTAAGTGGATGGTGGCACCGTTTTGGTACAGAGAAGACAGAGGAGATGCCAGTTTGGGGGAGGAAACAAAACACAAAAACTTGCTTCTCCCAAATTCTTCACATGGCAGGTTACTCTGGACATCTGGGCCTCAGATGTCAGCTCAAACATCACTTCATCAAAGGCTGGGCATGATATCCACCACAATTCCTCATCCCTATCTGTCATGGGGCCTACATTTACTACCTGTAATTTTTTGATCATGAATGCATGGTCTCCCTCTTTGAACTGTAAACTCTCCATACTGGGTCCTCATCACACACACACACACACACACACACACACGGAATGGTACCTGGCAAATAGCAGGTATTCAAATACATGCTGAATTAAAGAAACAGGTATAAATATCTTACAAAACAAACAACAAAAAACAGGGCTGAAGTCTCAAAGGGTAGGTTTCCAGTTTGAATTTGTACAGAATCAAATAGTAGAAAACAAAATGTGCTCACACACCTGCCCCAGGTATAAATGGATAAATTGTTTGGGGTTATTTACCAGTATTTCTTTTATACAGAAACAGAGTATAATTTCCGGTTAATGATCTGCCCCATCTGACAGGTGCAAAAGTGAAATGCTAATCAGAACATGGTTCCCAGCTCTGCAGTCCTGTTTCTCTCCAAGAATTTTGAGGGACAGAGCGGATGATATGTAAAATGCAAACAGGATAAATCCCAGGCTATGGTTTTTAAAGCTCAGAGCGTCCTTGAGTGTTACCTGCCCTTAGTTAGGAGCAGCACATGACCATCAACCACTTACATCCCACCGCCAACCAGCAGCAGATCGTATTCCAAGTGAACAGGTGCTACGTGACAGGATGCAAGGAGGAGGAGCTTTGCCATCATGCAGATATGGACTTGAACTGGGCTGTGCAATCCTGACGAAGTCAGGGAGCCTCTCTGGTCTCCACTCCCAACCAGCCTGCCCTGCATACATCAGGTCACCCTGCACAGCCCGCCAACCAGGATCTCAGATATTTTCTAACTATAGGTAAGCCCTACCACCCCAAAACTTTGGAGCCCCAGAGAAGATCTTTGCATTTATTCACTTGAGCTTGTCAGGCGGAAGCTGCACACAACTTTGTAATTATCTCCCACATTCTCCTCTCCTGACTTGATTCTGTCAATGCACTGCCCCAAAACTAACACACACACACACACACACACACTCTCTCTCACTCTCTCTCTCACTCACAATTCCACACCCACAGACACATGCAGAGCTCTCTGCGGCTTCCTTCACTCTACACTGACTCACAGTCGTGAGAACACATTTCCTTTTCCTCTTCACAAGCTCCCAAAATGAGATCGTTTCTGGTGAAAGCAATTATAAGTGCTGGGTGAACAACTCCAGAAAATTAGTACAAGTTCCACTAAGGCTAGAGACAGAGAGAAGAAAAACCTGTTCCATTTCCACTGTATTCACATTACCCGCAAAACAGAACACACCTCTCATTTCCACCCCCAACTAATCCCAGTCCTTAACAAAAATTAAAACGAAAGCTATTGTCAGCTCCACCCCAAATGTACATTTTCTATTTGCCATGAACAGTCACTCCAAGTCAGGAATGCACCATTCTCTCCACTTTTTGAAGCATGATTTCTCATCAAAACTGCTGCAGCATCTCTATTTCCAATGGAAATTATAGACATTAAAAAAAATAGCGAGAATGCATTAAAGATTTAACCGTGAGTCATTACAGACATTGAAAGAAGGTATAATTCTGCCGACCCTAGCCTGATATATAGATGTTATGAACAAGGAAATAATTTGAGGAATATCTGGTATAAAGGATACAAGACAGAAAATATCAGAAAATAATTGAAATGAATAACTACCTAATATCCACTAGAGTAACGTGCAGCTATCCAAAGCCATTTTTACAAAGAGTTTTTAATAATGTGAGAAAAGTGCATATTAGGTGGCCAAATTAAAAAAAAAAGGAAGATGCATGGCAATATATACAGCATGATTTCAATTATATGAAATGTACAGACAACCCTAAAGGGAATACATGAAAAAACCAAGAATGGTTATCTTTGGGTCACCAGAAAATGTGTCCTTGTTTCTCTGGTCTATCTATTTCTCTACACCAAACTTTGTGTAGCAGGTACCCATTATATTTTAACAAAATCTTTTCATTCAGTGAATTTTTATTTTTAAAATAAGGTTTACCTAAAATTTGTAAACTTTAATGAAAACATTTTCTGCAAAAGCTTCTGTCTCAAGGTGCCCTCATGGCATTATGATGTTTGGGGAAACAAGGCATTGCCCCCATGCCCATACCCACCCCGTTTCTAGGGGAGCTGGCTACAGATCCAGCCCATAGTATTTCTGGGAACTATGGATATGTAGGGAGTCTGGCAGCCTCTCTGTTCCCAAGGAGTCCAGGAGAATCAATACAGAAGGCTAAAGTATCCAGAGTTATTACAATTCACCGAAAAAAGGAATGATGACATAGGATCACACTGCTAGTCCTCAGCATTCTTGCCTCCTCTATACACAAAGTCACCGCAAGACTAGCATTACCATACCCATTTTACAGATGAGGCAATGGGCACATAGAGAAGGGAGGCATCTGCTCAAGGTCACAAGTCTACCTATCAATGTCTGGATGCAAATCCGTGTTTGCGGATGCTATGATCAGATCTTTCTATTACCCCACATGGCCTCCCTTTCATCTACACCACAATGACTGAGAGAACTATGTCCAATTTGGAGCCCTACTCATCATCATCATCATCATCTGCACAGACCGTAGACCTTTGGCCTCCTGTCAAAGGAACCCTAATTCTAGGGGTTTCACAAACACAAGCAAAGCATTTATGCCTTATCCCCTTAGGTCCTAAAATGGACACAGGATTGGAATTGTAGGTAAATTATGATGTGTAACTGTTTATTATCTTAACACATTACTTCCCAAACATGAGTTTACTGAATCAAAAGAATGAAGGTACTTTAAAAAGCTGTTATGTGTTTTCAAACTTTCCTTTAAAAAGGTTGTAGGAAACAGGATTGCAGGAAGGGATGGGGGTGGAGGGGTGGGGTAACTAAGTGATGGACATTAAGGAGGGCATGTGATGTAATGAGCACAGGGTATTATATAAGACTGATGAATCACAGGCCTATATCTCTGAAACTAATAATACATTATATGTTAATTAATTGAATTTAAATTTAAAAATGTTTAAAATTTTTTTAAAAAGGTTGTATGAGTTTCTGGGTCCATGAACAGGGTATACAAATGCCCATTTAGTCACATCTTTGCCACCACCAGGTATTACAATTTTATTCTGTCAGACTAACCAGAGAAAGAAAGAAATATATGAGTCCATATCCCATCCCATATCTATTCTCTAGAATAGATCATGTATTAGGCCACAAAACAATAGTCCATAGCATGATAGAGTCTAAACAAGGCCATTCAAATTTTTAACTACAGCAATGTCAAGGCTGACTTAACCCTCTTTGGGGAAAATGGAACAAAGGGCTGTGGTTAAATAATTAGAAAATACCCAAACAAGCACAAAATCATAGAAGAGAATTCAAAGGCCAATCCAGACCCAGCTTCCAAATCCAAGTGCCAGACAGACCCACAGAGAGAATGGAGGACGCTAGTTAACATTTACCAAGAATATATTCAGTGCCACATTCTTTATATTCTAAATTAGCCCTTGTAACAACCTGTGCAGAGCTCCACTTGCCTTCATTTTACAGACAGAAGGTTCAAAAACATCAAGTGCCAAGCAAAAATAAAGGAGTTCATGACCACTAAACCAGTCCTACAAGAAATACGAAAGGAGACTCTTCAAGTGGAAAGAAAAGACCACAAATGAGAGTATGAAAAGTAAGTATATCCATAAAAATCAGTCAAGGGATTCACAAAATAAAAGGATATAAAATATGATACAATATACCTAAAATGTAGGGGGCAGAGGAGTAAAGAATGTGTTCGAACATAAGCGACCATCAACTTAATATAGACTGCTATAAGCAGAAGATGCCCTATACAAACCTAATGGTAACCACAAATCAAAAACCAATAATAGATAAAAAAAAGAATAAAGAGAAAAGAATACAAGTATATCACTAAAGAAACCAGCGAACCATGAAGGAGAGCAAGAAAAGGATCAAGGAAAATCTATAGAAATAACCACAAAACAAGTAACAAAAGGACAGTAAGTACATATCTTTGAATAATTACTTTGAATGGGGGCACCTGGGTGGCTCAGTCGTTAAGCGTCTGCCTTCAGCTCAGGTTGAGATCCCAGGGTCCTGAGATCAAGCCCCACGTCAGGCTCTCTGCTTGGTGGGAAGCCTGCTTCTCCCTCTCCCACTCCCCCTGCTTGTATTCCTGCTCTTGCTATCTCTCTGTCAAATAAATAAATAAAATCCTTGAAAAAATATACTTTGAATGTAAATGGACTAAGTGCTCCAATCAAAAGACACAGGGTGACAGAGAAATTAAAAAACAAGACCAATGTATATGCTGCCTACAAGAGACTCATTTCAAGCCTAAAGACAACTGCAGATTCAAAGTAAGGAAATGGAGAAACATCTGTCGTGCAAATAGATGTTAAAAGAAAGGTGGGGTAGCAATACTTATATTAGACAAATATATTTTTTAAAAGATTTTATTTATTTATTTATTTGAGAGAGAGAGGAGGAGAGACAGTGATAGAGTACAAGCGGGGAGGAGAGGGAGAAGCGGGCTCCCTGCAGAGCAAGGAGTCTGATGTGGGGCTTGATCCCAGGATCCTGGGATCATGACCTGAGCCGAAGGCAGATGCTTAACCGACTGAGCCACCCAGGCATCCCTAGACAAATAGATTTTAAAATGAAAACTAATGAGTCAAAGGAACTATATGATAATAAAGGGGACAATCCAAAAGAAGATAAAACTAATTGTAAATATTTAGGCACCAAACACATGAGCACCCAAATGCATAAAAGTTAATAACCAACATAAAGGAGTTATTCAATAATAGTACAATAATAGCAGGGGACTTGAACACCTGACTTATATTAAAGGACAGATTATCTAAACAGAAAATCAACAAGGAAATAGTGGCATTGAAGGACACACTGGAGCAGATGGATTTAACAGACATATTCTGAACATTCCATCCCAACAGCAGAATACACATTCTTTTCAACTGCACATGGAACATTCTCTAAGACAGATCATGTATTAGGCCACAAAACAAGTCTCAATGAATTTAAATAGATCAAAGTCATACCATGCATCTTTTCTGACCACCACGCTAAGAAACCAATCAACCACCAGAAAAAATCTGGAAAGAGCACAAATACATGGAGGTTAAATAACATGCTACTAAACAATGAATGGGTCAAGCAAGCAATCAATAAAGAAATCAAAAAGTTCATGGACACAAATGAAAATGAAAACACCACGGTCCAAAATCACTAGGATGCAGCAAAAGCAGTTTTAAGAGTGAAGTATATAAGCAATACAGGCCTACTTCAAGAAGAAAAATCTCTAATAAACAACCCAACTTTACACCTGAAGGAGCTAGAAAAAGAACAAACAAAACCCAAAGCCAGCACAAGGAAGGAAATAATAAAGACTAGAGCAGAAATAAATGATATGCAAACTAAAAACAACAATAGATAATGAAACCAGGAGCTGGTTCTTTGAAAAGATCAACAAAATTGATAAGCCTCTCCAGACTTATCAAGTAAAAAGGGAAAGTACTCAAACAAAATCACAAATGAAAAAAGGAGAAATAACTAACACCATAGAAATATAAATTCTTTGAGAATATCGTGAAAAATTATATGCCAACAAACTGGACAACCTACAAGAAATGGTTAAATACCTAGAAACATATAACCTTCCAAAACTGAAGCAGGAAGAAATAGAACATTTGAACAGACCAATTACTATCAAGGAAATTGAATCGGTAACAAAAAAAACTCCCAACAAACCAAAGTCCAGGACCAGATGGCCTCAAAGGGGAATTCTACCAAACATTTAAAGAATACCTATTCTTCTCAAACTATTCCAAAAAATAGAAAAGGAAGGAAAACCACCAAATTCATTCTATGAGGCCAGCATTACCCACATACCAAAACCAGATAAACACACCACAAAAAAAAAAAGACAACTACAGGCCAATATCTCTCAGGAACATAGAGGTAAAAATCCTCAACAAAATATTAGCAAACCAAATTCAACAATACATTTAAAAAAATCATTCACCATGATCAAGTGGGATTTATCCCCAGGATGCAAGGGTGATTCAATATTCGCAAATCAATTAGCATGATACATAATAACCATATGATCATTTCCACAGATACAGAGAAAGCATTTGATGAAGTACAACATCCATTCATGATAAAAACCCTCAACAAAGTAAGTTTAGAGAGAACACACGTCAACATAATAAAGGCCTTATATGAAAAACCCACAGCTAACATCATCCTCAATGGGGAAAACCTGAGAGCTTTTCCCCCCTAAGGTCAGGAAGAGGACAAGGATGTCCACTCTGACCACTGTTATTCAACATAGTGCTGGAAGTCCTAGCCACAGCAATCAGACAACGAAGAGAAATAAAAGACATCCAAACTGGAAGAAAGAAGGAGAACTTCCACTATTTGCAGATGACATGATATTATATACAGAAAACCCAAGAGACTCCACCAAAAAAACTGCTAGAACTGATAAATGAATTCAGTAAATCTGCAGCATACAAAAACAATGTATGAAATGTATGAAATCTGTTGCACTTCTATACACCAATAATGAAGAAGCAGGAAGAGAAATTAACAAGTTCATTTACAATTGCTCCCAAAATAATAAGATACCTAGGAATGAACCTTATCAAAGAGTTGAAAGACCCATCCTCTGAAAACTACAAAACACTCATGAAAGAAATTGGAGATGGCACAAAAAAAAAAGACACACACACACAGGAATACTATTTGGCCATAAGAAATAGTGAAATCTTACCATTTGCAGTGATAGGGATGGAGCTAGAGAGTATAATACAAAGTGAAATTAGTCAGAGAAAGACAAATACTGTATGATTTCATTCATATGTGGAATTTAACAAACAAAACAAAGGAACAAAGGGAAAAAAAAAAAAAGAGAAAAACCAAGAAACAGACTCTTAACTATAGAGAACAAACCAATGGTTACGGGAGAGAAGGATGGCAGGGGGATGGGGATTAAGGAGGGCACTTGTCCTGATGAGCACTGGAAGATGTATGGAATTGTTGAATCACGACATTGTACACCTGAAAGGACTATAACACTGCTAATTATACTAGAATTAAGATAAAATCTTAATTGAAAAAAACCATTAAGATCAACCAGCTACTAAATGTGAGGTTCAGATTTAAACTCAGATTCATCTATCCCAAGCTTCTTGATTCTATCTCACTCGGTTTTTATTTTAGTGTTTTATTTCAGTATCATTTATTAGGTTATTAGCTTTTAAAAGAAATACTTGTTTATATGAAAAATAGTTTGAACGTTCCTTTAAAAAGGAAACTAAGAGTTGCCCATAGTCTACCACTCAAAGATAGGAACTGCTAACACTCTGGTTCATTCTCTTCCATTAATTTATATATGTTTATATTTATATATGTTATAAAATTTAGGATCAATAAGACTGCCTATGAAGGTTTACTAATTTTTAAACTAAACATAGAGACTTTTCACATAGCATTCATAATACTTGAAACTATCATTTTATATGTCTGCTGATAATTTCATTATATAAAAGCCATGTAATTATCTTAGCTACTCTCTGCTACTGGGCACTCCAGTTTGTTTTCCTCATTTTTCTCCATCCCAAATAACGTTCTGATAAAAATCCTTTTATCTTTTACATACATCTTTCTCTCTCCAAAATAAGTTTCTGGGAATGGAAATACAAGGCCAAAGGGTATACACATATTTGAAGGTTCTCAAACCATGTATCAAAGTGCCCACCAGAAAAAATTTGCAGAAATTTATACTCTTGACAAACACATCACCTCATCCTCACCAATATCATTACTGAAATTGTTGTAAATGTAAGAACTGTACCTTTTTTGTTTTGTTTTGTTTTTAAAGATTTTATTTATTTGACAGAGACAGAGAGAGCGAGAGCAGGAACACAAGCAGCAGGAGTGGGAGAGGGAGAAGCAGGCTTCCCCCCGAGGAGGGAGCCCGACGTGGGACTAGATCCCAAGACCCTGGGATCATGACCTGAGCCGAAAGCAGACGCTTAATGACTGAGCCACCCAGGCGCCCCAGAACTGTACCTTTATCAATTTATATTTCAGTAACTGTAAGTAAAACGGATTTTTCCCCCAGATTTTTATTGACTGTGGCAATGTTTCTTAAATTGACTATTCACATCCTTTTCTTTTTCTAGCAAGACATTTTTTGATTATTAGTGTTAAGGATAATCGACCACTTGTTAATCATGTATGTTGTTAAGTGTTTTCCCCAGGTTGTCTTTCAACTTTTTTGTCCTTTTATTTTTACCTACAAATGTTTAAGATTTTTATGTAACCAAATGCATCTTTTTTCCCCTTATAGTTTGTTTCTTGGCTTTTAACTTGGAAAGCCTTTGCTCCTACTAAGATCAAATAAACATTCACCTATATCTTCTTAAACTCTTGCCTTTTCCACTGCACTGCGCTGATTCTTATTTCATATGGGTGAAATGTCAAACAAGAATAGAAAAGTAACTGAAAATATCCTTAAGGTAAAAAAGAAAAAAAGTAAATCCATCTGAGAAGACACATTCACTGGCAGATATATTATGGATGAATCTGCCCCCTTTGTAATCTCAAGGATGACAACTACAGTGAGCATCAAACATCCTTAGAAAAACCCCCTTATCCCAGGTCTTCAGTCTGGGTCTTGTGGGGCCCCTGATGCTGTGATCCGCCCCAAGGGAGTGTCAAACTATGGTCTACCATGTGAAAGCAGGTAGTTTCTGTCCCAAGATCTCAAACCAGTCTGGTATTCCCAGAACATCTGCCCTGTGCCCAGCCCCAAATCTCCACCAGAAAACCCAGGGAGCACACAGGTATGCCCAGAGGGATCTTTCTGAGGTTCCAGGAGCTGGGGAACTTGCAGGTATGCCTGGAGGGGTCTTCCTGAGAGAAGGCAATTAAAATTCACATCACAAAAGGAATGAGGCTTTTTTTATTCTAAACTGCAAAACGTGGTGTGGTTAATCAGAGCAATTATAAATGGTAACATCATTATTCAAGCTTCTATTTCCAAACGAAGTCATTTAAATGAATACATTTTCTGCCTTGGAGCAGTAGCTGCTAGTGAGCCTTTAAAAAGAAAAGAAAAGGGGGGGAAAAAATACCACAGAGAAGCCCCTAGTGCAAAGCCTTGGAGGACGGGGCAAAAGGAACTCAGCCCTTGGCAACTGGGAGTCTGAGCTCTGGGCAGTCCAAGTCTGACCCCAGCTCACTCTCCAACCTTGGGCATAACCTTGGGCGTGATCTTGGGCAAGACCTCGTCTCACACCTGTGCAGCCAGGGGAATATAGTACCTTGTATTTGTAAGCCTCTGGGCTCTGACATTGTGGTTCTGAATTCTACAGCTTATTTTCAGATCAACTTTCTCTATATGTTGCATCTGCAATTGTACAGGAGCCAACAAGGTGTCAAATGCATTCTCTTATTCAAATAAGACAAATTCTTCAGAAGAAGCTGCCCAAACTGCCTCTAAATGGTCA
This sequence comes from Halichoerus grypus, assembly GCF_964656455.1. Taxonomy (NCBI): domain Eukaryota; kingdom Metazoa; phylum Chordata; class Mammalia; order Carnivora; family Phocidae; genus Halichoerus; species Halichoerus grypus. The sequence goes on from NC_135721.1 coordinate 122,269,572, forward strand.
CAGATTTACCTTTGAAGTACAGCCTGCGCTCTGTGCTCACTCTAAATCATGGAGGAAGGCAGTGGTCACTGAGGCCCTGAACTCTTCTGCAAGGAGATGTGAATTTCCTACCAACCTATCTAGCATCAGCAACACCTTGCTTTTGGCTCAGGCACCCTGGTAAAGGGACCCTCAATCCTTGCAGAACCAAAACACTTTAGACAGACCCAGAGAGGCCACCCAAGAGTTTCTACCCTTGGACGGTTAGTGCCCAGCTATTTACACATTTCCTCACCACCACTATGGAGTGGGCACTGAGCTCAGTGATGGAGAGACAGTCACTGAGAAGCCATCCACCTGCCCTTGTTGAGCTCACCGTCCAGTGTGGGACGTAGGTCATTAAGGAGTAAACAAGTAAGCAACATGATCATACCAGGTGATAAACATTATGAAAGAAATAAGCGCAGTGCTTGGCAAAGAGTGACTGAGCCAGGGACCATGAGCACCCACTTCAGAATGGTCAGGGAAGACCTCCCTGAAGAAGTGAGATCTGACATTAGATCAAAGGGTGTGATGAAACCAGTAATTTACAAAACTTAACAAGCGTTGGGCAAAGAGAACTGTGCAAAGGCCCTGAGGCAGCAAAGACCTCTGAGAAGTTAGAAGGCAGCCAGTGCAGATGGAGTCACATGAGCTCGGCTTCCCCAGGGTGAACCACCTCCATTCCTCCGATATGCTCTCTCACACCTGCCCTCCTGAGGACATGCTCCAGGTTGTCACCATTGCTCTCACTTGTGGAGATGAGAGGTCAGGGGTTCTGATGAGCAGAGGTACTACTGCCTTTGCACCAGGCCCTGTGTGGACTTACTACCAGCCCATAACCCATGAGTTAAATACATTCCACTGCCCCCACATACACAGAGAGGTCAGGTCACCAGCCCAAGGCCACACACCCAACCAGGGGCAGCACACAGGTGTGCCAGCACTAGAATCTGGGCCTGAGCTGTTTTCACAGGCCCAGACTCCAGGCTGTCCCTGCTGGCTCTTGGCTCCTTGGCATTGAGGTCACTTAGCCCCCTCCCCCACCAGGGGCTTTGTCTCTTTTGTTCCTGCTCATTTCAAGCTCTCTGGTCTTCTGCATGCAGTGTTGGTCATTTCCTAGAGCCCAAAGGGAGGCCCTTAAGCATCTCCCTCTTGCTTCCCTAGGTTAAATTCAGGCCACTTCATAGCCACCCAGAGCCATACTGGCTACTGAACACCCGGACAGCTCAAGGGTGGAAATAACAATGAGGAGGAGTTGAAAAAGAAGATCTGGTGCTTCCTGAGTGTTTCTCTACCCTAAGCACTCTATTTACAACATCATGCTATTTAATCCCTGATCAACCCCAGGAGGTTGAGCAACTTCCCAAGGTCACTGAGCTACCAAGCGTGGGGTCAACAGGAGTCCAGGCACTCACCAACACGAAGCCCCCCCCGCCCCGACCACCTCCGGTCGCCAAGTCCACCATCGGGGAGACTTCTCCAACCCCAGCACCCCACTCAGACAACTCCACTTTGGTCTCCGCAGCCCTGCCACTCCCGTCTCGGTTTTGTCTGTAGGAAAACACCAAGTTCACTCACAATCACACACATGCAAACAAAGGTGCATGTACTCACCCATGCATGTGTGTCAACAGACATGCACTTATGGACACACACACACAAGCACTCAGCTCCCTATGTACAAGTAGGCATGTTCACAGACACATGCCCATGTGTGATCAAATGCCACACAAGTCATTCAAAAGCCAAGTAAAGACTGCAACTGACAGACCACGTAAAGAAACAGAAAAAGCCCTTGAACACACCAGTTAAAAGCTCCCTACTGTTGTCTATCCCACAGAAGCTTGTAAAAAGGCCGCATGATCTCTGACACAAATATAGCTCTCCTCTTTCTACAGAAGGATTCTAATAAAGATAAGAGCCTTCTCATTATTCTAATGTGGATCCAAAACAATCCCATTCCCGAACCGGCACAATGGAATAAAACATCTTTAGTTAATGCTGTAGCTCCCCACCCCCACCCCATGACTCCAAGCTCACTCAACAGTCGTGCAACAAATTTTCTTGAGCAGCTACTATATGCTTTTGTGCACATTCTCTTTTTTCATTCTCATAAAACTTCCCAGGTAGGTTTCATTATTCCTATTTTTGGAGATAATAGGCTTGTAGACATTCTTGATGTTAACTTGATCCAGTCCAATGGGTAGTAGAAGGAGAATCTGTGTGTGTCTGACACCAAAGTCCGTTCTCCTTGTGCAATGCCAAGCATAAGCAGGAGGTGTTAGTGAAGAACACGACTCCTAAGAATTGTCAACAGTTAAAGGAATGACTATCACAAGGTAAGCGGAGCCAATGAGTGCCATCGAGGGGTTGGCAGGGGGGTGAGGGAGCCTTAGGAAGCCCACAGTGTGGACAGAAGAGCTGGGTGGAGACGAGAAGAGTAAGACAGCAGGCAATTCAGGAAGGAGGAATGAAGGAGAGAACAACAAGAAAGTCAAGTGAATACGATCCAGTTGGAAACCGGAGCAGGATGGATGTGGCAAGAGTGGAATGAAGTGGACATTGGAGATCAGAGCCTTGAACAGCTGACCAGAGCCTCGACGCTTATTCACTCAACATTTTTATGGCTCAACCATGTCTATGACTATGACTATGTCATGCCTGGCCCTGTTCCAGAAAATGGGGACACAGCAGTGAACAAAACAGAAGAGAACCAAGACCTCTACCCTTGTGGAACACACTTTTTCGGGGGTGGGGGATTAAAAACTAAACTATATTGAATGCAGTGGTGAATAGCATGGGGAAGAAAAGAGATCAGAGCAAAGGTGACACTGCACAAAGGAGGAAGTACGAGAGTGACCCCACAGATCTCTGGGGGAAGGAAGTATCCAGAACAACTAGCACAAAAGCCCCAAGGCAGAGGTGTGTCTCCAAACTCCAGGAACAGCCAAGGGGCTCATGTGGCTGAAGCCAAGTGAATGACAGTGAGAAACACAGGACCCGAAGTACCAATTTACCCTCCCCCCCGCCATGAACCACAGGCACCTCAAAATGTGGGACAAGAGAGAAATGAGTATGCTGGTACTGTGGTTATTTGATTCATCTGTGAAACAATTCCATGAGATGAATAGCAGGAAAAAGAGTGTAGTGATAGAATATTCAACTAATATTTGACATTAGCATGAAAACCCAGCATGAAGATCACCATCTGAAACTAATATTTCATAGTACATACATATGCTACCTTCATGAGGCCCTGGGCAAGGACAGGACCCTCAAGCCAGACTTCCTTGTCCAACCGAAGGAGACATTCCAGAATGCCTCTGGCTGTGAAGGCACAGACCTAGGGGGTGTTCCCAGCTCCACTGATTCGCAGGAAGTACTCACTATCCCCAAAGCCAGTCAGTTTCCCGGGACTCCCACCTGTCCATTTCAGGACAATGACCTGCATGAAATGAAAACAGACCAGAACATTCTGGCACCTCCCTCCACCTGAGCTCATCCTGGACCATCAGCTCCCCTCTGCAGCAGACCAGTGAATCCAATCCTGGACTTCCCCTTAGTAAGAGCTCAAGAATTCTGGAAAAGGCCCAGTAGTAGCCCTGAGGCTCCCATAGCTCAGATGAGGTTAGCACGTGGAGCTAGAGAATTCTAGCTCTGAAATGATGCTGGTGATTATGATAAAGCAAACAACAGCAAACAGTTACCAATTCTACCATACACCACTCATTGCGGGAAGCAGTTTGAATGGTTTTCTCTCATTTGAGCCTCCTAAAATTCCTAAAGGTGGATGGTCTTAATACCCAATTTTGCAGATGAAGAAACTAAAGCACAGACAATAAGTAACCTGAATGAAGGACGGGGCAGATACGTCACTGCACCTGAGCCTTGCAGAGGGAGCTGTACAATAGGGCCCTTCTGCAACAGCCAGGAGGGGAACCCTGCCACCCTCTGCAGCTAGGAAACATCTGTCCTTGGAGACCATGCCCAGCATCCAAGTAGACCAGATAGGAATGATGCCACACTGACACCCCAGCCTCAGCATCTATGACACTCACGTGGTCCTGGGGCCACAAGAGGACACAGGGAGCTTGGGGGGGGGGCAGCCACCATCCACCACCTAGACCACTGCTCCCGCCTCCTCCCACCCTGCCTACCTTCCATCCATTCTCCACATAGCAGCCAGGAAGATCCTCCTCCAGATTCCTGTCCAATCCAATCACTACCCACTGAACGTCTCCCCAGCTTCCGTTTGCACTTTCTACACTGTCCCATAGAGTACACACATGCCACATGTGGCTTTTTAAATTGAAATCCAACAGTATTAAGTAGAATTAATTCAGTGCCTCAGCTGCACTAGCCATATTTCAAGTGCAAAACAGCCCCCTATGGTTGGTGGCTACCCTACTGGACAGCGCAGATGTAGAATACTGCCATTGCCAAAGAAAGTTCTATCGGGCAGAACTAAGATGATGAAATCCCAACTCCCCACCGTGCCCTACAAGGCCCCATGGGGTTTGGCCCCTTGTCACGCATCCAGCCTCCTGCCACTGAATACTTGTCATGCTCCAGCTTCCTGCCCTTTCTTCAGGTCCTCAAACATACCAAGTTCTTGCCCACCTCGGAGTCCACCCTCCTCCTCCTGTTACCTCAGACTAACTCCTCCAGATCCCTCAGGAGTCACTTCAAACTTCACCTCAAGGTGTCTTCCTGACTCTCCCTAAACCTAAATGTACATACACCCAGGAATCCCAGTAGTTCATCTCCTCTCTCATCGTTGCCTGTCCTTCCTTTCACGGCCCGTTAAGTTTGTAACATCTCAAGCCGGCAGTCATCTGAAAGCCTGACTAGTGCTGGGACTCTTCTTCCCAGCTCACTCATGTGGCTGTTGTCTGCAGGTCACAGGGGCCTCTTCATAAGCCTGCTCATGACATGGCAGCTGGCTTTCCTCAAAACAAGGAACACCAAGATGCAAGCTACAGTATCTTCTACCGTCATCTTGGAACGGACATATCATTACTTCTGCAGAATTCCATTGGGGATCACACACACGAAGTCTGGTTCAGGGGCAGAGGGGGCTTCATGGGGTTGTGAAGACCAGGAGGCTGGGGGCCTCGGGAGCCATCTTAGAGACTGGTTACCACAGGCTGCCTATTTGTCACTGTGTCCTCAGACTGCTGGGCACAAATTAAGTCCTCCGTAAATATTGTTGAAACAAAGTATGATTGAGTGTCCTTTTCTTACCTCATCTATGAAACCAAGGAGTCAGGCCTGAAAATACCCAATGCTCCTTTCTATCCACAATATCCTTTGGTCCATTTTGATGACACAGTCTCTATACTTCTCTTGCTCTTCAGCTGGTGACATGAAAATGAAGGGGAGGGTGGATCTGTGGTCCATGGGGCTGCTCTCTCTTAGGGACAGGGTCTTGGGTGGGAGAGATATTCAAGGCTTCCCTCCCTCTGACTTTGGTAGGGCTTTTTGATTTTGTTTTGTTTTGTTTTTTTGGTCTTTTACACCTCTGACTTTGGTTTAATCCAGGGTTCCCAACCCCCACGTGCTTCAAATGGCTCTGCCTTACATCACACAGGAACTGACAGGTTCATGACGGTCCATGAAATTATACTTCCCATGCACCAGGGAAGCCCACACTCACGAAGGACCAGCAGAGCCATTGACTTTTTATTAGCTGCTTCTCCCAGGCAATAAACAGGGAGACACAGTGGCGGCAGAAAAATAGAAGCCACTGGTCAGAACCTGTGACTGGGTCAATCACTGGAGCAGAGATGAGCACCAAGTCTTGACACAGGTTCAAAGGGTCAACTGGCAGGACCTGCTAGGAATCAGGGCACCCATCTGACAAGGTAACCTTGTACCTTGTGACCTGGGATTACCAACACCAGTGAGCATGATGACGGTGGAACAGTAACAGCTACCACGTAGTAAACACCTAGTGTGTCCCTAATCCTTGCAACATCTACTAGTAGGTCTACATCTGTTGCATGTCCTAAGGTTCAGGGCAACATCACACAGTGCCTGGCACACAGTAGGTACCCACCATCGTGTAAATGAATTAGGGAGATTCACAGATGGTTAGTATTACGCCCAACTTATAGAATAGAAAACTTAGGTCTACGTATTTGCTCAAAGACATGTGAGTTGTATTGAGTAAAGCCAGGTTTAAACCTTCAACTTCTTCAAGTCCAAGACCCTTTTCCTGTTACACCAAACCCTTCAGTGTTTCACACAAGGGTGCAAACACACTTAGTAGAATTCTTTCAATTTCCATGCAATAGTGTGAGTCTTCATGAAAACACAGAGACCAGGACACATCGTGGGTACTGAAAGGTGAGACAACTTGCCATTTTTGTGGTTTGGGAGGAGCCAGGGCTCCTCCTGAGAGTACTCAAGGTCCGAGTCGGTGGTATCCTTCCAAGTCAGAGCAGGTGAGCTGGGAGGCAGCTTTCCCAGGGAGGCTGACAGAGACCACCAGCTGGAATGGGAGGAGGGGTATGCCTACCCTAGAAAGCAAGAACTGGTTTCTTATTACACAAATCTCCAATGACTCCCATAAATCAACTCAAATTCTCCCCACTTCGTTTTTCATTCACAAAACTGGGTGCCTCTTCCCCAACCAGCCCCTCCTCGCTCCCTGAATTTCTCAACTGCAGAAGCCTAGAAGATTTCTGTATTTTGTGATTTTGCTCACTCTTCATTTATCTCCCTTAAGTATCTTTTCAGCTGGAAAAATTGGTGATTAAAAAGTGAAATTGTGAGATGTCAACTTGACACCACGGAGAATTTGAAAGTTAATGAGAGAAGGACAGAAAAACTTGAAATCACAATAGGTCACACTGCAGTCTTGTCCATCGGGCTGCCCACAACAACAGGAGCCCTCCAGGAGCTGTGGAAGAAACAGAAGCAGAAGCACAAGTCACAGTATGAAGGGGCGGGGGGGGGGGGGTCACACTTAGTGCTTGGGTATTATAGATTGCTTATTACTGATTATTATAGAAATGAAAAATGTGTCCAAGTATTCTTATACTAGGCACAAAATATCACCTTGTGAAGTCAACACTTCTTTCAAAGAGATCTTAAGAATATGCACTTTAAAAGACATTTTAAAGGTTTAAAAAAAAAAATGCACTACTGTGAATAACTGAGAACAGGGCTGGCAAAGTATGACCTGCTGCTTGTTTTTGTAAGTAACGTTCTACCAGAAAAAATTCATGGAAATGTATTTACTAGCTGGCCCTTTATAGAAATGTTTGCCAAGCCCTGATTGAGATAGTTCACTTAGGTTTCCTTCAGTATATTTATAACATTGATCTCTATGAAGTTATTTATAAGTTACTGATAGAAAAATCATCTGGTACATGGGATTTTGGTTTTGTTTCAGGAGAGCAAAGTGACTGAACTTTTTTAATGTGTGAACTTATACATAAATGAGCCCAAATCAATAATGGACAACACTGTAAAGAAACCACAATGTTACTCAAGGCCACAGGAAATGCCCTAGAAATTTCTGCAGCATTCACAGACCCCACCTCCTGTCAAAATATGTTCAACAGGATGGTCAAAATGATACATCTTAGAAAAATAAAGCAAAGTGGTAATCTGAATTTTTCACCACACACAGTAAAATGAAAAATGACTTTGCAAACACAAGTGCTGGGACAGTTTTAGAACTCTGGGTCAAAATCTTGTTTTTATTCATAGGATAAAATAAAAACCCAAAGATCAAAATCTAAATAAGGAGAACTAATGCGTTATTCACCTTAATGAGAAGGGAAGTTTGTAAAATCAGATTATTTAGCAAACATCGTTTCATAACGTGAAACAATTTCATAACTGCGAAACAACTGTGTGGAGCAGGCAGTATTGATTAGAAGGGGTTTCTGTTACACAGAAGGGAAAGGAATAAAGATTATCTAGGAGAAACAAAGGTATTGCATTAGTAAATTCAGGGGTAGAAGAAGCACTTTCCAGGTCAGTTAGATCTTGTTAAAAAAAAAAAAAAAAAACCACCCTGAGACAAAGCAGGCAGCACCCGAAAATGGTTTGCATTCTTTAAAATGAGGAAGGCTGAAAACAGAGTAGGAATTTGACCAAGCAGAGTTAAAGGTTCTTAGTTGTTTTTCTACTGTAGAAATCCACCCTCAGTCAGTGGGAAGAGAGGCTTCTTTCCCATGCTAATGAAATAATCATAGAGGTCAGGCAGTCCCATCTAGCTCAAGGGTCTACAAACTTTTCCTCTAAAGCATTAAATAGTGCATTTTCAGCTCTCAGGCCAGACAACATCTAATACAGCTACTTATCTCTGCTGTTGAAGTGCAAAAGCAGCCAGACAATATATAAATGAATGCCATGGCTGTGTTCCAGTAAAACTTATTTAAAAAAATGTTATCCAAAATAATGGATGATTCCACCCTACGAGGTACTTAAACAGGCAAATTCATAGAAACAGCAAGTAGAATGGTAGTCCCCGGGGCTAGAGAGAGGGAAAATGGGGAATCAGTGTTTCTTTGGGGATGATGAAAATGTTCCAGAAATGGATAGGGTGATGGCTGCATAGCATTACAAATGTACTTGGGGGGCCTGGGTGGCTCAGTAGGTTGAGTGTCTGATTCTTAATTTCAGCTCAGGTCATGATCTCACAAGGTCATGGGATTGAGCCCCATGTTGGGCTCCATGCTTAACAGGGACTCGGCTTGAAATTCTCTCTCCCGGGTTGCTGGAGTGGGGGGTGGGGTGGGAGGGATGGGGTGGCTGAGTGATAGACACTGGGGAGGGTATGTGCTATGGTGAGTGCTGTGAATTGTGCAAGACTGTTGAATCACAGATCTGTACCTCTGAAACAAATAATGCAATATATGTTAAGAAAAAAAAAAAAGAAGATAGCAGGAGGGGAAGAATGAAGGGGGGGAAATCGGAGGGGGAGACGAACCATGAGAGACGATGGACTCTGAAAAACAAACTGAGGGTTCTAGAGGGGAGGGGGGTGGGAGGATGGGTTAGCCTGGTGATGGGTATTAAAGAGGGCACGTTCTGCATGGAGCACTGGGTGTTATACACAAACAATGAATCATGGAACACTACATCAAAAACTAATGATGTAACGTATGGTGATTAACATAACAATAAAAAATTTTAAAAAAATTCTCTCTCCCTCTCCCTCTGCTCCTCACCCCCAATGCTCTCTCTAAAATAAATATTTTTTAATGTACTTAATGACACTGAACTGTGTATTTAAAAATGGTTAAAATGGTAAATTTTAGGCTATATATGTATTTTAACCACAATAAAAAATTTTTCAATACATTTACATACACACACAAAGATATGATTCCTTGTTGGAAATGGCTATGTCTTACCATTGGGACTCCCAGTGGTATCTTCCACTTAATGAAAAGTCCCACACAATAGCTTTACAACCAAGTTCAAATAGCTTCATCCTATAAAAATTCTTAGGCTAACTTCTTAGGCTAACTCTTCCAAGTATGGCCAACAAACTTCTAATCCTAGCAATTTTTTTCTCTTGTTGGGATGAGAGCAGCAACAGAAGTTATTCTGCCTTGGTTTCCCTAATACTCTAATTTACTTTAATATATGTGGTACAATTTCTCGATATTATTTTGAATATCATTAATATTTAAGAGGTAAATGAAAGCCAGCGATAAAGGGAAAAAAAAAAAAAAAAAAAGACTCTCATTTGGTCCCCAGATCACAGTTTTGCCATCCCCCTGTTCTAGTTAACCTTGGGAGAGAACTCTAGGGTAGCTTGTCAAGTGGCACATCAAGAATGAGGTCAAAAGGGAAAGGATTTCAGGTCTGGATAAAAGGATTACATTGAACCAGGACATGAAGAATCAGCCCGTGTTAATTCTAGACAAGCTGCTGTAGGTCATAAATGGGGTAGACGCATATCCATGTTGCCTTACCTGTTTCCTGTTGGAAAGATGGGGGAGAGGGGGAAAACTCAGTCTTTGGTGCTCTGTGTAAACGGATCTGGGGTCAGGAATCTACATGTCCTGCATATCCTTCTCTTCCTACCCCTCCAGAAGAGAAGAAAAGGAAGTCAACACCTTTGTCAGGCCATCAAGACTAAACTCTTAGTGTTATAATGACAAATGTCAAGAGGACTGAACCAAAAAAAGTAGGTTGGCAGATTGGGTGGTTAGAGCTTATTAGAGAGAACTGTTCTAGTTACTAGCTGCTGTGTAAAAAAAAAAAAAATCACAGCAAAATTAGTGGTTTAAAACAACAATCATTATTCTTCTCTCATGGTCTCTACGGATCAGGAATCTGACAACAACCTGGTTGGACATTTCACTTGGGTGAGTTTTAGCTGGTTTCTGTATGGATAAAATTGAAGTTATTAGTGATAAAGCAAATATTCTTCTCTTCCTTTGCTCACACACTCCTTTGACTGGCATTTCCCACAAATGGTAAACAAGACCACGTGATATGAGTAACCTGATCTCTCATCACCAAAACCCACCAAGGTTGGCTTAAAATATTGCATTGTGGCACCAGCCTGGCATCATTCAGAACCCTGCTTGGTGACTGCCTTGATCCAACGTGTAAGGCAGTGAAGTAACCAATTTATGTGAGACCTACTGAGATACCGTGGCACAAATACGAGAGAAACTGCTTGGACAGAGAACCCAACACAGCTCTCTTGCTCAACGTCATCTTTCAAGTGACAGTCTCAAAGCAACACATTCTCGCCCATTAAATATTGGGAACAGTAGAAAACCTTTCGATTATAACTTTAAATTCCTGTGGCAGAGGTAATGCTATGTATTTATCAAATCCTGTTGAAATGATCTCTTCCCGAGCATGCAGGACCACTTTAGTCCAGTCCTCTCAGAGTTCCAACAGGACTGTGTGACTGGGTTCTGGTCAACTGGATGGGCTGTACACCACTTCCAAGCTTCACCACAGCACCCCCCAGGTAACATTCCACACTTGCTCTCCCCCCGCCCTTTCCAGAGGCCACATGGGAGTGTCATAAAAGAACCAGAGAGTAACGACTTCGGAGGATCCACAGAACCCACACTGAAACGTGATTTGAATCAGAAATCACCTTTGTGTGTATTAAGCCGCTGAGATTTTCTTCTTTCTTACCCCAAAGCTAAGAGCCAAATTAAGATACCCAGAACTGGGGTGTACAGGAATTTGGGGCAATACAATTTTTTTTTCACATAAACCATCTCACACCTTGACAGACTACTAGATGCCAGGCACACACCCCTCTCAAGCAAGCCCCTGAGATTTTGGAGTTTGTTACTGCCATGTAACAGACACTAGCCGGACTAACCTAACATTATGTTAAAACATGAATATATTAATGAGCAGAATTTAAAATTCACATGAATTTTTTAAGTTAAAACATGAAACTTTAAAGGAATGTCCTGCTTGAGGCAGCCTACCCTGGCTATGCCCCAGACCCCCCAGGAGCACACACATTCACTCTCTGCTGTTAGTAGGACGTCAGTGGAAATATCTGGAAAGTATCCTAAGGCATTTGGCATAGACAGCCTCTGGAGTTAGATGAAACCCAGCTCTGTTACTTCCTAACTTAATCACTAACTCGCTCCCATTCATTCCCTGAGCCTCAGATTATGTGACATGGGAACAACTGGTATTGGGTAAGTTGGTTACCATTTGGGCCAGCTGGCCTAGAGGAACAGAATTTCTCATGGAGAAGTAATAGCCCTTTATTTAGGGCAACACCTGAATGTGTTTATAAAAAAATGAGGCCTACCCAGACATGGCCAAGAGAAATTTAATTTTTTTTTTTTAAGTAGTAAAATTGTTCATTAGGATAAACAACAGGAATTATGGAGTGCCCAGCAGTCTCCTGAAATTGTCCTTAAAGGACAAATGGACAGAAAGGGCCGAGAAAGGGGAGACAGTAATGCATTAAGAGACCAGAGCCTATAAAGGGTACTAGCCAATGGGAATTCCCGCGTTGTATTAGTTATCAGTTGCTGCCTAACAAAGCACCTCAAATCTTAGCAGCTTCAGGTAATGAACATTCATTATCTCACATTTTCTGTTCATCATAAAGTCAGGAGCAGCTTAGCTGGGTCGTTAGTGTAGGGTTCTTCGTGAGGGTGCAATCAAGATTAAGGAGTAAAAAGGGTGCCTGGGTGGCTCAGTCGTTAAGCGTCTGCCTTCAGCTCAGGTCATGATCCCAGGGTCCTGGGATGGAGCCCCACATCGGGCTCCCTGCTCGACAGGAAGCCTGCTTCTCCCTCTCCCACTCCCCCTGCTTGTGTTCCTGCTCTATCTCTCTGTCAAATAAATAAATAAAATCTTTAAAAAAAAAAAAAAAGATTAAGGAGTAAATGGTTACAAGTAGAAATGAAGGCACTGATTCCATTTTAAGTCAGAGCTTATATTGAACATTTTAGAGAAAGGGGGAGGGAATCAGAGCTGGGAGATCCAGAGACCCCAGTTCTAGCCTCATCTCTAACCTTAAAACTTGTATGAACCAGGGTGCCTGGGTGGCTCAGTTGGTTAAGCATCCAGCTCTTGATTTCTGCTCAGATGGTGATCTTGGGGGTGTGAGATCCAGCCCCACATCGTGCTCGGCCCTGGGCATGGAGCCTGCTCTTGGGATTCGCTCTCTCCCTTTCCCTCTGCCCCCCTCCCCTCTTAAAAAAAATAAATAAAACTTGTGTGAACCTGCGTGGCTCACCCAGTTTGCGTGTCCACTAGAGGACTCAGATCATTCTTACAACTCTCTCAAGCTCTGGAACCCTGGGGTCCTGGGGCCCAAATGACCATCCCAAGGCACTGAGCCAAAGAGATAAGAACAGAAAAGCACCCTGTACAGAGAGCAGCCAACAGGCTTCGCTGAGACTCCCCAGGAGGATTGTGACTGTGATCTTCCCACACACCAGGAAACACCATCATGCTATCCAATCTACTGCATTTCCATACAGGGCAGAAATCCCATTCCTCAAAGGGAGAGTCTCTGATTTGAGGGTTTTTTGTGGTAAATCTATTTCTGTCATGACCCCAATCCAACTCAACTCATTGCCACCCACTTAAGGCAGCTCAACCCCTCTTGCTTCCCATGGGGGAGTTCAGCAAGGGCAACGACCTGTTAGGTGAAGAGTTCCCCAGCAGGAAGTGTGCTTCAAGGATACCAGGGAGGGAAGGAGGGAGGAGGAAAGTCAGCACATACGTGAGCAACTTCTGTATGTACAACTCCTTGCATGTGCCATTTTTAAATCCTTACAGCAACCCTATGAAAGAGGTGGTATTAGCACCACATGTGACAGATGAGAATGGTGAGGCTCAGGTCGAGCAGCTACCTTGGCCAATTCACTCAGTGATGAGAGGCAGGATTTGAACGAAGTACCAAAAGCCTCAAAACCTGGCTGGGGTAACAAAAAGGAAGGAAGGAGAGATGGAGAGGCACAGGGAAGCCATATCCATGAGTGTTTCATTCAATACCAGGACAAGAACCTGGCTCTCGGTGATGGGATGTGACGGCATGCCAGCCTAGATATACTTGGTGCACACAAGCTCCTCCCACTATTAAAGAGATTTAATGACTCTAATTAATCCTCAGAATGTGTGTGTGAGGGAGGCTATTAGAAAAAGATCTCATCTGTCTTCAGTGTGGAAGGAAAGAAGTGGGGGTGGGGGGCAGAACGGTCATTACAACCAATCTGCATAGTTACTTGAGAACCAGAAGAGTACACTGTTAAGCATGTGGACTCTGGAGCCGGAGTCTGAATCCCAGCTCTGACACTTACCCACGTGACCTGGAGCAAGACTCTTAACAGCCTGTGTGCCCTAATGTCACCATTTGTAAAATGGGGATTAAAACAGCACCCATTACTAAAGTTTGTTAGAAGGGTTAAGTGAAAACATTTAAAGACCTTACATGAGTAAATAGCATACAGTAGCAACTCAATACATGTTTACTATTATGATTGTTAGTGGTGAGAGGATACATTCTAGAGCCAGCTTGCCAGCATTCAAGTCCCAGTCAATCATTCCACAAGTTTGTGACCACAACTTACATAACCTTTCTGTCAAAGGAGAGAGAACATTCCATCTTGGAGGAGTTCAGGCAGATTGCATTTTCCAAAGATGGCAGCAACAGCATCTCCCACCCACATGGTCTTCTATACTGACTTTGCCACTACCCCATCCACATGTGAACGCTAAGTCCCCTCCCCTTGAACCTGGAAGGTCTGTGAACCCTTCCATAGTAAGATGTACTAGAAGTGATGCTGTGTGACTTCTAAGAACAGATTAGCAAAAACCATGCAGCTTCTTCTTGGCTCCCTGAGGATGCCCACTCTTGGAACCCAGGCTCCATGCCATGAGGAAGCCCAAGCAATTCACGAAGAGGCAATACATGGAAAGAAACTGAGACCCCCAACCCCCAGCCAGGCTTGGTAGTCAGGTAAGTGAGTCATTCTGCAGCCCCCAGCCTGTGCAGCCAATACTGCATGGAACAGAGACGGGTTCTTCCGCTGAGTCCTGCAAAACATGCATATGCATGAGGAAAATAAAGGATTTTGACTGTTTTGAGCCACTGAGATTTGAGGTGGCTTGTTATGCAGCACTAGTAACCAGAAGAGGAACTCTGGGGAGATTACTATGTGACAATATAATAAGTACTTAGCTTAGTCCTGAGGATGTATTAAATGCTGTTTAGGTATATGATCATTGTCAGTATTGTTCAGTAACTCCCCCAAAATCACTCAGCTAATATGGATCATGACCAGGAACTCAATCCCAAGACCTCAGTCTCACTTCATCTTAGGCTGATGAACAGGAAGGTAAGCAAATCTAATGTCCAGGGATTCAAGCACTGCTTCTTCTCCCATTGTTCCCAGCTGAAAGGCTGAAATAATACAATGATGAGAACACAGGCAAGGTCTCTTTGGGGCCTCTACACTGGAGTTTGGGCTGAAAAAAGAGAACCAGGAGACAGTGGGTAAGGGAACAGTGACTAGCCTTCTTTCTTTTCCTTTAAGCCAACTACGAAGAGTTTGAGATACTTGTTCCTCGAGGGAAAGGCTCCCCCTCTATGGAAAAGTAAAATATGCAAACATTGACCAGAGGATAGATGAGAATGCATAATTCACAACTAGCTGTCTCCCTGGACCCAAGCAGGAAGGAGTAGGTTGAACTTCAGGTCAGAAAAAAAATTCTAGCTGTTGCATCCCAGCACCTAAGTATTCAATTACAGAAAAGTTTTTGCCCCTGGGGAGACCACTGGAACCTGCTCAGCATCAAAACCTTTCTTTTTTTTTTTTTTTTTAAAGATTTTATTTATTTATTTGACAGAGAGAGACACAGCGAGAGAGGGAACACAAGCAGGGGGAGTGGCAGAGGGAGAAGCAGGCTTCCCGCGGAGCGGGGAGCCCGATGCGGGGCTCGATCCCAGGACGCTGGGATCATGACCTGAGCCGAAGGCAGACGCTTAACGACTGAGCCACCCAGGCGCCCCCAAAACCTTTCTTAATATGATTGTGCAGTAAGCAGAGATATGCAGCACCCTGGCAATTGATATGCAAATTAAATAAACAAAATGACATAATAAATAATTAAATCAGTCTAACATCATGAATGAATTAATCATATCAGAGTGATGAGAAGAAGCCAGCACTGTCACCCAGAAGATCATTGATTTGAGGAAAATGAAACATTCGTAACAAGGCCATTTCAGCAAAGGATGGTGCCTCCTCAAACTTTTATTGATTAGCTGTACTGGCCTCTGAACAGAGTAGGTGCTCAATAAATGTTAGTGGAATCAAGTGGACTTTTGCCACCAAGATATCCCTCTGCAGTATATAGAATTATTCGTTCAATAAGCAATTGCACAGACATTTTCTCATTTCAATCTTAGTTAGGAATAAAATAGCTATGTAAGGTAGGCAAGGTCAGTATTACCATCCCCCATTTGACAAGTGAGGAAAATAAAGCTAAGGGGCCAAGTGGCTTGCCCCCAGTAATACAGCTGGGATGAGAAGAGCCCAGACTCATCTTGGGACTCCTGACATCTGGTGTATTCCCCACCCTCCAAACTCCACTTATGGGAACATTTGTGTCTACATGAGTATGAGTGTGTGGCGAGAGGAATGCTATGCCCCCCCCCCCATTTCCCCAACCACTTCCCATAATAAATCAATTGTAGATGTATTTCAAATTTATATGGACCTCCCTCCATTTTCACCTTTTGTTTAGTTACAAACATAGCATCTCTTTACAGGCTCTTTTAAGAAACAGGTAAGCCAGAGGAAAATAAAAGTACCGCACAGCCATTAAAATTAATGATGAAGAATAATATTGTGCCACATGGGAAAATTTCCACAATATACTGCTAAGCAAAAAAGGTTTCCATACAATACACACAGAGAGAAGGCTAAAAGCATGCGTTGAAAAGTGAACACTGGTTATTTCCATATGGTGAGATTATAAGGAATTTTTGTTTCTCTCTTTGGGTATTTGTAAAGACTCCTGGAGATTTATACAATAAGAATGTATTACTTCTGTAATTGAAATTGTTATTTCAAAAGTAAGGGAAACTGCAGTGGGAGGGTGGGGAATAAAATGCTTCTGAGCCCACATCTATTAGAAGCCATAAATATCTCAGTGCTTGTTTTGCTTGTTTTAAGGGAATTACTTAACAATATGGCTAAACATTAAGGAGGTATGAAATAGGGAATAATTTGGAATCTCATCCCACAGTGAGACAGGATATGCCCTCAAATCAATGGCTCTGATGTACTATGAAATAATTGAAAAAGAGAGAAGAAAAAAATTTAAAAGCCTGCAAAGGCAAATCTCTCTAGCGGCAATAAACCACAGACCCAGCTCCCTCCTCTTGTCCAATCTCACAAAGGACTAAACAACTCAGAATAACCTCAGACACAGCCCTCGGCCCTGATTCTGCAAAAGGATTTGATGGTGCCTAGGAAAACAAGTTGCATATCCAAGGAAAATCAACCAGACAATTTCAGGATAAGTAGGAGAACTGAAATTACAGAGTCCTGATTCAAAAAGTGTTAAAAGGCAGCAAAAGATGGAGGAGAGACTCTTGCAGCACTGTTGGAGGAAAAAAAAAGTAAATCAATTTTTAAATGGATTAGAAGTGTGCCCGGTGATGGGTATTAAGGAGGGCACGTACTGCATGGAGCACTGGGTGTTATACGAAAACAATGGATTGTGGATCATCACATCAAAAACCAATGATGTATTGTATGGTGACTAACATAACATAATAAAATTTAAAAAAAATAAAAATAAAAAAATAAAAAAGAAGTGTGCATCTCTAAGAGCACATACCTTATGAAGACCTACTCCAAAAGAAAAAAAAAAATGTTGTAACAGCAATGGTTTGAACTCTCCAAGAAATTGAAAAAATTATGGAGACAATAAATCAAAATCTAAAATCTGAAATAAGACAAAAAAGTGACATGACAGAGGGGGTAAAAAAGCTACAGAAACAAGTCCACTGAAGAATTCAAGATAGCATAATGAAGCAAGTCAACAATAAAAACGAGCTTGAGGTCATCATGGACTCAGCATGCAGAAAGTACATGGTAGACTGACCCAAGCAATCAGGAAGATGTTAGAGGGGACAGATAAAACACCACAGATCTAGAATGGATGGGCCCGAAGAAAGAACTGAGGAAGCCAAATAAAAACTATATTCAGTGATATGGCCGAAGAAAATGTGTATGATTTTTTTTTTTTTTTTTTTTTTTTTAAGATTTTATTTTATTTATTTGAGAGAGAGAGAACGAGAGACAGAGAGCATGAGAGGGAGGAGGGTCAGAGGGAGAAGCAGACTCCCCACTGAGCAGGGAGCCCGATGCGGGACTCGATCCCGGGACTCCAGGACCATGACCTGAGCCGAAGGCAGTCGCTTAACCAACTGAGCCACCCAGGCGCCCGAAAATGTGTATGATCTTAAAATCTGTGACAGGACTTGCAGGCATCAGAGGAAAAAAAAAAAAAAAGACAACTGAAAAGTGAACAGCACGGAGAAATAGGCTAGTGAAGTCCTTGAGTATCAAGGATAAAGACAGAATTTGCATGAGCACGTAGGCCAAAGTCGGTGATGTGAAAAGGATAAAGAGGTAAGTCTTCTCCTTGGATTCCAGGAGACAGCAGAGCAACGTCCATGGGAGTTTGATGAAAAGGTATTCTTCTACACCTAGCCAACCAGTCATTTGGGTGTCAACAAAGAGGAGGAGGAGGGGGAAAGGGAGAGGAAAGGAGAAGCCAACACAGAGGCCAAGATGATAAGTCATGATATTCTCAAGCATGAAGGACTGAAGGCAGCAGATGCTAAAGCACCACCGATGAAGAAAACTTGCACCCATGCTGTCCATCGAAACGCTCTATCAAAAATAGAGATCTCGAAAATTAGTGATACCAAAGTATTTTATATTCTTGATAAAATTCTTGATGAAATTTATATTCCTGATAAAATGGTGGTATAAAAACATTTAAACCATGGGGCATCTGGGTGGCTCAGTCAGTTAAGCATTGTCTAACTCTTGATTCTGGCTCAGGTCATGATCTCAGGGTCGCGAGATCAAGCCCCACGTCAGGCTCCATGTTGGGCATGGAGTCCGCTTCAGATTCTTTCCCTCCCCCTGTCCCCCGGAGAAAAACAAATGAAAATAAAAATTTAAACCATAAAACCTTATCATTTTCAAAATACAAAAAAATAAAAACCTAGTTAGAAGTAAAAGTAGATTGTAGGTTTTTCCCTGTCACCAAGATCAATACTCCTGAACAGAAAACAGATTTAAAGGCAAAAATATCAATTAAAAAGATGAACTCAGCGGTTAAGAAATTCTCAAACCGAATCCAAAACCAGTAAAAACAAATGTATGATGTTTATCAGGAGAAAGACTAAAGCTATAATGCAAAGATGGGAGCGATACCTGACAAAAATATAAGGATCAAAAATACCGAAAGGCAAAAATATGCCAGAGAAAAATGCAAAGAAGATAAAAGCAGACATTCCTCTATTTACAGATGATTAGGTTGAATCCACAGAGAACAGTATTAACTTTTGCCAAAAGAGGTCATTTTTTAAACTGACAAGTTGCACAAGCCACAACTGAGATCTGTCAAAATATCCTCGGTCTGAGTAACATCGTGTCAAACACCAAAGAAAAAAATGTTGAAAATACAAAGTGGGGTGTCAGGGGATGGGGGAGGGGGAAATGAAACAACATTGCAGTGGCTAATCAGGAAGATAATCACTATTCAAGTAGGGGATTTGATTAATATTATTAAAGTCATTGTAAAAGCTTTATTCATACTTTGTATACTGCAAAGAATTTAAGTTCCTTTTCTAAGGCCCACTAAACAGTTATAAATCTACCAATATAAAACAACCAAGAAAATCCCATTAAATGCCCCAAAAGGAAATTAATAACACAGATTATATTCTCCACTCACACTACAATAAACGAGAAATTAATTTCAAAAGTAGAACAAAATAATTATTCCAGCAGCTTGGAAATAATTCTTGGGTCAAAAATAAAACCAAAACAGCAATTACAGATTTTTTGGAGAAAAGCAATAATGAAACCAACACATATCAAAATACATGGAAAGTGGCCAAAGTGTACTAAAAGTAAATTTCATAGCTTTAAATATTTTAATAACGGAGTAAGAAATAAAACAAATCAATTATTTAAGAAATCAACTCAAGAAGCTAGAAAATAAAACGTTGAATGAAACAGGAAAAAAGGGCTTAATAAAGATGAAAGCACAAATCAATTCATTAAAAAATAGAAGAACACCAAAATTAATAAATAAACCCAAGACTGGTTCGTTGAGAAAAAGACCATAAACTACATAAATCATGAAAGAGTCTCATTGAAGAGAAAATAGAAATATCTGAGGAGATAGAGAAAAAAAAATTCAAAGACTGAGGATATATTCAGAAAAAAAATTCAAAGACTCATTTGTCGGCCAACAGACGAGAACGTAAATAAAATTAAATATATATAATGTATAGGGGTGTGTTTATATATAAATATAAATTATATAGATTTAATTTTATTTACGTTCTCAAGTCTGTTGGCCGACAAATGAGTCTTTGAAATTTTTCTGAAAATACACACATATATACACATTCTTAAAAGAGCACTGGATCCACGCACTGTCTAGGGTAATTCAGGTGGTATTTTAAGTCCCTTAGGACCTTGCTTCTCAAATGTAGTCACGTGTCAGCAGCATGGCCCTCAGCTAGGAGCTTGTTGGGAAGGCAGCCCTTCCCACCCCACTCAGAACCTACCGAACCTGCATTTTTAACAAGCTTCCCAGGTGATTCAGAGGCAAGTCAAAGTTTGAGAAGCATGGTTTTCTATCTAAAGAGGAAAATTCTTTAAGATAGCATGCCAAGGGGCGCCTGGGTGGCTCAGTCGTTAAGCGTCTGCCTTCGGCTCAGGTCATGATCCCAGGGTCCTGGGATCGAGCCCCGCATCGGGCTCCCTGCTCTGCGGGAAGCCTGCTTCTCCCTCTCCCACTCCCCGTGCTTGTGTTCCCTCTCTCGCTGTGTCTCTCTCTGTCAAATATATAAATAAAATTTAAAAAAAAAAAAAAAAGATAGCATGCCAAAAAAAATAAACTACAGATTTACATAAAATTCTAAAATAAAATTTCTAACAAAAAGAATCCCACACCTTGTTACAGAAACACCATACAACAAAGAAGTGGCCTTTGTTCAAGGAATATGGTCCTAGTTCATAGTAAGTCTATTAGTAGAAAAATATAGGTAAGTTTATATAAAAATAATAATTTTAGGCTAGGGAAGGCTCTTCTGAGTTTGGTTTTCAAGCCACAAACTATAAAGGACATGGTTGAAATACTTCAAAGTTTTTAAAAATCTCTATTGCAAAAATCATTCAACTTAACAAACAAAGGTTAAAGAAAAATGACTAACTCGGAAAATACATTTGAAGCTTCTGAGAAAGGGTTATTTACTATAATGTATTATAAAAAGCTACTAAAACTTACCAAGAAAAAGACAACTGCTCCAACAAACAAATGAAGGATATTAACCAATTCACAAAAGGGAGGCAAACAGTCAATAAATAGATCTATGCTTCATTTGTTCAAGCAACAAGATTTAAATGAGCATTTACCCTTCATGCATTAGGTTCACAGTTCTGTTCTAGTCAAGAAAATGAAGTCACTTCCTATGAGGGAAGATGAACTAATTATCAAAGAAGTGCTATTCAGCCAATTAACAAAGATTTAATAGACAGATTCATATTCTGGGTTGAAAAGGATGCCAGGAAACAGACACCTTCAATGTTGTAGTTTAAAGTGGTATGCCACTGTGCTGGTAAATAATTTGGTAAATAATTCTTGTAAAGGCATACTTTCCAATAGAATATATCCACAGGAAATAGACAAATACATCTATGTGAAAGAGCTTCCTCGCAGCATTATTTACAATAGACATAATAACTAAAATGTCCATCAATAGAAGAATGGTATAAAAGTTATCAAGTAACAGTTCTTGATCTCTTATTGTCTGTTCATGTATTATTTTTCAAATCATATCAATAGCAGACTAAGATGATATTTTGAAATATTTATTTTGCAGCAATTCAGATCCAAAGCAAAGATAGTGAGAGGCTGTAGGAACCTTAATACATTTTAAATGATGGTAATGGGAGAATATGGGAGGATTTAGTCCTGAATGTAAAATACACAGGTTTAGGGAGGTAAGCCCCGCTCAGAGCTTTCTGAAAGTGAGGTCCCAAGGCTGCCTAGGCGCCTCTAAGAGCTGAGTCCAGCAGTCCTGAGAAGGACACTCGAATACCCAGGGGGCTGGGTCGGGTGCCTCCATATTATTTCCCCGGATGCTCACATCCCCTCCTGGGTATCCACTCTCCACACAACAGCCAGGACGGTTTTTTTTTGTTGGATTTTTTTTTGTTTTTAATCTGACTTAAACCCTAGCTCTCCCCCCGTCCCCCAGGCTTTTCAGTACTCTTGCCATGAAAATGCAAACTCACAGACAGTTAACAGCCCACAAGGCCCTGTGTGACGGTGACCAGCCACTGCTCACTCTCCAATTCCATCTCATTCCATCTTTCCTTTCATAGGGGCCTTCTAACAATTCCTAGAACACTCCAAGCTCTGTCCCACCTCAGGACCTTCACATGAAATCTTCTCCACTATGAAGAAAGTTCCCTTCCCCATTTTTCTCAGAGCTTGGCTTAAATACCATCTCCTCAGAACAGCATCCACTAACCAGCCCCTTTGTTATTAGATACCACTCCCTGTCTCCTTTGTTGCACTCATCACAATTTTGGGGGTAGAGGGGGAATATACTGGCTGCAGTTTTTTTTAATTATTAGCTCACTTATTCACTGTCCCCTCCAGTGGAATGCATGTTCCAGAAAGCAGATCCTAGGTCTATTTTGCTATTCACGGAATCCACAATAATCTAGCTTTGAACCCACCATCCCCAGAGCATTCAAATGCTGATGAATGAATACATGAATGTGAACACACTTTTGAACAGGGCATCAAGAACCTTGAACATGTTTAAATGTTTTTGATCATCTTTCCTATTTCTGGGACTCGACCCTAAGGAAATAATCAGAGAAATACATGAAAATTAATAGCCAAAGATGTTCATTACAACATTCTTCTAATAGCAAAAATTGGAAGCAACCTGCATGCCCAACAAGAGGGAAATATTTAAATAAGTTAATATATGAAATGAAACAGTCGACTATGAAGTATATGGTAGTGTGGTAAATTTTTAAGAGGTAGTAGGCAACAATGCACAGTTGAACCCTATATTAATAAAAACAGAACATACAATTGTATATGTAAAGTAGAGGGGGTTCCAAATAGAAATCATGGTTTTTTGGTTTCTTCCATATACTTCCTACATTTTCCAATTTTACCTATTTTCTAATTTTTGACAATGACATTTTTAAAACATGCAAAACAATTTTAAATAATGTCTTTAAAAACAGATCTCTCCTTCCTTGTGACCCTATAATCTTTAGATCTCATAGGAGAGAAAACTTTCATTTTCAAATGCATTTTGAAAAACGTTTTCAAATTTGAAAAGAAGGCAGAATGGCTATACCCAATCAAGGACAATTGCTCTAGCTAAAATTGCGATTCTATCAGCATGTAAAGCACAGTAATAGCATACGGTAATTTATTCTGCTTCCCAAGCCCCAAAGAAAAAAATCATTAATATGGGCTCCTTCACCACCTCAAAATCTACGGAAATGCACTACATCCTCCAGTCCTCAGTCCTGTGTCTATCTGTCCCTTTTACTGCCTGCTCTGGAGGATCCCTTCACCATGTTCTGGTTTCTCTGTCCATATCTCTTTTTGCTCGTATGTTTCACGCTCCACTTCGCCTGACTTCCTTTTCAACTTGACATCCTTATTGACCTTATTCTCCACTGGGCTGCCTCCTTCTCCTTTACTGGCCATAATCTGAAAATATGTGAGAAGTATTTATTGAACTGTCTTTGTTCCCTCCCCCATTAATATAAAATCACAAGTGAAATCATCTGCTTACATTTCTCTTAAAGAATTCAATTCAATTATTTTTGTTTCTGGAGGTCACCCACCTTCGGGAGCCCATCAGCATCCCTCCCAAAAGGCCCCCAGGAAGAGAAACATACTCTTGCTGAGAAGTCTAGCACTTCAGCACATAAGCAGACATTGAGAATAAGCAGATTTTTAAAACTGAAAAAAGATGTAAGGCAAGGTGTGGCTTGGCAATTTGGAGTCTGCCCAGAAATCTATAGACCACAGTAAGCATGAAGCTCCTAAGAGGTCATAAAAATAGCATCTCATTCTAATTCAGGAGGACAAATCCCTGATGCATCAGCAAGAACTGAACCCAGATGAGCCTTGCTCAGAACAATCACAGCAATCGGAACAATCTGAAATCAAGAGCAGCATCAAGAGAAGTCCAAAAGAGATTACGGCTCATGAGATCACATGGTCAATCAAAAGGTTAAACAAGATCGGAAACATCATCACTTAAGTAGAAAATAAAGTACCCAGCAGAGTAAAAGTGAAAGCTGTCTGAAGCTAAGCAGTGTTGTTCTCTCTTTTGACAATTTAAAGGGTTCAGAGGGAACAACAAAATCTCACAAAGTATTTTTTGGTTCCAATATTTCTACTTGGAAATAGAATGGATATACTGGCTTCTGACTTTAAATTCAGGCAGCATCAGGTCTCAGTCTTCTATCTTTAGCCATTTTTGCCTTCATGATTTGTCATTTCACTTTCAATAACTGTGATATGTAAATTAAAGCCACTGTACCAAATGTTATGATTTTAGATAAAGATATAGAAACACTAATATTTCTCATTATGGATTTTGCTTATCCAACTGAATCCAATGGAACTACCCAATTTCAACCACGTAGGGAAAACCTGGACAGAACTTTATAGACTTTTTTATTCATTGTTATGGTACCATGGGTTTTTTTTTATGTTATGTTAATCACCATACATTACATCATTAGTTATAGACTTGAGACCACTTAAAATCCAAACCTACCAACCAAGGATTTCCTCTCCAAAGGGCTTCTCAGTTTGTCATCACGGCACCCTGTCCATCAATTTTAAAACCATGATCAAATTTTCTGTTTAAAAATGCAGGCAGAATCATTCCTCAGCCCAATTTGAAAAGTTCTGAGTCTACAGGCTCATAAAAGTATTACGCACAGGAGTTGATACTTAAGGCATTATCTGCACTTACCAGCCGTGCGGGTTTGGCCAAGTTATAACCCCTCTTTGGCTGGGTTTCCTTAACTGTGAAATGGGTAAAGAAATAGAACTTGCCCCAAGTATGAAATGCAATAATCCAAGTAAAAGTGCTGACTTAGCCCAGTGCCTGGCACATGATAAGTACTCAATAAATGTTGACAGAGTTAGCAGATTATTGTTCCTTGGCAGAACACTGCAGTAACAGCTTTGTCACATTAAGAGTTAAGGAATCGCCCTTCTTGAAGACTGAGGGATGGCCATACAGTCTCATTGTGAGGTCGGGGTCAATGTGTGGCTAAAATCAAACAAAGAAGCAAAGACTGACATCTCCCCTGACCATGCATGCTACCCTTCCTCACCCATCTCCTGTACTCTTTGACTGTCCAAGTGAACACAAAGCTACTCCAGTCACTCAGGCACCTGCCAGGTGACACTTTGGGGTCCTCCACCTGACCTCAAGAGTTTCCTTCTGAGAACATTCTGGTAGTCCTTATGCTTCACCAGAAGGTTGTGGCCCATGAGCATCTTGTGGTTGACCTAATGACCATGATACACTGGAGAGGAAAAGACAGGAGCTGTAGGCAGCTAATGGCAAGGCAGACCAAGAGGCAAGGGGGAAGACACAAGTTGAAAAGAGCTGCCCCTGAAAAAGGACTAAATGTAGATGGCATTTCATTTCTCTATCCATGCATTCATTCACTTACTCACCCACTGATTCTTGCATATGCTATGCCCAGCCCTGTGAGAGAAAAGGGGGACACAGAGATGCCCAAGAGGCAGTCACTGTCCTTGGAGAGCCCACAGGCCACTGGTAGAAAGGCCTGCCAAAAAACACATTTAGCCCAGAGTGTTACAGGCCATGAGATATTGGGTTGGGGTATTGAAGAACATAAAAGAGAGGACCAAAGGAGAGGTTCCAGGGAAGGAGAGTGGCAGGT
The DNA here is from genome assembly GCF_964656455.1 of Halichoerus grypus. Classification (NCBI taxonomy): domain Eukaryota; kingdom Metazoa; phylum Chordata; class Mammalia; order Carnivora; family Phocidae; genus Halichoerus; species Halichoerus grypus. The sequence goes on from NC_135721.1 coordinate 122,295,314, forward strand.
ACAGAATCATAGAGGGTGGGGGGGGCACCAGGTGTTCTTCCAGCTGCACGAGGTTCAGAAAAGCTTCAGGGAGGAGGGGATGAGAGAATGGTGTAAATTGTGATCCAGACCTCGAGGGACCCTGTGCATGAGTTAAGGAGCTGGACCTCACCCTGAGGGTTAGGGGTACCTCATGCTGGACGGGTGGCCCAAGAATGACACACTCAGATTTGTGTTTTAGAAAGACCCTTCTGCCATCTTAGCCTCTTGCACACCCTTGACTCATTCCATTCACTGGGCATCCGTGACTATAGCTATAATTACATAAATTCTGATCATCTGACTTCCTGAGAGAGCAGGGGCTCCTCACACTTCAATACCCTTCAGGTTTACTCAGGCTGAGCAGAGAAGACAAGCATCTCTTGGCAACAGACCACCTTTCCAGCTGCCTGATAGATCTCTCCAATCTGCCCTCCCAGAGACAGCACTAACTCTACACGTCCAAGGCCAAACTCATCATCCTTCCCACAAAACCAGCACTTTCTTCCTTCCTATTCTGGTCACTAGGTTCAGATGCTCCTGTTCTCTCCTTGCCACATCTTATCTCTTACCAAGGCCTGCTGTGTATCTTCCTTCAAAAATGGCTCCACTTCCTTCCCACTTCCTTCCCAATCCCACTGCCCCCACCCCTCGTTCAGACGGCAGTGACCTCTCCATGAACTCTTTCTATACTGACCCCCCTGGGCTCTCTGCCACCACATGTCCTCCTTGTCAGCCCACCTCCCATTTTCAAATTACTTCCCAAGAAAGCTAGCAGACTCCAGACTCCCAACAATGTGGATTTGATAACTGTAAGACATTCAGACCCAAGGTAGTCGGATCCCTCAGAGGATTCCCACCAGGATCTCCTTCCTCACACTCCCCTTGCTAAGTCCTTCCTGTTGAACAAATCACCCAACCCACCTTATACTTCTTCCTCTGGCTTCTGCTCACAGTGTGTACTGGGTCAAACAGCATTCGCCAAGAATTTATGCCCACCCAAACCTTAGGATGTGACCTTATTTGAAATAGGGTTTTTGCAGATTAATTATAGTTAAGATAAGGTCATACTGAATCAAAATGGGCCCTAATGCCATGACTGGTATCCTTAAAAAAAAACAAAGACAAAGACACACAAGGAGAAAACAGCCATGTGTCAAAGGAGATACAGATTGGAGCCATGTGGCTAAAAATCCAAGCATGCCAAGGAATGCCAGAAACCACCAGAAGTTAGCAGAGAGGTATGAAAGAGATTCTCCCTCAGGGCTTCCAGAAGGAACCTCTTATGCTAACACCTTGATTTCAGATTTTCATCCTCCAGAACTATGAGAGAATTCAGTTATCTTGTTTTAAGCCACCCAGATTTGGTATTTTATTATGACAGGCCTAGGAAACGAATACATGGTGCCCCGTACCATCCCTAGTATGCACAGTGCTCATCCCTCTGGCTGTCTGATGAGACCTTCTCCAATGAACTAGCGCAAACCTCTCACCCACCAGCAGGAGGCTATTTTTCCAATAAAAACATTACCATGTCTTATCAGTCCTGGGTTTCTGGAAGCTATGCATTCCAAAGGCCATTAATCCAAGTTCAGTCACCTTGAACCACTAATTACCAACTCAATGAGCTTCCTGATTTTTCCCTCTTACAAATGAGGGCTACTCAGAGGGACTGGTTCATCTCCTTCAAGGGCAGTCATTGTTTCATTTTGTGGCCACAGGCTTCCATCCTAATTCCAGCCACCATTTCCCAAATATGTACCCTTGGTCACCAGTGAGGTAGATACATAGCACTCAAGCTCTCCTTCATTTGACCCCAACCTCCCTTTCGACACGTATTCTACACATATCCTCCTCACCGCACCCACCGTGCCTAAACATCCCATCCATCCTAACACCAGCTGAATGTCCAGCTACATCTGAATCCCAAATAAACCCTGCATCCCTCACGACAACACCTGTGCTGGAACACCCTTCCTATTTCCGAGCCCCTAAAATTCTTCTAGCCCTTCAAGGCCCACTTAAGGGCACCTTCTACAAAAGGTCTTTCTCCATCACAAGCCACTGAAAATCTACTCTCTTCCTTTATGATTGGTTAGGGCTTGGCTTCCATCTACAGCAGGGTATGCTTACTGTGAGCTACACTACAACGATGTCTATACAACTCTGCCCCTTACCAGCTGTGTGACCTTGAGCAAATCACATCATCTATTTGCACCTCAGTTTCCCCTTCTACACAACTGGTACGACTACAGCACTGACTTTACAGTGTCAGGAGGGATGGATAACACAGGTAAAGAAAGCACTTAGCAAAAGTCGTACACTTAGTGACACTCAATATATACTGGTGCTATCATCATCATACCATCATCACCAAACTTTATTTTCAAATACCTTGCATCAGCTAGGAACACAGAGATGTATAAATTCACCACTTGCAAGGGGAAAAAAAAAAGGGAACAAAAAACACTCTTCAAAATTAATGCCCCCACTAACCATGAGTACTAAGCAGGTTCTTCACATAACAAGGACAGCATATTATTATCCTCATAAAACTCCTTTCTTCCTAACAGATTAAAGAGCTGGGAAGATCTCATTCCACTCGGCTTCACAAATGCCCTGAGAGAGAGGCAACAGGTAAGCATTGCTTCTCCATTGTCCTCAGGTGTGTCAGGACAGAGACAAGAAGCAAGGTGGCCACCCCTAGAGCAGAAGGCTGCCTTCTCTCCAGGCCTGGGCCTTAAGGAAACACTGAACACCCTCCTGCTTATTCCTCAGGCAGATGCCCTTTCCTTACTCTGAAAGCAAGGGTGTGTGCTGCTGGCAAGTGGTTCAAATCCAAGGCAGATTCCACACACCCTTGGACACATACATTCCCTTACTCATTCATTCATTCAAAATCTTTTGCTAAGCCTCACTTTGTGCCTGCCATACTCTATAAGTATCGAGCAGGCTATGGAGAATGATAAAGGTCAGGCTACGGAGAATGGTAAAGTACAGACCCCAAAGAAAACACCTCAAGCAACATATGGCTAGAGTCTGTCCTGTCTGCTGAATAAGAAGGTAGAATGCTTCTAAAACCTCACCAATTTTAATTTTTTCCTCTTGTATTTTTTATAAAATGGACTAACAAATTCAACTTAATTTCTAGAAATACTTCCAAAACAAGAGTCTTTCCTATCCAAATGCAAGACCCCTCCCCCACCTTTGCTGAAGCCATTGTACTCCCCAACCAAAGATACCAATGACAGGCTAAGGTCTAAGCTGGGAGTGAGGATGCACCAATGAATCAGAGCCTCCCACTGTACCCTCCCCAAGACTGAAATGCATCTGAGCATAAAATCAGAGGAAGCAGGTATCTGTACTCCCCCAAGTTCACGCTAGCATTATTCACAATACCCAAAAGATGCAACAACCTGAGTGTCCATCAGCAAATGAATGGATAAACAAAGTGTAGTACATACATACAACAATCATTCAGCCTTTAAAAGGAAGGAAATTCTAACACATGCTACAACATGAATGAGCCTTAAAGATATTATGCTAAGTGAAATAAGGAAAATATGTTATGATTCTACTCATTTGAGGTACCAAGAATAGTAAAGTTCATAAAGACAGAAAGTAGAAGGGTGGTTGCGAGAAGCTTGGGGGACAGAGGAATGGAGAGATGTTGTTTCGTGGGTACAAAATTTCAGTTTGGGATGATGAGAAGAAAAGTTCGGGAGATGGATGGTGATGATGATTACACAACAATGTGAATGTACTTAATGCCACTGAATTGTGCACTTAAAAATGGCCAAAATGGTAAATTTTATGTTATGTGTATTTTACCATGATACAAAGAAAAAAAAATCAGAGGACTTCTCCAAAGCCACTGGAGGAAGTTTCTGTGCTGTAGAGGATGCTCACGGCATCACCCATATCCCCTAGAATGGGTGGGTACACCCCACCCCAGTCACCATGTAGATGGCTGCTGAAGGCTCATGGATTCTGCTGCCTTCTCCAGAGAAATTTCCTTGGCCAACAGGAGCCACCTGGGAGGTCACTGCTCCACTCACCCCCTCATTGGCAGCCAATGGCAGAGTGACATGGTAGTACAAAAGTCACTTGCCTCAAGATGGAACCAACTCCATGGTATAATGAATGCTCTAGGGCAACCAACGGGATCAAGCTGTAGCTGGTCTCCAGCTAAGAATGCTTCTTTGCTTAACAGTCTTCCCCTGCCCTGTCCTGTTTCCCCCATGCTTGTCCTGAGAGTGTTCCCTCAATAAATAACTCTCCCATGAATCCGTGTCTCAGGGTCTACATTAAAACGTTTCTCAATCTTTTTGCCATTATTGTCCCCCACCAAAGAGCCTTTTTAGACACTTTTCCCAATCACCCCCATTATATTTTAATATAACAAATATATGTCTGGGGTTTTTTAAGATTCATTTATTTCAGAGACAGAGAGCACGCACAAGGTGCGGGGTGGGGGGTGGGGAATCATCAAGCAACTCCCCACTGAGTGCAGAGCCTGACGCAGGCCTGGATCCCACGACTCCGAGATCATGACCTGAGCTGAAATCAAGAGTCAGATGCTCAACCGACTGAGCCACCCAGGCGCCCCTATCTGTTTTTGTACTGTATGTATATCTATGTTTTTTACATTAAAAGATTAAGAACTTTTCACTCCCCAATAACCCATTTCTGCCTCTTGGAGGCACCATTGCCCCCAGTGAGAATGCATGTTCTAAAGAACCTGACCTAACACAGCATGGATATGCCTAACTGACTCATGTGGAATATGGAATTCTCCCCCAAAGCATCGAGCCCTTTGAAATGATTTCTGCTGCCATTAATGCATTTTATTCAAAACAAGCAACCTTCAAACCAGCCAGTGCAAGAAACTATAAAATCTGCCACCTTCTCTGTGCCCAGGAGCTATTCTAGACCCTGGAGATAGATAAAACCAATGAATAAGTTAGCATCCTGAGTCTGCCTGCATTCTGCAGAAGAGTAAACAAACAAACAGGTTCTGCAACAGCTAAGATAAAGAACAAACAGGGTGAGCACACATATCTAGGAGGGGCCATGCTGCTCAGAGACCCTACCTTTTTGGAGCCTGTAAACCCTCTACCAGAGACATGAATTCAGTGAGCAAATCACTCAGCAACCACCCCTGAGCACCTACTCTAATCCCTGCACTGCACTAGCCCTTGGGAGAGAGGACTGGAAGAACAGACTTGGCACTGTCCGATCTGGGGTTGAGCTCTTCTCTATGACCCTGTCATCTGGGGCAAGGTCCTTAGGCATTCTTTTCCTTCTCTGTGACATGAGGATAATGAGCAAATAGCTCACAGGGTTGTTAATGAACATAAGTTAGCTCACTGTCGAACAGAATATGCTCAATACATCCTAGTAATTGTTGTTCCTGTTATTACCAACTGGACACAGGTCCTTCCCCCCAGAAGCTGGTCCAGGGATAATGATTGAAGCCTAGTGCCATGGTGCATCATGGGAAAATGCATCTCGTCCCTCATGTTTAGTCACGGAGCTCTTGAGGACCCAGGTGCTGCATGGCACTGCCCCGTTTTGACTCCTAGCCACTCATATCGATGGCTGGAACCTTCCTCGACAAGTCCTGTTGCTCTGTTATCTGCACATAACAAGAAAACCTGCACTTCCAGCTCATTTGGCAAACACTGAGTAACTAATGCCTACAACTGCCACCATTTAGTGAAAGATTTAATAAACGGGGTGTTCTTCCAAGTCCAGCTTCACGAGCCAAGCTGAGGTTTCATTCCCTTCAATGTTAAGGCTGGCATATGCCGACCAAATGGACACCAAGAGGCAGAGCATTATTTTTCAGCCACATTCAGACCCCCAGTAACTTCTGAGACCAAAGTCACGTAGCCACACGATGAGAAGAGAATAAAAATCAACATTCCGGGGATGGCACCATCAACACTGAGTTTCAGGGGGTTATTTATTTATTATGTGATAATGGCCCGAATGTATACACTACTCCAAAATCTGCCATGAAAATTCAAACGTCTTTGTAATCCCTATTTACAAAGCACACAGAGAAATTAAAACAGGCTTAACCAAGTAGTGTTTGTGCATATTAATGAACCTAAATTCTAAATCTGGATTTTGGAAATAAAAAGGGTTTAAAAGAGGATTCATTTCAGACTAATTTGCTTTTGAATATGACACTTTGCATGTCAAATAGTACAGGGGATGTGGAAATGGGGGCTAGACAGGCATTTTAAATCATTTGCACACAAGTTATGGGGCATAAGATCTTTTAAAGGAAAAAGACCACATTCCATGTTCTACTTAAGACTTTTATGGTACACATCCCTCTATAGTCACCTGTGTCCTACTCAACGAGGGAATAATGATGGGTTCCACTCCGACCATAGAATCTTTCTCCTTTATAACCTGTGTAACTTTTCCTCGGCTGGCTCCACTATAATACTATCACCAGAGTGCTAAGTGCCATAAGGGAGGGACATGGTCTAAGAACATGTACATGAAGGCCCAGGAGTACCTGGTTCTTAAGAGACAGAGAAAGAGAGGTAAGCCAACACTGGACGCAGCATCAGATGGACCCGAGTTCAAATCCTAGCCCTACCTCTCACCAACTGCAAATTACTTACACTCTCCTAACCTCGCTTTCTACATCTGTAAAATATAGTGTTAATTCCTACCTCTGAGGTCAAACTTATGTAGAACACAGTAGGTGTTCAAAACTGTTTCCTCCGTTCTCTCTGCTCCTCTTTGGAGCAGTATTAAATCAGGGAAGGGCAAGCAGTATCTTATGGAGGTTATAATTCAACGATTAACCAACACCCACTGTCCTATGGTCTACACCTGCAGGAAAGGAAAAACACAAATAAAAAAAATCTCCAAGCAGGTATTGAAGGACAGGGATGGATATCAGATGTGGATGGGTGGAAGCGCGGTGCTCTCCAGCTTGCTGTCCTCAGCATGTGGCAGGTGCTAAGCCCGGCAGACCTCCAGCACTGAAGAAGAGGTGAGCGTGGGGGCTGTGCAATCAGACCTCCTGGGTGGACCCCAGGCACGGCCACTTACAATGGACTCTGTGCGAGTCACGTCTCTTCAAGGGGTTAGTCTTCTCACCTGCAGCTGGGGACAACCACTGTACCCACCTCCCTAGCTTGGCAACTTTTAGAAGTCACCTGTCGGTAGATTCCTTTAGGGACATAAGCACAAGACAGGGGAACAGGCCTGGGGAACTACACTCAAATCAGAAAGATTCACAGAGCAAGTCAACATACACTAAATATCCCCCAATTAAAGATAAGAAGTCATTCCACACCGGCACTGAAAGACATCCCCTCTGCCAGAATCTGGCGGTTCTAGCCCCAAGCTGCAAGTGTCCCCCATTCCCTCCTGAGGACAGTCAGACCCCTTCACTTCATTCCTTTCCAAGGGGGGCTGCAGATGCGCTAAGTGTCTAAGGGTTGGGAAAGAGGAGAGTAATGCCCACCCAGGACAGCTGAACTCACAGGGCCCCTTCTCCCTAGCCAGCGTCTCTCCGAAAACCTCAGGCACTGCTGAGCCCTGGGCTGGCAGACCGCACTGCCCAGGACAAGGTTTCTGGCTCCGCCCTTCACCTCTGCCTGAGGTGAGAACAGGTTCTCCCTGCCCTGATGCTCATGGGCCCTCTGTCCTCTCCTCCTTCCCACTCAGTGTCACCGTGTCCCCACCTACGGGCTCCTTTCTCTCTGGACCATCGATCTCTCCTCTCCGCTCCCCCTGCCTTCATCAGCTACCCCTCCTGTGTCCCACACAGCCCTCCACAGCTCTGCCTTCTCACCCCCTCTGTCGTGGGCTCATCTCCTAACTGCCTGACCTCCACTCCCCCTGCCCTACCCCCTCTCATTCTCTCTCCTACTCTCCTCTCACCACTTGATCCCCACCCCCGCAGTGTATTTGCCTCTGTTTCTCCTTTCAGGGTGGGAACTAGGGTAAGGTCAGTAAGGCACAAATTTAAGGAGGTGCCAAAAAACTCAGTTATCAGAATATTGTTTTCATGTAGTATTTTTAAAATCAAAATTAACACGAAAAAATCCATGATGAATGAAGAATCAAAAATTTGCATTAAGACAGGATGGACTCTGCATTCGTACCCCTCTCCCTCGCTTCACCCTAATCCATCTCTGCTCTCAAACTTTACAGAAAGAAGCCGCCAGAGATTTGATTTAACTGCTTTAAAATTTTGATCTTAATTATCAAGTTTTCAGACATCCCCTTAAATTTTGCACTAGGGGGGTGGGGGTCTCTGTCAGTGTCTGAGCCCTTGCAATGCATTTCCCTTTCTGCCCCTTCTTCCCTCTTTCCCCATTTATGCCCTCTCCACTCCTCTTCTGCTCTCCATTTCTGATGTGGGGGGAGGGGGAAGCCACGCACACACCGTGCACACACACCCCAAGTCTGTCTTTCTCCTCTGATCTCTTTCTCTCTTCTGCTCTCCCCCTGTGACTGAGTCTCTCTCTCTCTCCCTCCCTTGTCACCCTCCGGGCCTCTCCACATCTTGCCTGCACCTGTGGACAACCCATCAAGCCTGAGCATTGCCAAGGGTACAAAGGAAGGACAAACAGGATTCCTCCTGGCAGAAAAGCAAGACTCAGAGGGAAGAGCTCCAACCTCAGTCGTGTCTCAGACCTCAGATCGGCAATCATCTGCCAGCATTCCTGTCAAACTCATCTAGAGCAACAAATGCCCTGTGTCCCAGAGGTAGGCGAGCAGGCCACTGGCGGATGCTGGAGCCCCCCAGCATGGACGCAGACAGCAACCAACACAGGGGCAGACCCCAGCAGAGAAAGCCCACTGACAGGAACTGCAGACACTGAGGCTCTCGAGGACCCAGATTCCCCAGGACAGGGCAGTTCACTCTCCACGTGGCCTTCTCCGGACAGCAATGAAAAAAGCGAAGCAACAAGGATTTGCCAACTATCTCTGGCTGTACTGGGGGCCATCATTTTCCATGCATAATCCTACATTTCCCTTAGGTATGACTATTTCTGCAACCGAAGGAACTACAGTTCAGAGAGGTTGAGTGATTTGCCCAAGGGCTCACAGCCTGATTCAAGCCTAGGACGTCTAACTCCCAGTCCAGAGTCCTTTCCTTCTACCATCCTATTTAAAGAGCTAAGTCTCTCATACATGGCAAGGAATAAGAAAGACAGCCCAAAGGTTCCACAATCATTTCTTCATCAGGAGACAACATTCACAATGGTCTAAATGATTTAGAAACAATAAAGTCAGATCCCCAGATCACACCACATTCAGAATAAATTACAAATGGAGTAAATAACTACATGCAAAAAGGGAAACATAAAATTTCTGGGGAAAATGCAGGAGTGTGACTGATTCACAGGTGGTAAGGCCACTTTGAGGATGCTGTGAAACACACAAGGTTGACTAATTTCATTTTTTAAAAAGTAGTTTTTGTATTATATGTATGGTATGTATTATGTATGGTATGTGTTATGGTATGTAAAGATACCATAAACAAGACTGAAAGACAAAGGTAAGTGGGGGGGGGGCATCTGCAATCTATAGGACAAAAGGTTAATACCCTTCAAATACAAAGAGTGCCTACCAATCAACAAAAGTCTAATAACCGAAAAGAAAATTTGAAGGACTTCCAACAAGCAAATTATAGAAAAGTGCTTACACAAGGCAAATAAACAAAAAATGGAAAATAAAAACCTCAGAAGTATTCAAAATTTCAATTAAATCTATGAGACATCACTTATCAACCACTGGATTAGTAAAAATTAAGTATCATCATCAAGAGCTTAAAGAGCTGGGAACTCTTAAAGTATTGGTGAGAATGGACATTGCTCTAACCTCCTACTGAGAAATTTGGCAGTATTTATCAAAATTTGAAATGCACATGATTCTTAACCCATTAATTCCACTTTTAGGAAACAGCCCCATAGGAATACATGCACACCTGTGCACATGGGCAAAGGTTATTCATCCCCACACTGTTTGAAAGAGGGAGGGAAAGGCAACATTCTCAACATCTTATGAACTATTGTGGAAAGGTATTCAAAAGAAAAAAATGTAGAAACTATAGATACCATGATCCCTTTTAAGAATACGTGTGTCTGTGAGTATGTGTGAGCGGATGGGAGCGTATGCATGTGTTTTTATGCAGAGGAAGAGGCCTGGAAGCAGAGAGAGAAACAGGCTGCAGTGGTTGGACTGGAGAGGGAGGATTACAGAAGATCTGCTCTTCCCTTCAGGCACCAACCTATTTTTATTTGTACCATGAGTACCTGTTACTTCCATATTCATAGAAGAGAAGATATTTCTGTAACAAAAAAGAAAAGCATCCAGCATTTGAAATAGGACAGCTGTGAACATGGAAAGCACCCTTTCCCCCCTCAACCCCTCTGTGCCCCACCATCCCCCCTGATCAACAAAAGCAGCCTGCCCTAAGGGTGCTGCAAATCGGACGCACTGCTCTCTCCTACAGGGGCCATGTGGCATACACTTATTTGCAGTTAAATTAAACCTAGTTATGTTTTGAGATTTTCAAGGAACCATGACACATCCTGAACGAAAGCTAGAATGGCTTGCCATTTATGGATTAGATGCCTCCTTCCTGTTCTGTGCACTCTCCTCATGGCAACAGCCCTGTTAAAGATGTCAAGGTCTATTCCACTGAAGACTCCATCATAGGCACCCCCTCAGGGTTAAGTGACAGAGCCAAGATTTCAACCCAGGTCTGTTGGGCGGTTCGGCTCATGTCCATTCCAACACCAGGCTGGAAGCTGACCGCAGATATCCCAGGCCACCGACCAAAGCAGACTCAAAAGATACAGGGCAGAGGGGCGCCTGGGTGGCTCAGTCGGTTAAGCAGCTGCCTTCGGCTCAGGTCATGATCCTGGGGTCCTGGGATTGAGCCCTGCGTCCGGCTCCCTGCTCGGCGGGGAGCCTGCTTCTCCCTTTCCCTCTGCCTGCCACTCTGCCTACTTGTGTTCTCTAACTCTCTGTCAAATAAATAAAATCTTAAAAAAAAAAAAAAAAAAAAAAAAAAGATGCAGGGCAGAAATCTACTCCGAGCACTACTATAAACCAAGAACACATGGTAAGTATCTACTCAAAGGAAATTCTAAGAGCTGACGCAGTGAGCCAACAGAGAGGGGACACTCCTTTGCCTGGTCCAGATCCAAGAAGCCGTAGAGAGAGGCCTAACGGGCAACGCCCTGAATATGCCTCAGTCTCTTGAAAGCATTACAGCTGTCACAGCTGAGTCCATGGCCTATGGAACATTCTGCACGTTTCCCTTCAAGGTAAAAACCTGTTCCATTTGCCTAAAGCCCACCCTGGAGCCCACTCAAGCCTTGCAGTCCAAGAATGGATTTGAGTGCAGTTGAATGGAGTAGATCGCACTCCCAGAAGGCCATGGGACAGGTTCCCTGGTCGGTTCTCCCTAGGCCCTCCTGGATGGGAGAAGACTATGTTTGGGGGGGGGGGGGGTTTCGGGGGCCCAAGCTGATCCACCAGCATCCTTTCAGGCCAACACCTAATAGAGGAGATGCAGATAGGGGGTTCAGGTAAGAGAAGCAGTGTTACCAGGTACAAACCTTAACAACTAAACTCAACTTTTAACAGAAACCAATATAACGTGCCCTGAACAGCTGGGGTTGCTGGCATGGAGTCGGAGACTTCAGGCTGTCATACTGAGATCTCACAATTCTCTCTTCCTCACGGTTTCCTCATTGTCACAGGTGACTGACGGCTCTACCTCCAGTATGGGAGCCCTGTTCCAGTCAGAAAGCAGCAGCAGGGCACAGGACAGAAGGGGTGTTAGCCGACCAAGTTGGCCCCCCTTTGGCGGGATCTCTCTTGGAAGCCAACAGCTTCTTCTGCCATCTTATTGGCCAGAGCTAGGTCACATGGTCACTCATCCCACAAAAGCTAGGAGCTTTAAAGCTTGACATATTATCCAACAAATTCAGGATTTTTTAGCGAGGAAGAATGGACATCGGGTAAGCAACTAACAGTCTATCTAAGGAGATATTTTGTGAAAATAAACTGTAAATTCCTCAATGCACTAATGAGGGAGTGGGTGGCACATGAGTTTGGAAAATTCTGGAACTGGGGGCATGGACACAATGTTTGCATTGGAGGAAGATTCTTACAAGAGTCTTCCAACACAAGGCAGGCAAATAAACCTTGCACTTATGGCCTTCCATGGTCTCCTTAGATAGTCATGTCATCAAGTCCCAAATGGGGGGGGGGGGGTTCTCAGAGCTGGGTGACAAAGGGCAGGAGCAGGCCAGGTAATGGGATGCAAAAATGCCAGGAGGTAAGCAGTTCCAGAGTTTGACTTCTGCCTACCCGGGGCCTCTTTTTGAAGAGTTGGCAATGTAGCTACACTGGACCCAGGAGGGGGTTTCTTAAAGCTAAAACCAAGATAACTGAACTCTTTGATGCCCAAGGGTACTGAGGATGCCCAGCCATGGCAAGACAACACAAAGCAAAGGCCATCACAGCAGAGGGAGGGTCCCTGCAACCTTGCAGTCTCTCTCTTCTGAAAGGAGGAGGAATGATACTCTGACCTTGCCATCCACAGTTTCAAGCCGAGAACAGCCGCTTCTGTCCCTGATCACTGAGAGCTCCACGATGTTGAGTCTGCAGGACCAGTCCCAGCCCTCTCTGAAGACTGCCCTACACCTCACAACAGAGCCAGCTTCCCAAACAGGGTTCACTTCTCAGCTTCTGTTGCTTGAATAACTTTGACCTATTTTACATCACGACTTTGATGTGACCGAAAGCATCCCGTCCAGTGTGTGTTGGCTGCATGCTCCAGATGGAGAACTACAACCAGCCCACAAAGGGGCAGCTGCAGCACACAGCTCATGCAGCTCCGAGCACCGCCTGGGAGCGCTTGGGAGCAGGGAAGAGGCACCAGGTCAATGGCTGAGCCACCTGGAGGAAAACCCAGGGCCTGTCCCCTTCTGACAAACACACCAAGGAACGCTCCTCTGGGAGCCAAATGAGCTACCCCCACCAGCCTGCTTTCTGGCTCACACCAGCCACAGGAAGTCCATTTTACTTCCCAATTTCATCACCTGCCTTCCCAAGAGAAAATGAGACATGTGGGCACCCCAGGCCAACTGGTTACCTGGCACCTCTTCGTACAGATGTCCTTTAAACACGTGACGAAATTTACTTAGAGAAGCAGCAGAGAGCTGCCTAATGACCTAGTGGCCACAGGCTGTACCTCCCTGCCTCGCCTCGCCTCGCCTCTCCGGCACACTTTGGCCCCAGCCCAAACTCGCATCCCTTTCTCCACAGCAGAGCCCCACGATTGCTCTGACCCCTCCCCTTAAAAGGCAGCTTTAAAGGCTGCTTTTTCTTAATTGAGATTGCCTCTTGGCCTCACTCTGTACCCCATCAAAGTGTTGCTTCCCGCCCTGCAAAGCTTCCCCCCCCCCCCCCCGAGACAAATGCTGCAGTAAATACAGGCTATTTTCCTTCACCTTTGGTTCCCAGGGATGCTTAATGCCCCGGGATCACTTGGCATCTCAGCTCTGCTGCCTGTCACTGGATGCAGCTCCATACACCAGCAGGCTCCCCAAGTCGGTCTTTGCAGGCTCACGCCGCAGGTGGGGAACCAGAGAGCAAATACAGTGCTCATAACCACGGGCTCCAGCACCTGGGCTCATGCCCGGCTCTGCCCCAGGCCGCCGTGAGTTTAACATGTGCAGGTTACCTCACCTCTCTGCACGATGGGGTGCTATCGGTGCTTAGCTTACAGGGCTGTCGTGAGGCTTACAAGAGGGTAGTGCATGGAGAACGTCCAGCTCCGTGCGAGGCACACAAGCACAGCCCTGGTAGTATTTAGTATTAGTACTGGAGGTAAACAATTCCTACGTGAATCAAATATGCAACTGAGAAGGCTTCAGTGGGGTGGTAGTAACAACACAATTAGAGATGTTCATAGAAATGCTGTCCTGCCTGGCATCCAGCGTCAGACCCTCAGAGCCAGGAGGAGGTCCTTCTCCGATCATCTACGTGTCATTCCTCAGGCCGGCACGTGCAAGGCTCGTCATAACGGCACCAGCTCCCGTTCCCGGAAAACCGATGCTGCAGCCTCGTAGGGCTCCTCTGGGGGCACAGAACCTCGTGTGGACATTCTTCTCTCTGACCTTCTGAACATGCTGTCCTCTTGCTCTTTGCCACCCTTAAAACTTTTAAACTCTTTGGAAGATCATTCAAACACTACCACCTCAACAACACCTCCCCCGACCGCTGCAAATATAGCCAGAGCCTTCTGTGATCCCCGAACTTTCACTGGCACCTGCACCCAGACACCTCCCCTACAGGGTGACCTGTGCCCCCACCAGACAGTGATCCTCTGCAGGCATACATCATGAGCTCACCACCCCTGACACTTAACTACACACTTTACCCATGCTTTCTGAGTGAAAACAAGGGTCAGAGATAAATCTCACTTAGCTCACACATGCGTGTGCACACACGCATGTGTGCACATCCACACACAGTCCTCTAATGAATATTTGAATCCAACAGCAAACTAGAAAATAGAACTGTATTAAAAAGCTCAATAAGCCGGGGCGCCTGGGTGGCTCAGTCAGTTAAGCGTCTGACTCTTGATTTCAGCTCGTGAGATCAAGCCCCACGTCGGGCTCCACACTGGGCATGGAGCCTGCTTGGGATTCTCTCTTCCCTTCTCCCTCTGTCTCTGCCCCCTCCAAAAAAGTTCATTTTCAGCAAGTAGCCCATCCTTTTACACCGACGGTGAAAATCTTAGCGACACTTTGATTTCTGTGGTACTCGACAGTTTACAAAGTGCTTGGAAACGGAGGGGTCCCCAGGAATGGGAGACACCTTCACAGTGTCTGGCCTGATTCCCCAGGTGGGACAGGAATCCCCTATTCAAAATCCCCACTCTGAGGTCCTCCAACCTCTTGCCTAAATACACCCTGTGCCAAAGAACTTCATGTTTCTGAAATAATCGTTAATATCTTCAGAGGTTTCTAACCATTTAAAGGTTCCCTTCTTATGGTGAGTGATAATTTGCTTCCCGGGACTTTTACATATCAGTCCCAGATTTTCTTTCAGGAACACACAAAACTTTCTCATGGCGGCCTGCCAAAATTCTATTGACAACAACAATGTCCTGTCTAGTCTTTTATTCTTAAAGTGACCCATCCCCGGTACTCAGTACCCCCAACTCTGACTTGGATCTCAGTCCTCTCACCATTCTGGGGATCCCCCCCCCCGCCTTGGGAGAACTCTGTGCTGTCTCTGAGGAATGCCAACAATGATGAGGAGACTGTAGACAGTAGGTGCCTTTCCAGAAGAGATGTCATTCCAGTTGGGTATTTCAGTCCTCCAGAATACAGTTCTGCATTGCCTCACTGATAGGGACTGAATTGTGTCCCCCAAAATTCCTATGCAGAGGCTCTAACTCCCAGGACTTCAGAATGAGACTGAATTTGGAGATAGTCACCTCTTTAAAGGCCCTAAGTTAAAAGAAGTCCATTACGATGGGTCCTAATCCAATCTGACTGGTGTCCTTAGGAGACAAAAAAATCTGGACAAGAAGAGAGACGTGGGCTGTGCCCACACAGAGTAAAGACCAAGTGAAGACACAGCAAGAGGGTGGCCATCGGTCAGCCATGGAGAGGCCTCAGGAGAAACCAAATCTGCCCACCCCTTGACCGTAGACTTCTATCCTCATCCTCCGGAACAGTTTAAGCCACGCCATCTGCGGTATTTGGTCATGGCAGCCCGAGCAAGCTAATGCACTAACTACATACGTACTTGTTTATATCATCTACACAGCCCCGATGGCATGTAAGTTGCCAATTTCTGGTCAAGAGATGAGTGACAAGATACTTTCTAAAATAAATCTCAGAGCCAGTCTGCTCTTTCTCTGAACTTTCAAAGAATGTCACACCCAGCCCCATCATCACTTCTAGCCCAATACAGTCCTTCTCGAAGAAACAGCAATTTCTCTATTAAAAGTGAATGCCCCTTACATGATACAGGCCAGAACTGTCTGACTTAACATCTTTGTTTTTAATGAAACATGAAAGGGAAGCAAAAGCAGCCAATTCTGAAGTGGCAAGAGGCATAGCTTACGTCCTTTCAGCGCTCACTGTGCCTGCAGCACCCATGAACCAGACAGAACAGAGGTGATGCCCCAGGGCCACCACACACAGACCTGCTCCAAGCTGTGGTCCTTCCCCACACAGCTGACTGCAGGCTCCTTCAGATGCTATAGGGCCCAGGCATTCCTTCTTGGATTTCTTGAATTTCCCTTCTGCCCTTGCTCTACCCGCTGAACTCAATACACAGCAATTATCTCCCCAGGAACAAAACCCACACCCACACCTCTCTAATGCGAAATATGCTCTCTTACTCAGTGTCGTTCTGGAAGCCTCTACCATCTTGCACTGTCGTCACCTATGGTTTATCCCAGTCCTGAAACAAGGAACTGAATGTTATAAAAATGGATCCCTTTTTAAAATGACTTTAGTGCCACAGCCTCCAGCTCCAGAGGTCTGATATCGCAGGGGAGGCACACTGTGGTCATGAAGTAGCCCCAAGGATAAAGGGCAGTCAGAGGTCTGAGGCCACCGAAGGAGATGCTGAGGAGCTACTTCCTTTGGCCTGAGCAGCCTCCAGCCTAAGGAAAGGCACGTCTCCCTACAGGCTAAAGGCAAAGTGCATCAAATGGGATCCAAATGCCTTTGGAATAGCAACGCCAAATCTGAGAGCAAGAAGGGAACTGAAATCAGAACCCAGGCCAGGGGGAATAAGGGCACAAGAACAAGAGTGTGGCAGCAGATGGGATGTGAGAATCCAGGGAGCCAGGAAGACACAGCATCTGGCTTCTCGCAATCCTTTCCCTATGCATCACCCCTTTGATTCCTCCGCCCAGCAAAGTCGTGCACCTGCAGGTCAGAGCAGCAGAGGAGAGGGGGCCAGCCATCCATCAGCACCTCCTCTCAACTGCCTACAGAGAAGTGCAAGCTTTGAATTCCATCTCCAAACCAGGAGATCTGCCTTGCCACGCCACTCAGCTCCTTTCACAATTTATTCCATCCTGTGACTGACTGGAACAAGTCTTTAAAAGGGCATTTTTCAGAGCCATGATGGTACAGTAGTCATGCTGTCTGGCGCTGACTTCCAAACAAGTCACGGGCCCAGAAATTACATGGAGCGGCCGTCCATCAGCTGTCGCCATGGTCCACTGGCTGTTCGGGAAGCAGAGCTCAGTCGTGCATACATGCCACCAATGGGCCTGACTGCAAGGGCTTTGGCTGTCATCACTAGCATTAGCAGCAGAGACTTTGGCATCACAGACTGCTTCCAGAAACACAGCAGCTGTACCATGTAGAACTTCCTTCTCATACCTTCGATGGCCACACGTTCTGCAAGCGGACTCCAAAAGACCCTTGGGCAGGTAACTAGGGATACCACCTGTGTTCTCCATTGCATTCTGTGGTATTCTGTATTATTGTTCAAAGTACTGGTACAGGTCTAATTCATCCCACCCCGTTGAGATGAGGCTTGGCCATGTGACTTGGGGTGCTTCTCCCTGGAGGAAGATTAGACATCCCTGTCCTGGTGACAGGAAGCTTGCTTTCTGGCAGCCTGTGAGGTAGAAGGGGATAGGTACACCTGCAGCCTACTGAACTCAGGAATAGTTACGGGACTTGCTATGTTCCCTTAAATGTGGCCAGCCATGTGTCTTCTCCAGGTGAAAGCTTAAGAGCTAGCTCATGGTTTTCTCTGTTTCATCAGCTTACGCAGCGGATTAAAGGCCACAGAGTATGAAGCCACAGCTGGTCCCTGATGGATACATAGCATGGATGAAAACAAACCATTGTGGTTGCTGTTTACAGTGATCTGGGGCTCATTTATTATTGGAGATTGTTTATTACTGAATTATAGCCTAGTATAGCTTAACTGAAATACCATCTTCCCTTTTCTCTTTTCTCCACTACTATTTATTAAGCACCTATTATGAATTCAGGACCTTCTATGAATTGAGAACCTTCCATGAACGGAGCACCTAGTATGTGGTGGCACTGGCTTGAGCAGGAAGTGCAAATAAGAGACGTGTAGGATGGAAAGGTGGTGATGTTACATTGATACATTTTGATATACTGTGGCAAGTGTTGTAACAAGATTCATCAAGAGCTTGGGGGGCATGGTTCTAGCTCCATTTCCTCTACCAGGGAACAAGGAAAGACTAGATACCCAACATATAGAGTACACTATAAATAAATAAGGTTGACCGACTCTGAATTTGATAGGAATATGGGGGGGGGGGGTTCCTGACCAGGAAGAAAGGAAATGGCATTCCAATAGAAGAAAATGGGGAAAGTACATTTCAGGCAGAGAAAAATGGCGTATGCTATGACATGAACACATACCTCTGTTTAGTGAAGACTCAGGATGGACAAAGAATAAGATAAAATGATTCCAGAAAGATCCACTGGAATCAGCTTAGAAAGAACCTGGAAGACCACACCAAGGAGGTGTGACTTAAACTTTGGGGCTTACAGAGCAACAAATGGAAGCTTTTAAGGAGGAAACTGAAGCGGTCTTCCTGCCATGGGAGGCGGTGTGGCTAGGACATGGGACTAGGTTTTGGGAGTCAGAAAGAACAGATTTCACTCTAGGTAAAATGAAATTACAACAGCAAATATCAAATGGAAGAAGGGAAAAGCACATTCTCAATCTTAGATCAGCTTCCCTGGGAAACAAATTCAGAAGATGAAATTTGCAAGCAAGGTGTTGAATGTGGAGGGGTAGTGTGTATATCACCTATAAAAGAATGAAGGAAGCAGGATGGGGCAGAGAGAGCTGTTGAGCTACTGTGTATTCACCACAGAGGTCTCAGCTCATCATCCAGGGAGCCCTAAACCATAGGATGGCCCATCTGAGTTTTCAGAGTTGAGGCAAGGCTATCAGACCCTTGTACCAGGAGATCAAATAGTCAGTGGATACGAGCTAGGGATGGTACCTTCCTTCCACAGAGCGCAATGATGAGGAAAGGACTCAGCTTTCAGCATAAGCAGCAGATACTCTCAGCAGCTGGGAAATGAATGCCTGAGTCCTCAAGTGGGAATTGGGAGATTCCAGCAGAGGATACAGCCAATATCCACTACAGACCATCAACAGGGAAAAACAAATTTACTGAGCACCTACTGTGGGCCAGGAACTGTGCGAATTTATTTGTATTCTATCTTTTAATCCATACACAACTCTTTGTAGTAGGTTCTATTATGACAGACAAGAAAACTGAGGTTCAGGGAGGTTTAGTTATCTGCTCAAGAGATGGTGCAAGCAGACAGAAATTCAACTTCAGCTGTGTCTGCCTCTGGAGTCAACCTACTTGCTGTGCACTCCGGTGTTTACGTGGGAAAGACCTGAACGCTGCCAGACAAAGGCAGGGCAGACTGATCAAAGGGATGACACATAGGACTCTCTGGAGAAAGAAGCCTCCTGTGCCTTCTCATGGGTTCTCAAACACACCTGGCCTCCGAGGAGCAGGACACTGAGGTCAGTCTCTGCACCAGGCTGCTCTGCTCCCCAGCTATTAAGGCTTTTCCTTCTTGACCCTCTTTCTCTGCCAGGGCCAGAGCTTGCCTTGGAGGGGAGCAAAAATTTGGCTCAGTGAAGAGTGGCCAACATGTGACATTAGGCTTGGAGAGGACCAGTCAAAATTCATCACAGGCACCTTGCATGAGACTGTGCACCTGTGACTGGCTGGCATCATTCTTACACTTAAAAAAACGAAGACTCAGAAAGTGGGAGTCCCCTCCCTGAGATCACACAACCCGTACGTGGTCACTCCAGAATTTTGTTCTTTCCTCCTGGACACCCATCAATGCAGAAGTCAATAAAACTAAAAATCCAGTTCCTCAGTTGCATTGTCCACATTTCAAGTACTCCAGGGTCCCACGTGGCTAGCAGCTATCGTGGCGACCATATAGGGTAGGTCAGGTAGAGAACACCTGCATCACTGCAGAAGATCCCACTGGAAGTATTAACACGGCGCTGGCTTTGGAGTCCTGGAGGAAACAACACTGCCCCAATGATGACCCAGATTTTCTCCATGCCCCTCAGCCACTGCCCCAAATCTTTTTGCAGATAAAACAGTGGCAGATAAATCTAATGAATCTGAGGGGAGCAGGGAATGTATATAATTAATCCAGAAGGGAGAAGGCAAACCATTTTTGTACCTGTTTATGTTCACTTGATAAACAGGGAAAAGCTAATGACTCTGTAGTTCCTGGAAAGTCCACAGGGAAACTGGAATCTCTTATCTGAGCCCCCTGCAGAGAAGGAGGGCCTGTGCTCTAACTCACGCCTGAGATCAAAGAGGATCTGTGCATGTCATTACCGAATTTCCTCCCCTTCCCTCCTAGTAGGTTTCCAAGTCCCCCAATTTCCAGAGGCTGGCCTACATTAGCCTGCCAGTGAAGAGGGAGGCTTTTATTCCCCAACAATACTAATAAATTAAAGCAAAAGAGCCACAGCTGGATATCTGCTCCCTTTCTGGGTACCTTCCCCCAAACACAAATTCTGGATGGGTGGTACAAAAATCACAGGGGCCTTGGAGATTCTCTGGTCCAACTTCCCATCTACAAAATTCAGGCCAAGACACTGTGTCTTGAAACTTGAATTAACTGAAATGTTTCGGGGTGGGGGGAGGGCAGCAGCAGCCGAGACCACCTCCCAAGGAAGACAGCTCTATTTTCAGGTACCTCTGAATGTCATAACTGTGGGCACATTTCTCACATTGTATCAAATTCTCCACTTTGTAACCACTGCCTATTTCTCGTGGGTCACTCCTTGGGGACTCAGAGAACAAGTCTAGATTCACTAGACAGTTATTTTAAAGACAAGAGTTACGTCCCCTTGAGCCTTCCTTTTTCCACGTACAATGTCTCTAAGATCTCTCTCCTGGTCCTCTCAAGGAGTGGCTTCTGGATACTTCCCTGCCCGGGCTGCCTCCCCATGCTGTGTACCAATCTCCTCCTGAGATCTCCACTCCTGTGACTCAGCCTGCAGGTGGCTGGGAATGGGCCTCTTCATCACCAGGACCCAGAAACAAAAACACAGGCAGCAAGAGATGAGGCCCTCAGAAGCTGCCAGGGACCTTAGGGAACTGCTTCACGCCCCCCCCCACACACACACATACACAGAAGCCCACCTGCTGTGGCATCCACTCCCGGATTCCTCCCTGGCTTCTCCTAATAAAGGCCAGGTTAGGAAGGAGCAACATTAATTAGTTATAAATTGAAAGCTATTACCATAATAATGAAAAGATGAGTGAATGCAAAATCCCCTTCTTTCACAGTAGTATTTACAAAAGAAAGATTAATAAGGTAATTTTACCCCCAAATCTACAAAGAGCTCAGCAGATGGAGCAAAGAGAAGTGAAGGCAGAGGGAGGGCATCTGCATTTCCCTCCTGGTCTCCAGTTTTCCCTGGTGGGTGAGGACTAGGAACAAGTACACGGGGAGGGTACCATCTCATCTGCTGGTCCCTGGGCAGGACCCTAGGGGAGCCCCTCATGCTCACTACCCCACCTAGAGGCCCCACCCACCTCTGCCTCCCCAGGGGCACATCCCTGTGAATCAGCAGGGAGGATTCTGGACACCTGCTTGGGTGAAGGACCACCCTCTCTCAGTACCTGCATGAGGCCAGGGACAGAAAAGACAGCTTTCATGCTCTTCTCCCGCTCTTACAAAGCATGAAAGGGGCTCACAGGAGTCTAGGGGAGACGCCACAACATCACAGCTGGAAGACGGAAGCAGAAAGTCAAGGCAAGGCTTTGTGAGTTCTGGCCCCTACACCACATTGCAGAAGGCCCACCCACCACACCCGCCTGAGAGCTGCTTCTGCTTTGCTGAAACTCTTTCCAGAGCACTGGCATTCCCTGGCCTTGGCACCTTGTGTTTAAACTCCAGCCCCTCACAGCTAGAAGAGCCTTAGAGCCCCCCCCCCACGCCCCACATCTGGCCCACTCATTAGGCCAACGTGTACAGCTAAACAGGGTCACCTAGCTCCCGAGCCTTCTCCCCACCCTGTCCCGTGCCCCGCTCCCCATCTCACCCCCGACCTGTGCCACTCCATTCCTGTGCCACTCCACTCCTCCACACCCACGATTTGGAGCAACTTAGAAAGGAGGAGAGAGGAAGTTAGAGCCAAGGACCTTGAGTTCCTGCTATGTGTGCAAGCCATTCAACCTCTGCACCTCACATTCCTATCTGTAAAATGGGCTTATGGGAGGACTACCTCGCAGATGGAGTCCAAGGATAAAGGCGATCACGTAGGCCAGTGGTCAGTAAAAGTGTTCTGTCAAGGGCCTGGTGGTAACTACTTCAGACTCGGCAGACTCTGGTCCCTATCACAACTACTCAACTCTGTCATGGCCGCATGACAGCAGGTCACAGCCAACACATGGCCGGGCTCCAATAAAGTGTTATATAAAAACTAGGCAACGGGCTGGATGTGGTCTGCAAGCCAACCCCTGACATAGGCAAAGTAAGTGGTACATGCTAAGTCTCAACGAATGATAGCTATGCTCATAATTATGCTCAGCATTACCAGGATTACTGTTCAAGGTCTACCAGCTAGAAGAGGCGTTTGGACCCAGGCCCACAGCTAAAGAAGATTAGGAGGAAGGGGACGGACACCTGGTCACTCATTATGTCACAGGCCCTCAACACCAGGGGAGGCTCACTTGGCTGATAGAGGGTGGGGTTTGCTCGAAGAAATCCCCTAAGTCTGGGCAAGAAAGGGGGCACTTGAAGTGGCCACTGGCCCCCACCATGGCCCCCAGGGGCCTTAAAGGCATTCACTTATTCTACATAGTTTTCTCTGTGCCAGGCACTGTTCTAAGCATTTTGCAGATATCACAAAAGGCCAAGTAAACCAAAGTGCCACTCTGGGTGGCTGGGCTTGGGCACCCAACTCCAGCCCTGAGACCCCTGGAAAGTCAGACCAGGCCCCTCTGCGTCCCTACCCCTCTGCTGTCCAGACCGAAGCAGGCTGTTCCAGCATGTCACCCTGTGAGAACCTGAGAGGCAACACCACCAATCTCCTGCCTCAACACCATCCAGGAAATGGGCCCAAGCCTCACCAAGAGCACTTCGAGTTTCAAGGTACATTAGCATGTCTGGGGGTCTTGCCAGCTCTCTGCCTAGACCTTGCCTTCTCCATCAGGGGTCAACAAACCATTTCTGGAAAAGACCAGATAATAAATATTTTTAAATTTGTGGGACATATGGTCAGTATGGCAACTGTTTGAATCTGCTATTGTAACACAAAAGATAGAGACAATACACAAAAGAATGGATGTGTTCCAAAAAAATATATTTATAGAAACAGGTGGTAAGCCAATACAACCACAAGGCTGGGTTTGGCCACCAGGCTGTCATTTTCAGGTCTGGCCTCCAGAGAACAAGGTTCTGTGGGATTCACCTTTGTTTCTGCCCATCAATATCCATGATCTTCTGTCTGTGCTCAAAAACCAGAGAATTACAGTTAACTGCTTAAACTGATTGAACGATTTTTTAAAAATTTAAAGATTAATTAATGTTAGAACACCTGATATTCCTATAATAGATTATGTAAATAAGTGAGTGAGTGAATGAGTAAAACTGCCTAGGCCTGGGGCATCCTTAGGTGCCCGGATGCTGAAGCCAAATGATGAAGGGCAGAGAATCTCCTAACAGCCTAAGAAAACAGAATTTGGAGACCACTGAACAAGTTTAATTGCTCTCTGGTGTCAAATCTCTCTTTTCCACACTCACAGCAGGCCACCCAGTTGAGGGAAATTCCAGATAAGACATTTACTGAAAATTTACATGGCACCACCGTAATTTAAAAGAGTAGTATTCATGCTCATGTCTAGAAGCTAAGGATGGAAAAGGTCTGCTCGGAACCATCAATGTACAATGGGCACTCCCCCAAACCAGCAACTACAAGCCAGCCATTCTCAGTCCTCTGGGTTCCAATGAGTCTGTCCCTGAAGTCCCGGTAAGGGGCCTAACACAGGAGGACAGAGGCAAACGGGGCTGGAGGTAGAAGCTCCTCCTAGTTTACTTCCTTCAGAGTCCACAAAGGAAAAATGACATTTTATGCTAAGAACTGTATTATAAAATTGAATGAGCTGGTCAGGTGAGATCGCATGTTACTTTTATATTACACCCCCCCCCCCCCGGAAAAAAAACAGGGTCTGACACATAATTAAATAATCCGTATTACTCAATTTTGGTGGGAGGAATTACTCTTCTCAAATTTCTCAAAAAATTTTGTGGGTGTGTGGTAGAGACAGAAGAGGAGAAAAAAAGATTTAATTAATTTTGTTTTTAAGAATTTACAAAAACGAAACCTAAATTGCAAGGATTAAATCATACAGGTCATAGGCTGTGATCACAATGAAATATAATGTGACATTCATTAGGAAAGAAATACTCAAAACCTCAACTACTCAAAAACTTTAAAACAGCATGCTAAACGACTGCATTAAAGAAGTAAAATATAATGACAGACTAATCTAAAAAACAGAAAAGTAGTAACTACCAGTTACAACTCTCAGGGTGAAGCCAAAGCTGTATTCAAATGAAAAAGCATACCTTGATTTTTCCTATTAAGTTAGAACGAAGATAAATGAACTGAGAAATCAACTTTTAAGTTTTTAAAAAGAAAGAGAAGTGAATTAATAAGCTAAAAGAAGTACTTAATGAATTAGACATTTCTTTTAAATGATAGGATTGATAAATGTAAACCTGGTTCTTTTCAAAAGACCCTAAAATAGATAAACCTCTGGCAAGAGGGAAAAAGATAAATATGCAAAATTAGGAACTGAGCAAGTGAATATGCCACATTCATTGATTCTTTCATTCAGCAAACATTCAGTGAGTACTTTAAGTGTCAGGAATTTGTGACACAATAACGAATTAGACAAAATCTTTAACTTAACTCACTATAAAGGAGAAAAGATAAGTAATTGCATTTATGGTGTGTTATGAAAATATGCAAATTTTATGAACAACTACTCTGTGAAACTATACCAGAAAACTACATTGCAATGAAAGGTGCTATTTTTCAGGAAAATATAAAGAACTAGTTTGACTAAATCAATAATGCCTATTTTAAAACTTAAGTATCTGTCAAAATTTGCCTCCAAAACTTGTGCCATGACAGGTGGCTTTTCAGGCGAGTTCTGAAAAACCTTCAGAGAACTGATAATTCTGGTGCTTTTATAAATTACCCCACAGCCAACAGGGAGGGAGAAGGGTTCCCTGTGCATCTTAAACAGCTAATAAGACCCACTACCAAGCTTCACTGGAGCGTGACAAGGGAAACAACAGAACAGCATCACCTGGGGGGCGCCTGGGTGGCTCAGTGGGTTAAGCATCTGCCTTTGGCTCGGGTCGTGATCTCACTTGGAGATACTGAGGCCAAAACCAAAGTCCATAATCTCTTATGCCCAATTCTGGACGTGAAAAAACTCTGAAACCTGGGTTTAGCTCATGTGGTGGCAGTGGTCTGGGCTGTCAAAGCTCCCCCCTTCCTCATGACCCTCATCATTGGTGGGCACTCTGATGATTGGGGAAAGCAGGGGCACAGACACTCCAGCCCCCTGTCCCAATGGGGGCAGCTCAAGAGTCATGGTTTCCAGAACACCCCTGAGAAATGGAGTCCAGGTCACCCTCCCTGGTACTCTGCCGGCCACCTCCTCTTTTTCCAGTTCGCACCTGTCCACCTGTTCTTCCTGGGAGCACTTCACAACCCATCATTCTCACATGAACCCTTATCTGGGGGGGGGTGCTGATGAACCCTGCTGCTCTGGGACCTACCCTGAGGCAGCAGAAAACCTGACCTTACCTTCAGCCACCACCCCTGACCTGACACACTTTCTCGCATTCATCTCTCTGACTTTGCTTTGCATTCCTATGTTTGGCTGCATAAATATTAATGTGTTTGATTAAGGGGTACTTCCCCAGACTCCACTGGGATTATTACACATCATTCACAGTGTATGTATCATACCACCTTCCTAAAATCTAATAAAATACCAACTGCAAACACATTTCACCCAAAGGGTTTTAGATAAGGGATTATGGAGCTGTATAAAATACTAGCAAATCAAATCCAGTACTGTATTAAAGGAATAATAAACCATAACCAATTAAAGTTAATTATAATAATAGTTTCAAATTTGAAAATTCAGTCACACAATTTTTAAAAATAATAGGTCAATGGGGTAAAAGCCACAGATGATCTCAACATTTATTTGCTATTAAAAAAAAAAAAACCTGGGGCGCCTGGGTGGCTCAGTCGTTAAGCGTCTGCCTTCGACTCAGGTCATGATCCCAGGGTCCTGGGATCGAGCCCCGCATCGGGCTCCCTGCTCCACGGGAAGCCTGCTTCTCCCTCTCCCACTCCCCCTGCTTGTGTTCCCTCTCTCGCTGTGTCTCTCTCTGTCAAATAAATAAATAAAATCTTTAAAAAAAAAAAAAAAAAACCTTAGTAATAAGAATTCTGGTTCCTCAAAATGATAAATAACATCTATTTCCAAAAACTGTCATCGTACTTAGCTCTAGAAGTGTTATAACTGAATCAGAAAAAAGAAAAAGGATATCTGCTATCATCACTATTATTTAACCCGATTCAGGAATTTCTAGCACAAGCAAAAAAACTTAAAAATCAGAGCAATAATGTATTAGAAGGGAGAAGCCATTATTTGTAGATGACGTCACTGTCTACCTGAAACCCCAAGGGCATAACCACAAACTATCAAAACTGGTAAAAAGATCTTTATTATGGGTGCCAGACAGAAAATACGTGCCTAAAAACCACATCCTTTTATACCAGTTGTATACCAGTACACACCAATTGGCAACAGCCTATTAGAAAACCTAACAGAAACACTTACATACAAAAGAAACAAGATGTAAGAATAAACGAGACATGACCAAGACCTAAAAGAGGGAACGATGAAGCCCCACTGAGGCTCATAACACATGAAAGTGGAGTAAATGGGCAACTCATCTTGTGATTAGATAAGAGAACTGAATATCATAAAAATGTCTGGGGTCTCTAAATTAATCTATAATGCAGAGTCAACCAAAATCCAAACCAGATATTTTAGGGATCATTTGACAAAATTGTTCTAAAATTTGTCCGGTACAATAAAAACACAGAAACACCTGGGGAACTTCTGAAATTTAAGGTGATGGGGGGTTATGATCCTCTCCAATTTTAAAACTTATAGCTACAGCAGTAAAGCAAGATGGTACCACCACATAGACAAATAAATAGAAGCTAATGACACCCCCAAAAACATGGGAGTATGTTCTTTAGGCTGCACTGCCTGTAAGTAGGAAACACGTGGGTTATTCAATCAAAGAGACAACTAGCTGTCATCTTGGAATAAAATAATAATAAAGCAAGATCTCTACCTCACCCTTACACCAAAATAAATGCCTGACATATTAAAGATTTAAGAAAAAGGAAGGATGGAGGGAAGAAGAAACCACAAAGGTACTAGGGAAAAAAAGGACAATCTTTCAAGAGTGAGGAAAGTCTTTCTGATAGTGGGATGAAACCAAAAACCAACAAAATACTGATCCATTTCACCACCTAAAAATTAACAAAAAAAACTTCAGTGCAACAAAAAGAAACAGACAATAAAAACCCATAAACAAGAAAATAAGTCTTGGGGCGCCTGGGTGGCTCAGTCGTTAAGCGTCTGCCTTCAGCTCAGGTCATGATCTCAGGATCCTGGGATCGAGCCCCGCATCGGGCTCCCTGCTCAGAGGGAAGCCTGCTTCTCCCTCTCCCACTCCCCCTGCTTGTGTTCCCTCTCTCGCTGTCTCTGTCAAATAAATAAAAATTTAAAAAAGAAAAGAAGTCTTAGAAAATAACACAACATGTACGACCAAGAAAGAACTATTTGTGATACTCATGAAGCACTTCCAAATAAGGAGGAAAACCACCTGGAAAAAAATATATATATATGTGAAGGGTATGAAGCAAAACATCAACAAACATTTGATAGTATTTTCCTACCTCACTAATAATTGAATGAATGCTAATTAAAAGTGTTTTTTCCATCTATGCAATACTGAGGTAAAAAAGACGGATGATAACCATGTTGGGAAGGGAGCGTAAAAATGCGCACCCTTTTCGACGGCGGTCTGTCATTATTTAGAATGAGGAGTATCAATAAAGAAAATGCCTAAAAGGTACACCCTAAACACCCAATGCTGGTTACCACCAGAGAACAGGACTGGGGAGGAGGGAGAGAGGATCCTTCATGATCTAACACTTCTGAAACAACAGTGGTTTTTTGTTGTTTTTACAATCACAAAATAATCATAGCTAATACTTCTTGGCTGCTCACCGTAGGCCAGCCACAGGCTATAAAGCACTCTCCCTGCCTTATTGGTATCCTCCCACAACCCGTGGCTAGTGTTACAGGGAGTAAAATGTTTCCACTGCTATCTTTGGTCCTTCCACTCACTTCCTCCCACTCTCAGGAGAAGGTAGAAGAGGAAACCCCTTTCCCTCCTGCACACTTGCCCAACCCTTCCAGAAACTTCTCATGGAACCACTGAGAGTCTCCATGCCCCTACTTGTGCCTCCTGAGGATGCAATGGGAACTCCCTGTTTCCCCATTCCACTCAAATCCTCATCCCACAATGTGTGTCTGCTGGGAAATAGTCAGGACCTGGAATGCTCACCATGCTCTTACCCTGTGGTTCTCAAAGTGTGGTCCCTGGGCCGGCAGCATCAGCATCACCTCGGAACTTAACAGAAATGCAAATTCTTGGCTCTGCCCCAGAACTTCTCAATCAGAACCTCTGGACAGAGCCCAGCCATGTGCACCATACCAAGCCCTCCAGGTGATTTTAATCTGCGGGAAAGGTTAAGAACCTCACTCTATGAGGAAACCAAGACTCAGAGCTCAAATGACCTCTAGGACCATGCAGCTAGTGTGTTGCTGGGCTGGGATTTGAACCCAGGTCCTTCTCCTTACAAAGCCATATTCTTAAACACTAGGCTCTACTCTCTCCTTACCGGTTGCCGGTGGTACTAATTCACAGTGAATACAAGTTTTCTTTCTTTTTTTTTTTTTTTCCAAGTTTTCTTTTAAAAATGTACTCTTCTTAATGTTGCTACGATTAGCTTTAGAATTGACTTTTCAAAATTTATGAAGGTGACAACGGAGCAGAAATTTATGCTAATCTTGCTCTCTCTCATTTAACTCCATCTATACCACCAGCCTCCTGTTTAGACCACAGGGACAAGCCTCCCGGTTCTCCGGAACAGCAGAATCTAGTTGCTGGAGAGCACCTAGAACAATCTCATCACCTGGAGGGATGGCAGTAATGTGCCACCTGCCTCCTTTGGCTCTTAGATCACTGCACAAGGTCTAAGAGAATCATTTCTGTTCTGGAAAGTAAACCTGGCTGTCTCATGGTTACTTGGGCAAATGTGGTGCTCACGGTCATTCTGGCTCCTTTCTAAAGCAAGGGTCAGCAAACTGCAGCCCATGGGCCAAACCTGGTCCACTAACTGTTTTTGTAAATAAAGTTTTATTGGAACATGCCTAAGCACATTTATGTATTATCAATGGCTGCTTTCATGCTATGATGGCAAGGTGACAGACATCATATGCCCCACAAATCTAAAATATTTACTATCTGGCCCCTTATAGAAAACAACTGCCAATCCGTGCTCCAAATGTAGGTCACTCACGCTAGAGAGAAGAGATTTTTGCAGTCAATCATTCCTGAGTTCAAAGTCTAGATCTGTCATGTACCAGAGTCTTACCTCTACAAGCCCCTTAACCTCCCTGAGCCTCAGTTTCCTCATTTGTACAGTAATTGCTGCACAGGATGGTGGGGAGGATTAAGTGGGACAGAACATGTTAAAGGCCTGACAGATAGTAAGTGCCCTTCAAGGACTGGTTTCCTCCCTTCCCGTCTTCAGGTAGAGACGTTCCTCAAGACTAGTCGGGGTCCCAGCTCTGGCACATAGTAGGGACACCATCCATTCCCCTGACGGCTGATTCCCCCTGCAAATTCAGAATGCGGAGGCTCCACAAAGCCCATAGGCTCCCATTTAAAATGTCTCACTGTCCACTGATCCAGGGGATAATTTACTAACCAGGCAGCACATCTAGACACCATACATCATCTCCGAAAGCCAAACCTGTCCTGCCCAGAACCAACAGTTGGCTCTGCCCTGGAAATGAAAAATGGGCTCCCAGGGACAGCAGATCCTGGGCTGCAGGAAGAAAAAGCAACATAACTATAGAGCACTCATCCTCAGAAATCTCCACTTCAGGAAGAGTATCCCGCCCCCCTTAGTGACCTTAGGTTTTAGAATCCCCAGCTCCCTCGGCATGGGTAACTGAATCTGCCTCTCTTCTCAGTCAAGTACAAGAATGACCACACAAGGAGAGTTGTGTTGGGACAAGGTAGTGGGGAGGGTATTCTTTCACAACCCACCCCCCATCTGCCCATACCTCCAATAGGTCATGTCTCCCAAGCTCCAGGGGTCCAAGTACTTCCTTCCTCCTTCCCATTTGTGCTTCTATCCTATCAGACCTATCATCTCAGTGAGGTGTTTCCTGCCTAGTTTTGCTGGTCTCTCCCCCAATTTTGCCTGTACCCCATTGGTGAGGAAGGTTCTGGTGTTGGCCCTGTTTTACAAATGGGGAAACAGGTTTAGCAAGCTTATAACTGGTTTGCCCAACGTCACATAGCCTGCAGGCAGCCAACCCCATCTCAAGTCTCCCTGCCTCAAAAGTCCACGGTCCTAACCACACACCATGGTTCACACACCATGAGTGTGCGTGCAAGTTCAAGGAGAAGCCCAAGAACTGTCACGGAGGTCTCAAGCCACAGACCTGTGAAATGATCCAGTCCAGTATTCCCATTTTACCCAATGGGTAAACTGAGGCCCCGGCAGGAACATCGCCTTCCCAAGGTCACACAGTGAGAAAGTGGCCTGAGTAATACAATGAAAGTGATTTCTGTAGGAGTGCTTTCCTGTTACGGGACTGCGAGGTGGGTAAGATTTGTCATGCTCACAGGGTCTCATGTTTTTGGACTGGTGCTGCTTTTCCCTTCCTTCCTCCACTAATTCCACCACCAAGAACTACTCATGTGCCTGAGTCAAGCCAATTTTGGTGCCAGGCTGAGGGGATCTTAGGGACCTTTCCAACAGGCCCCAACAGGAATGGCTGAGATGGCGCCCCCGTGGCTCCTGTGGTTGGGTGGGGGGAGACCTTGCCGAGCAGGAGCCCAGCCCCCGGGGCCAGAGCCCGAGAAGGCTGAGGCAGAATCGGGGGCCCCAGCACAGCCTCTGGGCCTGGCAGGAGACCGCCAAGCAAATCCACCCAGGGCGCCCAGCATGAGGGGCGTCTGCAGGTGGACAGGCTAGGAGACCGCAGAACCGAGGGAAGGCAGCTGACCAGAGGTGACCACATGCAGACTCGGGGATCAGGTGATCCCCCCACAGGCTGGAGGGGACAACACCTGCCAGTGAGACTGACCTGGGAAGCCAGAGGAAGACATGAGCAGTGCCATGAAGAGGGGCTACACAGCCACTAATCCTTTCCAGCGTGTGCTGCTCCCCCGTCAGTCCATTACAAACCCCAGGAGCAGACACCAAATCGAACAACTCACTCTTTCCACAGGCGCTGGCAGGGGAATCAGAGACCGAGATTCGAGTCGTGCCGCCATGCAACCTCGCCACGGAGGGGGCCTGTCTTCGAGTGTGCTTCAGCCCTACAGGACTCAGATGCTGACGGCGTGTCCCCCCCACCCCACCCAGAGCCGTGGGGAGGATGAAACGCAGCAAGGTGTGTAAAAATGCTCGGCACGATGTTCGTAACAGTTGCTCCAAGGGGTGGGGAGCCTTTTCAATAGGACGTACCTCCCACCGCTTCGGAGCCAGTGTAGCCGACTCAAAAAAATGTTACAGAACAAATTAGAAAAACTCACAGAGAACTCACTTAACTTGTTAAATCAAGGAAATGAACAACTGTGGTGTAGAGGCCTTCGGCTTTTAACTACCCGAAATCAAATTGTTATTCCATTCTCCTATCTCAGCACCCGGTGCTAAGGTTATTTGGCGTGTCTGGTGTGTGACTACTTAAGAAGGGGTAACAGCCTCTAATTAAGCCTGAAAACGTCAACCTGAGACAGGCAGGCAGTGAGCAACGTCTCTTCATGAAAACATTTCTGGGGCAGGCTTAGGCCAAAGAGCTGTCAATCAATAAACTGTTCTGTCTCAGAGCTTTTACACTCAAAGAATTTTGAGAGCCAGGAGGGAGGATCCTTGAGCATAATTTCTTTTTACAGACAAGGCTACACACGTCCCCAGGGGCCAGGGGACTTGGCCCCCGTCTCCTGAGTTAATAGTGTTCCTTCCATCATACCCCTGGTCCCTAAAATTCCCTCCTTCTTTCCTCAGTGCTATGCACTCCTGACCCCACCAACGCATGGAAAGGTCAGCCACAGTTTATGAGGAACCTACTGTGTGCCATGCACTGGGACAAACGAGAGAGGGGAAAAAAAAAACAGGACCTTGCCCTCTTGAGCTCACAATCTCATGAGAGAAGAGCAAGAAAACAGATGATAATGACAAATAGCAAGTACAGATGACATAGGCAGAGAGACTAAAAGAAGGCAGCAGGCAAGGGAGGTGAATTTAGATTCTGTGGCTAAGAAAGGTCTTCTGAGCCAAAGCCCAGGAGCTCAAGAGCACCACGCTGTGCGGAGTTGAGGGATGGCTGTTCCAAAGAGAAGAGCAAGTGCAAAGCCCAGAAATGGGAAGAACCGGGCAAAGAGGCTGGTAGGGGCCAAGTCATGCAGAGCCTCATGGGCCATGCTAATGAGTATGGATTTTATTCCAGGTGCAAATGGAAACCAGGTGCAATGCAAAGCCAACAAGGTGACGTGCTCTGTTTCATGATTTAAGACAATTACGCAGTTGGCAACAAGGAAGGCTGGAGGAGCCGAGAATGCAGGGAGAAGCACCCGGGGGCCCACATGAGTTGGCCTGCCTCATCTTATCCTACCAGAACACCTAAAAAAGCCATTGAAGAAGTCCTCCCCATGGAGATGGCTCAAGGCACTGGGCTGAGGTCAGGGCATAGCACCTTCACAAGCCATTCTCCAATGGTTTCCCCTCATCCCACCAAGAACTCCTCAGGTCCAAAGAACCATTCCTCACAACCCCAGCATGCCCGATGGTTCTAATCCCAACCCTAGACACATCTCAGGTTTCAATAAACACTTGTTAAACCAAAATGAACTCAGTAGACAATCCCCGAGGATATACAAGTTCTGCTATTGATGGAGGCTCATAGTGAGACAAGGATAATGGGCTCAAATCTCATCAGCAAACTCAGAGAACTGAGAAATTTCTGAGCTCAGAACAATAATTTCCCTTCTGCTTTCAATATTTTTGCATAGTAAGGAATCATTTATAGGGCGGCCAGGAATAATTCTTGGGCAATTATTCAGCATGTCTTGGACCTGTTTTGCTTCTTTCCATGGAAGTTAAAGATCAGTCACTTAATAGTTTCTTTTCAATACAGCCCTCCACCCCCACTCCCCTATCTCTCCGCCTCATAATCTAGCTGTTTTCCTTGATTCTCCCTCCGCCCTCCTCCTCTACTCAGGATGCTTTTAGTGTTTCATCTTTCTTGGGATCCCATGACTACTGTGCTTCAGCTCAGCAATTCCCAACTTTTTTATTTGACATCCCAGTGTGTCTTCAGGCATCTCCAGGGGAGTTGTGAAATTCATTTTCATTCACTTTAATTTAAAAAAGAAATATAGGCCATTTAGTTCTTTTAGGAGGGGGGAAATGGGGTGTCACTCAATCAGCAGGGAGGTGAATCCTGACTATTAGCTTAGTGGGCAAAATGGCTCTTTTCCAAACATTCTTGGGTCGCTTAAGTACAGTGTTTTTGCTAATGTCTGAGAAACTATTCGCTCTTGGGGGACAGAAAAATAAAGTTCAGAGAGAAAAGAGACAAGAGAAAATTAATGTTCTTTTATTAACTCTGTTTCAGAGAGTCAGATTTCAACAAAATGATGCGTTTCATTCAAGCACTTAGTCCTTCTATTTAACAAGAGCTTACCAAGAATCCAGCATTTTCCAAAACCAAGTAACAATAATAGCATAGAACATTTATTCAGCTCCTGTGCTCTGTGCCAGGTATAGTCCTCCAAGAACTACCTCAACTAATCCCCACAGTAATTCTGTCCAATAGTGGCTATTTTGTCCCCGTGCAGAACTGCTGGGGATACCCACACTACCCCAAATCCCCCAGACACAGTGGAACTGGAACCCGCAGATGCCCCATCACTGCCATGACATGCTGCTCCCTTGGCCCAGGGTTACCGAGATGGACAAGGGATGGTCCCTTCTGCAAGAACTCACCATGTGTGGTAGGCAAAACAGATGAGTAATCCAATGTGGAGACTGTGTGTGAAAACAGACAAGAGAATCTAGGGATACAAAGGAGGGTCCTGGGTTCTGCCTGGCAGCAGAGGATGCAGGAAGCACTCCCAAAAAGAAGTCAAGAGCTCACTGGAGGTGGCTGGGCAGATGGGGTGAGGTCAGAAGAGAAGGGCATTACAGACAGAGGGAAGAGAGCGGGGAGGGGTGGCCTGAGAAAATGGGCAGGCTCAGGGAACGAGAGCATGCAGAAGAGGCGAGGCCAACAGCAGGGGGGCAGACGTCCAGGAACCCTGGGCTGGAGGCTGGCAGGGGCCGACTGGTCACAAGGCCCTCCTCAGGCAGGCTAAGGATGAGTCACGGGGAGCCAGGGAAGAGTGTAAGCACCAGGGTGGCATAGCCAGTCAGAGAGAGACAGCCCCGTGATGGCGGCATGCCCACAGCATGGGGCTGGAAGGTAGAGAGAAGCCCACCTGGAAGGCAGTTTGTTGGCTGTCTGGCAGGCCTGAGAGGGTGAGGGCTCCAACCCCAGGCAGTGGCCACGGGGAGGAAAAACACACTGAAGAGATGCTCAAGTAGTAGAATGACAGGGGTTGGTGATGCCCACAGAGGCGTCTAGGAGTATTAGACATTATTTTCCCAAATTCTCCTAGGAAAAAAATGTTTCTACTTTCATTTTTCTGGTGATGTTAAATTCCTAATACATTCTGCCATCTGCTCTACAACGGAGAGGCAAATATGATCAACAAAGTGACAAAGTTGGTGACATGTCGAGAAAGCCCCGTGGCATCCTTGATCCCACGGAGGGAGAAAGGGTGTTGACCAACAGCAGTCTTTTAGCAGGTGACCTTCACTAAGGCGCCTGCTCATGCCTGCCCAGCAGCCACCCTCCCGCCACAGGTTAACACATCCGCCCCACAACACCTGCACCTGAATCCAAACACCAGCGGGAGTGTCTGAGGCAGCCATCCACAGGGACGCGGGGGAGCTCGGCAGGAGAACGAAACGAGGCTTGAATATTCAGTGGCCAGTTCTGCCTCAGAGGCAGTCACCCTGGGCTTGTCCCCCATCTCCCCCTCAAGCCCTGGAACATGGGAAAAGACAACCAGACCTCTCTCAGCACCCACCCTCCTAGATCCAGAACCCCATGGTTACGGAGGTGGTGGGGTCAACATCCGAACTTCTGAGTCTCAGCTTCCTGCCAGTCGTGCATTGAGGAAAGATTCACAGTCTTCGGCAAAGGAAGAGTCCATTTATACATCTAATTTATGATTCATGAATCCATAAAAGGCCTGATAAAAATTACAGAAGTACCTACATACCCACATACATACTTCAAAACGAATATACAAACCCATCACTCTACTTGAAGGTCTTAAAAAAAAAAAAAAAATTCCCAAGAGGCATTAGGTAGGTAATAGGAATATAAATAGTAGTATGAAGTTTGTAGCCTGATTATGATCTTGAACCCGAACATCTCAGCCACAAGTAAACCTAAGGCTTTAGAGAATGTGCTCCTCATGTGGAAGCGAATTCCTGCCAGAGCCAGCAGGACCACAGATCATCAAGGCCAGAATGGCTCTGTGTTTAAACCCTCAATTGCACCACTGGCATGAGGCTTTCAATCCCCACATCCTATGTATTCCTGCCCAAGTGTTTCCTGGGAAAATCTGACAAGGAAGCTTTGCTCTCCTGGGTGCAAGGGGCACCTTCCTTCAGGTCTAGATATGCTTCAGATGGCAGCAGGCTCTGGCTGCTAACTGTTAAGTCCCACTCCTAACAGCTCAAGGAGACAGGAGCTGTAAGACTTGGAGGTAAGGACCCACCTTGCCACATGTGATTCTATGAACCTGTACCCGTCATGGAATCTCCCTGGGCCAATGGCTATGGGTAAGAGTAATCCCTAATATTTACTGAGTTTCTGCTACACCACCAGCTTTACGATGAGCATTTATTACACGGGTTATTTCAGCCAATCCTCCCAATCTTTTATGATTCCCACATTACAGGTGAGGAGGGGGAGTCTCTAAGAGGGAGAGGTGGCCAGACTGATTAAAACCATTCAGTCACAGCCCCATTATCAACCAGATTGAAGCAACCCCTGGCATCACCCACCATCACCATGACTGACACCCAGGGATCCAGCACCACCCAGCTGTGTGCAGCCCCCTGGATCTTGCACTCTTTCACACTTCTGCTCCTGCCTAGAATGCCTGCCTTGCTCTTCTTGCCTAGAAGTATCACTCCAACGTCCAGACCATTCAAGCCTTTCCACTCCTTCTCCAACACTGAACTGTCCAACACCTTCATGACCTTCATGTCTCCATGGCATAAGAAGACTATCCACCACCCATTGCTGGGCAAACCTCTGAAAGACAGGAGTTGTATCTGCTCACAGCTCCATTCCCAGGAAGCAGCACCCAGCCTGCAGTGACAACGTGTTGCGAGAACAAGAAAAGGACAGAGGGAATGGGAGAACATGAATGCACATCCCCCCAAAATCTAGGTGACTATTTTATGAGTCAACGAATTACTACTGTCTCTGATCCTGGAAGCTTCTGCCACCTCTAGGTTTTTCCCCACATGCCCCCAGTCTGAGTAGAAATAACAGACCAGAGTGGAAAACAGCGACTATAGGGAAACCCTCCACAAGCCCCAGCTCAATTCTCAACCAGGTTTATAATGGAAAGCTTTGCCTTCCTGGAATCGTGGAGAAGGATTCATAGAAGAGGCAAACCTGGAGATGTTGCAAAGGTTTTAGGACCTTGATCTTAAAACTTTGGTCCCAGATGTATATCTCCCAAATCTGTGAGCTTTTGGTGTTTTGCCGTCATTTATATTGGTGAGCCCCACAGATGCGTCTTGTTCTCATCTCCTGTTCGGAGAAGCCCATGTGGACTCCAATCTCTGACAGCCTCTCTCTTCAAATAAACACCCTAAAGATAGAAATCATAAATATCCCATCTGCCTCTCGGGGGCAACAGGATGGTTTACAAGTAATTCTAAAGACCCAGCTAGCTCGAGCTCTCTATGATACTCTGTAAGGAACAAAATAACATGAGATAATAGCAATATGCATGAGCCCAATCAAAGACTTTCCTTTCAAAGATAAAAATGCAAAGGTGTAGTTCATGATGATTGAAAGCAAAAAAATAAGTAGTGACATTCGAGATTGGTTTTGATCACTCCTAACTGATTTCTAAAATCTCCCCATCACCCAACCATTATAATTTCCTGCTAATTACTACATGCAATTTTATTAATATATTTTCAGCCTCATTAAATATTACCTTGGGCCTAACATTAAAAATGATGAGGCTCAGTAATCTTAATGAGCATCCAAGTTTCATCGACCCTGGAAAACCCAGACAACAGAGAACTAAACGTGTTGCCAGGCGGCTCTGTTCCCTGGGCATGTAGAAAAGCAACTTCAGAGACATGAAAGATACAAAATGTAAAGCCCAGAATGAAACCAGACTTGGAAACACACAGGTTTGGCCAGGCCTCCTTCAGTTCCTGTCCAGTAATGGAGAGGGGCATGACCAAGGAGGCATTTTTGGCTTTCTCTCTTCCTCCTCGGTCACCCAGATACAAACGATATCAATCAGCACGTTTTCACTAACATTAGTGCCTTCTGTGACCCCCAAGGACAGTGTTACGGGTGATCGTGGGCAGTGTGGAGACAGGCCAACTGGAAATGCAAAGTGTTCACTGCTCCAGCCGACAGAAATTGTGGCTTTCTCTGAAATGGTGGCAGAAGAACAGAGGACGGGCAGTCAAGGACCATAGAAGATAAATTCTATTTTTTTTTTCCTTCCTGGCATGACCAGAATTGTATTTCTCAAGCAACAAGCTGGATAAGAACAGTGAAACTAGCTTCCCAGTCCTCCAAGTAAATTATTTATCAGAAGCTGAATTTACTGTTCTCATGACTAAACTGTCAAAAAATTCCTATTTCCAACAGTTGTGCTGTATGGTCCGAGGATTTCTTGTTTCCCTTAGCTGCTAGGTGAAAGATGAGTGGTTGGCAGTCAATGTGTGGTTGGCTTAACAGACTAGCCCAAATTTACTGAACCTACCTTCAGCCAAAACCTCAGAGAGATTTTTTTCAATGTGTCCGAGAACAATACATTGAGCACAACATAAAACCATTAAATGTTAAGACAGGAACCTTTGATGTTACCTAATTTAACTCACTCTTTGTACACAAGAAAACAGAGATGCAGAAAGGGGAAATGACCTGCCTTGATCACACAAGAAGTGTCAAATCTAGACATTGAACTCCTGGATCCCCACCCATTATGCTGCCATTGATACTATTAACCTGAGGTGGAGTCAAACTGGGGATGGAGGCAGAGATAGCTGTCCAACAAAGAAGTATGGTTTCCCCAAAGAGGCAAAGAATCTGTACTCAGAAAACTATAGAATACTCATGAAAGAAACTGAGGAAGACACAAAGAAATGGAAAAACATTCCATGCTCATGGATTAGAAGAACAAATATTGTGAAAATGTCTATGCTACCTAGAGCAATCTATATATTTAACGCAATCCCTATCAAAATACCATCAGCTTTTTTCAAGGAAATGGAGCAAATAATCCTAAACTTTGTATGGAACCAGGAAAGACCCTGAATAGCCAGAGGAATGTTGAAAAGGCAAAGCTGGTGGCATCACAATCCCCGACTTCCAGCTCTATTACAAAGCTGTCATCATCAAGACAGTATGGTACTGGCACAAAAACAGACACACAGATCAGTGGAACAGAATAGAGAGCCCAGAAATGGACCCTCAACTCTATGGTCAACTAATCTTTGACAAAGCAGGAAAGAATGTCCAATGGAAAAAAGACAGTCTCTTCAACAAATAGTGTTGGGTAAATTAGACAGCCACATGCAGAAGAATGAAACTGGACCATTTCCTTACACCACACACAAAAATAGACTCCAAATGGATGAAAGACCTAAATGTGAGACAGGAATCCATCAAAATCCTAAAGGAGAACACAGGCAGCAACCTCTTCGACCTCAGCCACTGCAACTTCTTCCTAGACACATTGCCAAAGGCAAGGGAAGCAAGGGCAAAAATGAACTATTGGGACTTCATCAAGATAAAAAACTTTTGCACAGCAAAGGAAACAGTCAACAAAACCAAAAGACAACCGACAGAATGGGAGAAGATATTTGCAAATGACATACCAGAGAAAGGGCTCATATCCAAAATCTATAAAGAACTTATCAAACTCAACAGCCAAAGAATAAATAATCCAATCAAGAAATGGGCAGAAGACATGAACAGACATTTCATGCCAAAGAAGACATCCAAATGGCCAACAGTCACAGGAAAAAGTGTTCAACATCACTCGGCATCAGGGAAATACAAATCAAAACCTCGAGACATCACCTCACACCAGTCAGAATGGCTAAAATGAACAAGTCAGGAAACGACAGATGTTGGCGAGGATGCAGAGAAAGGGGAACCTCCTACACTGTTGGTGGGAATGCAAGCTGGTGCAGCCACTCTGGAAAACAGTGTGGATGTTCCTCAAAAAGTTGAAAATAGAGCTACCCTACAACCCAGCAATTGCACTACAGGGTATTTACCCCAAAGATACAAATGTAGTGATCTGAAGGGGTATGTGCACCCCGATGTTTATAGCAGCAATGTCCACAATAGCCAAACTATGGAAAGAGCCAAGATGTCCACCAACAGATGAATGGATAAAGAAGATGTGGTATATATACACAATGGAATATTATGCAGCCATCAAAAAATGAAATCTTGCCATTTGCAATGACATGGATGGAACTAGAGGGTATTATGCTAAGCAAAATAAGTCAACCAGAGAAAGACAAGTATCATATGATCTCACTGATACGAGGAATTTGAGAAACAAGACAGAGGATCATAGGGGAAGGGAGGAAAAAATGAAACAAGATGAAACCAGAGAGGAGACAAACCATAAGAGACTCTTAATCTCAGGTAACAAACTGAAGGTTGCTGGAGTGGTGGGGGATGGGAGGGATGGGGGGGGCTGGGTGATGGACATTGGGGAGGGTATGTGCTATGGTGAGTGCTGTGAATTGTGTAAGACTGATGAATCACAGACCTGTACCTCTGAAACAAATAATACATTATATGTTTTAAAAAAAAAAGAAGATAGTAGGAAGGGAAAAATGAAGGGGGGAAATCAGAGGGGGAGATGAACCATGATAGACTATGGACTCTGAGAAATAAACAGGGTTTTAGAGGAGAGGGGGGTGGGGAGATGTGTTAGCCTGGTGATGGGTATTAAGGAGGGCACGTTCTGCATGGAGCACTGGGTGTTATAAGCAAACAATGAATCATGGAACACTACATCAAAAACTAATGATGTACTATATGGTGACTAACAAAATAAAATTATAAAAAAAAGTGGATGAGCCAGTAGACTCATGTAATTGAACTCCTCGAACAATGTTTTTTTTTCCCCTCCAGGTTTACTGAGGCATAACTGACAAATAAAACTGTAAGGTATTAAAAAAAAAAAAAAAAAAATAGTAGTAGTATGGTTCCCTCTTCAGTGGTATAGTGCTGCCTCTGGGATGGGGCGACCACTAGGAATTACATCTTTCCATTCTTCCAACCACTCGCACTCCACCACCCTGAAGCTGCGTCCAGCTCCAAGAATGTATTCTAGCCAACAAAACAGGAATGGAAGTGATGTACAATGCCCCTTCCGGACATACTCACACAAGGCTACAATCTGGTGCTCCATATACTTCGCAAGGTTATTGTGAAGATTAAATGAGTACTCACTCCAAATGTGGTCAGCACAGTGCCCGCCGTGCATTTAACACTTAACAAGGGCTTCCATGTTCTCCTCCAGAAGCCAGACACAAAACAGTACACGATATCCATTCATATGATGCTCCAGAATAGACAAAACGTAGCTGAGAGAAATCAGATTAATGGTTGCCTAAGAGGAGGAGGACTAGGTGGAAAAGAGTACAAGGGAACTTTCTGGGGCAATGGAAATATTCTGTATCTTAGTCAAGCTGTGGGTTTTACAGGAGTGTACATGTTTCTGTAAACTCATAGTATGTAAATCATATGTCAGAAAAAGTTTTAATTATGAAGATCTAAATATCTAGATCCTAGAAAGCTAGGCAGCTTAGTAGTTATATGGCTAGGAAAGAGTGGGGAGGACTGGCAACATCTGTTGAGGATGTGTTTGGATGCTGTATTCAACTAATGGGCCCCAAGCAGCTCTGCTCCTAGAAAGTGGTGTCCACCATCTTGAGGCTTCAGTTTGGAATACCATAACTGCTCCTACCTACTGAGCACTTACAGCATGCCCTGCACTGTTACAGAGGCTACGTATTTTCATTCCTTTAGTCCTCACAATAAGTGCATGAAGTCCGTCATTGGCACCATTTCATGGATGAGCTTGCAGAATTCAAGGTACCCTTCTCCCCAGTCTTTTCAGACCCATGAAATCCCGTCTGCAAATCTGATCTCGGCATCTGTGTCCCACACTTCACCATAAAGGAACTGGCAGGGTGGCAGGACTTGGGAAGGACAACTTGGGAAGAATAACTCTTGCCCAATAATATACAGAACAAGAGCTCAATTAAAAGCTCGACACTACAGCCCCAGATGAACAACTGACAGACAGAACAACAGGGGTAAAGCTTAAAAAACATTACGTTGAACAAACAGATATAAACACAAAAGAGCAAATACTACAAGATTCTGTTTCTGTGAAGCTCTTGAAGAGACAAATCTAATCTACAGTGACCCAAATCAGGTCACTGCTTGCTTGGGGCTGGGCATCAGAGGCAGGACTGCAAAGGGGCAGGAGGGAAATTTCTAGTTGATGACAATGTTCTACACCTTAACCCAGGTGGTGGTTACATTTGTCACAATTCAAACTGTACACATAGGAAGTGTGCATTTTATTGGATGTGACAAAAGCTGATATTTTTATGCAAAACCAAAGAAAAGCCTTCAGATGCAACAGCCCTTGCTCTGA
The DNA here is from genome assembly GCF_964656455.1 of Halichoerus grypus. Taxonomy (NCBI): domain Eukaryota; kingdom Metazoa; phylum Chordata; class Mammalia; order Carnivora; family Phocidae; genus Halichoerus; species Halichoerus grypus. Next base: position 122,337,877 of record NC_135721.1, read on the forward strand.
ATCTCGCTTTGTCTCTTCCTGGCTGGCGACCTGGGGCAAAGCCACTTAACACAACTGAGCCTTCATTTCAGGCTGTTGTCAGGGTTGGAGATAATACATGCCAAACACCTGGGAAAAGAGTAGGCCTTCAATAAACAGCAGCTTCTATTATTACCGTTAATTAATAATAATGAGAAATAATAATCTGAATAACAGCTTCAATTCTCTACCTCACTTTGCTGGGAAGATCTCAAACTGCTAAATGTTCCTTGCTATTAGCTCTCACTGGAAACCAACACACACTCTTGTATGGCATGCAATCATTTTAATGTTATGCTAGAAGAGATAATCAAGGATGAATACCAAATGTATGTAGATTAAAGAATTCATGTTTATATATGAATATGGGCCATGGAATCTTGGACTAATTCAAACCTGAGCAAGGCTGACAGTTACCATTTTTTTTTCCCAAAAAAATCAGATTTTCAGTCTAAGTAACTCCATGGGGAGCTTACTACTATACTGTTATCCAGGGTATAATTTCTCTAATAAGGTCATTAAGGGGGGAAAAAAAGAATTCTGGACTCTATCATCACTTTGTATTAGTTTTCTCCTAAGAGTATCTTTCTCTAGAGGTAAGACATAGGTCATCACGGCAAATTTCACATCTATAGCCATCTGGTTTTGATCGTTTTTAAAACTATAATCTGTGAGCTCATCTCTTTGTTTTTTGGTCATCTCCTTTCACATTCAGAAAACTGCAGCAAACTGTTCAGTTCTATTTAGGCTTACAAATAATCTCTCTGGAACTGGAGCAAAGGTGACCAAGAAAGTGTCCAGGTTCTTGGTAGAATCAAGATTCTCGGTGGGAGGTTGCCGAAGACTGAGCAATAACAGGGATCCCAGGTAGAACAAATGAAAGGAGCCATGCAGTGCCAGGCTCAAAGCTGCAGAAGTGTCAGCCAGCCCCTCTTTCAGCAAATGTCTCCAACCACCTTCATTGGGGAGCATCCCTGTCCCATTTGTAGCCAGCTTTCGAAAGAGCCAACTTCTACCGCTCAATGCTATGCTGGTTTCCTCCCAGGGGGCTCTTAGTCTTAGGACAGATCAACCCACAGTGTCAGGAGCAGTCTCCCTTTTGGCAGAAATGCCTCAGAGCTATTAGTCCATAATGACAGCTGGGGAATCCAGGGCCTTCTAAAGACCCATGGAAGGCTCCAGAGAAATAATACAGAGGCAGGGCCACCGAAACAGGACTCTTCAACCCAAGAGGAAGCTTTGTAAGTTCCCAGATGTTATATTCCATCCCCAGCCCGACTCAGGTCCTAACAGTCCCGAGGTCTCTGGGAATAAAGACTCACCAGTGCACAGCCCCACCTGGACTCTTTAGGAAATAAAATTTGCTAACGGCAGTATATAGTTTTGTTTCATGATTTGCCTTTCCTTGTATTTTACTCATGAATAACAGCTTTTTAAGAGACCCAAACAACTTTTCTTTAAAATGACTTCCCTTCTAGGGCAGAGAGGGCTGTCTGGTTCATCCCTTGCCATTTCCTCCTTTTCCTGAGCACACAAGGAGCCCACACTTCCCAGGATCCCTTACAGTTGGGCAGTTAGGCACAGCTGTGTACCTGAATGACTGTGTGGAACATAGCTCCTCTGTCACCTTCACTCGGCATGGTGAAGGGAACAAATATTACTGTATTCAGACTCCAAGATGTTGAGATGGTTTGTTACAAGAGTTCACCTGTCCTAACAGACCTTCCTCCCATATAGTTATCCCCTCAAAACCCCCATTAAAATGATTCCAGATAGAAAAACAACAAAGGGATGCCAACATCTAGCTTATGCAGGATAAATATTTCTTGATCAAAATCCACCGTAAGTCAGCCTGAGAGCTCCTGCTTTAAGCTGTGAACTGCTGACAGGCGTCCTCATCCCTTCCTTCCCACAACCATCAAGTTCAAGTGTTCCAGAAGTTAAGAGCTGACAGGAACTGGCTGTGTCAAACAGGAAGCCCACATGTGTCTAGCTGCTGCTGGTAACACTTCAATTACCCACCACCTGCTTATCATGAGGTTCTCAGTACAGCTTTTTCCACTGTCTCCTGAAGAAAAGGTTAATGAGAAGTGTCAAGATCCAATAGGCAGGAAAATCCCAGCGCTCGGTTGAGAAAACATGGCTTGTACGCACTGTTGAAGAAGATCATTACACCCATGGCCAAAACTTCCTCTCCTCCACACCATGCTTCTGAAGAGCTACGCTCTAGACTAGAAGCACCTCCAAAGGGAGAAACCATCTCCTTCCCTTCTGCATCACACAGAGTAGGTGCACTAGGCAGCACAGGGCAGCTGCTATACCAAATCATCTCAACACTCTGATGGCTTGAAACCATGAACATTGTCGATGCATTCATGCAACAGTCCAACACAGATTTATGGATCCAGGCTCCTTTAGTTCCACCAAATCCTATGGCCCCAGAGTCCTCTACAGTCAAGGGAAGAGAATAAAAACACATGTGATAGGGACTTACAGGCCAAGCCTAAAAGTGGTATATATACACACATCACCACAGTCGCCTACATTCCAGTGACCAGAACTCAATATATGCCTACATCTGACAAGAGGGTCTAGGAATGTATTCTCACTATGGCTCAGAAGGAAAGGAGAAATGGATTTTGGTGATCACACAGTTGTATATGTCCCCTAATGGGGAACGAGAATGTCTCCCAGAAGCATGTGCTCAGCTTTCAAGGACTGGATTCAAAGACCTGTTGGTCGGCAAATGAAACCTCCTAGAACTATGCAGAAATGTTAAACTTTGCACAATAAACCAGGATAATGAAAACCAGCCTGAGGCCAAGGTGCGACCTCACACAAGTTGGGAGCAAAGCATCTGAGATGGGAGATTTGTGTGTGCATGGGATGGGCCAGGAAGGTCCTAAGAGAGGAGAAAGCTTGTGTTGCCTCCTAGATTCATGCCAGCTGGGACAAGCAGACTCATACTTCCACAGGTAGCCAAAGGGCTCAGAGCAGGAGACCTCTCATTTCCCAGATGGGGCAGCAGAGCTGTCCAGAGAGGTACAACAATTTGCAAGTTGCACATGTAGCCCACAGGAAAGCCAGGACTGGAGCTCTACTACCTGATTCTATCGCTCCCAGTCCACCACAGCACTTGTGTATCCCTCTATCTGCCCAAGTGTGGGCCTTAAAGAAAACAGCTATAAGCCAGAGTATTCTCTCAGACAAAAGATTTCTGGAAACCATGTTTCCCATTCTGGCATTTTGTTCAAGTCTCTCCGTCCAAAATTACAGAAATGTGCAAATGGCAGGTGCATGTGTGGGGCACAAGGACGAAGACACTCACATACCCACCACAGTCTGTGTCCCCCAGATGGCTTCCTGCTCATCCAAGAAGGACTCAGCTCAGTTTTCATCCATAAATGTTTATTTGTCCCCGGAGGCCTTCCTGTCACCTACAGCAGCACTTCTCCGCAAGCTCTGCGAATTACAACTCTTTTAAAGGGTACGTTCCAGACAATGAACTTCTTTCCTTCCATCTTCTAAAATGAGATTAACCCAAGAACACTGCAGAGGTTCCGCAACAGGCTTCCAATGATAAGCGTTCCCCTAACAATGTTGTGGGAATATCTCCACACTGCTTCCTAAATCTGAGAAAGTTTGGGAGCCCAAGCTCTGCCTGAAGAAGGATGGCAGATGGGCACAATTCCTAAGAATCTATCAACCTAGAATTCAAGCCCACAGGGGCTGTGAGATCAGAGTTTGCCCCCCAGAGTTATTTCTGGCTTCTCTCCTTCCTACTCCAACCAAATCACACTTCCCTCTTTCTACTCCACCCACAAAGCCCTGATTTCCACCACCACCACCACCACCCCCGCCTCTGGTTACCTCTACCTCATGTCAACTGTGAGACGAAGAGTGGGGGCAAGTCAGGGAGAGTAGCACCAGCAGGAAGGACACTGAATTCTAGGAAGAGGGGCTTCATTTTGTTCTATACCAGAGGTTAGAAAACTGTGACCTATGGGCCAAATCTGGCCCATCATATCTTTTTATAAAGTTTTATTGGAACACAACCGAGCCCATTTGTTTACACAGTTTCTGTGGCTACTCTTGTGCTACAATGGCAGGGTTCAGAGTTGAGACAGAGACCCTATGGTCTACAAAACCTAAAATATTTGCTATCTGGTCCTCTAAAGAAATATTTTTTAAGCCATAAAATTGAGCTGTACAGCAATAACCAGTCTCTACTCAAATACACATACACACAAGTTCATAGTTCATAGTTCAACAGCCAAAAGGTGGAGCCAACCCAAATGTCCATCAATACACAAATTGTGGTATATACATACAAAGGAATATTATTCCACCATAAAAGGAAATCAAGTACTGATTGATACATGCTATGACATGGGTGAACTTCAAATACATTACGCTAAGTAAAAGAAGCCAGACACAAAAGATCAGATATTGTATGGTTCCAATCATATGAAATATCCAGAAGAGGTAAATTCTTGGAGACAACACAGAATGGTGGTTGCCAGGGGCTGGGGGAAGAGAAGAATGGGGAGAAACTGCTTAATGGGAACAGGATTTCCTCTGATGAAAAGGTTTTGGAACTAGGCAGAGGTGGTGGTTGTAGAACACTGTGAAGGTACTAAATACCACTTGATGGCTCACTCTAATATGTTTTTTTTTTTTTTTAGGTTGTGTGAATTTCACCTCAAATTTTTTAACAACTCAAAAAGTACACATTTTTTTTAAGGAGTCAATCTCTGGGGATTTTGGAACAGGGGAGTGACACCATCTGAAATACACCTTCAGGCGAGAACCCAGCAATGCTTACAAAAAGGGAAGTCCTTGGATTACTCCTTGGTGTCTGGAAGAGGACACCACCATGAACAAAAATTAAAAATAAAGGAGAAAAAGCAAATTAGGAAAGGGGGCATTCAGTTTGCCACCTGCTGAGTTTGTCCACCTGTGGGACAACTGGGGGGAATAATAACAGGAAGTTTTTGATGCTGAACTGGGATTTAAGAGCAAGATCAATGCCACAGAAAGAGGTGCAGGATTCATCCTTAAAGCAGTGGTACTGTCATGAGAGACGAGAGGAGAAAGAGCTGGCACAAACAATGGGGAATCCCTAGTTTTACAGGGCAAGGAGATTAAGCATAGCCAGAAAGAGTATCAAAGAAGGGATGGGCAGAGGATCAAGAGGAGGACAGGAGAGAAGGAACTAGGGAGGGACTAGTGCAAAGTCACTGGAGTTGTAGGGAGCAGCAGAGTTCAAAATCTACCTCCTGGTTCTTGACATTTCCTCTGAGATTCTGAGGTTGCTAGGTAAGTGGGGCCATGCATAGGATAAATGGGGACTAAGCAGCTTAGCACCCAAAGGAAATAAGACTCCAAAGCTAGAAGCTCTGCCCTCCCTGGCCCTCTATCATTCCCATGCTTGAAAGGATGGCACAAGCAGCCTCCAACGCATACTTGCTCCCAACCATGGTCCCAGGTCCAAAGCTGAGCTCACTCCCAAAGCAGAGTCATGTTCAACATGCCCGGGGCCCCTCTGCGAACACGTCAATGCAGTTGGTATATGGAACAGTCATGGCTCAAGGTAATTACTACCCGGGGACTTCTGGCATCAGTGGCCACTGACTGGCCAGTGGTCTATTTCTATTTGCTACAATAAATCCTCTACAGTATTACATTAACTTCAAAATGATGACATTTCGTATATAATAGCAAACTGATTCCTTAGAATCAGAATGGATTTGACTTGCCATTATTACCGTAGGTGGGAATCCAAAAAGGCTATAATATATAATATAGCCACATTCTATTTATTCACCCTTGATCTCTCATTTATAATATTAACTGAAGAGGTAAGCACCATGGAGGAGCAAGAATTATTTCTGGTATGACAAGGAAGGGACTTTGTTGGGGCGTGGAGGGGGAGAGGAGGATGCTTAACAAAAAGCAGTAGGATGTCTTTTAGCAAAGGCAAGTTTGTAATGAGTATCAGGCTGACTTTTTAAAATAAGAGCTATTCAGGTGTGAAATGGGCTCCCCCAGAAAAGCCGATGGGAGTCCATCGGCTTTTCTGGGGCCGTAATAATGGGTTAGTCATGTATGACAGCTTGCATAATGGTTACTCCAGTTTGGGAGACTTCGCACAGCCTCCCTGTGATTTATACAGTATCAGTTGGAAAAGCATCCTATTTTGCCATGGAAAATGTTCTGGAGAACCAAGCTCACCGTGGGCTCCTAAGGCGAACACATCGAGTGAACTTCAGGTAGCTATTTGGAAGAAATCCAGCAACCCCTGCATATGCCTTCTTAGAAAAGGTTTCAGAAAAACCTGTAGCCCAGAAGTGACAAACAGGCAGCCTCTGAGCCAAATTCGGCCTACAGGTGTGTTGTAATGGCCCTGCCTAGTTCCTTTGTGGTTTCTGTTCTCGTTTTTAGTATGTGAACCTGTTCCCAGCCCTTCGAACTTGAAAGATGTCGTGAATGCCGCCGGTGGACAGCCCCAGGAGGTGACCACTGCCCAAATGTGAATCACTCCCAGCTGCCCTCTCTAAAGAATTGCCCTCCACCAAACCAGGACCACAGAGCAGCGGCCAGTGACTAACGAACCCAAGGGGGTACAGGGGACAAAAGTCCTCCCTGTCTTGCCTCAAGGTGGGGCCAACATGGTGCAGTTCATGCTACGGAGTCCCCCTTGGGTTCGGGCTGAACCTGGACCCCAGCCAAGGCCACATCCTTGCTTAGCTCCTCCACCTGCCCGTCCTACTTCCTTCCCCTCCCCCCTCCCCAGAGCAGTGCCTCTCAAAGACAGGTCCCCAGACCACGGATGACAAGGGCTTCTCCCCGGAACCTGGTTCCATATGCCAATCTCGAGCCCCACTGGAGATTTTCTGAATCAGAAACTCTGGGAAGAGGGCCCAGGAAGTTGTGTTTCAACAAACCACCCGAGTAATTGTTATATGTGGTTCAGTTTGAGAACCACAACCCCAGTCCTCCTGCGGTGGAATGACATGCTTTCACACGGGCTCCCAACTCCAGTTCTGCCTCCAGAGAACCCACCCATAACAAGAAAGTTCACATAAAAAAAATAAATACCTCTCTTTCTAGCTCCTCTTGGAAATTGCTTCTTTCCCACAAGGAAGCAATCAGCTTGACCCAGAAGGACTGCTGCCCCACTGAAACCGTTTCCGGGTTCCACTGGTTTATACCAGCCTGGCTCACCCATCCTGGCCCAATGGACTAGTCTGGACATTTGCTTTAGCTCTCCAGACTGTAAGCTCCCCGAGATCAGGTCTTGCCTTTCTCATCTCTCTAACCTCAGAGCCTGGCACATTGCTGGCATTGATCTATTTCAATAGAGTTAAGATGAACTGAACCAACTCTGTGAAACTGGCCTACATTCCAGAGACTCAGAGGCAAAATTCACACAATTAAGAGCCCAAGAAACAATCCCTGCAACAAAATAATATAATGACCTCATAGACATTATAGTTATGCATTGGCTATAATTGTGCAAGGATGTAATATGCTGGAGAAATATGCTGGTCGTCATCCTCAACCCCGAAGCCTGCAGATTAATAACCCCTGTAATTTGATCCCAGTCCACCTAAGTGCAGGTGCCACCCCTATTCATTTAACATCTAATTCCTCAAAGTAGGTTTGCAGGCCCCTGACACATGGTTCAAATATTCATGTGGTCTCCTTAGCCGAGAGAGACATTTTTTTTTTTTTTTTATTACAGAATCACGCTGCATGTGAAATAAAACAAACAAAATAAAATCCGGCTGCAAACCTGAGCTCTGGAAATAAAGAAGTCATTTCCAACCCAGCACTAGCTGGCTGCTCTCAAATTATCCATGTAGAAAATTGTCCAAACTTTTCTACCCAAACTGCATTTGTTTCTGATTTTAAACTAAGTTCCGTTCCTAATTTTTCTTCCTTTCTCCAAAGCTTCTATCTTTAGGAAATATGGAGCCCAAGTTCTATAATTTGCACTTCATTTGAACACTAATGAAAAGAAATGCTCTTCCCCTCCAAACTATTTCCTCAGTCAATTACACAAATCCTCTAAGTGGAGTGTGTGAAGTGATTTGTGTCCAAGAACTTAATTAGTACTTAATTCTGGAATTTGTATCTTCTTAAGCCCACATCCTTTTAAGTTTCCACCAAGCTCAAAAAATGGTCCAGGTGTGGTCCCCTACCATAAGATCAAGGCAGAAGCGGATTTGAAGAAGTCAAGAGGAATAAAAGACCATCTGTGTGTTCAAAAATGCAACAGCCCATTGCCTTACATTCCAGGCAGCCTTTCAGCCACCAACGAAGGTCCTTTCAAGTCCATAGAGAGGACATGAGCAAAGAGCACTTGCTTACTTCACAAATAATAGTTGTCTTATTATAAAGAGAAGCCATGCCCATTGTAGAAAAACTGGGGGGAAATACAGAATATAAAGGAAAAAAAATAAAATCAGCTGCCTAGTGATAGCAAACACTTTCATTTTTAACAAAGACTTCCATTTTTTTGTTGTTGAATATACAATAGATACATTATACTGTAAATCTAACTTTGTTTCCATTTCTCTCATTTCCTCCACTTAGAGTAACATTTCCCTGTATCATTCAAAACTGTTTGTATGGGTCTCTTATTCCAGGGAGAGTAAGAACTTGGTGAGGCTGCCTTCACACCCTGCTGGGCTCTTCCCTCCACATCACACGCTCTCGGATCTTGGGGAGGGACAGGGGGTGCGGACTATCTTATTCTTTTTATGTATAAAGCACAGATATATAAACAGCATATCTGGGGTATTAAAATTTTATAGGGGAATGGCAATTAGGGGAAAAAAATGTCCAAAAGACTCCTTGAGGGGGCAATCAAAAAAAAAGGGGGGTTGAGAAACTCTATAGATGACTGTAATATAATTGAGTTAACCAATCCCTTTAATAAAAACCTGCCCACACACACACTTAAGCTATTGCTTGATACTAGACTGTTAAATAAAAGCAAAAACTAAACAAACTTTTCTAATGTCTCTTAATGACCATATGCTCTTTTTCAGAGGAAAAGATATGTTTCCCTATGGTTTGGATCTCCAACAATCTGAGTCATTAAAAGCAGGGAAAATGAAACCGGCCTTCTTGCTGGCAATCTGTGCATCGGCGTTCCCAAGTTCCGTATGTCCATCATTCAATTCGACTCGAGAAGACAGAAAGGAACAGCAAATAAGCCCTCACACATCATCCTCAGCAGAACACCATGAAGCCTGTGCATTTATTCAAACTTTTATTTAGGTTCTTGCTCAAAGTCACACATCTGTTCAGAGGCAGAGCCCAGATCTGGTCCTAAAGTCAGTCCTCTTTCCATCCTCCCCCAGAACAGCAGTGAAGTCACTCTTGGAACTTTCCAGAACTTAGTTCCTCACCTGTAAAATGGAGAGGGTTGGACTAGATTTCTAATCGGAGCTTGCAATTCTAGGCGTCCATATAATCACGTCATCAAGTAGCTAAGTGTCTGGGGCTGTGGGTCAGACCCCAGGTTGTCAAAACCCCTAGAAAATCAATGAAGAACAGCAACCATTCTTCTGCTCTCCTGCCACATTTTGGAAGCGATATGTCCTCACTATCAAGGTGCTGCCCAGAGCCAAGGCTCTCCAGAAAGAATGTGCTGACTTCAACTCCGAAACTACACATCTCTCTCTACCCCTTCCCAGAGCTTTATCTCAGGCTCATTCCCAGTGCTGAGCCTCTGGGGAGAGCTCTGCATGGATGCAGAAGATAAACACCCAGCCCTTAATGAATAGTGTTTTTTCTCCAGGCCATTGTCCTGCTTTTTAGCACTAAACTACAGAGATGCATCAGCATCATAAGAGCACTGTCTAATTAAAAGAAAGTTTTAAGAAGTAGGAGCCCTCATGGGATTCCTCACCAAAGTGCGAGCGTCCCTAAGCTGAGAGCACACACACATTTTAGAAGGTATCCTTGGAGGGCATCATTTCAAGTGCACACAGCTCCCTCCATGATCCATCTGGTACCATGAAGAGGCCTCTCCTGCCAAGGTGCACAGCCAGATGCTGGGAAGGCAATGTGCACGCAGAGGCCGGACGGCCGGTCACATTTCTTCTACTGAGATTCATTATGCAGCCAGGCTATGTTCTCATAAATATTTGTCAGGTTCTGTTCCACAGGTTCTTGCATCTGTGATGGAGCTGGGATCCCTGTGTGGATGTGCCCTGCAGCCTCCCAAGTAAAATGTGCTGCGCAACTGGAAATTACTCTGATTTCATGTGGACGCCTCAATTCAGAGGGCAAAGCAGAATCAATCCTCCCTGACTTTGGTCAGGCACCTTGGACCATTCCCCTGACTCATCTACAGCCATGTGGTGGGCTAAGTCTGCCTGGACCCAAGGAAACCTAATAGCAAGTAAAATCTGCAATGGAAAGCACGTCTTTGAATGTGGAAGAAAAATAAGTGTGCAGAACCTAAACTGCTAATGGAACAGGTGTGCGCACTGTTAGAATTTTGCAAGCCTTTGTTTGCATAAAGCAGTACTGAGAGTTTTCTGCTCACTTTCAAAGCAGGAAATGTGAGACCCCAGGTCTCAAAGGGTTGAAACCCCTTTTTCACTCACCAGAGCTGCAGAATCCCATCTATGACAGAGCTGAAGAACCGCTGACCAGAGGCTTAATTTCATCTGTCCTTCAGCAAATTTCCTAAACATTCTTGTCAGGGACTATAAACCCCCTATTTAAAAATAATTTTCACTATTTCAGTTGGAAAAAGACAATAATTGGGTTTTTTTTAACCTAACAGTAACCACAGTATAACTAAATTCTTTCTCCTGCGGGGTGGGCAGATTAATAAATGCCTTCTTATTCCATGCACATCTTTCCCTCCTGTTTTTCCAAGAAAAATCCCTACCTTCCCAATTTCCTCGTGATTCCTAGGGTCCAGTGCCAAAAGTCCTGGAGTCTAGCACTACATTCTCCTATTCATCTGGGATACCATAAGTCTCCTGAACTATGCACAACATGAAATTAAAATTAAAATGTTATCATGTGATATATTTAATATTTAATAGGATTTTATCTCATTTTACTTGATTTTAAATACAAAACAAATTAAACAAAAACACTCTCAGAAAAGAACACTAATGGGGCCCCTGGGTGGCTCAGTCGTTAAGCATCTGCCTTCGGCTCAGGTCATGATCCCGGGGTACTGGGATCGAGCCCTGCATCGGGCTCCCTGCTCAGCAGGAAGCCTGCTTCTTCTTCTCCCACTACCCCTGCTTGTGTTCCCTCTCTCGCGGTCTCTGTCAAATAAATAAATAAAATCTTTAAAAAAAAAAAAGAAAGAAAGAAAAGAACACTAATGAGCCTGCTTTTTACTTTCATGTGGTCTTCAGGTGACCTTTTACTATAGATGTGTGGTCCTTAATTGGAGAGGGGGAAAAAATATTCTCAAAAGTCTTCTCAGGTCTGTCCCACCCCCCCCCCCAAAAAAAGATCCCAAGGAATATGTTCCCAGTCCCAGAACTCCTGAGCAACCTGCCCAGGAGGAGATGAAAAGGAGACAAAATACACAGCATTCATCAGTACCACCTCTACCTACTGTCCTCTATTCACTCCATCATGGAGTCCCCTTAGGCTGCTCACCCAAGATACAGGTCCTGGGGATAGCTCTAACTCCTCCTTTCCCTCACCTCCCACAACATCACTTGAGTCTCCATGCCCATACCTCCCAAGCATTTCTAAACACCATCCCTTCCTCTCTTCTCCTCTTCCAGCCACGGTCTTCACTCAGGCGCTCTGCACCTCTCAGATGGATTTCCAACCAGCCTCCCAATGGGACTTCAGATCCTCCCAAGTGTTACCAGAGTGCTGGTTTTAAATCACAGATGAGATCACATCATCCCCTGCTTGGAAAACACAGGCTAGAGCCCCACTGCCAAAGGCTGAGACTCAGAATGCCAAACATGACTATGAGGGCCAACATGAGCCGGCCCCAGCCCACCTTTTGATTCCATAGCTACTCAGTTAATGGTAAGGTTCAGGGTGACCTGATGAGCAAACAGATTTAGGTAATGAAGAAAAGGAGAAATAAGGAGAGTAATCACATCCAACAGTACAAAATGCTTATTCTGGGAAGTGGTACCAAATGCTATATATGCATTATCTCAATCTTCTCAACAAGAAGGCAGGCATTATTGTTTGCCCCATTTGTCAATCAGGAAAGCAGATGCACAGCTCATTAAGTAGCATGGGCCGAAGTTCAACCCAAGGAGCGATGACAGAGCCCGTGTCCTTGCTCACTATGCCACACTGCCTCCCGTATGATGTCAACACGGATGGTCTAGGTCACTTGGACCTGGTGGTATGGATCAAGATGCCATTGCAAATACCCACCAGGTACTGCTTACGATACCCACTTCAGCTAAACCCCTTAAATGTGCAAGAGGGTGCCCCTCGCTCAGGCTAAGAGAGGGTCCAGAAGACATCAGGAAGTCTGAGTACCAACTCTAGTAGAAGAGGCCAGGCTCAACCAACACATGCCACCTAAAATGCACCTACTCCAATGGCCTCTCCCAGTCATTCCCAAGTATGTGCCCAGGACCAAGTACACAGAAGGGTTCCATGTCCCACTAACTCTGTGGATGGGTCCATGCTCCTCCCACACTGAGAAACCTACACAGTTGAGAATACATAAGAGGCAGGACACCTCTGCGCCCGGGTCCTCACTGTGCTCTCTTCCCGCACTGCTCAAGCCCCACCCTCTGGCCTAATTACATGGCTACGCCATCTTTCTAGCTTACATAAACCTTCTAGTAAGTGCTCAATAGTTCTTTCTGGGGGAAAAAAAAAAAAAATGAGTGGATAAAAACTTTAGAAAACTTTAGTTTTATCTGTTTTTATGAATTAATAAGAGCAGCACCTGGTTTTAGCCCCAGTGTCTTGTGGACGTGATCAGTGAGCTAGTCTCCCTGAAACGGACCTCTCTGGAGGCTCGGAGTAAAGGAGTCTGGGGACCGGTGAAGATGGGGAACTGGACCGAGGCCCAGCTTGGGCATACAGGCAGCCCTTGTCCCTCATATCCCCGTCTCCTTTCTAGTACCCAGAAAACTCTGCTGCCTTACTTGCAGACACTGCCAGACACACAAAATGTGGTACGATGCACACTCACTCACTCCTGCCCCATGCACACTCACTCTCCAAGATCAAACCACAAATGCAAGGTGGCAAGTGAACAACAAACGCCCTGTGAAAAAGGAATGAAAATCTAACTTTCACAGGCCTCTTCCACTTAGGGATGATAAACGGGACATACCGTTGGCGACATAAACCGTGAGCACGCTGCCCCTTTAAAAATATAACCATCAATCTGTTGTTAAGCCCACAACCAGTTGCAGTATTAATCACACTCTTTTGGCAAGAGAATCCATTTCCCAATAAAGTTTGAGTGGCAGAGAAAAGGCAGAGCCAACAATTGGGAAATAAACTATGCTTCCAAATGATCGAAGGAAAGCTGCTCTTCTTGCTGGCGGCTCTCCCGCCATCCTGCTGCTCACACCAGACACACATAAATACACATGCCACTTTGCTTCCCCCACATCATATTTCCATCACTGCAGAATGCTGTGCAGCTCTGTTCTGGGCCCATTTTTCACTTTGTGCCATTTTTGTATGCTTTGCACAAACCTCCCCTAGAAATCAAGAGACCCTTCTTAAGCACAGCCACCATCTCTGGTTTCTCACAGCTTTTCTCCCCGTCCCCTCTCCTCCTCTGCAGGGAGTCTAGAACCAATCCTGCTAAGCAGCATGTGTGTTCTGCCTCACCTCTTCAACTGGGAGCCCCTAGAAATCAACATCCAAACCTTATTCCTATTTCCCCGATGGCTGGCACAAAGTAAACATTCAATTAATGCAGAGAGTAGGTTTTATTCACTCTAGGAGAAGTTTCTAATAAATGAAGCAGACTTGGGAACCTGTGAACTGTGCTATTCACTAGCATGTCCAAGCACCCAACTCTCAGATGCAACACTCACAATTATAGGTAAGAGGACAAATCCCCACATCTTCTGTTCTTTTCCTTTAAATAGATACTGATAAGCCAGTTTCCCTCCATGCAAATGGTGAGATGTGTTTGACCCATCACCTCTGGAAATGTGGATAGTTACTGTACCTACATTAAGTTGACAGATTAATATGGAATGACTGACATCAGGACAACACTGAGTCCTCCTTCCAATCCATACTATACCTCTCCACTTATTCCGGCCTGGTTTCATGCCCTTTAGAGTTTCTCCAGGTAAATCTAGGCATTCTTTGAACAGAATGATTCCTAGGTACAATTATAGTTGTTGCTATTGTGAATGGTATTGCATTCTTAATTATTGCAGTACAGAGAAAAACTTCATATTGGTATGTTTATATTATCTGACAAACGTACTAAACTCCTTACTACTACTGGTTGGTCTGGTAATTATCTTTTCTTCAAGCAAATGGTATTACATGCAAAAAAAAAAAAAAAAATGACAATTTGTCTTCTCTCTTCCAATCCTTATGACTTTCTTCTTGTTTTACTGTATCACCCCAAACCTTTAATATGTAACAGCAATAATCATGGGTATCCTTACATTTTTAAGATTTTATTTTTTTTATTGAGAGAGCGAGCCCACAAACAGGGCGCGTCAGGAAGAGGCAGAGAGAGAAGCAGGCTTCCCACCCAGCAGGGAGCCCGAAGCAGGGCTCGATCCCAGAACCCTGAGATCATGACCTGAGCTGAAGGCAGACGCTTGACTGACTGAACCACCCAGGGACCCCACTTGTTTCTAACCTTGAAAAAGAATACTTCTAAAATTTATCTATTAAACAATATTTGCAATAGGCTTTTGGAGGAAAGCCTTTATCAGATTAAGGGCATTCCTTTCTATAAAGACTGTATTGTTGTTGCCAATTATTTGCTACCCCTCTCTACCAGGCCCATCTCTACTGGGCCTCTTCCTTCGGGCAAACTATAGATCCCATCACATGATATCAAGATCGACCATAAGACTTTATTTGGCCAATGGATTATGAAAGGGGGTGATGTATGCCACATCCAAGGTGACACCGGCAACCATCCAGTGCTTCCACAGCTCTTCCTCCTCTGCTCCTGGATCACCACATCCCAGGGGCTGTTCCTCCAGCCTGCATTCTGGAATTAAGACTACAGAGAGCAGACACACAGCCAACATGTAACATGAATAGGAAATCAAACTTTGTCATAAACCACTGACATTTGGTGGTTGTCATTGTAGCGTAACTCAGCAAAAGCTGATATGCCATCTATCCCTCTTTGTCTCTGGGCTTTTGTCATAAACAGGTACCTTTTCCACATGCTTTGAGGTCATCATATAGTTATTTTCCTATAATTTGTTAATGTAATGATTACTGAGAGGTTGTCTCAGATTAAATCTGTAGCAGACCACAGGGAAAGGATTTCTCAGATAAAAGGCTAGAATCCAAAACCTGAAGAACTTATCAACACCCAAGAAAAACCAAAAATCCAGCCAAGAAGTGGGCAGAAGACATGAACAGACCTTTCTCCAAAGAGGACATACAAATGGCTAACACACATGAAAAAATTCTCAACATCACTCAGCATCAGGGAAATACAAATCAAAACCACAATGAGATATCACCTCACCCAGGTCAGAATGGCTAAAATTAACAACTCAGGAAATAACAGATGTTGGCAAGGATGCAGAGAAAGGAGAACCCTCTTACACTGTTGGTGGGAATGCAAACTGGTGCAGCCATTCTGGAGAACAGTATGGAAGATCCTCAGAATTTTAAAAATAGAGCTACCCTTCGACCCAGCAGTTCCACTACTAGGTATTTACCCAAAGGATACAATCTAAAGGGGCACCTGCACCCCAATGTTTATAGCAGCAATGTCCACAATAGCCGAACTATGGAAAGAGCCCAGATGTCCACTGACAGATGAATGGATAAAGATGATGTGGTGTGTATATATATGTGTATGTATATGTCTGTGTGTGTGTGTGTGTGTATATGGAGTGTGTATATAGATAGATGTAATGGAATATTACTGTCATCAAAAAGAATGAAATCTTGCCATTTGCAAAGACATGGATGGAGCCAGAGGATATTATGCTACACGAAATAAGTCAGGAAGACAAGTATGAGATGATTCACTCATATGTGGAATTTAAGAAACAAAACAGATGAACAGAGGAGAAGGGAAGGAAAAATAAACTAAGATGAAAACACAGAAGGAGGCGAACCATAAGAGACTCCTAACTCTAGGAAACAAACTGGGGGTTGCTGGAGGGGAGGTGGGTGGGGGGATGGGGTAACTGGGTGATGAGCATTAAGAAGGGCTCGTGATGTAATGAGCACTGGGCGTTCTGTGCAACTGATGAATCACGAAATTCTACCCCTGAAACTACTACTACACTATATGTTAAGTAAATTGATTTTAAATAAAAAGTTAAAAAAAATCTATAGCAGACTACAGGGGAATGTCATAAAAAAAGACATGACCGCCAGCTGAGCTGTGAGCTATATGTGGGCACCCAATCTCCCCACCCCCTCCCCTATCCTTAGAATGTGGGTTCCACTTGCCTTTTCCACTCCAGAGACCACTCCAAGGACACAGCCTTGAGATGGTGATATGGCGGTGAAAACACCTGCACAGTGTATGTGACTGGGCCCAGTTAGGGCCTCTTTAGGAACTCTTAAGATTAGCAGGCAGGTGCAGGGATCCATTCATCTTGCTGCTGCCCAAAACGAGCCTCATAGGTAAGTTCCTATGGTTTTTATTAAAATTGCCACCTTCCAACCTGGAGTGGCTGCCTCTTTGGTCTCTACCCGTCCTCTGAGTACAGGGTCTGGTTTCATATTACACCTGGGAAGCTCATGAGAGATTTGTGAACCAACAGAGATGTTAGTCTCCATCAAAAAAAAAAAAAAAAAAATAGTGCTGTCCTTCTATAATACAGCATTGTCACTGGAAGGTGGCTGCCCCTCCCAGAACTACACTTAGCAGCATCAAGTATGGCCATGCAACTAACTCTCATCAACAGAAATGCTCTATCACTTGCAGGCCCAACACTGTCATAAAGCAGGCTGAGATGCTCCACGTGCTCCCTTGGGATTCCAGGGCCTTAGTAGTGGTTGATGGAGGGAGCCTGGGTCCATGAATCACCATATGGGACACCTGACAACCCCTGTACCATTTTGTGAGCAAGAAATAAACCCCTGTTGCATAAGGAA
Organism: Halichoerus grypus; assembly: GCF_964656455.1. NCBI lineage: Eukaryota > Metazoa > Chordata > Mammalia > Carnivora > Phocidae > Halichoerus > Halichoerus grypus. The sequence continues at coordinate 122,355,169 of NC_135721.1, forward strand.
GCTTATTAGAGTAACTACTGTTACCCTACTATACTATCTTGTACTCCAGGAATAAATCCAACCACGTATTTTTTTTAAATGTTAGATTTAGAATGTTAACACTGTATTTCAGATTTTAACTGAAACAGACTTTTAAGATCTCTTCTCTGGTACCATCTTTAGTTTTGACTTTGGTATTAAGCTTCAGAAAACAAGAGCAGCTTTCCCCTTGTTATGTCGCTGGAACAACATATACAACGCAGGGACTATCCATATTAAATTGGGTAGGCCTTATGATTTGGGGAAGGGGTAAAGTTTTCACCACTGTTCCAATTTCTTCAGCAACCATTGTTCTAATCAGGTTCCCCCCCCCCATTAATCTGGTGGCCAACTCAGAAATCTCTTTTCCCATCAGTCCATTCATTTCATATGGGATTTCATATTTGTGTACAATTGTACATCCAATTCACTTACCACAGCTAAGTTGCTTCTGTACCTGTATTTTATATGAAACTTCCTCTTTTTATCCTTGATGAGTCTCACCAGAGACTTGCTCATTTTTCTAATTCTTTCAAAAAATATTTGGCTTTGTGAATCATTGTTACTCTCCAGACCTCCTTTATTGATTTCTACCCTACCTTATTATTTCAAACCTTCTGATTTCATTGGGTCAGGGAACATGGTCAGAATGATGTCATTTCTTAGAACCTGGAGACTTTCGGGTCTATAATATGATCTACTTTTGTGAAAATTCCATGTGTGCCCCAAAATAGGCATTTCGTGTTTTCTGGGTACAAGCTTATTAGTCATGTTATCCAAATTTTTTATACTCTTACTTTTGTCTGATCTGTTTCCAAGAAGAGTACATTTAAATCTCTACCTACAATGGTAGATTTATCTATGTATTACTATAAATCTGAAAATTATTTCTTTATATAGCTTAAGGCTATACTATTGGTTATATTCATGACTATTACATTTTCTTGGAATATTGTGGCACTTCCAGAATACATCATCAGTTTTCATCTCTTTTCATGTTGTTCATCTTAAATTCTAGTTCATCTGATACTGAAACCATGAGCCTGGTGTTATCTTATTTTCCTGGAATGTCATTTTTATCCCTTTATTTTCAACCCTGCTCTGTGCTTTTATGTGATTCTCTTAAAACCACAGATTGCTGGATCTTTTTTGTAACTCCATCTAGGAGTCCCCAGGTCTTAATCAGTGAGATTAACCTGTTTATACTGTAATCAATGATACTGGAGGATTGATTTCTTCATCCCTTTTTGTGTTTTCGATTTACTGAGCTTTTTCTTTCTACTTTCCTATCTCTTGCTCAATCAATCCAATTTTCCTTACTTTTTCCTACTGCTAGTTGGAAATATTTTGGTTGTCCCTAACTTACAAAGACCCATATTTATACTCTTTTCCCCTCTTAATAGAGAAAGGTTACCCATGACCATGTCCTCCCCACAGTTAAGACACATGTACTGACTGCCCCTACCTCTGATCTTTCATACATACTCAGGCACACTTCAGTTCTCACGTTGGCATCGCCTGGAAATTTAGCTCCAGATGGGTTATGGGTCCCCTGCCACCACTGTTCCTGGCCTAAGCAAAACCCTGAGCAAAGAAGGAGGCCAGCAGACCATACTTTGTTTATCACGTTGATTAGAACCAGAATTCTTCTGTTCACTTACTTTTTGGTAGCGTGATTCAGAATCATGCTTTTATGAATATTCTTGTTTTAATAGCTTTATCTAAGGTATAATTTACATACCACAAAATTCACCAATTGTAAGTGTGATTCACTGATTAGTATTATGTTTACAGTTGTGCCACCATCATCACACTCCTCTTTTAAACATTTCCATGACCCCAAAAGACCCCTCGTGCCTCCTTGCAGTCAACCCTTTTTCTCACACCTCCAGCCCCCAGAGAGTCACTGATTTACTGTGTCCACTAATTTGCTGTTTTCTGAACATTTCACATAAAGGTAATCTTCTAAGGGGTGGTCTTTTCTGCCTGGCTTTTTCACTTAGCATCAGGTTCCTGAGGCTCATTCTTCCTGTGGCCTGTATCAATATTTCATTTTACTGCTGAGGATGACTGTGATAAGCATGGGCCACATTTTGTTTATCCATATCCCAGTTTCTGGACATTGGGCTGGTTTCCATTTTTTGACTATTCTGAATCATGTTCCTGTAAACATTTAAGTCTTTCCATGAACACAGGTCTCCTTTCTCTTGGGGAGGTACTTAGGAGTGGAATTGCTGGGTCACAGGATAAATTTATGTTGAATTTCTACAAGAAACTGTCAGGCTTCTTCCAAAGTGGCTGTACCTTTTGAGATGCCCACCAGCCACATAGGAGGGTTCTAGGTTCTCCACATCTCTGCCAACACTTGCTATTTTGTCTTTATTACACTCATTCTATGGGTACATTTATTATTTTTATAGTTAGAAAAAACAGAGTATATGAAAATTAGGTCTATGTCCTGTGATCTCCCAATGAAGTGAAGGGGTGGGGAGAAGCAAAAACAAATAGACCAAAATAGTAAACATGATTGCTTCCAGATGACAGGGTTAGGGGTATTTCTTCTATCCACCTTCCTGTAACTATCTTCTCGATAAGGAACAGGTGGTTACTTTTATAATAAAAAAATTAACTTTAATAGGAGTTTTACAGCTAATACAACCTCATTCTTCCTACATTCACATTCCCCAACAATGGCAATAAGATAGTAAAATTTCCCTCCAGCCTCCAGATTAACCTGCAGAGTAGTTGTTAGTTTTATTAAGCTCCAGAGAACTGCAGAGCTTCCAAGACCCTCTCTCCAGTCAGCTAATAGGCTGGGTGCACAGCTGCCGCTGCCATCCCTCCCACAATGCTTTCCGTGCCAGCAATGGGACACTCGGCTACTCAGAGACACCTTATTCCGTTCCAAGCATCCTGTGATCGTCCAGGCTCTCCCCAACCCACATTTGGCCTCTACACCAAACTCTACAAGACATATGGTCTTCAAGTAGCTCTGCTAGAGATCACAAAGGCTGCCTCATCATACATAAATGTAAATGCTATGTCTCAGCCCATCAACTAGAAATCTTGAATTCATCCATCGAGTATTAACTAAGCACCAACTCTGCATAAAGCACCTTCCTCCATGCCCTTGAGTTTACAATCTAATAATAAACCACATACCTTTCCAAGTGTGGGTCACTAAGGATCCTAAGGAACAAACACACACAAAGGGTCAATGGGAGTTTAAAAAAGGAATCTTTCTTTTTCTAGCTGTGAGATGAAAGAGGTTTCCAGGAAAAGTCATCAGTGAGTTTGGGGTGTCAGTTGAGTACAGAACTCCGAGGTCCAGGAATTACAGGATGGCTCAAGACAAGCATTGAGGAGGCAAGACAAAGGAAAAACTCCCCTTCCTTGCACCCAGTTTCCCTCTCAAATGCTTCTTCCCCGTTCTTCATTCCCCATCACCACCAAGTGTCTTGTCTCCCTGCAGAAACCCATACCCAGTCTACCCTGCTATAAATGAATGCCTTCGGTGACTGCAAGTCCAAATGCAGCCAGGCAAGGGCGCTCTAATTCAACTTGTCCAAAATGAGGAAGGCCCAGAAGTACCACCAGAGTTGTATTTATTCTACATTATGACAGGGCACTTAAAAGCTCTACAACCTTTTAAGAATGTAACATGTGACAAAAGAATGACTTAACATCATATGCTACCATTTTATGCTAAACACCATACTTTCCTGAAGAATTTCACAAATGACTAACATAAAGAGCCAAAGCAAAACCTTCAACTAGAGGGGATTGTGTTTTTTGGCCTGATGAATGACTTGCACTCAGTAATAGGGAGTCAGCCAAGCCACCAAGCGTGAATTACTAATTTTCAAAAGACCAAAAAAATAATAAAATACATTCAACCTTAAAACTATTCTGAACATAATCTTCCTTTGAGGATTCAGAATGCCTGGAAACACTTGAAATTTGTGAATAAGGACCACGATTTTAGGTTGTCACATCCATACAAAGTTAGTCAATAAAACCCAGCAGGCTTAGATATTACTAATCCTCCTGGTTCCAAGCTAAAAAGAATTGCTCTTCTAATAGTAAATATAGGTATACACCAGAACTGGGTATAGGAGATGTGCCCATTAAAGAATGTCACTGATTTTAATTTATTCCAGGTTTATTGCATACAGCAAAATTCACCCTTTACTGGTACACAGTTCTTTAAATTTCGACAACCTTACATAATCCGTGTAATCACCACTACAATCAAAATAGAGAATATGTTCATCATCCCCCCAAAATTCTTCCTTTCTCTTTATGGTGAACCCCTCCCCCCCTCCCCCTAGTCCCCAGCAACCCAAAATCTAATTTCTGTTCCTATCACTTCGCCTTGTCCAGATTATCCCATAAGTGGAGGACAGTACTTAGCTTCTGAGTCTGGCTTCTTTCACTTAGTATCTTTTCAGAGTTCTCTGTGTTGTTGCATTGATTTTGCTTTTTAGCTGAAGGAGAACTGGAACATCCACATGGGTACGGGTGGCCTCACACCAAGTTCTTTGTCATTGTTCCTAAGGTGGGAAACTCATTTTCAGGGCCCCGTGTAAAACCTCCTACCTTCTCTGAATATTAAAAATGGGACAAATCATATGTCGAGAGCACAGCAATATTTTCAAAGAGCAGAGCTCTAAGCCCTGAGCTTTTGTTCAAGGACACAAACTCTAGCCTCTGGACCTCAGGGAGGGACTCCAGCACTGCAGGGACCCAGAACGCACTGGGTAAACTCACCTGAACGGCAACATGATGGACTGGTCAACTTGGATAATGCTATTTTAGTTCCAAAGTAAAACAATCCTACTGGGCATATTTCTTAAGTAAAACAGATTTTTTTTTTTTTTTTACGCTGGGGTGTGTGTGTGTGTGTGTAAAACTGGCTCTGAAACATTTCCAAAAGTGGAACTTCCAAAGAGCTCAGAGCAAAGGCAGTACTTTTTGGATGTGTGATCAGAGGCCTAAGGTAACTCTTGAAGGGCAACAAGTATTCCGGTAAGTGAGGCAGAAATAGGAGGAGCCTGGTCAAATTGTTCCTTGTGTCCCTTTCCCAGGTTACCAGAAAGAGGGGCCAAGGCTCCCAGCAGAGATAGCCAGGTGCTTCCCCTCACCACCCACCACCAGAAGATCTCATTCTAGTCCTCATTTCCATCATTGTGCATGCACTCCTACACCTGCATATGCTACAAGTATTTACTGAGGGCCCTCCCTAGTGACTACACCAAGCTCATCAGGAGGCATGATTTACATCCTATGCAACAAGCCAGAAAACACAGAATCTAAGTGGAGATGGTGTGGAGTTCAAATCTCTCCTCTTGGCCCTTTAACCCTGGCCTTACCCCCCCCCCCACCCCGCCAACTCCCTAGCAAGGTCACCCAGACAAAGCCTGATGACCAAGGTGTTCAAACCAGGCATTCACTCTGCCCAACCCATTCAGGCAAATGCTGCTATGCCCATCCTTGTGGGCCGGGTATGTAGCTTCATACCAGTGAGCCTGGGGGGCCTTTCAAACAGCTCTCCTGACAAAATTTTCACTTCTGAGTAACAACTTGGTTCTGGAACTCCCATTACCTAGGGAAAGAACACCTCATTCTAAAGCAGTCTAGATTCTAGAACCACCATATCTCTTGTTCATACACAAGAAGAGAACAGTAGCTTGGGAAAGTGACAAATTCTCTAAATCTTGTTTTTCTCATCCATAGAGTTAATAATCCCTCCCTGCTGCCAGAATTAAATAATGCATAATAATAGCAGATATTAATTGAAAGCATATACCATGAAATATGCATTACTTTCATTATTGACTTTAATCCATTCAACCAATCCTAGGAGGTAGAATACCCTTATCCCTAATTAACAGAGGAGGAAAATAAAGCTCAGAGATGCTGAGCAACTTGCTCAAAACCACTAGCAGGTAAGTGGTACAGTGAGGATGTCAACTTTTCTCTTGCCAACTACATTTAACCTTATTCTACTTCTGACCATCAGTCCCAAAGAAGTCATAATGAATGGTTTAGAAGTTTCATAAAGATGCTCCTCGTGGTTTGAGGGGAGAAAAATCAGGAAAAAATTAAACATCCAAAAACCAGCTTTTGCTAACATAAATCTGCAGGGTTTCAAATCATTACAATGAATAGTTTATGAAGACCTGCTGAAGAGAGGTGTTCATCTCCTCCCCCTCCACAAAGCCCACAGATATTACAGTAAATAAGTACAAACAGGACAATGTCAAAGAAGTAATAAGAACCTTTGGTGAACTGATGAAAACCAGAGAACAGGTGCGGTAGTGCTGGTAGCAGAACCAGGACACATAGAGAAGAGGAGGAGGAGCCAGAATCATCAAGAGGAAGAGGCTGCCTCCCATCATGGAAGCCCCAGTGTGAGCAGACATGGATACCAGGAATGGGCAGAAGGGTAGGAGTGAGAGGAAACTGTCCGCAAGAAGGTTACCTGTGTTGGCCTCCCCCTGCAGCAACTCAGCCATCACCCCTCACCTCTTTCCCCAAGAGCAACAAATGAGTTTTCCCAGGCCAAAACAGGAGCGATAATTTTTAAAGATGCTTAATCTCCCAATGGGCTGCTGAAGCTTCCAGAGTGAGGATCATCATCCCAGAATATGTTCCTTTTTGACTAAGCATGAGGGGAAGGGAGTGTCACAGCTCATCTGCTTTGGCCCCATCCATGTCCAAGTGAAGCCTGCCAATCAGCTCAGCTGCCCGTGGACTTGGTGGTGGACAAAGCCACTCCAGTTATCTGTAGCTGTCACCTTCGTCTTGCATGGCTAGAATAAACTAAAACCATCAAACACTTGGGGGAAAAAAATACCACAGAGAAGTGAGCCAAACTACCAGAATGGACTCCAAGGAAAATAGAGATAACCCTGGAAACAGACAAGAACTTTCAAAGTATTCTTAATATCTTCCAAGATATTGAAACACACACACACACACAAACAAGAACCAACAGGTGACCATTTAAAAAAGAAAAAAGCAAAGGTGCCTCAGTGGCTCAGTCGGTTAAGCATCCGAATCTTGATTTTGGCTCAGGTCATGATCTCAGGGTTGTGAGATTGAGCCCCATTGTCGGGCTCCATGCTGGGGGTGGAGCCTGCTTAAGATTCTCTCTCTCCTTCTCCCTCTGCCCCTTCCCCCTCTTAAAAAAAAAAAAAGAAAAAAGCAATCAAAGAACCAAAAAAAAAACGAGTTTATTGAAATTAAGAAGATGCCTACTAAAACAAACCAAAAAAAAAAAAAAAAAAAAAACTGGGAGAAAAATTTAAGGAAATCTCTCAGAATACAGAGCAAAGAGAGAAATATCTGAACAATGAAAGACAGAGAGACAAAGAAGGCCAGGCAATGGCGTAAATATCTACTAGGAGCTCCTAGACACATAAGTGGAGAGAAAGCAATTATCACAAAAATTTTTAAATTTCACAGAATTGAAGAACGCAGTAAGACTGAAAGGGCCCATCAAGTACTAAGTAGGATAAATGAAAAATACCATATAGAAAACATCCTAAAGGCATCCAAATTGGCAAAGAAGAAGTCAAACTCTCTTTGCAGATGATATGATACTTTATGTGGAAAACCCAAAAGACTCCACCCCAAAACTGCTAAAACTCATACAGGAATTCAGTAAAGTGGCAGGATATAAAATCAATGCACAGAAATCAGTGGCAATCCTATACACCAACAAGACAGAAGAAAGAGAAATTAAGGAGTCGATCCCATTTACAATTGCACCCAAAACCATAAGATACCTAGGAATAAATCTAACCAAAGAGGCAAGGGATCTGTACTCAGAAAACTATAAAATACTCATGAAAGAAATTGAGGAAGACACAAAGAAATGGAAAAACGTTGATGCTCATGGATTGGAGGAACAAATATTGTGAAGATGTCAATGCTACCTAGAGCAATCTACACATTCAATGCAATCCCTATCAAAATACCATCAACTTTTTTCAAAGAAATGGAGCAAATAATCCTAAAATTTGTATGGAACCAGAAAAGACCCCGAATAGCCAGAGGAATATGGAAAAGGAAAAGCAAAGCTGGCGGCATCACAATTCCGAACTTCCAGCTCTATCACAAAGCTGTAATCATCAAGACAGTATGGTACTGGCACAAAAACAGACACATAGATCAATGGAACAGAATAGAGAGCCCAGAAATGGACCCTCAACTCTATGGTCAAATAACCTTCAACAAAGCAGGAAAGAATGTCCAATGGAAAAAAGACGGTCTCTTCAACAAATGGTGTTGGGAAAACTGGACAGCCACATGCAGAAGAATGAAACTGGACCATTTCCTTACACCACACACAAAAATAGACTCCAAATGGTTGAAAGACCTCAATGTGAGACAGGAGTCCATCAAAATCCTAAAGGAGAACACAGGCAGCAACCTCTTTGACCTCAGCCGCAGCAACTGCTTCCTAGAAACATTGCCAAAGGCAAGGGAAGCAAGGGCAAAAATGAACTATTGGGACTTCATCAAGATAAAAAACTTTTGCACAGCAAAGGAAACAGTTAACAAAACCAAAAGACAACTTACAGAATGGGAGAAGATATTTGCAAATGACATATCAGATAAAGGGCTAGTATCCAAAATCTTTAAAGAACTTCTTAAACTCAACACCCAAAGAACAAATGATCCAATCAAGAAATGGGCAGAAGTGGGGCACCTGGGTGGCTCAGTCATTAAGCGTTTGCCTTCAGCTTAAGTCATGATTCCAGGGTCCTGGGATAGAGCCTCGCATCAGGCTCCCTCCTCCGTGGAATGCCTGCTTCTCCCTCTCCCACTCCCCCTGCTTGTGTTCCCTCTCTCGCTGTGTCTCTGTCAAATAAATAAATAAAATCTTCAAAAAAAAAAAAGAAAAAGAAAAAGAAATGGGCAGAAGACATGAACAGACATTTTTCCAAAGAAGACATCCAAATGGCCAACAGACACATGAAAAAGTGCTCAACATGGCTCGGCATCAGGGAAATCCAAATCAAAACCTCAATGAGATATCACCTCACACCAGTCAGAATGGCTAAAATTAATAAGTCAGGAAACAACAGATGTTGGCGGGAATGCAGAGAAAGGGGAACCCTCCTACACTGTTGGTGGGAATGCAAGCTGGTGCAGCCACTCAAACAGTATGGAGGTTCCTCAAAAAGTTGAAAATGGAACTACCCTATGATCCAGCAATTGCACTACAGGGTATTTACCCCAAAGATACAAATGTAGGGATCCGAAGGGGTATGTGCACCCTGATGTTTATAGCAGCAATGTCCACAATAGCCAAACTGTGGAAAGAGCCAAGATGTCCATCGACAGATGAATGGATAAAGAAGATGTGGTATAGGGTGCCTGGGTGGCTCAGATGGTTAAGCGTCTGCCTTCGGCTCAGGTCATGATCCCAGGGTCCTGGGATCGAGTCCCGCATCGGGCTCCCTGCTCGGCAGGGAGCCTGCTTCTGCCTCTCTCTCTGTCTCTTATGAATAAATAAAATCTTCGAAAAAAAAAAAAAAGATGATGATGTGCTATATATATACAATGGAATATTATGCAGCCATCAAAAGCAATGAATGCTTGCCATTTGCAATGATGTGGATGGAACTGGAGGGTGTTATGCTGAGCGAAATAAGTCAGAGAAAGACATGTATCATACGACCTCACTGATACGAGGAATTCTTAATCTCAGGAAACAAACTGAGGGCTGCTGGAGCAGGGGGTGGGGTGGGAGGGATGGGGTGGCTGGGTGATGGACATTGGGGAGGGTATGTGCTATGGTGAGTGCTGTGAATTGTGTGAGACTGTTGAATCACAGACCTGTACCTCTGAAAGAAATAATACATTAGATGTTTAAAAAAAGAAGAAGAAGAAAATAGCAGGAGGGGAAGAATGAAGGGGGGGAAATCGGAGGGGGAGACGAACCATGAGAGACTATGGACTCTGAAAAACAAACAGGGTTCTAGAGGGGAGGGGAGTGGGGGGATGGGTTAGCCTGGTGATGGGTATTCAAGAGGGCACGTTCTGCATGGAGCACTGGGTGTTACGCGCAAACAATGAATCATGGAACACTACATCAAAAACTAATGATGTAATGTATGGTGATTAACATAATAATAAAAAACAAAAACAAAAACAAAAAGAAAACATCCTAAAATCCTCCAGGGGTGTGTATGTTAGAGGCATCATGTAGGCAAAACCAAAAAGATTACCAGTAAAAGAATTAGAATTTTAAGTGTCCAGCTAACTAGCTGAATTACTAATTATTAATCCACAGAATATTAGAGGAAAGTGAACATGTTTTGAAATGTCAAGAACAGAATTATTTTGACTCAATTTTTTTTTCAATCCTCAAAAACAAGAAGTGTTCCATATACCTATCCATTTTAATCAGGAATATAGTCAAACAAAATGAAAAGGAACCAAGAAGGTAGGGAATTCTGTAAAGAGAAGTGTTCCAGGAGAGCAAGAAGCAGACACCCCAGGAAGACGGCTGAGCAGCAGGCCCACGAGGCAGGTAGAACATAGGAGAGCCCGTCACAAAAAATGACTCAACAGTCAGGAGGCAGTAGGGATGTGGTGAAGGAGGCATCTCCTTCCTCCACCGCCAAGAAAAACGAAAGACGATTAGAAAGCAAAAAGCTGCACAAGAAAGTCAGGTTCGAACACAGTCGAAATGTGACACACTGTGATTCTAGCCACTGATGGAATGGTAAAGAAAGCAAATTCCTCTGACCTTGGTGCCTGAGGGGACACAGTTCTGATTGCAGAGGCATCCGTGCCTCTCTTGCCCAAAAAACAAAGCATCAGACAGGGGCATGTGAGTTTTATTTTTGGACAGTGGTCCCAGGTGGCAGGACTGGGCAGAGTGGGACAGGGAAGGAGGGAAGGTCAATGCAAGCGTACACTACAGAGCTGATCTCCACTGGGAGCAACCCAGAACCCACCCCACTAGGAACCCTCCACAAATTATCTGCCTAGGGAAAAAAGATGGGAATATTACCCACTGGCTTCCATCCCCTGTTAATCAAGGGCTGCCCTGGGGGCCTGGCATTTCCAGAGGTGTCTATACATCAGAATGGCTCAGCAGGAGTCTTCCCAGATGCTGCAGCAGCAAAATCCCAGGACAGAAAGTGAGAAACACAGTGTACGATCTAGAATTGTATTTTCTATGTGCATGTAATACTTTGTGATAATGACTATGTAAATGAGAGACACAAATAGTATGTAGACATTAGCACTGCTCACCAAATATTTTAGGCTCTCAGCTTTCACAGCCTATGATGGAATCATACTCTTTGGCCCCTTGTGGTTGAGTGGGACCATGTGAGCAGTTCTGGCCAATGCACTGAAGTGAGAAGTGATATCCCACTTCCATTCAGGACACTTAAATGCTGCCATAAGACACTCCGAGGCCTGCTTTCCATCTGCTATAGTGAACAACAACACTGCAGATCACAGTTATTCCATTTCCATGAGTTGTTGAGGAAAGAACACCCAACACAGAGGCTCCAACCCACCCCGATGGACCTGAGCTTGTAAGAGCAATAACTTCCACTTCAAGCCTTTGAGACCTGGAGATTATTTGTTACTGGAGCCTAACCTAGCCCATCCTGACTGATTCAACTAAATGCCTTATGATGTTTTGAGGGGAAACCAAGAAAAGGGATGACAACACACCAAGTAGTAATAATGTTTCTGCTCAACTGGGAGAATTCCAAGAAAAGTTCTTACATTTTCTCTTTTTAAATTTCACATCATAAGCACGTATTATTATGTATAGAAGACAAACAAAACTCAAGTAAGGGAAAGTGCGGTCATCTAGGAAGAGAGACTGGTAGGCAGGCCATTTCTGCTGTGTGCTTACTAGGAAAACTCCTGTAGCTTTTCCACCTCATAAAATACACAAATCTCTCCAAGTAGAAGGACAAGTCCTAAATGCTCAGAAGTTTACTCCAGCTTTACAATACACCTATCTTGAAAGTCTTCTAAACATGCAGTAATGTTTTCAGGGGCCGTGGGCTATTTCTACTCCCTACTTCCAAACTCCCCCAAGAACTTGTACAGATTTTGCTAATAGGGATTATTTTTCCCCAAAGAGAAAAAGCTCTTAGAAAATCCATTTTCCAAAGCTCATCAAGGGGGACAACCTGCGCTGTACTCATGCATTCTCACACCTGTACACACACACACACACACACACACACACGTGCGTGCCACAGGTCGGTATCTTCCATCAGTTCTGGGACCTGTCATCCAATTTCTTCCATGGTCCTCTGTCTTCCAAACAGCAGCCAGAGCAATCCTTAGAAAGTTCATCAGTCCACGTAACTTCCCGAGCTCCAACAGCTTCCCACTGCACTTAAGGAATGAAATCTAAGCTCCCAACCACGGCATTCAAGGTTCTCTGTTCCACACCAACCATGATGATCTCTCCCTTGGTCCCTGAACAAACCAAACTATTCGCCCACCTCAGGGCCCCCTGCTTGCTGTTCCCCCCTCCCACACTACTCCTCTCAGGGCTCTTGGCCAGGCCTCCTCCCTTCTCAGTCTTCAGCCTGCATGCCACTTCCCCTGGGGAAGGCTTCCCCAAACACCACCATCCAGAATGGAGCCCCTGTCCTCCTCATTCTCCCAGTGTTCCGTTCCTTCCCTTCAGAGAATGCACAGCAATCCTAGTTCTCTTGCATAGTTACCTGCTCAGGTGTGTGTTGCCAGAGGTCTTCGTCTGGTGCGTGGCTGCATCGCCAGCATTTAGAACAGTGCCCGTACAAAAAAAGTGTAGATTACCTGTTGTCTAATGAATATAGCAGGCAGGCAGCGTACCCGACCGTGAGAGGGCAAAGGGACGTGCACAGCAAGTGCAGAGAAAGACACAAGCAGGTCATCCCTGGAGGAGACTGCTAGAAGACAATGCTGCAGCTGAGCTTTGAGGGACGGTCAGGAGTTAGGTACCCACAGGAAAGGAAAACGGGTGTGCAGAGGCCCAGCAGCCTGAAAGAGCCTGCCGGGTGGAAACAGAGCTAGTGCCTGGGGAGACGGGGTGCTCAGAGGCCCAGATATCCCCTCACCCTCCCTCCCTCCCTCTCTCTCTCTCTACATTTTGGAGATTAAGTCCCACTCCCACTCGGGACCTGGGAAGAGCATTCACACCAACCACCTCTGCCTTAGGAGGGACAAAGCCCATCTCAGAAAGGAGGCCAGGCCCGTGCGCCTGAGGTCAGGTTCCAGGCCCGCTAGCTGGCCTGTTATCAAGCAGTTTTACATCCAGTGATACCTTGCACTTCTGCCCTGTCACCTGTCATCTCTCCCACCAGCTCTGAGAGGTAAATCACTGTTATTATTTTTTCAGCTTTACAGCTGAGAACTGAGGACTGTGGAGATTAAGTGACAGCATCAGCAGCTGGCCAGGATTAGAATTCAGAACCCGTGGTTGCACACAAGGCCCAAGGCCCACAGCCCTCACATTTCTGGGCACTCAGACCAGGAGGACCTGTGGAGTCAATGTGTCAGTGTGGCTCCCCTACCCCCAGCTCCCCAAAATCTCCCAGCTGTCACTTTCTTCTCTCCCCCTTCCCCCCCCCCCAAACCCTTCCACATTCTCCAAAGCTTTTTGGCTATTTAGATTAACAACAGCCTACCACCTGCCTTCAGATCGGGGATCAGATCACTGCCTTCTCTTCTTGACAGTGTCCAAACTGCAAGGTTAGTCAACTCCCGGGCTAAACAGGGGCTGTGACCCCCAGAACCGCACAGAAAGAACCCTGAGGAGCTGGCTCACTGGAAAGAGCCTCATGATAACTGAGGCCTAATCCTCATGCAGGAGTGTGCTCCCATTCCTCCTCCCAGGAGCTCTGGACAGAAGGGCTTCCTCCACTCTTGGCCAGCTCCCGACCCAGCAGACTTCCCATCCACAGCCCTGCCTGCCCGGAATACTAACAAGGGCCCTTCCAGATGCACAGAGAAAGCCAGACAATCCCTCACAGCCCCCAGGGTCTGGCTGGACAGGGCTGGAATCCAGTGCATGAATGGGGCAGGCCAGCTCATCATGGTTCGGTTGGTACACAGGGACTAGAGGAGGCCCCTGCTCCCAGGGGGACAAGGAATGAGGGCAAAAGGCTGTTGGCTGATGAGGCTGGAGGCCCCCGGGCTGCCCTTCCAGATGGCATAAATCAGCTGGTATGGCTTTACAGCTTCCTGCCACCCAGCACACAGGCAGGCACCTGCCAGCACAAAGACCCAACGTAAGTTTGGAGCAGATTAAATTAAAAAACCGAAGCTTCCAAGCACCAGGAAGCCTGGCAACCATAAATCTACCTGCAAAGGAGTACACAGAACACCGGGCAAACCAGCTTCCTCTAGGTTACTGATGAGTGCTGGCCTCTGCAAGCGCATCCCAGCAAGGCCCAGTAAGGGAGCCAGGAATGGACATCTCAGCAAAGGAGGCCTGCGGCAGTGAAGAGGGGTATCTGGGCTGTGGGGTCAAAGGTCACCTCAAATTCCAGTGCTGTGGCTTCTGGGCTGTGTGACTTCAGGCAGGTCACCTAAGCTCTCTTTCCTAGCTCAGAAAATGGAGTCAAATCAAAGGGACCTTGCAGAGTCATGACAAGCACCTGCCCCACAAGCACCCCTCAAAAATGGCAGCCATGACAACAAAATTGATGAAAATGTAGGAAAGTAAAAGTAATGGACACAGAACATTAATGACAGCTAACGGGGCACTCACTCTGTGCCAGGCACTATTCTTTCTTTCAATCTGCACAATTCCATGACAAGATGCCATTAGAGTTGGGTTTGCAGATGGAGAAGTGGAGGCACAGAGAGGCTGAGTCATTTGCCCAAGGTCACACAGCTGGTCATGGATGGTGCTAGGATTCAAGCCCAGGCAGCCAGACTCCTCTGGGATGGGAAATAGTACACTCCCCCAACTCCTGGAATTTGAAAGCCAGAAGGAAAACAAGGATCATTTTTCCCACATTCATTTCACAGAGAGAGACACCTGAGCCCAGAGAACAAAAGAATATTGCCCGCTCACCCCCTACCCCAGTAAATACTGCATCAGCATTCACTAAATAGAAAGCTCTCCATGATCTGTCAAGCCCACTCTTCAAATAAGTGACTTTTTTCTTTTTTGAGGGCTCCCTTACCCTATGGGGTGAGATCTTCAAAGACTGCGCTGAAGCCTCAGCATTTGTCCTGAACCTGATGGAGTATGTCCTTACAAGGATAAAGAACGGACTCAATACTGCTGGAAGCTGACCCCATAGTTTGAAGCAAACCAAATTATATGTTTAAGCAAAAAAATTACTTCGAAGATAAATGCTAAGCACAGCAATGGTCTACAAAGGCTCTGTTTTAAGTACTCGTGCTCCAGGACCCTGGGTCTGGCGGCACATGAGACGTTCAGTAATTGCATATCCGGCTTTCAGAAACTTTTAAGTGGTTTCGTGTTTTGATTTCCCTCACATATGCAGTGGCCTGCCTAGTGTGAAATGGCTTCATCCATTCTGACACATATTTCTGCTACCACCCCCTAACGGGCTGCCCCCTGCAGTCGCCCTCACTGGGCTGGGCTCTGGCAGAAGCAGTATTTATACCAGCCTTGCACAAAGTCCCCGAATCAGGGCACACCTCTTCTTCATGCCATGTGTCCTGGGTGAAGGCAGCCTGATGGCTATGTCATGCCCCCAACTACACACACACACACACGGGCATTTCTCCATAATAGTAATGAACAAGTCTTTACACCATGACCAGGGGAGTGTGTCTAAATCTATCCACCCTCTATACTCCAAGACCCCCCCCCAAAAAAAAAGAACAAGGATTTCCTAGATGTATGCAGAATCTTACAGTTCACAAAAGAATTTCAGACCTACCAATGTGCTTTGAATACCATGACACCCAGTGTGATCAGTGGGTCAGGAATGAAGTTCTGCTAGCCACAGATGAAAGAAGTATGGATCAGAGAGGGAAAGAAATTTTGTGAAGGACACACAGCAAGTTGGGAAGGAGGATAGACCATGCACATTAGTCGGCCTACCCTAGTCTGATGCTCCCCGTGGCCTTTTTCCCCTCCCTGCTCTGGGCTTACTTCCTGACGGCACCTGGGGTGCCTGCTGATAGGACAACTTGCATCCCCACCCCATCAAAGTTATTCAATTTGCCCAAACAAGTATTCCACCCCTACCTCTCAACCTTCCCCTCTACAAGTGGTGTTTCTCAACCCCACCTGCCCCCATCCACCTCTGGGGCTCTGACTTGGTCTAAAAGTTTCATTCACATTCTTGCAAATGCAATCCTACCAGGCCAACACACAGCTCCTTGTCAAGGACATGCTAGGACTGCCCCCACCCAGCCCACGGCAGCTGGAGATGCCACCCCTCTCCATATCCCCACAGCACTTGATTCTTCCTCACTGGGTCATTATTCCTGGTCTTGGGACTTGTCTTCCGTTAGGCTGGAGGCACCTAGAGGGCAGGAACCACGGTGTGTTTGCCCTGCAAGTTCCCAAGGCCTCACACAATGCCTGATACCTAGCATGGACTCAATCACAGCTAATAATGTGTATTAGCTGCATTCATCCTGAAAGGAAGGTCTGTTCGTATTCCATAGAAAGAGGTTTACCTACGCAAGAACAGCCCCCTTGAGAAATTCAAGAATATGGACAGAACGTACAATCACTGCACTGGGTCAGTTAAGAGTCGCCTTACACTCAGGCAACACCCAAATCTGTCTGTGAATGAAATCAGAACTCCACCAAGGAGGAAAGCTTACGCATCATCAAGACATTAGGCCTTGAAATAGAGCCTGAAGCCCCAACCCCCCCCACCCCCAGACCTCGGGGCTGATTCCACATGGTTTTCATTCCAAAACCATCACAAAAGGTCTCTTTCATTCCTGAGTTAGGGTCAGGGACTGAAGGGGCTCTTATCCCAGGCCCTGCATGACAGAGCTCACAGCCTCATGGGGAAAAGAAATAGACAACCTGACAATGACAAAACAACAGAAAAACACAGGTGGCTAACTTTGCCTTTTTATCCTAACACTCTGATGCCACGTAGACACGCTCATTACCAAATTTAAGTTGATTTACAGATTACTTCCGAAAGATAAAGATAAAAACATTTAAGTTCTCGGGCACCTGGGTGGCTCAGTCGGTTAAGCATCTGCCTTTGTCTCAGGTCATGATCTTGGGGTCCTGGGATTGAGCCCTGATTTGGGCTCCCTGCTCAGCAGGGGAGTCTGCCCCTCCCCACCGCCACCCCGCTTGTGCGCTTTCTCTCAAATAAATCTTAAAAAAAAAAAAAAAATTAAGTCCTCTGAACCTGTTTTCTAATAGTACCAGGATAAAATGTAGACCTTGTGGGATCTACTGGGGATAGAGTCCATGAGATAAGGTACACAAAACACTCTCCGCAATGAAAAGCACAAACGGGTTCGTGCTTTTAGCTTTAATGTTGGCAATCAATCAGCAGTCTTATAGGGAAGAACCTAGACTGGAGTCTGTAAACATGAGTTCAAATCCCAGCTCCATCTCTTTCCAACGATAAAGGAAACATTTACCACAGTAGAGGTAGTAAATGCTCAATAAAGCATTGCTAGTAGTATGTTATTTTTGTCAACTATTTTGCCTATTTCAAAGGTGGTTGAGAAAATGGGCATTCACAATCTGCATATCCATAGATACCCAGGTGTTGGAAGCAGGGAGAGGGAATGATAGAAGTTTAAAAATTCAGATTCATGATTCTTCAACATGGCTGCCTACATGGAACTACCTGGGTGACCTCCCCTGACAGCCTGGCAGGGACATGAGAGTAGGGACAATTCTCAGGAGAGACCCAAAAAAAAAAAAAAAAAAAAAAAAACACTGTATGTTGACTGTCTCAGATTAGATATCTACTTAAGTTTAGAAGAAAACTAGATTTTCATTGGAGGTCATGGATACACACACACATACCCATATGAGACCCCAGACAATTTTTTAAATGTGTTTAACTCATGCTGGGAAATGAAATATTCAACTGACCTAATTTTTACATTGGGAATAAGAGACATAAGTGTGTTTTTAGCAAATCTAACAAAATATTTACTCCATTTCAACATGAAGTTGTAAAGAGTCAGAGAGAAACAGAGTATGGCAGATCATGTCAATCAGCCACCCCCATCCCTTTGCTGTTCCCCAAAGGTCCCTGCTTGCAGAAATCTCCTGCCTACACCACAGATGACCTGCATCTCAGTGTAAGGGCATTTGCTGGCCAGGGGCAGACACTTCCTTGTCCCTTGGTGGGTAATTACAGTGTGTCGGACACAGACCTTGGCACGTCCCCAGAACGACCGCGCTCAGTTGCCCACAGCACAAAACCCCGCTCAGTAACCTAGTCTTTGTGGGTTTTCCTCACTTCCCTGTCCCACGACCCCTCTAACAGGCGCTTCCTGGGAATAAACCTCCAGAATAAACCACTTGCATCCAAATCCTTTTCTCAAGGTGTGCCGGGGGGGGGGGGGGGGGTGTGGGAGAGGCACCAAAACTAAGACACAACAAAAAAAAAACAGAAAAATATAGAAGGATGGAATGAAAGCAAGAAGAAAGTAACTAATGGGCAGGTAAACTTGGAAGGAAAGGGGAGATGCGATTAGGACTGAGTAACAAAGGGCAAAGACCAGACATGAAATGTCCACTTCCTCGACCAAGTGGCCTGGCCCCTAGTTACAACCACCCCACCTCACCTGACCCCATCCCAGTCTGGCCATCAGCCAAGCCCGTAAGCTCATTCATCCCTCCAAAGGCTCGAACATCCCCTGGTCTACCGGTGGCGGTCAACACTGGCCTCTTGTCCCTGGGTCTCCCAGCCAATGCAGAGAACAAAGTCTGGCCCCACCCTCCTCCAAAACCACAGGTGGAGACCTTGGGTCAGACAACCGACCCCATGAGGTTAGGTACCTTCCAGAAGTGCAGGTGCAACAGCAACCTACGCTCTTGATGAAGACCCCCTGGTGGAGACAAATCTCTTTCCCAAAACACGTGCTGTCACAAGAGGCAAATTTTAGAACCTTGCTGAGTGCCTTTTAAGATGAAACCAAAGCAAAGTCCATAAGACCCCAACTGGGACACCATTCTCTGACTTTGCAGAGCTTTTTATGAATCCTGTGTTCTCAGTGGCGGAATAAACCCCTCAAAGGGGAAAAAGATTGTTGGGGGGGAGGCAAAATAATCTTACATATTACAAGGGTTTGTGGCTCCACCCTACCTGGCAAAATCTTATTCCTCTTAACTTCACAGAGAGGAGGAGTTAGTTAAAAAAAAAAAAAAAAAGAAAATTCCTACATATATACGTAAGAAGGCTCCTTAGGAGAGTGATAATGGGGAAAAAAGCTTTAAAAACACGATGTAATGATGAAAAGCCTATTCTGGACTCACTTTCAACTCCTTTTAGGAAATAAGTCCACCCCAGTAAGAATGTAACTTCTACCTCTCATCTAATATCCTGTGAAAAACAAACATCACAGAAAAATGCATGGCAAGCAGGCATTTTAAAACTGTGCACGTGTTCACCACACCTAATTGCACTTTGTAACTTTTATAGTGCTTTTCTCAAATTCCAGAGATTATCTTCAACTCCACCACTTTGTAGTGAGGCAACAGAAAGCAAGAAAGATCATCATCTTTCAACACCTACCATGTGGAAAGCTCATTCTGGGTCACAGAATAAAGCTCTGAAAATGTCAACATCAGGAGTCTTGCCCTCTCCCACCATCTCCCTTGAACACAGCTCCTAGCACAGGCTACCCTGGGGCCTCTGGCAAAGTTTTGGTGCATTTCCTTAAACTCAGCACATCCAAATGGGACCCATCTCTCCCCCAAATTTACTGTTTCCCAAAGCCCCAAGGCCACCAGCTAGATCAACCATTTCCTGAGGCCCCAGGCAAAAATATTGGGGTATGTGTCATCCAGCCACTCATCAAAGCAGCCCAGGTCCAGCCTTTGAAATCCGCTACACCCAGGTTCAAAGCCCAGCTCTGCCACTTACCGACTCCGGCAAGCTATTTAACCTCTCTGAGCTACCGTATCTACCATAGCTACCTTCCTTGCATACTATGGTTACGGTTTAGACACAATAAGTTATGTAAAATGCTTAGTATTAGCCCATAATCAAGCCACAGAGTAGGCACTCAACCTATTGAGTGCCTATTGCTTTTTGTTTTTTTTAAAGATTTATTTGGTGGTGGGAGGAGCAGAGGAAGAGAACCTCAAGCAGACGCCACACTGAGCACAGAGCCCGACGCAAGGCTTGATCTCACGACCCTGAGATCATGATCTGAGCCGAAACCAAGCATCAGATGCTCAACCAACTGAACACCCAGACACCCGTAGGCTTGCTATTTTTGCTGCTATCACGGACACTGGGGAAATCTTTACTCTCTGGATTTCTCAAATGGCAGCATGGTATCACTGAAAAGCATGACACGGCAGACAAAGTCTCATCCCAGCCCCATTACTGATTAAGGCAGATTCTTTGCAGAATCCATCTTCCTCTAGATAATGCATGTAACACACACAGCAGATGCCCGATACCAAGTGTGGTGGCTGCCCTGCACCTAATTACATGCTATTCCAAATGTCCTCTAATTGTTTCTCACACAGAACAGTTTTCAAGTACCTGGCCATTCAGGGGTGCAAAATATCAAAGGGGTCCCTGGTTCCCAAGGCCCTCTTACCAAGAAGAAAATCAGGCGTAACAAGAAAAACTTGGCTCTTATCTAGGCCTGCAAGGCCTGAGCATAGGGTCAGAAGACCAGAGGAAGGCAGAGTATGGTCAAGGCCATGGGTAAGGGGGTTTAAGGTAGGGCTGCAGTAGAAGCAGGATAGAAATGCACCTTTTCAGGCCCCCCCTCAAGTCTAGGAAGCCCATGTGCTTTCACAAACCCTCCAGATGTTTCCAATGCCCACTAAGTTTGGGCCACTGGACTGTTCAAATGGAATCTGAAGCTTCCAGCTTCACGTCTATCCCCACTTTCCTGCTTCAAAGGGCCAACAGCTTAGCAGACTAACTGTTGTTCATGCTCTTCTCTGCACTTTCTTGTGGACTCCTAGGACACCAAATTCTCCACGTCTGCATCCTAAGTAATGCATAAGGGCAAAGTGAAAATATTAAATAAAATAGCGTATTAACCATGGCTCATGGCAGGGTTTCAGTTTCAATGGTCCCTTTCTCCTTTGACCCTTGGTGGAAAGTGCTTCATTCAAGGGTGGCTGAGAAAGTCGAGCCCTGAACAAATGCAACCTTCAACACACCAGGTACTAGCTTCCAACATCCAGGGCATGGTGGGCACCAAGGCCCTTCATCTGCAAGGAGACAAAAGGCTCAGGGAGAGACCGCTCCAGGCAGAATGGGGTTGGATCAGCTAAGGCTTTCCCAGATGTGACACAAGCCAACAGCCAACAGTAGCCTTGTGCAGCCACTAAACCGGGTGGTTACCCCCTGAGCAAACCGCCTGCTCTCTCTGGGCCTCCTCAGTAAAATCAAGGTTTAGACTGGTTCTCCCAAGATCCTGTCCAGCTCCATGCAGCTGAATCTAAAAGTTCAGTAAAACAGCAAAAAGAAGGTAAAGGGTTAATGTTCCTCCACCCATATGACTTCCAGTTTGGAAACAGACAGATATGTGGAGAGAATGAAAATTAAAGGTAAATAAATATTTTTAAATTTTTTAACTTTTCTATTTCTGTTTCCATTTAAGGGGGGAAAGGGATACAGACTGCTTTAAAGAATTTTCAGGTGAAATGAAGATGCCAAGCAGGACTCAGAACGCTCAAGGAGAGTCAAGGGTAGGGAAGAGGGGAGGTCTCAGATTGAGATGCAGCGAGGGATGTGCAGGAGACAGCTAGTTTACAGAGGCTGGACATTTCATCTTCCCCGCTATTCATCACCTTTAGAAAAGTTTGCTCTAAGAAAAGGCAGCAAAAAGGAAACGATGAAAAACATGCATTTACCAATGCGCTTCACTAACTTCTCCTGAAAACACGGCAATACAATTTGAAGAATTTTATGTTGTCTGGTTAAAAGAAAATACAAGACAGCACCTTCCATTATTTAAGTTGGAATAAATGATGTAACAGAAAAAATTTAAAAACGACAGTCATTTTAATGCCAAGTTCAGGCTTCCTGGTTAATGTCTCAACAGGCAGACAGAATCAACTGCATTAACAGGCACTTTGTTCTCAACCTGAAGGATCAATATTACAATTACAAAATGCCAGCAGAAATTAAAACACATTTACTCAGTGAGGGTTATCTAAACACAAGAAGGGAGGGGTAGGATCTCAAGGAACTCAGTTCCTATGTGGTGGTTACAATACTCCAGACAGCCTGGAAAGAAATGGCATCTTGATCTGACCTCTTCTATATTTGTTCATGTAAATACCTTAATATCAGAGGTCATTAGTGAATGTTGAGCCATTGCTCCATATAGGGAATCATTCCCAATGCACACGGACTTTAGGCGTAACAGCAGACAGGACAAGCTGAAGAAATGGGAGAAAAAAATGTGGCCGATTGTATTTTCCAAAGATGGCGGCTACCATCTCTCCCACAGCAGGGGTTCTTCTGCAGTGTGATCTCCACGCTCTCTAAGACGGAGAGTCCGTATCTCCACCCCCGAGTCAGGTGGGCCCTCGGAGGGCTCTGACCGAGAGAACATGGTAGAAATAACATTGTGCTGGGTCCGAACACAGCTCTTAACTGGCCTGACATCTCTGTTTCCTGCCTCCTGGAATGCTAGTCTTCTCAGCTGCCATACTGTGAGCAGCTCAAGCCCCACAGAGAAGCTGCTAGTGGGCACTCTGGTTGACCCAAGGCAGATACCCAGCGTCAGCTGCCACCGATGTGAGAAAGCCATACCGCAAGTCCCAACACCACCTGTCTATAATCTCCTAACACACCCGAGGAAGGGAATGCCCAGCTGAGTCCAGTCAACCCACAGCACCATGAGAGACAGGAATACATTTAGTGAAGTCACTAAATTTGGGGGGCATCGTTAGACAGCAAGAGATAACCAAAACATGTGATGAGAGACAGAGTTAGAGTGGGAGCAGATAAAGAATCTGCTCTCCCGAGGGTCTTCTATCAGAGTTGTGCTTATCTGCTTTGAGGACCTCTGCAAAAAAACAGCACACCAAATCCCCAACATCCCAGTGGGGGAGGGGAGTACTTGAAGCCAACACTGTGAAAGACAAAATAAATATCTTACCAGACACACCGTTTTAAGGGTGCTGAAGTCACTGCTCTGAGCCATGCAGTGGGACAAGCAAAACTGAATTTTTAAGGTCTGAAATCCAAAAAGGCTTTTAGAAATGCAAATAACCTTTTCCCTCTTTAAGTCTCTATTTTAAAGTAATAAGAAATCCATTAGCCAAATGCATTGCCTCCAGCACTAATCTAGGATAAAGTCACTTAAATTGCAAGGCCAGACCCCACTGCCCCACAGTAATTTGATGGCCATACCTGAGGAGCTGGCTAAGGAGGTCAAGCCCTTACTGAATTGTCCTATTTTGCCCACCCCCCTTCTCTGCTGTTTTCCTTACTCTCCGGTACACAATAAAGCAATGGGTAAGAAGCAAGTGTCACTAGGCTGGTGCTGTGGTCATGTAAATGGTAGTTTCAGGACAGTATGGGAGAGGGAGCAGCATTCATCAGTGATAGGAAGAGGATACACACAGCAGACGGTAGCCGGACAACAAAATGAATCTGGGGCCCAGGCCTCCGGATTGCTTGGTTGGAAAGTGGTAGTGCATGCTATTCAGAACTCACCAGATACAGAGGTTTCAAGGGTCTCCAAAGCTTAGCTACCACAGGCATCCACCAGGGCAGGAGATCGGCCTGGTTCTCAACTCTGAGCTCTTAGCTGTGGGACCTGACTTCACACACTGCCTTTGGCCCCTGAATTTCACATTTAAACTCAGTATACTTTGTGTTCATTTTTTCATCCAAAATTTATTTAGCACCAATGTGCTGGGGGCAGAGGACAGGGCAATAAGTAAATCAGACAGGATCCCTCTCTTCACTTAGACATTAGAGGGAAAAAGACAAGTAACAAGCAAAACACCAGAAAGACAGTAAGTCAATACAGGAAAAAACAGGAGATATGACAGAGTAGGACTAGATGACAAAGGCCAGTTTAGGTTAGGTGGCAGAGAAAGACCGCCCTGATATGGTGGCATTTAAGCTAAGGCCTAAAAGAAGGGATTTGGAGAAAAAGCATTCCAGGCAGCAAGCTCAGCATGTGCAAAGGTCCTGAGGCCAAAAAGGAGCTTGGCATGTTCTAGAAAGTTAAAGGGGGGGACCAAAGGCTGGGTGAGAGAGAAGGAGGGAGGTGAGAGGTGGGAAAGGAGCTGACAATAAAGGCAAGGATTTGAGAGAGAATGGTGAAAAGCTTGACTGTTACCTCAGGCACAATGGGAAGCGATGAGAGGATTTTAAGTAGGAAAATGACT
The DNA here is from genome assembly GCF_964656455.1 of Halichoerus grypus. NCBI lineage: Eukaryota > Metazoa > Chordata > Mammalia > Carnivora > Phocidae > Halichoerus > Halichoerus grypus. The sequence continues at coordinate 122,379,707 of NC_135721.1, forward strand.
AAATCGGGTTGATGACTTTGAAAACTGTCCCACAGTTAGGATAGTGGTTACCTCTGAAGGGGAATATTGACTGGGAAGAGACAGAGGGGAGCTTCTAGAGTGTTGGCGACATCCTATTTCTTCATCAGGGCACTGTTCATGTGGCTGCCTTCAGTTTGTGAAAATTCATCAAGCTGTACACTTAAGATACGTGTCCCTTTGTATATATGTGGTATATTCCAATAAAACATTTACTAAAAATCACTCAGGCTTCTCCCAGGGAATGGATTCTAGAGTACCAAGGGAAGAGGTAAGGAAGTCAGTTAGAAAACCCATGTAGATGCCTGGGGGAGAGTAGGGGGTGGTTTGGGTGGGCCTGGGGCACCAGAGAAGACAAACAGAGGGAGTCAGAAACACCTGCTTTCAGATGGGGCAGGCCTCTCTTCTGACCTCACATCTCAGCATCCGGGAAAGTCATTCCCATCCTGAACTGGCCCCAAGGATTAGAGCCCCAGCTCCGGTGACAGGGTGGTACCACCCAGATCAAGTTCACGGTGGGAAGGAGGGGAGAAATTCAGGTAACACCAGAGACACAGATGTTTATCCAACAATAATGAATCTGTTGAATATTTATGAAGCATCTACTAGGTCTCAGTTGTTGGGAATGGCTGGAAGAGAAAAGATGGGGGGCTGGGAAGGACAGGGAAGCACGAGTATAGTGTGGATGGGGTGAGTCAGGAGTAAAGGGCAGAGAAGCAGCCCAGACATTAGCAGGCAGCTGAGGCCCTCCGTTCAGTTTGGGCACAGAGAGTCCCCACACGAGCCCCAGGAGAAAATATACCTGTTCACACTATCCGTATGGGACCTTGGGAACAGTCCCACAATAGGACTTCTTTAGCTCTTTACCAGAGATTTATAGATCCACTTCATTTAGGGTTTTTTTTTTTTTGAAGATCTAGGTTCTGTGTTCTGTTTAAAAAAAAAAAAAAAACAAACCTGTTTAAAGAAAAAGGAATAATCTAGTGAGAAATGGACCTCAAAAGCAGAGAGCTAGAGAGCCCAAGTCCTCACTTGGAAAGGGAAGGAACAAACTGATATCGAAAGAAATTTGTATAATGGATTATTACTCTGAGAATTAATCACCTTTTGAGAAACAGGTCATGCTAATTATTCCTGGAGTGGGCAAACAGCTCTTCAAATGAGCTGCTAGTTATCAGACTTTCGTGCTTAGCTGAGTCAGCCACAGCATCTGTTTAAAAAATAAAAACTCATTTGCATGTCACTGTTCAGTGCCAATGGGGACATCATCTCATCACCATGCACCAACACATTTAACATTTCCCTGAAGAAGACATTCTCTTCTGACCTCCCTCCCAACCCAGGTGGGAAGTCTCCAATCCACTTGAATGGAAATATGTCCTCATATGCAGATGAGGATACAACCAAGAAACCCAAATGACATCTATTGATTTAGCAGACACTAGACCCACACACTGATAAGAGAAGGCCAGTCCATGCACTCCAGTGGCATACGTACGACCAGACATCTAACATCTACAGTAGGAGGATGGATGATTTTTATTTGATTGGCTGGAAGGCAAAATGGTGGGAACACTTGCAAGCCACACTTCGACAAACACATACCCATCCTAAAAGACAAATAAATTCAATCTATCCAACACCAAAGGGTGCCAAGAACTATGAGTAGGAGACTGCAGGGTAGAAATGGGGCTCCTCCGTGCTAGCCAACAGGAGAATTTCCATACGGGGTAACGAGAATGTACTTGCCTTAAAAATCCAAAATTGTTCATTTCTTCTGACACCATTCTGTTCCGTGTTATGTAATACAAAGGGCATGCAAGGGTCAGGAAACTAGATAAATGATGAAATTTGAGGCTGTGTGGAAAACACAAGACAGAGGAAGGGAAAAGGAGGACTGCTTTCAAGGTAAGATCCTAGCGTGTCTGGAATGAAAAAGGATGAAAATAAAATCCGTTATGGATTACCAGGAAGTTCCACTAGTTTGGATGAATCAAACCAGCTTCAAAAAGGACTATTTCATAAGGGAGTTGAAACTCAAAGGCTGAATTAGGAGATTCATGCACAACTCTTATTAACCCCATATGGCCCAAATAAGCAGAATAAGGACAGGTGCTGCTTTCTCCACCTCTGGGCGTTGGGGTTCTAGATGCAACTCATTCACGAGACAAATATGTCTCCTGCTTTAATTAAACTCCTCCTCTCATCAAGGGAAGGAGAAATAATCCCAATCTAACATCTCATCCATGATGAACTTTGCCGTCTCTCTTCTGTTTCCAAATGAATTTGGCTTATTAAAAAAGTAATGAGCTATTAATTAACTCTACACTCATACAAAGCTGTTTAATTCTCAATCCAATTAGCAGCAATCTGTTGAAGGATTCTAACGATTATTTTAAATTTGCTAACAGAAACATCTTTTCACTTTCCATAAGTTATTTATAGAAGAGCTCACATTGGATCCTGCTTGGTTTTTAATTTGATAACACTTTTATTAAGTGCTCTCACTCTTCTCCCATCACCACTGCACTGTCACCACTGCAAAGCCCAGAAATAGTATCCCAGGTCGGCTGCCTGGCCAGGACGGTGCACCCTCCTGTCCTTGAAACTCTCTCCAAAAGATGAGCTCTATGGAGAAGGGGAAATCTGTCCTTCCCATGTCATTCTCAAACTAGAGACAAAACTCAAGTATAAACCAAGGTGGGCATAACACTTCCAGAGGAAAGACTGAACGTCTGGGGATGCTGGTGGGGTTGGATGTGGTGGGGAGAGAAGCAGGCATGTAATTTTCCTAACGGATGCAACAGAGCATGCCTGAGCCTCTTAGGAAAGCACACTGAATCCCGCTGCATTCCTGTGTGGAATGGTTACTATAACCGCTATGCTAAAATGCAAAAATATTACGTGATCTTTTTATACGTGTGCTCTTTATGATTGGCCTTTCTGTACTCATTAGTCTAGATGGACGTATACAGTACGTCAAGGGCTATATACTCCCAACTACGGATCAAGTAAAGACACACACATACACAAACTCCACATAAAATGTGTTTACACACAAGCTTTACTCTTCCCTATAAAATGTAAGAGATTAGACTTTTCGGCGTGCCCCTCTCTCTGCTTCTCCAAGATTGTACAAGAGATAAACCGATTTCGTAGTATTGCTGTCGAGAAATATCTGGAGAAAAAGCTGAGGAAGTAGCAGATTCACTAGCTTTCTCCTAACATCTGAGGAGGAACAGGAGATGGGTTCCTCTCCCATCTCTCACATCTCCTCCTTGGGACACCAAGACACAATATGCATCATGTTTAAGAAAACAGAATCTAGGGGCGCCTGGAGGCTCAGTCGGTTGAGCAGCCGACTCTTGATTTCAGCTCAGGTCACGATCTCAGGGTTGTGGGGTTAAGCCCCACATCAGGCTCCGTGCTCTGTGTGGATCTGCTTGTCCCGCTCCCTCTGCTCCTCCCCCCCTGCTCTCTAAAATAAATGAGTAAACGCTTAAAAAAAAAAAAATCTTAAAAAAAAAAAAAAGAATTTAGAGCCAAACTTCCCTGAACCTACTGGCTCTATGTGCCTTTGGGCAAGTTAGTGAACCTCCCTGTGCCTCAGTTTAGTCATCTAAACAAATAGGAACAATAGTAGTACCTACCTCACAGGGTTGTTAGGATTAAATGAATCTCTCTAGAGCTCTTACAACAACGTGCCTGGTACAAAGCATATGGTCTATTATTTCTAAATAAGATTAACTCCAGCTAAGCACTTCTCCTTATAAAATATATAGAGCTGGGAATGCTGCAAGGTCATTATCTCACCAGTAACAGCAATGGAAGGAAGGGGAGGGAAGGAAGGGCCAGAAGCTCAAATTACAGAGAACATTTGGCCATAGTGTAAAATTTCTTATAGGCTTTTTTTTCTCTGTTTTTTTTTTTTTTTTTTTAAGATTTTTTATTTATTTGACACAGAGAGAGAGGGGGAGAGAGGGAGAGAGCAAGCACAAGCAGGGGGAGGGGCAGAGGGAGAAGCAGGCTCCCCGCTGAGCAGGGAGCCCGACGCGGGGCTCGATCCCAGGACCCTGGGATCATGACCTGAGCCGAAGGCAGCCGCTTAACCAACTGAGCCACCCAGGCGCCCCTCTGCTTCTTTTTTAAGAAAACATAGGTAGGGTGTTAAATTAGGTGGCTTACATTTTGAGCCCTCACTCGTGTTATTATTTATTAAATGTCATTATTCATTAAAATGCTAATAGTTCAAAAAATAAAAAAATAAAATGCTAATAATTCACTAGGTTTTTTAAAAATTAAACAGGACCTTGAAAAAAACTGAATTTAAATAAGTTGAATATTAATGGAGCAGGAGGCCTGGGGGAGTGTATTGCGGAAACTAGTGATTTATTTTACAAAAAAAGATTCATAGTTATAAATAGTATTAATAATAACAGTAATAATAGCCAGCATTTATTGAGCATTACCCACATGCCAGGCAGTACACTGCTCAGCAGGTTACATGCACCATCTCATTCACGTGAAGATGTGTACAGAGACGAGATGCTGGTCGTTCTCTCCTCTCTGGGTTACCCACCTCTCTCTCTCTCTCTCTGTCTCGCTCATATCTCCTTTCCCCAATTACTCACACCCTGTAGCTAATGCCCCAAGAAGACCATTTGGAAGGAGATGCCCAATTCCAGTATCCCTGCCCTAGAAGGTCAAGCAGGAGCTAAGAACATTCCCAGGAGAGAGGGGACCAGGCAGATGAATGAAGCCTGGTTTAGCCCTAAAGCTGGAGGCCAAGGTCTTCGCATGGACCTGAATATCCAATGGGTCAAGTCGAAGAACACACGAGCATTTAAATCCAAAGCCCCATCACTGAATGTTATCTGGGGATTCTCCACTTTGTCCATGTTTCCCAAACAGAAATCTTGGTTTCCCTTGGTTACTCCAACACTGATGCCATAGAGCGTGGTTCTCACTCAGGGATGATTTTTGTCCCTCGGGGAACTCTCAGTAATGTCCAGACTCATTTTTGCTTGTCACAACTGGGTAAGGAAAAGCTCCTGCCGGCATCTAGTGGGGAGTGGTCAGAGATACTGCTCAACATCCTACAAGGCACAGGATTGCCCCACGACAAAGGGCTGCCCTGCTGAAAATGGCAATTCAATTTCTAAATTTGAGCCAAGGATGAGAACCCCTGCCCTCACGTGGCTTACAAACAGCACAGCCTTTAGATCCAGACAGGCCAGACCATGGCTCAATCACAAGCAGTCGGACAGCCTTTGGCAAGGGGCAGTCCCTGAACCTCTTCTTGCTCACCTACACAACTGAACCCTGGTAAAGTCATTTGAAAATACCCAGCACAGCACTGCACACTCAGCAAACTATGGCTATTACCACCATGGGTTTGTCCTCAAAGAACTCGCGTCATCTCTTCTGTATCAGTACCAGCTCTAGGTATTAGTTGGAAACCTTACCTTTGGGTAATGAGTTCCAAACGGTAATTCTAACTGATCCTTGCAGGGGACTGAGCTCATGACTTAGGCCCCATTAGCACCACATAAGAATCTACGGAGTTGGCCAAACAAAGGTACAAGGAATAGCTGTTCCATTTGATAATGCTCAGCAGCTGAATCAACACAATCCAAGTACATCAACCAGAGGATCCACCCTCTGGAATCAAGAGTCTCAACTTCCACACTGAACCAGGGACTCCCAAATATCCCCACTGCACCATCAGGTCTTCATGGGGATTATAAACCAGAACACACAAATGGTGGGGGGTTAAAGGAGACAAGGTTAACAAAACACTGAAGGCCTTGCCTTAAACAGTGTTCATTAAATCATGTTAATAGTCTATCATGTTATTATATATTAATATCAAACTAATAACCTAACAGGATGACACAAAAGCCTAACAGACTCTACCAGACTTACGTGATAATGAAGAATGGCAATGTTTGCCCACCTGCCTTATTTACTCAAATGATGCCTCCTCACACTTCTTAGTTTACACATGATCTCCTCCAGGAAGCCCTGCTTGGTGGCCCTCACCCCAGGTCTAGCTGCCCCTCTGTGTTCTGGTATTCAGTGGGCTCCCCACCACCACAATTGCCTTCCTGCTCTACTCTCTTTTTCCACCACATGTTGTGAGCTCTGCACGGCAGAGAATACATTTTTGTCAGGGTCTATGTTTGCGACATGTGGCATAGGGCTCCTATGTGCCATGGCTAAAGAGCCACCAACTGTGGATTTCACGTGGGCTGAAACACAGCTGTATCAGATAGCTCTTGCCACAAAAATACCAGCCCCAAGCTCAGTGGTTTAAAGCAAAAATCGTTAGTCTGTGCTCACACATCTGTAAGTTGTCTGGAGGGCAAAAGAGCTGGCACGGCTCAGCTGGGGTCCAGGTCTGTTCCACAGGACTCTCCTCCTCCTTGGACCCATGGACCAGCCACCCATGTTCTTCACGTGGAAATGACCAAACACAAAAGAGGCAAACAGAAACATGGTCCTTCTTGAGGCTTAGGCACAGACATGTCCACCTATATTTTACTGGCTGAAGCAAGTCCTATGGATGATGCCAACCTTATTGGGTCAAGAAATGGGCTACATCTCTGCTAGGAGGAAGGGCAAAAACCATGTGGCTAGAGGATGGGATGAAAAATTGGGGGAAACAGTCTAGCAGGAGAACTCTTGCAGGGAAGGGAGGGGGCTGTTTTTACATACTTTGGGAGTCTGTGTGCATTTATGGAATATTTATCCCAGACCTCTATCATCAGGAGTTAGCGTCCATGTTATCCCATAACAGTATCCAGCACTATGCTGCTACTGCTTATGAACTGCCCCAAGGTCACACAAGCAGAGAGGAATAGGGCTTTCCATGAACCAAGGTCTGACACCAAAGTCCACCACACCCGGCTGCTCCCCAACAAAACGAAACCCAGATAGAAGATACCATCTCTGACGCCCTGCTCCAAGCGTGTTTTCCCATCCCCAACTTAACTTCGGAAGTATTTTGGGAGCAGTGTGATGAACAGGAGGTGGAAGAAAGAGCCAAGGGCCAGCCTCGAGAACTGAGCCACATCACCAAGCTCTAATCCCCAACCACACAGCAAAGGGACAGGGTGACAGAAACTGTCGGACATTCTGTGAGCTTAGTCCAAGGCATTCTGACCCAGAATCTTTTTCAGAAAAATAGGTCATTTTGTGGCAAGAGCAGAGAACCTGTCCTGCACTCTTAGGACAAATGCTTCCAAAATATTCCAGATGGAGCTTCAAGTTGGGTAACACCAGGTTTTGCTCTAAAACACAGACAGTGTAGATAAAAAGCACCTTACTCTCATGTAAGGTCAACCTGGCTTTTTCCCAGGGAAATCTAACAAGATCTGTGTCAATCAAAATTAGAGGCCCAAATCTTCTTGTTCCTTTTGTAACTAAGTAGCATTGATATTCAATAGAGTTAGCCTGGCCATTCATAGCTTGGGGTCTATCCTCTATCAAAGAAAAATGTTGATTTTATAAGTACATGCCCTTACTTATTATCATGACTTCAGAAACAAACATTTTGGGGTTGGTCACAAGTCAGCAAAAGTTTTTCTGTAAAAGGCAAAGTAATCTTTTCATCTCTACTACTGTAGCAGGAAAGCCACCAGACTATACATATAGGAGTAAGCATGGTTGTATTCCAGTAAAACCTTTTCACAAAAACAGGAGGTGAAAAGACTTCAGCACATATTTTGTTGATCTAAAAGAATGAGAATACATGGCTAAAATTCTAGAAAATTGGTCAGTGTCTCCAAGAAGACAAAGAAACTGCATAAAATTTAGGTCATTTTTTGGTAGAGTCTGATTTAAGCAACGCCTCCTAAAACCCTAGGTAGTCATTCAACCCTCATTATAGATTGAGCTGATGAAAAACTCTATTCCCATCTTACGATGAAGATACCATGGCTCACTGAGCTTAGTGACCCACTCAAGATTACACAACTAGTATGTGGTAAAGCCAGGACTCCAACCGAAGTCTGTGCTAATTTTGGGTCAGTGATTTGCCAGCATCATAGTTAAGTGTTGCCATTATGCACTCTGAGCCTAAAAGGGTTATAAAGAATGATCAGAAAATGCCAGTTTTATTCTAAGAAAGTCATCAGTGATGAACTCAAATTTATGAGTAAGAGGTTCATTAAAGGCCTTTTTACAGTATTACAAAATTGGAAACAATCTAAATGTCCAATATTAAAGGGAAGGTTGAACAAATTACAATGTAGCTATTGAAAATCATGTTCACGAGAATGTGTAATGATATTGGAAAATGTTCATAATAATGTCAAGTGAGAAAAAACAGAAAGCAACACAGTGGCTAGACCATGACCCTCCTTGCTTTAGCAAGGATATTATACATATTAAAAGCTCTGAGAGGAAACACTTTGTTTATGATCATTTGGCTCTCCCTGGTATGAGGATGGCAGGTAATTTTATTTTCTTCTTCGAACATTTTGGGTTTTGCGAAACTTGATTCAATATACATATTTGGCTTTTACAATCAGATGTTTTTAAAAGTAATTTATCCCGGGGCGCCTGGGTGGCTCAGTTGGTTAAGCAACTGCCTTCGGCCCAGGTCATGATTCTGGAGTCCCAGGATCGAGTCCCACATCAGCCTCCCTGCTCGGCAGGGAGTCTGCTTCTCCCTCTGACCCTCCCCCCCTCTCATGCTCTCTGTCTCCCATTCTCTTTCTCAGATAAATAAATAAAAAACCTTTAAAAATAAATAAAAATAAATAAAAGTACTTTATCCCTAATTATTTTCTATTCTCTCTTCTATTTCTTATGGGTAAGTTGCTCATAAACAAAAGTTTAAAAAGGAACCACTCCATTGTCAGAGTTCAAGGGAGAATCCTATGCACAACCTTTAACAGCAAGCGCCAACATCAAGCTAGGTTTATTACTCTGGTCTTTAAAGGGCTGAAGCGAGGGTCCTTGGAATGTTCCGAACCACCCCCTCTCCCCCACCGACAGCACAGATGTCCATGAATCCGGTCCTGTGCACAAGCCCTGCTGAGTAAAAAGAAAATTTGTTTCAACATTTATTTTCTGTGGTTCTTCATTCAAACAACAAAACACAGCACCAACAACAACAGGCAGACACCAGATTCGTAGATGATTGCTGAATGATTCCTACTGCCGCATGGCCAAGCCACACCCCTCAGGCTGCTAGAGACTAATGGGAGTGAGCCCCGAGACCCCTCTGACCTGGTGAGGGCCAAGAGGAAGGGAACAAGATGCTCTGTTCCAGAAAAGCCTGTCCACAAACGTTTAGGGAGTAAGAGATTTCACAGATTCCCTCACTTCCTTTTAATCAAGAGATAAATCAACACGAGAAAAATAACACTGTTTCCTGCATTGCACACTGTTCCCAGGCACTGAAGCCATTGGGTATTCAGTGCCTCCGGTACCCAGGGGGGGTGCTGGTAGCTGGAGACAGTCCCAATTGACTGTATTCAAGCAAGCACGCCCACACCCCTGCTTGGTGCACATCCTACACTTCTCCACCAGGTCTTTGGGAATGCGTGTTGTGGCAGCACCTGTCAGTTGCCCCCTCAAATCTACTCTTCCCTTCCTCACGAGGTAACGGCATCCTAGTTTTTAGCCATGCATTAGGTTGCCCAGAAAAAAGACTGATTTTCTTTGATATACCTACATGATTAAGTTCTGAACAATAAAATACAAGTAGAAGTTGACCTTCCAAGGAGTCTTCTTAAAGTGAGGGAATAGGTTCTTCTCAATCCCTTCCTCCATCCTGCTACTCCACATGCGATGGCTGGAACTCAAGCAGCCACCTTGGACTGTGAGGTTCAGGTGAACGGTAGAGGGGTAAACTGGAAGGAGCCTAGCACCCTTTCAATTTTATAGTAGCACTAGACCAGCTGGGTTGCCTCCTCTGTAGCTTTTACAAGAGGTGGAAGTCTACTTTCATCTTGTTTAAGCCACAGTTATTTTGAGGTTTCTTTTGTATGTAGCTGAACTTAATCCTAACTGGTACATAGATGTGCCAGTAGGCCCTGAGGAACCAGGTGAGGTACCACTAGACCCAATTTAGCCTCATTCTCTCGGATCATGTTCTAAGCAAGTCACTTCAGTTCTCTGCAGTCACCTCAGTTTCCCCATCTGTTAAAGAGGAAGAAAAACTTGTGCTGTAACTGCTTCAAAAGGCTTTTGTGAGACACGATTACCTAGCTCAGATATGCTTTATGAAACACAAAGCCCTACAAATATATAAAGGACTTTTATTTCCTCCAAACAAGATTATTTTTTAAAGAGAAAATGAGATAGGAGAAAGCCATGTATGAGAAGTCTCTTCTAATTAGGAGGAAGGAACTTAATCAGACCAACGGGTTCTCTGCTCATCTCTGCCAGGTCATCTCTACAGATCCCATCCAGGTGATTCTTTATTTTCCAAATGAGAATTTAATTTTGTTCCTACACCATTATTACATCTAAATTAAATATTTATTGGGCTGAATATCAATTGACTTTTAGAAATAAAGATTTGAAATTTATGAGCTAACGGAGTAATTCAATAATTGTAAATTTCACAACTGAGCTTTGTAATCAATTACTGTTTAGTAATGATATAAATGCACGTTGTTCTCAGGAGACCCTGGACAACCATAAATTAGATTCTGTACACACAACAATCTGGCAACATCACACAGGCTTTGCTTCTTCCGAGGAATAACGGAGGCCAGGGATAAATCCCAAGCTGGCCTCCCCAGGCCACGTGTCTGGACCCCAGTTCACCCATCAGTCAAGCTGTGCCGAGGCTAGACTTAATGAGTGCTCACACAAAACATAATTCAGAAGATAAATCACCTAGAAGGAAAACCTCACAACACAGCTTAGACACTGCACCACAGGTGGGTAAGAGAGACAATCATTCATGCATTCACCCATCCAACAGTTATTGAGCACCTACTATGTGCCGGGCACATCAGTGCAGGAAACAAAGACACGTGCCCTTCTGGAAGGTGAGAATAAGCAGTGAACAATAAATAATAATCAACGTAAATAAGCAAGTTGAACTGGGCTGAATATCGACGGACTTTTAGAAATAAGGATGTGAAGTCTCCAAGCTGAGAGTATGAAAAGGCCATAAATGCTATGAAGATTTATAAGCTGTTATCCTAATTTTATAAATAAGGAAGTCATATGTGGGTTCAAAGAGAAGTAACTTGCTCAGACTCAGAAACTAACAGATTTGGGATTTGAATTCAGATTCCAAATTCTAACCTCTTCCTGCCACCGACACTAAATGGGTGGCCAAACCTTACACAAGCAACTCTGACCCCATTGCTCACTGACAAAGAGAACAAATCCCTGTAAGCGTGCTCCCCCCAGGGCAGTTAGAGACTTGGGGGGAGGGGGGATAAGGCTGAGATGAAAGGAAGGCCCTGGAGTAGAGCAGACGCAAGCACCTCTCAGCATCCACCACGCTTTAATCTATACTCAGCTTGGGCAAAATTTCCATTTTAATTTCTATGTGATAAACGTTGGCATTATTTCCACTCTGAAAGAAACTTAAAGCAATTGTGTGGATCATTGTCCATTTGAAACCCATTCTTTGTCTTCATTGGGCTGGCCAACTACAAGAGAATACATTATAAATTTGGCTTCTCTTGGAATGAAGCTTGGTTAAAAAAAAAAAGGGGGGGGGGATTTTGAAATCCCCAGGGAGACCTCTGTCACAAACCCACAGATTCTGGTAATTGATGAGAGAACTTTCGAGTGAGCTCAGTGATTACATTTTGAATCCTTTTATATTAATTATTAAAGGTAAATTACATTGTTGAAAAGGAAAGCCATAGAAAGATGGTAATTTAATGAAATAGGTTAGGAAGGCATTCTGGATAAGGTAATTGATTTAAAAATTGAAAGGCATTTAGGAGAAGGTCTGTCAAAAATGGATTTAAACAACTGAAAATGGCATCCCTGCTATTTATATGTGGCTTGAAGAGGAAAAGAAAGTAGCTGAAGATTTGATAGAACCTGACCGAGTAGGAAGAAGGTTCTAGTATTTTGTAAAGTGGGCTTGCCAGCTGGCACAGCCCCCACAGCACCCTTCTCTTTCTAATGTTCCCTGGAGGCGTCCACAGGAGAAAAAGATTTCACCTGAATGCTGCCATCTTCTTGGGCTACCCACCCTCAACAGAGATGACAACACCTGCCAACAATATGGAAAGAAGTTTCAAACGTCAGAGCACAGATTTTAGAATTGCCGTATTATTTAAACACCCCAAAACAAACTCTTATTCTAAGAATGACGCCAACCCCTCCGTCATCCCGAATCTCCCTTCCACTCTTGGTAGGATATGGGGGCATCCTGTAACAGTAATAGTGGTAGGAATACTACACACAGCAGTGGCGCTTACTAGCAGTAGTAAACATCACAGAGGACAGCTTCTGAGCCTGGGTCCCAGCATCACCACCTGGAGGGCTGCCCAGGAGAGCCACCCAACCAGCAACATCTGCACTGGATTTTGCATGAACAAGAAATGGACCTAGGATCATGATTCTCATTCCTTCTTCCCAATGCCTCAGGAAATGAAACATGGCAAGGGTGAATTGTGGAACAGAATTACTTATGGTTACAAACTACTTCTCCCTCCTCTGGATTCCTCCTGAACCCTAGCTGGAAAAAAAAAAAAAATTGCAATCACAAAAAAGGCTAATCACGAAATACAGACAGGACACATCAATACCCTAATGCACCTGTCAGCATTAGTAAAAGCCAAAGAAGCCCGGAGGACCGGTCCCTCCTAGCATACCCCACCCCTTAGGCATCCCCTAGCCACATTAGGGCAGCCATGAAAGTCAGCCAGAGGTGAAAGGTCAGGCCACTGTACTAAGATGCAATTCAGTGCAGATGTGGCTTCCAGTGGCCAATCTAGGCCAGACAGAGGTCAAAGGGTCCAAGATGGAGGGTCATGGACACGTTCTCCAGCTTGGCATTCCGAAGAGAACTTCCCCATGGAAGGGTGTAGTGTCTGAACTGAGAGAACCTGTTGCTGTTTCTGATGACGGGGAAGCCCTTCCTCTGTATGCCAGATTCGGACTAACCTCCACACCTCTCGGTGTTTGAGGAGACTCACCACCTTGATTGATTGCTTTTCCCAACTCTCCTCCCATAGCCACAAATCTGGGTACTTCAAACTATTGCTAGCACTTCCATGTGGACGATGGCCATGGAATAGTATGAGCTTAGGAAGGGTTTTACCCTTTCACAACAGTGGTGATGGCCTTGCTAAGAATTACACTGTGTTTTCAAGCATTGAACACAGGAAGCCAAAGTTAGTTAGATGTGTTAGATGTGTATGAAGACGACAAAGATGCCTTCGTCAAATCCTGAGACGCAGAGCAAGTCTATCAGGTAATCATGTCAGAGGCAGATGAAGACAGCCTGACATCCTCCACTGGGCCAGTGAGGTGTTGTTCAGCAGGACACTTCCATGGACAACCATAAAAAAAGGACAAATAGATTCAAAAAGGGTCAGAGAATTTTTTTTTTATAAAGGAAGATAAAGAAATGACCAATTGTTGACTGATCTGCATTTGGTCTTGTCTTAGACCAAGTGCTATACCTATCCTATCTCAGATGACAAAATGCAAAAAGGTTCAAGCTCACAGGCACACAGTTTGTACTCCAAACAGTGTTTGGGCTGCCAACACACTCCTCCTAGCCTGTCCCAGCACAACCATTTTGGGGGTACCAAAAGAGGTGAAAAGGACAGAAGGCAGAATAGTACCTTCATTGGATATGGTACCAAAGGAGAAAGTTCCAGCAACAAAAAGACTTCTCTAATATCAACAAGTGGGAGAAAGGATGTAGATTCTCACCAGGCTCTCCATTTTTATTACTGCACCTGAATAAATGAATCTGGGCTTTAAGAAAACAAATGCCAAGCCCTTGGCTTCACTGGCCTCCAGCACATTTGAAAGAAAACCAAAAATCAGACTGCAGCCTACCTAAGCCATAAACCCACTGTCTGAAATTCACACCTGGCTGGGCTAGGAGTTTCAAAGTTAGGGAGTTGTCTGTATCCTTCTCCCTCAGCTCCCATGCTGTAAGCCTCAGACAGGTGCCCCAAAGCCTTCTCAAACTATGCATATCATAGTATCAGAATAAGCTCCCCTTCACCCCAACTTTATATATTTTCTAAACATGTCTATTTACATATTTATATACACAGATTATACACGCTTATATATGCATATATAGTATGTATGTGTATATATATTATTAAGTTTTCTGCCCAGCTACCCCACAAAGCTGTAAGCTCCAGGAGGACTCTGCTTCTTTGTTTTTTTTGTTTTTTTTTTTCTATTTTTTTTTTTAATTTTTTTTTTGTTATGTTAATCCCCATACATTACATCATTAGTTTTAGATATAGTGTTCCATGATTCATTGTTTGTGCATAACACCCAGTGCTCCATGCAGAACGTGCCCTCCTCAATACCCATCACCAGGCTAACCCATCCTCCCAACCCCCTCCCCTTCTGCTTCTTTGTTTTATTCACACTCACCTACTCCTGAGCCTAGCCAGGTCATTCATAAGTTAATTCAATGAATGACTGGACCTTTGGTTTTAGACCTTGAATCTGGCCAAAAGGGAAGGGTGTAGTGGTTGAAGGTACGGTGGCCTCCCCAGCCTTTCAAATAGGCTCTAATCCTCAGTGTGTAAGGAGGGAAGGCAGAATTCCAACCCCCTTTGTCAGTGCCTCTTCTTGTGATTCTTCATAGTGTGCCCTGCAAAAGGGCAGGGGGTCTGAAACACCCCACCCTCCACGGACTCAGCCATGAGGGGCTGCATCTGCAGAGAGGGCGCACCTTTTCCTACTTTGCACAACCACATAGCTGAGCTCTGCCCCACGCGCCTTTTCTGACCCCATTATCTTTCTACTCTAATGGGGAAAAGGGACTGATTCTCTGCCAACTTCCTTCCTTCCCCTTCGTGCCAAACAGAAAGCTGCCTTTAGCTGCTATTCTCCTCCACCCCCACTTCCCCTTCCCCACTCCAAAGAGTTCTTTTTTTAAGGATTTTGTGATACAGAATCAAGGGAACACACAGAGATAGAAATAGGCCAGAGACAAAAGGAAAGAATTTAGGGCAAAAAAAAAGCTGATCTATGTTACAAAGACTTTACAAGGGCAGGAGAAGAAAAGAGAACAGAAAGTTGTGATATATTTGTGGACTCCCATAAGTAGTTTTTAATAGATGTCAATAACTAAATGTCCTTTTCATGATCTTTGTGCTCCTAGAACACAAAGTCATTCGGAGACTGAACCACATGGGCTTACAGGTTCCTAAGAGTTACAGTTCACTGATACAGCCAAGTGTGAATCCCAGTGCATCCCAGAAAACTAGACAGATACTGGCAGAAAGAGAAAAACACGGGAATATATTGCCTTCTCCCTTACCCCCACCCTGGAATAAAGAATGTCAGGTAGGAGCAGAAATTTTGCAAAAGCCTGGTACCAATGCAAGGGAAATTGCTTTAAAACTAAAGCTACATACCTGATTAGCCACAGAACTAAAGAGAACATTCAACTATCACACGTGAGTAATGTACTTGCCCCTTCCTGTTTCTTAACAACATGGTATCTGAACAGAGTGCATCCTGTTCTTGGAAGAAGAAAAAGAAAAACACAGGATTTCTCTCCCACATACTGTGAAATGAAAAAGAAAGCATCAAGAGACCTTGGAGGTAAAGACCTCTGAAAATAACCTACTACAGGATCCAGAAGAAAACTTCACCAATCTGTTCATCACACTTTGTTATTCATGCCAAAACTGGAAGCAACACCCCATCCCACCTCCACTGTGTTATGCTTATTCCAGGACAGTCCTGCTTTTCTCCAGTATGTTATGGACATTAGTAAAATGACTTTTATATTCTTTTCACACTTTGGAACTTTGAAGTTGTTCTGTAATGATTATGCATTGTTTCTGTAAATAAGTTTTTAAGCTACGTTGACAGAAAATAAAACAATTTCCCTTAAGGAAAGTTAAGGGTTTTAAAATAACTTATTTTCTATTTAAAATAAAAATACCCTACTTGTCAAAGAATTATCCCTCAAAGAAACATTTTAGGCCTAGATGGATGTAGAGGTGATTTATTGAGACAAGCTTTTATTTTTTAAACAAAGCCAGCATAATACTGATAACAAAAAATTTGACAGAGACCAGAAAAAAGAACTTGAAATCAATCTAACTTATGAACATAAACAAAATTCCTAATTAAGCACTTAGCAAATAGAAACTAGAAAACCATTTTTTAAAGTAACTATGTCCTAACGGAGTTCATCCCAAAAACAGAGCCTATTACAAATAATTACCGTGTTAATACATTAAAGAGCAAACATTTTATGAGCTCAGTAGATACCAAAAAAGCATTTAATCAAATTCCTCACTCATGCCTGAGTTAATAAATTAAAACAGAACCCTTGCTTAATTAAAAATTAACACACATAACACACACAATGCACACACCCACCACCACCACACCACAAATCAGCAGAGCACTCAAGGAAGAAACCCTGTAAGTGTTCCCATCAGAAACAGGAAAGAACAAGGATACCCATTATCACCACTGTTACTTAACATTGTATTCTAAGTGCTATTCAATGCAATTATAAAAGAACAAAGTAAATAGTATATATCAAAGAGTAAAATCCTCTATTTGTAGCTGATTGCTTACTTGAAAAACCCAACATCAACTGAGAAGCTAATTAAAAAAAAATTTTAGCAAGATTGCAAAACAAAAATAATAGCCTTTTACACTAAGAATAACTATATAGAAAGAAAAAATATGTAAGAATGAATTTTACAAAAACATACAAAACCTGGAAGGTTTTACTGGAGGACAAAAAGGAAGTACTGAATCCACAGAATAGGTTGTTCTTGTATTCTTTGTAATATCCTATTTTGTGATATTGTAGAGGTAATTCCAATAAAAAAATTCCAATTTATGAACCTTGACAACATGACTCCAAAATTCATCTGGAAGAACGAACTCAGCAAGAATAGAAAAAAAAAAAATCTGAAAGTGTGATTACTTTAAGGATTTGGGATGAGTTGGCCTGCCAGATAGTAAAACGTATTATAATGCTACAGTGTAGGAAGAGACAAATAGAATACCAGACACAGATGCAAATTTATATGGAAATTTAATGTAAGATAAAAGAGACATTTCAAATCAATAAGGAGGATAGGAAGGATTCAATAAATGATGGTAGAACAACTAGCTAATCATTTGGAAAACTTGCATCAAAAACATATATATATATATATATATATATATATATATATATATATATATATAAATTAAAGGCTAGAGAAAAAGGTATTTTATCATCTTGGTTTTATGTTAAGAACAGCATTATCCAATCCAAGTCCAGAAACTGAATAAAATGACTATTTTGATCCTATAAAAAATAAAACTATGCACAGAGATGGCATAAATACAGTTTAAATACAACACTTACCTTGGGGAGGAGAGAGTGGGCATCAGTTGGAAGGGGGCACAAGGGGAAAATCCGGAAATTCTCTGTATCTTGGTGTGGATAACGGCTGCATGGATGTATGCATATGTAAAATTCATTGAACTGTAGAGTTAAGATTTGTGCATATTATGTGTATGTCATAACCCTTACTTCATTAAAAAAAAAAAACAAAGGGAATAAATCAAGCATTTATCCTACCATTCCTAAAAACTATTATAAGCAAAGACTTAATGAGGGAAAATTCTTCATAGAAAAGTTACAGCTCATAAATGCAAAAGGAACAAAAGAATCATAAAGTCATCATTTTGCAATCGCTGATGAAATAACTGATCTAGAAAAGGTCCAACAATGGCTATTAAAACCATTAGGGTAATGGTTCTCAAATTCAAGCATGCATCAGACCCACTTGGTAGAATGGTTAATTTTGTGTCTACCTGATTGACCAAAAAGTACCTAGATATCTGGTCAAACTTTATTCTAAGGGTTTCTCTGAGGGGGGTGTTGGATGAGATTAACATTTAAATCATCAAAGTAAAGCAGATGGCCACCATAGTGTGGGTGGGCCTCATCCAATCAGTTGAAGGCCTGAACACAACAAAAGGCTGACTGCCCCTCCCAAGCAAGAGGAACTCTGTAGTGTGGACACTTCCTGATTCTACAGCCAACTGCCTTTGGGCTCCAATTGCAACATCAGCTCTCTGGGTCTCCACTGCCAGCCTCCCTAATCATGTGAGCCAATGCTTCATCATAAATATCTCTTTCTATATGTGTCTGTGCATGCTGGTGAAATACAAATTGTTGGGTCCTACCCCTTGAGTTTCCAATTCAATAGACCTGAGCTGGGACACAAGAATTAGCATGTCTCATAAGTTCCCAGTTGAAAAGGGTACTGCAAGTTAAGGGATTGGGAACCACGCTGTGAAAACCAACACATTACACAAAAGGTTGACAGGGGAAATTTACAACTGATAAAAATCAGGCTGACAACACCTAAACTTATTGATCAATCTCAAGTTCAATTTACAGGATATGGGGGAATCATGGGACAGGATACCCCAATACCAGAAAGACACAGGCAACCAAATCAAATATATGGGGAAACCTACAGAAAATAATGACCCAGAGTCTTCAACAAATAAATGCCATGAAAAAAAGTGAAGGGGAAACTCATGGATCAAAGGAAATTAAATGCCCTTTTTGGGTACTGATTCAAACTAGTGACCTATTTTTCTTTTTTAATTGAAAAGAAAGTAAAGAGAGAATTGGCATCAGTTTTGTTACATGTGGTGACAGAATTCTATTTGTTTATATTCTTAGACCCGAGGTTTCTTAGCCTCAGCACTGTTGACATTTTGGGCCAGGTAATTGTCTTTGAGGGCTGTCCTGGGCACTGTGGGACATGTGGTAACATCTCTGGCCTCTGCCAGAAGCCAACACCAACCACCACCCACCACCTCCAGTTATGACAACTCTCCGGCCACACACCCCCCGGAGGGCAAACCTGCCCCTGGCTGAGATCCACTCATTAGATATACCTTCCGAAGAATTTGCAAGTGGTCTGACCTGGCTGGGTTTTTTGTTTTAAGACACTCCAGAAAAAACTACAGGGAGGTGAGATGTTGCTAGAACCACAGAACGCTGGCAATCGCTGAAGCTGGGTGATTAAGTACACCGGTATCATTACTCTATTCCCTATGCTTTAACATACCTTTGAACACTTCTGATAAAGTCTTACAAAAACACACGTGCACACAAATACCATAGAAACACATTTTTCACAGATGTTCGTGACATTAATGGGGGAGGGGGACAGATCACCAGGCAATATGTATATGGTGACCCCATTCTGATCTAAGAAAAAGATCCTCAGGAGAGGTGTCCAAACATTTACATTAACGATCCCCAGGTGGTGAAACTGTAATCATTCTCTTCTTCCAGTCTGTAGTTTTCAAAGCTTTCCACATAAAATGTATATTATTCAATGTAAACAAATGTAACAAAAACTAATAAAGAAAGGTATCATTATAGAGACAGCCTGTGGGCAACGAAAGAAATAAAAAGACTATTCAAAGCAACCACAAGATCTCAAAAAGTACAACAATCAGGCAGGCACTGAATTTAGGGGCAAAGAGGTCTCTTAAGCCCCCAAGAAAATGCTGATTACAGCATGCAAATTCATTCATGTACACGTGTGGATGCCATGGGGGGGGTGTTTCCTCATACTGACCTTGGGCATCTGAATCCCATTTGCTCTCCCCTACTTCAGAAGGCAGTCACATGGAATAAATTTTAGACTTTTCTAGAAACAAAAAACCGACAGGCAGAGGTTTCAAGTTTTTTAAATGATCACGTTGGTGCTTAAATCCAGAGCCAAAGTGGAAAACTCAGCTATTAAGCTAGTTTCATGCCCCCAAAGGTTCTCGGTAGCAGGGGTTTTGCTCTTCTGCTTTTGAACATCAAACAAATTACTTGCTAGTTAATCACCTGTTGCTTTGTTTGGCTCACCTAAGTGGCTGCAGTCCGACTTTGATGCCAGTAAACAACAGTGAGCCAGATTTCCTGATGTGAGGGTTCCTAAATTTCAGTGCCCTGTCTTCAACCCTCCCACGGTCTGCTCTAACATCTCCACTTTCATGGTCATGCCCTTCTACAAGAAGGTGAAGCCCTTAAGAACAAAGATTTTGCCTTCTTCAGTGCTGTGTCCCTACTACCTAGAAGAGGGCCTGGGGCATAGATGCACGGTAAGTAATTGCTGTAAAACAATTCGTGTTTCCCTCCCTTATCCTGATATGTGGCCTTCCCAGGGAACATCCAGTATTTCTGGGACTACCAAATGGCCTGGATTATCAGCAGGCTCCGATTCCATTAACATGCTGCTTACCCTCAGCTCCAGTGCCTTAATGAAGATGTGAACAGACCCACCGGTCCATCCCTGTTCTACACACGCACACCTCTGCAACACCCCAGCCCATTTACTCCGTGTGCCTCAACCAGTCTCCGCTAGATCTCACGGCGTTCTAATAAAACGAATTTCCAGAGTTAAAATTCATGAGGCAGCATATGTAACATCTATATAGCTGCTTCCGAATTCCCTCTAGCTGCAGATTTTATTCTGCCCACAGAGTCTCCTGAGTTTATTTGAAGACCTGTCCCCATGGCCTTCCCCACCTCCTCAGCAGCCCACAGCAGATTTTTCTGCTGCTCCCATTTTCTGCTCAATTCACTCTAGTGTTTGGTGTGAGAACAGACATCAGATCCTGGAATCAAGGCCACCTAAGCTAACAATACCCTTCCACTCCTTTCTTCTGGCCTTCTGCGGAGACCCACACAGGATCCCCAAGTTGTCACCCCAAATCCTCTAACCACCCCCCTTAAAGGTCTAATCCAACTTCCTCTGAAGAGGAAACCGAGGCCCAGGAAGTTGAAGCAGCATGTCAACGGTAACATGAGGGGTAGTGCAGGGACTGGGACACCAAGGGTCTCCTGACCCCCAGGGGCCCAGTTTTCTCCAGGAGTCAGCAAACTAATCCCTGTGGGCTAAATTTGGCCCTCTGCCTATTTTTATAAATAAAGTTTTATTGGAGCACAGCCATATCCATTCATTTCCATATTAACTATGATTCGTTTAAGTTACGACAGCAGAACTGTAACAGAGGCTATACGAACTGCAAGCCTAAGCCATTGACTATCTTAACATGTATCAAAAAAGTTGACTGACCTCTAATAGAGCTCAAAAGAACAGGAAGAGAAAAGGCAGATGCAGACTGCCTGTGGAATGCTAGCTGAACACCCTGCTAGTCTCCTCAAAGGTGAGCAGCTCAAAAAAGGAACGTGAGGACTCATCAGGACAGAAGCAGTCATCGGACACCTCTTTCCCCACACTACCCGGGGCATCTCAGCAGATGCCTTTGCAGAGAGGCCGCACCACCCAGCATCAGGCACCTGTGGCTGTCCCCTCCCACACACACACACACACACACACACACACACACACACAGTACATGCTGAGTTACAAGTGCACTGTGGCCTCCACAAGTAGGTCTGGAATATTAACTTCAGGCTGCACAACAGAGCCTCTCAATTCCACGACACAGGAAAGGCCAAGAGACATGGGACATGTCTGCAGGGAGGAAGCCTTTTCCAGTTCATAAGAAAAAGCATGGTCTGGGGGGATCAGGCTGTCTGGATTCAAGTCCTGTGGCTAGCCTCACCCACTGGGAGCCCCAAAATTATCTCTCTGAGCCCACGGATCTTTGTCAGTTGCAAGGATTCACTGAGGCCTTGTGCACGGGGTTCTGAGCGCTGTTCGGGGCGCTGGGAAACAGCTCTTGGAGGATTGCCTTAGACATGTGGACAACCAGGCAATGCATGCAAGATTCGAGTATCCAGAAGTGCCTCTGACACACAGGGTCTGGAGCAAGCTTCTTCCATTCCAAGGGCAACGCTCAGAAATGCAAAGCAAAACGACAACCCAGGCGGTCAGAACCGGCCGCCCTGTTTGGCCTGGAACACCGGGACTGACAATTCCGCAATTAGGCGGAAAGCAGGCGCTGGAGCCAAGCCGACTTGAGTTCCTCCTTCCCCCAACCGTCCTGATAGACACGAGCCACACGGCCCTGGGGGAGTCATCGGGTCTCGCTGAGCCTCAGTTTCCTCATTTGTAGGTGACAACAGCCTCTACCCCACAAGG
The DNA here is from genome assembly GCF_964656455.1 of Halichoerus grypus. Taxonomy (NCBI): domain Eukaryota; kingdom Metazoa; phylum Chordata; class Mammalia; order Carnivora; family Phocidae; genus Halichoerus; species Halichoerus grypus. The sequence goes on from NC_135721.1 coordinate 122,401,960, forward strand.
CCTCCGTGAGAAAGGAAGCGGGCCCTTGTACTGGGCTCAGGTGGGGACTGCTGCAGTCACTGAGGACAGTAACAGGTCAGCCTGGAAACGCGCTGCCCGCCTGACCACCCCTGGTTCTCTGTCCTGGACACAAAGCCCGCTGGCCTGTGGCCAGGGCACTAACCGTGCTCCCTCGAGCTCAGTCACAGTGGACCCTCCCACCCTGTTGGTCCCCAGGGCACCCCCACGCACCCTGGCAGCACGCCTTGCCATCAACACCGCTCTGGGGCGCAGTTATGCCAACCCCAGACCAAGTCACAACCGGTGGATGCAGAGTCCTCACGCAAAACAAATGCTGAGGCCCAACCCTAGCGCCCCAGGTTCCTGTGTGGCCGCGGGAGAGCCCCTCCCCTGTCTGGGCACGGACTCAGTTCTCGGTGAAGCCCATTCGGTTGGATTAGCCACCCTGTCCCTCCCACTTCACAAGCACTGCACACATCCTACCCCGACTCCGTGGGCCGGCCACCCCGTGGACGTCGCCAACTCCCACACCCCTTCCACCCCAAGAAATCCTTCCCCCAGCGGAGGTGGGACAGCTGGGAGGCTTCTCTCCGGGAAGGTGGCTCGTGGACTCCGGGGAACCCAGCCACCCCCGAACCCATCGCCACCCCGCACCTCTTACTCTTTTCTCGCACGTCCTCAGGCCCGCGTTCTCTCACTGCGCTGGCTTGCAGGGACCCACAGCGCTCCGCCGCCGCCGCCGCCCGGCCACACTCCCCGCTTCCTCCCACTCCTCAGCGCCTATCTTTCTGGACACCCAGGAGGACCCTAGAGCCAGGATCACCCACATTGGCGTGCACGCCGCCGCCAGGGGGGGGGGGCCTCACCGCCACGTAGGGCTCATTCCTCACCCCGTGGAGCACGCCCCTGCCACGTGGGGCTCATTCCCCACCCCGTGGAGCACGCCCCTGCCACCTGGGCCTCATTCCCCACCCCCACGGAGCACGCCCCTGCCATGTGGAGCTCGTCCCCACCCCATAGGGCACGCCCCCACCACGTGGGGCTCATTCCCCACCCCATGGAGCACGCCCCTGCCACGTGGGGCTCATTCCCCACCCCGTGGAGCCCTGCCATGTGGAGCTCGTCCCCACCCCGTAGGGCACGCCCCCACCACGTGGGGCTCATTCCAGCCACAGGAGCAAACCCCAGCCATGTGCGGCTCATTCCCCACCTCGTGCGGGCACACCCCTGCCCCCCATAGAGCTCATCCCCCACCCCACAGAGCATGCCCCTGCCAAATGGGGCCTCATCCCCTACCCCTTGGAGCACGCTCCCGCCATGTGAAGCTCATCCCCGCCACGTGAAGCTCACCCCTGCCCCGTGGACTCATCCCCCACCCAGTGGGCTTTGCCTCTACCCCGTGAAGCTTGTCCCCACCACCCATCCGCTTCCGCGTGGGGACAGGAGGTGACACCCAGGATCTCGTCCACAGTTGGCCACCCATCCGCTTCCGCGTGGGGACAGGAGGTGACACCCAGGGAGCCCTGTAACCAAACCAGGAATGAGCCACGTGCTGTATGCGACCCTGTTCCTCTCGGGCCGGCAGATGTTCTTCCTCTGCCCACTAAGGAGGAAACCAAATGCGGCGCATTCACGGTGACCCAAGTTAGAACACCGCCACACCAGGCCGAGAACCCAGAAAAGATGCCAAAGGGAGCGCTGCCTGCTTCTCTGCCACAGGAGGGCTTCCTCCTCTTCCTCCCCCTTTTCTAGGGCACAGAGTGCGGTGGGCTCATGGCAGGATGAGGACACAAAAGACGTCAAGGGGCGTAACACAGAACAGAAGCAACATTTTAAATAGGCGTTGGGAGATTTTTGTAAAGGTAGTCCAGAAATACAGGGAAATATACATCAAACATATACAGTAAAATCTCCCTCCTCCCCCTGACCAGCGGCCACCCAGCTCCCCGCCTGGGGCAAAAGCACTTTGTTGTGTTTCCTTCCGCGGTAATCTGCATAAGCCTATATTTATACAAACGTGCTGTGTGTATCCTTTTGTTATACAACTGATAAGCCAGGAGACAAAGTTCTATACCTTGCTTTTTTCAACTGATAAGTCTTAGTTAGCTATTGCCCTGTTAATGCTTAGACATCTTGCTCTTTCTGTCCAGAGTATGGACATTTACCTTTATGTCCAGTCTTCTGCAAGTATGAGGAAAGCTGCAATAAATATCCTAGTATCTACATTCCCTGCAGGTGAACCCCCCACACACACACTGTGATGCATCAGGTGGAATTCCTAAGTGGAACTGCTTTTAAGTGGACAAGAATCAGCAAATCTTCTCCAGGTGGGAATGTGTGTTGTGTGTGTTTATTAACACGATGGGATGAGATCTTCTGGTGGTAGAATATCAAAGCTAAATTGGAACTCACCCTATTTCATCTCATCTGCTTTTCTTTGGGTCTGTTGTTCCTCAATTTCATCCACACTTTTGGTTATTAATGCCCCCATTCAGTGTTTCATATTCGCTGGGCCTTCTTAATCCAGTTTACTTTTTTGAGGCTTAATACCCTTACAGAACCACCGTGTGTGAAATTATCTTTTACAATGCTGAATCCAAGCAGTTTATAGTTTTCAGTCAATTACTCCCAACTGCCAGAGCTGTGCTCAGGATAACATTTCTGGCTAAATTTCTTCTTGGATCATGAATTCTTAGACACCACTAATCCTGGTGTCTAGTGAGGCCACATATGCGGACTCACACCCAGGGCAAAGATTTGCTTCAAACTGGGAAATTCATACTCCTAAGCCACAGGTGTTCTGAAAAATTTTAGTACAACTACTGGTCTGATAAACTGGATGATATTTCATAGCTCCTGATAAAGAGTTAACTTTTAAGAACTCCTGTAGTCAATCCATTTGTAATTTTTTCTTAAATCCTTTTGGTTAATAATTTTAAAAAATTATATAACACTGGCCATTAATTTAACTCTATCAGTTAGCTTTCCCTGTGTATAGACAACCCCTAAAATTTAGTGGCGAACTTCAAACAACCACCATTTATTTACCTTTCATGAATCTATGGGTCAAAACTTTGATCTAGGCTCAGGTGGGTGGTTCTTCTAATGATCTCAACTAGTGGGTGGTCAGCGGCTGCTCAGGGGCTGTGTTTCTAGGGTAGGTTGGTTATTAGCTGGGGCGATGGGGACAACTGGGTCATGTATGTGTCATCATCCAGCAGGCCAGCATGGTGGGCTTCCTCACACAGAGGCTGATGATCCCAGGAGCAGAAGAGAATACGCCCCAGTGCACAAGTTCTTTTCAAACCTCAGCCCAGTGACACATTTATTACTGTCCCATCAGTCAAAAGGAGTCACAGGACTAAGTTCAGATTCCAAGGGTGAAGAAACAGATGTTATCTCTTCATAGAAGGAGCCCTAATGTCATAAGGCAAAGGCAGAGATGCAGGTAAGGGGGAGAACTGACCATATCAGCTGTTTATAAACTCATCAAACTTAAGTGATATTTATATAGGGCTCTAAAATATAGAGCTGCTCTCAATTACACTGACTTTATTCCTAGAATACTTTCCTAAAACCAGATCCACAGAAAGCAGCCACTGGAGAGACCTCCAACATCAACAGAACCATTCCAAGTCATCCCACAATGAGCATTCGGATACCCTTGATCCAGATGAGGCCTCTGAAGGGCTTTCCCCAAGGCGACTGTGGCACAGAACAAAGGGCACCCACCACGAGACGCAAGAGACTCAAGCTTAACCTCAGCTCTCAGAGCAGATTATTTCAATTCCACGTGCCATCCCTTCCCTCCTTTGCCAACAGGAGTGGCAGAAGCAATGTAAGAAGGACTGCTGAGAGATTGCAAATGAAACAACTTCGTGCCCAGGCCCCAGGTGCCTGGGAGTGCTCAGTGTTGCGTGGAGAAGACCTTGAAACAGTGAATCAGGCCCCAAGTTCTAAAAGGATTTGACTACTCAAATAAAAATGATCGATGTGAGCAGGAGGCTCGAAAGAAGGCCAAGGCTATAAGCTGGCATTCAAGGGAAACAGAACAAGTGTGGCCACGGGGCACAGGGCTGCACCCTGGTCAGGATGTGAGATTTTAAAAAGGGCAGAACCTCATGTTCTCTGTGTCCTCCGTGGAAATGGCCAGGTATTGGCCTTGGACCAAACACCTCTTCTTCCCAAAGGAGAGTGAGTCCCCAGGAGTCCTTGCTAGGAAAAGAGCCCTCCCTGATGAAAGAAAGGCACATAAAGACATGTGGCTCCATGGAGGCCTGAAGAAATCATGCTGCCTGCTCTCTAGAAAAGGAAACACACTTCCCACCACAACCGCTTTTATATTTCCAGGTACATAACAAGAGCAATAGCTACGATTCATTGAATATCAACCTTATGGCAGATACTGCCAGTCAACCCACCTACATTCAATAATTAGCATTCAGACCACAAATATCCACTCAGTGACTTCCACTGCGTAGAGGTGCTGGATCCCACACGAGGGGCTGGGGACGCAGGGACGGTGTACGGTGTCTGCCCGATGGAGCCTTAAGGGCCAATCACGATCACCGATGTCACGGTTGCTGCCTCCCCCACACCACCACCAAAGGATTGCACCTCGCTTTTATGGTCACCACAGGCCAGCTTTATAGACGTTTTCTCAGTGACTCCCACGACTACCACTGGAGAGATAGGCCTCGGGAACTGCATGTTGCAAATAGGTAAACTGAGGCACAGAGAACTTGTCCAGGAGCACACAGCCGGCCTGTGGCAGAGCTGGATTCAAACCAGGGAGAATCACACTTTCTGGGGGCCCTGCCTTAGCAAGAGCTCCCTTTCTCCTGGTAAGGAGGGGTCTCAGGGAACAACCAAGGGGTCTCAGCTGGGAGCAGAGGCCTCCCCTCCCCCTCACTGTGGGTTATTTTCAACAATCCCCTCCATCTTCTCTTCCTAAGGCACTCAGACAAAGGCAAGTGCTGCCCATTGCAGCAGTTCCTGTCCCTCCTCTGGACTCTCCCACAGTCTTCAGCAAATTGATCTAATATAAATTCAACAGCTCACTGGCTCTAAATCTCAGCCCTGGCTTTTTATCTGCCTAAAGGGCTCACGGGGTTGCTAACTCGGCACTTGAATAAAATCTAACACTTTACACATTCATGCATTCACTCATTCATTCAACAAAACTCACCAAGCACCCACTAAATGCCAGGCTTGGCATGAGAGTGCCAAGAGGCTCAAGAGTTTTGTGCAGGGTGGGGGTGATGTGGTTACACTTATGAAAAAGGTCACTGTGGCCCCTGTGGGAGGACAGAGTATGGGGGAATGGGGGGGGGTCTGAGAGATGCCAGTCTGGACAACGGCGGCAATGACAGGAATGGAGAAAAGCAGGCTGGACCTGTTCTGGTCTGGGTTCAAATCTTAGAACAGGAGTCCTGGCCACAAATACTGATTAGGGGGGTCCTGTCACGTAAATGGATTGGGTGTGGGTGATATCACATAGGGTGACAGCTCTCGAATGAAGGGCAAAATCTGATCCAGACTCCTTGGGAAGGCGTGTGCAGGCTCCTCTCCCCAGAAATTCTGGTCTGCTGCCCAAGGCAGGAACTGGGCACTTCCGCCTACAAAGGTTCCCCATGCGATCTCCCCATCTCAGCCCACCAAGAACCACCTACACGTGCAAAGTAGAAAGGGAGAAATTAACCTAGGACAGAGCCCCAGTCAACTTCAACCGAGAGAACAAGTCCACAGAGAAGGCTGGAAAGCAATTACCAGAACCCCAGTGCCAAAGAAGCCAGCGGAGGAAGACCAACTGGTCAACAGCACAGAAGGCGGTGGGGCAATGGCTGGGAGAAGATCTGGGGTCTTTGTTTTCATTTGCTAAGATGAATTACTTGAGCATATATACATGCTGGTGGGAAGGTGTCTTGGGGGTCCCCAAGACCAACCCTAGGTTCGATGGTTTGCTGAAGGACATACAGGACTCAGCATAGAGTCCCATCCAGATGTGACTGATTGCAGTGAAAGGACACAGTGCAAATCAGCAAAAGGAAAAGATGCATGGGGTGAAGTGTGGAGGAAACCAGGTGCGAGCTCCTCAGAGCCCTCTTCCGGTGGAGTCACGTAGGATGCACTTAATTCCTCCAACGATGAGTTGTGACAACATGTGTAAAGTTGTTGTCTAAGAGGGGGGTTCATTAGAGACTCAGTGCCCAGTGTTTTTGCTGGGGGCTGTTCATGTAGGCGCCCCCTGCCTAGTACATTCCAAAATTCCAGGCTCTCAGAAAGAAAACAGGTGTAGCATAAACAACATTGTCTCTTCAAACACGTAGTCACAGTGAGCTGGTCCTAACAGTTTGGGAATGGTGGAAACACTCCTGAAATCCCAGTTCCCAGGGGCAGGAAGGAAGCCTTATAGAACAGGTAGGGTATCTCGCCCTGGACTTCAGGGGCCAGCAGTCCAGACAGCTGGTGGCAGGACATAGAAGGGACTCTCATCTGATGCCTGATGTTTTCTGCGAGAAGGAGGAGAGAAAGCCCTGCCAGACATGGAAACAGATGTGGCAGGCTACAGGAGACTGGGGACATGTTGACCAGGCACAGGGAAAAGTTATGGAGCCAATCTGCAGGCCCAGATGAAGCTAGGCACCATACATGTATAGAGGCCACGTTTTTAAGGTTTGAGGAATTTTCCCAGCAGCATCCAGCCACCTAATAAAAGGGAGACAAGAAAATGAGCTCAATCTGTCCAGGTGTTGGGCTCAATGTAGAGACAGAGGGGCAGGGAACCGGGGTTCCAGGAAGGAGAATGGCAGATGTGAAGACTATGGAATCCATGCAGACTCGGAAAGGAAATGTCATAAAAGGAGGCAGACAGATAGCAAACTGAGCGTAAGGATCTTGACATAGGCACCTCCATCCAAAACGGCAATTTCACTAATTGTAGCAATCAGACCAGAGTGGTATCTAGAAGTCACCTTGGCAACAATCCCGCCTAATGCATGAATGCCTTCCATAGGACCCCAGGCAAGTGGTCATGGGGTTCTTCTTGAATATGTCTAGTAACAGGAAACTCACCACCTTTCAAGGAACCCATGAATTTCTGGGCATTTGTATCCATGCAAAAGTCCTACCTACTACCAAGAGATAAACTGTCTGCTGGAACTTTTGGACTCTGGTTCTACCATCCACAGCTACATAGAGCAAGGATCCAAGATGGATTACAATACTTCCCAAGCAACCACGTTGGTGTTAAACCCTTGGCTCTTCCCACTGCATAGGGACCCATCACTCCCAGGAGTCAATGACCATCTGTGTGCCAATGGCTCCAAGATCTAAAATTCCAGCTTCTCTCCAAACTCGAAAACTCCACTGTTTACCGGATACCCCCACTGCAATATACCACGGGCACCCCACACTCTGCATGCACACATATCTGAATTTGTGATCTTGTCCCCACAAAACCAAACACTCTGCATTAGAGGATGTATCCTACCCAGTTCCCAACTGGGCATCAACTTTGACTCTCTCTCCTCGAACATCCAGGTAATCGCCTGCCTGTTGATTCTCCCTCCTAAATGGTTCTCGGATCCATCCACCCAATCCTCTCCATCCTCACTGCCATGACCGGAGTCGAGGCCACCACCATCTCTCAAAGATGTTGCCTAGCTCATCTCCTGTCTGCCACCTTGTCCTCTCCATCCATTTTACTGGCATGGAAGTGAAAGTGATGTTTTTAAAAGGCAAAGTTGGTCACAGCATGTCACTGCCTAGAACGCATGAGTGGCTCCCACTGCCTTGAGGATACAGCCATACCTTACCCCCATGGTCTGTATTTCTCTGCAAGATCTGCCTGTTCGCCTCTCTGGTCTCACCTCTTACTCTACAGCACCCTCCAACTCTATGCTCCAACCACATTTAACATTTTATTCCCTTAAGTGCCATGCTGTCTCACCTCTGAGCCAATGCAAAGACTTCTTCCTCTGCCTTATCCCTACTCCCTGCTGATACCTGCAGTGCTGGATTTCCCTCTCATAATTTCTCTTGCTGTTTCATAATTATCTGTCCATTTATCTGCCTCCTTTCAAAGTCTCTGATTTCCAAGGAAATGTATCTATGTTGTTCACCAATGTCTCCCTAGTCCTGACACATTCAGAAACCCTCTATAAACACTTGTTGAAAGAAAACAAGAATTTCCATCTGTCCATCACCTCCAGTGGTCTGTTCTCTATACTTCTATTAATGCAGCCCCAAATAACATTGGTTTTTTAAGTTGCCACAGTTCACTATAGATACACATATAATTTCCCCTTGATTGAGCACCCCGAACTTTTTTCCATTACCTACTGCTAAACCAGGTCTACCCCATCTCAAACCCAAGCAATTCCCCAATTTAAATACTTGCTGCAGGAGTTTCTTATCAAGACAGAAAGAAGGAAAACCCATTTTCAGGATGAAAAGGGAACATGAACAGTTTCAGCTTCCACTTTTCTCTGGTTCTGCCCTGGTTCACAGATTAATTTCTGGCACCAGGATCTGTGGCCAGATAGCAGAGAATTGTACAGAAACGCCTTCCCCGACTCGCAGAAGCCAGCAAGAATCACTCTGTTCACAATCGTCCATTTTACAATGTGTCTAATTATAACTGAATAAATTACTTCTGCCATTCTGCAGAAATACTTAAAATAAATAGCTCTCATTCCTTGAATTAAAATCATAGTCTTTTGTTCACTGTTTTCTGTTTCATAATGCAACAGAGCCTGTTGATTAAAGATCATTTATAGGACTTCATTTTCCATCTATTTTATGGTATCACTTTAAAATACCCCCAAATATTCAGCTGCAAGGAGGGATAAGAACTACTGGAAATTGGCTCTTTGAGACTTTTTGATGAGAAATGAAGTTGTGGATGTAACTCTCAACGAATGAACATCTATTAGAAAAGCCTATTTTAATAACTGCTTGGTTCTTCTCCCTGAATTTTTTTTCTCTACCCAACTTCCTATATTTTCTTGAGATTACAACATAATCCCCACTGACACACTAAATATTACCTCTCTGTAGTGAATGGATGACACTGAGACAATAAATCACTTTGAGCTAACACAATATGCCAACCAGCCCCTGCTAAGCCAAATATTTGACGAAAGACATACAAACTGAAATTTAGCAAGGCAGGAACACTCTGGGAATTATGTCCTGAATATCAACCATCTCTAGTACCTCTGCAATGAAAAAATTAGATGTGCAAGGAGGCCACATATGAGTGTGTAGGATGACTCTGTAACCAGAGTAGCCATAGTTAGCTGATCCCGGGAGATACCCTAGAAAGAGATTCTGGTTAGGCCACCCTCCAAACTTGGTGGGTGTCATGACAAAATGAAGACTCTCCAGTTCCGGACCAAAAACAAACAAACAAACATGACCCGTTGTTTTCCTGCCCTGATGCAGAAATAAGCATGACGTCAATGGAAAAAGACCATCCGGTGGTGAATTTGGCCATGACACTGACAAAGCGGACGCGTCAGGGGCTCTCGCTTGCACACGTCCCCTTCAAGACCCTATACCTGATTCTGAAATTTAAATTGTCCTATTCTTTTTCTTAAAGCAGTCCCCTAAATTGTGTACACCTCTACAAAACCTTCCGGGCCTGGCCCTGTTGACCCTGCTTCACAAGTGATTCTAAACAGGCCTTCAGACATGCCCTCAGCTATCAGGAGGAATAGACTGTGTTCACAGGTCATCTGAAATCCCCGACACGGAAGACGAGAGCATCGCTGGCCAGTGCCCAAGACCCTCCCAGAGCCGCCCAGCAGCACCTCTCTGACTCCAATCTCCATGCCCCTCACCTTCCACCAGAAACACCAGTGATAATTCATCCCAGTTTTACTCGAGCCAAGCACACTCAGCCCCGTGTCATCCCTCTGGATGCTTCTCCTTCAGGAGCCACCGAAGGGGCACCAGCTCTGAGACACGTGTTCTGGTGGACCCCAGATCAAGCTGACTACACCCTCTCCTGTGCCCACCAGCTAGGGGCTCAGTAACTACCCTGAGCCTGAATTCTGCCTCCTCCACTTACCAGAAACCCCCCATACCTCAGTTTCCCCACCGCTGAAATGAAAGACAACATATACCCTCCTCATAGAATGGACATGAGGCTAATCCTTGTTGCAAAACAGAAAATAAATGCCAGCCACCATCATTATCATAATTCTACACACCCCTCAGTCAGAAATCCCTCAACAGTTCATTCTCCCCCACGAAACTGAAGACTTCTCAACAGCATAGACAGAAGCCCGTGCACAGAGCTCGGTGCTACATAAATGTTTGCCAAACACACGAAGGAATTGAGTGATATTTATATTCTGACCAACGGAGGTAGGATTCAATAATGCATCCCACAGGCTCTTGTTTGCTAACATTTGAAGTCTATATAGGAGAATGTGATGAAAAGTAGAAGACCAGAGGAAGGGGGAGGAAAGCAACTCTGCATTATGTTTCGCTGTATGTTTCTAAGTCCTCCGTCTCCATCATGCACCTGCAGATCCCACAGCTGCTAGTTGTCTACACTGTACTCCTCCAAGACAGTCACCATCCCTCTACCTCTGTCTGTGGACAGACCTCCAAGGGGCCTTGAGATGAATGGAGACACTGGTCAAAGCCAAAGGCAGACCACACAACTTAGCACCCTCACCCTTGGCAATCAGCACACACACCATTCGGCCCATCTAGATCCCTCCCATGGGATTAGACATCGTGGGTAACTCCACAGCCCTAGACGAGTTTAAACCTGCAAAAGATCTCCTTGAACAAAGCAAGAGCTCTACCTGTGGTCGTCGCAGAGAAGGTGGGATAAAAATTCACGGGTGCCTCCTAAACACAGATTGCTGACGTCACACCCCCAGGCTGTGGGAGGTGTGGTCTGCTTCCATATTGAACCTCATCTCCTGTCCCACCCTCACAACTGACCCTGGCTCCCAGCTCTAGGGAATGTGCCTCAGTTGTCCTCATCCCTGCTGCCCTGACGCATCTGTCACCCCTGCCTGGAGGGCGTTCGCACCAACCCCCCATCCCATCTCTGGGGCAAGAGGTATCCAATGCAATCATTTCTATCTATATCTTCCAAACCCCTCACCACCCTGTGAGGCCTTCTGGACCCTCTTCTTCAGAGTACCCTGGTTCTTGTATGACTTTCAGCACTTCCCTTCCCACATCGCATTTGTGTGTGTGTCCTTCACCCAGCAGACCAAACTCTATCTCCATGGAACCGGAACTGGCTATTTCATCTCCACAACCCCAGCACCCAGCAGAGCAACTGATTCACACAGCAGGTGCTCTATAATTGTCTGATGAATGAGTGGTTCAATGAATAATCTCCCCTGAGATGACAGACTTAAATTATGTTCCACATAACCCCTGAGTTTCTTAAAAGATGTGCATTTCTGACCGGTGGATCATTGCTCTTTATCCCCAAAATCAACCTTTTTTTTTTCCCCAGAAGGAATATAGAATATGTGGGTTTTGTTTTTTTTTTTTCAGGAAAAAAAAATTGCCCGTAGCAGAACCACTCTGGAGGCTCGGGTGCAGTGGTGGCATAGAATTAGCATGCCTCAAAAATGTAGTGTCTGCTACCATTTTTATAGGCAAAAAAAAAAAGACAGCAGAAGTGAAACAGTATGATGCATCTCACTCTCACCTCCAAGACTGCAAAACCTAAGTATACTCTGCCCATGAAAACTTTAAAGTGCCTGAGGTAGGTCAGGGATGTTTTTTTAAATGTCTTTGTGATATTCTTACTTCTAGAAGACAAATTAATGCTGCAGAGTAACTGGGGAAGAGGAAAAAAAATCTTGATTCATGTTCGCTTGGAATGCACTTTGCTTTCATTGTTTTCTCATGTAATTACATATATTACTGATGTAATTACAAATAATACACATATTTGATTTGTGCAATTATAGAATAGTATGTAATTTTTAAATGTGGTACATTTCTTTCTCCCCAAGATCCCTTTGTGAAGGAAACGATTTATCATTTCTAAAAATATGCCCTTGTGTATTACATTTTAATAAAGTAAAGATTAGTAAATATTTGCCTTTCTTTTGTATTTCAACAAAATAAACCTCATCGTGAAAATTCAAATTTATAAAGGCTCATTATAAGCCCTGAAAAACCACTTCCACTAGGCTAATTCTACCCATTGGAGAAAAGCCTGCCAAACATTACTACCAAGAAAGGTAATTATAGAGCACCTACTATGCGCAAGGCACACTTCAAGGAGCTAACTGTCATGGCCTGGGGTAGAAGGAAATAACACCTCCAAGAACTGGAGAAGCAGCCCTATTCTGGAGTGGTAGAGATGGACAAGAAAACTGGGCTCTGTCCCTTACCAGATGCATGTCCTTGAGCAAGTGACTGAAACTCCCCCAGCTTCTGTAGAGCAGAGGTCACACCACCTGGCTCACTGTGACGATTAGATGACATAATGTACGTGAGAGGCCCAGTGCGTGCATCACGTGGTAGGTGGTTCTTGCTGTGACAGCGGGAATCATAACCCTCATTTACTGCTTTGCATTTTGATTTGCAGGATCACCGTTCATGAGATGAGCTGCACAGCACTGGGGTCTCTTGGTCTTACATTTTTGGAAGTCAAATGACAACAACCTGGACTCGTTCAAAGGAGGAGAATTGTGAAGGGTTCAGGGGAGGAATGTGTGAACACCCTGGAGATGTTCTGGGAGGAGGAGATGTGGAGGGGAATACAGAATTCCCAGGTGTAAAGACCACAAGGGAATTTCAGGATAATTCCAATCCTATTGGTGACCCACACTTAGGTTCTACTGGATCCACACAATGGAATATCTTTTTTTCAATATCAGGAGATACTGCAAAAACGTTGGGGATTTAGATATTCTCTTTTTTTAAAGGTTTTATTTATTTATTTGACAGACAGAGAGACAGTGAGAGAGGGAACACAAGACGGGGAGTGGCAGAGGGAGAAGCAGGCTTCCCGCCGAGCACGGAGCCTGATGCGGGGCTCGATCCCAGGACCCTGGGATCATGACCTGAGCTGAAGGCAGACGTTTAACGACTGAGCCACCCAGATGCCCCTAGATAGTCTCTTGAAAATGAAAAACATGGGCAAGACTGAGCCCAAGATGCTTCCTGGCAATAGCTGGCTGGAGCCAAGGAGTGTTGCCCTCCAGGGGGTCACACCCTAAAAGCCATGCTCCCCTGTGTTTATTATTTGCACAAACTAAGGCACCCCCTGGAACATAAAAACTTGGAAACTATCAAATGGGTCTCCAGACAACACAAAAATGTCCAGGAAAGTATGGTGGTCTACATCCCCAACCAATGTTCTGCCACATCTACTGGAGCCCCCTATCTGGGGAATCAGCATTGCTCTCTTCCCAGAAGCCATAATCGCAACCACCCCCCAAGGGTCGTCCAATGCCTGAAACTCACTCACCCCAGAGAGAGAAGGAATGTTAGAAGAAAACTATTACAGCGCACGTACAATGGAATGTTCAGTCTTCCTAGAAATGAAGGCTGGTGTGATCTGCCTCCATGTTTAACCTCATGTGTGAGAAGGGAATGGACAGGCCACAACTGGCTGGAGATGCCCTGAAGATTCTCTACCCAAATATTCAAGAATATGTCTCTAGCCTTGGTGCCTCAATGGGGTAAAAGATGGTAGAGCCTCCATGGTACAGAACAGAAAGCTCCTAACAAGGAAAGCTAATAAAGAATTTCAAGAAAGCAAACTGCTGATGAGAAACCTGAGTCTCAGGGAGTTTTAGTAACTCTGAAAACTGGCAACCAAATCCAGGAACTCAAGACTCCAGATCTGCATGAACAAGCCACACACACATACTCCTGCTTTTGCTAGTTACTTAAAGATATACTCCATTCAACCCACAGATGCATCAAAGCTAAGAAATCAAGAACTGGAAGACTAGTGAGTCCAAGAGGTGGAACTCTTCACTCACTTGAAGATGTAACAGGACGACATCAGCAAACCCACCTGACAGAGCCAGCCACATTGGGAGTCAGCAGCAACAGGAAGGACTTGATGCTTCCTTTTACAGTGACATCCAGATGAAGCTTTAAATATTTCATTCTGCATTCATTCCTCATCGAGGAAACAATGGTTTCACCAAATAAGGGAACTGCTCAGGAAAAGCCTCTGTCTCATGTTCAAGCTGAACCATGGGCTCAAAGACTAACTAAATGAGTTTACATTTTAAGAGTAAGCCAAAAAAAAAAAAAAAAAAAAGATTGAAATTTACCAGAATACTAAAGTGGCTGACTCTACAGAGTAGGATCACAGAGAGACATCGTTTTTGCTTCTGTCCTTTCTTCTCTTTGTTTTCTTAAATGGGCCTGTCTTGCTTGTTTTAAAATATCTATAACTAGACAAGAAAAATAAAACATATGAATTAATCCCACTCAAGTCAGACAGCCGAGTCATGCATCTTGTCCTGATCTGGAACCCACAGATACCCTGGTGTACCTTAGCTTATACTTTTGTCTTCTCTGTACTCTGCTAGACTAGGCAAGATCCCCTCAATGCCCTGCCATCCCCACTGCATCCCCCAATCTAAGCAGCAAGGTCCACTGCACATAGTAGATACCTAATAAATATTTGTTAAGTGAATAAATTCATAGTGTCTTATATTTCCCTTCACCCACTCCTTCTCTGGGTCTGTCAATTCAGAGGATGTTACTCAGGTGAATGATACTTCCTGGAAGAGACCATACAATTAATTACCCTTGTAACCTCAAAAATCATATTTGAAGTCAAATCTGCACAGGTGACAAGTAGAGGATATAAAATATGGCACTCTCCTCAGCCTCTTAATTACATACTATATACCAAACTTCTCCTAAGCTCTGAAAATGTCCCATTTAACATTCTGCACTTGGCATTCAATTCCAAAACCTGAAATGGGGATTGTATTACTTAAATATTTCTCTGATTTTTTACTAACTTCTTCCCCATTTTTACCCTTCAACCAGGTTTCATTTACTCCCTATTTCCCTCTTACATACTGTTTTGTACTGGCCAAGAGAATCTAGGGGAAGGCTCATAGTTGTTCAAACCCAGATGCTTCATTGTCCTAAGGTTAAGGGCTAAAGGACACTTAACCAGTGGCAAATACATGAATATACTCAAAGCACATGGAGAAGTCGGTTGCCATCAGATATATAAAAATGAAGGAACACTGAGGCAAAGGTATGTTGAAGACACATAGAGAATCATCCCTCCGACCATTCCTCTCCATGAAGCGAAGCATCTTAAGTTTGGAGACCCAAGGTGTATGGCATGACTGAAACATTGTTAAAAAGTACGCTTGTGTGTATGTATGTTAGATGTGTTTGTATACCCATGGGAAAAAGTCAGAAAGGATATACAACAAACAGAAAATAATAATTAGCCCTGCATAAGCTAAAATGGAAAAGCCTGTGGGCTAAGAAGATAAAATTTTCACTGCTTATTTTACATAATTCACTGCTTAATTTACATAATTTACATAAGTGATAGAATTCTGGGTGGATTGTATTTGTGTGTTCACCTTCTTCCCCCCACCCTGAATAAAAAAGTACACAAATGTGTGTGTCTACATGAAGATTAGTTCTCTGCCTTCAGGTGAAAACACAGTGTCAAAAACAAAAACATATAAACATTTTATGCATTGAGAAGCAACAGCAGAAGCAAATGGTCTGAAATTCAGCCTTGGGGCATCTAAACAAAAGGCTTTCGCTGCCAGAGCCCCTAGTCACTTCTCAGACCCACAGTGCACCTGACATCCAGAGGCAAGAGAAAACCCGCTTCCCCCTTGGTCTCCTCATTGGCCCAGATACGGGGCCAATTATTCACCAATTGCTGTGCCCAAGGAAATGCATGAGCTAATTGGTTCAAGAACCCAGGTCTCAGCCAATCACCATGACTGGGAAAGACGGATTATCCCTGATTGGATAAGACCAGCTCACAGCTTGGGGGTGGGCGTAGGGTTGTTGGGAGTGAGAGCCACTCCTTGGGAAAGAGAATAAAAATCTAGGCACAATCAGGAGAAGGAAAGGGAGAATGAATGCTGGGTACGCATCAACAGAAAGGGTTCACGCTACCATCCATATTCTGCATTAAGGATGCTAGGAAGGTGGGTGCCTGGGTGGCTCAGTCGGCCAAGCCTCTGCCTTCAGCGCGGGTCACGATCCCAGGATCCTGGGATCGAGCCCCGCATCGGGCTCCCTGCTCAGCAGGGAGTCTGCTTCTCCATCTGCCCCCCTCCCCGCCCCCCCCGCCTTGTGCTCAGGCTCTCTTTCATAAATAAATGAATAAATTTTAAAAACCTTAAAAAAAAAAAAAAAAGATGCTAGTTAGGGGTTCTAGATTGTTCCTTTCCCTCAGCATCTGCTCAGTCACTAAGTAAAGTCAAATCCTTTCCTCATCAATTACCGCAAAGTGTGTATGTGTGTGCACGCACAAAATTTATAAGCCTTAATCTGAACTATTCCAAACTCTCCTCACTTATACCCCTGATTCTGGGCTCTGCCCCTTCAACTCATCCTTTTACCAACCATGAGAGTAATAATTTTTAGAAGCAAATTTAATTATGTCACTCTCCTACTTGGAACCTGCCAATGGCTTCCCATTGTCCCCAGAACTCCTTGGTGTCACCCAGTAGTAGGGCCCTGGGTTAGCTGGCCCTGCCTGGATCTCCAACCTCTTTTCCCACCAAACCTGCTTCACACACCCCCCGCCAGCCTCACCTGCTCACAGAGCTCCCTGAACGCATGTGCTGACTCAGAATTCTGCATCTTGGCTTAGTTCACTCACCCCTAACTCCCTTGCTCTACTTGGAGACCCAGTTCCCCTAACCCAGCCCACCCCCAACAGAGATGAGAGAGCACAGTAAGCCTTTCAGAATTAGCCGGCTTGTGGAGAAACTCCTGGAGATGGCTCTATCCCTCCCCCCACCCCAGGAAAGAGAGCTGCAGCCAGTTCCTTTGAGGTGAGAAGATACACACCTTCTCCATCCTTGGGTTTTTGGGGAAAGGAGACGCCAGACTGTTAAAGCCATTAATAGTCTCCTACAGGAGAGTTATTCCTCAAAACAGCTGGACTCCCTTTAAAAATGTAAACCAATTTCTCCCTCCTCAGAAATGTAGCAGCCAGGACAAGACTCCTCCACGTGCATGAAGACGGCCAAGTCACTTGGCAGTAGCCGTGGATATGGTAAGTGTAGAGGATGCTGGTTGTACTTGGAAGATAGCAGGGTGCACTTGCTGATGGATTAGACGCTGGGTATGAGAGAAGGAGAGGAGTCAAGAGAGACTCAAGAGATTTGGCCTAAGAAACTAGAAGTGTGGTGTTTCCATCAACTGATGCTGGGAAGGCTGAGAGTGGTTTAGAAAATCAGGGGTTCAATGCTGGCCAAGTTGGATGTGAGATGCTTGTTAGACATACAAGTGTAAATGTCATGTAGTTGGCTATCAGAGTCAGGAGCTCTAGAGAGACTTCTGTACTCAAGATATAAATTTGGGAGTTGTTTTATTGGAAAAGGTCTTTAAAACCATGTTTATCCGGGCACCTGGGTGGCTCAGTCAGTTAAGCATCTGCCTTCGGCTTAGATCATGATCTCAGAGTCCCGTATGTATCCCCTGCTCAGCAGGGAGTCTGCTTCTCCCTCTCCCTCTGCTGCTCCCTTTGCCCCACCCCTACCTCCACTCAAGCGTGCTCTCTCACATGTGCTCTCTCTCTCAAATAAATGAAATCTTTAAAAGATAAATTAAAAAACCCAAGTTTATCATCAAAAAACAACTGGCTTTTAGTCCAATTCAAAGCCGGATGAATTATATGGTAATGTTTTGTCTCCCCCATCCTATCCACGCTCCCATCCTATCCACGCTCACATTAAAGCTTATGACCCAGGAACATATAGCCGGACCCCAATACAGGGCCCAGGCAGTCACAGCAGCAGGGTACGCCCAGGGGTGTAAGCATCTCCTGAAACAATTCCAGCCCGTGACAGTTCAAGTGTCACCAAGGACAACTTGTGTTAAAACAGGCAGCCAGTTGGGGAGAGCACGGGTCACAGAGTCAGAAAACCTAGAAGAGGAATCCTGGGGCACCTGGGTGGCTCAGTCAGTTAAGCATCTGCCTTCAGCTCAAGTCATGATCCCAGGGTCCTGGGATGGAGTCCCACATTGGGCTCCCTGCTCAGGAGGGAGCTTACTTCTCCCTCTGTCTCTGCCCCCCAAGTTTGTGCTCTCTCTCAAATAAATCTAAAAAAAAAAAAAAAAAGGAATCCTGGCTCTGTTAAATATGTGACTCTTGGGGCACTGGGGTGGCTCAGTCTGTTAAGCTGTCTGCCTTCAGCTCAGGTCATGATCCCAGGGTCCTGAGGTGGAGCCCCACATCAGGCTTCCTGCTCAGCAGGGCCCCTCCCCCCACTTGTTTTCTCAATCTCTGTCTCTCACTCTCAAATAAATAAAATCTTTAAAAATAAAAAAAAAGTGACTCTTTAGCTGTGTGACCTTAGACAAACCAATCAACGTCTTTGAACCTCTGTTCCCTCACACGTGAAACAGGAATACGATCCACCTCATAGGTTAGTGAGTGGTTAGTGACAAAATCCATCTGAACAGCTTAGCACAGCACCTGGGACACAGGAACTGCTCAGTAAATATCAGCGATCATTATCATGTTGTTACTGTTATTATTATTAGCATTGGACTTAGCCGTGGGTTCCCCCAGAGGCAGTTCTCGAGGCCAGGATTAGAGAACAAATCATTTATTTGGAAAGTGATCCTAGGAAACACTGGTTCAGGGGAAGGAAAGTGAGAAATGGAAGGAAAGAAACCAATACATGGTGTGTCATCAAGCAAGTGACCACTGTGGGCAACTGCTACCTAATCCCACGGGGGCGCTCTGGGATCCAGGGTAGGACACATGACTATGAGTTCTCCATCTTGAGGGTGATACTTCAGCTCGTGTGGGTCCCTGGGCGCTGGGGGAGGACTGCTTGTGGGGTGGGGCTGGGGGCATGAACGTCTGGCTTTGGCTGGGGCACACCACGGTGGCAGGGCCCAAAGGATGTGGGCGGGACCCACACTGGCACCTGCTGTGACATTTATCACTAACACAGCTCCGTTTCCTGCCACTAATCCAACCAACTCCTCTGAGCCTCGGTTTTTTACCTATAAAATAGGGAATGGGGGAATAATATCTGCCTCTCAGAGTTGGCCTGGGGATTTTATCCAATGTTTGTAAAAGCGCCGCCCACTCAGTTTCCTCTCTGTTTCTTCTCCCGTTACCCCCTTCACACATAAAGGGGAAAGCTGGCTTCCTCACAGGGCACTCAGGCCCCTTCAGAGGGCACTTTCAGTTTTCCAGCATTGCTCTCGGGCTGCAGAGCACTCCTTCCCTAAAATGTGCTCTCCAACGTCGATAATGAGCTCTCTAGATATGCCTTTCTGGAGGGAGGAAGTAGAGGTGCTTTGAGAGCGAGGACAGCAATTCACATCCCCAAGGTATGTTTCACTCCTTTTGCTGCCTTTCATGGCACCCACCACCTCCCGGCTGCCTCTTTCCAAAGCAAATCAGTGAAGACGGAGTCATTGGTAACCCTTCATGTGTACAGTGCTGGGCTGCTCACACAGACGCTGGCACCTCGCTGACCCGCCCTGCCCGCCCCTCCCCCCAGAAAGACCAATCTTGCAAGGGCCCCTGCAGGAAGCAGGCCTGCCCCGTGCAACCCACCAGCCCACACAGTGGAGCCGGCCTTGGGCCCGGGAGACAAGTGCTCATGTGTGAGCAAGAAGCCACCGGAATACCAACGAGCAGGGAGGTCTCCATGCCAGGAAACCCCCACAAGGGCTATTTGTTTGGTGTTCTGGGAAAACTGAATGCCAACAGAGGCCTCATGGAGGCATCCAACAGCCAGAATAAATTTGAAAGAAGTTGACCGCACTTGAGGCTGACCGGGCTTGGTTACTGACACACAGATAAGTCTGATTAATTAATATTTACTCTCTTTTTAGAGTTAGCAACAGCCCCAAAGAGTGGCACCTTGCTGTACCTAATGAAGGGCTCGCCAACATAGATAAGGCAATTTAGCTGGTGAAAAAATAAAATTAGGTGGTTTCTGTATACCAGGACTGCAATTAAGGACCTCAAAGGATGGCATCTGATTGATTGCTTACATACCCCCTGAAACAAGCATCCACATCCCCATTTCACAGATCGAAGGACTGAAACTCAAAGGGCTTATCAATAATTGGATCATGATGATAAAGCCAGTCAAGAGGAACGCTGAGGATCAGCCCAGGCTTTATCCATGTATCAAGCCTGCCTCTCAAGAATAATTTTTTAGGGGCGCCTGGGTGGCTCAGTTGGTTAAGCGACTGCCTTCGGCTCAGGTCATGATCCTGGAGTCCCTGGATCGAGTCCCACATCGGGCTCCCTGCTCAGCAAGGAGCCTGCTTCTCCCTCTGACCCTCTCCCCTCTCATGTGCTCTCTCTCTCTCATTCTCTCTGTCTCAAATAAATAAATAAAATCTTTAAAAAAAAAAAAAAAAAAAAAAAGAATAATTTTTTAAAAAATCTATAGTGTTTTCATATGCACGATTTAATGAAACACAGAACTTATTTATTATGTTTAGAAGAATTACTTACCTCTGGAGTAGAACGAGAGGTAATACATGGGAAGAGGTATGAGGGGACTTTAAGACCCTGGTCCTGTTCTACTTCCTGGCCTCAATAGTGGTTTCATGGGAGCATCACCTTGTGATGACAATTCCTCAAGGTGACTAGTAAATTTTCTCTTTGTGTATTATACTAATGCACGGATCAGAAAATCATGGCTTGCAGGCCAGCTGCCTATTTTGTAAATAAAGTTTTGTTGGAACAGCATGCCCATTCATTTACATATTGACCCTTTGTAGAAAAGGCTTGCCAAGCCCTGTGTATACTATACACAAAAAACTGAACTGGACTTGGGCACAGGGTAGATCTATCTTTCTGCTTGTGTTTTTCTAAGCCAATCATGTAAATGAGTTTACAGACTTTAAGAATATAACAAATGGCTGGAAAAGAGCTTAATGTTACCATTACCGTGACATATCCATTAAAGAATTTAAAAGTTAGCTTATAAAAACACATACAATCCAATGAGGATATAAGGAAACTAGAACAAATGGAAAATCAAGACCAAAGGGAAAGACAGGTGTTACAGAAATCATCCACTGTGACATCTTACAGAATGATTAAGGTCGGGCTGCAAATGTGACTGAGTTTCCCAGACACCCAAGCAAAAATGGCAACAAATACAACACAAATGTACCCCATGTCAGAAAACCAAGCCAGGATTTAAAATGTCCCCTGCAGGGGTGCCTGGGTGGCTCAGTCGTTAAACGTCTGCCTTCGGCTCAGGTCAGGATCCCAGGGCCCTGGGATCGAGCCCCGCATCGGGCTCCCTTCTCCGCGGGAGGCCTGCTTCTCCCTCTCCCACTCTCCCTGCTTGGGTTCCCTCTCTCACTGTGTTTCTCTCTGTCAAATAAATAAATAAAATCTTTAAAAAAATAAAAAATAAAAAAATAAAATAAAATAAAATGTCCCCTGCATAGGCGAAAAAGTATCTAAACCTCTGCACACAACTGAAATCTGGTTGTTCCTGATAAAAAAGCAAATTTACCCCATTTTTCATGTAAAAAGACAACTTGTTTTTTGCTCTGATGGGCAAAAAAACCCTCAGGAGCCTAGTTTTCGCCAACTGCCATGTGGCACTGCCCGTTCCCATCTGGGCTGGCTGGCACAGACCTCGGTGAACAGAGCAGAGGGCCCCAGGAGGGTCCTCTGATCATGGTTCCAGCACAATGACCTACTTGGGATTAGAACAACATTTTAGAGTATAACTGCGTTTTATGGGTCATAAATATTGCACAGATGTTCCTTATTTACATAGACTCGGTAGATTATTATTGCGACATTACCATGCTAATACGGTGATTCCTGCATTCGAAACTGGAAGGCAGGAAGCAGGGAGATGTAATTAAACAAGCACGGTGCAAATTTTGGAGGGGGTGTTCAATAAAACAAAAGAAACCAAACACAGACTAAAACTGCTACCTCTTACTCAAGTTTATTCCACACCTGACACTTGATGGCCAGAGTTAAGACTTTTCACAGCATATCACTTGTTGGATTGAGAGAGCCATAAATTAAATAATCAGTAGTAACAGGTGGCATTGAATGTGTGCTTACTACATGCTTGATATACATATGACCATATTTAATTCTCAGAACAACCCTATGAGGTAGGTTTTATGGTTATGCCCTTTTAACAGATGACGAAACTGAAGCAGATCTAGACCAAGGAACTTCCCAGGGTCAGGAATGTAATGGCAAAGGCAGTATCTGGCTCCTTGTTCGGTTAGCAGTCGCATAAAAAGCAAGAACCGTAATAACTTTCTGCCGAAGCAAAAGCTGTCTTGTGCTGTCCTACTCTGAGTCGCTGAAGCACACGACTGCTAATGCCCACAACGATCAGTGATCCCTGGCAAATATAACACTGCCTCCCTGCTGACAGAGGTCTCCATGGTCCTTGCCTCTGGAAGCAGCAAGGAGTCAAGCCTTCCGATAGGGTCTGGAGCCGCCTCTTCCCTCTCCCCTCCCCTCCCCCCATCAGTTTGGCCTCCCATGGCTCCAATCACACCACAGGGCTCGGCTTTTCACAATGACCTGCTGAGCATTTGCTCAGCCGAGGCAGCTCTCCCGTGCCCTCCCCAGGCTCACCATCCCATCGCCAAGCATCACGGCCTGCCAGCAACCATCCCTGGCTCCAGCCAAGTGAGCTGTCCCCCAGGCTGCCCCTTGCAACAGGGGCTTATGTCTACTGTCTCGGTGTGATGACGGCCAACGTGACGGCCCATCTGTTTCCCCAAACCAGACAGTGAGCATCTTGAGGACAGGAGTGATCCTTCCTATCTCTCCTGCTGGGGTAGCTCCAGTGGCCAACCCAGAGAGGGAACTCGGCGAACCCTGGTGGACCAGAAGAACTGGAAAGGGAAAGAACAGAGACCGATCTTTGACAGCAACGAGGATGCCCTGCCAGGAACTGCAACCATGCCTACTAAGATTTGCCATGAAACAGGAGCCTTTGAGTCTCCAAAATACACATCTGTGGTCAACACTGCTCGCTTCTTGACATTCTGTGCCACAACATAAATCCCATTTGCCCTTGAGTGCATCTATTTGCATGGTCCATGCTGTGCATGGTGAGGTGAAGAACAGGCTGTATATGTAAGGCAGGAGCCCGTTCTTACATGGTATGCGCACGGTTCTGTGGCTCCGGCGCTGGACTGGTTTCCTCTGGGGAAAAGCCATCCACAGACGTCCACCCACAGCACATCTGTCTCACCTGTGTGTCCTTGAGGATGTGTAAAAAGGACAGGGGGAGAAGCAGGGATAAACACATCCGTTCCTTTCCTTCTCTTTTACAAAATGTGTTCCTAAAAATTAATTACAAATGGTAACTTTGAAATGTGGAATATACAGATCTTTACATGCTATTGGGGTGGAATAGAGGAGGGGAGCCTGGGTGGCTCAGGCAGTTAAGCATCTGACTCTTGATTTCAGCTCAGGTCATGATCTCAGGGTTATGGGATCAAGCCCCATGTTGGGCTCCACGCTAGGCATGGAACCTGCTTAAGATTCTTTCTCTCCCTCTCCCTCTGCCCCCCATGCATGCTCTCTCTCCCTCTCAAAAAAAAAAAAAAAAAAAAAAAAAGGTGGAATAGAGGAGGGTGTCTGTGAGGAGAGAGTTTTAAAAAATTATGAAATCTTAATTATGGTATAAATGTTTCATTTCCTTATTCCTTGAGTGTCATACGATGTACTTTTGACTATTCAGGTTTATTTAAAATGTTAAAAAATAAGTTAAATTACAAACAACAAATTTAATTTTGTGATATCTTATCTTACATTCTAATTAGCTTACTGAAAATGACAACTTGTACGAAGGAGAAAATGAGTTTGCTGTTGAGAAGAAGGATGTATGTAGCAGAGGATCGAGCTAGAGATTCAGCATCAATTTCCTTTCATTCATGCAGCCTGGCAACAAACATTTATAGAGCACCCAGTATGTTCCAGGCACTTTCGAGGTGGTAAGCCAGAACTGCTCCCTCAAAGAGCTTACATTCAAGTGGGAGAAACAAAGTAATAAGCAAAGAAAGAAAGAAATACGTTGGGTAGTTGATGCTATTAACATTATCAACATACCGGAGCTAATATGGACAGAAAATGAAGGAGTGATATTCGAGCAGAGGCTGTAAAGAAGCATCCCAAGTACAGAGCACAGCAAGAGCAAAGGCCCTGAGGTGGGCACAGGTGTTGACTCTTCAAGAAGGGAAAATGTGGCTAGTGCAGGAGTCCACAAACCTTTTCCATAAAGGACCAGACAGTCAGTACTTTATTAGCCTTTGCAGACTATAGAGTTTATGTTGCAACTACTGAACTCCACCCCATGGTGTGAAAGCAGCCAGAGATAATCTGCAAACAAATCGGCAAGGCTATGTTCCAAAATATCTTCTTTTATGGGTATTAAAAATTTGAATTTCTTGCAATCTTTTCATTCTGAATTTCATGCAATCTTGTTATCAACCATTTAAAGATGGAAAAACCATTCTGAGTTCACAGACACAGGTGGCAGGCCAGATCTGGCCCAGGGAATGAAGTCTGCTGACCCCTCATCCAGACTCTAGATTTTACAGGCAAGAAACAATAGTTGGGGTTGGGTGTTTTATTTATTCTAAGGGCAAGTGAAGCGATCTGAAAGAGAGGAGGGACCTGGTCTGATTTATGTTTTTAAAAAATTACTTTGGCAGTTGTGTGGTGATTCTGATGGTGTCATCAACTTCCCTGAAAAATGTGTCAGTAGGGAGCTGAACACTGTCCTCTTGATTAAGGAGTCTGGAGCAAACCATCTTCCTAGCCAAAGCTCTACAGATCTGTTGATTTCTCTCTGTTTGAATCACCGAAGGTTTTTCTTTTTCCTTTAATGTGGATTCTCAATCCATAGTAATAAAGATTTCCCCATTTTCCTCCATCGCTAAACATGGCCTTGGAAATGCAATGTTGGAGGATGCATTTCCAGCAGTTCATGCACGTTCTTTCCTTTTATTTCCTTTCACAACTGAAATCATCTGACCAGTAACAAATTGAAGCTAAATAGTTAACACTGTCTGTACATCTAACAGGCACCATCTTTGCCTCAAATGTATTACCATAAGTACCAACATTTTCCCATTTCCATTTTCCACTCATTTTTATAATGTAAGAGAAAACTGGAAAAAAAAAATCAATCACAGCTGTGCAGACAAAGGTGGTAGGAGAGAAAAACTAGCCTTATGGTTGGCAGACATCAGAGTACAATGGCTTCAACTGGTTTCATAAAGTCCAAATTTAACACTGGGGGCATGACAAATCATGATAAAAAGTGCAGCTTTCCCCCCTCAGTTCTAACTTATATGAAAGGAAAGCCTGTCAAGGGACTTGGCCCTTTTAGGCTTTGTTGTTTTTCTCTGACTGCCCTTCCCAAATCCTGACTTCCAATATCCCCTCTGGAGCTTCGCCTGACCTTCATACAGGCTCACAGACTCTACTCGGTGTCTTGACATTCAGTGTCGCCCAGCAGCCCAGCCACAGCTAACCCTGCCCCTGCAGAGAAGAAGTGCCCCCATGCTGGTCAACCCCAACCAAGCCTTCCCTCTTGATGCCCTATGCCCTCTTAAAAATCCAAGAGCTCTCAACGCTTATGAGCATGAACAAGACTCCAGTTTGCTTCTCAATCCTCGTTCCTCGTCTGCCTACTTCTCAGGGTTATTGAGGGTGAAAGGAATTCACGTATTTCAAGCCCTCTGCAAGACACTGGATAAGTTAGTCAAGGTAAATAAGTAACCAGATCAAATCCAATCAGAATTTTCCATTTACTTCTTTCAGTCTCTTAGTTAAATTTCAATCCCTCCCACACCCACAGAAGCAAAACCTTTTATGGCAGAATACACAAAAAGGAGGTTTTGAGATGTGGGTCTGTCGCAGACAGACTCAAAGATGGTGGCCAGTGATCCTCACCTCCTGGTATTCATGCCCTTATGTAATCAATCCCTCCCCTTGAGTGTGAGCTGGACTGGTGCCTAGCTTCCAACCAGCAGAATATAGTAAAGATGACAGGATGTCATTTCTGTGATGATGCTACATAAACTTGTGGCTTCTGTCTTGCTAGCCAACTCTCTCCCTTGCTGGGGAGATGAAGCAAGACACTGTGTTGGAGAGGCCCATGTAGCAAGGAACTGACAGTGGCCTCTGGCCACCAGCCCACAAGGAACTAAGGCCCTCAGTCTGACAGCCTCCAAGAAACTGAATGCTCCCAACAACTATGTGAACTTAGAAACAGATCCTTCCCCAGTCAAGCCTTCAGATGAGACCACAACCATGGAAGCCACGTGGACTGCAGTCTCATGAGAGACCCTGAGCCAGAGAACATAGCTCAGCTGTGCCCAGACTCCTGGCCCACAAAAACCATGAGATAATAAACATTTTCAGTGGTTTAAGTGCTTGAGTAAATGTTCTCTTAAGCAGCTAACTTCGTGGTAATTTTTTATGTAGCCATGGTTAACTAATAGGGTCCACTTCAATTTGAACTTCATCCTAATCCAGAATTCACATGCTGTCAGCTCTCTGCTTACCTCCAGCTGCATTATGCGAAGCTTTCACAAATTTAAAAGACTAGATTAGACATTGATTTCTTTCAAAGAGCCGCTATACTAAACCAATCTCGATCCCTTTCCTCCAACAAAGGGACATCGTTTGCCAAATCTTCCTCTTTGATGCAAGTGACAAAGAGGAAAATCAAACCCTGGCATGACCATCTCTGGGTCTAGGAGGAAGGGAAAACAGCACTTGGCCTGGCCTGTCTCATACCAGGAATGCAGTCAGATGACTCTGAGCCATGGGCCGCCCCCAGACCATCTGGATACAACTGGCATCACGAGGAAGCCAGAGGTGGGATATCCTTCGGTGGCTATTGTCGCATTATTTGTTATCAAAATCTCTATTCCACAGCAATTTTTCCCATGCTAGGATGAATTTCTCTTTGCAAGTAAGTTATTTTTAACAAAGAGCCTTAGGCTGTAAACTTGCTGCCTGAGAAGAGTCAGGTCAAGCAAAATCAAAGGAGTCAGAGAAAAGAGAGAAGAAGCACGCTTCTCCAAGGAAACATCATTGCCCTGTCCCTCAACTGTCATCTGAATACTATCCAGGCCCTCTTCCCTCTCCCTTTCTTTTAGCTGTACTCCTCTTTATACATTTCCTCCTTCCTGCTCCTCCCCTTCTACTAAGCCTTCATTCAAGCTGCTCCTAAGAAAACTTGCCATTATGATAACAGAGCTTTCCGGTTACCTAAGGTTTGCTCTTTAATTCAATTTACCATTCCAAGTACATAAATCCAGGGTTCATTCGATTGAAGACATCATGCTAAATACCATAGTGGACACCTGAAGAGTTGTGTCTGCCAAGCCTTTAAAAACATCCCACAATATTATGCAGCCATCAAAAGGAATGAGATCTTGCCATTTGCAACGACATGGATGGAACTGGAGGGTGTTATGCTGAGCGAAATAAGTCAAACAGAGAAAGACATGTATCATATGACCTCACTGATATGAGGAATTCTTAATCTCAGGAAACAAACTGAGGGTTGCTGGAGTGGAGGGTGGGGTGGGAGGGATGGGATGGCTGGATGATAGACACTGGGGAGGGTATGTGCTATGGTGAGCGCTGTGAATTGTGCAAGACTGTTGAATCACAGATCTGTAACTCTGAAACAAATAATACATTATATGTTAAGAAAAAAAAAAAGAAGAAGAAGATAGCAGGAGGGGAAGAAGGAAGGGGGGGAAATAGGAGGGGGAGACGAACCATGAGAGACGATGGACTCTGAAAAACAAACTGAGGGTTCTAGAGGGGAGGGGGGTGGGAGGATGGGTTAGCCTAGTGATGGGTATCAAAGAGGGCACGTTCTGCATGGAGCACTGGGTGTTGTGCACAAACAATGAATCATGGAACACTACATCAAAAACTAATGATGTAATGTATGGTGATTAACATAACAATAAAAATTTAAAAAAAATAAAAACATCCCACAAATTTCCCTTCCCATTTAATGATACAATGGGGCCATGGTATGCACCCCAGGTTCAAAATCTGAAAAGCAGATTTGGTGCCTTGCCCCAGCCCTCCGTACCTGTGGGGCCGTAAGAGTCAGCCTCCGATGTGCAAAAAAGTGGTAACATTTACTAAGAGCACAGATGGAAATGAAGTGACATACCTGAACACACTGTATAAAGCATTATAAAAATAGAATCATTGGTATTAAAGAAAACAAATTAGCCTTTTCTTATAATGCAAGGTTATCCCTTAAAAAGATCAGTTATTGTATTCAGAACCCACACCTGTTTTTTCTCCTGATGTCGTAATTGTCACGACTGCCACTACACCTTAGCAAAGCAATCAGGTGGGGCCGGGGAGGCCTTCGGGGGAGGGTTGCATCCCTGCCCATGCACCCAGCAGCTCCAGCTCCTGAGTTTAGTAAGACCTCAGGGCTGCTTCTGATAGTTCTCCTCCCTCTTCTCCAGCAATCAGGCCATCACCCCTTTTATTTACCACCATTGTAAGCATGCCTCCCTGGACTGGCCAGTCTCCTTCCTTCTAAACCCTCTGGGCTCGGAAATCAAATATGAACCTGTTAGAACTGTGTGTAAAATAAGATCTACAGTCTCTGGAGGAGAGTCTGGGGGTTCTCCCTTGGAGTAAGGACAAGAGCTCTGTGTGGCTTTAACATTGATTTGGTGGCCCAGAGGCTCTTTGGCTTCTTTCTGGGATCTTCACAACACACTAGAAGGTGTGCCTTCTAAACAGTAGGATTCGGGAGAAGAAAGGAGTTTTTACACAATGTCTGGTATATGCTTACCATTCACTGTGTCTACGTAAGACCTCGCTTGGTGCCTACGTACATGCATAGACGTGTCCCTGCATGTATAATATTCAACAGTAATGAAACCGCGGATATATTTGAAAGTCAGAAGAAATCCTCACTTGACAATGATAATAATGGTCACTCTATTGATTCACACTGTACATATGTTCTTTCACATGATGCTCCCAGTAGTCTAATGAGATAGGCAAAATCATCCCCCAGTTTCTGATAAAGATATCTAAGGTTCGGAGAGCTAATTTGCCCGAGGACATACAGCTAATAACAGGAAAACGAGGAATCCCAGGCTGTCTGACGCTATAGCTAGTCCAGATGGGAATGAAAATATATTCATGGATTATTGGGAATTCAAGTCACATTATCAGTTTTTCCAAATGAAGAGCAGTAAACTCTAAAATCCACCCATCAAAACTGAGACTTATCATGATTCGTATATAAATTACCATCAAAAAATTCTCGGGGGGCGGAGCAAGATGGCAGAGGAGTAGGAGACCTGGATTTCCTCTCCTCTCAGGAATTCAGCTGGATAGGGATCAAACCATTCTGAACACCTACGAACTCAACAGGAGATCGAAGAAAAGAAGAGCAACAACTCTCTGAACAGAAAAGCGACCACTTTCTGGAAGGTAGGACGTGCGGAGAAGTGAATCCGAGGCGATATTCGGGAGGCTAGACGGCGGGGGAGGGGCCTCCATCGGCCGCTTCTGGCGAGTGATAGAGCCACGGAGCACAAAATCGGAACTTTTAGAAGTCTGCTCCGCTGAGGGACGTCACTCCGGTGGCTAAGCGGGGGGTGGAAACCTCGCGGGACAGTGTGGTCTCAGGACCCTCCGGGTCACAGAAAGACCGGGGGTGCCTGAGTGCGGCAGAGCTCCCAGGTATCGGAGCAAGGAAGCCGGCTGCAGAGACGGAGCCCAGGCGCGGGCTCTCAGCTCGGGGTTGCCATAAGCCGTGATCCGCGGCACAGTCGGGCCACTGCTCCTCCAGCAGGGACCCAACAAGCAGCAGATCCGGGGAGACTCACCTTCTTCCCCTGGGAGGAGCGGCGGGAGTGCACCGCAGGGATCTGGTGGGTTTGGAGACTCCACACAGGATGGGGTGCCAGAGATAGAAACGCGCAGTCACAGGCCGGGTGAGCACGGAGTGTGGCCGGAGACCGGGGAGACGGGAGTGACTGACTGCTTTTCTCTGGGGGCTCACTGAGGAGCGGGACCCGGAGTTCTCGGCTCCTCCGGGGCGGAGATTGGGAGGCCGCCATTTTCACTCTCCGCCTCCAAAGCTGTACGGAAAGCTTGCAGGGAACAAAAGCTCCGGAGAGCAAACCCGAGCAGATTACTTAGCCCGGACCGGGCAAGGGCGGGGCAATTCCGCCTCCGGCAAAGACATTTGGGAACCACGGCAACAGGCCCCTCCCCCAGAAGATCAGCGAGAACAGCCAGCCAAGGCCAAGTTTACCGATCAATGAGAACGGCAGAACTCCAGCGCTAGGGGAATACTGCACATAGAATCCATGGCTTTTTTACCATGATTCTGTAGTCTTTCAAAGTTAATTTTTTTTTTAACTGTCTTTTTTTTTTTTTTTAATTTTTCTTTTTCCCTTTTTCAACCAACATCTTATCAATCCCTTTTTTAAAAAACATTTTTATTTTTCATTTTTAGAGTCATATTCTATCCCTTCATAGTAGTTACCTGTATTTTTGGCATATATATATAAGTTGTTCTCTCTTTAAAATTTTGAGATAGTTTCTTCTAACAGATCAAAATATACCCTAAATCTCTAGTGTATGGTTTTTTTCTACTCCACTGCCTGATCACATTCTCTCCTTTTTCTTTTTTTCTAATCCTCTTCTTTCTTTTTTCAAACAACTTCTTATCAATTCCTTTTATAAAATTTTTTATAATTTCCATCTTTACAGTCATATTCCATCCCTTCATCACATCAACCCTTATTTTTGTACATATATGTTTTTCTTTCTTTAAAATTTTGGGAGGCACGTTCTTCTAACAGACCAAAATACACCCAAAATCTAGTGTGTGGCACTGATCTATATACCAGCCTGATCATATTTGATCATATTCTGTTTTTTTTGTTTTGTTCTGTTTTTGTTTGTTTTTATCTTTATCTTCTTCTCTTTTTTTTTCTTTTTCTTTTTTCTCTCTTTCCCTTTCTTTTCCCACTGCTTCAGGTCTTTTCTGATTTGTTTAGAGTATATTTTCTGGGGACGTTGTTACCCTGTTAGCATTTTGTTCTCTCATTAATCTATTCTCCTCTGGGCAAAATGACAAGACGGAAAAAATCACCTCAACAAAAAGAACAAGAGGTAGTACCGACTGCCAGGGACCTACTCAATACGGACGTTAGTATGATGTCGGATCTAGAGTTCAGAATCATCACTTTAAAGATACTAGCTGGGCTTGAAAAAAATATGGAAGTTATTAGAGAAACCCTTTCTGGAGAAGTAAAAGAACTAAAATCTAACCAAGTCAAAATCAAAAAAGGCTATTAATGAGGTGCAATCAAATATGGGGGCGCTAACTGCTAGGATAAATGAGGCAGAAGAGAGAATCAGTGAGATAGAAGACCAAATGATGGAAAATAAAGAGCTGAGAAAAAGAGAGATAAACAACTACTGGATCACGAGGGCAGAATTCGAGAGATAAGCGATACCATAAGACAAAACAACATTAGAATAATTGGGATCCCAGAAGAAGAAGAAAGGAGAGAGGGGCAGAAGGTATAATGGAGCAAATTATAGCAGAGAACTTCCCTAATTTGGGGAAGGAAACAGGCATCAAAATCCAGGAAGCACAGAGAACCCCTCTCAAAATCAATAAAAATAGGTCAACACCCCGACATCTAATAGTAAAACTTACGAGTCTCAGAGACAAAGAGAAAATCCTGAAAGCAGCTCCGGAGAAGAGATATGTAACCTACAATGGTAGAAACATTAGATTGGCAACAGACCTACCCACAGAGACCTGGCAGGCCAGAAAGGAC
This sequence comes from Halichoerus grypus, assembly GCF_964656455.1. Classification (NCBI taxonomy): domain Eukaryota; kingdom Metazoa; phylum Chordata; class Mammalia; order Carnivora; family Phocidae; genus Halichoerus; species Halichoerus grypus. The sequence goes on from NC_135721.1 coordinate 122,434,012, forward strand.
TGGCAGGATATATTCAGAGCACTAAATGAGAAAAATATGCAGCCAAGAATACTATATCCAGCTAGGCTGTCACTGAAAATAGAAGGAGAGATAAAAAGCTTCCAGGACAAACAAAACCTAAAGGAATTTGCAAACACGAAACCAGCCCTACAAGAAATCTTGAAAGGGGTCCTCTAAGCAAAGAGAGACCCTAAAAGCAACATAGACCAGAAAGGAACACAGACAATATACAGTAACTGTCACCTTGCAGGCAATACAATGGCACTAAATTCCTATCTTTCAATAGTTACCCTGAATGTAAATGGGCTAAATGCCCCAATCAAAAGACACAGGCTATCAGATTGGATTAAAAAACAAGACCCATCGATATGCTGTCTGCAAGAGACTCATTTTAGACCCAAAGACATCCCCAGGTTGAAAGTGATGGGGTGGAAAACCATTTACCATGCTAATGGACACCAAAAGAAAGCTGGGGTGGCAATCCTTATATCAGACAAATTAGATTTTAAACCAAAGACTGTAATAAGAGATGAGAAAGGACACTATATCCTACTTAAAGGGTCTATCCAACAAGAAGATCTAACAATTGTAAATATCTATGCCCCTAACATGGGAGCAGCCAATTATATAAGCCAATTAATAACAAAAGCAAAGAAACACATTGACAACAATACAATAATAGTGGGGGACTTTAACACCCCCCTCACTGAAATGGACAGATCGTCTAAGCAAAAGATCAACAAGGAAATAAAGACTTTAAATGACACACTGGACCAAATGGACTTCACAGACATATTCAGAACATTCCATCCCAAAGCAACGGAATACACATTCTTCTCTAGTGCCCATGGAACATTCTCCAGAATCGATCACATCCTAGGTCATAAATCAGGTCTCAACCGGTACCAAAAGATTGGGATCATTCCCTGCCTATTTTCAGACCACAGTGCTTTGACACTAGAACTCAATCACAAGAGGAAAGTCGGAAAGAACTCAAATACATGGAGGCTAAGGAGCATCCACCTGAAGAATGAATCGGTCAACCAGGAAATTAAAGAAGAATTTAAAAAATTCATGGAAACCAATGAAAATGAAAACACAACTGTTCAAAATCTTTGGGATGCAGCAAAGGCAGTCCTAAGAGGAAAGTATATAGCAATACAAGCCTTTCTCAAGAAACAAGAAAGGTCTCAAGTACACAACCTAAACCTACACCTAAAGGAGCTGGAGAAAGAACAGCAAATAAAGCCTAAACCCAGCAGGAGAAGAGAAATAATAAAGATCAGAGCAGAAATCAATGAAATAGAAACTAAAAGAACAGTAGAACAGATCAACGAACTAGGAGCTGGTTCTTTGAAAGAATTAACAAGATTGATAAACCCCTGGCCAGACTTATCAAAAAGAAAAGAGAAATGACCCACATCAACAAAATCATGAATGAAAGAGGAGAGATCACAACCAATGGCAAAGAAATACAAACAATTATAAGAACATATTATGAGCAACTCTATGCCAGCAAATTAGATAACCTGGAAGAAATGGATGCATTCCTAGAGATGTATCAACTACCAAACTGAACCAGGAAGAAATAGAAAACCTGAACAGACCTATAACCACTAAGGAAATTGAAGCAGTCATCAAAAATCTCCCAAAACACAAAAGCCCAGGGCCAGATGGCTTCCTAGGGGAATTCTACCAACATTTCAAGAAGAATTAATACCTATTCTTCTGAAACTGTTCCAAAAAATAGAAATGGAAGGAAAACTTCCAAACTCATTTTATGAGGCCACCATTACCTTGATCCCAAAACCAGACAAAGACCCCATCAAAAAGGAGAACTACAGACCAATATCCCTGATGAACATGGATGCAAAAATTCTCACCAAAATACTAGCTAATAGGATCCAACAGTACATTAAAAGGATTCTTCACCACGACCAAGTGGGATTTATCCCTGGGCTGCAAGGTTGGTTCAACATCCGCAAATCAATCAACGTGATACAATACATTAACAAAAGAAAGAACAAGAACCATACGATCCTCTCAATAGATGCAGAAAAAGCATTTGATAAAGTACAGCATCCTTTCTTGATCAAAACTCTTCAGAGTATAGGCATAGAGGGTACATACCTCAATATCATAAAAGCCATCTATGAAAAACCTACAGCGAATATCATTCTCAATGGGGAAAAACTGAGAGCTTTTCCCCTAAGGTCAGGAACGCAGCAGGGATGTCCACTATCACCACTGCTATTCAACATAGTATTAGAAGTCCTAGCCACAGCAATCAGAAAACAAAAAGAAATCAAAAGCATCCAAATCGGCAAAGAAGAAGTCAAACTCTCACTCTTTGCAGATGATATGATACTTTATGTGGAAAACCCCAAAGACTCCACCCCAAAACTGCTAGAACTCATACAGGAATTCAGTCAAGTGGCAGGATATAAAATCAATGCACAGAAGTCAGTGGCATTCCTATACACCAACAACAAGACAGAAGAAAGAGAAATTAAGGAGTCAATCCCATTTACAATTGCACCCAAAACCATAAGATACCTAGGCATAAATCTAACCAAAGAGGCAAAGGATCTGTACTCAGAAAACTATAAAATACTCATGAAAGAAATTGAGGAAGACACAAAGAAATGGAAAAACGTTCCATGCTCATGGATTGGAAGAACAAATATTGTGAAGATGTCAATGCTACCTAGAGCAATCTACACATTCAATGCAATCCCCATCAAAATACCATCAACTTTTTTCAAAGAAATGGAACAAATCATCCTAAAATTTGTATGGAACCAGAAAAGACCCCGAATAGCCAGAGGAATATGGAAAAGGAAAAGCAAAGCTGGTGGCATCACAATTCCGGACTTCCAGCTCTATTACAAAGCTGTCATCATCAAGACAGTATGGTACTGGCACAAAAACAGACACATAGATCAATGGAACAGAATAGAGAGCCCAGAAATAGACCCTCAACTCTGTGGTCAACTAATCTTTGACAAAGCAGGAAAGAATGTCCAATGGAAAAAAGACAGTCTCTTCAACAAATGGTGTTGGGAAAATTGGATAGCCACATGCAGTAGAATGAAACTGGACCATTTCCTTACACCACACACAAAAATAGACTCCAAATGGTTGAAAGACCTCAATGTGAGACAGGAGTCCATCAAAATCCTAAAGGAGAACACAGGCAGCAACCTCTTCGACCTCAGCCACAGCAACTTCTTCCTAGAAACATTGCCAAAGGCAAGGGAAGCAAGGGCAAAAATGAACTATTGGGACTTCATCAAGATAAAAAGCTTTTGCAAAGCAAAGGAAACAGTCAACAAAACCAAAAGACAACTGAAAGAATGGGAGAAGATATTTGCAAATGACATATCAGATAAAGGGCTAGTATCCAAAATCTATAAAGAACTTATCAAACTCAACACCCAAAGAACAGAGAATCCAATCAAGAAATGGGCAGAAGACATGAACAGACATTTTTCCAAAGAAGACATCCAAATGGCCAACAGACACATGAAAAAGTGCTCAATATCGCTCGGCATCAGGGAAATCCAAATCAAAACCTCAATGAGATACCACCTCACACCAGTCAGAATGGCTAAAATTAACAAGTCAGGAAATGACAGATGTTGGCAGGGATGCGGAGAAAGGGGAACCCTCCTACACTGTTGGTGGGAATGCAAGCTGGTGCAGCCACTCTGGAAAACAGTATGGAGGTTCCTCAAAAAGTTGAAAATGGAACTACCCTATGATCCAGCAATTGCACTACTGGGTATTTACCCCAAAGATACAAAAGTAGGGATCCGAAAGGGTACGTGCACCCCAATGTTTATAGCAGCAATGTCCACAATAGCCAAACTGTGGAAAGAGCCAAGATGTCCATCGACAGATGAATGGATAAAGAAGATGTGGTATATATATACAATGGAATATTATGCAGCCATCAAAAGGAATGAGATCTTGCCATTTGCAATGACATGGATGGAACTGGAGGGTATTATGCTGAGCGAATTAAGTCAATCAGAGAAAGACATGTATCATATGACCTCACTGATATGAGGAATTCTTAATCTCAGGAAACAAACTGAGGGTTGCTGGAATGGGGTGTGGGGTGGGAGGGATGGGGTGACTGGGTGATAGACACTGGGGAGGGTATGTGCTCTGGTAAGCTCTGTGAATTGTGCAAGACTGTTGAATCTCAGATCTGTACCTCTGAAACAAATAATGCAATATATGTTAAGGAAAAAAAAAAAAAGAAGAAGATAGCAGGAGGGGAAGAAGGAAGGGGGGGAAATGGGAGGGGCAGATGAACCATGAGAGACAATGGACTCTGAAAAACAAACTGAGGGTTCTAGAGGGGAGGGGGATGGGAGGATGGGTTAGCCTGGTGATGGGTATTGAGGAGGGCACGTTCTGCATGGAGCACTGGGTGTTATGCACAAACAATGAATCATGGAACACTACATCTAAAACTAATGATGTAATGTATAGGGATTAACATAACAATAAAAAAATTTTTAAAAAAAAAATTCTCAGAAACCACCATTGCCATTATCATTTGCCAGGTAGTTTATATGCATCATGTCAAATGATCACAACCCCCCTGTCAGGCTGGTAGAATTATTTTCCATTGACATATGGGGAAGCTAGGCTCAGGAGGGTACAATAATTTGCCAAAGGACATACAGCCAGTAAGAGGCAAGAGCCAGGATTTCGATTCAGGTCTCTCCAACTTCCACACCTATTCTCTTTCCGACATGTTGAGTGACCCAAGATAAAATATCTTTCAACACACACTATTCTTTTTGATGTAATCAATCTTTGCAATTCAATAGATTCTTCTGAATCTTGCAGGTTCAGCTTTGAAATTGAAACAATATTGGCCTAGAAGTGAACACAACTTGGTGAAAACCCAGGCATGGGCAGTAAATAGCTGTACAACTTCGGCCATGTCACATAACCTCACTCACGCTGCATTTCTTTGTAGTGATCCAAGTTCACAGAAACTTTACGAACAGTAAAAGGAGGGACGCCTGGGTGGCTCAGTTGGTTGGGCATCTGACTTTTGATTTCTGCTCAGGTTGTGGTTATAGGGTTGTGAGATTGAGCCCCACATCAAGCCCTGCATCAGGCTCCACACTCAGTGTGGAGTCTGCTTGAGATTCTCTCTCTCCTTCTCCCTCTGTCCCTCCCCCCTGCTCCCTCTCTCTAAATAAATAAATAAATAAAACCTTTTTTTAAAAAAAGTAAAAGGAATAATGTGTGACATATTGCATGTGCCATGGTCCCTGACACAGAGGGTGCTTTAACTTATTCTTTCCTTAATACATCAATTATTATTTTCCTTTACAAAAAATAAAGGTAACTGGTTTGATTTCAGATTGACAGATTTAAGATAAACCAGCCATTATTATATAATAGAAAATACAGAATCTTCAAATCAAGAGTTAAAATGCTGGAAGTGATCTTAGGAATCACTTAATATCCATTCATTCACCAACATTAAGTGAGCACCAACCATGTATAGGTATTATGCTGAGCAAGGGAGATCAGCAGTGAACAAAACAAACTCCCTACCCTTATGAAGCTTAAATTCTAGTAGAAAAAGGTCAGAAAATAAACACCTAAATAAACAAGAAAAACCTTTAAGAAAATCAAGTACTATGAATGGAGAGAGCCAAGCTCCTTCCCATTTGGCTTGTATGGAAAGTGACCTCCAACCAGAGAGGACTTAACAGGCCAAAGGTCCCACAAGAGATTCATGGTGCATCTTTGCTCTCTAGACCAGTAGTTCTCAAATTTTCACATGCATCAGAATCACCTGGCAGGCCTGTTAGACCACAAATGGCTACGCCCCACCCCCAGAGTTTATGATTCAGTGGGTCTGCAGTAGGTCTCAAGATTTTGCATTTATAAAAAGCTCCCAGGCAATACTGCTGGTCCAGGGACCACACCTGGAGAACTATCACCATTGAGGAATACAGCCATATGAGAAAGTGGTGAGGTAGAAAGGGAGGATGTTAAATACCCCAACCCTTCTCTCTCTGCCCTACAAGCTCCTCCCAGTGCTCCCCATCTGCTAAACTCAATCAAAAACCAGAAGGCAAAGGAGTCAAGGTCATGCGGGCTCCTGGAACTCAGAGTGGTACAAAGAAGGACTCCATTAATGCAATTCCCTCCCCTTACTCCTTTCCAAATTAAAGGGTACTAATGGCCTCCTGCGGTTCTGAGACTCTAGATATCTTAGCATCCCTTGTGGGGTCCCTTAACCCCAACCTACCCCATAAATAGTTCCTTCATTAAAGTCTCCTGACACATCGGAGTTGAATTCTGTTTTCTGTCAGGATCCAGAGGGATACACCACCAGACCCCAGACAGCTCCTCTAGAGATGACAGTTTCAGAAACTGACAAAAACTATTCTCTTTCTTCTTACACCAACATCTATAAAATGCAGGTCAAACATCAGATCATCTTCTTTGCTACATAAATGTGAGTTGTATATGCAACTTCCAGGAATCTGCACAGCAAAGGCAATGAGATCACTCTGAACAGAGCCCTGGGTAGACATTAGAGTAAGCAATTCATCCTGGTTTGCCTGGTACACTCCTACTTGTAGCACTGTAGGTCCCATATCCTGAGAAATACCTCCACCCTGAATAAACCAGGACAACTGGTCACCCAAGCCATGTACCCTTGTACTCCAAAGAGCTCCAACAATATTTCTCCAGCAACAGCACCACCACCAAAAATGGCTAGCATTTATTGAGCACCTTCCATGAGCCTGGCCCCATGCTAAGCTTTTTACGTACATCACCTCACTGATTCCTCAGAACCACACTACAGGCAAGTGACTGTTACTAGCCTCATTTCACAGATGATAAAATGGAGGCTCAGAGGGCTGAAATACCTTGTTCAAAGTCATACGGCTTGGAGGTAGCACAGCATTGACTTGAACCCACCACCAGTCTGAGATCAGAGCCTGCACTTTCAACTGCTATGGTTTCCGTCATGACAAAGCAGGTGGGTCCACCTACACCAGACTTGATTCCATGACAAAGATAACCAAGAACTACCAAAAGGTCATTTCCAGGACCAAGCTTGAAAACTGCAGTCACAAGAGCAGAAACTGAGAGGGTATTTACACATTGTTTATTGTAGGGCACACAATGAAAAAGTCATTGGGGAGGTACCTGGTGCTTTTGGAAAATTACACAGGCCCTTATATTTCAGAATCAGAGATTTTTGCAGCAAAATCTGTGATATTTAACACCTGATACATCCTACAGATTCAAAGGCAGTTCCACCTGATGGCTTAAGCTTCAGCCTCTCACATGTAAGATTGGAATAATGATCACCTCCCTTAAATCTACAGGGTGGCTATCCTGTAGACTATATGAGCTCAATAAACTATATCCGACCAAAAAGTGTTTTCCTAAAATGCTTTGTTGGCTGGAGACCCAGAGGTCCAAAGTCTGAGATGAACCCCTCATCCCATCTGAGTTCCTGGGGCTTATGGCACCTTCAGCTGCTAAAGTCCGCAGTGTCAAATCAGCAGCCGCCACTTCTAGGGCCTTGACTTTTGTTCCAGGACAAGTGAGGGTCCTTCCCTATGAATTACCTCCTTTCGAGGGATGGAGGTGGGATGATTAAGACAGACTAATTTGGGAAGGAGATGGAGTTTCTTTCATAGGAAGATAGCCCCTCTCTTCCATACCTTTTCCTGCCATAAAAATCTTCTCACATTCACCATCACGTGGTGGTTAAGATCCTGGACTCTGAAATGAGATGACCACAAGCATGACTGTAGCCAAGCCCTCACACCTCCACAAAAACAATTCCCTTCTCTGATATATGGGATTGCCATGCCTGCCTCATGGGACCACCATGAGAATTTAACAAAGCCTCAGAACCCCTGAAAGGAATCCTCATTGGAAATCTTGAAGAAAGGCTTTCCACCCAGGAAGTTCAAAGAAGACCTAAATGTTCCCCCTATGGGTGAATTTAGCACAGCACGTGGCACAAAGTAAACCAGAGAGAGAGCAGATCATCGTGGCTAAAAACACAGATTCCAGCCTCAAATTACTTGGGTTCAAGTCCTGGCTCTACTGCTTGCTAGTTGTATGACCTTGGCCTTGCCACTTAGCCAATTTGTTCCTCACTTTTGATGATAACTGAACCCACATCATAGGACTGTTAGAGAGTTTCTGTAAGTGACAGTGAGTAAAGCCTTTGAAAAATGTCTGGCTGGTTGTAAGTATTTAAAGCATACAACAGCGTCCATGTTTGCAATTTGGTAGGTATTTCCTCTCCTGCATTGATTCCCCTGGTGTTCAGTGTGAATCCTTCCTGCTCTGCAGACATACCCCAGTGCACCTATGATTTTCATAACTTTAGAATCTGTTTCCCTATTATTATTCCCCTATCATCCATCATCTCACCAAATTACTTGTCATCTCCTCATATTTCCAACATGTGCCAAATGCTCTTCTCCTCCGTATACTCTTCAGGGTTTAGAAATCTTCATCCCAGGGGAGTGAAAATTCCTTCTGTCTTATTCTAATTCAGACTGTTCTAATGGAGCTGCTGTTTGAAATGAACAATCCTGGCAAAAGATTCTGTTTGTTTCATCTCCTAGATGTGGGGATTCCAAACATATATTCCTTTTTAAAACAAACTACGGATAGCATTAAATAATAAAACTGATTAATCAGGAAGGGGTAGATTTTTATAATACGTAACCTCTATCGAAGATCTCAAATGATTTGATTATCAAGGAAAAAAATAAAAATGCTAAAATCAGACACTAGAACTCGAGCCCTTAAAAAACACAGACATCAGGGTGCCTGGGTGGCTCAGACGGTTAAGCGTCTGCCTTCGGCTCAGGTCATGATCCCAGGGTCTTGGGAAGGAGTCCCGCATCAGGGTCTTTGCTCAGCCGGGAGCCTGCTTTTCCATCTGCCTGCCACTCCCCCCTGCTTGTGCTCTCTCTCTCTGACAAATAAATAAATAAAATTGAAAGAAAGAAAGAGAGAGAGAAGGAAAGAGAGAAAGAAAGAGAGAAAAAGCAAGAGAGAAAGAAAGAAAGAAAGAGGAAAGAAAGGAAAGAAAGAAAGAAAGAAAGAAAGAAAGAAAGAAAGAAAGAAAGAAAGAAAGAAAGAGAAAGAAACAAACAGACATCATCTGGTCATTTCACAGATAGTAAAACTGTGCCCAGATTCACAGCACCTGCTAACACTGAAAAGCCTGAGCAACATGATTCCTCTATCTCAAATGTGCCTTTCTGGGCCCCAAACAAACCCAGGGACAGAAGCTGTCCCATGGCAGAATCTGTGTTATTTCTCCATGGAGGTACCAGGAGAGAGAAGGGGGTGTTACAAGGGGAAAGGCACTGATACCTAATAAGGCCCCCTCCCCCTCGGGGCCCCAATCACACATGCTCAAATGTTTCCCTGTATCTGCAACACAATTATTTACTTCTCTCCTTCTAACCAGACGCAGGGGTCTTAGAATTCCCCACAGGATCCTAACTATAGACTTTAAAAGAAAATATCCCATGGGCGCCTGGGTGGCTCAGTCGTTAAGCGTCTGCCTTCAGCTCAGGTCATGATCCCAGGGTCTTGGGATCGAGCCCCGCATCGGGCTCCCTGCTCGGCAGGAAGCCTGCTTCTCCCTCTCCCACTCCCCCTGCTTGTGTTCCCTCTCTCGCGGTCTCTCTCTCTCTGTTGAAAAATAAATAAAATCTTTAAAAAAAAAAAAAAAAAAGAAGTGTAATTAAAAAAAAAAGAAAATATCCCATATAGAAAACAATACCATAGGACACCTGGGTGGCTCAGATGGTTAAGCGTCTGCCTTCGGCTCAGGTCATGATCCCAGGGTCCTGGGATCGATCCCCATATCAGGCTCTGTGCTCAGCAGGGAGCCTGCTTCTCCCTCTCCCTCTGCCTGCCTGTCTGCCTACTTGTGATCTCTCTCTCTCTCTGTCAAATAAATAAATAAAATCTTAAAAAAAAAAAAAAGAAAAAGAAAACAATACCAAATTTGTTTTGAAAAAAATGACTGAAGGAAGCAACACATATGTTTAAAATCCTTATCATCTGCACTTCACTGACAAATCTTAAATTCCAAGGGGATCACTTTTGAAGGAAATAATTTAAATGCAGAAATATTACAAAGAGAAGTGTAATTAACACCTATGTTCTTCTCTATCAAGAATTATCAACTAATTTTAACAAATTTTCTTAAAGTGTGCTCCCCTTTCCAAAGGAAATAGAATATTACAGATAATGTCAAAATGCCCTTCATCTACCACTTCAGCTGCATTTCTCCCCATACCTCTTCTACAGAGTGTAGCCTTCCATTCTGCATTGTATACTAAAATACACATGCATAGTTCGATTATTAATAGTTGATTGTTACATTTAGAACATCGGTTCTTTTTTCTTCCGACAGAAGAGGATGTGGCCTTCCAGATGCTGAATTTGCTTCATGAACCAGAAGAGCCTAATAATATTTGCAATATGCCTTAATAGATATGCATATTTTTAGAATAAGATCTTCCAAGATGCTGATATAAAAGGGCAATGGCACAGCAAAAATGGGGCTGTTTCTGTGTATAAGCAGGATTCTACCTGATGTCACTAGCAACTATGCACCCCATTAGGGAACTAAGAAGCCAGAAAAGCTCAGGCCAAGATACACTACACCTGCCTCCCCTCTGTGTAGTCAACTCACTTCCATGATATCCTGTGTCTCTGGCTAAATGAATCGGGAGTATAATTATGGAAGTTTGGGAGCACAAACCAGGTCTCTGCCAGATAATCCATAATCCATCTGAAACTACGCCATTGGTGTCAGAAGTGGGACAGGCATGAAGAGCTCACCGTGATGGCCAGATTTAGTCAGAGATCAGACGTCAAAGTAGGAAAAAATAAGTAAAAACATGCCTGAAACATAAAAATTTTTGTGAAAGGGCTCAGTCAAGTGGCATACATTCACCCACTGTTCTTCTGCCTCCAACCATTTGGACCTGACATATAATAAAAGGTGGCTCAAGGCATAACTCCTGGAATCTTCTATATGACCCAAAACAGTGGCTAGTACTAAGGATCTCCAAAGGGAGTTAAAACCCCCAAAAAGCAGGAAGCATCTGAAGTTTGAGCCAAAACCTATGGATCACAAAGAGCAGCCCCCTATTAGACATGTGAAAAGGTAACATGGCATCAGGTAGATACCAAGGACCCCTAGAGCTCCAGGGAGAACAGGTGGGCGGCAACTTTCAAGGGACAAATGATAGCTACTGAGGTTTAGGAGGCGAGAGGAAATGAGAATGGAACTGAGAAATGCTTCAGTACTTGCTCAGCCAATTTCCAGGTAAAAGCAATAACAATATGCTTTTGCACACAAGTGAATTTAAACACATGCTAAATGTGTTATATGTGGGAAGAGATAAAGATAAGAAAGGTAAGAAAGCTGACTTCATCAGCCTTTACTAAAAAAGTGACCAATGAGGGGAGTAGTCCTAAGTTACGTTTTAAAATATGTATACAAGAGTCACATCTTGGAAGTCTGGGATTTGTTCAGGTTAATTGTACTCCTCCCACCAAAAATGATGTTCAGAGGGTCAAGTCCCAGAAATAATGTTCTACTTGGAACACACATCTGCTGTGCAGAAAATTTAAAAGACTGAATTTAAATGGGAAATTTGCATTGATAGGCATACCCCCCCCCAAAAAAAAGTTTTTTGAACCTGTGTTTGAAGCAATGGTGGGATGGTGCCTGGGTGCGGTAAGGGGCTTGTGTGTTTGAGCTGAGCATCACAGAATCTGAAAACTGTTAACTTTCCTTTTTCAGGAGGCCGCACAGTTCCTCTGTAAAACTAATTTAAATGGCCTCAAGACAATACAACCCAAGTATTAGAGAGCTGGCCTCTGCTTTGTTCCAGACAATGCTGTTTAGAGGAAGATAACCATCCTAAGCCAGACGGGATAAAGGAAACAGGCTGGCAGTGCTCCCAGCTTCTGAATAGAACTGATCAGTCCTCCCGCCCCGCCCCATCCCTGGTTTGAGACAAGTTAGAATCTTGGCTTAAATCTTGGTTTCTGAAGTTTCTGAGCTGAAAACCACTCCCTCCACCCCAACACACACATGTTTCTGATAATAAAAGGTAAAAAAGAGGGACACCTGGGTGGCTCAGTCGGTGAAGCATCTGCCTTCCCCTCAGGGCATGGTCTCCAGGTCCTGCTGAGAGGAGAGTTTGCTTCTCCCTCTGCCCCTCCCCCCCAACTCATGCTCGCTTGCTCTCTCTTTCTCTCTCAAATAAATAAAATCTTTAAATATATATATAAGGGGAGTCTGGATGGCTCACTCGTTAAGTATCTGCCTTCAGCTCAGGTCATGATCTCCAGGTCCTGGGATTGAGCCCCACAGGGAGCCTGCTTCTCCCCCTGCTTTGTTCCCTCTCTTGCTGTCTCTGTTAAATAAATAAATCTTTAAAAAAAATATATCATATATATAATGTAACAGGTGAAGAGACGGTATATGGACAACAGTCAGCATAGGAAAGAATCACTGAATAAAAGAAAACTAGCAGTGAAGACAGCAGGTGGTCTGGATCTGAAACTAGGAGAGGGGTGGACATGGAAATGACTGAAATCAACACTAGCAGAGCGAGCGGCACACCCCACAGGTGCAGCTGTGCGGGAGCCCCGACTTAGACCCCCTAGGGAAATTATGCCCCCACCCCCCTCACACCGGGGAGGGGAGGGTGCCTGGCACCCAACTCTGCACAGCCTGACTCGGCAGGACTGAAGATGACAGTTAATAAATGACAGTTAATACTCAGAAATTCAAGCCCCTGAAAGTGTTAGAGAGACAAACATTTTCCCCAGGGGGATGAAGGGCAAACTCAAGGTGTCTCAGCTTCCCCCTTCCCCAGGGGGTACTGGGGCATCGTAAACCAGCGACCCTCCTGCCTAACTGCAGATGCTGCCTCGGCCACCACAATGGGGGCCTTGGCAACACCCCTCCCACCCCTCCCACCTGCCAAGCCAAAAGGCCATCTGTGACATCAGGGACATCCCCGGAGCAGGTCCCCACCAGGAAGTCCAATGTCTGGTCAGCCCACCTTGATTTTTGGCAAAACCATCCTTCACTGGGAGATCTCAGGGTTCCAAACCACTGCTACCCTGAAAAAAATACTGTGACTGAACTTCTTCTCTAATGACCATACTATTACAACAGCAGTCAAAACTTAAGAGTACAGGAGGACATGTTTTGATCCATAATTATCAGCATATTTACATTAAACCTTTAAATCACTGTAACTTAGTAAATTCTCAATGCTTGTTTTATGTGACAATAAAAAACCCTCTGGAAATGGGTCAAAAAGGTCTAAAATAAGTACCAACTTTTAAAACTGGGATATCTAAATGTAATAAAAATATTAACTTTCAGCTTAATTATAGACCTAATTGGTTGGTGTTTTCTATAAATTGGTTCTTATGGAACCTAGATACTAGTGTCAGAGTTTTATAGTCTTATAAAAACATGATAGTCCTTCAACTTTTAAAGTTTTTAAAAGTTTTCTGATGGGTCTTCATGTTAATTCATTTTTACCTTCTGACCCTATTAATTAACTTTTTTTTTTTTTTTAAGATTTGGACCAAGTCAATTCAGAGACAATAAATCTCTCTACTCAAAGGCCTTTAAAGAAATAAAAGCTTGACACTGAACTGACACTGATTCCTAAAATAATAAAAAGAATTAAAAGATTTGAACACACTTTAAAAGTTATATTTGTATTTTTCTCCAAGGTACAAGGTTTCCTACATTTATCTGTTTTTTGAGGTTCATGTAGTAGGCAGCTCCTAAAAGAGCTCCTGACGACTCCCACTTCCTTCAAGCCCATATTTGACTCCCTCCCCTTGCCAGGAAGCTAGACCTAGGGAATTACCTTGGACACACAGAGGCTGGCAAAAGTGATGGGTCACTTCCAAAATTAGGTTACAAAAAAGACTGACTTCTGTCTTGCTCACGCTCTCTCCTGCCCTCTCAATTGCTCACTCTGATGGAGCCGGCTACCATGCTAGGATAGGGGGACTCCTACGGCAAGGAAGCCAAGAGTTCCCAAGGAATTGAGCCCCTCACTCCAACCACAACCATGTGAGTGAGGCTGGAAGCAGAGCCTTCTCCATTGCAGCCGAGTTGCCGGAAGCCCCCACCAACACCCCGTTTGCAGCCTGTGGACAGATCCAAAGCCAGAGAACCCAGCTGTGCTACTCCCAGATTCCTGACTCACAGAAATGGTGAGGGATATAACTTGTTACGCAGCAGTAGATAACTAACACAGTTCGCTTACAGTGACACTGGGATTTGTGTCTTTTGTACCCAAGAAACACTGACAGGTGAGTTCATCTGGACCCAGGCACTTAGGGGCCAATTCCAAGATGCTTAAGAAAAAAAAAGCAGTGGCATCAACTTCTAGGCTATATTCTAAGCACACAGTGTGACAGTGACAAAATTATTTTTAATTAGATCAATAAGTTCTCATGCTTAAATCAACCTTAAAAAATCAAAGAGATAAGCAGTCATAAATGCATGCTGTTTAAAGTATCTTTCTATCCTTAACACTACCTCCTGCCCCTGTTTTACTCTGTTCTCTTCCAATGTTCCAATAAAACTCAGATTCTGATGTCTCTACAAAAAGAACCACAGCTCCTTAAAATAAAAAATAACTGTTATATGTTGGCTAACTGGACATAATAAAAAAGAAAGAAAGAAAGAAAGAAATAGAAGAATACAAAGACTATAGTCATACCAAAAAATAAAAAATTTAAAAAAAAATAACTGACTGCATGTTTGGGACAGAAAAACTAGAGGTGAGCCTGGGGATCCTTGTTGTCACAGAAAAATAAGGTCGCTCTCAAAGACGTCCAAAAGTACCGAAGAAGGATCTGGTTCAATGGGGCTCCTTTGACCATCCTGTGACCATGTGAGCAGCAAAAACAAAAGTCACAATTATAGTCAATGAGAGCAAGTCCAGACCATCCAAGGCCACTCATTCCTGATGATCAAACATTAAGCTATCTTTAAGAAGTTCTCCTCGCTGACACAAATCCATTAATTCATGCTTGAGACAAATGCATGACTCGGAAAGGATGAATATGTAAACCCCCACCATGAGTTTTGGGAGGACCAAGAGAACTGGCTTTGTGAACTCATGATCAGTTTCAAAACCACTGGGATAAAAAAGAGGAGTAAAGCAAAATCAAGGTGACCTGAGAGGACACAAGCTCACTAGGGTTCTGGGAAGCGGGAGCTGGGAATGGGGGTGACGGCACAGCTTCCTGCCCGGGAAGAGGACTAGCTTCATGAGGCTGAGAAAAGTCTGAAGTTAGTAAACATGTTTTTAAGAGCAGCATATGGAGTGCCAGTGTGAAGTTCTCCTGGGGTGTGGATGGAAGCCCCCTATAAAAGCAGGGGAAAAAAAACACAGGTATGGAGCTATTTCCTTACTTCTGACAGCTGTTCACCCTGTTTGGAAACTAAAGGGCCAAAAACATGTTGCATCTGCTCCTGGTACAGGAGAGCATCGACTCTTCTGTTAAATTTCTACATCCTTGGCTTAATGAGAAAGAAAAATGAATGAAGGGTCTATTCTCTCCCCCGCCTCCCAGCACCAATCCATACCCTACCAAAATACTTCACATACAAACGATCCACGTCTGCAATTTTAATAAAATTAGCACTCAAAAAAAGCTGTTTCCTTATTCACTACTCAACAATGAACAAAGCCACCTAATTGCTCAGATCCTTGTCAAAACTTGATAGTCTAAAACTTTTTCATTTTTAGCAAACTGATGAAAGATAAGACATGTTAGCTGATTTAATTCAGTCTGAAGAGTCTAAAAGAAAAAAAAGAGAAGAAGAAAAAAAAACAACAACAAAAATAATGCCTTGCAAATAACTCATGCAAAAGCCTATTTTGGAGACTGGCAAGGGATAAGGAAGAGCAACAGCTGTTTTGTGCCAGGCGCCCAGCTTGACAATGGACAGAAGTTATCTGTGGCTCTTGCAACACTGAGGGAGGCACTGGTGTGCCCACTTTACAGATGCAGAAATAAAGGTTTAGAATAGCGAAGTAACAACGTATCAAGTTCCTATCCAGGGAGCCAGGATTTGTAGCGTTATACAACCATCACCTTCGTCCAGTTTTCAAATCTTTCCATCACTCCAAAATATTCTCTTGTGCCCGCATGCTATAAATCCCTGTTCCCACCACCAGCCCCAGCAGCCACTGATCTTTCTGTCTCTGTAGATTTGCCTTTTCTGAATAGTTCGTGTTAATACATAGTCTTTTGCATCTGGCTTCTTTTGCCTAGCATGTTTTTTGACGTTCATCAATGTTGTAACATCTATCAAGAGTGCGTTCCTTTTCATTGCTAGTAGCATTCCATTAGATGGATTCCCAGTCGATGGACACTTGGCTTGTTCCCAGTTTGGGGGCTTCTATGAATTATGCTGCTATGAACATTCACGTATATATCTTTGTGTGGATGTATGTTTTCATTTCTGTTGGGTATATTCCTAGAAATGGACTTGCTGGATCCTATGGTACGTGTATGTTTAACTTTCTAAGGAAACTGCCAAACTGACATCACCATTTTTTTATTCCCTCCAGCATCAAATAAAAAATTTAAGCTGAATATTCAAAAAATTGAAAAGATTTCAGATCTGTTCCACTCACGCACCAGGGCTGTGTGTGTGTGTGTGTGTGTGTGTGTGTGTGTGTGTGACATTCTTCAGCAGCCTGACTCCAGTGTGAAAAAAAATTAAGTCTGTAACACTGTGGACTTCAATTTATTAGTTACCTTTAGTTTATTAGTTACCTGCCAGTCTGGCGGTGGATCTGGTAAGGCTTCTGAGACGCTCTTGCCTGTGCAGATAACTGCGGTAGGCCAAGGGAAATAACGCTGACATTTTGGGATAAAACCAGCCAAATGATCATCACTCCAGAATGGCTCCTCTCACCTTTTTTTTTTTTTTTAAGATTTTATTTATTTATTTGAGAGAAAGAATGAGATAGAGAGAGAGAGCATGAGAGGGGGGAGGGTCAGAGGGAGAAGCAGACTCCCTGCTGAGCAGGGAGCCCAATGCGGGACTCGATCCCAGGACTCCAGGATCATGACCTGAGCCGAAGGCAGTCGCTTAACCAACTGAGCCACCCAGGCGCCCATGAATGGCTCCTCTCACCTTTTCACCACTCTGCCTTTTTGACACATTTTCCCATTTTCCCCAAATTCCCATTTTTCACAGTTGACTTCTAGAAGGTCCCTTAGGATCTATGCCTAGAATACTCCCTGAGTCCCTCTGTATCATCTCTAGAAGCTATAACTCTTCCCAATAATAAATAAATGGCATTATCATCTTCATTTCCCCATCTCTCAGGCAAATAAGAGTGTCCAGCAAGACCACATCAAATGCTAAATCCCATGACCCTAACTTGCCACTCTGGCCCGAATGGACACAATACCATCAATCATCACTACATCGGATTGTTATTAATCTATTAAAAAAAAAAGAAAAAAGTCATGGTTGTCTTCCACTGCCAACCAATCTGAATCCATTTTATAAGATTTCACGAGACTCTCTGTTTGTTAATATCTACATGGTGTTGCCTCCTAGCCCCAATTCTGTAATGTGCTTGCAAATGTTATTACACTTGTTGGACATGGTTTGTTTTCAATAATCTCATAGCTTTTTTTTTTTATTTATTGGAATGCCACAGCCCTCTCTATGTTTACTTATTCTTTGGTTGCTTATCAAGTGCACAAAGCATCTCCCACCCTCCCACTGCCCCCAGAGCGCCAGGTACTGGATTTCTAGGTTAGGTAAGAGATGCACGTGGAGCAGGGGACACAGCCCTGAGGCAAGGAAGAGTGAATGAGGGAGGGGGTAGGAAGGGAGAAAAGATATTCCCAAATACTTTCCTGTTACAATGTGTAACCATCTGGGTTTTTATCAGTTCTCATTTAGAAGGTAAAATGTGCTTAAAACTAAACATTCCCTATTTGAACTCTTGAATGCCCAAATGTATCAGAGTCAGCTGTTTTGTACTAAATCTCTCTAAAAGCAGTTACAGGGGCGTCTGGGTGGCTCAGTCGGTTAAGTGTCCGACTCTTGATTTCAGCTCAGGTCATGATCTCAGGGCTGTGAGATCAAGACCCGAGTCGGGCCCCACACTGGGCGTGGAGCCTCCTTAAGATTCTCTCTCCCTCTCCCCCCCCGCCGAAAATCAAATAAAATAAAATCAGTTGCAGGGAATCCAGTCCCCCCCGCCCCCAAGAAAAATTAAAAATCATCACCAAAACCCAGCCATCTAATTTTCCACTCTTAACTGAGCTTAACATCAATGCCCCCTTGACCTGTGTCCTCACACCAATGCCAAGACAAGTAACAGACCAGGCTCCCCTTTAGGATAAAGCACTACTGTGCACCGGCCAACTACTCACTCACTCTGCATACATCATCTTTAGTCTTCACAAAATCCAATGAGGCGGCTACAATTATCCTCACTTTACAGATGAGAACCTGGGGATTGGAGAAGGTAAATGACATTCCCAAGCTGGCATGGCTGGAAAGAGGCAGAGTGGGATTCAAAGGGAGGACTTCAGACTCCAAAGCTCTTCCTCGTTTCCCTAAGTCAGGCTGCCTCCCGAGTTAAACTCCCCAGGCCCCCATCAGAGTTGCCACAGACTCCACCATCTCTTCCTCATCATCAATAAATATTTATGAAGGACCCACCGCCGACATGCCGTTGCTCTTGTTTCCAAAGCAACATGCTGTCAGAGAGTCACGGGAGTATCCTGTGCTTAGAGGAACGATGCTGTACCGTCCTGTGATCATGGCTCTGAAAGGTGACAGTTATCCTACTCCCTCGGAGGCTGTCACAGATGGCAGCCCCAGCCTGCAAGCGCTGCGCTAGGGACCAGCAAGGAGAAATGAGATAGAGCAGAAAGGTAGCAGGTTTTTTTACCCAAGAAAGTGGTCGGTCTGCTTTCACTGTGGATGTGTTTGTGATTGTTGCGAAAACAGAATCCAAGCCAGCTTTGCACATTAATTATTCTTTTATTAGGAAAGAAATCAAGCAATCCAGGAGAGAAAATAAAATTTGACTGTACTGCTAACAGCTCCCCAGAGATAACTGGCAATGAGTATCGAGTTAAATGACTACATCGCTAACAATTGCAATCTCAAGTCGGTCCCCTCTATGATCCATTTTTGCTCTCAATGTACAGATGCTGAAATCCACTAGAAAATGGACTGACTATCCCCTTATCTGTTTGTTTGTTTCTCTCTTGCCCTATCCCAAATGATGTTTTGCCACACTCTCAACAAGCTGATTTCAAATGCTTTTTTACTATCATTCTTTACAAACATCACCCTGGCTCATGAAACACATCTTAGAGTAGAAAGAAGGAAACTGCCTTTTGATGACAAGCTCTTGACACTGACTTTCGGACACAGTGACCAACATGTTACAGCAAAACACATCACCCTAACTGTGTACTAGATGCAAGCTTACAAATTTAAAGTGCTTTTAAGACTGGGAATTTCCAGATTAAAAGAATATGGAGAGCACGCCACCGAGTTTTAAAACGTATTATTTACCCAAACTTGCCAAAAGTTTTAAATAAGATACTTTAAAGGAAATCAAAACATTGTCATATTTGTACTAGATTTGGATTCCAACAATTTCAGCATTTAGAAATAAAGTAAGAGGATAAGTCCACTTTAAAAAGTCAACACTTGCAGAATTCCTGCATCTACAAATGTAGATGTTTGTGAAGAAATCCGCAAAAAAAAAAAAAAAAAAAATCTAAATGGTCTAAGATGTTAACATCTTAGATAATAGATATATACAGAAAATCACCATTTTTACAAATTAATGAGGCTCTCTTGCACACAAGCTAATCTCACATGTTTAAAGAGCCCCTGGAACAAACACAGTCACTTGCTAAGTATATGCTGTAGTAGGTTTGCAGAAGTCACTCTGCTCAGGTAGAACCAAAAGAAACATATGGAGCCTTGGGAGTAGATTTCTTCCCAAAGCGTACTCCTGGATTGCTTTTCTTTCCCGTGTGTTCCAAAGAGCAAACAAAGAAAAGGTGCCTGCTCCTCACACTTCTCTAAATGTTTTAACAAAAGGCTGCTGAATAAACACATTACTCATTTAAAATTTGAAAAGAAGTTCTATTCCTGAGATGAAAGCAACTAGATTGGCATTTTAACAGTTGTGGGCGAGCGCCACCTGGCGGGAGCATCGCACCCCGCGTGCTTTCTGCATTGGACAGCTTCCCCAATCCGGCAGGGTTCTACCGCATGCTACACAAGAACCGCGGTAGAATATTTTTAATCCGGGGGCGGGGGGTGGGATTGGTTTTGGGTGGGTTTTTTTCGCCGCGGGAACGTGAGTACTGTTAATGTGTGGCAGGACGGCCAGGCCTTGGAGGAAAGTAAAAATTTAAGTCACAAATCACGCCCGGGTCCCCAGGACTGCCCCCAGCATCCTCCTCCTCTCCCCTCTTTAGCACACCTAATACAGACCCAAAATGAGAACAAGAATTGTACACCATCTTTAGAAGGGCGTTGTGCTTGTCCCTCTTCTCTCACTTGCTAAGCCAACCTTTCAGCTTCACACACCGCAAAAGAAGTGTCCTAGTCACCTAACTTCCCAGCCACAGAAACAGGCTGTCCCTTCCCAAAGTCCCATACTCGGTTCCCATTTTGGTATGGCGCAAGAGAGACGCCAGTGCATTTCCACTGGAACGTCACTCCAGCGGCTCCTAACCTCAAAAGCAGTCTGTTTAAAGAGGTTACACTCCACCGCAGCTTCTTTCCCTTTTTTTTCTTTCTTCTTTCTTTGCTTCTTCGTGATAATATACGGGCACCGCTGTTACTTAGCAATCCGAAACTGATCTTTTCCTAAATCTCAATGGTTCATCTCGGCCTGTCCCTGTGACCCCAACAATCTCCGCTCCGTGTGGTCACACCAAAGCCAATGGGTGGTAAGAAACTTCAAGGTGATTTTGAACTTGGAAGCATACCTGCACCACTCCTTTCCTCTCTCCCTCCACCTACGCCCACTCTTTGGGGTCCTCGGGGCTGGAAGCTGCCTGCAGTGGGGTTTGGTGAAGTGTAAGACCCAGCATGGTGGTGGTCTTCTGTGCGTGCCAACTTACCATTAGGAGCACACCAGCCCCCCAACACTGAGAACTACCTCTGCCCACCTCCTTCCTATGGCCAAACCAAACATGAGTGTCCCCCCCCCAAAAAAAAAAAAAAAACTTTTCAGGAACAAACAGGCTCAATGGTCGAAGCCACTCAGCTTGAAGGGCCTTTACTGGGGCGCCCATACACGCCGGCTAAAAACCACGGGCTAGGAAGGAAGTAGTGCTGTCTCAGTCGTTAACATCAACACCCCCACGGTGCCTTCAGCGGATTGCTTCAGGACTAGCTGAGGGGCGCGGCGTATTTAGAGCAAAGTCTGGAGCTTGCCGTCTCTCCCTGGAGAAAAGAAAAGCCACCGCCCCGGCAGCCTCGGCCTGCTGGCGACCGGTCCTCCCCACGAAAAGCGCGCGCTGCCCCAGAAGCTGCGGGAAGCGAACGCTCCACCCCGGGCGTCGATGCCGTTTCTCGTCTCGCCGCCCCACTCAAGTGACAGATTCCGACAAGTGGGAGGCAGCAAGTGGAGACATTCGCAACAACCGCGAAAGTTACTCCAGCCCGGGGGCCGCCAGGAAAGTCGGGCGGGGAACTTCGCCAAACCCGGGCTGCCCGGGGGGACGCGCGGGCCCGGGCGCGGCTGTCCGCGCCGGCGGCGGGGACCCGGCTTCGGCCCTCGGGACGCGCCCCCCGCGAGCCCACACAACTTTCTCCCCCGAGGGCCCCCGCGGCGGCGCCGGGCGCGCCGGGAAGGGAGCGGGGCCCGGCGGGCGCACTCACCTGCGGCGCTCTGTGCCCGGGCGCCGGGCAGCGGCGGCAGCTGCAGCCGCAGGAGCAGGCTGAGGGCGAGCGCGGCGAGGCTCGCCATCCGGGCGGCGGCGGGCGGCTCAGCCCCTTCCCGCGGGGGCCGGGGCCGGGGCCGGGACTGGGGCGGGTGCGGGGTGGCCCCGCATCGCCGGCGCGGCCGCACGCAGGGGCTCCGCGACGCTCCCGGAGCCGGCGCCGCTGCGCTCGGAGCCAAGGCGCGGCGCGAACTGAGGCGGGCGGCTGGGCGGGGGCGGGACGCGGGGGGCGGGGGCGGGGGGCGGCGTCCCCCGAGTCCTAACGCCGCCGCCGCCGCCGCCCGCCCGGCGCTCCGCCCGGGCCGCGCACACACCCTCGCGCGCACGCCCGCGCCCCGCACACGCCCGCGGCCGGCACCCGCCGGCTCCCCCGCGCACCCTCGCCCCCGGCTGGCGGGCTCGGGGCCGCCGGCTCAGTCCCGCGCCCACACGCAGCAACCCCCCCGCCGCGCGCACCCCCGCGCCCCCACGCGCGCCGGGGTCCTCGCCTCCTCGCCCCGCGCCGCGCCGCGCAGCCAAGCATCGTCTGCCCGGCTGGGGCGCAGGTACCGGGGGCGGTGGGGGGAGGCGGGAGAGAGGGAGCAGCCGTGTGAACTCGGAGTGGGAGAACAGGTGAGTGGGGGGCGGGTGGGAGAAGGGGAAGGGAGGGAGCGGCCCTCTCAACTTGGGATTGGGGGGAAGGGGACAGGTGAATGGGGGAGGGGTCATCTGCCCTAAGCTGGGGCGGGCATCTGCTGGCGAGGGGCTCGGGCACGCCCTGAGAGAATTTCATGTAAGAGTCGACACCCCCCTCCCCGCACGCGCGCGCGCGCGCGCGCACACACACGCTCTTCTGGGAGCATCCCAGCTCCTCAGCCGCCCAGGCACCCCTCTTATTCACCCCCATCTCTCCCCGTCCCCACCCCCACGCGGGAGGGGGGAGAAGACTGGGCGTGAGGCGTCTCTCTCTCACTCACTGCCTTCCCCATTTCCCGTTCTCGAGAGACAGAACCCTGTAGCTTTTTCCTTTTTCTTCCCGGTCTGAACAAAGACCTGGTTGGAAATGAAAGCCTAAAACCATAGATCAGAGTCCATGCTGTCCCTTGCAGCTCACGGGCCGGGACTCTGCTCTCCTGGGAGCCAGGATCTCATGGAGGAGACCTGGAGCCACTTGGGTCCTGGCTGGGGGCCTGGGCTATAAAAGCTGCGGACAGGGACACCTAAGCAATGCTCAAGGAATTCATATTTTGTGAACCTGGCCAAAGCCTTCTTTCTGTTCCAGCACAGCCTTCCTCCCACCCCTTCCTTTTTGGGATTCCAAGGATTGGATCGGACAGACTATGGGGCAAAAATATGAAAGTCAGGCATGGCTAGGGTTTCCAAAAGTGGGAAACCTCAGGCTCTGGACTGAGTTGCTGTGGCAGAGAACGGGAGGCCTCACTCTCCCACACCCCCAGTTACCGCGAGGTTCAGTGCAACAGGACTGCTGCGGATGGGGCAGGACCAGTGCCCAACTCTGGCACCAGGCTGTACCTGCCCAGGATGACCCATGGCCCTCTATGCTTTCCCAGCTATCCTCCACACCTAGAGACCGTCCCCTCCATTCCTTCAGGAGTGCGTGCTCCCACCTGCTGCCCGACGGGCTCTGGTGTCCACTCACACACCATGCTTTTACACCTGCTGTTCCTTCTGCCTAGAAGGCCCTTCCCTGCATCCTCTCCCTGGTAAACTCACGCTGGTCCTTAAGGCTTCTCTGTGAAACTTTGGCTGAGAGCCCAGTGCTGATTGGAAAAAAGGGGGGCTGCTTTCCCCATCTGCCTCCCATCAGCCTAGGGAGCTGGGGAAACCTGGCCACATGCTCATGGCTGGCTCAGGGCTGAGGTCAGTGTCAGTACTGAAGAGAGGGGGCTGCGGCCTGGGGTGAGTTTGTGATGTCTGGAAATTGTGGAGTGATGCTCTGCCCTGTAGCTCCTTTCAATTCCAGTCAAGAAGATGGCCTCTTGTCCTCAGGATGACTTTACCCTTAACCCCATGGGACCTTTGGGATCAGTTTCCCCATCTATACAGTGGCTTCCCTTTCAGTTCTGTTGGGGGCCAGAAGCAGTCAGGCATTTTAGTGCCAAATCTCTTAATCTGAGCACAGTTTTAGGGGAACCTTGAACCATGGGGCATTCTTTCAACAAGTGAACTGGCTGCCCACCATATACCCAGAATGGCAAGCCTGTGGGTTTGCAGCTTACGGTAGATGTTGTCTGTGCCCTCATGAAGTTTACAGTCTGGTGGGAAAGACTGGACAAAGCGAAGAGCGGTAAAGGACCTAGAGATGCAGAAATGGCCTCCGTCTCCCCAGCCCCTCCCCACAGCGATGGTCAGTCCTCCAGTGGGGAGCAAAGAACCAGGGGGAAGACATCTGCGGCCATGGTGTCTCACTTACCCCCTTACCCAGGAAAGCCTAGTAATATAACTGCTGTTTTATCCCCATCTTACACACCAGGAAACTGAGGCTCAAAGAGGGCAAAGACCCTGTGTAGAGAGGCAGGGAGGAGTGACTACCACATTGGAGCCTTCTATCTTCTTGCTGTGGCACAGGGTACCACTAGCCATTAAATTTAGAAATTCAGGGGCACCCGGCTGGCTCAGTCAGCGAAGCATGTGACTCTTGATCTTGGGGTTGTCGGTTCAAGCCCTATGTTGGGTGTAGAGGTTACTTTAGAAAAAAAAAAATCTTAAAAATAAAATAAAATTTAGAAATTCAGTCTTCAGTAGCACAAACCACGTTCTAAGAGCTCAGGAGCCACCTGTGGTGGGGGCTGCCATATTGGCAGATATAAACATTTCCATCATCACAGAAAGAAAATTGTTGGACAGTGCTGCTCAAACTACAGCCCACGAGCCAAATCTGACCCACTGCTCGTTTTTATAAATAAAGTTTTATTGGGGCACAGCCACGTTTATTCATTTGTGTGCTGCCTCCGGCTGCTTTTTGCGAAAGTTCTATGAGACACCGCTGCTCTGGGCAGGGGTCAGCAGACCACCACCACTGGGCCAAGCCTGGCCCCGATTGTGTTTTTATAAATAAAGTTTTATTGGCACACAGTCCTGCATATTTGTTTACATACTGCCTGTGACTGTTCCCTGGGCTACAGAGACAGAGTTTGGTAATTGTGACAGAGATCATGTGGCCCACATCTGAAAATAATTACTGTCCTTGCCCTTGACAGAGAAAGTGAGCCAGCCCCTCCTCTAGAGATAGTCTCACAGCACAGTCTGATAATTCTTGCTTTAGAACTGGTTCTCAAAGTGTGGGCTTTGGACCGGTAGTAACAGCATCACCGGGTAATGTGTCAGAAATGCAAAGTCTCGGGCCCTCCCCTGGACCTACCGAATCAGAAACGTGGGAGGTGGGGCCCAGGAATCTGTGTCTTAACCAGCCTCCCAGGTGAATCAGATGCACACTCAAGCTGAAAACCACCAACCTAAAACATCCATGAGGGATGTGCCCCCGAGTGACGGGCACGGTACAGGTGCCGATGGGCTCCCGTGGGAGCACAGCCATTGGAAAGTTGTCGGGAGAATGATAGCCCTTGGGCAGCAAGGCCTTTGACGTCCCCTCGACGAGGCCATGGCCCCCGGGAGAGGACCTCTCACCAGCCACCCGTGCTGGTGCCCGGGCCCCACTGCCTGGAGGCCCCCCTCCCACGGAGTTGTCAGCACATTGGAACTGTCTCCACACATAAATTCATGGGCCAGCTGTCTCTTTTAATCTGGTTGCAAGATGAAACCATTAATAGATGTCAGACACGTTGGCAATGATCTCTTCATTAATAATTTCCTCCTTTCTGAAGAAAAAAAAAATTAGTAACAAGCAACCATCAATAATTCAAAAATACAAGTTAACCTTTCTATTAGCAGAGTGGCTTTGCACACGCCACAGACTCTTTCAGAGCCAGTAGTTCTGGCTTCAATTGTGTTTCATGGCACAGATATGCATTAATGCTGTCTGTCAAGACACGCAAATATAAATAACCCGAATGCAACCTAGAAACCATAAGTAGTTTTCAAGTGTAACCTCATGATCCAGCCATTTTGTTCTGTGAAAACATGCATTACCCAATAATATTGCTGTGTCCAAAAGCAGGACTTCAGGAAGGAATCGTTTTCAGCTTGAGGCGCTGGTGGTTAGAAGGATTTCCCTTATGCTGAACCAACACTGCCACAATGTAATTTCCTCCCTTTGAAGTTGGCTCCTCTCTCTGGGGACACACGGAAAGGCCTGGACATACTTCCAGGGGACTCATTTGGACGTTGGTGTGTTCTAGGTAAGCATTCTCGATTCCTTACACGCTGCTGCTGCTTGTATGATTCTCAGTTTCCCACCATCTGGTTCCTCTTCTTGGACATGCTGTATTTTGGTAATACCCCTCTTTTGAGCGAGGCCTCACACCTGCCCACATTCCCCACGCCTCCATTTACCACCCAGGTGACCATGAACTAGTCACTCTCCCTCTCCAGTTCTGTTTCCCCATCTGTGAAATTGCGGTGATTATTCCCACCTCACTGAGCTGAGGGAGAATTACGTGAGTTAATGGATGTGAAAACATCTAGAATAGGACCTGGCCCGCTCAAGAGATCATTTCCTTTCCTTTCTTTCCTACTTGCAAGTCTTGGAT
Source organism: Halichoerus grypus (assembly GCF_964656455.1). Lineage (NCBI taxonomy): Eukaryota > Metazoa > Chordata > Mammalia > Carnivora > Phocidae > Halichoerus > Halichoerus grypus. Next base: position 122,460,738 of record NC_135721.1, read on the forward strand.
TAACATACCATCCCAGCCTTGATTCCAGGCCAACTATTACGGACACCTGGTCAGCAACACAGCGTGGAGAGCCAGCTGCTCCATCCTTGGGCCAAAACACCAGCACACAGTCCAGACTACTGGCAAGTAGACCTCTGTGCTTGGGATGCCCTGGATTTAATGCGAGGACCACATCTCTCTTTTTGCCTAAGTGGGATCTGCCAAACAGCTGTTTCTTCTAATTAAAAAAATAAATAAACATACAAAACAAAACTAAGTGATGTGTGCCAGGTACCCACCATGGATGTTTTGTCTCTAACCTGCATCCAGCCTCACGCTGAGCAGTGGAGTGCCAAGATACCATGACCCCATCCATAGGAGCCCACGGTCAGCCCACGCAGGGAGGTCACACCCACCCACTGGGGACAGGGCAGTTCGTGTCAAGGTTTGAATAATGGACATCAGTCATGATTGAGACATGGCTCCAGCCTTGACTTCTTCCTTTCAGCAACGTAGTTCTCTGAGGAAGCCAGAGAAAAGCTGTGTACCCTGGACTTGCACACCAGTACTGAGGTTCTGGACTCTCAGGTTCAGGAGGATCCAGGTAGGGATGGGCTCACCAGTCCAAGGTGGAGTGAACCTGCTGCTTCTCTGCATCTGCCCTACTGCAAGGTTGGCTCAAACTCCAGCCAGCCCCTCTCTGCCGCCAGTCTCATCCCCCCCCTCACCAAACACAAAACAGCCAGAGTCATTGTTCTGGAACACCGTCACTCCACCGTCTTGCCCCTCACCAGCTTAATGCCCTTCACAAATGCCCCATTGCCCTCAGAATAAAGTTCAAAATCCTAAACATGGCCAACAAGACCTTCCACTGGCTGGGTCCAGCCTGCCTTTCTCAGGCCATCCCATCTTTAATTCATCAGAAACTCGCCCCGCACGGAGTCCTCACCAGGTAGAGAAGGAAAGAAAGGCATTCTGGGTGGCAGGGACAGGGACTGCTCAGAGTTATGAGTCTGCATGTTCAGAGAGGTCGGGATGGGCCAAAAGGGCCATGGTCTCATGAGCAGTGGTTCCCAACTCCATGACACGCACCCTCTCCTCCAGCCCCTTTGGGGCCTTTGCTTGTATTGTTCCCTGTCTCTGGAACGCCAGATTCCAAATACTTATCCTCCCTTATCCCTCTCTAGGCCTCTAAATCCTCAGCGCTCTGCCTTGGGCAGGTCTACAGTGGGCGGGGAAGAATTCGTTAGCTCTGTTTCCCTGGTGCCGTGAGCAGAGCCAGCTTCTCCACGAGGGTGGCAGCAGCATCTGAGGCTTCTCAGACCGCCCTGCACCCTGCCGTACCCTCCAAGCCAAGCCCTAGCATGCATACAGCAAGCACTCAATAGATGCTGGTGGAGACTAGGGCCAAATTTTCCTGCCAGGGCGAAAGAGGAGCTCGGAAGGAGTGGTTTTCAGTCAGGAGGTTTACTGCGCCGTCTGTCAATATGTATGAGAAAGTCAGTTCATCAGAAGAGGCCGAGCAAGGCTCACAGGCGTTCAAGGTGAGATGTATCCAGGTGACATTTCCCAACTCTCCCTGATCCTAGGAACCACGTGGAGCTCTGGTTAATAGCTCAGACTGCTCAGTCACCCCACAACTGATGAACCCAGAACTTGAGGGAAGAGCCTGGAGATGTTCTCTTTTTCTCCGACTGTGCACAGGGGAGTCTCGTGGAAGGTCATAACAGGGTGATCTGTCCAGGCCGGCACGAAAGCAGTACGGTCCACACTGTGGTCAGACTGCTGGCAGCACCTGGCCCACGCTTGGAGCCGTCACAGGCCTGTCCCTGGCAGAAAAGATCCAGAAGAAAAGTTCTGGCCAGCCTGTTCGTGGTGCAGAGCCTCCTCCAGGTGGGGCCCAAGTCCCAGGAACAACAGATGCCAGACTTCTGAGAAAAAAACAAACAAACAAACAAAAATGGCACCAAGAGTTTTGAAGCAGAAATGATACAGAAAGAGTGTCTTATTTTTTAAAGAAATGTTTTAAACTTCCTCCAGACCTCAGGTTTACGTGATTGGATTCATCAGAATCCTTGATTCTTATTAAACTTCCATGTTTCTATGCATAGCCCTCCCTTAAGAATGTCATTTATTTGCTTATGTTTATTATGTTTTATGATTATCTGGGCTTGGTATTTTCATGGATTTGTTATTTTATCACTGTATTTTGAGAAGTAACTGTGGACCTCCCACCCACCATCAAAACAAGGCCCTTGACGGTAACAGAACTTTGGCCACTGGAGTCCAGCCTTTGGATGTTGCACCAGTCAAAGGCAGGTTGGCCAGAGGGGACTTCATGGGGAGATTCGAGAGCCTGGTGGTTCCTGGGCTCCCAAAATGCAGCCAGGTTTCTGCTGCAATGGTTCTCAACCCTTCTGCATGTTATCATCACCTGGGCCCCCCTCTCAGCCATGGAGTTATTTGAGCAGGAGCCAGGCAACAGTATTTTTTAAATCTCTCCAGTATTTCCACTAAGAACCACTGCAAGGGCTCCTCCCTTAGAGTCTGCCCACCCCTGGTTGGTGACGTATGAATCATCTGAGATATTTGCCGAGAGTGGATTTGGAGTAGGGGCTACACAGAGCTCTACCCCCTTAATATTCTCATACACCCTTATAAAAATGCCCCACCACCTTGCCCATCTCGGGGAATCCCTGCATGGAAGGAAAGGATGATCCCGAATGAGAGGTGGGTGAGCGGATAGTACATTTCTCAACATGGGTCCCCGGGACACACGCACTCCAGAGCCACTCAGGGTAGGTGTGCATTCATTTTGCATGCAACTGAATCAGAATCCCTAGAGGTTGAGGTAGAGGAGTTTGATTTTTTAATTTGCACACCAGGCAGTTCTCGGGCACATGAAGTTTGTGAAAGGCTCATGCGGTGTTAGGAACAAGGGAAGTTGAAACCTCTGGGTACAACTCTGAGCCTACTGAGACTGGGTCTGCATCTTGCCCATTTTTGTGTCTCTGACACCTATAAGGGCTTAGAGGAGGAATACTGAGACTAGAACATATGCAAACGTTGTATTGTAGGTAAGACTCTTTTTCTTACAAATGACATATCTAGCTTAGACATGCTTACGTGAAAAAAGGAATCCAGTGGCTTATTTAGGTGAGCAATCCATAAGCACCTTCAGGCACAGCTGCATCCAGGTGTTCAGTTGCCTTTCTGTCTCTCCATCTCTCAATGGTACTTCTCTCAGTGGGTAGTCAGGGAAATTGGGCAATGACCACTCCATATATAGCTCTCATAGCTTAGCACCCTCAGCAAAAAAAAAAAGCCTTCTGCAACACCCCTGCCAAACTCTAGTGAAGACACTGGCTGATTTGGGTCACATCCATTTCCTGAAACAATTAATTTGGCCAGGGAAGTGGTAGGGAGGGCAGTACTGTAATTGGCCAGCCTCAGTCATTTGTCCACCCCTCCATATAAGGGATGATCACCATAACTGACAGCCCCATGAAGACCAAATGGAGTGGGGAAGGAGTGTTCTCTCTAAAGGATCTTGGGCAGTCAGATAACCTCTATCCACCTCACTTATAAGTCACAATGTTCATAAACCCTTTTAATAAGTGGTCTGCAGACCTAACTACTTACCCAGGGTCTGCTCTCTGCTTAACCTCCTCCTCCACTCCCTCTGACACTCCATTCAATCCCTCATACCCACGGAGACCTGGTGATTTTTATACAACCTGCCCTTCTTCTGTACCAAGGCATACCTCAAAATGTTTTCAACTAGCCGGCTACCACATAGCCAATCCCATGGAATAAATACTAGTTCTTTCAGTTTCAGAAAAGGACAACTGTTGAAGAAATATTTTACTCCACTGCACAGAAAGAGATTTCACCCAAAATGATAGCCACAAACTTCAGCCCCCAGAATCTCCTCAGCACTCCTAGAACTGAGCTGGATAATGGCAGAAGACTCCCCAGCGTACCGAGACTGTTCATTGGCGTGACAGGCCAGACTGCACACGTTTATTCAAGCCATTCTCACATCAATAAAATGTTGATAAATCATTATTTCTACAAGCAAAAAAAAAATGCTAATAACTTAAAGCAGAATGAGAGTGAATTTGTTGAAATGAACGTGAAGAATGGAGGGGACAATCTTGGAATGTAAAACCACAGAAAATACCACCTGGGAACACAGAAATCATTTGTCTTATCTTGGAAGCCTGTCTCCAGAGTGGCAAATTTAGGGATTGGTTTGAGGACAGATGTGCCTGCTGCATTGGGGAGGGGGCTGAAGGGCATGGGGGCAGAGGTGCTCCTTTACCCAAAAATACCATTCATCACTGTCTGCCACTGAAGCTTAAAGATGGATAATCCTGAGGTTTTTCCACTTTGGTGTTGCTTCTGCCTTTCTGAAATGTTTGAATGTGCATTTACTGCGAACCAGGCCCACAGCTGAAAGCCCCCCCCCCCCCTCGTGCAGGATCCTCGCTACAGTTCTCATTATTCACGATGTATGGGGGAGGGAACTAAGGCACGAGGAGGTTTGGTGGTTCAGGGTGGATGCTGGTTTGAAGTTGCGCTTTCCTCTCAACCTGTCCTGGACCTTTTTAAAATCACTGTAATCGTGTCTCCAACAGTGAACCAAGAATGTTGGAATGAGCAGGGAACTCCGAGCCCAACCACCTCAAAACCCTTTTCATTTTACAAACATTTCAATACAGCTTCGCTAGTAAACAAAAAATAAATTCCGTTTACCCAGAAGCCAGATCCTCTGCAATAAGTTCCCACCTAGGTTCTCCCCACAGCAGAAGAATGTGCCATTATAGTTCGGGTTGATTTTGTTTTCTGAAGCCTTTGGGTTTGTTTTTGTTTTTTTTAATTTTTCAGGCCTTACCTATCCCAAGAGGAACTGAAACGTGATAACAGAGACAATGTAACCCAAAAAAGCCCCCAGATTCACAAAGGCAGATCCTCCCCAGTGCTCAGTTGGGGTCAGGGCCTCTGCTTTGAGAGACCAGACCTCTGTATAATTCCTGTTTCCTGTGAGAAGAACATTAAGGACCCATGAATGTTTTAAAATATAAATGTATGGAATTTTGTGACCTCTCAATAATCAGATTTCTCCCTCTGATAGCATTCAAAAAAAAAAAAATCAGGAACTGACAAATGTTAAATACTTCCTTACTGCTGGTAATGCTTGCCCCTCCTTCCCCTCTTTCTCCTGGAACTCTTCAAACATGAATTTATTTTCTATTTGAAAGCCAATCTCACTGGTTATTAGATATTCTCCCTGCTGTCACTATCAGTAAATTATTAAACAGCTGACCAAGCTTTGTTTTAAAATGATTCTCTTACGAAGCTCAGTGATATATTTGCCATGAATACTGAATGGTGTCCCGGTCTCTAAGGATACGTGAATGATTCCTATTTACTACCTTTAGCAAAACGTGTGTGCAATTAGTAGCAAGAACTTGACTGACTCAGTGACTGGAGATGCCTGTAGCTCAGATAGATGGCGCTCCCTTTACGCATTACACTCTGACTGGGAGAAGCATGTTGCACTCTAGGCTGTGTCAAGAAATAACACCTAGGGCGCCTGGGAGGCTCAGTTGGTTAAGCGACTGCCTTCGGCTCAGGTCATGATCCTGGAGTCCCTGGATCGAGTCCCGCATCGGGCTCCCTGCTCGGCAGGGAGTCTGTTTCTCCCTCTGACCCTCCCCCCTCTCATGTGCTGTCTCTCTCATTCTCTCTCTCTCAAATAAATAAATAAAATCTTTAAAAAAAAAAAAAAGAACACCTAGACTTCCCTTTTGTCATTCCTCACCTCCTTTCTTGTCCTACCAGCCCTGAGCCTTGACATACCTGTAGGGATCTCTTCCTTATTTAAAGAAGCAGCTGGTTTTGATTGGATTTCCACGTAAAGGAAAGAAATCTGGTGGGGATAAAATTAGAGAGTCTGTGTCTCCACTTCTTCATCTATAAAATGGAGATCATAATTCTGAGTGCATGGATCCTATAATGTACACCAAGCACTGAGCACAGTGCCAGGCATACAGTAAGTGCTCGGGATCTCGTAGCTACGGTTTTGCCTGTTAACGCCTGCGTGAGTCCAGACTCTCCAGGCTGTGACAGAGACCCGTCTCAAAATCACTTACGCCAAAGAGGACAGGCGCTGGCTTACCTGATCATACTGTGGTTGATCGGTAACCAGGGAAACAGAACCTGCTTCAAGTATTTACAAGAGAGGGAATTTAATTTAGGGAATTGGCTATAGAGGCGATGTGGGAACTGAGAGCCCAACAAGGGACAGGAAGTTAACTCTGAAATACACAAGAGCAAGAAGCTACTCCAACCCTTAAGATGGAGGGACAAAGGTACTGGAAGCCTCAGAGTATGGTAATGCATGGAAATTGGAACCTTGGCAGATGTGATCAGGGGAAGCCGAAGCCAAGGAGGATACTTCTTTGCTTCTGGCCAAACCCAGCTGAAAACCAGCAGAAACAGGAGCCTAAGAAAACACAACCCCCAGATGGTCCGACTCTAGAGCATGTGTTCTTAACTATAAAATAATGTATCCCTTGTACAACCCCAAGAACACCCCCCTGGTCCTTCCCTCCCCAGATGCTATAACCAGCCCTGTCCTTGGTCATGAAGTATTTAAGGGACCCAGGTCAGGTAGTTGGCCCTTCTATTGAGTCTACTTGCTGGGAGTGTTCACCAGATTTCTGTAAAGCCCCCTGAATCCAGCATGAAGTTGTCAGCCTTGGGCATCCTGGATCTGAGTTTCAAAAAACCATGGGGAGACATGATGAAGACGTGGTGGGACTCCAGGGACAGAACGTTGCGTCCTAGGGCTCAGCACTGGGTATTGGCTGGGTCAGGAAGGACCAGGTAAGTAACTCAAGAAAAGCAAGCACTGTCATTCACTTTGCTGCCACAAGAGTCTATTTACTGAAAAGTGGATGTTGAATTTGGAAGCCAGGCTCAGCAAGGCCCAAGTGCAAAATCCAGTTTGGAGAAGTCGATCCAATATTTTAACTAATGATCATATTTTACAGCAGGCTCTGAAGGCAAAGAATGAGATATGCTGTATCTCATTAGGAAATCTAAGAACGAAAGGGGGTTCTGCGGAGACTGTGGAGCCGAAGAGTTGGTGCTATTCATCTTCAAAGGGACTGGCTCACATAACAAACACTCCTTCCACAACTTCTGAATCCTGAAGCCGCAAGTGAAAATACTTCCTATCTGCTGGAAAAGTATTCCAGTCTGCGGGATCAGGCTCTTGATAAGGCAGTAATTACCGGAGCAAATTTCACAGATACAAAGGCATTTTAAAATAATTTTAATTATTCAAAAGTCTGATTAATTATCTAGCCTAAGGATCAGAGGCGAAAGAAGGAGAAAACTGTATGGAAGCAGTTACCATGACAGGGGAGGGGAAAATTCAACTGCCTTCAAACAGAAAGCTGTTCTCTGTGACTTTGTAGTTACATTTTTGAGCCCTGCAGTGCTCATAGAGAATGGACCACTGGACTGGCCATTAAGATATCAGGTTTCAGGTCTGCTCCCACCGCTGACCCACTGTATCCTTGGCTAATTGCCTTCCCCTTATCAGAACTCTGTAAAATTAGCAGGGGGAAAGATAGAGGGGGATACTATAGCTAGTCCCTGGGCCTCTGTCAAGTGCTGACATTCTATAGCAATATGAGACCTTTTTTTTAAGTACAGACACCATTGGAATTTTTCCTGAGACAATGAAAGTCCAGGGAAATTTTATGAGCATGGAAGGGCTTTGATCATATTTGAAGTTGAGAAAACAGTCAGACAATGGTGTGGGGTAGATTAGGATGGGGAGAGATTGGTAGTGGGACAGCATGAGACTTGTCAAGGAGATGGGTGTGTCCCTAAATAAATGTCTGCCTTTGAATGGAAAAAAGTCACTCCTATTCATTGAGTGTTTATTGAGCATCTCACAGATGCCTGTGGCCCTGTATGAGGTACTGCCTTCGAGGAGTTTGCTAGGGTAAGGGTGCCTTGCTTAGATGGTAGCCCACTGATGGGTCTACTCAGATGATGATGTCAGAATATTCTGGAAGCAGAAACATTATCCACTTACTATTGACATGGTAAGTCATGCCCCAAGGCTCTCTGTAGACATGGTGATGAGATTATATCCTCAAGCATGTGTCCTGTGTGGGCTTGATGGCTTCCTTCCAACATAGCTCCCAACACTCACCCCTAGCTTTTGACTAGGGTTTAGTATTGGAGATCCCATAATGTTTCCTGTATGAGAAATTTTCAATCAGCATTGGGACAGTTGACAAAAAGCTTTCGGTTTATTCCCTCGACGGTTCCTCAAACAACCCACAGAGAGTTCCTTCTTGTCTGTTTCCGAGAGCATAGCACAGTGGTGAAGAGCATCAACCCTGGAGCTAGATTATCTGGTTTGAATCCTTGCTCTGCTGTTCCCTGGCTACATGACCTTGGGCAAGTATGTAACTTCTCTGTGCCTCAGTTCCCTAGGGTGTAAACAAATTTACTGTTATAAAGATTAAAGTGTCTGCATGCGATAGATGTAATACAATGATATATAGATAAAAAGCTATGTTCCATTATACGACTCTCTTCAATTCTATAGGATTCAGTTACCCCATGTCTAAAATGGGACGATAATTCTTATGCATTTATTCAACAAAATTGCTGAGGTCTTATTAAGTGCCAATCACATTGTTGTGGGAGCTTAAAATACCACACTAAATATAACAAAGTTCCTGACCTCAAAGAGTTTGCATTTTTGTGGGTGGAGGGGCCAGTCAGGACAACCAAATAAATGTGTGATGTGGAAAAGAATATAAAGCAGATGAATGTGCTGGTATGTATGCTTTTTAAGATACCTCAGTCAGGGAAGAACTTTCTGAGGTAATGATATTGGAGCAGTGATCTGAGTCAATGGAACAAGTGATCTGAAGGCAGAAGGTGGATTGAAGTCATAGGGAAAAGCAGGTGCCAAGGGCCTGAGGCAGGACCAGGCATGACACATGCAAGGAAGAGCTATGAGACCACTGTGGCTGGAGAAGAGCAGGGGAAGCGAGAGGGGTAAGTGAGATCCCCAGGGAGAGTTTCAGGGGTTAGAGCACACAGAGCCTCACGGGCCAGGTCAGAACATGCAGCGTATCCTAAATGTGCTTGGAAGCCACCAGAGGCATTTGAGGGAAGGGTGACAAGGTCTGACGGGTACACAAATTACCATCCTGCAGGGCAGAATGTGATGCACTGTGGAGAGACACAAAGTGTCCAAGAAGTTAGAGGAGAGGGGTTGTTTCCAACTCCGGAGAGCAAGATAAGCTTCAAGAAGCTGAGTAGACATTAAGTGGGAGGAAGCCAATATTTCAGATGAAGGTGAATCTGCAAACATGCTACGTACGGGATCAATCTGTTGATCTGTTCATTCCTTTGCTTCTCATGTGCGGTGTCCTGTACTCGGCACTGAGGTCACAGAGGTGACTGCCCTCCAGCTCAGTGCCTGCCTTCGATGAGTGCACAGCACAGGCCCAACGGAGGGGAGAGATGACAAAGGCGTTCATTCCTGGGAAGCCACTAAGACTCGGGGCTTATTTGTTGCTGCAGCGTGGCACAGCTGGGCTGTGGCCTCCAGGCCTGAATGACATGCCGATCACATGCCAGCAACTCTGACGGACTGGCACGGGCCACGACCTGATGATACTCCCCCGATCGAGGCAGCTCTATCAGCAAACCCATTTTACAGGTACGCAGTCATCTTCAAGAAAACCTACAGGGGCGCCTGGGTGGCTCAGACGGTTGAGCATCTGCCTTCGGCTCAGGTCATGATCCCAGCGTCCTGGGATCGAGCCCTGCATCGGGCTCCCTGCTCAGCCGGAAGCCTGCTTCTCCCTCTCCCACTACCCCTGTTGTGTTCCCTCTCTCTCTGTCTCTATGTCAAATAAATACAATTTAAAAAAAAAAAGAAAAAGAAAAGAAAACCTACAATGCATTTGGCCACTGTTACAGTATCAAGCTCCTCACCATGGCTCTCTGTCTCAGAAGAAAAAAACAAAAAAACAAAAATAAAATCCATCCTGAGATAAGAAGCTGTCCCAAAGAACAGCCCGTGTAGCTTCAGTGCTAATCAAGCTCTTCGAGGAGTGCCAGGGACCTCGCTGAGTGTTTCACAATAATTAACTCATCTAATCTTCAAAATGGTCTGCCACCCTGCACATGCCCCTTCACCCTTCCTTCCTCAGCATGCACCGTCTGACTGCAACTGCCCTCCCGGGCGCTCCTTTGCCTGGGGGGGCTTCTCTTCCCGCCAGAGCCCCCTTCACAGCAGGCAGGGCAAGCCAGAAGCATCAGGGAATGAACGCCTCCTCCCTTGCGTGTGCACACACGTGTGTGTACCTGCACATATGTGCCCTCACAAGACAGGCCCCCCACGAAGGACAGATGGGAGTGAGTAGGTGAACACCCCAGCTCCTTCACCCCTCCGGTGCATGTCTCCCAGGGCTCCCCAGCAGGATTCAGTTCCCGTCCCCCGCAGTGGTGGCTTGCTCAGGAACTCGCTATGTATCGGCCATTCTCCTTCCTGTTTTCCTTTACCCTTCATCTACCTTCACCTCCCAATTAACTTCTTGCTCTTAAATCCATGTCTCCAGGTCTGCTCCTGAGGGATGAAGATTAAGATACTGCCCTGGGAGGGAGGGAAAGGAGGTACCATATTATCATCCTTATTTGGCAGCCGGGAAAACTGAAACAGAGAGGTTAAATAATTTGCCCAAGGTCACAGAGCTGGTAAGAGGCAGATAGATCCTGGCTCAAACCCAGCCACAAGGCTCCAAAATCTGTGCAATTAACCTTAACATGCTGCTGCCTCTTTTTCCCCACCAGGCTGGGGGAACAACCCAGACCACTGAGCACCAGCCTCATTTACTCGATTTTGTAAGACACACAGGTTGGTGAGCTACATGGATTTATCTCTAACTTCCTCTTTGGAGATCCAGCATGTAATTCAGAAGTGTGTTTGAGAAGGTATTTGATGTGATTTTCAATGCAGTGGCAGCCACACGGTGATCCATCAGCCAGCTCTCTTTGACAGAGAATTGATCTCCCAGGTCAGGAAGCAAACCTCAATTTACGTAGGATGCACTTGGAAGGCGCCCTCTTAGTAGCACATGGAAGATAAAGCAGAGTCAATGACAGTTCTTGTCAATGAGTTTGTTATGGCAAGAGGCTCTTTGGGCTGAGGACCACTGCTGACACTCCAGGTGTATGCTTTTTTTTTAGTATGATAAACACGTTGTCTGCGTCTTTTAGCCCTGCTTGTCAATTTCTTGACGTTTCCAAGTCCTCTTTTGATCCAAGCATCTTCATCCAATGGCACAGAAGCAAAATGAGTACTTACTTGGTTCCCAGGCCATCAACCATTCTTTTTCCTTCAAACTAGATCTCTCTGATTTTTCAATTTCGTTTCATGTCTGGATGAGTAATTTCAGAACCAGGAGGTTGGTGAAGTCTGAGCTTCCTCACTCAGGATTTCTTGCCTTTGCACAAAAAGAAAAGCCTATTGTAGCAAATTGTCTGTGTGATTCATTTGTTGTAGGCACTGATGAAAAAAAATTTTTTCTTTAAAGACATTTCAAAGATCCTGGACCATTATGGTAGAAAATAACCCCCAGAAAGTGAGACGGGCAAGATGCAAAAAATTTAATATTAGATTTATTTTGTCATTAGAACGCTTATCCTTTTTGCTTTATGGGTGAAATTTGAGGATGAAAAATTGAGGAATGGAAGATCTGATCAAAACCACCTCTTCTGGCCTAAAGATTAATGTTTTCAAAATACAAATTTATTTTTCTTATGGCAAGGTTTTCTGTTCTTTATTCATGCATTTAAAAAATTGAAAATCATGTGGCTGGTTTCTTCCTGCTTCTCATACAAGATTTTCATGCTCAACCAACAGATAGAACTAAATTAAAAAAAAAGAAAGAAAGTGGGGAGGGAAGGAGGAAGAGAGTGAAATGGGAGAGAGGGAGGGAGGGAGACATGGAAGAAAAATAGTATGTGGAGGACATTCTTTCAATTCTAATCTGTAACTACCTCATTGGGCATCTGCAATGAAAATGCAACGGACATTATCCAATGCCTCACTTAACTCCATCTGTGTGAATTCAGTCTTTTAATGCGTTCATTCCATCATCTCAGCTACAGAAGGGTGGTGACTTTGGTCAAGAAATAGTCTCTTAGTTTGCTTCATTATATATATATTCATTCATTATATATATATATATATATATATATACCTTGAGGCTCTTCCTCAGGAGGACACCTGTTAGACTCCGAGAGGCTACGTTATGCTCTGTAACAACAACCCCCAAATCTCAGAGACTTGAAACAATAAAAGTTGATTTCTTACTAATGATACCTATCTGCTGCAGAAATACTAGGACCTCCGGTCTGCATTGTCCTCATTCAGGGGCCCAAGCTGAGGGAGGTTCTATCTCTGTCCATCAATGGTTGTTAAAGCAGGAAGAAGGGAGGTGGACAATCCTGCACTGGCTCTTAAAGATCCCACCCAGAAGTGACACAAGTCACTATGCTCACATTTCATTGGCCAAAACAAGTCACATGGTCACGATTTAGTTCAAGGGGGTAGAAAAATACAGCCCTACTATGTGCCCACAAGAGAGGGCAACCCACAATATTTGGTGAATATCTACTGCCAACCATATATACAACTCTTTTTTTAAGCTTTTTTTTTTTTATGTTTTTATTTGAATTCCAGTTAGTTAACATACAGTGTAACCTACAACTCTTGATATGGTGGAACTCATCGTCTTTAAAGATGGTGGAACCAAAACCGTTTTTTTTAAAGTTCCCTAGGAGAGGAACGAATTAAATGCCACAAGTTCAAAGAAGATTGGGAAGCTGGGCCTTAGAAAATGAGCAGGATTTTTACAGGTAGAGATGAGAAATTGGGCTTTTTAGGTGCAAAGAAGAGCAGAGCAAAGGTGAGACAGCCAGAACGTGAGTTATGTTATGAAAGAATGAGTGGTTTGTGTTGCCATTAAGTAGTATGTTTATTTAGAAATTCATAAGATCTAAGAAAAGGGGCAGGGTCAGCCCTTGGAAAAACAGCACACCCAGGCTAGGGAGGCTGAAGTTCTTTCAGAAGATTGGGCTATCTATCACTCACTCATTCATTCATTCATTCATTCAATATGTACAAGTAACGATCCCACTAGGCTCTGATGATTAGCAGCAAGGTGATGAGAACGGGGGAAAAAAGGGAATGACTTTGGAAAAGATTTTGAAAGGAGAATTGAAAGAATTGAGGAAATTGATGGAAGGGTGAATTTATGAGGCTGGGAGTACAGGCCAAAGATGACCCTGGAGGCAGAGCCAAGCACTCAGAGAATTCAGGAAGAGTGGAAGTGGAGAGGATGGGACTAACGGACCACAGGATGAGCTGGATTCAAGGTGCCAAAAAGCCACAAGGGGGCATGCCTCCCCAGCCACATGCCAGCTCAGCGGAGAGACATATGGGAGCCCTCTAGTGGACACTCTTGGAGCTCAGCCTAATTCTCTCACCCTGTTACCTTCTCCGTGGGACTCTGCCCTGGAGTTCTGTGGGGGATCATCCTCTGGCCTTTGCCTCTGATGGCCCTCTAGAAGACTGTCTTCGGGCTCCTGGAATCACTCTGCATGTGGACACACACACATGGAGATGTGGTGTGTGGACCCAGGTGTTTATGTCTCCCTGGAGTAGACCTCAGTCAGTGACTGGCTGGTATAGGAGAGGAAAAGCCCAGTTTTCAGGACAACTATAGAGGTATGACTTCTGCTCCAGCATTCCCTGTGGGATCGGGAAGAAAGCTCTCCTCCGTGGACTTTTGCCTGAAATCACATCTTAGGTCCTTCCCTGGCCCACTTCCCCTACCCCCTTACTGATTTCTCCTGGGAGCAGCTCCTTAATAAATCACTTGCAAAGGTATAGCTGTCTCAGGGTCTGCTTATGGGGAGCCCAACCTACATCCAGCCCCTGTAGTGTCCTAGGCCCTTTGAATAGGACACAGCCTGGGTTTTCCAGGAGCTCACCATCTGGTGGGGAAGCAGGTGTCTGCATGGATGATTTCAGTACAGTGTGTGAAGGGGCTATAAGACAGAGATGCTGGGGGGCCCAGGGAAGGCATGAAAATCAAGTCAAGGAAGGCTTCATAGAGGAGGTGACCCGTAGACTGGATCTTAAAGGAGGAACAAGATTCTGCTAAGAGAAAAGTAGGGAAGGGCAGTATGATCAGGGAGAACACGAAACCAAAGTCAGCAGGCATGAAAGGGATGGGAAAGTGAGGTGTAGGGAAACTTCAAGTGGTCTTTATTGCCGGCGCATGAAGGACAGAAGAGACAGTGGTGGGCAGAGACCACAGATGCCCTGGGGGCCACGGGAACCACCTCAGGGGTAGAATTTAGGCAAGAGAAGCAGGTCTGGCCATTAAGGAAGCAGTCATGGAGGGAGAACACAAGGCTTTTAGGCTGTCCTCCCAGTCCACAGGGCTGTCCCAGGGGCAGCTCTCACGAAGCCTGGGTCCCCATCCCAGAGGCACTCAACCGCACCCACCAACTTCCTCTCATCAATTGATCCTGTGACCTACAAAATAGGCTCCCAGGGACAAAAAGGAATAAGCAGAAACTACCCGGCACTTGTCTGGGAAACTTTTTTTTTTTTAGCTTGGGTTTTCCCAGAAGCAGATTCAGACAAGGATTTGAGCAGCTGGAATTTATTGGGGAGGTGCAGAAAGTACCAGCAGAGGCATGGGGGAGTGAGGCCGGAAAGGCGAGGCAGCCAGGACAGGGCGTGTTATCAAGCACGTTACCACTGGGAGCATGATGCGGGACACACACCTGGGATTTCCCACTGCAGGGACAAGGTAGCTGGGGTATTTGTACCCCAACTCCCATTAATCCTGGCCTGAGGGCTGCTCCCAAGGAGTGTGAGTTCCCTGGAAGGCAGCAAAATGCCAGCAGGCAACAAAATGCATGTGCAGACAGTTGGAAGTCAGGCCACTGTACCCTGATGTGGTGGGGGAGGGGGGTATTTGCGCAGGACACCACAGTGAGCGCTGCACCCTGTGCTTCTTGCTCCCCTCCCCAGCTATGGAGGAGAAACACCCCTAGGGGTCTGACTTCTCCCCTTTCTCCTCTGCGTGAAGGTTAGAAAAAGAGTCAGAAAGGGAATCACCAGTCAAAAGGGGGATTATATCAATCCAGAAACCATTCAAGCATCATTGTCCCTAACCTATTCAGGGCCGGCATATCTACCAGTTGGCAGATTCATTTCCTCACTCCATAAAGCAAGTGAGCAAAAGAGAAAACTAGCTCATAATAACCCTTCTACAAAGTCGAGGCATAATTTGACTTTGGAATTATAAAGAACCTCCTGGTTCTTTTCATCCAAAAACGCTAGCATAAAGTTGCTTTTAACACATCACATTTCTACTAACGCAGTGACGTGCACTTTTTCGAAGGCCACCATCGTAAGGAAACAGAGACTCTCATTTTAAGTCCATCGGTTTGCAAACTGCTCTGGGGCCTAGTAGCTCTGCAAGGGTGTCTGAGGCAGGGAGGAAGTGGGGAGGCAGAGTTTGTTCCTGCTGTGAGTCCCTGTCTTAGTTTGCCCTCCCCCCCAACTCCCCAGCCAAGCTGAGCCTGAGACAAGGATCCAAGTGCACGTCTTATATTTGGGAGGCAATCCCAGGAATCACCAGCAGGGGGAGTGAGGAAGTGACAAAGAGAAGGGAAAGCAGCCAACACAGGGTGTTAGCAATGCAGCTACCAGGACCACTGCGGGCACCAGAGGCTTGCACCTCCGGGGGAACTCTGGGAGCCGGTCCAGACCACACACCCACCTGAGGAGTGAGGGACCTAGGGTAGAAATACCCCAGCTCCCAACAGTCATCAGTTGAGGCCAGCTGGTGGGGCATGTTAATTTGCTAGTACTTCCAGCTTACGGGCTAGGTGGCAAAGGGACTCCGGCAGCCCAGGAAAGCCCTGGGGGCGGGGGAGGGGGGGAACCGTGTGCTGTCAGCTGGAACTCAGTGGAACGAACTGACTTTGTGAGGGCAAGGGAACATGATGGAGGCAGCAGTGGCCTGGGATCCAGCCACCTACTCTTCCTTCTTACCTGTTCTACACATCTGGGTGTTAGGTTGTAAGTGCAATGACAGAAATAAGCTAACACACACAAAAAAGTTTCAAAACCTCTGGCCTGATCCAATGCATGTATTTTCCAAACAAGGACACAGAGGCCCAGGAAAGGGAGCATGTGGTTTTCCGATGCAGAGCGGGGACGGGACTGAGGTCTCCTGAGCCGCAGACCAGGCCTCTGGCCACACTGCACTCATTTCAGCCAAAGCCTGTTTCATTTTTCCCAATTCCATTTGTTCACATTATCCTCACTCTCCAAGAACGCCCCTGTGACCTCGGCTTGACTGTTTCTCAGCACCAGCCACTCTGAGATCTCTGCTAGTCAAATATAATGCCATTCTCTTTCCATCTTTATCCAGCTCCTTTGACAAAACCTTTCATACATTTGCAAACAGTGACCAAAAGTAGGAGAACCAAAGGACTGATGTTGGCACAACCACTTTGGAATTAAATGTAAATACTCCGTTCACTTGGGGAACATGCGGGGCTGATAAAACAGCTTCTGCAAATACAATATCAAGGGGTCTGTTTCTAATACAGCTGCCTGTTGTCTTTCATGTTTGAAGATTATTTAAAAGCCTTGGGCTGCTTTATACATTAATATGTGGATGTCTTAATTTATAAAACCATCCTGCATCCTGTTAATCTCCGCATCCTCAGTACCTGCAACTCTTTCTAGCACATGATTAAGTGCTCATAAATGTTTGCAAGATGAATGAAGAGTAAAAATATCACGGGCTCCAGACTCTATGCCTTACCCTCAAACTGAAATTGAAAGACCAAATGCAGGAATTTTCATGTGTGCTCTGAATCACAGTGATATGCTACTAAACATTGATCATGGCTTCCTTGCCAGAGATTTTTCTTGAAGTATACTCACAAAAAAATAATAAATCAGTCATTCAATTATTAAATAAATATTTATTCAGTGCCGCCTCTATGTTGGGCACTGGAATAGAAGGATGAGAAATGAAGGGAAGGGAAGACTCTTCCTTCTTGAATAGCGCAGCCCCGACAGAATATTGATCAAGTAGTCACACAAATTAAAGGTAAATTTGCAACTGTGATAAGTGACTAAGGTGGTTTTAAAAATAATGTCTACAGGGGCCCCTGGATGGCTCAGTCGGTTAAGCATCTGACTCCTGATTTCGGCTCAGGTCAAGATCTCAGGGTCGTGTGACAGAGCCCTGTGTTGGACTCTGTGCTGGGTGTGGAGCCGGCTTAAGATTCTCTCCCTCCCTCCCCCTCTGCCCCTCCCCACCCCCACTAGCATATGCACACACACTCTCTCTCTCTCTTTCTCTTATCACTTGCTCTGGGGGAAGCCAGCTGATGGAGGGAGTACCCATCTGGTGGGTATTAAAGCCTTCCAAGCCTCCATGTGAGTGATCTTAGAAGTAGATTCTCCATCTCCATTCGAGCCCTCAGATGACTGCAGCCCTGGCCAACAACCTGACTATAAACTCAGGAGACCCCTGAGCCCAAACCACCAGCTAAGCTACTCCCATATGCCTGGCTCATAGAAACTGTGAGATAAAAATGTTTGTTGTTTTAAGCTGCTAAATTTGGAGTAATCTATTACCTAGTAATAGGTAACTAACATGAAAGACGTATAAGATGTACACAATGTGAAGTAGAGGGTATCGACCTACCTGGGAAGTCAGGAAGAGTGTCTTTCAAAAAGTGATTAAGTAATAGAGGAGGAAGAAGGCTGGGAAGAATAACTCAGGGAAAGGCAGGGACATGTGCAAAGGCCCTGAGGTAGGACAGGACATAAGTTGGAAGGGCTGGAAGAGATCAGACTAACTACAGCATGGAGATCAAATGGGAGAGTGATTTGTAATGAAACTGACATGGTGGAAGGACCCATCCATGGAGAGCCTTGAGACATTTGTCCAGGACTTTGGTCTTTATCAGGACAGCAGTGGGAAGCCTTTGAATGGTTTCAAACAGGGAGATGACTTGATCAGACTTGTGTTTCTTTCATGTCCTTTCAACTATTATTTCTTCTCATGACATTCAGCTGACAACTTCCTCTCCCTGGACTTGTTTTGATTTCCACATAGACTTTCTGCAAATAATGGAAATTACATAGGCTTAAAAAAACCTGCTCATAATTTTCACTGCTAACTTCCTGCTAACCCTCATCCTATCCCAGTGGCTGCCAGTCACTGGCAGTCAGCTTTGAGAGGGTGAGATAGAGGTCTGGGACATGCAGGAAGTGGGGGGCCCCCCTTCAAGGTCATTTCCAAAAATCATGTACCATTGTTAGTGTGTAGGTGCACCTGTGCTTTTTTCAGCAAAAAGATCTAGAGTTTTTGTCATATTTTCAAGGGGATCAGTGTTCCCTAGAAAAGAGCCTGAAACAAGGATTTAGAATGAGTTATTGAGCAAGGGATCTTGGGGGAAACTTCTAGGAGAGGCAAGGGACAAGAGCCCAGCAAGAATGCGACCTCATGTCATGAGAAGCCCTGGCCTAATCTACAGGGGGGCGCTGGAACATAAACTGGACCACAAAGTTGTCCCCATCCTATAGCAAAGGGCAAGACTTTTAGAATCCCATATCAGTCATTGGCTGTAGGATGCTCCCATCAATCAAAGACAATTGTCTGGAGAAAAGGTACAGTTTGCCAGATAAAATGAAATATTCTTGTTTCCTAAATATGGCAACTTTAAGCAGGGGGCAGCTGCGAGCTATTAGTAGCCAGCCCCCCCACCCCGCCCCGCAGCTGGGAGATGGGTAAGTCAAGGGACCTTGGCAGGACGCCCAAACAGTGTCTACCATAATCTGTGACCCTGAAAAGATTCAGAACTCTCCCTCTGTAGGATGGCAGTGGCTGGATGTCAGTAATGTCCTGGGAAGCCATGATAAATCCTCACACTTAGAAGCTAGGATGGGGCCCCGGAAACCAGGACAGAGCTGCCTCCAGCTGGGCTTACACATCCAACTGACTCAACTTTCCCAAGGAACGCAACCCAAACCCAGAACTTGCAACTTACCAGAACTTAGGAAGGAGGCACGGGGCCAAAATCAACCAAAGTATCATTAACCAAAGTTGCACAAAACCCCCCAGAGGGACCTCTAGAAGTTCAGATGATCGGGTCCCCCACGTTCCTCTGAGTGTGGGTTGGGATATACAGTGGTGGTTAAAGCAAGGACTCTGGATCCAGATCATCCAGGTTCAAATCCCAGTACCTTCACTCACCAACTGTGTGACTCTGGGCAAACTCCATGACCTCTCTTGGACTTAGTTTCTTCTTTGTGAAACGGGGTGATAATAATAGTCCTTACTTATGGGGTCCATACCAGGATACAATCAACTCAGTTAATTCATATAAAGTGCTTAAAACTGTTCCTGCCTTGGTGGAAGCATCAACAAATGTTAATGATTACTATGATTATTTAGCTATCAAAAAGAGAAGGCAGAGATTTTTAACCTGAAGCTTTCCAAATCCACTTCTTCCTCAATTCCGAAAACATCCTTCACGTGGCACACATTCTATAGGCACCATCCTTTGGTTCACTGTGAGATGCTTGGCCGTGAGCTTCCTGGGGCCAGTGTTGTTTTCATCTTGGCACAGTGCTATGGGCGCACTGTTGGGTCTGATAAATATTTGATCAGTGGATGCTGCCACCACCAGAAATTCAACAAGGAACCTGGCTGTCATTTGGGCCCTACCCAGACCCTTCCACTCCACCCACCCTACAGCCCATGGCAGGTGGGACTGCATGTTTGAAAGTCCTGACTGTCACTTTCTGAGCCTCAGTTTTCCAGACTGTGCACTAGGAACTGGGTCTAGAGAAAATCTCTGGCTACCATTTTTGGGTCCTCCCTCCATGCCAGGCCCTGTAAAGGACACCTCATGGGCACTTCCTCCTTTAATCACTCAACAACTGCTATGATCTGAGTGTTTGCATCTCCCCAAAACTCACAGGTTGAAATCCTAACCTGCCGTGTGACAGGGTTAGGAGGTGGGGCCTTTGAGAGGTCATGGGGGTGGAGCCTTCCTGAATGGGATCAGTGCCCTTATAAGACAGGCTCCACAGAGCTCCTTTGCCCCTTCCACCATGGGAGGACACAGCGAGAAGTCAGAAGTCTGCAACCAGAAGAGGGTCCTCACCGGAACCTGACTGTGCAGGCACCGGGCTGATCTTGGGCATCCAGCCTCCAGGACTGTGAGAAATTAAGTGTCTGTTGTTTATAAGCCATCCAGCCCAAACAAACTAAGACAACGACCCGAGGCTCTTAATGACCCCCACCGTACAGAGGAAGAAACGGAGGATTAGCCACCTAAGCAGCTGGTAGATTCTCTTAGTCCCAGGCCTGACCCACGTCCTTTCCAAGAGGAAAAACACACTCTTGCCGATGCCAGCTGAGCTCCCTGAGATGTGATGGGCCGGGGCTGGAGCTGAACTCAGGAAGGGGGTGATGGGTTCCTCTAACTCGGCCAGCCACTCTCTAACTCCCAGCTAGAGCTCGTGCTCTCCAAATTTGGCCCAGACTGGGAGAGGGGACAGGGCATCCCCTTGATGTCACAGGGATGCTGTCTGGGGTGGTAGTAGGAGTAATAACTGTCTAATAGTAAGTACTGCTTGCAGAGTACTTACTAAGTGCCAGGCTTGGCATGAAGCCCATCATGGTTGGGTTTGCCCAAAGCAGGCCCTGAGTCAAGGATTTGGGTGCAGGTAGTTTATTTTGGAGGTGATTCCAGGAAGCACAGTGAGAGAGTAAGGAAAGAGACAGGGAAGGGAGGCAAGCCAGTTGAACAGGCAGTAATAAGTAGGTCACCTCTGAGGGCCCCTGGGATTCAGTCCACACTGGGGACACTTCGGGAAACTCTATGTTACACATCTGAAAATGATTCCACTGGATAGTGAGGTTTATCCACCAACTCTAACCCCTCGTTGGCTGAGAGTCACTCCTGAAACATTAACTCCCTGGCACTTCTAAATGCCCTGTGTTGGAGCTAAGCACCCTCGTGTAGCTAGAGAAGCCCCTGGGCAGAGAGAGTCGCAGGTGCTTGAGGAAGGAGGCCACGGGCACGCTGGAACTGCCCAGAAAACCCACAGGGGACGAAAGGGTCAAGAGAACCGCAGAAGGGCCTCAGCATTACCGGCTGCAGCACCATCCATGGGCTGTCTCACCAGCCCGGAGCCCGGCACCATTACTGTGCCCATTTTAGAGTTGAGACCCAACAAAATTAAAGAATTTACTCAAGGTCACAGAGCTGATAAGCTGGGGCTGAATCCAGGCGACCAGTTCCAGAGACCATGGTCTAGGGCATGATGCAACCCTGTCTCCTGGCCTGTAGACTCCTCAGCCAGTGCTCTTTTGACTCTACCCAGGAGGAAGTAGCACCTCTGAATCCATGGCATTCCAGCCTCCTTTAGCTCCAGGTCATGCATATTTTTCCACATACCACTCAGGCCAGCAGCCTACAGTTTGGAGTGATGAAAGGGGCTGGGCCTTCGGTCACCCTGGAGAGGAAAGAGAAGCAGAGTTGGGGAGTGACCTTTGTGCTAACCAATGCCAACTCCATTCTGCATTGCAGAAGGCCTCTTGAGTTGTTAGGGGAGGAGAAGTCTCAAGATGCCCTTGTGCGTCATATTTCAGACACAGAATGGGGTTCCCCCAGTTGCTCTCCAGCAGGGGTGAGGGAAATCAGCCCCCCAGAATAATAGAGCCACTCTAAGTCCAACAATCGCCTAGATGTGCTCAACCGTCCATTCTCCCAACATCACCTTGCTTTGGAAAGTGTCAGCCACAACATGTAGACAGTTTTTTCATTTTTCTTACCTCTTCTCATATTTACAGCATCACAAGATGCCTTAGGAGGTAGGTAGGGAAGGGGTCATATCCACTCGCTGTACATGCCCAGATCAGGACTGGCAATTAATGGCAGACACACATAGCTAAGCATGGCAGGAGGAGCCCTAAGACCAGACTGGAGTCTCTGTTTCTTCATCTGTTAGCGGAACCCACGCCCCAACCAAGCATATCCCTCACGTTTCATAGAATCTTCAAGATGACCAGCAGAGTTAATGTCCCTACCTCCAGAAACTCCTTCCTCGATTCTATCACATTTCCCTATCTCCTTCCCAGCACTCAACACAACTGTATTTATCCTTCTATTTGGGATGTCTATTGTCTGTCTCTTCTGCTAGAGAATGTAAGCTCCATGAAGCAGAGTGCACATCAGTCTTGTTAAGCCCCACCACCACAGAGATGCAGCAGGACGGGAAGCTGGAGAGATTCAAAGCATGAAAGGGACTCAAGCCATCCTTGCTGGAGCATCCACAGGTAAAACAGGAGAAGGAATGCAGCAGCTTCTAGGAGCAGAGATCGACCCTTAGCTGACAGCCAGCAAGGAAACAGGAATCTAACTCATACAGCTGCCAGCAACTGAATTTGGGGACAACCTGACTGAGATGGGACTTAGATTTATCCTCAGAGCCTCCAGAAAGAACCACAGTCCTGCTGACATCTGGATTTTGGCCTTGTTATACCTGACTTCTGACCTACAGGACTGTGAAATAATACCTGTGTGTTCTTTTAAGCTGCTAAATTTGTTGTACTTTATTCCAGCCGCTGTAGAAATTAATGCAGGCAATCGTCATAAGCGCCCAGTACATAGTAGCTGCAAACATAATAAATGTTTGGATGGATAGATGAATATAAAGGAATACACTTTTGAAGTTAAACTCAGAAGTTTTTTTGATTTCTCACATTTCACTTCTTGTATTAGTCAGCTTTTGCCATATAACAAATAACCACAAGTATCAGGCAAACAGCAATAGGCATTTTTCTCTTGTTCACTCATCTGCAGCGTCAGCCGGGGCCAGCTGATTTAGGTGGCATTCAGCCGGGCTCGGCTCCAAGCTTGAGCTAAGTCCCGACCCACTTTATATGTTTCCCATCCTGCTTGGGCCAGAAACTGCCCACAGCACATTCTTTCCAGGTGAGAGGTAGGAGCACAAAAGGGAAAGATCACCTGCGTAAGCACATCTCAAGCCTCTGCTGATACCACATCTCCTAACATCCCGTTGGCCAAAGCAAAGTGCATGGCGAAGCCCAAGTCATCAGAGCAAAGAACTGTGTGCCTCCCGGGGAGGCACATGGGATGCGAATATTTGTTGAACGACGATCACACTTCCGCAGTATATCATCCATCACTGTGAGTAGGCAGGGGGAAGAGTACAGAAGGGGTAAAAGCAGTAGCAGTTAACATAGGCAGATTTGCTATAGCTACGGAAGTGTTCAGAAGGCACAATTATAGCATGGAAAACAACAGTTTAAATGCCTTTTCCAGTCCTTACTAGCTCCAAGACCTCAGTCAACTAGCTCTGTCTCCCTGAGCTTGTTTTCTCGTGTGCAAAATGGAAATGATGACGGTACTTGCCTTTCAGGGCTGTTGTGGGAGAGGAAATAACAGAGATAGAGCTCCCTGGCACATAGTCAACACTCAAAAACATATCCATTCTTCACTCCTCTCAGAGTGCCTTCCGTAGTACACGCTTACCGCAATAACGGGGATGTACTAGACAGGTGTGCCCTGAGATGATGTTTGTGGTGACAGATCCATGCAGGCAGTAATTGAGGTGACCTGTGATGTGCGTGTGTGTGTGTCCCATGCTGCACTCAAACCCAACCCCACCCCTGCACCATAGGCTCTTAACAAGGATTAAAAGGGATGCTGAAGAATCCAAAGAAACATGTTATAAGCCTTGATTACAAAGAAAAAGTTATTTTCTAAAAGTTTTTTCTATTTATTTCTAAAAGAAATAAAAGTTATTTCTAAAGTGGATCTTCCATCTACTGGAAAAAGCCAGGCCCCAAGGACAAGAGACATAAGCAGTGCTGCAGAGAAGCTCCCAGAACCGTGCAAACTGGAGTCTTCAGCACAAAGCACGCTCCTTCCCCCAGCAAGCCTGATTGACAGGCCCAACCAAACCCGCCAGCAAAGTCCATCCATCGACTCAAACTGCACCCAGGCCCAGCTCCAGTAGCGGCAGCCCACAGCCTGTCTTTGTAAATGGACGGTAAATGGTGCCTTTTTGTTTAAAAGCACTTTCCATTATGGGCATAATACCCCCCATTCTTTCCCTGGTTTGTATATAAACATCTCAAAATGGGGTTATTTTTAAAAGACCTTGGGACACAATTCTTCTGTTTGAGAGAGCTGCGGACAGACACCAGCTCCTGGGGGGCGGGCTGTGTTCCTACTTGCTCATCTCTGTTCCAAGAGCACTCAGCAGTCATTCCAGGCAGAGAAGAGAACTTGCCCCAAGTCCATCCGGCCTGGAAGCCCAGGGACTCAGCTTCAAAGTCACGCACGTGCCGTTCAAGGGTCATTATGGCCAGTCACGTGATTAGTGACCAGGGCACCCATGGCCACCTTGCCTGTAATGATGACTCATTTGCAGGAAGCCACATGTTTCCAAAGCCCTGATCACTGGCTTTAAGCTCATTTAATCCCGATACACCAGAGTTGGTTGGTAGAGCTCTTCAGTTGAGAAAACTTAGTCCCTGGAGTATTAAACACCTTCATCACCATCCCAGAACTGGTAGAGGGGATGCTCAAAGCCAGGTTCTCTGTCTTTGAACCCAGCACTCACTCTGCTGCTTCCCCCAGTGACTCCCCGCAGTGGGAAGTGGTGCTTTCAGCACTAGACCCAGAATCGAGTGTTACCAGCCCAGAGCAGGACTCCAAGAAGTTCCTTCCTCTCACCCTCTCTCCAAGCCTCCTCCATCTCTTTGAGTGTTTTCTTGGTTTGGTCAGCCCCCAGAAACAGACCTGAGTCAAGGATTGGAAGGCAAGTAGTTCATTTGGGGAAAGGAAAAAATACCAGTAGGAAAGTAGGGGAGAGAAATGGTGTATTAGTCATCTATTTTCATATGCCAAATTGCCCCCAAACTTAGCAGCTTAAAAATAATAAGCATTTATTGTCTTACAGTTTCTGGAGATCAGAAATCCAGGCACAGTATAGTTGGGTGCCTCTGGCTTGAGGTGTCTCATGAGGTTGCAAGTCAAATGTCAGCCAAGGCTGTGGTCTCCTTGAAAGACTCAGCTAGGGAAGTGTCCACTTCTGAGCTCCTTTGCATGGTTGTTGGAAGGATTCAGTTCCTCCCTGGCTATTGGCCAGAGGTTTCCTTCAGCTCCTTGCCATGGGGACCCCTCCACAGGGCAGCTCACGACATGACAGCTGGCTGCGCCCACAGTGAGTGAGAAAGCAAGAGAGAATATTCTCAAGCTGGAAACCACAGTCTTTGTATAGCCTAATCTCAGAAGTGATGTCGATCACTTCTGCCATATGTAAGTTGAGTTCCACTTGAGAACTCAAGGAGGAGTTTACATAAGGCTGTGAGTGCCAGGAGGTGGAGATCATCAGGAGCATCCCAGTCAGTAAGGTTCATTCTCCAGGGCTTTGTCCTACCTGTGAGCACAGAAGGCTTCTCTGGCTTCAGAGGAAGCGCTCAGGAGAAGAGATGCAGACACTGGAGTGTGAGGCTGGGGTACTCCTACCATTGTTCCCCCAGCTCCCTCCCACTGCAGGCACTGTGAATTGGCTGCATCTTTTTTAAAAAAAAAAAAAAGATTTATTTTTATTTTATTTCAGAGAGAGAGAGAGAATGCAGAGAGAGAGGGAGAGGGACAAGCAGACTCCATACTGAGTACAGAGCCTGACACAGGGCTCGATCTCATGACCCTGAGATCATGACCTGAGCCGAAATCAAGTCAGACGCTTAACCGACTGCGCCCCCCAGGCGCCCCCTGGCTGCATCTCTTAACTAAAGGCCACAGCTCCTGCCTGGCGGCCTTGCCCAGGGCACTCCCCTCTCCAGGGATTTAAGCTTTGCTTTCCCTTTTTGTGATAGACAACCAATAAAGGGCTTGTTATCAAATCACCGTATGGATTTAAGCTCCACTGAAAACCTATACAGAACATGTTTTAGTCATCCCATGTAGGGGGAAGATGGGCTGGGGTCTTTACCAATTACCATCATTTCCCAATTATCATTGGTCATCGATTCTGGGGGTGGGTTGTTAGCCAAGCCCAACCAAACGCAGCCTGAACCAGTCACAATCACTCCTCCAAGTTCTAATAATCACTTCCTCCCCTTGCTCCTTCAGGCCTGGGGTGAGAAGAGGTCCCCACAGTTGCTGCTCATGAGTGCTGTACTAGCTCCTGCTGGTTTCCCTGAACTCTGCCCCCCACCTTGTAAACAACAGCTCCTTTATTAAACTCTCCTTAGTTAAACATGTCTTGTGGAAGATTGAGAAGAGGACAACTCCCGAGACCTCTGACACATCTCCCAGAGTGACTCTGTTCATAAAGCAAAGATTCTTCAAAGATTTCATTTTTGCTATTCCTGCCCTTGCTGTTCACTTCATATCCTCCAAATTTTAAAATCTGGTTCTCTTGGCTCATCCTTCACATTCCCTTCACAATTACAAAGAGAGCTAGCTCATTTTTCACACTGCCTTCTCTATACTCCCCAAATTCTGAATCTTGATGATCCCCTTTTTGTGTGGTTTCGTACTTTCTCATTTGTAATTTTTAGAAAGGCAGAGTCACTATAATATCTTTATTGCTTAAGGAGATGGCCAGGCACCAATTCATCCTAACTTCTTACAGAATTAAGCTAAACATGCATTCATGTCTGAATGAACCATGCAAAAAAAGAAAGAAAACTTAAGATATGGTCACCGAACCATGAGAGACTATGGACTCTGAGAAACAAACAGGGTTCTAGAGGGGAGAGGGGTGGGAGGATGGGTTAGCCTGGTGATGGGTATTAAAGAGGGCACTACTGCATGGAGCACTGGGTGTTATACGCAAACAATGAATCATGGAACACTACATCAAAAACTACTGATGTAATGTACGGTGATTAACATAATAAAATAAAATAAAAAAGATACGGTCACCAACTGGGGTCAAAGTTCAGAAGCCAAGTGGTCGCTTAGCAACCAGTGTTCTGGGAAGGGAACCTGACAAAGCAAACAACTTTTATTTTTGGTGTCTCTTGAATTTCACCAATTATCTACCATGCATGTAAACAGCCTCACAATCAAGTAACTGTGGTCCCAAACAGAAGGGATATTGAAAATATTAAATAGCAAATATGGCATGGGTAGGAGCAATCAGAACAGACCCCAGGAGGTTTGCTGTCTCAGGGAAACCAGCTGAATATAAACCTTGGGTCGGGATCACGTGTGTCCTCCAGTCCCCCAGAGCTCCCCATGAGCTCTCTTGCTGCCGGGCAATCTCTCTTCTCCGCGGGAAAGCAATCTGTTACCATCATTGTGAGAGACTTCATGATCTATGGGGAATTGTTTTTCTACAACTGAGGAGTAGTCTCTTGTTTCCTTCTTAGTTATAAGTAAATTTGGGTTATTTAGCCCAACATGATTTACTCCACAGATGTACTGTCACAGCACTAAGGTTAATAATTCATTAGCAAATCTGTCTGAAATCACTTCCTTGTATTTGCTTCAATTCTAATGTGATTGCAGGGCCCTCTGCTCCTTCCCCCTCCCTCTCCCTTCTCCAGCCCATTGCATCGCTTGGAAAATTTCTGTGTGAATGAGGCTTTGGATCTCTACGCCCAGGGCAAAAGCCATGGGCTGAGTCCCAGGAGCTGGTCAGACCTTAACAGAGCTAAAAATGATACCACGTTTCCCAATCTTAATGCAGAGAGTAAAGTGACTTTTGTTCTCATGATCTATTTTGAAAGGCCAGGAATAATTTGTATTCTATTTAGCCAACTTTTACGTGGCACTTACTAGGTGTCAGGTATTATTCCAAATGCATTTCAAATCTTAGCTAATTGAATCTTCATCACACCCTCACGAGGTCCATCCTCTTATTGTCCCATCTTGTAGATGGGGCACTGTGGCACAGACAACTTGAGTAACTGTAGGAGAGAGAGAATCTGAACCTCACCTCATTCTAGAGCCTGTGCTTTCTTTTCTTTTTTTTTTTTTTAAGATTTTATTTATTTATTTGACAGAGAGAGACACAGCGAGAGAGGGAACACAAGCAGGGGGAGTGCGAGAGGGAGAAGCAGGCTTCCCGCGGAGCAGGGAGCCCGATGCGGGGCTCGATCCCAGGACCCTGGGATCATGACCTGAGCTGAAGGCAGACGCTTAACGACTGAGCCACCCAGGTGCTCCTGAGCCTGTGCTTTCTTAAACACTACATTATCTCCTTAAATGTGATGTTTTTATCATTCAAGTGATTGTGCATGGTCACTCACAAGTGAAGTCGTGTCTAATTTATGGATACAGGAACATCAAGTGAACACCAACAACACACCAGGCTTTCTTCTGAGAGCTTCCATATGTCATCTTAACCTCTCATTAGCCTTAGGAGACAGACTCTGTAATCTCTAGTTTATAAGTGATTTCACTGAGACTAAAAGCATAATACAGAATAGGAACCCCTAGTGCCATGAGTGGCACATGGTAGTAACTCAATGAATATTAATCTAATTCATTAACTAGTGTCTAAACATAGACGCAGAGCCACAGGTGGTTTACTGTAAAGTTTCTCTGCAGGACTCTCTGACTTTCCCTGAAAACTGACCAGGATATCCCACAATAGGATAATTAGAAAGGTACAGACAATAACTTATTTTTTTATAAAAGTGTAAATATTAACATAAATATATTAAACTATAAATGTAAATATTAATTAAAACAGCATAGATATTAACTGATTTCTAACTATTGAGTATAAATGAGATATTCATTTTCTAACATTGCTTCATCTAATCTTAATTTCCCTTATTTTGCTTTAAAGAGAATATGTAACTTTTTTTTTAATTGTTTATTTATTTTAAGTAATCTCTACACCCAAGGTGGGGCTTGAGCTCACAACCCCACGATCAAGAGCTGCATGATCCTGAAGGGCACCTGGTTGGCTCAGTCGGTTAAGCAGCTGCCTTCGGCTCGGGTCCTGATCCCGGGGTCCTGGGATGGAGCCCTGCATGGGGCTCCTTGCTCAGCAAGGGGCCTGCTTCTTCCTCTGCCTGCCACTACCCCTGCTTGTGCTTGCTCTCTCCCTCCCTCCCTGTGTCAAATAAATAAATAAAATCTTTAAAAAAAAAAAAAAGGAGTTGCATGCTCCTCCAACTGAGCCAGCCAGGTGCCCCATGAGTATATAACTTTCTATCCTTATTTGTTGCTTAGTTTAATCCACATGGGATTTATTTTGGCATATGATATGAATTATATTTTTATAAATAAAACATTATATATATATGTGTACATATATATACACATATATATATATATATAATAAAAATAATCTCTCCAAATGGTTAGCTAATTGTCTATCATTGGCTGAATAATCCATTATCTCCCCTACTTTGTTCTTAAACTATTTTTTTTAAAGATTTATTTATTTGAGGGGGGGAAGAGGGACAGAGGGAGAGAATCTTCGAGCAGATTCCTCGCCGATTGTGGAACCCAACACAGGGCTCAACTGGGGCTCGACATGGGGCTCAATCTCATGATCCTGCGATTATGACCTGAGCCAAAATCAAGAGTCAGATGCTTAACGGACTGAGTCACCCAGGTGCCCCTAAAGTAAGCAGTTTTTTAGCTTTGAATATGAAATAATTTTAAACTTTCAGAAAATTTACAAAAATTGAATTGAGAATTCCCATACGCCCTTCACTGAGCTTCCCCTAATGGGGAATTTACATAACCATAGTGTAATAATTGAAACCAAAAAATTGACATTCATACAATACTGTTAAATACTCTTTGGACCTTATTTGATTTTCCCCAGTTTTCCCACGGCTATCCTTTTTCTAGCCCAGGATCCAACCCAGGATTCTATGTTGTTATTTCGTGTTCTTCAGTCTGAGGGTTCTTCGGGGTTTTGTTTCTTTTGTGACCTTGACATTTTTGAAGGATACTGTCCAACTATTTTGTAGAGTGTCTCTTAGTTTGGGTTTGCTTGATATTTTCTCATGATTAGATTGAGGTTTTGTGTTTTGGGCACAGAAGTTACGCTGTGCATCTTATCAGGTAGTACCTGTCGATGCGTCTCATTACATGTGATGAGTTTGATCACCTGGGTAAGCTGGTGCTGCCAGGTTTCTTCACCGTAATGTTACTATTTTTTCTCTTAGTAATTAATGAGTGTTTTGTGGGGGAAATGCTCTGGGACAATGAAAATATCCTGTTTCCCACCATACTTTTGCTCACTAATTTCAGCATCGATCAATGGCACTTGCCTGCAGTAATTATTACTGCCATGTTTGCCTAATGGCAATTTTCTATTTCCATCGTTCCTTCTACATGTATTAATTGAAATTGCCCTATAAGGAAGAGCTGTCCCTTCTCCCCCAATAAGTATAATTATTTGTATTTGTATGGACTCATTAGTATTTATTCCATGGATTATAAATCCAAATCTTACAATTTGAATTAGGTAAATTCTAATATACCATTTTTTCTCTTTCTGGAATTGCTATTCTATTTCATTGATAGTTTGGGGTGTTCCTGCTCCAGGAATATACTATCTTAATCATTCCAATTTTATAATACATATTAGAATCTGGACATTGAATTGAAGTCTCCTTGTCACTTTTATTATTTTTCCAAACCTTGACTGTTTCCCGCTATTTATCTTTCCAGATGAGTTTTTAAATAATTCTGTCAAGTTACACAATAAATTCCTACAGGCACTGGGTTAAAATTGCCTTCAATTTATTAACTAATTTGGGGAAATTATTTTCCTTACAATATTAAGTCTTCCCATCCAAAAACATAATATGCCTCTCCATTTATTTTAAAGATCTATTTATTTATTTGAGAGTGAGAGAGAGAGAGTGCACAAGTGGGGGTGGAGGGGCAGAAGGAGAGGAAGAGGCAGAAGGAGAGGAAGAGGCAGAAGCAGACTGCCCGCTTAGCAGAGAGCCCGATGCGATGTGGGGCTCTATCCCAGGATCCTGGGATCATGACCTGAACTGAAGGCAGACGCTTAACTGACTGAGCCATCCAGGTGCCCCACCTCTCCATTTATTTAAGTAGGCTTTAATATGCACCTGTGATGTTCAGGCATTTATTTCATGTAAATACTGCACCTTCTGGTTATGGAAACTCCTAGGGTTTGTTTTGTTTTTCCAAGATTTTTTTTATAACCAGACACCTTACTGAACTATCTTATTGGTTCTAAATTTTTAGACTATTTATTCTTCAACAATTATTTACTGAGCACCCACCATGTGCCAGGCACTGTTGTAAAAAAAAAAAGGGAGAGCTAATTTAATTCTGGTCCTCATAGAGCCTAAGTTCTAGCAGGTCAGGTAGACAAATAACAGAGAAAAAGTAAATGTTTACAAATAGTATTGTTATTTATAATAAGGCATTGTTAAATGTTTTTTATGAACTAAAGCAGCATAAGGAAATACAAAATGAAAGGATGGGGGCATTATTTTACACATGGCAGTCGGGAAAACCTCTCTAAAGGAGTGATATTTGGGCACAGATCTGAATAAAATTAAAGAATGAGCCAAGAAACCATCTGGGTGAAGAGCATTCCAAATGAAGAAAATAGCTTGTGCAAAGGTCCTGTGGCAGAAATTAGTTTGGCACATTTGAAGCCTAGCAAGCCCAGGGTGATAGGAGTGGGAGAGTGTAAAGTGGTAGGAGGTGAGGTCAGAGAAGTGGGCAGAGGTCCAGTCCTGCCAGGTCTTAAGGCCCTGGTAAGGAATTGTATTGCATTCGAAGCGTGATGAGACACATGGAAGCAGAGATTCTAATAAGGAGGCTGTGGAAGTCATCCCAGTGAGAGAAGACAGTGGCTGGGACCAGGGCTTTAGCTTTGGAATGGTCAGAAGAAGTCAGATTTCAGATACATTACAAAGGTAGGGCTGGCAGGACTGCTAACAGATTGAAGGCGGGGAGTGAGGGAAGGAAAGAGTAGTGGAAATACACACCATATCACACAGGTGGGCAGAAATTTCACACATCACACACTTATCCTCAAGGATCCAGACTCAGCCAACACTTCTATATAGTCAACACATAAGGTTGTAGTTAATGTTCTTTGTCATAAAAAAAAGACAGGATCTGTCTTCTGGATCCTATCTTTGGCCATAAAATCAATCCACACACTCCCAGAGATGATCAATACAGCAATTGAATTACATGTCAAATATACTGTGAAGTAACAGAGAGAACACAGATCTAGGAGCCAGGGCTCTGGGCAAAGTCAAGCATCTCCGGCAACCTCCCTGGACTCAGTCTCCTCAAGGAAAATGTAAGAATTTAAAGGGATCCTCTTGGAGGTTTCTTCCAGTTCAGGCATTCCAGAAGCTCCATGAACTGTGTTCACACAGGGAACCTGAGTCAAGGACAACAACTTAGAATGGACGAGCGGGAGAGAGCAGCCCGGTTCTTACTGTTGGCCCCAGGACACCCTGGAACTCCCCACAGCCCGACTCTCCACTGCAGGAGCTCGGTATACAAAAGCCGCCTCACTTTTCTAGTTAACCGAGAGTTAACAGGTACATACAGGTCCCTGATTTTCAACTGTATTATGCTTGTCAACCAACATTCTACTGAGCACATTATATTTTATCAATGACTCAAGTACCCTTCAGGCTCTGCAAGGAGCCTGAAGGTCATGATTATAATCTCTAATTAGCTTTGTTCTGGAGCTGTGTGGGAAGGCTGGTTAACCAGAAGTTTCGGGTACATGAGTCCCAGATAAAGAACTGCTGCCTCGATGGATTAAGAACAGATTTTGTTCATTTACTGAAGTGCTTGTTAATTGTGAATAATTACTGGAGGGTGTGGTGTAGCCATCACCTACACATATAAATAACCATTTGTACCATGACTCCAGGCTATTAATACACTCCCAGGGCCGTTCTGATATAATGCTGGGAGAAGTGTGGGGCACACATCTGCTTTGTGAATTGCTATTTGGCCTGACTTCAGAGGATGCCAGAAGGGAAAAAAAAAAAAAAGACAAATTCCACTGGGATCTAAGTTAACCTGAATTAGTCAAGGTTTGAGCAACTAACATCCATAATGAAAACTGCTTAAGGAAAAGGTATTTTTGGAAGCCCCCCACCGAGGACTATAAACAAATTAAACTCTGTGATGCCTCAGATTCAAAGCAAAGCCCCCTGCTGTCTTCTAAGGCTTCTGCCTCACCAGCAAGGAGAAGTGAGAGGGTGGTCCTCGTGTTTACCGACCACCATCCACCCTGCCTTCTCCTTGTCAAATGTTGGGTTTAGGGGTTTGGGAGTGAGTGAATGGTTCAGAGGAATAAGCAGAGACAGAGAGAGGGCAGCTCAGACCTAAAACTCCCCCATCTGTCCTATGAGCTTCCACAATAATACATGTTCTTGCTTAACCAAGTCATGTGTTAGTTTGAATTGTGTCCCCAAAAAAGATATGTTGAAGTATTAACCCTGGGTACTTGGGTACCTGGGACTGTGACCTTATTTGGAAATAAGGTCTTTGCAGACATAATTAGTTAAGATTTAAGTTTACATTGGATTAAGGGGCCCTAAATTCAATATGAATAGTGGCCTATCAGAGAGAAGAAGACACACACCCACACATTGGGAGAAGGGCAAGTCTTAACAGAGACAGAGATTGGAGGGATGCGTCTATAAGCCAAGGCACGCTGACAACCACCAGAAGCCAGGAAAAGGCAAGGAAGGATCCTTCCCTAGAGCTTTCAGAGAGAACAGGCTCCTGCCAACACCTTGATTTCAGACTTCCAGCCTCCAAACTTAGCAGAAAATACATTTCTGTGTTAAGCCACCCAGTTTGTGGTAATTTATACAGCAGCCAAGGAAACCAATAAATTATGTGATACAGACATGTTCAAACTTTTCCGTTCAGCCACATTTTCTTCAAATCAAAATGTACAAGGAGCTCAATTAGCTATTGGAAGAACACTGATTAATGCAGTGGGGGAGGGGGATGAGCAGGAAGTCAGGCCCCCTCCTTCTCCCTGCCCCCCACTAGCCCCCAAGCTTGGAACGCCTGACATCCCCTCCAGCTCCATAAAGCACCATCCCACTTGAGAAACTAGAAGGAAGGCACAGCACAGGCCTCTCCCGGATAAGAAAGTCAGCTCTCCCTATTCCTAACTGTGCAGCCTTAAGCTCTCAGAGCCTCAGTTTCCTAATCAGCAAAATGCAGATAAACCACCTACTCAATTTGATCACTACCCAACTGAAAGGAGACCTTGTTTTTGCAACACACCCACACTGGGTCCGTGTTAGGGGCTGAATTGTGCACGCACACGCACATACACACACACACACACGCAATTCCCATGTCCACGTCCTGAGCCCCAGGACCTCAGAATGTGACTCTACTTGGAGGTAAGGTTTTTAAAGAGGTAATTAAGTTAAAATGAGGTCATGAAGGTGGACCCTCACCCAATATGACTGGTGTATTTCTAAGAAGACGTGAGGCCACAGCCGCTCACAGAAGGAAGTGCATGTGAAGACACGGGGAGAAAAGAGCTGCTGTCTACAGGCCAAAAGGAGAGGTCTCAGATGAACCAGTCCTGCCCACACCTAGAGGTCTAGTCTCCAGAACGGCGAGGAAAGCAGTTCCTGTTGTCCAAGCCCCCGCAGTCTGTGGTATTTTGTTATGTCAGCCCAAGTGAACTCATACGGCCTGCACTCAGAGGGCATGTTAATTTCTTCTCCATTCCTCTGTGCCAGACTCACTGCCAAGTGCATTACAACTATCACATTTGATTCATTCTAGACGGGCCTTCCTTCCCCATCCTGACATCTCTGAAAGGGGTCTGTGTCTGGCAGCCTCTGGCAGCCAGGCCAGGAAGGCACCATGACACCTCCCCAGGGCAGGTGCACAGCCCCCAATCTGCTGAGGGCTTGACTAGACCAAAAGGCGGGAGAAGGAGGAATCTGCTTTCTGCTTGGGCCAAGACGTCCATCTTCTCCTGCCCTTGGACCTGGGTGCTCCTGATTCTCCAGCCTTTGGACGCAGAGTGGGACTTAGATCTTGGCCCTCCAAGGTTCAGGCCTTGGCAACTGGACTGAATTCCTGCTTCTCTAGCTTACAAATGATAGATCTTGGGACTTCTCAGGACTCCACAACAACGCAAGCCAATTCCTATAATAAATCTATCTATTTAGATAGATAGAGATATCCTATTTGTTTTGTTTCTCTGGAGAACCATGACGAATACACAGCCATTTGAAGAACGAGCGAGTCCTGGCTCTTGTCTGCAAACCTTCCCTTAACACCTTCTGGTAAATTCTAAAAATCCTAATATCAAAATTTGCAGAATGGGAAGCTTGGGGGAAAAAAAATCCTGGGGGCCGAGTTGAAAGCACTCTTCCAAGAATCACAGCATCATGAAACCTCTTGGGTAGCACAGAGGACAAGATTATATGGAAAAATAAAGACATCAAAGACTGAGTCAAAAAGCAATGCAGAGAAATTGAACTCTGAAGGTGGAAAAGTTTTAGGAATAGCTTCACCCATTTATTTGGCTTATATTTTCCTTTTAATGTATACAAACATGTGATATATGATGGAACCTATGTCTACATGAGTTTAAAAGAGATCTTTCAGTATGTATAAAACAAAAATTCTAATGGAATCTAGATTCGTTGGCAGCATTTTTTCTTTCTTCATAATGCATAAAATAAAAGTGCATCTTGCAGTTAACGGTCAATGGTTTTGGTTTGATGGAATATGGTATTATTTTTATCACCAGGATAGTTTTAGGCAGTAGATATGATTAGCCCCATTTTACAGATGAGAAACGGGCTGAGAGGCTAGAGTTGCTTAGAACTGCCCCACTAGCCACATCAGGCCAGGCTTGCAACCCAGCCTTGGACCTCCAGATCCTTCGCACTGGATCCACCTCTCAGGCTCATCTCAGCGGCCGCCACCTAAACCTGAATTCCAACCCTGAATCCAGCCTCAGGCAGGAAGTTACTGACAGGAAGTTAAATTAGGTGGTTTTTCATGCATATATAATGAACTCTTAGCAATAAATAAGCCTTTACGGGTGGCAGAATTATCCATTTTTATGGTGCAAAAGTAAAACCTGTCTGGTGTATATTTTTAACAGGTGCTACACCTCACACCTGCATAGGTAAATCACAGTGACGTGAGGTGGAAGCCAGGAAGACCCCGGAAACCTGCGTTCCAAGACTCACAATACTCACAGCCTCTAGAAGGCTGCAGTAGACGTGGGCAGAATCTACACAGAGCACTGGGGTGCGGACAGTTTACTGGACGCAGGGCAGCTATTGTGTGGTCATAAAGATGTTGTTTCAGAGGATTAGTGTCGTCTGCAGGACACCAGGCGTGGAGTGTCTAAATAAACATGGAGCGTATGGCTGGGAGAGGGAGCGGGGAGAGAGAGAAGCCATTCCCAGGCTGGCTCGCAAAGCAGGCATCCACAGAGCACTCTGGAAGGAAGCAAAATCTTGGAGACAAACGCTTTGCAGCAGAACCTCAGGGAGGGCTTGTGGAAACACAGACTGTGCGGGACTCCACCCCCAGAGATTCTGACTCAGGAGGTCTGGGCTGGGCCTGAGATTCTGTATTTGTTCCAGGCAATGCTGCAACTGCTAGCCCGAGGATCATACTTTGAGTATCAACGTCTAGATTCTATTTTGAGCAAAGGCACAGATAGGTCACATATTACTCAGGGTCCTGAAGTGATCAGCAGCCCTCCCAGGAGGGTAAAAGTCACAATATGTCCAGAGAGCTAGCCTCAGGTAGCCTGGAAGTTAAGAGCATGGACTCTGGAGTCTAGCTGCCTGGATAACTCTAGGAAAGTGCCTTAACCTGTCAGGCCTCAGCTTCCTCATCTGCCAAATGGGCGTAAAAATAGTACCCACAGGATAAGATCGTTATGATGTCTGAGTTATTATAGGCAAAGTTTTCTCTGCTCAGTAATTGTGAAACTGAGTGATGGGTTGATGAGGGTTTATCGTACTATTATTTTCATGGGTGTTTTCTTTTCATGTTCTGTATAAATTTTTCTATAATGAATAGTCTTTAAAAAGGCAATAATGATACTCATACCCAACTCAGGGAATACTCAATTCTATTCTCTGTATCCCCACCCTGCCCCCTCCAAAAGGAACATGGTTACAGAATCTCTAGAAACAAATGTATGTTTGAGAAGTAGGAATGAACCAACATAACAGACCTCCTGAAGTAACAGCTTGTTTTACTTGCCTTGCATTTTATTTGCTTCAAAAAATGAAGATTAGTAGAGGTGGGAGAGGTTTGTAAATGGACAAGACCTCTTGCTGCCTCTCAGTGCTTTTTTCATGATCTCTTGATCTCTGCGACTCTCCCTTCTCCCCTCTCCCCCTTCCTCTCCCCTCTTCCTTCTCCCCCCTCCCCTTCCTCCCCCTGTCTCCACCCCTCCTTCCCTCCCCCATCTCTCCCCTCCCCCTTTCTCCCTCCCTCCTTCCCTCTCCCATCTCTCCCCTCCTCCTTTCTCCCTCCCTCCTTCCTTCCCCCATCTCTCCTCCTCTCCCCATCTCCCTCATGTTTGCAACACATGTGTATCTGTGTGCCTAAGAAAGGAAGCAGAAACATTTTCAGAACAGCAATTTCAGTTTTTACCTCTTGTGTTAGCACATTACTCCCAACGTTCGCACACACAACTATTTCTGCAATTAGTCTTGTGGAGGAGAGGAAGTGCCCAGATTTGAATCAGACACACCTGGGTTTCCATCCTGGCTTAGCCTCTCACCAGCTGTGTGGCCCTGGGTAAATAACCTCCTAGAGTCCCAGTCTGCTCATCTGGAGAATGCAGGTGACCTGTCTGGGTCCCTGAAACCAGAGCCTGACACAAGGACATGGGTACAAGTGCTCACTGGAGAGACAATCCCAGGGAGCAGGACAGAAAGACACGGAGGAGGGGAGGCCAATAAAGGGCATGTTTCCAGGTTGGTGCTGGAGGCCACAGGGCTTAGCTTTGTGAGAAACTCTAGGAAGGGTACAGGGTGTCTCCCAGAACTGTCCACAGGAAGAATGTCAGGCATTTATCCACCAGTTTCCAATCCCCACTGGCTGAGTCCCCCACATTCAGGACTGCACCTGTATGTGGACTGAGGAATTGTACAGCTGAACCAGGAGAGGGGCAAGATGTGCAGGGTGCACGGGGATGGGGGACTGTCGGTGTGCATGGGACTGTCCATGCCTGGGGCTGAAATCCAAGGGGAGCCAAGGGGATGGGACACAGGGCCCCAAAGTGACTGCTGCAACCTTTAACAATTGCAGAACGAATAAGAAGGACCTAAGCTAAGGCTTCTGATGCAGCTGACCTACGACAGACTCCTTTCTTTTTCCCTGTCACCTCGCTAGCCTGGGAGCCAGGACCCTCCTGGCCTCTGTCCTCATTCCCACCCACCCCTGACTCTGAGCTCGTAGGAGTCGCTCAGTAAATCTCCTTCCCATGGGTGTTATAAAGTTCCAAACAGGTCTTCTCTCCTAAGGACGCCTTTGGCCGTTCATTTGTTCATTCTTTTCATTCCTTCAAAACATCTTGCGGCACTCCTATCAGACACCCTGTGCTGGTCTGGGATAATAAACTTGTGATGTGTTAAACTGCTGAACTATTGGGACTTATTTGTTATAGCAGCAAGCATAGCTCAAACTAACCCACCGTGCCCATAACAAGCTCCCCGTCTAGTAAGAGAGGAGACGTGTGCCCAAGGCTCCTAGCGGATACATGATGGACAGGAGTTTCAGACACTGTAGGACAGTTTCTCATGGTGGCAGCTGGCTGTTCCACCATGTTGCCGGAAGCATCAGCACTCGCTGGATTGGCTCCACCTGTCACTCTGGGATCAGGGCAGGATTTCCAGAGGAGTAGGCATTGTTGCTGAGCCTCAAAAGGGTGAGTAGGAACCACGCCCTCAGAGACAGGGAAAAGGCACTGCAGCCAGATGAAACAAAAGGAGCAAAGATCTAGCGGGTGGAAAATCAGGCCATGTGCGGAGCAGGAAAAGCCACCAGTGTTTA
Source organism: Halichoerus grypus (assembly GCF_964656455.1). NCBI lineage: Eukaryota > Metazoa > Chordata > Mammalia > Carnivora > Phocidae > Halichoerus > Halichoerus grypus. The sequence goes on from NC_135721.1 coordinate 122,499,960, forward strand.
CTGAACAGGAGCTAGAGGCCAGACATTGTGCTGAGATCTTTACATCCCTTAGCTCACTTCACCCCACAACGTCCTCATGAGGCAGTAACTATTATTATCTCATTTTATAAATGAGAAACTGAGGTCCAGAGGTGTGCAGTCACTTGCCCGAGTCACAGGAAGTGGCAGAGTCGGGACGTGAATTCAGACAGCCTGGCTCCAGAGCCTGTGCTTTGAACTGCCCAGGGACCCTGTCCACAAACCCTAACATTACCGCGGCACTTTACAGTTTGCAAAACTCCTTTGGACTTCTTATCTGGTTTTATCACGGCAACAGCTGTTCCCATTTTACAGATGAAGGACCAGTACTAAAGGTCCTGTGACTCAGCAGGGTCACACAGAGTAAGCAGAGAGGCCAGGACTCAAATCCCGTCCTACACCCCAACCGAGGATGGGGCAGCAAGGAGTCTGCAAAGCTGTCTCTCTCCTCCTTGCTCTGCACCGGAGGGGAGGTGTCTATATTTAGATCATTACAAGGAGCTGCTGAGAGAATGTCCTCAGGCTATGAATTCAGCCTTACACACACATTCACTGCAGATCCAGAAGAAGGCCAAGGATAAATGGGTGGGAGAAGGTCCTTGATTCCAAACAGAAATCGAGATGATCAAACACAGCCCAAGCACAAACAGAGGCTACAGAAGGGAAAACAGCTTTATCTCCAACCCTGTGTACTCAGAAGCTTTTCCCGGAACCCAGCTCCCACTCAGGAAATTGCCATTTCATACATTAGTTTATTTTTCCTGTGTACTTTGCAAGGCTCCATGTTTCACTGAGTCCTTATCTCCTTGGTCCAATTCTACAGACTGTCAGGTTGGCAAAAGTTCAAATCCATTCCGACCATTTTAGGGGCTGACTTGCAACAGGGACAAATGCTTGTGGGCAGAGCAAAGCCATGATCTCACTGCCAGCCACACTCACGGAGGCCTCTCGAGGATGGAGTGTCTGCTGAGTGCGTATGGCAGGGACCACCTGCTGTTCATCAAAATGTGTGCTCCCCTTCTGTGTGTCCCAGCCAGGAACTACATTTCCCAGTTACCCCTGCAGCTAAGTGAGGTCATGTGACCAGTTCTGACCAATCAAGGATGAGCAAAAGTGATTTGCATCTCTCACTGAGCCAGGCAGTTATGAAACAGATGTGCTTTTTCCCCTGGATGCAGACCCTGGGGAATGGTGGAGCCACAGGGTGGAAGGAACTAGGTATCTATAAGGAGAAAACACTTGTATTAGGTTACTAAAATGATTAGGGTTATTTGTTAAGGCAGCAAAAATTAGCTGAACTAATGTATCTCCCTTCCTGACACCTGGCAACTTTGGCTCCCCATGGAAGAAGGGCTGGAATCCTACTTGCTCCCTGAGGAGAGCTGTAATCTTCAACTGCTCCCTTTTGTATGCTGGCCTGACACTCACAACAGAGTTCCTGCCTCAGTTTCCCTGAATAGAACAATAGATTCCCCTTAAGACAAAGCTGACTTTGATCCCAGTCCATTTGGGACCAGCTCCTCAGACTTGGTCAACATCCTCCCACCCCATCCCTGGACTGAGACATGTTCAAAATGGACTATGGCCTCAAATGTCATAGGTGATGCCCACCTACCTCCCAATTCATGTGACCACATCCAGCAGCCCTGCTACTGAATTTTGCCCCTGGAATGAATCCCTGATATTGGTACTGGCTGGGTTTAAGCCCGTAATCTCTAGCCTTACTGGTGGCTTGATACCAGACCCTGAGGGGGGAGAATAGCATAGGAGGAAGTATAGACTCTGAAGAACCTCAAACCAAACCCATAATTTTCAGAATAAAGTTTGTATTCCTCTGTTCGTCCGTGGGGCCCACCTACTCAGTCCTCCCCATCCGCTCACTCCCAACCTGCCTCCTCCCATCAACCCAGCCCCCCTCTGCTCCCCCAAACGTGTGGCACTACCTAGCATCCTACAGCTGGGCACATGCTGTACCCTCCATCTCAAATGCCATTCTGACTGAAAAACCAGCAAGAGATCACTGCTGTTTCTTGCCTACTCAGCATCCCTCTCTCTTTTAGAAATATAAACCCACTGCAGGGAGCCATACCATGAGGTCAATTACAGCCAACTCCACCACCTTCCCCCACCAGAGGGGTGAGCAAGAAATTAAGCAGGCTAATCCAGGAAACTTAATGTTTAATACCAACAGAGATCAGGCCTCCTTCCTTTATAAGCTGCCTGGGGGACACAGCTAGGACCTTCTGTGATCATCTCGTCGCCACCCTATTGGGAGAATGGAGCCAAGAAGCAGACCTCAGAAATGGGGTGAGAGATAAGACCCTGTGTCATTGTCTGCTGGTCAGGACCCCTCTACCGGACCAGTGTATCCATCGTAGGTGTTGACTAAAATTGCTAACACCTCATACTTGAACCTTTCTTTATAGCAATGCCCTTAGCCAAAGAGACTCATTTTGCCTAGAAATTCTGAGGAGGTTATGCTCCCCATTCCAAAGGTAGCCCAGAGTCAATGCCTGCCTAAAATAGGGTAGTATAAAAGGCCAATCATCTTGCCTGAGAATGGGAACATTCCGTGATGGTATTCATACTCCAGAACTCTTCATGGGATCAGGCGGCAACTAGACTCCAGCTGAAACTACATTCTTCATTGGCTTGTGTCTTGCTTACAGATTCACTCCCTTGCCCTTCCTCCTGAGATTACTCCCTCAATAAATCACATGCACAAGAATTCCCATTGCAAGCTCTGCTTCTAAGGAATCCAACCTGAGACTCCTCCAGATCAAGCCATGCCTGAAGCCAGCCCATGGACTTCTAGCTCCAAGAGCCCACAAATTCACTTTAAAAAAAAAAAAAAAAAGTTTGGAATTAAGTTTCTGACAGTTGTATTTGATCTTAGAGACCTTCTAATTTAGTGAAAAATAAACATTCATGTAGCAATCCTTATTCTTAATCTCACCTTCATCACCAACCCAGATCGAGGTATGCTTGCAGCCTGCTGGCTCCCTGGAGACCCATGTGCCTAGCCCATACAGGCAGACACCCCCACACCCCACAAACCCGTGCTACAAACAGAAACTGTCACACTTCCCCACACATCTTGGGAACTTTATTCAGTGTGTGATTCTAAAAAGGGTTGCCAGATCAGGCCAGATTTCAACTGCAATAAAAAGGACCAACTGCTTAGTCTCTCTTCGGTCTGTGCTGAATACAAATAATGCTTGTATTTGTAATAAACGTTTAGAGAAAAACTGTTTCAGTTCTCAGTTTTAGAGAGTTGCATGCCTTTCAAGGATTCTTGCATCTGACTGTTACAATGCAGAGATTGCTGGCTTTTAGGATCTGTCCTGAAATCCTCCAAAATGTTGGCAACGTATAGTATTAGAAAATTATGGTGTTTTGCTGTGTCACCACAAAAAGAAAGATTAAACACAAAGCTGGGCTTAATAAATAAAACTGAAGGTTGCTGAGCAGAACGAGGGAGCCCACTCTTCATTCCTATGGCCAATGCCTTGAAAAGTCAGGAATGAATTACACACACCTCACACTCCACACCTACCCATCCCCAACACTTGCCGTTCTGGTGTCTTCAAGATGGGCTGTTACAAGCGTGACGAGGTTTTAATGTGTGTTGTGGATTTCATTTGGGGTCAGGTACAAACGTCAGACTTCCCATTCGGCGTTATGTGCGTTAAAGTGACAGTTTACTGATACTATCCCACCAAATTCCTACGAAGTGGTGAAGTCATTATTACCATCTCCATTTCACAGAGGAGAACTCTCAAGCACAGAGAGGTGGGACAATCTGCTCAAGGCCACACTGCCTGTAAGCGGCGGAGCTGAGATTTTAACAGAAGCCTCTCTGAATCCAAAAGCCTACATTCATGAAGCTACACTGCCTTGTGTGTCAACGAATATAATGTGGATTTATTCTTTCTTTTCCTTAGAAGTTTGATAACTTTGTACCAGGCACTGTGAGTAAAGGTGACTTGTAGTAAAGATTTCCTTCTGAGAGGACCCTTTTGAAGTCATGGTGGCCATGAGTCTCCATGGCCCAAATCTGCTTCATTCTGTGGTCCCCAGGCAGGATACATACCTGGGGGGGGGGGGGGGATGCGGGGACAGACCCGAGCTGCCTCAGGACGGTGGATGGGCATATGAGGCGCACAGTTCCTGCCACCCCTGTGAAATCCCTCTCTAAGCCCTCACTCCCTCATTTGTAAAATGAGGACCTTAATGCCTCCCTGGGTGTCTGTTTTAAAAGTTAAACAACATCAGGGGACACCTGGGTGGCTCAGTCGTTAAGCATCTGCCTTCGGCTCAGGTCATGATCCCAGAATCCTGGGATCGAGCCCAGCATCAGGCTCCCTGCTCGGCGGGAAGCCTGCTTCTCCCTCTCCCTCTCCCACTCCCCCTGCTTGTGTTCCTGCTCTCACTCTCTCTCTGTCAAATAAATAAATAAAATCTTAAAAAAAAAAAAAAAAGTTAAACAACATTGGGAAAGCGTGAGAACTTAGCACAGGGTCTGGTATATAAAAGCTGTTCAGTCATGTTTGTCTCTGAATCTGAATGGGTCCAGCACACTCATTTTACAGATGAGAACACTGAGGCCCAGGGAGGGGCAGGGACTTGCCAAGATCCCACAGTGAGTCTGGCTAGAAGCTCAGGTATCCTTAAGCCCTGGGCCTCACTATAGGGCATGTCCATACCTCCCTGGGAAGGTGCTGAATGCACACACCTTCTCCAGCTGAGGAAGATGAGCCAGTACAGTGGGACAGGGGGCCTCCATTAGCAAGCACCTCCCTGACTTCTTTCTTCCAGGGTAGAGACTCCAACTGCCTCCTGCCATGTGACCAACCTTACGCGCCCCCTTCAACCTGAGGCACCTGGGTAGGGCAGGGGAGACCGGAACAGGGTATCCCCCATTGGGTAGCAGCGGGAGAAGGTGGCAGGCTGGCATCTCCTGGTGGCAGGGGCCGGTCAACAGAAATGAAACAGGCCAAACTTCACCCTGAAACCCCGGATGTCCCATGAGACACACAGCCCTGGGCTCCTCTTCTACATCCTTTTTTCAAACTAGCTTATCCACGGATCTGAGCCCCAGGGGAGTCCCGACCCTCAGCCCTGGCCGCCCAAGGGATGTTTGCTAAACATGCGCCTTCCTGCTTTACCTACGCCCGCCGCTCTCTCCGCCACCCTCCCTGCTCAGACCTAATCTTATTCCTGATTAAACTTTCTCTCCCTTCCATTTGTAAGGGTGTACAGGGATGTGAATTTTGAAGCCCCGTATAAATATGTGCTTTAGAATTAAACTTGTTCAGCAATTCTTGACAATGATTTCTCAGAAATTAAGCCCAGACAATTTGTTTGGCTGGAGCCAAACATCTGAAACATGCAAGATGGAAATGCAGTGAGTGTGCTGGGAGCCCGGCGGCTTTGGGAATGGCGGCTCCTCGGGACCATGCTGCCCCCTGGCAGCGCTGGCGGCTAGTGCCAGCCCAGGGACCCGAATGCCACACGTCACCACCTGCACCACCACACACAGAGCCCCGCGCCCAGGGCCGCTTCCCTTCACTCTGAGAGGAGCCTGGAGCCCCAACAGGGCGACGTAAATTTGGGAAAGGGGGAAGGAAGTGGGACTGACTTCGATCTGTGTGTCTGGTGCAGAGGGCTCTGTGCTGCATGCAGGAGATAAACGAGGAACAAAGGTCTGATTCACGCCAGCCTCGAAAACATGCCACTAAATGCAAGAAGCTGGACACAAAGGCCATATATGTAGGATTCCATTGATACGAAATGTCCAGCAGAGGCAAAGCCCTCGAGACGGAAAGCAGATTAGTGGTTGCCAGGGGCTGGGGATTGGAGGGAACGTGACTGCTAAGGGGGTTTCCATTTGGGATGATGAAAAGGTTTTGGAACTCAATAATGTATAGTTGTACAACATTGTGTACGTGCTTAATGCCACCAATTCGTACACTTTAAAATGATCAAGGTTATATGTATTTTACTACAATCAAAAAAAACAAAAACAAAAACACAAATCTCAAAAAGAACATCAAGTCTCCCACCTTGCTCTGACTCCCCGGCCATGGCCCTGCAGAGCCCCACACACCTTGATTTTCTCTAGAACCTTTCTGAGCATCCCTGGAGGGTGTTCTTGGCTGTCCTGCTGTTTCTGCCAATCCCCTCTTCTGGTACCAGGCTGGCTGCAGTCATGCCATCTGCACCTGCCAAGAGCTTCTGCGCCTCCACCTGGCACTGGGGGGGCCTCTGACATGGGGAGGGGGCTGGCATCTGTAGAGAGACTCATCTCCTTTCCTTGTAGGAGCTGTTGGCATGAAAGCTACAGACTCATAGGATTTCCTAGTGGTCTTAGTATAGCGACCTTTCCAGAAAGCTTTGTAATGGCCCATGAGTGGGAACAGGGACCTGCTTAGTGACAGACACTGTGTCGGGCTCAGAAGCTCCCCTGTGGTTTGGCCCATCACCTCCAAGCCAGACCTGTGGATCTGGAACACATCTCCCCAGGGGCTCCTAGAACCCTTGTGTTGATAGGACTCTGGCAGGCCTATGTGCCCACCACCCAACCCCATCCTCTGGACACATACATCTGGGTGCCGGCTTGCTTATCTCCAGTATATGGTTTAATCCTCATGCATACATGAAGCACAGATTATGTCCATTTCACTGCCAGTGAAACTGAGGCTCAAAGAACAAGAGGTCCACAAGAAGTCAGTGCCTGGTCTGCCCAGCTTGTCCCTGGACCCCGCTGTCTCTAGGGGCTGGGCTCCCATCACACAGCAGGGGACGGCAGAGTCAGAGCTCTGAGTCATCAGGTGCCTCTCCCACCTGCCCAGAAGCTCTGAGGGGGTTCACCTGGGAGCCCAAGGCCCAGCAGAGAGCCCCTAAGGTGGAAACAGCAGAGAGTGTTGGCTCGGATTAACAGGGAGCAGGCCCCACGAAAGCTGAGGCAACAAGAACTGGTCTGGAAAATGACCACTGACCTGAATCTTTGCTCAGAACTTGAGATAAATGATGAGTGAACACTGATTGGGAGCTGGGCATCTTACTTGACCTGCTTCATCTATCTTCCTCTTTCTCTTCCTCTCTCTCTCTCTCTCCCTCTCTCTCTCTTCTTCTCTTCCACTCTCTCTCTTCCTCTCTCTCTCTTCCTCTCTTCTCTCTTCCTCTCTCTCTCTCTCTCTCTCTCTCTGTCTTTTTTGTTAGGCTTTGGTTCTATATCACACACACATAAAAATCCAACTTTTCACAGAATTGTTACAGAACAAGACATTTACCTCAGTGGTCCCCTGTGTGCTCCCCACCCACCCCAACCTTGAGCAGTCAAACTGTTCTAAAAGGGGATGAAGAGTTGCTCAAGATCCTAGGATTCAGCCTTGAACTGCTAGGATTAATTTTCTCCCACACTCATTGAATGACAGAATCAGGCTTTAGGAAGATCTTGCCAGGTTGGGGTGGTGGGCCAAATCTAACAGTGGAATTCACAAAGGAAAAATATGAATCCCACACTGGGTTCAAACAAGATACAACATTAAAGTGGATTCACAGCATGCCTGGAACATCCAAAGTGTCTAATTTTATGCCGGGCCACATAAACACATAGTGCTAAGACAAGGCAGTGAGAGGGTCCATCTCCCACAAAGTGTTCAAAGCACGCTGAGGTCCATTCTGCACTCCCTCCAAGAGGAGCAAACTAGAGTCTTTCCAGAGGGTTTAGCCCCTCACTCTCTCCTGCAAATGTACCTGTGTCTCCTTTGATCACCTCTCAGTTTCTCATGTCATCATGTCCTCAGACTCCCAAGAAAGAAACAACAAAAGGACCCTGGCCTTGACCCTTTCCCTCACCTGCCAAGCTCTCTGTCAGTTCTGCTTCCTGGACACATCCGTTGTCTTCCTTCTCTTTCCTGCCCATCTATCCCTTACCTCACCATCCCCAGTAGCCTCCTACCTGGTCCTCGACTTCTCATTGTCCGTTCCTTATATTGTGTTGAACTCCCTTGTCCCATCCTCCAAAGGTCACCTCTCACCCCAACCATGCACAAGATAAAATCCCAAGAGCCCAGCCGGACACTCTCCTGCCTATCCTCCCAGCCACCTGTCTGCCTCACCATGTCCTAATCTCATGCCAGGCAATCCACCTTTCTTCTTTAGCTTCGAAGGTGTCATCTCCTCTGACAGAAGCACCACTGACCTTCCATTTCCCAACCTATAAAACTCCTATTCACCCTTCAAAGACAGGCTCAGCCATCCCTTCCTCTGGGAAGACACAGGCAGTGTGGTCCCTCTGCCTTCCAGGCTCCCAGAGCGCCCAAAATTATCCTTATCATGCCTCCCTGACCCTGTGACTATGCCAGTCTCCTCCCCTGACAGTGGGATCTCTGAGGACAGGCTCTGAGTCCTAGTCATCTCCTAACCCCCAGTGCCAAGCACTGAGCCTTGTGCTCAGCACTCACCAGGATGCAGAGCCACGGATGGATGCAGGGATGCATGGGTGGGTGCAGGGATGCACGGATAGAGGATTACTAGGTCTGTGATCCGCTTCAGCATGACTTCAGACCACCTCTGGCAACCTCCCACTCAGTGAGCAGAGGCTCCAGAATGGGCATGCGTTGGGGGTATGAATCTACCATTCCTCAGGTTGGTTTGGGTCCTCTTGAGGCTTCCAAGGTGTGGACATCTCTCCGCATTGATGGGGATCGCAGGGTTTCAGGATATGTCTTTCTTCATGCAGGTCCCTTGCACCGTGACCTGTTCTAGCACTAGAAGAAGACCTCTAGTGTTCTATATGTTCTAATGTTGGATTTACCCAGAAGCGTTATGTTAGTCTACACCGAGAGACCTTCCCAAGAAGTTGTGGCAGGTTGAGTCCGCAGGAAGCAGACTCAGACAGAGACCAGCAAATACTCCTGGGACTGTTCCCCGCGGAAGGCAGAGGGACTGGGCGGAGGAGAAGCTGCCCTGTGACAAAGGCGTCTGCCAACTCCATGGGGCACTCCACCCAAAGTGGGCCCTTCAGGGTTGTCCCGAGCAGGGGAAGGGGGCCAGGCTTCCATATATGCACGTCAGTACGGCTGCCCCAGCAGGAGACCTGACCTAGAGGCTCCTGTCAGCCCATGCAGTGCCGACAGGACCAACTGAGAGCCAGCAGCACCCCCAGGGGAGGAAGTCCTCCGGTCCTGCGTGGGGATCCGGACAGCACACCAGAGTACTCTCCACAGCCCACGTGGCTTTTCCCATACTTCCAGAAGCCCTGCTGGTAGCCTGCCTGCAGTTCTCAGGGCCCGCACCACAGCGCTAAATCCCATGTCCCGGGAGAGTGCTCCCCACTGGATCGCTCCTGGTCCCCAGCTCTGCAGTTCTCTCCCTGGACCCAGCCTGCTAGCCCTCGGTCCCCCATGCACTGGCCAGGCTCCCACGGGCAGGGGCAACCAGATCCTGCAGCACCTCTAGGGTGTATCCCATTCCCTCCCTCACCAGGCCTGTTGAGACTTAACTGTGGTGTCGCCTCTGGCCAAGAGGGAGGGAGGGGCAGATCCTTGGACGAGCAGGGGGCCTTGTAGGAGCGAGGCCTCTGCATCCCCTTCGGACAAAGGAGCAGGGCTACTTGTGCACACTCAGATGATTCAGGGAATCTGGGACTCAAGTTTAGGTGTGCATCAAATTGAATGTTCCTGTCACAGGCATCACGGTCCCATTCTTCCCCAACCAGGGCCCTCACCACAGCCTAGCAGATGGAACGAGGTTGGAAGTACATCTTCTTTTACTCTCAAGATGAAGTCCAGGGCCCGGCCTCGGCTTTCTCTGCCCTCAGCCTTTAGAAGATGAGAGCTCCTTCCCTTATGACCAACGAGGGCCTCTGGCTTTCACACTTCACTTTTAATTGCCCATTAATCACCCATAGTCTTCCTTTATCTTTTCCAATGTGTCAACTGAGCTTAGCAATAGTCGTCCCATTCCTCTGAGTTTATAGAGACCTTGTGCCCCCACTTCTCAAATTCCCAATACCTTGTGTCGCCCGGTGCTTCCCCGTCCTTAGAGCCCCATCCCAGCTCACCACTGGTGAAATGTTTCATGTTTCCCCTGCTGCCCATGTCAGGAGTTCTCTGTCTTTAATCTCCCACCAGGGATGCAATCGTCATGGCCAGCTGGGCGGCAGGGGATCCGGCTCCAAAGTCCCATCTTAATACTGGCTTTGTCAGACCACCCCTCACACCAACTGTCCCAGTTTGGGTGTCTCAAGAAGCAGACTCAGATGGAGAGGAGGGTACAGGCTCTAATCCCCGTGCTCTCTGGTCTCTAGACCCTGGGTTTATCAGTTGAGATAATATTAGCTGCTGTAAAATATTTATACATAGTAGCACAGACCCAATATAAATGTATTTCTCTTCACATAACGATTAAAGAGGTGTCTGGGATCAGCAGATGGCTCTCCTCCAAGAGATGATTCAGGGACCCAGGCTCCTTTTCTCTTGTGGAGAGGAGCCATCTCCATCATGTAGCTTCCAAGACCTCCACGCTTCCCATATGGCAGAGATGACGCAAGTGTGGAGGACACAGCTGGGAGGCATGTAGGGGCCTGTCCTGGAAGTGACACCCATCACTCCAACCACATTCCATCAACTAGAACAAGTTTAGGGCCACACCCACCTGCTAGAGAAGTTGGGAAACATGACCTAGCTATGTGCCCAGAAAGAAGAGGAAATGGGCTTGGCCAACAGGCGGCCACTTTCGAAAACATTCGAGAGGCGGCAACTTCCCACTCTGGTAGAAAACTAGAGAAATGTTAGACTCTCAGTCTGACCTCAACTCCACCAATGATGCTAAAGTCACATGAAATCATATGAAGTCATTCCAGAACTCTTGATTTTAAATCCCAGCTTCCTTCTTTGCACTCCAGACCTTCTAGAACTTCTCTTAAGCTTCCCACTAAAGCCTCCACTAGTCTGCCCATCGCATGCCTGAGCAACATCAACTACAAATAGCTTATGTGAGATTTAGAACCAATGACAGAGAAGGAAGACAGGATGGAATTTTGGCTCCAGACCCAAGAAGCATCCTTATCTCCAGGAGAAAACCACAATAGCTTATTTCTTTACTTCTTCAGTCTCTTACAGGAGCTATGACAGTTTCTTACAATTTTTTTTTTAAGATTCAAACACTCCAAGGATCAGCAGTGGACAAGTTAATGAGAAATACAATTGTTGCTGTTAGAAGTAAAGAGCTGATCGTGGTGAAATGTGAAGAAATTATTGCATTTATCTAGGGTTTGTCAGTTTAAGTACAGGAAGTTAATGTTGGGGAAACACAAATGGTCTTTGAACCAAGTGAATAATGCAGCTGCTTCTTCCTGCCATTTTTTACAACTGTTATTAAATTAAATACACATAAGTTCAAATGCCCCCAAGATAATGCGTTCAGAATACCTTTTGGGAATAAGTCATACTTGCATTTTGAGATGTCAATCTGAGCCTACATATTTAAATCTCTTTCCTCCTTTCTACCAATAGAAATGAATAAAAAAGTCTAGAAATTTGATAAAGGGAAGAATCTATCTCCATGTTAGAAAGCAAGGATGGGTGTCCTCAACAAGCCAAAGTCATGTGTAATGCCCATGGGATGTGGTGTAGGTGGCACCAGATTGAGGATTGAGGAGAACACTGGCCCACTCACAATTCAAAATAAGCAAGGAAAGAGCCCATCCAGAAAACAGGCAGTATAGATCTCTGCTAGACCAGGGGACCTGCTTTATCCTCCCACCCACTCTCTAGCTCAGAGAGTGAGGGGCTGGAGAAAAAGGTGAGATGTGAGACATTTGGCAAGGGGCAAATCTTAACTTCATCAGAGGTGTGGGGACAGCAACAAGCATCAAGGAAGCACCAAGCCCAGGTGCTCTCAGGCCCAGATTCATCTCAGCACTTACTTCCCTGGATGCCAGCCTGACCTCCAACCGGCAGCACCTGCAATGTTCTGTCTGAGGACTCTCTCGGACCACAGAGCCAACTCTGCGTGAAGTGAACCAGAAGTAGCAGGCCCCCGGAAGTAGGCTTTATAAAAATACCCCAGCTCCCTCATTCTCAGGTGGGATAAAGCTGAGGCACATGCTCTCCACTGGTTCCCAGAGTTACCTGGGAAGGAGCTGCAGGTGTCCCTGGAGGTAACCTGCCTGATGATGCACCTTGTACCGGCCGCCTTTCCTTCCCTGACTCACTTCGTCACTCCCAGAGTCTGATGTGTCCTGCAATCATCTCTGTAATAAACTAGTTGCACTGAAATTTTTCTCTCAGGATCTGGGGAGACCCAAACTAAGCAGAGTTAACCCAAACATCCTGAATGTGTAGGTTGTGGGTCAAACAGAGTGGGGCCATTGCCACAATGGGGTATTAGGTAGGCAGAAGAGCCCATTAGTGATGAGGGCAGTTGTCTTAGCTAATGTCAAACTGGGAAGGATCCACCCAGCTGGGAGGGCACCCCTATAAATGCTTCCACACTACCACACACACACACACACACACATAACTAGACTGCCTCTCTTTGGGAAATACTTGAGCAGAGAGAGACCCTTACAATATCTGACAGAATCCATCTCAGTCTTGGGCGAACATAAATCTCCCAAAGAATGAGAAAATAAAGAAATATCACCTACCATAAGAAAATATTTTGTGGTTAAAAAAAAAAAATCCCAAATCTGCAGAGTCTCTGCAAATGTTTTCCTACATCTGCATTTGAGAAACCTTTAGGAAATCTCTCTTAGATAGACGCAATAAGATCCAAAAACACATCACAAGGTGTTAGCACTGGGGAAATCTGGGTGAAGGGTCTGTGGGAACACTCTGTAATATCTTTGCACCTTGATTGTAAACCTAAGCCTGTTCCAAAATAAAACAAGGCAAGACTAAACAAAATGAAGATTGCATCTAGGAAAGAAAAGCTCTGAAATCAGAAAGTACTTTCAGTAGGAAAAGCAAATATGATCATCAAAATATCTAAATGTAGTGGAGGCCAAACAATGGTTTGGATGCTGCCAAAATCCAGCTTAGTCATTTGGAAGATCAGTGTGAGCAGTTCCCCCCAAACTCAGAAGAAAGGGACGAAAAAGATAAATATGATGAGACACGAGAGGAGAAATATAGAATGAGTCCTGGAGGCTCCATAAGCTCCCATTTGGAACTCTAGAAAGAGTGAACAGGACAGATGGAGGAGAGGCAATAATGAAGGAAATAACAGAAGGAAAATTCCCTCAACTGTAAGCAATGGACCCGCTCCCAGGGATGGTAAGGCAGGGCTGGCGGGGAAACCTACAGTGAGTGGTGCTGTGGACAGGTGCCAAAGCTCAGCCCCCAAGCCACACCTGAGCCTCTTGGCTTCTGCCCAGGTGGACATGGCAGAGAAGAAATTCGAAGAGCACTGGTTTGTCTGGGTTGCAACACAATAATCAAAGCTGTGGAAAAGTCCAGGATTCCTGGCATCGCTCCCGGTGACCTAAGCATTTGCAAAAGTCCAGGATACCTGAACAGAATGTAAAGGAATCCTGCTGAGCATGGCCCCACCGCTCTGGAACAGAGCTAGGGCAGTCTTGGAGGGGGTTTACTTTGCGGTGGGGCTGGGGGGTGAGGATTAGGTCCCAATGCCATGTTTCCTCACACCCTTCCAGTTTCCCTGCCTTTCAATGACTAACACCCACCCCCCAGCCCCATCACTCTCCCTATACAGGCTGCAAAGCTTAGATGACTTTGGACTTATCCTGTGACCCCTCAGGTCTATTGGTTTCCAGATGATGACTTTTTATGATTGGAGTCTCCCTCATATCTACCCTTTCTTCTCCATCCCCACAGCTTCAACCCAAGTCTAAGCTGTTGGACTATTTAACAATATCTCATGTGGTCTTCATGTTTCCAGCCTCTGAAACTCAATAGTCTACTACCACCAACACTTGGGCCAAACCTGGTGTTGCAAACTCAGATGCCCACAGGAGATATAAATGTGCAAAGCAAGTGGGGTTTATAATAGAGAGTGGTGAGGACTGTCGTAAACTAGAAAGCAAGTGTCCTGACTAAAGGAAATAGTCACTACTCATCTCCAGCCCTTTGTTCCCCATGAGAACATTGACCCAGCAAGGATGGATCTTCCAGGTTTTAAAGAAAAATGAGAACTTCAGACTTTGTTGGTAAAAAAAATCCTGGTTCTTAAAAGTTGCCTCTAGCAACCACCATTTTACTTTGTATCTCTATGAATTTGACTACTCTAGGTACTCTGTATCAGGGCAATCATACAGTATTTGTCCTTTTGTATCTGGTTTATCCCACTTAACATAATATCTTCAAGGTTCATCCATGTTGTAGCAAGTGTCAGAATTTCCTCCCTTTTTAAGGCTGAATAATATTCCATTGTGTGGCTATACCACATTTTGTTTATCCAATCATCCATCAATGGACGTTTGGGTTGTTTCCACATCTTGGTTATTGTAAATAATGCTGCTATGAACATTTTTGTACAAATATCTGTTCAAGTCCCATTCAGAAGTGGGAATTCTGGATCACATGTTAATTCGATGTTTAATTTTTTGAGGAACTTCCATATTGTTTTCCTGAATCATACTTTTTTTAAACAGTGAATTCTATGGTATGTGGATTATATCTCAATTTCCTTTTAAAAGTTTGAGTAGTACAGAGGAAACGATGTGAAATGTTTTATAAGGCAACTAGCCTGGGCTCTTCAAAACATCAATGTATTGAAAAATCAAAAAATGTAAGGGAAAAGTTGTACATTAAAAGAGAATAAGGAGACCCAAAGACAACAACAAAAATCAGTGAGGGAATGTGGTAGACACTGGAAGTTAGGTCACCCAATACCCAATCCCAACCCTTCCTCTGCTATAAAGCCTGGAAAGGAGTGAGCGAGGGTGACTCAATTTCCCAGCCTCTCTTATAGCTCGAGGTGGACCTGTGACACAGTTCTGGCCAATGAAATATAATTGGAAACGTACTGAGAATTCCTGGGAAAGCTTTTGCTTTCATATCTCCCCCTTCTTTCTGCCTGAGAGCTCAGAGATGAGACTAGAAATAGAACAGCCATTTGCAACCAGAGGTAACAAGCTCAACAGCAAAAGCACCAACACATTAAGAATAGAGGAATGGAAATCCAGACCTGAGTCCTTGATGGCATCATGGGTCTGCCACACTAGCCCTGGACTCCCTCTACCTCTGGACTTCTTGTTATGTGAGATTTAAAAAAACATAATAATAATCCTTTAAGCAAGTGACAGATTTTCCATTATTTGCAGCCAAGTGCATTCCTGAGTGTTACAGGAATACTTCCAGAAAGATGGCAAATTGCTTAACCTCCCTATGCCTCAGTTTCCTCATCTATAAAATAAGACTAATCATGGATATTTGACGAAGAAACATCATAGGGTGAGGATAAAAGTAGTTACTATTCGTAAAGCACTTAGACAAATAGACACTTACCTATAAAAAGGCAATAACCCAATACATGTTAGCTGTTATTATGGTTACAATCATTATTACTATTAGTAATGTTTTTACTGCAGAATGAGAGAATGTTCATGAAACCCCAGTCTCTGAAGCCCACTGAATTGATCAAAAGGAGCCCAAAGCAGAGATGGAGTCTCCAGTGACAAACTGAGGCAACATCTATGAACCCATTCCACAGATGCTGGCTCGTGAAGTGTGGCCCAGATGTGGCTTGTGGCTAAGAACAAGGACTCTGGAATCAACTTTTTTTTTTTTTAAGATTTTATTTATTTATTTGACAGAGAGAGACACAGTGAGAGAGGGAACACAAGCAGGGGGAGTGGGAGAGGGAACACAAGAAGGGGGAGTGGGAGAGGGAGAAGCAGGCTTCCCGCTGAGCAGGGAGCCCAATGCAGGGCTTGATCCCAGGACCCTGGGATCATGACCTGAGCCGAAGGCAGACGCTAACGACTGAGCCACCCAGGCACCCCAAGGACTGTGGAATCAACTTAACTGGATTTTACTCCTGGATCTACCATGTATCAGATTGAAATGTCAAATAAGTCACGTAACCTTTGTGAGCATCTTTTTCCTCATCTGTAAAACGATGATAACAGTAGTCCCTAACTCAAAAAATTGTTGAGAAGATCAAATGAAGTGCATAGCCTGGAGCCTGGCATCTAGTTAGCACACCATATTACCCACCCCTGAGTGCATTAGCTACTGCCGTTGCTGTTCTTATTACCATTATCTCCAGAATCTTGAGAAAGATGATAAATACTTGGTGGAACCATGGTGGATGAATGGATGAGTAGATGGGTCAATGAATGGACAGATCAATGGTTCAATAGATGGACGGATGGACAGACTCTCTTGGAGGTCAGGGAGTTGGCATATAGAATCCCCTGTTGGTCTGAGAAGGGTTAACAACCTCAGTACACACACGGCCCCATTAGTTATAGAACCTGTCTGGACTCCCTCTTCTGCCCCCACAGAGTAAAGAAGATATCTTTGATTCACAGCCTCAGTGTACATAGCACCCCCCTGAAAATCATTTCTTAACAAAACTCTGAAAGAAAAATACATCTCGCCACCGCTGTGAGAATTATAGGTTGTCAGCAGCCCAGCATCAGTGCAGATCCCTAGACTTTATTTATTTTTAATAATAAAGTTGCTGGGCCCTTCAATAATGGGGGCCATGCCATCTCTGAATCTCCTGACTGCTGTCTGACAGGGAACGGGGCCACCTCTACCGCCCTACCCCGAGCAGCAGGCCAGCTTCAAGCAGACAGCGCCATAAATCATAATTAGCTGCCACCTTCCAATGTGGGTGTGGAGGGTGAGGGGCAGTGAAGCCCACACCAACCTCAGGCACAAAGACAAACCTCAGCTTGATTCGCTGCAAGGTAATTACAGGGACTGTCAGAAGCTGGTGTCGGCTTTACTTTCTAGTCAAAGAAGCTGCAGGAACCTAAAAACTCCACATATTCAAAAATAATCACTGAATTCCCACAGCGAATTTGTGGGTCCATCACTCACCAAATAAAGACATCTGCAAAGTACTTTGTTTCTTTCAAATGGAACCAAAAAAAAAAAAAAAAAAATTTGAGTTACTGCCTTTTCAATGATCTGCAAAAGGGAGGGGGAGGAAAACCAGGGTTTATTAAGCATCTACTATGCACTGCACTAGATATTTTACGTGTATTTCTTCACTTCAATTGCCTATCTTTGCAGGGCTGGTGTTATAGTTCCTCTCTTATAGGTGAGGAGACTGAGGTTTAGGAGTTAAATAATTTGCCCTGGGCACAATGATGAGAATGGGATCTGTAACCATATTTGTATGACTCCAAAGCTGGTGTGAGTTTCCAGAAGCCCACTCTGGTCATCTTGGTAGTTGGTGTATCCTGCAGCTGATTACTGTTCCCTGTCTATCACAGACCTGCCCACAATGGTGTCTATTCTTGTAGACACTCTGCCCCAGCCAAACAGATGCTTACGCTGAGCTGGCCTGGGCCTGTTGCCCACACATCCAAGTCAGGGGGCGAGTAGTGAGAAAGCTTCCAGATCACCTGTCTACATACCATGTCTCTGACTAGCCCCTTGAACCCTGTTCCAAGGTTTCACTCCAGCATAGCCATGGCCAGACACCTCTACCTAGTTCATATCACCCCAAACCCTCAAGCCTTTCCCAGCCCTCCCTGGGTCCCTGGCTCATGACCACATCATCTTTCTTCTCTTCTCCCTGAAACAGATATTTATTGAGTGCCTTCTCTGAACCACGCCCAATGCCAAGTTCTGAGGCCCCAGCAGTAAACAAGACAGCCACCACTATGCCCTACTGGGGCTGTTAGTCTAGGGAAGGAGACAGACACTAAATAATCAGAGACCAAACATCTCCAGAATCATCTACTCAACACATCGACATCCCTGCTGGATCTAACAGAGCAACCAGCATTGAGTGAACATCAGCCCATGGAAGATCTCAGTTAACCCTCTACACGGGTCTATGAATTAAGTATTAATATTATTCCCAGTTTACAGATGGAGAAACTGAGTCCCAGAGAGACGAAGTAAGCCCAAGACCTCATGGTTGACAAGTGGGGGAGCCAGGGTATGAGCCCAGGCAGTGTGATTCCAGAGCCTACCCTTAAAGATGCCCAGTGATGTGTCCTAGGACGATGGACTCAGGTAGCCAAGAACCTCATTTATTTAAAAACAAGTTTAAAAAATAATTCAGATGGAGGCTAGCATACTCATGCTAGCCAGACAGCATCTTTTAAAACAGCTTGTTTTTACCACTCGACAGGTGTCTGGGTGGCCCTAGGCACAAACCAGGACTCATTTCTTTGCCAGGAGTGGGGAGCAGAGGCTGAGGATAGAGGACAAGCCCTCCCGACAGCCCTTGGCAGGCCCAACCCGTCTGGCCGGCTGGTGTCCCTTGCAAGAGGCCGCAGCTGATGCCCCCTCTCCTCCCAAGCAGCGGGTAGGGCTGACCACTTTGTGCAGACAGCAAGCAATTGATTTCAGATCTCTCTCCCTCTCTTTCTCTCTCTGGATCCCAGAAACCCATCAATTACCCGTGCACACGCGGCCCATTCGAAGGATGGATATTACCTTCTGTGCTTACAGCAGAGCCGCGTGTCTCTACCCAAGCACAGATGGAAGACAAGGGCGTGGGGTTAATTGATCAAGCAGCACCGGCTCCTAGGCTAGGGTTGGCATAAAATGGCTCATTTCACAGAACCACAGGCCCCTTGCTCGCCGGTCTCCTGTGACTAAACCAGGTCACTAACACACTTTTGAACAAACACAGCCAAACTGACACATTCAGGTACATCTTGTGTCCTCCAAAGTGGTCACCTTGGAACACCCCACTTATCTTCCTCAGTTCTGCAAACACGTGTTGAATGCAAACCAGACACAAAGCAGGCAGTAGGGCTGGAAGACGTGGCGGGGGGGGGGGGGGCGGGGAGGGGTATAATTCATATAATTCAGTGCAACTCAATTCATTTTAATCCACATTTCTTGAGCACCTATTGGGTACAAGGCCCCAGGGTGAACAATTAGAATATGAAGGTGGGTCCTACTATCAGGAGTAGGACAGACAAACAAAGGGGTATCCTGAAGGTGGCAGAGTGCGAGGAGGGCAAGAAGTGGGGGAGGGTAAAGCACAGGTTGGGGGACAATACAGGACAGGCGGTGCTAAACACTGGAAGTGGTAGTGGATGTTACGGTCAGAAAAGCAACAGATGGTCACAATAATTTTATTTTCTCTAAACTGATCTCAGGTCTCAGCTTACAGAGCTGGCAGGAAATTCATACTTGGGGTTCCTTTCCTGTCCCCCAGGATCCTGTGAAGGTCCCAAGGATCTTACACAGCCAACTCTGGGGATGTCCAGTGGTCATAGGTCCACACTGGCTGCCTTTGTTAGGGATGTTGTCCTTAGGGTTCCTTGTTGACAGACAGCAATGCTACCTCTATGCCACACTGGACTCAGGAAACTGCCCAGACTGTGACCCCCAATGCCAGGAACCCCGCCTCCTTAAAACCCCATCATAGTCATCCCCTCTTGATCCTGCTACCCCCAGGAATTCCCTTCTCCTCACAGAATCCCAAACACCATGTCTTTCCTGGTCTTTGGGAATTTTCCTTCTCTCTTCCTGGCTGTCTGTCTCTCTCCCTACCCGCCCACCCCCTAGTTCTGTCCACTGGTTCTACTTTATCTCCACCAAAGGCCTCTCTCCCTCCCCACTTTGCATAACCCCCCTGTACTCAGTAAGCCTATGTTTTTCACAATAACAAAATCAGGAAAGAGACCCTTCTTCGGGCAACTTCTTTCATCCTACAACACAAGCCTTCCTTAGCAGGAAAGACAAAAGCCTCTTCACCTTAGAATAGGGAATGCAAGAACACAACACAAATTAATGTATTAAGTTATCCCATCTGTCAAAGGAAGACTCAGAAACAGAAGTATTTAGAAAAGAAAAGGAAAAAATTTTTTTTTCTTGCAAAGAGTGCAAGGGAGTCAGGCTTCAGAAGGACTGGCTCACCAAATACAAAACACAGCAATTATTTCAAGGAAAACAACTGCAAAATCACCTAGCTCGCTGGGTTTGCGTTAGTTTGTGCATGACGTGAAAACAGCAGCTTTCTCACATGATTATCATATTCACAAAAGTATCTTCACAGATCTCAATAGCAGAAGCCAAGGACAAAATTGTCTTTGTTACAGAGTCCAGATATAAGGGAAATGTTCAAGGATGTATCACTTGGGAGACCCTAATATTTTGGGTTTGTCTCAGGGTTTATGAGTCTATAGCCGTGTTGGTTCAGGGTCTTTTTCCCCAATGTATGTGAAGTGCCTGATCATATTGGAAGCCGGGAAAAGTGACTATTCTGGCTTCTGCAGACCATACAACCTATAGAAAAAAATGCAGTGGGAATCCAAATGAGTTGATCAGAGATCATAAAAGAATCAGTATAGGACCTCAGAGTGTGGGCAGTTTGGGCTACTGGATGGGGACAGAGGGCCGAGCCAGAGGGACACATTCACCCAGCCGAGTGGCTCACACTGGGGGATGGGGGCTGTGAGGGGAGGCTGGAAGAGTTGGTTGAAGGTCAGACCGAGGACGCGGGGGCTTCTCTGATAGCTCAGCCGTCCAGTCTGCCAAGGACGGCAGCTCTGTGCCAGGGTCTCAGAACCCTAAAACACCAGCCAGACACCGAGGCCATCTAATCCAACGTTTTCCAACAGGTGGGGGGAAACTGAGGCCAGAGAGCTTGGATGTGTCCCTACAGATCTTTAGCAATCGCATGTTTGGCCTTCAGGTCAGGGGACTGAGGGGTGGGGAAGGCATGGGTTTTTGAAAAGAGTAAGAAGACATTTAGAGTCAGGTGTGGTTCATCAGGCAAGGACCAAGGTGAGCCAGGCCACTTGCCGCTAACAGTTTTGTAAAAGTAACCCTAAAGGATAAAGACAGGAAGGAGAGCAAATTCTTACACTGTTAACAGCCACTAAAGGCCATTCCCAGGAGAGTCCAAGCACCTTGAACAGACTGATTGGAACATGGACACGGCCTCCGAAAGGGGTCAATCCTCATTTTGGCAGTTACACTCCGGGGTCTTCTTTTTCTTCTTATATATTGCTCATTTTAATTAAAAAATAATAACCCATGCTCACTCTGAAACATGTAAACAAGAAGGAAATGGAGCAAAAAGCGAGGGCCCCCTTTAAGAGCTAAACCCAATCCCACCCTCCTCCCCAAAGACAAATGATCTTAGCAATTCAGTGTCTACTTTCCCAGATGTTTGCACTGATTCACCAATTTGTATGCATACAAACTCATTTAATGAAGGGTTTTTCTATTCAAAGGGCACTACACAACATATTCTTCAGTTCTGCTTTTTCTCTACTGAACTTAGCATCACAAACATCTTTTCTTTCATGTCATATACTTGACCGCTTTCTTTCAAACACCTGGAAATTATTTTGTGTGGGTGCCGCATAATTGATGTAAATGTTCCTAATTAATGCACATTTAGGTTATTTTCCAGTTTCTGACTAATGTAAATAATGCCACCATGCATGTGTACATTTTTGTACATATATGCATACATCCTACAAAGGAGATCCCAAGAAGTGAAGTGCTGAATCAGTGAGTATGTATACTTTATACTCCAGCACCAGCACAGTATGAGAAAGAGGTTCATTTTGTTCCCCCCGCTCACTAAATAAGGAATTAATGAGCTCTTAAGAATATTTGTCAGGGGGCGCCTGGGTGGCTCAGTTGGTTAAGCGACTGCCTTCGGCTCAGGTCATGATCCTGGAGTCCCGGGATCGAGTCCCACATCGGGCTCCCTGCTCGGCGGGGAGTCTGCTTCTCCCTCTGACCTTCCCCCCCTCATGCTCTCTCTCTCTCTTTCTAATAAATAAATAAATAAATCTTTAAAAAAAAAAGAGAGAGAGAATATTTGTCAGGTGTGCCTGGCTGGCTCAGTTGGTAGAGCATGCAATTCTTTTTTTTTTTTTTTTAAAGATTTTATTTATTTATTTATTTGAGAGGGAGAGAGAGCATGAGATCAGGGAGGGTCAGAGGGAGAAGCAGACTCCCCGCTGAGCAGAGAGCCCGATGTGGGACTCGATCCCGGGACTCCAGGATCATGACCTGAGCCGAAGGCAGTAGCTTAACCAACTGAGCCACCCAGGCGCCCCAGAGCATGCAATTCTTGATATCAGGGTAATGAGTTTGAGCCCCATGCTGGGTGTAAAGATTACTTAAAAAACAAAAAATAGGGGCACCCTGCTCTTGATTTCAGCTCAGGTCATTGGGATTGAGCCCCACGTTGGGCTCCATGCTCAGCGGGGAGTCTGCTTGAGGATTTTCTCTCCCTCTCTCTCTGCCACCCCCCACGCTGGTGCTCTCGCTCTCTCTAAAATAAATCTTTTAAAAACAATAAAAAATAAAAATATTCCTCAGTTTGATATGTGGCAAATAGTATCACATCACAATTTGTGCTACTTTAATTATAAGGCTGAATTGAATTTTTTAAGAATTCCAGTATAATTAGCACACAGTATTCTATGAGGTTCAGGCATACAATATAATGATTTCATAATTCTTTACGTTCGGGTCTATCGCTGTGTTAGTTGGGGTCCTCTGAGAAGCAGATGCCAAGACAGGACGGAACAAGCAAGAGTCTTGCTGGGGGAAATGCCACAGGAGGACAGAGGGAGGTGGGGAGCAGGAGGAGACAGGAGAGCCTTCAGACCCACGTCCAGTCTCCCACTTGTGAAAGGAGGGGGGCAAGGAGGATTGTGCAGGATGACTCTCAGATCACAATGCTGCTCAGAGAAAGTCTCAAGCAGACCAGTGGCGGCTTTCCAAGGTGGCCTGGGTCAAGGACTGTACCAGGCTCTGTCACTGGCTGGGAACAGCCTAGAGGAAGCATGGCAGCCCAGCAGGACCGCCATGCTGGATCCAAAGATGCTCTAGCTTGAGGCTGTCAATCAGCCTTTTTTCCCCACCAGAAGTTCTCTTGAAGGGAGATCTCATCAACCCCACCTCCACGGCCACCACTGTAGTCATTCTTTTAGAAGTTACCGGGCCATACCCTTGGCCTGATTTTCTATGGTATCTTTGTGTTTTCATTACAGATCTGCAGAAATTCTTCATATGTTTGGTATAGTAGTGCTTGGTTGAATATGCTGCAAGTATTCCCTCCTACTCCTTGCTTTCTTTTAAATCTGAATCTGTGTTTCACCATTTAGAAGGCTTTTAAGTTTAAAAAAAATTGTATAGTATAATCTGTTAATTTTTTCCATTAAGGCGCCTGTGTCTTACTTAATAATGCTATTTTTTATTTTTTTAAGATTTTATCTATTTGAGAGCGAGAGAGAGCAGGAGCAGGGAGGGGAGGGGCAGAGGGAGAGGGAGAAGCAGGCTCCCCACTGAGCAGGGAGCCTGACACCGGGCTCCATCCCAGTACCCTAGAATCAAGACCTGAGCTGAAGGCAGACGCTTTAACTGACAGAGCCACCCAGGCACCCCTCGAATGCTGTCTTCTTTTAGTAGGAAGAGAAAATGAAAGAAGGGTGCCATTCCTTTATCTCATACTTTTTCTGGCTCCACAGTACATTATGGACATAAATTTAGTATAAGTGATTATATTATGCACGGACCAGGCCTTGATTGAGTCATAACTTCCAGTTTTTACCATCTAACTATTATAGAATATATTTCCATATTACAAAATGTTTTGAAATCAATGGCTGAGCTCTATTTATTCAAGTCAAAGCCCACTTCTGAAAGAAAATCTTTGCAACCGAAGACATGGGCAAAATTCAGCATTTTAGAGAAGAAAGTGATGGTGCTTCCATGGTGGGCTGGGCCTGATGATGTGTGAGACCCCAGCTAGCAGCAAAGTGTTGGGAAGGAAGAAGAGGAGTCTGTGCTCAGAGTGCCCTGCTTCTACCCTTAGCGAGTTGGAGAGCCAGTTCTGAGGATGATGACCCACTCCACACATGCCTGGATCATTCCATCACAGTCTCCTTTGGGTTTTCTCCCTAATAGCTCTCATGAGCTCTATTTGTTACATTTATGGCTTGGAAGCAGGGGTTTCCTGACTCCCTCATGGCTCCCTGGTGGCCAGGTGGTTGTGGGATATCTGCTGACCACCAGCCCACTTGGAGAGGGATTTGGGGAGAAAGGGTCCACCTTGCAGGACCATAGGAAGCAGGACCTTCCACTGCCCCACACTTACCTATTCTCTCTTATCTTCCAGTGTCACTGTCCTCCTTCTAGGGGCCTCTCAGGGGACAGCCTAGCATGTCCCTGGATGCCCTCTACCACACCCACCCTCCCCTGGCTTCTCCCAAGCCCCCACACCTCCCCCAAGACCATAGCAATTAGCCCCAGATAATTAGCAGTGATCCGGGACTGTCTTGATCTCACATTTTTATGTCAGGATGAATTTGGATTCTGAAGTTGATCTTATTGTGAGGGTTTTATGAGGGAAAGATTAAATCGTCCTCTGATGTGTGCTTCATTAGGCCCCAAATCCTTGAAGAGTCATTAAAGCACCTTCTCATTGAAATGCTTTCAATCTCAGCCTGATGGATATCTACAGGAATAATCTCTCCATTATTTGGCGGCTAAACTGGCTGGGAAGCTCTGCCAGATGTGATTTTGCAGCAGTCCTTCGAGCTGGCTCCTTTGTGGCTTGTGACTCTTCAAATCCGAGTGTGACAACACCAGAGCCTGAGCCTCTTCTGTTTTTCCCAGGAAAAAAAACATTCCTGCCCCTTCCTCTAAAGGGACATGTTTGCCGTGAGTTGGCTACACTCTCAGCATGAACCCCCAGTTGCAGGTCTAGTCTGAGCCTGGTAGGGCTTAGTCCATGGTCAGGGCACAGCCTGGGACCAGGATTAGGGCTCAGTCTAGAAGTAGGGTCAGGCTCAGTCTGGGACCAGGATCAAGGCTCGGTCTATGAACAGAGTCAGGGCTCAGTCTTAGATGAGGATCAGTGCTCAGTCTACTACCAGAATCAAAGCTAAGTCTGCAAGCAAGGTCACAGCTGTGTCTGGGTCCAGGGTCACAATCCAGTCTACAGCCCCGGATCAGGGTTCAGTCTGTTGCCAGGGTCAGGGTGGAGTCTATGACCTGATTAACAGCCCAGTCTGTGGCCAAGGGCTCACTGACTGACCTTGGCCTGGCATCAACCCCATCTCAGCTCAGCCAGCATTCAAGGATTTGACACCTTATCTGAATACTCCCAGTCTCAAATACTAGCCAGACCTACTCCCAGCCAGGTTATGCCAACAGCCACTGAGAAACTCAAGCTAATTCAAGTGAGAGAAAGCAGACAGGAGTGTCTGCAGATGAGGAGTGTAGCAGAGGCAGCATGGGGAAAAGCTGAGGCAGAACTGTAATGGGTCTGGAATGGTGACAGAAAAAGCCAATGTGACACCAGGGCCTCAGCCTCAGAAGTCCAAGGCAAAGGCAAAGAGATCCTGCATTATTTCCAACCCTTTCCCAAAAAAACTTACCACTCGTTCATCTTTCCGATTTCAGCAGCAGAAAGAGCCAAAATCTTTGGGGAAGGGTCTGTGCTGATGCCAAGTTTCCTTCTGATCATGGCTAAGAAGGGAGTCGTTCTGCTTAGTATGAAGCACACCGGACTTGCTGGGTGGCCTTTAGCAAAACACTCTTCCTCTCTGGGCCTCAGGACACTCATCTGCAAGAGGAGGAGTTGGAGTGGCTTGTCTGCCATGGCCCCTCAGTTCAGCCAGATGGGAAGAGGCTGCGAAAGAAGAGCACTAAAAAGGTCCCAGGCAAGAGAGTGAGCTTAGTCTAAGGACCTGGACTGAGCTTAGTATGATTGGACATGGTATGAGAGAGGACAGACCAGGGATGAAGGCAGAAAGAGAGGTAGCGACTAAGCCCACAGGGCCTGGGTGCAATGGAAAGGGGTCTGGTTTTTATCCTGCAGGCAATGAGGAGCCTGAAGGGTTTTACACAGGAGAGTGAGCACCATTGGGTTGCATGTTAGAGTGATAGCTCTGGATGCTTCCTGTGTGCAGGATGGATCAGAGGGGACAAAGGTGGAGACAGGGAGGAGACCCTGCAGTGGTTTGGACAAGAGATGCTGGAGGGGGCTAGAGAGGGGGCCGAGGAAGTGGTGCCAGAGGGACACTTCTAAGAGTATTCAGTGGGCAGAATCCACAAGACTTGATGGCCAGCAGATATGGTGGTGAGGGAGGGCTCAAGTGAAACAGGTGAATTCCAAGTCTCTGGCTTGTGTAACAGATGGATAGTAGTGAAACCCATTGACATGGGAAGATTGGAAGAGCAGTGTTGGTGAAGGAAAGTGATGGTGAATTCCCATCTAGAATTGTTGAGTTCAAGATGCTCATAGGACTTCCAAGTAGAAGCATCCAAGAATGACGTAAGAACATAGGCCAGGAGTTCAGGTGAGCAACATGGGCTGAAGATGGGTATTTGGGAGACTTGAGCCCTTACCTAGGGATAACGTATAGGGAGAGAAGAGAAAGGGACCCAGGATGGAGTCTTGGGACACCCCAATATTTAAGGAACCAGCAGAGGGAGAGAAGTCAGCAAAGAAGCCTGAGAAGGAGTAAGAAGAGGTAGGGAAAACAAACTTGAAGAGGTGATGGATGTATGTATTGGGAGTTAGAGAGAGAATGATACTGAATATGGCCAAGAGACAGGATGTGAGAACTCGAAGGATACAGTGACCACAGAGACCATCAGTGACTCTTCAGAGAAAGTGGTTTCCGGAACCCTTCTAGGGACAGAAACCAAACTGATATAGTAGAAGGATTCATTGAGGAGGAGATTGGAAGTGTAGACAACTCTTTAGAAAGGTTTTCTCTGGAGGGGAGGAGGTAGGATCATAGCTGGAGGAAGGCGTGGAGTGTGAGGCAGAGAGGCATGTTCTAAGCACAGAGGGACTTCATGTGTGTAAATGCTGGTGGGAAGGACCCACTGGAGGAGGAAATTAAAGGTACAGGAAAGAGAGCTGTTGGGGGAAAGAATGGATCATTGAGTGTCTGGCACTTATCATCACACAAGTCATTTCCTATCCACTTCTAGTATTTAATTCTGTCAACCTGCCTGTGGCTTCACATAACCATGCTCACTTCCCTCACAGCACTTCCCACCGTCAGTAAATTATTTTAATTATTCTTTGGCTTGTTTATTGACTCTTTCCCACAGATCTCAGCTCCAGGGACTTTCCAGTCCCTGTTACTTCAATCCTACTTTGCTTGATTTTTCATCATGCCCTTAACACTGCCTGATATTATATTACTTGTTTGTTACTGGTTTGGGTCTGTCTCCTTCACCAAATGTAAACTCCAGGGAAGGTGGGACTAAGCCTATCTTGTCTTCACTACACCCCATCACCTAGCACTGTCCCAGATCATAGTAAGTACATAATCAATGTTTGGAACGAACAAACAAATGAACGAATGAACGAACTATCTAAGAAAGGCTTCTGAGAACTACAAAGTACTGTTCAAAGTGAAGGACAGGGAGAAAAGCCTGACACCAATCAGACCTGTTCCATCTACCACATACACGGTTTCATCTAAACTTCATAGCAACTTTTTGAGGTAGGAATGATTGGCCCCTGTTCAGAAATGAAGAAATTGGGCTCCAAAGCAATTTTAAACACTGTCAGAAATCACACAGCTAATATGTGCTGGCACCAGAACTGAAGGCCAGAATGTTGGGTTTGGTTAATTTGTTTGTCTGAAAAACCTAAGCTCATTTCCTGCCCCCTACCCACGGCCTCTGGGGATGATCACAAATCCCTCCCTCCACCTGTCCTAAGGACTGCAGGCCTGGGAGCAGGGGCTGACACAGTCCAGTTTGTGCTCCAGAACCTGACCCCTGCCTGTAGCCATGGGGAGGAAGGGGAGCCCTCCACAAGGTGGTGGCTGGGGCTGAGTGGAAGGACAGTCAGGAGAGAGATTTGAGAGAGAATCTGGGTAGGACCCAATGGGTGTAGGGATGTGGCGGCAAGAAAGAAAGAGATGCCCACCATGGACTCCCAGGCTTCAGGCTTGGGGAGTGGGTGGAGAGTGCTGCCAAAGGCTGAGACCCAGAGAAGAGAAAGAGCAAGTATGGGAAGGGAAGTGGTGGGAAAGGAATGGTCAGGCCTGTGGACATCCAGGTGGTGGTGTCCAGCGTAAAGCTCAAGGGAGCCGTCCAAGTTGGGAATGGTCAACAGAGCCATCATGGTGGATACTCCTGTGGAGGCAACATGGTGAGAGGGAGGGCCCAGGATGGGCAGAAGGTCTGGGAGCATGCTCAGAGGAGCAAGCAGTCAGTAAGGCAGGAGGAGAGAGCCCCTTCTGAACTATGTAGCTGTGGAGACAAAAGACAAGACAAATGAGCTTTTCTGTGTGTTCGCTCGACAGAATATTTTACAGCCTCCCTGGATAAACAAGCTGTCATCTACCATCAAACCCTCTATCAACTGAAGCAGCTTGGGGAAAAGATAACACTGCAGGTTTGGATACTCTTAGCTGCTGTGCCTAATTACTACACAAGCAAATAAATCCAGAGAGTTGGAGGCAAAGAGGGGCTTGCCCACTGCCTAGGAAGGAGGGACATTTCCCCACTCCCAGAGGAGGGATGGAAGACAAGCACAGACATTTATTGAGCACCTAAGTGCCAGACACTTGGCAATGTCATCTTACTTAACACAGTATAAAAGGCATCATCCCCATTTTGCAGATGGGGAAAGAGAGGCTCAGAGAGACCTGACAATGCACCTAAGTTAAAAGATTCACCCTGGGGTCTTCCCATTGCACTTCACAGCCTCCTTGGAGAAGGTCCAGGTTTGTTCCCTTCCCTCTTTCCCCAATCTTTCAGAGTCAAGTCCAAATGCCATGCTCCTGATTCTGCAGCTCTGTTTACTATTCTTTCCATAAGATGTCTGTTTGCAAGAAATAAAACTCTTGGGTCTCCTGGGTGGCTCAGTCGTTAAGCATCTGCCTTCAGCTTGGGTCGTGATCCCAGGGTCCTGGGATCGAGCCCCGCATCGGGCTCCCTGCTCTGCGGGAAGCCTGCTTCTCCCTCTCCCACTCTCCCTGCTTGTGTTCCCTCTCTCGCTGTCTCACTCTCTGTCAAATAAATAAATAAAATCTTTAAAAAAAAAAAAAGAAATAAAACTGTTGGGTTCAGCAGCAGAGCAATAACTGTAAAGGAAAGTGCCACGAAGAGCATGGACTTCAGCTCCCAGCATTACTGTATATTCAAAGCAGATTTCCAAAACATCCTTTGACATAGATGGTAATTCCAAGGGAACCCATTTGCCTCTTTCCTCCTGCCCTGCTCCAGGCACATACGTCCAAGGTCAAATCAGGAAGAGGAAAAGGAGGCTAGGGAGCTGCAGAAGAACTAGACTGCCCCTCAAGGAGTCTTCTGACTCAGGAGACTGACCAGCTCTCCTTTCTGACCTTATAGATGGGGGAGTGAGACCCAGAGAGGAGCAGTGAACAGAGTGTGACAGAATTAGATCCCAAGCCCCTTGCCTTCTAGTCCACAGTGATCTTCCCAAGACAACCTACAGCTTTATAAGAAGCCAAGAAATCCATTTATAAGGAAATTTTATATATGTATTACTAGTAAGATTTAAATTAATTTTTTTTACTTCAAAAAAGGATCCCACCAAAAGGGTACGTGCACCCCGATGTTTATAGCAGCAATGTCCACAATAGCCAAACTGTGGAAAGAGCCAAGATGTCCATCAACAGATGAATGGATAAAGAAGATGTGGTATATATATACAATGGAATATTATGCAGCCATCAAAAGGAATGAGATCTTGCCATTTGCAACGACGTGGATGGAACTGGAGGGTATTATGCTGAGCGAAATAAGTCAAACAGAGAAAGACATGTATCATATGACCTCACTGATATGAGGAATTCTTAATCTCAGGAAACAAACTGAGGGTTGCTGGAGTGGGGGGTGGGGTGGGAGGGATGGGGTGACTGGGTGATGGACACTGGGGAGGGTATGTGCTCTGGTAAGCGCTGTGAATTGTGCAAGACTGTTGAATCTCAGATCTGTACCTCTGAAACAAATAATGCAATATATGTTAAGAAAGAAAAAAAAAAGAAGAAGAAGAATGTAGCAGGAGGGGAAGAATGAAGGGGGGGAATCGGAGGGGTAGACGAACCATGAGAGACGATGGACTCTGAAAAACAAACTGAGGGTTCTAGAGGGGAGGGGGGTGGGAGGATGGGTTAGCCTGGTGATGGGTATTGAGGAGGGCACGTTCTGCATGGAGCACTGGGTGTTATGCACAAACAATGAATCATGGAACACTATATCTAAAACTAATGATGTAATGTATGGGGATTAACATAACAATAAAAAAATTAAAAAAAAAAAAGGATCCCAATATGTATCTTCCAATGCAAATGTGCAAAGACCACATTTCTATAAAAAAGAGAATGACTATCCAAAGAGCAACCAGAATGTTCCTAGCACTGTCTGTCATCATTAATTTGCATGATTGTACACCACACTCCAACCATGCTGGCCTTTTTTTTTTTTTTTCCAGTCCCCTGAGGCCCCCAGCCTTGTTCCCATTTCAGGGCTTTTTCAGTTGTTATTCTCTCCACCTGGAACACACATCTCTAAGCTTACATGGCTAAAATCTTGTTGTTGAGATCTCAACTCAAATGTTACCTCTTCTGAGAAGGCTTCCATGACTACCTACCTCGGGTAACCACACTGTCACTCTCTATACCAGTGGATCTCAAACTTGAGCATGCATCAGATTCACCTGGAGGGCTTGAAATACAGATTGTTGGTCCCCATTCCCCAGAGTTGCTAATTCAATGGGTCTGAGTGGGTCCTGAGAATTTATATTTCTCACAAGTTTTCAGGGTGTGCTAATGCTATTAATTTAGGAGCAATACTTTCCGAGCCACTGTTCTATAACATCAGCCTGTTTTATGGTCTTCATAGTGTTTATCACAGTCTGAAATTATCTTGATAATCTATTCAGTTACTTTACTATGGTCTATCTTTCATACTGATTGGATGCTCCTGGGAGTAGGGTATCTATCTGTGTGGCTCATTACAGTATCTCCAGTACCCAGAGGTACCCAGAGCAAAGCCAAGTACATGGTAGACACTTGATGAATATTTGTTGAATAAATGAGTTAGTGAATGTGTGGATTGATGGATGGATGGATGGATGGAGGGAGGGAGGAGGGAGGGATGGGTGATGGATGATATATGGATGATGGATGGATGGATGGATGGATGGATGATGGATGATGAATGGATGGGTGATGGATGATTATGGATGGATGGATGGATGGATAATGGATGATGAATGGATGGGTGATGGATGATTATGGATGGATGGGAAATTGGTGGATGGAAGGGTGATGGATGGTGGGTGATGGATGGATGGATGGATGGATGGATGGGTGGATAAGATGGGTGGATAAATGAATTGATGCTCACCTTATCCTCTAGATTCCTGCTTCTGTTCAGGCCATCTTTGTTCTACACCAAGTTGACCCACAGGTAAAACCAATCCCATCCTCAATTTCCAAAATCCCACTGATAAAAGCAAAAATGTGGAACATTTTGCCAAAGATGTTGGAAGGCCATGGCCAGGAGAAACATATTACAAAACAGCAAACAACTGAAACTCCACATAGGCATAGCTGATTTTTTTTTTTTAAAGATTTTATTTATTTGACAGAGAGAGACACAGCGAGAGAGGGAATACAAGCAGGGGGAGTGGGAGAGGGAGAAGCAGGCTTCCCGCCGAGCAGGGAGCCCGATGCGGGGCTCGATCCCAGGACCCTAGGATCATGACCTGAGCCGAAGGCAGACGCTTAACGACTGAGCCACCCAGGCGCCCCGGCATAGCTGATTTTAAAGGCCATTGCAGCTATCTTATCACCCCAAATGGTCCCCAGACAAAAGCCATCTTGAAGGCTTCTCTCTCCCAAATCTCCCCCTCCTTGGCCTCCTCTTCCTGCCTGCTCTTTTCCTCCTCAAAGATCTAAAAAAAATAATCTTTCTCATTTTCCCATGTAGAGCAGCTTAACCATAACTTTTTCATTGCTTGAGGATCCCAAGCAGAGCAGTACACTTCCTCTGTCTTTAAAAATTCCTGCATCTTTGAGACACCTTCCTCTCCTCTAACAGTCATACAATCCCTCATATCACTTGACCATGCATGTCTGTCTCCTTGGCTAAATAGTCAAGAGATTTAGACCAAGGATCCAAGTTCAAATTTAGTCTCTTCTCTGACAAGCTGTGTGAACTATGAACTTGGTCAAGTGGCAAACCTCTCTGAGCTTTAATTTCTTGATGCACTCGGGAAAAACACCAAATGTTGAATACCACCTGTAATCAATGCCATCACAATATTCACCAAAAAAAGCCTTGCAAACTGTACAGCACCCTATGAATATTACCTATTATCACTCTCCCTAGTTTATAACTCCTTTGAAAGGAAGGCTCATACCTTATTTGTGTTTTCATCCACCCCTCCAATGCCTTACACACTGAAAATACCTTATAAATGCCTTAAGAGATAAATAGCCTTTGGATATCACACTAATAAACATTTAAAGAGGGAGTAAAACATCACCTTGTTTTTTCCTTCTCCCTCCCATGGTGATCTTTGCTCTGATTTCATTTTCTCTGTTCTGAAAGCTCCACCGTAACCCATATGCAGAAATTAATCTGTTTACAGAGAGGTGGCTGTCCCCTGATGGCACAGCCCAGATAACCAAACAGTGAAGTGTGAGAAGGCCCAGGTGAAAAATTAAGATCTTGAGACTTTGTTTTTGATGCATTCAGCAAGCTAATCCAGTGCCTCTTTGTTCAAAGTTTGGTTTTTGCTGCTCTTCTGAAATTTCTGTTCCTAATTACTTGGAGATTCCTGATATGGGGCTTCCTCTCAGAATCACCCGGTCACCCACATCTCTGCAGATCCACCCATGGGCAGAAGCCATCATTGCCCAGACCATTCTCACATCTAGGCTCAAATATTGCCTTGGGATTACTTCATTTTTATTTTTATTTTTTTTATTTTTAGGGATTACTTAATTTTAAGAGACACCGAGGTGCCTGGCCAAGGAGCTGCCACAATCTGTAACAGAAAGACCCTAAAGGACGGACCGTTTGCCTATTGGGGGAAGAAGCAAACAGGACTAAGCCAATTCCCACCCAGGAATTGACCTCAGGCAACAATAAGGAAGGCCTGGACCTGCTGAGTGACGCTATGTCTAGAAACTTCACCTCTGAGTCTCCCAGGCTCACAGCCATTGCTCGGAAGGGCACTACAGCTAATACTTTACTGGTTTGTTGCCAGAGTGTCCAGAATAATCTGGGGGTTTAGGAGCACTCCTGGAGACTATAACAATGGTCATGAAAATGGCAAATACTACTTTCTCTCATCCAGCAGTAACATCAGCAAAAATTGAGCATCTCCTTAAGAAATTTTAGGGGGCCCTACAAGACTAAGTGTCTCTGGCAGTGCTCTGTGCTGTCTCGTGCTTTCTATAACTGGATTCCCTCTATGGAATTTAAATCTTGAACAGAGGTACAGAGAAACTATAAAATTATAGGGGTCCATCCCACCTCAGAGTGAGTCTGCTTCCTACCCTCAGGAACTGCCTTGATGCCCATACCTGTTCTCCAGCCCCCATGCATGTGTGGGGCTCTGAGAGCCTTCATTTTGTGAGTGAGCTTCACTTGGATTCTGAATCTTGTCATATGATCCTTGGGGAAAGCAGGACCATATTCTCTGAATTCTCCTCTAGGTTTCCCTAATTATAGATGTAAACATCTAGCAAAGAGGCTGGACACATTCGCCTCAAATGATGGGAGACTGAGCCACCTCCCCTTTCTTTCAGGAGCAGATACGCACCAAGAGGAGAATATACACCCTCTGTCCCAGGTCTCCCAGGGCAGGACAGAAGTTGACGGTGGAGCTTCAAACTCAGTGATCTTTGCCTGCCCTGTGAAGTTCAGTGCCACTGTCAACTGTTCACACAGTGAGCAAGGAAAGCTGCTCTCAGAAGCAGAACCATTTGCCACAGTACCTCTAGCTACCCCAGAAGAAGTAGAATCGACCCTACACCATTGGGATATATCATACTGAGAATCCCTGGAGCAGGGGAAATGCAACTCTCATCAACAATTTGGGACAAGTATTGCTGCCTGAAGTTTTTTCTGTCCTCCTCAAGGAGCATCACAAAATCCATTTGACTGGGTTTAATTTAGTGTATGTGGAAGCAGATCTGCCCAGCTCCCCAGCTCCACACTTCTCTTGCCCTGGTAGAGAGCCTGCAGCTTCCTTAATGAGCTCTGAGTAGGAATCTGGCCTGCAGGTAGCAGAGAGCCTTCCTCTGAGAAGGCTGAGGAGTTCCCAAGGTATTCTGGCTGACACTTCCCCTCAGGGCACTGTGTCAGTCAGACCAGGGAACTGATATAAGAAACCACCCCAGTCTCAGTGACATCAGGATACAAGACAGGTCAGTTGGGAGTTGTGGAACTTTCTCCTCTGAGCAGTCATTCAGGGACCCAGGCTCCTTCCCTCTTGTGGCTCCACTCTCCTCTCAGTGCTAGGAGTTCTCTCCGTTTATCCAGTGGATGGTGAAAGAGAGAGAATGTTGAGAATTGCATAGAAAACTTTTATGAACCATGCTGGGAATTGGTTTATATGGTGTCTGCCCACAATCCACTGGTCAGAACTCAGTCACATGATCTTGCCTAATTTCAAGAGAGTCTGGGAAATGTAGTCAAGCTCCATGCCCAGGAGGTAAAGGAATGCCACTGACCCCTAGCATTTGTGTTGTCATGGAGTAGGGTCAGCCTCCTCTGGGCTGTGAGCTCCTCAAAAGCAGGATCTGTATTTGCCTCTCTGACTCATGAACTCCAGGCTCTTGTAGGCATTTGAGTCTGTAATCTCTGTCCTGTTGTGTTTTCAAGTCTTCAATCACTTATTCACTCAATCATTCATTCATTCAGTCAGTCAGTCAGTCGGTCAGAAGGTGTTTGCTGACTCCTTGTCCTGAGCCAGGATAGTGGGGATGAAAACAAGAGACGGCTCTGTCCCCAGACAGCTCATAGCCTGGAGCAAAAGAAAAACAAATACAGAATCACATCACTGCAAATGTAGGATGTTCTGTGGACCCCAGATTTTTAAGTTTGTGCAGAACCATCAGTATTTGGCATTCCCCCTTCCTGTACAAGGTGCTGGCTTCCCTGTGTGCAGGCTAGAAGTGCTGGAGAATAAATGTCCCCAGGAACAGCTTTCAGCCAACAACTAGCCAAAGTTAGCAGAGAAACACCCCAGCTCCCTCACGCCTCAGGTGGAATAACCGTGCTGTGTGTTCTAAATTGCCCACCAGAAGTTCCCAGTGGTCAATGGCAGTAACCCACTCAGTAAGGCAGCCTATCCAGTCCCTTCCCTGTCCCACTGGCTTCCTTGTTGCTTCCTCAGGTCCCCTCTCAGAAAAACTACTTGCATGCACACCCTTGTCCGCTTCTGGGGGAGCCCAATCTAAGACATGCACCAATAAACAAATGGGGTGGACAGCCCTTACAGGCCTTCGGAGTCTGTTAACCTGAAATGGAAATTTACTGTTGATTTGCCTGGACTGGACCAGGGGATATGTCCAAACAATTCACTAGCTTTTCTTTAAAAATAATCATGGGGTGCCTGGTTGGCTCAGTCGGTTGGGCATCTACTTTCAGCTCAGGTCATGATCCCAGGGGACCTGGAATCGAGCCCTGAATCAGGCTCCCTCCTCAGCGGGGAGTCTGCTTCTCCCTCTCCCTCTGCCATTCCCCCTGCTTGTGCTCTCTCTCCTTCTTTCTCAAATAAATGAATAAAATCTTTAAAAAGAAAACCATAAAAATCAGGCTTAAATTAATGAAATATTGTATTATTAAATATATTAATATAAAATAATAAACATAATCAAGAACACGCTTCCTGAGCAAGTGCAGAGGGTGTGTGTTCCAGCAGTGGGGGCTACCGCTGTTATGTCCTTTTGGTCTCCCCACACATCAAATCAGTTCATTCAGTCCCTTGTAGACAGGCCCCACAGCTGCAGTGACCTTCCCTTCAACTAACTCTTTGGCTGTCTCTTCTTGAAAGAAAGAAGGCCTGTGAAAATCATGCAATAGATAAGGACTCTAGAATCTTCTGCACATTATTTCATCAGTTCCTCTAGACTGGCTTTTGAGGAAGGCAATATCATCTACCTCTCCTGAGGGGCTCAAGGGAGTCAGGGGACCTGTCCCCGATCACGTGGCACAAAACCCACACTATTGCCTTCTCAGACTGTGTGTGTGTGTGTGTGTGTGTGTGTGTGTGTGTGTGTTTCCTGCATCTATAGACTGGAATGAGAGTCCTGGAGAAGGAGCCACAGTAGGAATGGTCATTCAGCCTTCAGGCTGCTGCTTCCCTTTGGTCTGGAAGCTTCCCAGAGAAGAATCAAGGCAAAGTAGGCAGTGAGATAGCAGGACCAGAATTTGGAGCAGAAGAAACAAAGGGAAATTTTTTTTTTTTTAATCATGAGCAAAGGCTCAGGGAGCTGGAAATATCCAGGGGCAATTTAAAGGGGGTGTTTTTAAAGAACCTTAAAGAAGCTTGTGCTAATAGTTTGCACAGAGAAAACAAAATCTCTTTGTGTAATCTCATTATGTGGTCACAGGTAGGTGAGGCCAAAAATACAGGTTCCTTACCTTTTTGGGCGACAAAAGGACTAAATGGCAACATACATGAAGGGCTAGCACAGGGCCTGGCTGGGTCTCAGGAATGACTCAATAAATGTGTCTCACTCCTCACGCCTTTCCTAGTACTAGCTAATTAGAAGGTCCCTAGCCTGATTTTTCATTGCTAATGTTTGCCTTCCAGGATCCCATACTGCCTGCTTCTATCAAGAAGCTAAACCAATATTTCCAACCCATCAACACTTAAACACGAGGCCAATTTGTCCAATACACTGTCTATTTATTTTCCAGGCTGCAATCTTTATGATGCATATTCCTGAGGCAGTTAATTTGCTCTTGAATACATCTCTTTGTGTACTGGTTACCCATTTCATTAGCTGCGATATTGAGACTGGCTGGGACATGTGGGGGATTTTTCACTGAGTGAAAGAAGGTTTTTAATAAGCCCCATCATCGCTGGCTTTATGGTGCCATTTGATGAGCAACAAATGTATTCATTTGGCAGCTGCATTCCTTAATCAGGTATTCACTGGGTAACAGTATATATAAATATGGAGAAACACAGAATTTAGGGAGCTGAGTGCAGTCATTTTCCACAGGGATTGGAGCATTGTCTGTATTCACCATCAGTTTGCAGGCAAGAGCCTCTCCTTGCTGTGCATGGAATTCTGTCTATAAGCACGCCCTGCTCAGATCTAACTCACTGCCACCTATCAAGGGCCCTATTCCTCCAAGGGGCCAGATCCTCCAGAAGACACTTGTCCCCTCTCCCACATCAAATAAGTCCCCAGCATTTGGGCTTCTTTGACCAATGGTACTAAACCTTTCCTGTGGCTCCCACTTTACTTGTGCTCAAAATGCCCCCAAATTGGGGCATCTGGGTGGCTCAGTCGGTTAAGCATCTGCCCTCAGCTCAGGTCATGATCCCAGGGTCTTGGGACCAAGTTCAGCAGGGAGTCTGCTTCTCTCACTCCCTCTCCCTCTGCCCCTCTCCCCTCACTTGTGCCCTCACTCTCTCTCAAATAAATAAATAAAATCTTTTAAAAAAATGCCCCCAGATTTAAAAATTTCCAAAGTGTGTTAGCTCTTTTTTTAAATAGCTTTACTGAGGCATAATTGACAAATTAAAATTGTATATATTTAAGGTGTACAACATGATGTGTTGATATATGTATACGTTGTGAAACAGCCACCACAATCAAGCTAATTCGCATACCCATCACTTCACAGGGTTACCATTTTCTTCTCTTTTGTGTATGGTGAGACCACTGAAGACCTACTTAAAAATTTCAAGTACACAATATCATGTAGCCACACTGTTGTACATTAGATCTCCAGAACTTACTCATCCTGCGTGACTGAACTCTGTACCCTTTGACCAACATCTCCCCATTTCCCCCTTTCCCCACTCTTGGCAACCACCATTCTACTTTTTACTTCTAAGAGTTTGGCTATTTTATATTCCACATATAAATGAGATCATACAATATTTGTCTTTCTCTGTCTTGCTCATTTCACTTAGCATAACATCCTCCAGGTTCATCCATGTTGTCAAAAATGGCAGGATTTCCTTCCTTTTTAAGGCTGAATACATACATATATATGTGTGTGTGTGTGTATGCATACATACACACACTACTGATATATACAAATGTATAGATATAGATAGATAGATAGATATCTCACATCTTCTTTATCCATTCAGCCTTTGGCAGACATTAGATTGTTTCCATATCTTGGCTACTGTGAATAATAATGCAATGAACCTGGAAGTGCAGATACCTCTTCGAGATCCTGATTTCAGTTCCTTTGGATATATACCCAGAAGTGGGATTGCTCGATCATATGTTAGTTCTATTTATATTAAAAAAAAATTTTTTTGAGGAACCTCCCTACTATTTTCCACAGTGGCTGCACCAATTTACATTCCCACCAACAGTATACAAGGTTCCCTTTCTTCCACATCCTTGTCAACACTTGTTATTTCTTATCTTTTGATAAGAGCCATGCTAACAGGTGTGAGGTATATTTCTAGGAATTTCTTTTGCTTTGCTTGGGGCTGTGATAGAGGCCACTGGGTCACTCAGGAGGCTGAAGATCAGAATGTGTATGTGTTGGGCGCCCCTATTGATAAGGAGGGTGCAATAGGCCCAGTTAGACTGTCGGGCTAGGAACAGGACCCCCATCTGATTACTGCTGTGTGCGTGACACCGAGAAGAGTGCCTGGCCCGTCTGCATTGTCAGCATAGGTTAAGGAAAGGATTAATCAATGAAGGGCCTGTTCTGTGTCCAGTTACTTCTAGACTGTAAGTGAAAACTCCCAGATATGCCAACGGAAGATGCCTTAGCAACTAGCAGACTTCCCTCCCCCTATTCAGGCCAACAGTGGCCTTCCTGAGACAATGCCTTCACTCTGTGAACCCTGAGGGGAAAAGAGGGGTAGAGAAAGGAGAATGGAGGAAACCTACCTGAGTTGCTGGCAGCCATGAATAAGGAAAACCAATCTCAGCTTGGAAGGGGGAAGGTTTGTAAGGACTTGGCCAGGATTATAATGAAAAGGAGGAATTGCATTAAATGTTGTGGAGATAACACAGATTTTTTTTTTCTTGTATCTCGAACTGCCTGAACCTCTCCTTATAGTCACGGTGTCAAAACAGACTCTGGATCAGGGACAGGCAGGCTAGGATCTCTAACACATAGGGAGCTAGGAGGCCCAAGGTGAGGCCTAAGGGCTACAGTGAGCTCAGGTGTGGCTAGTCTTGTGCAGAAGGCAGGGCACCTGGACCAGAGGGCGGGCAACAGGGGGTAGGACGTGACAGCAGCGCTGGGATTCTAGTGTGTGGTCCTTGCTTCAAGGATCAGGAAGGTAGGAATCAGGAGATATCTCCGCAGACCGATAGACTAACAGCTCGTGTCTTCCAAGGAACCTGCCCTGATATCCTCTCCAGAAACGAGTGCCCCTCACTGACCTCCACAAACCCTCCACTTCACTCTACTTCACACCTGACAGCTTTCCCAGCTGCCTCAACCTCTGAGACCTCCTCACCGGCAGGAACCACATCTCAAGGAATGGGCAAAATAAAATGAAAAGGGAAGAGCCTGCCATTCAGGTCACCTGTTTCGGGAGGGGGGAAAAGATCACTCTGGAACCAAAAGACAGACTAGAGTTGTGCTACTTGAAGCTGTGCTATTCCAAAGCCCAGCAGCATGGGCACTGCCTGGAGCTGTTACAAGGAGCATCTTGGGCTCTGCCCAGAGCTCCTGAATCAGAGTCTGTGTACAAACAAGATCCCCAGGTGACTTAGATTGCATTATAATTTGAGAAGCAATGGGCTAAAGAGTTGAACTTGGGTCTTTGGGACTCTAAATTCATACCTCTCTGAACTCCCACATTTCCATGTTGCTTTTAAAGTCATACTGATAAATGATATCTATTGTCTAATATCATTTCTTTGTGCTCCCCCTGAATTGATGTGAACAAGGGAGGAAGAGAGTATTATGAAAGAAAAGGGAAGTCATTAACAGAGTGCCTACTCTAAGCCAATCACAATGTTGGCGGCTGCCACATGCATTCTCTTATTAAATCACCAAAGCGAGCACAGAAGTCATAAGAATCATGGGTACCATTTTCCTGATGGAGTGAAATTGAGAATGGTTGAGCAACTTTACCAAGTTCACACAATTTGGACTTGTTTTGCTGCTCAAGAAGAAGAGACCTCATGCTAACTCAAGCAAAGAGGGGTTATTGTAAAGAAAGTAGATTACCCAGCATGTTAGGATAGGAAACACACCAAAACCAAATCTTATGGACAACAGTTGAGAGCCAGAGTATCTGTCTTTGTTTCTTGGGAATCCATCTTGCCCTTCAGATGGGGATTCTTGTGCAAGTGACTTGCTGAGGTGGCTCTCAGGAGATAAAGAGAGAAGGAAACAGGACAACAAAGTGGAAAGAAGAAAATTAAAGAAGGATGTCATCTTAGGTGGAGACCAGCTTCAGCCTGATCTCCCAGGGAGCTCAAGAGCACAAAGTTGGTTCCCTTTTGAGTAAAGAAGCTGGCTTTTTTGATCCCATGTGAGTCAGTCATTGGCAGCTGGTGGCTGGCGGGGGGAACTAACCAACATGGCTGGGAAGCCATTATGTCAAGGGTTTCTCTGGAGAAGGAAAAACTATGAGGTATTAGCAGCGAACACTCACAGGAGCTTGAGAGATGGGGTGCCC
Organism: Halichoerus grypus; assembly: GCF_964656455.1. NCBI lineage: Eukaryota > Metazoa > Chordata > Mammalia > Carnivora > Phocidae > Halichoerus > Halichoerus grypus. The sequence continues at coordinate 122,540,946 of NC_135721.1, forward strand.
GCCCAATGTAAAGAAGCACCAACTCCGTGTGTGTGTGTGTGTGTGTGCACACGCGCACATGCGCGCAGGTGTGCTTCCCTGTCTTGGGGACAACCTCTACTCTAGTATGAGGCATCTTTGTATTTCTCTTTTCTCTGTTCCATTCTCTCTGTCTCTGAAAGCATTCCCCCATTTGCCAACACTTGTCCTCCACTGCCTTCTAACTCTGATGCGTACATGACCTAAAAGGACCATTCCAACCCAACAATGCCTTTCGACCAGAGGTTCCAGTTCCCATCCTCACTGCTCAAGCCTCTTAGCCAAATGTCTGAGAGTGAAATCTGATTGGCCATCCATGTCATGGATGGGGTGCCCTTATAAGTCATATGTCCACCCCAGCCCAATCAGCTGAGGCCTGGAATGACATAACCAAATGTGATCAAGAAAACTGGGGGATGAGCCTGTTCTTCTCAGAAAAGTAATAGATGAAACAGGCAGCAATGAAAATTTCTACTGCCCATTAGCTAGAATCCAAGTTCACACTTCTCTGACTCCAAAGTTTATAGTCCTGACACATTATTTCCTTTTCATAATGTAGCTGTTCAGAGCACAACTCCACCCAGCTTCAAATCCAAGCTCTACCACTTGCTAATCATGACATCTTAGGCAAGTTATATAACTTCTCTGTGCCTCTATTTCCTCATCTGGGAGGTAATAATAGGTTGTTAGGAGGATTAAATGAGTTAATATTTGTAAAATGCTCAGAGTAATGTCTGGCACATCATAAGCATAACAGTAGTGGTTGCTAAAGAAATGAATATAATAAATGAATTTTTCAAACTCTTAGAAGGAGGGAGAAGGAGCTGAACAAGAGTGGCTCTGTAGGGTAGAAGCTGGCCAGCACTGCAGAGATTGTCGGCACATTGACATGTCTGGGATAGAGCCCTGGGAGACAGACAGGAATGTCACCATCGTGGCTCAGACAAGAAAGACTTTGCTGTCCCCTTTCCAGGAAATCAGTGCCATGGTAACTGGAGATGGCCTGGGGCAGGATGACATGTCAAAGCTCACAAAGATCCTGGCGATAATAATGACCAGTATTTCCTATGTCCCGCTCTAGATGCTAGAGGTGCTTGTTCCAGACTGAATTTGTCCTCCCCTCCAAAACTCATATGTAAAATTCCTAAGCCCCCACTACCTTAGAATGTGACCTTATTTGGAGATAGCATCTTCACAGAAGTAATCCAGTGAGATGAAGTCTTTCAGGTGGGTCTCAACCCAACAGGACTGGTGTCCTTCTAAGAAGGGGACATCTGGACACAGACAGGCACAGAGGGAAGACAATCAGAAGAGCCACAGAGAGAAGGCAGGCATCTCCACGCCAAGGGAGAGAGACCTGGAACAGATTTTCCCTCACGGCCTCAGAAGGAACCAACCCTGCCAACACCTTGATCTCAGGCTTCCAGCTCCCAGAGCTGTGAGACATGGTGATGTTTAAGCCACCCAGGCTGTGGTACTTAGGGCAGCCCCGGCAAACTAATTCAGTGTCTTCATCTGCACTAGACACACGCTAGGCACTTCCTCAGCCTCAGCTCAATTAATCATCTTATCCATCCTGTGAGGTAGAGGTTGTACTGTCCTGCTTTACAGGTAAGGAAACTGAAGCATGGGGCAGGTAGGTACTCTGTCTGCAATCACATAGCTAGTAAAAGGCAGGGCTGGACCTTAAACTCCTGTCAGACTGAACAATGCCTGGCACATAGGAGGCCCTTTCTGGTTTTTGTGGAGTCTTGAGACATGGTCATTAGACCAAAGGCCAAGCTGACAACTAATCCAACAAAGCTTTGAGGAGGAGTCAGGACTGTCCCCACTCTGGGGAAGATCAGGCATGAAGCCAGAGAGGGAGAAGTGGTCTTGCCTAAACCCCTCACATCTCAGGCTTCAGGAAGCAGGAGGACCGTGAAGCCTCCTAGCACTTCCTACTTCCTGGTTCCTGCCCCATCCTCCAGAGCCATTCTTTGTTGAACAGCCCCTTTCTTGCCCATCTCTGTGCAAGAGCCCCTGCTTCCTGAGAACCAGAGAAGTGCTCTTAATTATCCCCCTGAAGAAGGCCATGTTGGAGGCTGGCTGTATTCCTGGCAGAAAGCTGCCCGCATCACACTAAAATAAACTCACTGACAACCCACTCTGGGCTTTCCTATGTGAGGCATAGAATAGACAATGCCATCCCTCCGCCTGCGAAATGAGAAATCCACCAACAAAGAGGCCCAGCAGAGGGGAGTCAGAGAAGAAAGGAGAGGTGGCTGCAGACACAAAACACACGCTGCTTTGTCTCCTAAATTACTTCTTTTAATGTATATATGGTGAGTTTTTCTGATGGGGGGGAGTTAATTTGTAGAAAATTAGAGAACACAATAAAAGCACAAAGAAGAAAATTTAAATCATCTACAATCCCAGCTCTCAAAGATAACCACTGTTTATGTAGGGGAAAAAAAGAATTGTTTGTATGGGTACACTGATCCTGTTTTGTTCCCTGCTTTTCTCATTTTGTATGTTGTAAAAATCTTTTCTGTGCTGAGCCAAAGGGTGCTATGTGTTCTCCAATACCCACTCTCTCATTCTCTCTTTATGAACAGAATCCTCCAAACTTTTTTTTTTAGGTTTATTTTTATTTAAGGAATCTTACACCCAACATGGGGCTCAAACTCATGACCCCGAGATCAAGAGTTGCATGCTCCTCCAACTGAGCCAGTCAGGCGCTCCCTTTTTTTTCCTCCAAAGTTTTTAATGATTGTCAGTATTTTTTTAAGTTTTTATTTTTTATTTGACAGAGAGAGAGAGAGCATAAGCGGGGGGAGTGGGAGAGGGAGAAGCAGGCTCCCTGCTGAGCAGGGAGCCCGACATAGAGCTCAATCCCAGGACCCTGGGATCATGACCTGAGCCAAAAGCAGATGCTTAACCGACTGAGCTACCCAGGCATCCCTGATTGTAATTATTTTTAAACTACATTTCCCAGACTCCCTTGCAGCTAGATGTAGCCATGTGACTGAGTTCTAGCCAATGGAAGGGATGCATATACTACCCCCAAATGTTGCACTGAAAGGGGCGTACCTTCAATTGCTCTCTTTTGTCACTTTCAGCTACTTCTCAGAGAATGGGGATGAAGTGTGGACTGCCTTGGACCACGTTCTACAGATGGCAGAGCAACAAGATAGAAGGAACCTGGGTCCCTTAGTGACCTCACAGAGCAGAGCCACTGCAAGACCTGGACTAACCATCTCCAGACCACTACATGAGGGAGAAACTTCCATCTTATTTAATTCATTATTAATTTGGGTCTGAATCTATATGCTAGCGCATGTCTCTAGATCTTCCTCCACAGCATTGTTTAAATGGCTGCATGTTTTTCTACCATATGAATGTTCAGCATCAAAATTTATTGAATTAAAAAAAAGTTACTGAATTGAACTAATTATAAATTGTTGGTCATTCATGTTGCTTTCAAACTTTTCTTCGTATTAAATACCACTGCAATAAACATCCTTGTACAAAATATCCTTTGGGTATATTACTGATTATTTCTTAGGACACAGTTATAGAGGCAGAACTCCTAGGTCAAATAATACAAACTTAAAAAAAAAAAAAAAAACACTTTCAGCTCCTTGTGTTCTGTAGGAAGGTAACTTGATTGAACTTCTACCTGAACTTCCTCTTACACAAATCTTTACTTACACAGATCTGCAAGATTCACCCCATAGCTACTTTTAGTTTTATCACCCTCTCCCTCCAATTTATATAGGAAGGAGTATAATTGGTCACACAAGCTCTGGAGTCAGATTTCCTGGGTTCATGTGTGTATAACCTTGGGAGAATTACTTAATTTCTCTATATTCAGGTTCCTCGTTTTTAAAATAGAGTTTCTAAAAGTACCCACCTCGTGAAGATATATGAGAATTAAATGAATTAATATGGGTAGAGCATTTAATGCCTGCCATATAGGAAGTGGTCACTAACCATTAGCTATTATTATTTTCATTCTTTCTAGAGTTCTTTATGACATTTTCTTTTCAATTTAAAGATGTATCTAGGGGCTCCTGGGTGGCTTAGTCAGTTGAGCATCTGACTCTTGATTTCAGCTCAGGTCATGATCTCAGGGTCGTGGGATCAAACCCTGCATCGGGCTTTGCACTCAGCTCAGAGTCTGCTTGTCCTTCTTCCCCTACTCTCACTCGTTCTCTCTCTGTGTGTGTCTCTCTCTCAAATAAATAAATAAAATCTTTTTAAAGAAGTATATTTAGATTTATGCTAGGTTTAAACTTTCAATTCCTACTGCCCACCATTGATAGCCTGAATTTTCCATTCTTAAAGTGTTTGCTTCATACCTTGATATTTTGAAATGAATTTTCCAGCCTTTTTTCCCCAGAAAAGAAATATACAAGTGGTATAATCTCTGTTTCTGCATACCTAACAATATTTTTAAATTGTCATCCAATATAAATGACCTCTTGCCTGGGCACAGAATTTTGGGGTAACTTCCTTCAAAGCTTTGACTGATTCTTTTCTCCTGCATGTAATGCTGTGAAGAAATTTGCAGTCAAGTCAGTCTGATTTTTCTCCCTTTGTTTCTTTTTAAAATGTTTACCTTCAAGTATGCTTGTAAGATTGTTTCTTTATCCTTGAAATTTAAAATCTTTCCTGGCAGTGACTATGGGATGGCTTCTTTTTCTTATTTATATTGGAAAGCTTTCTATCTGTAGATTTAAATCTCCCTTTAGCTCAGTGGAGTTTTCTATAACTGCACCTTTAGATACTGCTGTTATTGTGTGTCTTGCTGAAAAATAACAACGTTCCATGTTTCAAATCTCTCTTACATACCCTCCATATCCTTCATAGGCCCTCTGATCACTTTTAGCTCCTTGTGTTCTGGGAGACTTCCCAGCCTCAAGGTTCATTGATTCCCTCTCCTAAATATTTCTTAAATCTGTCTACCTCTGTCCATCCCAACTACTCCCACACTATCAGATATCCCTGCTTCTAGTCCTGTACCTCTACAATTCATTCTCTAAGGAGCAGGGGGAAAACAAAAACAAACAAACAAACAAACAAAAACACACCAGCATGTCTTTTAAAATATAAGTTAAGTCATTCTTCTCTCTGGTTGTAACATCCTTCAGTGGATTGCACTTAGAATAAAATTCAGCCACCTCATGGCCTCCAACACACTGCATGCTTTGGCCGTGTGGATCCTATGAGTTGTCCACCAGCCTACCCAACTCTGTCCTGTTGGGGCTGACAGCATTCTAGGATGGCACTTGGAGTGCTGGCAGATGCTAAGAAGGTGGAGCTTCTCTTATGGAATATGCCCAAGGCACAGCTATCGGGATGAGGATAAGAAGTGGTGAAGATGCAGGAAGTGAGAACACATGGAGGAATAAGTAGTCAGTTTTGAAGGGCCAATATATCCTAGGTTCTAAAAATGTTTTAGAACCAGGAACATAATAAACAGCATGTTTATTGAGCACCTACTATAGGAAAATACTGTTCTCTCTATATATAGCCCATTTAATTTTTGCATCTTTATTAATTATTCCTTGTTTTGATACAGAAACAGAAGCTCTGAGGGGCACCTGGGTGACTCAGCCAGTTAAGCAGCCAACTCTTGATCTCAACTCAGGTCTCGATCTCAGGGTCCTGAGTTCAAGCCCTGCATTGGACTCCACACTGGGCATGGAGTCTACTTTTAAAAATTCATTGATTAATTAAAAAGAAACAGAGGCTCTGAGAAGGTAAATAACTTGTTCGAGATCCCATGGCTAATAAAACACGAGACAAAGATAAAATTCAGCTCTGCATGATTTCAAAGTTTCTGATCTTTCCCTATATCTTATGGCCTCCCTCTAAAAGATATGTTCCAACATAGCCTCTGGGGATGGAGCCATGTGGAAGTGGAAGGCTTTAATAGGTCCTTGGTAACCATCTCCTTGCTCTGCTCCAGAGATCATCAATCCTTATATTCGACTAGGCTAAGTTTGGCTGAAGTAATAAAATAGACCTCAATATGTGTCAATCCTGGCTGAAGGATAGCCTTTTCCCTTGTTTCTTCCTACGGATCCACCATGCTTGTCACCATGTGTCCACCTAGCAGGAGGCCCTTTGTCATCTGTTCTTCATGATCCTTGGAGATGGTAAAGCCAAGAGATGAAAGGAGCCTGGATTCCTCAGTCATCACATGCAATCTCATCTATCAAACGCCCAAGTGCTCTATGTCATAAGCAAAAAACAAAACTTTTATTGTTGAAAAGCCACTGAGATTTTGGAGTTGTTTGTTATAGCAACCAGCATTAATTACACTGACTAATACAAGTAATATCCCAAGTTAAAAAACTGAGGCTCCAAGAACCATGGTTTATATTCAGGTCTGCCTCATAGCAAGTGTAGGACTTCTGCCCCCATGGCACCGGCCACTGGTGACGTGGAGCTGGTCCTGGCTCAGGTTCCAGCTCTCTGTGGAACTCCAAGAAAGTCACTTCTCCTCTCTGGGCCTCAGTTTTGCCATCTGAAGAATGAAGGCTTCGTCCTGGATGGTAGCATGGGGCACTTTTAAGGCAAGTCTTCTTGTTGCCCACAGCCCAAATGCATCATTCCACAGGGACTCTATGTAGAGTCACCACCCACAGTTTTTGGGTTCATTGCAAGAGGAGGGTCAGAACTTTTTATTTTCCAGAAGAGTTATTCCAGCTGATTATGTAATCATCTACATTTAGAATGCCTTTACAGTAACCATGGCAACCATGGCATATGTGTATGTTTCAAACTTTGTTCCAAATCTGCTGATGAGGATAAAGAAATGGCTCTCCGTGTGGACCTTACAGGACCGAGCTGGTTCTGCTCCCTCCTCTGTGGGGCTTAGCTTGGCTGCCGGCCATGAGGAGCCAAGACCAGGAAGGGAAGGGCTTTCCTAATGAAGGTGACCAATATCTGAACTGAATTTTGCCAGATGAACTGAGGTGTTCCATGCACAGAAGACAGATAGGGAACTCTGGTTGGAAGGTAGAGCATGTGCAAAGGCCTGGGGGAATGAAGTACTTTGCTGTGTCCAGGAAACAAGCAGATGGGTATTTCTCAGGTACATGTATGATGAGCAGACAGTGGCAGAGGCTGGGGAGGTAGACCATCAAGGAGTTTGTGTGCCAAGTTCAGGAACTTAGACATGATTCTCAACCCACCCCCCCACCCCCCCCCACATCACATGTAGACCTTTTGAACCAGCATCTCCCACGGTGGACCTAGCCACCCACATTTCTTAAGGCCTTTCCAACAGTATGGTGGTCCCTCAAAAAATTAAAAACAGAACTACCATGTGACCCAGCAATCCCACTTGTGGGTATGTATCCAAAACAATTGAAAGCAGGGTCTCAGAGAGGCATTTATACACCCATGCTCATAACAGCATTATTCACAACAGCAAAGAAGTAGAAGCCACCTAAGTGTCCACTAATAGATGGAAGGGTATCAAGACAACATGGTCTATACGTACAATGGAATATTATTCAGCCTTAAAAAGGAAGGAAATTCTGACACAGGCTCCAACAACGGCTGAACATGCCCATCTGGAGGATAGTATGTTGAGTAAAATAAGCCAGTCACAGAAACACAAATATGGTACGTTTCCACTTATATGAGGTACCTAAAGTAATCAGATTCACAGAGACAGAAAGCAGAAGGTGGCTCCTAGGGGCCCGGGGAGGGGGAATAGGGAGTTGTTTAATGGGCACAGTTTTGGTTTCTCAAGATGAGAAAGTTCTGTATTTATATTGCACAACAATGTAAATATAATTAACATTACTGAACTGTACACTTAAAAAAGGTTAAGATGGCAATATATGTTAAGAAAAAAAAAAGAAGAAGATAGCAGGAGGGGAAGAAAGAACGGGGGGAAATCGGAGGGGTAGATGAACCATGAGAGACGATGGACTCTGAAAAACAAACTGAGGGTTCTAGAGGGAAGGGGGGGAGGATGGGTTAGCCTGGTGATGGGTATTAAAGAGGGCACGTTCTGCATGGAGCACTGGGTGTTATGCACAAACAATGAATCATGGAACACTACATCTAAAACTAATGATGTAATGTATGGGGATTAACATAACAATAAAAAAATTTAAAAAAAAAAAGGTTAAGATGGTAAATTTTATGTGTTTTTACCACAGTTTTTAAAAATAAAAATTTTCCCAGTGTATCTGATAGCCCATTGTCAGGAGCCCTGGGGAGCCACTGAAGGATTATGATTACGGGTGTTATGAGATCAAATCTACGTTTCAGAAGGAGCAACCTGGCTAAAAACTGGAGGAGGGGGTCATGCAAGATAAAAACCGAAGGTGGGAGATATTTGGCCAAGAGAGACCAAAGTTCCGAACTGCGCTGGGAGTGAGGAGGAGAGCTGAGAGATACCTTGTTTAATCAGGTTTTATTATCCCCATTTTACAGGTGAGAAAATGAAGTGCAAAGGTATCTACCTTGCAGCAGGTCAAGTAGAGAGGATTCATTTCTAGGTAAGTCTGGTTCCAAGGGGTCAACTATACACAGTTCACTGCCCCCTTAGGGAGGCAGGAAGCTCCTCTCCTATCCAAGAAGCACATCAAAAGGTGTGTGTAGACTTCAGGAAAGACAGACTCTCTTGCTGCAAGAAATGGCTGAAAGACTTCGAGGCCATGCCACCAGGACTTAGGCCAGGCCCCAGATAGGGAATATAGCCCTGAAAGTCAAAGATGCTTGGGTCCAAAAGGCCTCTGGCTTCTGGAAGGCTGTTGCAAGCTTCAGGGACCACAGTTGCCCCTGATCTTGGCCAGAAGAGGGAACAAATGCCAAGAGGAACTCAGCCTCCTCCCAGGCCTCAAGGACATTTCACTCTCCCCTCCCACCTCAGGGCCTTTGCACCTGCTCTTCCTCTGCAGGGAAATTCCTTTTATCTCCCACTTTCTCACATCTGCTTAACCCTTATTCCTCCTTCAGATCTCAGTTTTAACTGCAAAGAAGCATTCTTTCACACACACACACACACACACACTTGCACACTAGATCAAGCCAGTGCTCCCCACGGTCCTTTCTCATAGTCCCCTGCACTTCTACCAACCTAGTCAGTCCCTCAGGAGAAACATATGGCACAGCCAGTCCGGGTAACCCAAGATTTTAAAGAGACCATGGTCAAGAGGAAGGGAAACACAGAGGCTCATGCAGTGCTCCAGAGCTAAGAACAGTGGAACATCATTAACACCCCTTGGCCTCATGGGGAGGAAGCTGTACCAGAATCTGAGAGCTGGGTGGAGAGATGTGCCATTCAGTAAGGACACAGCCAAGTCCCAGAGATCTAGGGGAATAAATACCCCATTTCCCTCCCTCTCTCCCTCTGGTCTCTGGTCAGACCGCCTTTGGCCCAGTCTCTAAAAGCAGAGAACAGAAAAGCCATTGATGCCGTCCACAGTGATCAGCCTCCAGGGCACAGAGGAGGGTAGAGGGAGGAAGGTAGAGTGTGGATCTGGAGAGGCAAACAGCATCCAGCACACCTGGTTCCACCTTATAATTAGGGGGATATGCAAGCCTGATTATTGAAAGCTTGGCACATTCCATCTTGAACTCCATGAGGGACTAGGTCACAACTTTATTACCAGCAGCAGAGCACATGCATATAGAAGACACCCACTAAATATTTACAGGATGTATGAATGAAAAAAGTTGAATGAATGAGTAAACTCCTCAATATGAAGAGCAGACACTCACAGAGGGAAGGCCTCAGGATCGCTCAGGACCAGCCATTCCCCTTCAGACCCAGAAAGCTGGGGAGGAATGGTCATCACTGAGCTGCAGACATGAAGATATGACCTTCAGCCCCTTGTCACCCAGCCTAGGTCAGCCCCATCCAAGGGCAGGGCCTGGAGTAGATCAGCTGCCCTAACATACTATATTCTCCCCCAACTGACTCAGACCTGGACCCCACTGTCCCAGACTCAGTGTGGGACTCCAAGGAACCCCAGTCCTACTTCCCACCAACTCATCTGGCAGGTCCTGTCCATCCCTCTACCATATCTGACCCCTGCATTGTCCAGCCTGACTGTCCTCAAGTCAACATGCCTCCCCTAATAGTGTGGTTAGGACAGACTGCCTGGGACTGCTACCACCTGCCCACCACTCAGTTCTGTGGCCAGATTATACCCCAACCCACCCCCAGGCCTTACCTAGCCCAGTCCCACTGTCTTCCCTTGTGGCTACTGCTAGCATCCCAGCATTTCAGATGGCAATTTCTGCATAACATTTAACCAATTAGAGTGGCTTGGGAGAGGAAGGCATCTGTAGGCTTTGATCGCAAGACAAGCTTCAAGCCAATAAGGTCTGGTTCTGCCTTCCTGTTATCTCCCTCTACATGGAGAAGGATACCAAGTCTGCCGTGTATGGATGTAAAAGTTGCTCACTGCACAAATGTGCCCAGCTGGATGGAACAGTGAGTGTTGAAATCCAGCCCATGCTCCACTGGCCAAGTTGTGCACCTAGCATGAGCTGGGTCTACCCAAAGTAAGGAGTGCCTATCTCTAATTTGAACAAAGATGCCTATGGGCCAGGGAGCCACCCTGAAACAGATCCTATACAAAATCTGGGCAAAAGAGCTTGTACTCAACACATGTGGGGCCTGGAATATTCTCTATATATCTCTGAATTTCAGGAAATCAGATGGCTTCAAGGCTAGTCCTTCCAGTGGAAATTCATTACACAAAAAAGACCTTCTGGAGTAACAAAAGATATCACTGCAATCACATTTATCAAAAAAAGCATGGCAATCAATGTCTCATGCACAGACTGTATTTCAAATGCCCTTAATCAATGGCTGTGCTAATTACACATTTATTGCAATTAATTTCATTTCAATTATGCCTTAATTACTAACCTTGAGTGAGATTGGGCAGCTCAGAGAATTCGTGTCACCACAGAGCTGGGACCCAGAGATAAGTTGCCATCGTCCTTCGATTGAAAGATGCTGCTCCGTTAAAAGTTGGTTTATTGGATCAAGGCCTTTTTTGGGGGAGGAGGGGTTGGTTTCTCCAGGGAGGCAATTCATAATGTGAGTCTGAAATTGAATACAGGAAAGCAAGCAGCTGTGCTTACTAATTAACTGGAGCTGGTTTTTAATTTGCTTCTTATTGATGCCTGTTCCTCACTGGTTCATTGGCTGTGGTCAGAGGATAAATGCCTTCAGAGTTCATGCTTCTGTGGTGTCCTCAGCCTCTGGCTCAGTCCCACTTGCTCCTTCTCTTCCCTCCAAAGGAGGGCTCCTTCTTACACCCTCCTCACATCTACAAGGCTCAACTCTGCATTCCTGGGGCAGGGTCCAAGGCTGGGGCCCCTTGGCATCAATGGCCTGCCCACTGACTCCCAAGAAGAACACCATTCCAACAACCCAGATGGGGGTGTTGGGAAGGAACTTGCCCTGTGGCAGAGCAAAAGCAGAACTCAGGCTCTGGAATCCCGCAGTCCTGGGTTCAAGTCTAGTTCTGATCATTCCTAGCTCTGTGGTCTTGAACAAACCACTTAATCTCCTGAGTCAAGTAAATGAAAAATGAAAGTGCCCAACACTTGGTAGGAGCTCGAAGTGTCAACTGCCTTCCACAATAAACCCCTCTCTGGGGCTTACAGCAAACTCACCTCTGGGACATTTCTTTGTTTCCAGGAGAGCAGATATTTCCACAAAACATCTTTTTGTAGCCAGCTCAGGAGAAGGAACTATAGAAATCTGCTAGTCCAGACCTTCATCTTAATGATGGGGAAACTGAGGCCAAGGAGGGGGAAGCTGGAGGTCACACTGTGAGTAGATGCCAGAATTAGACTAGAACTAAGTCACCTGATCCCCAGTCCTAGAACTTCCCTGCCACATGACAAGATAGCCTCTTTAGAAAGCCATTTGTCAGTAACTGGTAAAGACTGAAGACATAAATATCCTGTGTCTGTGCTCAAGGACAGAGATATAAAGATGTTTACTGCAGCTTTGTTTGTCATCAGAAACAAAAATATGGACAACCTAAATATCTCTCAGTAGAGAAACATAGAGGCAAAGTGTGATGGATTCACAGGCTGGAATACTACACGGCCGTTAAAACGTATGTACTTGATCTATGTCATTAGCATGGATGAATTTCTAAAACTAAATGTTTGAAATTTTTCAAGATTTTATTTATTCATTTGAGAGCGACAGCAGAAGCAGGGGGAGGGGCAGAGGGAGAGGAAGAAGGAGACTCCCCGCTGAGCAAGGAGCCTGATGTGGGGCTCGATCCCAGGACCCTGGGATCCTGACCTGAGCCAAAGGCAGATGCTTAACCAACGGAGTCACCCAGGTGCCCCCAATGTTTGAATTTTTAAATAAAGCTTCAAAATATTTACAGCATGGTATCACTTACGTTAATTTTTTAAATTCACAAAGGCAAAGAGAGAGATATTAAAACATGAGCAGGAAGAATATGTCAATTGAGGACAGGATCTACCTGGAGGACTGGAGAATAGGATTGAGGAGGGGCACAAAGGGGCACTTACAGCATTGTGCATAGCATTTTACTTATCTTTTTAAGAAATATTCAAAGCAGGGGCGCCTGGGTGGCTCAGTCAATTAAGCATCTGACTCTTGATTTCAGCTCAGGTTGTGATCTCAGGGTCATGAGATCAGGCCCCGCATTGGGCTCTGTGCTGGGCAAGGAGCCTGCTTGGGATTACTCTCTCTCTCCCTCTACCTCTGCCCCCCCACACTTGTGTGTGTGTATGTGTGCATGCTCTCTCTCTCTGTCTCTCAAAAAATATATATATATATATATTTCTGTCTCAGTTGGTTAACTGCCTGCCTTCAGCTCAGGTCATGATCCCAGAGTCCTGGGATCGAGTCCCACATCGGGCTCCCTGCTCAGTGGGGAGTCCACTTCTCCCTCTGTCCCTCCCCTCTGCTCATGCTCTCTCTCTCTCTCTCAAAATAAATAAATAAAAACCTTAAATATATATATATATATTTAAAGCAAATATGATTAAATGTTCATGTCTGTTAGTTTGAGGTGGTAGTTTCTTGGTTTTCTTCAGATTCCTCATTCTGTTTTAAATATTTCATCACTACACTGAGAAAATAAAATGATTAAGCTTTGATAATCGCCCTTTACTAAGAATGGAGGCACTGAACTTTGCAATGGTTGCAGGTTAATGCTTACGGCCACCAGAGACGGTAACCACACATCCCAGGTGGACAGGCTCCAAAAAGAACTTGTAAGACATCGAAGGTACTCAACAAATATTAAATGAATTGATTAATTAAAGAATTAAACTCTGGTACCTACTCAACAACGCATTTTCTCTCCTTTGCTTATAAAGGTTCACAGGAAAATCAAGGCAATGGGCAGAGTGAGACAGAGATCAGTGATGAGCTCATTGCAGTTACTTAGATTCTAGATGCTTGGAGATGGTAGATGGCAGCTGGAACTAGGGAGTGGTTGGTGGACATGGAGAGAAGCGGATAGATTTCAAAGATAATTAGGAGATGAAATTGGTAGGATGCACTGATGGAATATTTATGGGGTTGAGTTCCCTCTTGGACACAATGCATTTAAGGAACAACCCAACCTTCAAAGGGTAACAGGCACCTTCAGTTCCCCTCCAGTGCTGATGCCATCTCTTCCTGGGGCTCTAGGTGGTGGGCTCAGCCCTACACCAGGGCAGTGTACATTGGTTTGATGCCCCAGAGGGCTCCCTGCCTTCCATTTCCTGGGTTTTCAGGAAGCCTCCAGTGACTCAAATGTTAGTGTGCAGGCTGTCAGGTGGGCTTTGAGACAGCAAGTTGGCCTAAGCACAGAGAGGAAGGTCTCTCCCTCTCACCTTCGCATTGTCGAACTTCTGACAATTCAAGAGGTCCCGCTAACAACGTTCCCCAACCTCACCACTAGGCTTCCATCCTGACTGGGTCCCTAAGGGGATCCATGCTTAGAGCCTGTCTGTCACCTGCGGGACAGGGGCTGGTGCCAATACATAAAAACATTGAAAGGGTTCCTGGCCCCTGAGTTCCTGAGGAAACGCTCTGCTCTGACAGCATTGGAATGCATCCGACACTCAACGTCTGCCTTCATATCCCTTAAAAAGGAACACAGAGGAAAACCCTTCTGTGAGTGGAAGGTTCGACAGTGCCAGTGAAAATTATGTAAAAAAAAAAAATGATTAACATAATCAAAATCTTTGTGGGTCATGCTGGAAATGCCTTTTCTTAAAACATTAGTCTTGCTCTTGGGTCTCATCCATTCTTTTTCTGTCTTGAAAAGTGTGGAAATTTCGGCTTTGTCCAGATGGACTCACTGACTCTGGGTGGCTACAAATGGATTTCCCAAAGGCTGTGCACAGTTGGTTTTCTTTCAGCTTTTCTTAATTTTCATATATTTTTCTTCCATCCTTACCCTGGCATTGGGCCAGTGCTTTTGGGTTGAATAAATTTAAATGTCATTACTGATAATAGGAAAATCATGCCCACCTTTGAGCCATGCCACACAATATAGCTTTCCAGAGAGGGGATTATAGGCCATCAACCCCCCTCCCACTTATCCATAAATCCACCAGGCACCAGTACACCAAGTCCCAGTTCAAGTTGTGCACAGCTCCAGGGTGCCTCTAATTATCTCAATGACTCTTGCAAACTTCTCAAAAGTTTCTCAAAACGAATTGAATTTTCATTCAGTATCCAATTAAAATAAGTTCATATCATGCAAGACTTTGAAGCAGGGATTCTTCGCCTGGGTTCTAGGGGTCTATGGATAAAATTAAGTGATTTATGAACTTGGGCAGGAAAAAAATTAGTTTTTTTTCCCACTAACCTCTGACTGAAGTTTAATATTTTCTTCTATTAGGAATATAGGCAACAAGCCACAAGTAGTATTAGAAGGACCTGGGCTTTCACCAATTAAACCCATGGATTTTTTCACATCACCAAACAGCTGCTATATATTTCAGATATTTTGAAATATTTACATTCAACACTACTTTAAACTCCACTAGGTTGATAAAGTGCTGATAAAGAAGAACACTTTTCGGGCGCCTGGGTGGCTCAGATGGTTAAGCATCTGCCTTCGGCTCAGGTCGTGATCTCAGGGTCCTGGGATCGAGTCCCGCATCGGGCTCCCTGCTCCTTGGGAGCCTGCTTCTCCCTCTGCCTCTCTCTGTCTCTCTCTCTGTCTCTCATGAATAAATAAATAAAAAAATCTTTAAAAAAAAAAAAAAAAAAAAGAAGAACACT
Source organism: Halichoerus grypus (assembly GCF_964656455.1). Classification (NCBI taxonomy): domain Eukaryota; kingdom Metazoa; phylum Chordata; class Mammalia; order Carnivora; family Phocidae; genus Halichoerus; species Halichoerus grypus. Next base: position 122,556,214 of record NC_135721.1, read on the forward strand.
TTTCACAAAATAGTTTCCTTAATATTTAGATAACTATCTTTCTTTTTTTCTTTTTTTTTTAAATAGGCTCCACACCCAGTGTGGAGCTAAATGCGGGGCTTAAATTTACAGCCCTGAGATCATGACCCGAGCTGAGATCAAGAGTCAGACACTTAACTGACTGAGCCACCCAGGCGCCCCTAGATAACTGTCTTTCAATATAATTGGTTTCCTTTGGAATCCTGTGTATTTGTTATGCATTTAAAACCTTTTTACTGAGCAGAGGTCCATAAGTCTCACCTGACTGTTGGTGGGGAGGGGTCCATAGAGAAGAACACGTCTAGGAACTCTGCTTTAGAGGAGGAGAATAAGGAGCAGGAGGGGAAAAGTTTAACAACCATGGATGGAGAAGCTGTTAATATGCCATCTTTTCCTAAGCTTGTCCAAAGGAAAAGACATCCAAGGATCAAAGAAACAAGATTCCACCTCTCTTCTACCCCTCTTCCTAAACAACACTTCTCAAACTTTAATCTCATGTGGTAAAGAATTTAGCTTTGCCCAAGGAGAGATCCTGGGCTTTGTTCCTGGCTCCTAGAAGATAACCTCCAAATCCTTAAAATTTTCTGGGAGATAGAAGTGAGAATTTGGGGGTGGTTTGTTATGCAGCAATGGCTGACTGATATACCTCTGGATACTAGTGCATACCCCACTTGACTGAACTTCCTGTGTCTCTATCTTCTCTAAATCAGTTCCCCAAAACCCAGCCCATGTCAAAAGAAAACCTTGGGCCAGTTCCCAGCCCTCCCCTCTCCACCTTCCCTGTTTCTGTTTTGATTCTCATTAGCTGTGTGATCTTGGGAAAAATATTTAACTCTTCTGAGCTTCACTTCTGTAGGGTTGTTGGGAATGTTAGGAACACAAACACACCTTCAAGCTTATAAACTCTCTACAACAATTCTCAGCATGTGGAGGATGTTCAGCAAATGGTAATGGATCAGCCATTCCAGATAGATTCCTGAGAACTAGTATGAGCATCACTCCACTGAGGTGCTACAGAATGAGCCAAAGCCAAGAGGGATGGATGAAGAATATACAGGGATCTGATTGGATTGACGGATGGACGGATGGATGGATGGAGGAAGGGATAAATGAGGATGTCTGTACCTTTGGAAGGGTATGTAAACAGATGGCTGAATCATTTATGGATGGAGAATGGAGCCCCTCGTCTCTCCAACTACCTCACACTTGCTTCTTTTCCTCTCCCCTCTAGCTCCCACTCATTCCTCTCCTTCACAATCAACTCCTGGGTTTATTTTAAGTGTCCTATTGAACAAATCACAAAACCTAAATTGGCCAGTTGAGGGTTTCTAGCATTCTAATTGTGAAGCATGCTTCTGAATGACTTAGGAGCTGAGGGGAGCTTGAAAAAAGCCCAAGATGCTGAGAGAAAATGAGAAACATGACATTTTGAAAAGGAAGCCAATTTTCTTTAACTAAAACTGTTGCCTCTGTAAACCATATTATAAATCCAATAAATTCACATAATGCTATGGTAAGTCCTTTACAAAAGAGAGAGGGGAGGGGAAAGGAAGAAAGAGGATAAAGGATAGGGAAAATGTTGCAGAGATTTCCAAAGCCTCCCTCCCTTTAAAAACAATTGCTTTGAACCTTATCATAGTTATTAAGAGTTAAACTACCTGGACTCAAATACAGGCTCCACCAATTCCCAGTGGTGTAACCTTGGGTAAATCACTTAGCCTCTCCATGCCTCGATTCCTTCACTTATAAAATGCAGATGATAATAATACCTGCTTCATTGGGTAGTTGTGAGGATTACAGAGAAAATATGGGTAAAGCTTTTAGAAATCCTCCAGGTATGTGGTAAGTTCAATGGCAAATGTGAGCAAATATTATTACTATTACTCCCACACACAATCACTAGGTAAAGAACACAGCAGCAGGCAGGATCTGGGTGACCTAGAGGCCCTTGGGAATTCAAATAAGTTTAGCACTGCTCTGAAGACTCTTATCCCCTACAGCTTCACATCCTGATATTCTCCGCCCTGAGTACCGCCCTCGACCATGATCTTGACACTGACTGCTCACAGGTCCAATCCCAAACATCATGTAACCCAAGTATGGAAGTGGGCCACTTGGTCCAGTCTCAATACAGCGTTCTATTGAAAGAAACAGTCCAGCAACCAAAAAGTAAGGTAAGGTACTTCAAATATTTACTCAGCCTCTCCAAGAATTTCAAAGGGAGACATGCGTCCGTAGTACATAACAAACATCTTTAAAACCTCCTCTTTACTGCTGCTTTCACTATCTCTCACATAGCATCTCCCGGAAACTCGCTCTCTCCTTCACTCACTCTCAACCTACAGACCATGAGGCTTTTCTATTTCTCGCCCCCTCCATATGTTCCCATATTAGCTCTTTACTGAGTCGACCACCTTAACCCTCTCACAGCTTTGGTGCCTTCTGTCCATTTCCTACTTTACCTGGATTCTAAACAACAAAGGTGAGCTCAGGAGCTGACCAAGCAGGCCAGAATTCTTCCCTGTAGAATCAGGGAAAGTTAAAAATACTGGTTCATAACTGTTGTCTCTGCTATACCAAGTTCTCTGATATCTCCCTGCCTTGGCTCAAGCTATTTCCTCTGCCCAGAATGCACGTCCCTTCTTTTGAGAGACTTTTGGTTGGACTGGCATCTGTGTTGTGAGAGCTGGTAGTGAGGAGGGGATGGAGAAAAAGGGATGTGAGGTCCAGTTTGGGCAGTCTGACTCACCTCCAGTCTGGTTTGGAAATGCAGAATGTGCTCCCATGTAGATTGGGTGACCACTGGCTGAGCACCAGGTCCAGGGGACATAATGGCTAGTAAAGAGTGGGACTAACTGACCCAAAAAACTTATGGCATTTAGGACAAAAGAGCCCCATGGTGGGGACAGGAAGGAGGGCTGGGAAGTAGGCCAGTGTTCACGCTAAATGTTCACAGCTATCAACTGCCACTCACTAGTCTCTGTGAAGCAAGAACCTCAGACTCAGAAGGTAGCACAAGATTCTCCAGACCAGCAGGTCCTGGTGGCATCTCTGTATCCTTACTTCCACCTCGCAATGTGGGCCACAGAACCCCTAGACCAGACCTTTGGAAAACCTCTAAGAAATCTCTTCTTACACAGCAGTTTACAGTTTTCAATATTATAGACTTTTTTTTTTTTTTTTTTTTTACCTTTGTCCACATGACCCCATGAGACCACCAGGGGCAGAATCACAGCTCTGACCATAGCTCCAGTGACTTTGAGCATGTCACCTCCCCTCTCTGAGGCTCAGTTTTCTTATCTGAAAAAAATGGGAGTGTATTAGTCACAATCCACTAAGCTTTGCTGCATAACAAACAAAGCTAAAAAAATCAATGCCTTTACACCACAAAAATTTATTTCTTGTCCATAATATCCAAGGTGAGCCTGTGAGGAGCTCTGCTCAACACAGTCACACAGACTGACAGAGTCTCCACCATCTTGTAGCAGAACCATCTGGAACATGGGCATCTATATTCATACGGCAAGGGAAGAACTAAATTACTACCTCAGAAGTGACACGTTTGACTCCCACTCATATTTTATTGGTCAGAACTAGTCACCTGGCTCTGCATAACTCCAAACGAGCCAAGAAATATAAGAAAACAAATGGAATCTTCGGTAAGCAATACCATCTCTGCCACAAGGTACAATAACAATCCCTCCCTCACATGGTGACCCACAGGATTAGATGAACAATTATATTTCAAAAGGACTTTTCACATATGTATTGTGCATCTTCTATCTGCTAGGCTGGATGCTAAGTGCCGAAAATACCCTCATGGAGTTTACAGTCCAATGCACGAGGCAGACAAAAATCAGATAATCACACCAATTAGAGTTTAATGAAGCACTGAGACAGATGCACTGAGAGAGGGATGCACAGTGATGTAACGGGGAGCCTGGAATCATCTGGGGGCCCAGGGAGTGTTCTCTGAGGTCATTCTTGAGGTAAGATCTGAAGAATGGGCAGCCATTACATAGACAAGCAGTTAAAGAGAAGGTGGTTCAAAGAGCATTGTTAGCAGACAAGAAACAGTATAGACAAAGGCCCAGTGGCAGGAAAACTCCAGCATGCTTGGAAGACTGAGAAAAAGCCCAAGAGGCCTGAGTCCTGAGACCAAAGGACAGGTTGGCATGAGAGGAAATCATGGAGTTCAACAGAGGCCAGACCTTGCAGGCTGGGACAAGGATTGATTTGTCCTCTATCACCAGATCAAAGTGTGGTAACAGTTATTATGGTCATCATTGCTACTTTGCAGAAGTAGAAACTGATGCCCAGAGAGGCAAGGCGACCCAGTGAGAGTCCCATGGCCATCAGAGGAAGAGCTAGAATCTTGATTCAAGTCTTAACTCAAGTGTGGCCTCCCCCAAAGGCCTCAGAGCAATTCAGGACTAAAATCCTTCTCAAGCATCATGAACAACACCAGTTCCCTCTGGGGCATATTCAACCTCCCAGTGTGGCATTGGCTGGGGCCTGGCCAGCCCCATGGATGGCAGCTAGGATGGCTGAGGCCAAGTTGGGGAAGAGACTACAGAGACCTCAGACACTTTCCTTCCATCTCAGCTGTGCTGTTGCTCTACCATGCGGCTTTGGGCAAGCAATTCTCCCTTTCCAGCCCTCAGTCCCTGATCTCTGAAATGAAAACATTGAGCCAGATGGTCTCTGAGGTCCCTTCCAGCAACAGGAGGCTTAGGTGTGTTTTCCAGCTGAGTAATGAAGGGGGAAAGTGAATAGGCTCCAAACCAGTCTTTATCTGGAGAACCGCAATTTGCCAAACAAGAAAATCAAAGGGAAATTGCAAAGATGATGAGGGATGAACCTTTTTTAGGAACAACAACCTAATCACAAGTCACTGCTAGAGAAGAAATGTCACAAAAACCTTGATTTGCAGTTTTAGGGAGCAGCGTGCCATGGGAGACAGGCAATTAACAACGTGAGAAGCTTCTCAGAGGCACAGATGAATCATGGAAGGCAATGTCTATAGGCTACAAAGGATGCCAGACAGCATGTGATCAAAATCCTAGTCTGATTCATAAAGTCCTTGTGGAGCTGTTCCACCAAGAAGCCAGTCTGAATCTTCCTGGACCACCCCTTGTAATGGGGAGCTTCATACTCACTCCCCTTTTGGACAGTGGCCAGCATAGTGCAATGCACATAGCAAGAGCTCAATACATAATTCTGAATGAGTGAGTGAGTGAGTGAGTGAATGGATGGATGGATGGATGGATGAATGAATGAATGAATGAATGAATGAAGAGCTCTGGTGCTGCTCTAATAACTCTCCTGATACTTTCACCCAGGAGTCCTGGTGCTACTCTCTGGAACATCCGTGGTCTCATGACTGCCTGTCTTAGGAAGGGATCCCCGAAAGCAGACCCTGATTCTGGAGGTGCTATTAGGAACCTCTAGTTGGAGAGTGGGGAATTGAGATAGGGAAAGGAAGGAAGCTAATATGGGACATTAATCAACAGGTTATCACTGTGGGGAATTTTTGCTTAATCCCTCCAGGGAACCTCTAGGAGATAGTAGAGATCTAGAGATGGTGTTGGTCAATACACTCGCCACGTGGAGCTACTGAGGACTTGAAATGTGGCTGGTCCAAAGTGAGATGTAGAGTAGTTATAAAATACACACCAGAGTTTGAAGACCTAGTATTAAAAAAAGTAAAATACCTCGTTAATGATTTTTATATCACTTATGGATCGAGATGACAATATTTTGGATATACCGGGTTAAAATACAGTACTAAAATTGATCTTTCCTGTTTCTGCTTGCCTTAAAAGAACATATGTGGCTCACATTTATGGTTCATATTGTATTTCTATTGTTCAATGCTGACGTGGAACATACCTTAGAGTTATTCCACCCAAGGGGTGAGGGAGCTAAAATTCTACCCACCAATTTCCATGCATCATTGGTTGAGTGCTGCTCCCAGGGGTGTAATTTTCCCAGCATTACAACCTGCCCCATGCACCAACAAGCTTCTGTAGGCAGCAAAAACCCTCAGGTGGAGTTGCAGGAACTTGCCATAGGAAGCCATCAGCATGCTCAAGAGTCTCCAGCGTAGGGGATGCGGGCAGAGGACCAGCAACCCCTGCTGTGCAGTGCCTTTCATCATAACTAATATACACCCCTAGGGAGCAACAAGCCAAGTTCCCTATCACACATTTATGACTCCCTCTTGCTCATTCATTCATAGAGAAAAGAAGCATCTGAACTACGGGGATGCTGGCACACCAAGCCAGCCCCCTCCCCACCGAGGTCTGATTTTATCAGTGCCTCTGAAGAGAAGAGAGGAGGAGGGCCTATGGATTGCTAATAGAGCTCATGAGGTACTCGACCTTGTACCCTGGATCAGGGAAGGAGCAGAAAACGACCTCAGAGGTGAGAGCAGGAAGGCTTGTCCCCAAATGGTGCTCTCCGACCCAGCCTAAGGGGAACCTGGTCGGAGCAACTCAAAGGCTTGATTGAATTAAACCGAGACACATTCCATTCTCCAGAGAGCCTAACATGACAGCTGTCAGGCATGGCTGGGGAGAGTATGCTTTAACCACCCTGTTGGTAGGGGAGATATTCCTGCCCCAGGGTTATGGGGATGGACGGCCAAATACACAATACTCGACCCTGGATGGATATGATGGACGGTAGTTTGCTGATCACATATACTCACAGCCCAGGTGCCTGTCACACCCGCTACATGGGCATTGTACTCTGGAGCAGAGTGAACCACCGAGGGCTGTGGGAGGCAGGCCTGTATTATCAACAGAGTGAGGATGTGATTGGCTTCTTTGAATAATTCCACGATCTGGCAGGGAACTGAAATCCGCTACTCAGGGATAAGCAGGGACTGCACCTGGTCCCCTTGATGAGGAGGGCTGTTCAGCAAGGCAACCTTACCTGTGGAAGCAGAGTGCAAATGGGAATTTGCCATCAGGCCAGGCAAAGCCTCCCAGATTCACCAGATGTAAAGACAGCACACCGCACTGTGCCTTAATTTTCGACCTTCTACCACAGAATGTACCCCAGGGATGACGATGGCAGTAGCCGCAAAACTCATCCAGTTAAGGAGCAGTAGCTCTGGTCTGAATCTCAGAACACTGCTCATTAATACTCAGTGCTGTCCACAGCTCGGAGCTGTGCTTCATTCAGCCTGAGGGGTGAGTGATGGAGACACCCAGTTATGTGCACATTGCTGACCCTCCCCCTACCCCCTAAATCACCCAGCCCCAGCCAGGTCAATATTTGACCCTCTATTTGAATCCCTCACTCTCCTTCCTATCCCCTGCATTTGACACAAACAGACATTAATACATCTGCCCTTTGGTCCTGGAAGAAAACAGACTCTGTAACCAAGACAATTAGTTTTGCCCTACAGCAGTGAACATGGAAGGAAGCTGGCTGCCAGTAATAAGGGTTCGACCTGGGACGCTCATTTCCAGACCCCCACCTCCCATCCTTCCGTCTTGTTTGCTCCCAGTGACCTCACTTAGCCAATCAGAGGGCCGTATTTGCTTTCTGCACTGGCCTTTCCCAACTTCTATAATCAATGCCTGGCTTGAGACACCAGCTAGAGTGAAGCCACAGAGATGAACTTTGTTCTGCTCTTAATGTAGCTCAGGCATCCAGCTGATAACGAGCTCAGAGCACTGCACCACAAAGCAATGATCCCCCGGAGGGCACATGCGAGACCCTATGTGGCGACGACTCTGCTTGGGTGGGAACTCCAAGCTGCTGGTGCTTGAAACCCACCCCACCCTCCCTCCTCCTAGCAGCATTCTGGATGGCAGGCCCCACCCGAGCCCTTGGGCCACTGTCCAGTGCTGATGGGGAGTGATGTCTGGGAGACATCATCTCACCCCTGAACCCCAAGCACCCGGAAGCATTGCTAGAGTATGACCAAACCCATGTTGTTTACCACAAGGCCCCTGCTGGTAGCCTTATTAAATCCAATTTCCATCAGAAACTAGCAGTTAAGTCAGAGCCGCTACTCTGGGCACCTGGGGACAATAACCCCACAGTCCAGAGGGGGATAAGAGAATCTATAAACAAGACACTAAAATTAGGATTCAAGGTCCTAGAGAAGCAAAGGATACTGCCAAAGCTTTGCCATGACTTATCCAGTGGGCAGGCAGCCTGCTGGGAACTTAAACCATGCTTTTGTCTCTGGGTTTTGGGCTTTTTCTGCCTCAGTCAGAAGTCACCTTCTCTTTGCTGGGCAGGTAGGAGGTGGGGGCGGTGCAGAGAGTGACCCCTCTGAGAAGGAGGAGAGGCCAGCTGGGGGGGCCTCCAGAGTAAGGGCCGCCAGAGACTGGGTGGCCCAAACAACAGAAATTGATTTCCTCCCATTTTGGAGACTAGGAGTCCAAGATCAAGGTGTCAGTAGGGTTGATTTCTGCTGAGGCCTCTCTCCTTTGCTTGCAGACAGCCTCCTTCTCTGGTGCATATCTGTGTCCTAATCTCATAAGGACCAGTCCTAGGGGATTAAGGCCCACCCCTATGACCTCATTTTTACCTTAATTACCACTCTAAAGGTCCTATTTCCAAATACAGTCACATTCTGAGGTCCTGGGTTTAGAACTCAGCATATAGGGTGCCTGGGTGGCTCAGTTGGTTAAGCGACTGCCCTCGGCTCAGGTCATGATCCTGGAGTCCCGGGATCAAGTCCCGCATCGGGCTCCCTGCTCTGCAGGGAGTCTGCTCCTCCCTCTGACCCTCCCCCCTCTCATGTGCTCTCTCTCTCATTCTCTCTCTCTCAAATAAATAAATAAAATCTTTAAAAAAAAAAAAAAAAGAACTCAGCATATAAATTGGGTGCAGGGGGTATAATTCAGCCCATAACTGACCCATTCCCTTTCAGAGTCAGCAAGGTCAGTGTGCCTCATATAGGGCAGGGTTTCATTTTCCTAGGAGACCAACAAGCCCCATTGTGGAGTAAAGAATCAGAAGAAAGGCCTCTGTATAAAATGGCCTAGAGAAGGAGGGGAAGCACCCCGAGAACGAGACTGGGTAGAGGAGAAGAGGAGGGGGCATTGGGATGGGGGTCACCAGGTCTTAACATGGATGTGAATATATTTCCTTGGCAGTGTGCCCAGGAAGGATGGACAGGCTATGAAGAAGCTTGCAAGATAACAGGGGATATTTAGCTTTAAGAAGAAGGGACAGGATCTCTGTCATCACCTCCCTGCAGAAGAGTAACCAGTGTGCCCCAGAGGAAACACTAGACCTGTGGGTATAAAGCAGAGAGAGGCATCTTTCAGGTGCAGGAAAATAAAAACATTGTAGGCACTGGAGTCTTGGAGTAATCTGTGAGCACAGGTAGCGACCTCCCCTCACTCAAAGTATTCCATTTGGGCTGGAAGATCATCAGGGCACTTAGAGAAGTTTTCCTGCAATTCTCAACTCCTGTGATGTATCAAATAAGAGACTTAGAACTACATAATTGAGCTCGCACCCTGCCCTTGTGGTCCTTCAGGCTTCTATAACACCAGCCTCTCTTTCCACACTAGGTGAATTTAGAGTAGCTAATGACACATAATTCTGGCATGGAATTCATGACATCCATCCAAAATGTCCAAGCTACCTATTATATATTCATAGTAGCTATTACTGTAATCAACAGATGTTCATACACATGCACATAAACACATGCACACACATACACACATGCACACACATACACACACACGATAGCAGGACAGTTTATCTAAAAAGTATAAAAGAACTTCTGAGCCCTATCAAGAAATTAAGTCTTTTGGAAGAATCTGGCTCTAGGTCTACTGGGTCAGAAATACGATATCACTCGAGAAGCGTGGGGCAGGCAGCATAATGCTCTCCCCTCCCCGTCCCCCAAATGATGTCTACATCCTAATCCCCAGCCTCGGTGAATATATATTTTCTATTGAGGTAGAATTCACAGAACATAAAATTAACCGTTTTACAGTATACCATTCAGTGGCATAGAGTGCATTCATGATCTTGTGTGCCCACCACCTCTATCTAGCTCCAAAACCATTTCATCATCCAAATGCAAACCCCATTCCCATCGAAGCACTCCTCATTCCCCACAGCCCCCAGCCCCACGCAAGCACTGATCTACTTTCTGTCTCTATGGATTTACCTCTTCTGGATGTTTCACAGGAGTGAAATCATGCAATGTGTGACCTTTTGTGTCTGGTTTTTTCTAGTTAGGGGAATGTTTTTGAGGTCCATCCGTTTTGGGGCACACATCAGCATTCCATTCCTTTATATGGCTGAATAATATTCCATCGTACTTAAATTTTGAATAAGAGCTTCTCTTTTTCACTTTGGAGTGGGCTCCAAAATTATGAAGCTGGTCTTAACTGACTCTGATTGGGGTGTGGGAGCTGGCCATGCTCAACGGGACTGCTGCCCACCTCCCCTCCCTCCCTGCACCCTCTGCCATGCAGCTGAAATATCTCTCTTGGGGGCAGCCTGACCATGCCTCTCCTTGTGTAAAATCCTCCCGTGACTGGGACTCATCCACCCCCAGCCCAGCTGTGTCTCAGCCCCTTGGCTGCAGGCTTCAGCTCTCTGAAGGGCCAGGCTCTTGTCACCCTCCACGTGTCCATCTGGGCTCCCTCTCCACCAGGAAGGCCCTCCCTCCGCTGCCCCCACTTCCTTCTCAAATTGATTCGAATACTGTAACTCCATGATTCTAAGGTCCTCGTGCTCAAAAATGAGGCAAATGTGGTGGAAGGGCCGTGAGATCAGTGGTGACAAAGCTACAATTTGCCTCAAGGCTGACCTTCCAGGAAGACAGGCTGAGAAACTGATGAGTCCATTTAAGCTTTCACACTGACACTTTTGGGGATCACAGAGCTTACTTATGAGGGAACTTATGTAACCAATGAGATATATTAGCACATTAAAGTATTCCTGCTCCAGCCCAGCTTAATGGCCAAGAAACTAATTGTCAGAAATTGGAAAGGCTCTGAAATAAAAATGGCACTTCATGTCATGTAGGGAACCTGGCCAAAGACGTCAGATTAAACGCAGGGATGCTGAGAGGATGCTTCCACAGACATCCAGCGAGCGTGTTTTGTTTTGTTTTTTTTCACTTTGGTCATTAGGTTTTCCACTTTCTCACATCCACCAGCACTGAACAGTAACCAGCACAAGTTTGATTCTACCTCCTTCCAAGAGCGGGGGGGGGGGGGGGCGGGGGACAGAGTGGAATCCCTAGGGTCCAGAGCTCATCCACCTGGCTTATCCTCCCAGCGGCCAGTGCCTCCATGGTCAGGGGCATCCGACACCAGAACCTCAACCACGAACAGGGGTGTCACAGGCCAGCCTTTGTAAGCTGGGTCCCCAGCTGTCAAGGCCAGCACCTGCCACCTCAGTCCTCTCTCTCTCCTCCCCTAGCCCTGGGTCACCACCCCCATGGTCTCATCCCGCCAGGGCAGCCCTCTCCTATCTTCAGTCTCTCCCCCTCCACAGATTTCTTCATGCCACCATTCAGACGTTCTCATCTCCCCATCCAGACAGAAGCCCCCTGCCTTGGCTCTGCCTTTCTCCAAGCCACCATGTCCTCTCGCCCCTTCCCCTACCGCCAATGGTCCACATCTGCTGCTCAGCCTTCCTGTCCTCCTCTAGGAACCCCAGCCTCCAGTCTCTGGTCGTGCATCCCTCCTCCACAGAAAGATCTTTCTGAAGCATAACAGAACTCAACACCCTTCACCTAAACCTTCCAGTAGCCTTTAATCCCCAAGAGGAGGCCACATCTTAAGCTGGGCATTCAAGGACCATTTTGGCCTGGCCCTATCCCCCTCATCTCTCATCCAGCACATGCCCTGCAGCACCTGCTCCTGCCTTTCTCAGGCTCCTCACCTGTTCATTCTCCCCAAACTGTATCTCTCCCCCATTCATGCACCCCTCGCCTATTTCCTGCCTTCTACTCCTTCAAGCCGTGGCTTCCCCATCTATAAAGGGATGGGTCTGGACCAGCTAGTCCCCGAGGTTCCTCCCTCCTGGTGCTAAAAGAAAAATGCAGCACACACACCACTTACCCTTTGTTTTGAATATCTAAGTGCTTTCCACGGAACACTCCGGAACAGCCAGCGAGGATCCCAGCAGAAGCAGCAGGCATTCTCTCTCTTTCACGCTTTTTTCCCTTCGCTACATTCAATGTATTTCACCATCTCATGAAAAAAAATAACCTGGTTTGATTCCCTAAGGAAAAAAATAGGAAGCTGAGAGCCAAATTAATGTCCACTCTCAGAAAATCAAAACAAAAAGTAGAGAGGGAACAAAACAAATCAAAATGTAGGAGACATCAGACCCACAGATCGACCAGATAACTTAGCTCCCAGCAGCTGGAGAGGGGACCCAAATAGGGCCAGAGTGATTGGGGAAGTTGAGGCAGGAAGAAAGGTTTGCCCAAGTTTCACTATTGGGATCCTGCTCACAGGTATCATGAATCACATATTTTTTAAAGCAACATTGACACCTGTCAGTTCAGTTCAGACATACAACCATTCCCTTCTTACTTAAGGGCAAGAGTTCACCTGCCAGTGGGGGGGGTTCTGATCCTCAAAATGTAAAGTGTGTAAGTCTTTATGTTTGGGAAAGTGGTCAGCTTATCTTTGTCTCTTGCTTGATCCTCAAAGCAGCACTGATGTATGTCTGGCCTTCGGGGGAGGAAGAAGGATAGGAAGGTGTGCCTTGGGATCACCAAGGACAGGGACCCCAGCTGTTACCTCTAGGTAGTGCGCTAGGGCTGGGCAATAAGGAAAGGGACTTTTACTTCTATCCTTTTGTCATATCTTAATTATTTGATTCTGTTTCAATCAACATATGTTGTAGCTGGCTTGGGCGTTTTGTTTTCTTTTGTTTTTTAGCATACCCAGGGATGACAGAAGTTTTATTCCCCTGGTTGTTCAAGAAAACAAACCGACCCTGGAAGGCCAAATTACCTGTTGGTCATTTCTAGTGTGTTAAACTGTCATCTATTTCATGGCCTGCAAACTATGGCACACAAGCAGAATCCAGCCTACCGTTTGTTTTTGTTAAGCCCACAGGCTTAGAATGCATGCATGCATCTATCTATCCATCCATCTATCTATCTCTCCATCTATCTATCTATTTATAAGTAGGCTCCACACTCAGTGTGGAGCCCAACACAGGGCTTGAACTCATGACCCTGAGATCAAGACCTGCGCCAAGATTGAGTTGGACACTCAACCAACTGAGCCACGCAGGTGTCCCACCACTTTTTATATTTTTTAATGACGTTTTTAAGTCAAAAGAAGACTAGTAACAGGTGAAAATTATCTAAAATTCAAATTTCGATGTTCACAAATAGTTTTATTGGAACACATCCATGCACATTTACTTGCATAATGCCTGTGGCTGTTTTTGCACTCCCACAGAAGTCTACATGGCCTGTGAAGCCAAACGGTGCTTCACAGAGTGTCAACCCCAGCTCGAGATTCCCACATCCTGCTGTTTCAAGAATTAAAGAGTTAAGATTATATTAGAAAATGAAATTTTAAAGATTTTATTTATTTATTTGAGACAGAGAGAATGAGAGAGAGCGAGCACGTGGGAGGGGGGAGGGTCAGAGGGAGAAGCAGGCTCCCTGCTCGGCAGGGAGCCCGATGCGGGACTCGATCCAGGGACTCCAGGATCATGACCTGAGCCGAAGGCAGTTGCTTAACCAACTGAGCCACCCAGGCGCCCCCTAGAAAATGAAATTTTAATCAAACATCTGTGGAACCTTGAGTATATTCTTAAGGAACACTATTTGAAAACATACTTAAGGATTTCATACAGTAATGTGGGCTTTTTAAAATCTTTTCCTCTTTAATTTTTTCGCTATGGAAAATTGTAAACATATTTAACAGTACACAGAAAATATAATGAGCCCCCATGTGCCCACCACCCAGATCAACAATTATCGATTTATGGCTGATCTGGTTTCCACTGTATCGCACCCACCTCTCCCTCTTGCATTATTTTGAAGCAAATCCCAAACAGTATATAATTTCATCTGTAAATATTATGTAGCATACACTGTTTTAAAATAAAATTTTATAACCGGGGAGACTGTGACAAGCTGCATGTAATAAGGAGTTTGCTAAGGAGTCATAAGCCTGTGGGGGAGGGAGGTGGGAGACACACTTTCTAATTGATTGAGAAATGCATGTCACTACCTCATCTTCCAACCAAACTCTGGCTGGGTGACAGTCACCAGCCATGAGGATAGGGCAGCCCCTCTTTCCCCCATCTACCGTGATCAAGGGAAATAAATTGGGTAGAGCTAGGGGCAAGGAAAGGGGGCTGCTTAATGTAATTCAACACTGCGAAGGAGACGGACACACTTTCAGCTTAATGAGTTTAGGGAAGCCATGTGAGGACTGGCAAAAGATGTACTGGGCAGTGGGTAATGTCTGGCTTCTCCTTCTCTTTAATAACAGGGTCCATAGGAAGAAAGGAGAAGCAAGCTGCCATCATGCAACCAGACCTTTTCTTCCATCTTCTTCCCCTCTGCCACCTCCAGAACCCCAAAGACATCCCCCCTCCAAATTCCCTACCCACGAAAGAACTAAGAAAGAGGAGAGCCATATAGGGAGGTTGGGAATGGAGAGGAGAAACAGAGGTGTGAGCAGGAAGGTTCCCAGAGGTCAGACCCAGCCGGTCAGTGTACCTGCATGCATGGGGACAAGTGAGCTGGATTAGGGATGTCATGCTTGACAGCTAGCTTTATATTTCAACTTGGCTTGGCCAGAGTACCCAGTTTATTCAGTCTATCACTAATCTAGATGTTGCTGTGGAGGTGTTTTGTAGATGTGGTTAACACCTACAACCAGGTGACTTTCAGTAAAGGAGATTGTCCTGATGTGAGTGGGCCTCATCTAATCAACTGAAAGGCCTTCAGAGCAAAACTGAGGTTTCTCTGGGGAAAAAGACATTCTGCCTCAAGACTGTGGCATGAGCTCCTGCCTGAGTCCCCAGCCTACTGGCCTGCAACCCAGGTCTCAGACACGCCAGCCCCCACAATCACGTGAGCCAATTCCTTGAAATACATTTAGGTATATAAATATGTATCTGAATGTAAGGATTAAGTGTTAGCTCATTAAATCCTCACAATAGGCCCATGAGAGTAGGTACTACTGTCCCCATTTTACAGATGAAGACACTAAAGCCCAGAGAGGTTGGGTCGCTGTGAGCTTGCCACAAAGAGCTGATGGAGCCTGGGAGCAAAGGTGAGGGAGGCATTTGTCACTTCCTTGCAGACTTCCCTGAGATAGAGTCCAGTTCACTCCACTGGAGGCCAAGAAGACACCTCCTTGGACAGGAAGAAATCACCGAAAGCCAAAGCAGATTGCACTTTCTGACCCCATGTAGCAGCATCAACAAAGCCCGGGGCAATCCTAATAAATTATCCATTTTCTCATTTACACTGTCACTCCTGTTGTATCCTATTTACGCTGTGCTTCCAGAGTTACTAATTCAATCAAAGATACCTGGATCAAGCCCTATTGAGAGACGGTGCTGAAGATGTCCCTAGAAGCGAGCAGATATTCCACGACACCCAGGGAATCTTTGTTGGAGGAACCACAACCGCGGGGCCCTGAGACGCGGTGGTCCCTCACTGGACGGTCATCCGGACTGCTTCTCGGCTCCAGCTCCAGGCTGGGGCCCCAGCCATGCCCGTGGATGTTTCCCCCTCCTCTTCCTTGAAAACATACTTGACTGTTTTGTGATGCAAACGCAAGCAGCCTGACAAGGTGCCGAATTGCCCTGAAACGCAGGGAGCGACCCCACGGAGACAAGGCAGAGGAAGGATTCCTTAAGCAAGGCTAGGCCGCAGGGAGAGGCCCCGGGGAGTGGGGGGCTCTCTAAATAATGGGGACTGCCTGCTCGAGAACCTCTGGAATACATTCTAGCTTTCCAGAAACTAGAAGAGCTGGACGCCTTGGAAGAGAAGGAACTTGTTTTCTCAAGGGGAAACCTCACCCACATATGATCTTCTAGCTCATGGGAAAAGCCCAGTTTGGGGACACCAGGGGAACCCCAACACAACACAGGTCACAGCCCTCTCTCCGGCTCCAGCTTTGCCCCTAAGCTCTGCCCACCATGCATTTCAACATTGGCCTCTCTTCCATCCCACCAGGCATCCTCCTCTCTTGGACTTGACTCCAGCAGCCCCCTGGGTGAGCC
Organism: Halichoerus grypus; assembly: GCF_964656455.1. Taxonomy (NCBI): domain Eukaryota; kingdom Metazoa; phylum Chordata; class Mammalia; order Carnivora; family Phocidae; genus Halichoerus; species Halichoerus grypus. Next base: position 122,572,456 of record NC_135721.1, read on the forward strand.
CATCACAGTGACGGCAGACTGCGTCACATGGGTCTGTTAGCAGGGTGTCCCCAGGGAACCGGGAGCTCCCTGGGCTCCCAACCCAGGCCAAGCTGTGCCTGACGTCCTCCTCCCCTTCCCTCTCCCCCGCTTCACCTCCCCACCCCACCACACACACACTCACAGGGTTTATTCTAGGCCAGGCACCGCTCTAGGTGCTGGAGAAACGGGAATGAACAAGACAGACCCGGTCCAGGCCCTTCGGGCGATTCCAGTCTATTCATTCGTTCAGTCACCAAATATCGATAGAACACCCACTATGTACCAGGCACCGTTCAGGTGTTGGGGATTCAGACGTGAACAGAACAAAAACCCCTGCCCCCGTGGAATTTGCATTCTAGGTAAGTCACCAAGTAAGTCTTTACACAAATTACTAATTACAAGTGCGTAGCTGCTACAGGGGAGAGTTCAGGATGTTAAGAAAGCATATCGACAAAAATCTAACCTGGTGGGGCGCCTGGGTGGCTCAGTCGGTTAAGCAACCGACTCTTGGTTTCGGCCCAGGTCATGATCTCGGGGTCCTGGGATCCAGCAGGGCCTCAGGCTGAGCATGGAGCCTGCTTGAGATTCTCTCGCTCCCTCGGCCCCTCCCCCTGCCCCTCCCTGCTCACACGTGTGCACGTGTGTGCACGCACGCGCCTGCGCGTTCTCTCGCTCAAAAAGAAAAAAAAAGTCTAACGTGGTGACCCCCTTAGGAACCACATTAACTGAGGTCTCATCGACAAAGGGGAATCAGCTAGAAGGGTGAGGGTGAGGAGGAGCGTTCTCCGCAGGGATTGCATAAATACAACAAAGGCTAATTCACAACCGAAGAAAGACCAGCATGAGGGAGAGAAGGAGCACACAATAAAGCTGAAGGATGGCAAGCCTCAGCTACTACAGAGGGCCTTGTGACTAGGGATCTGAGTCTACCCTGAGGGCCATAGGGAGCCACAGGAGAATTTGGAGCATGATCAGATGTTTGTTTATAAAACATGACGCCGGCAGCTGGGCAGGGGGCTCAGAGTGAAAGCAGAGAGGCAAGGTAGGGGCTACTGCAGGCAGCCAGGGAGATGGGGGAGGTTTGGGTTACAGGGAAGGCTGTGAAGGTAGAGAGGATGGACTGAAAGAAGTTGGGGAGGTAGGGTCCAGCAGAGAGAAAGCTGACTATATTCACTGCTGGGTCTGCTGTGAAAAAGTACCACAGACCAGGTAGTTCAAACCACAGAAATTCACTGTCTCAGCTCTGGAGCCTGGAAGCCGGAAATCAGGCCGGCGTGGTGTCTTCTGAGGCTGTGAGGAACGCACCTGTTCCAGATCACTCTCCCGGGCCTGTGGATGGCCGTCCTAAGTTCACATGACCTGTCTCCAAATGTCCCCTTTTGATAGGGACATTAGGCATACTGGATTAAGACCCATCCTAACGATCTCCTTTTAACTGTGTTAAAAAACAAAATTCAAACAATTCCATTTGAAGATCTAATTGGCTTTATTAAGTGCCTCAAGAACCAGGCAACATCCCACCTAGCAAGCAAAGAGATGCTCCAGGTTGTACAAAATGGAAGGTTTTTCAAGGAAGGAGAGTGGGGCAAGGAGGTTATTAGCAAAAGAAAAGAAGTGTTGCAGGCCAGGACACCATCTTTCCTTGGAGAAGGGAACCAGGGCTTTTGTCTTGCAGATGACCTCACTGGTGCCCATCAGGAAATTTCAGATTGACAGCTAAAAGGTCACATTGCTAGGATTGGCTGAAATTGTGATTAAGTCTCGGTTTTCTGTCCTGGGGGGGCCAATGACTCCATTTGGAGCTTGTTTTTCTTTTTGAATCAGATTACTTCTCTCAAGACCCTATCCCAAATAAGGTCACATTCTGAGGTACTGGGGGGCAGGACTTCAACATGAATTTCAGTAAGTCCATTCAGCCCATAACCCTAACCAAGAACAGTCTGGTAGGGAGTGAGGAGAAGTTTTCATGGCCTTTTGTGTTTTTAGAGAGACTCAGGTTAAGGCAACTCCTCTCCTACTCCTTTCAACTGTTTAGACTTGGTCTGATTGTTTGCTCATCTGAGGCCATGCTTTATAGAGAGAGGACCACGTGATCTGAGATTCCCAGTTCCCAGTGATGACAATCCAACCCCACAGACATTCCTGCCTGACATCTCAGTCAAGGGAGTAGCTAAAGGTTTGTTCCTTAAAACCCAGTTCGCCTTTTGGTGCGTATCAAGCCAAAAGACAATGACCAAGCCAAAGATCAGGAAAAGGAAGGGTTTTACTTGCAACAAGTAAAGGAGAACACCAGGGATATTTCCCAAAGCTGTGTCTCCTTGAACAACAAAACTGGAGTTTTACGGTGGGGTGTGTCCATATTCATGAAGGGGCTCACCCAGTGGGGAATTCAGCATGGAATTGGGGCAAAAGTCATCTAAAGGGGACAGAGTCCAGGTCAGTATCATCAATTCTCTGGCTTTAGCTGGTCGGTATCAGAATGCTCAAAGGGGCTTAGATCCTGCAAAGATAACTAGAGAATGTGCAGTAGGTCAGTCTTGACTTTCGAGCAAGCACAGGGAGTTCTACCACTGACTTATTGCCGGGATATGATTAGGCTCTCTCCTGGCCTGATAGTGGCTGTTTGCTCTTAAACATTCTTTTGTTCCCCTAAGATCATTATCTACTGGGGTCTATTCCTCTGCGATTCCAATATATCCCAGGAATTTCTGCAAGAAATGTGCTTTGGGCAAGTTGTGCCCATCAGGCATAGATGACAAGATGGGCAGGGAGCTACAATGACTTTTTTTTTAACGTCTTGAAAGGTTTGTCTCTTCTTTCTCTTTCCAGGGACCCCAACTCCTTCTGCTTACAGGCTGGGGGCTAGCTACAAAGCATGGGCCAGTGAAACCTAAGTGGGGAAGGCTAAAGAAGCACAGAAGATTGTCCATTTTCCTGTCAGTTTCCAAAAATGTCTTGTTTATCTACAAGTCTGATTGTCTCCTCTCAGAGGTCCCCAAATCTGAGCCGCAGTCACCCAGGGGACTTGTTAAAATATAGATTGCCTGGCCCTGCTTTTGGCGATTCTGTGGCAGGACCCCAGGCCTGCATTTTTATCATGTGCCCCAGGGGACTCAGGTCTCTAATAGATGTGAAAGCTGGCCCCTTCTTCCACTGAGCCTGAAGATAAACATGTACTCAGGGCTCTGTGGAACCCAGCGGTTTTGATCTGTGGGGGACTGGCACAATTCCTAGCCCTTGATTATCCCACTAAATTGTCTCAAGACGGATTCTGATTTCCATTTCTATTCCTGCCTCTCAGCTCTGATTACTTCAGCAAGAGCCTTTCAATTGCCCCATTCTTTTCTTTCGTAAAGAACAGCCTCTGACTTCAATTTAAAAAAAAAAAAAAAGAGAATATATATCAGCTATTTCCCATGTTCTGGAAGCTTTGTGCTTCCTACCTCGGGGAAGGGTTTAGGAAAAGATTTTATTTCTCCTCCTTTTGATTCCTTTAAGTCAACAGAGACAGCCTTCCATCACATTGATTGAACCATTTTAATGTAGTTAGAGATGGCCACTGGTGAGTTACTCAGCTACCAATTTGGATTGGCCCCATGGCTGACCCTGGCGGTTCCCTGACCGTGGACCTCCACACACCAAAGGCTGCTTAGGGCTAGCCCAGCCACTCCCTTCCTATGGCTGCAGGTACAGGCAAGGCCAGTGAGCAGGGCAAACCAGAAGTCCCAAGGAGTTCATATCCCCAGAAGCAGCCCTCAACCAATTGGCAGACCAGGGATTGGTGGATAAATGCTCCATCTTTTCTGTTTCTCTATTGGGATAACTCCAGGGTGTTTTCTACACTGGATCCCAGAGTTCCCCAACTGAAATGAGCTCTAGCGGCTCACAGTGGTAACCTGCTTGAGGACACAGCCCTTAGTGACTTCCTTCCCTCCCCTGTCTCACTGCCTTCGTTCTTTACCAAGGGTTTCCTGGGCTCACCTCCCAAGGAGATGACTTGCCCTCAAATCTTTGTCTCAGCCTCTCGCCAAAAGGAACACAAAGCAAGATGGGCACCACCCTAAACTGTTCTTCCTGTGCTAGATCACCGCTCTTCATCAATAACTCAAATCCAAGACTGCACTCTGTTTTGAATTTTATTACAGGATATTTAAGGTGCAACATCATAGACCACAGCAGGTCTTTTCTGGCCGTGCTGAATTCAATCCTGTAATTCAATCTGTGTGTTCCTCTGAGACTTTGGACCAAATGGTGCTTGAAGCTCAAATAAATTGTCAGCACCTGCAAACCCATTTCAACCAACAAAGTCCAAAACAGAGTATCTGGAGATGGGCTTGTAAAGTGGTGCATTCACTTAGGAAAACAGTCTGGCAGGTCCCGCAAAGGTTAAACAAAGTTACCATATGAGCCAGCAGTTCCAGCCCAAGGTCTATACCCAAGAGAATGGAAAAGATGTGTCCATATAAAACTTCTACACAAATGTGGATGGCATCAATATTCACAATAGCCAAAAAGTAGAAACAACCCAAACACCCGTCAACTGAGGTGATGAACGGATAACATATGGTCTATCCATATGATGGGATGAATGCTAGTCATCCAAAAAGGAGTGAAGTACTGATTCATGTTATAACGTGGCTAACCCTTGAAAACATGATGCTAAGTGAAAGCAGCCAGTCACAAAAGGCCACATATCCTCTGATTCCATTTATATGAAATGTCCAGAATAAGCAGACTCACCGAGACAGAAAGTAAATTAGTGGTTACCAAGGAAGTATGAGAAGCAACTGCTAACAGGTATGGTGTTTCTTTGAGAGATGATGAAAATGTTCTAAAATTAGACAGTAGTGATGGTTGCACAACAACTCTGAAAATGCCAGAAACCACTGAATTGTTTTACAAGGTGAATTTTCATTTTATGTGAATTATAATTAATAGAGTGATTATTTATTTAAGATGGAGTGTGTGTGTGTGTGTGTGTGTGTGTGTGTGTGTGTGCTTCTGAAGTCCCCGGGGAACCAGGACTTCTACATTTTTTTACAACTTTCTAATTCTCCTGAAATATCTTTTCAAAACCATGTTACAACCTCAAAAGAACACGAAACTAAGTCTGACTGTGAGTCTTGGGGTTGGCAAAGCTAAGTTCCAAGCAGAGGCTGGACCTATGAGCATCAGCGGGCACAGCAGAAAGGACAAAGGGCAGACACCTGCTGCTTCTGAGACCTCAGCAGGTGGTGCCTGATACAGGGTTTCAAAACATTAAATGAGATACCTCTATATGAAACTACGTCTCAGCCAGGCAGAAATGAGTCTTCCTAAAGCAACATTTGTGGGAGGAAGGTTGCTTACCCATTTGCTCATTCAAGGCATCTGAACCTTGACCACGGGGGACCAGCTGGCTCAGATGTCCCTCTGTAACAGAGCTGGAGGGACTCTTTAACCCAGGCAGGGATTCCTAAGGTCACAAGATAATTCATTCAGAAGGACCAAGGTCATTCCCTAGGGTGAGGGCAGAACACAGTTCAGCATGTAATTAATTTCAACATCATGATGTTTAACCAACTATGAGTCTGTAAAATCATCCCCATTTCATAGAAGAGAAATAGAATCTTAGAGAAATCAAATGAATGACTCCAGGTCACTCAAGTAGAACCTGGTATTGCTGGGGTTAGAACCCACATCTCCAGCCATACGCCATGTGCACAGGCAGAAGTCAGGCAGGGCTTGTGTGGGATCAGCCTAAGGAATTCAAGGAAGCAAAGATGGGGGAAAAAGTCAGGGCCACATCCAGAGCTGCTTCCTCCACCAGTGAGGGAGTGAGCATGGCCATCTGAGATGACCCTTGGCGGGAAGCCTAGAATGGCCAAACATTCAGATTGGGGCCAAAGAACCAGGCAGTTTCCCACAGAATGCACACAATAGTCCTGCTCTGGGGTGATCATTAAGTGTGTGCAGATGAGGAATGACATGACTCACCAAGGCATACACCTAGTGCCTTGGGGGTGCGGGGGGCAGAATTCAAACCCAGGCCTATATGACTCCAAGTCCTATGCTCTTTGCCCCTTGGTACCTATTTGGTAAACAACTTAAAAAATTTTGTTGAACTTAGATGGAACTTAGTTAGAAGGACTTAGAAAGGACTGTAATATGGCCCCAAATGTAGCAGTTGCTTTTCAACCTGCAACTTCTCTGTTCTTAGCTATAAAGTGGAAATAAAACCCATGCCATTGAGCTACTATAAGGAGTAATGAGTTGACTGACATAAAGCACCTAATAGGTGCTTGGCACATAGTAGGTAGCCTAAATGTTGACCCCTTCTCCTCCATAGGAAGGTTAGTGGTCTGAGGTCAACAGCCTGCCCTCAGTATAAACAAAAAGACAGAGGCACAGTTGTAGCACCCAGAAATTACAAGACAGGGTGGGCAGGGCCTTGGGGAACATCCAATCCTATCCAGCAGATGACAGCTTAAGAAACTGAGACTCAGAGAGAGGCGACAACTTGCCCGTGGTAGTCACCAAGATAGCTTGGTCAATTGGAGAAAGAGCTATTCCATATTCCCCAGTTTTTTCCCTCAACTATGGGGAGCAAAACTAATTTCTCCTCTAGTAATCCTTGGCAACACTTAATAAAAACACTTCTCTGGCATAAATGCTAAAATTGCCTAAATATGGCTAACTCTTGGATAATGCTGGTTAATCCTGGCTAATGTTTGATTCTCTAAAGCATCTTTTCCCATCAATAAACTTTTTTGTGGGAAACTCTCATTTGCCTTGTGTTTCTTATGGAAATGTGATTTGTACATACATCCTTTCTGCATAAATATTTAGCTCATCATTGTGCTGCACAAATTCCCTGCAAATTAAGTGGAAATCAGCCTCAGCTGACAGAAGCATCTATACTAATCCAGGGGAAAATCATTATTATTTAGAACTTATTAAGCCCCGACAGTAAGTACTGGATGGGCCTAGGAACTTCAATAAATATTGAATGCAAATGTAAGCCAAATGCTTGAGCTGAGATTGTTCTTGTAATTTCTACCTACCAGGCAACAGCAAAGGTTGAGGAAAGAAAATGGGTTGTGGCTTGACTCTGTTAATTGCAAGCTATTTCAGCAAGAGCAAATCACTAAGTACCTCCTCATCTGTAAAATGGGTCCAACCATCCCTGTCTCATAGGGTTTTTTATTATAAAGACTAAATGAGATCATATGCATCAAGTACCCTGCATGAGGCCTGGCACATAGCAGATGTTCAATAAATGCTCATTTCTAACAAACTAATGAACCCCAAGTGGGTAAGATATGGAATAGTTCACAAGTGGGTAACTTACAGTTGTAGCCCACCCCTGTGCTACAAACATAATTGCTCCAATCTGAACTATTTGAAGGTTACGGTTAATTCCATCAACGTGTTATAAAACTAAGTAGAGGACTAGTTTCTAGATAGCTTGGAATATTTATACAAATTGCATTCTTGGATTTGTAGCAATGCTGTCCCTGTCCTGTCCATACCCCTCGGATGTTTCATTGTGCCCCAGTGACTTACACCTGTCAGTGTCTGTATCTCTGTGCCCCAGGGCTCTGGTTCCAGCATGTGGAGGCCAGATGTGCTAGAGAATGGACACGCCCAGGAGCTGCCCTGAGCTAATGACTACAGGAGGTGTACAAATACCCCAGGTCCCTCACCTCACTGTGAGGTACGTGTTTCCCCACATCAACCATCACAATTGCTGGCTCAGTAACACTGTATTGACTTTCCTTCCCTGTTTCACTTCCCCACCTGTGTGACCTCCACTTCCCAAGGAATGTTTCTTCACTTGAATCCTGTCTTACAGTCTAGGATCACTTGAATCTTGTCTTACAGTCTAGGAGAACTCTGAAGGAGTTTAAGGCATGCCACCCCAAAATATGCCACTCTGGCATATGGATGACTTTGAGCACTTCCTATGGGACTTAGGAGAAAGCTCCCAACTCCTTGCTTGAGCCCTTCAGGGCCCTGTATGATCTGGCTCCCCCTTTGCTCCACTGTTCCTTCTCTCACTATTTCCCCTGACAGATCGAATCCCAAAAGGTCTCTTCTTGACCAATAATTTTTGAACAATTTTGGGGTCAGTTTTCTGCTTTTATTTTTCCATGAAGAACAGGTATAAACACAGCCAACAATTCATTAAAGCAGGGAAAACAGATTTTATTCAGTACCCAGAGACAGGAGAGGAAAGTGCTAAGTTGTATTCTGATTTGTGCAGAGGTGACTGGGCATTATAAAGGGAGAATGAGAAAAGAAGGAGAGGGAATGGTTGTGAAAACTTACAAAAAGTGGGAAAGGAATGTTGGTCCACGTGAAACCCACCTGCGTTTGCTAACTGGTGCCTACCAAAGTCGGGCTCCTGCCCTCCCACACAGGCTGGGAGACGGGGGCCCTATCTTCAGGGGTTGGCTGGAACAAACAGCAAATTCATTTGGCAGCCTTGACTCTTCTCAGGCAGCCACTTGAAGGGGTCTAGAGTCACCCTAGCGATGTGGCCTTCAGTTGTTAGAAATTATGTTAATGTTCTGCATGGAGCACTGGGTGTTATGCACAAACAATGAATCATGGAACACTATATCTAAAACTAATGATGTAATGTATGGGGATTAACATAACAATAAAAAAATTAAAAAAAGAAATCAAAAAAAAAAAAGAAATTATGTCAATGTTTATTCAAATCTTTACAGGCCAAGGTTGAGGCCTAGTCAAGAAAAGGATTCAGAGGAGTTTGGTTGGACCTTGGTCAAGGAGAGGAGAGAATCTTTGTCAGTGACATTGAATGTCCATCTGTGCCAGTTCCCCATCCCCACGCCAACTGTCCACGCCCACCCCAACTCCCACCCATCATCTTCCCAGGCCCTAGTCCAAAGCCTTCTCCATCAGGAGGAAGTCTTTCCTCCTCCAGGCTTCACTGGGACACCTGCAATGATGACTATGAGATTAAGGACAGTTCTGTTTATCCTTTTTAGCAATCCATAGGTTCTTTAGAATAAGAACTCTCCCCCACCTCCTGCAAGGCCTCGTGCACAACCCAAGACACAATAGATACTCAATGAATGTTTGTTGAGTCAATTAACGAAGCCCTCCAGTCTCAATCACAAATACATGGGATGCTTCCTTCAAACCACCACCCCCTCCCCCGGGGACCTGCGGTTGATTGGACAATTACTCCAGTGCTAGAACAAATCACCCTCAGGCGCTCAATAAAACTATTCAATGAAGGTGGCTGACAAAGGAGCTGATTGCGCTGCTTTGACCCTGAAAGTAATTACATGCACCAGCATCCATCTGCCAGTGGGGTGGCCTGCAAGGGGGTCCTCACCTCCACGCAGCTCTGTCTTCTAAATAAACTCAAAAGACCACACATTGTCCTTCCCCAGGATCACTGTCACTTGTTAGAAATCAAACAGAGGGGGGCGCCTGGGTGGCTCAGTCGTTAAGCGTCTGCCTTCGGCTCAGGTCATGGTCCCAGGGTCCTGGGATCGAGCCCCGCATCAGGCTCCCTGCTCGTTGGGAAGCCTGCTTCTCCCTCTCCCACTCCCTCTGCTTGTGTTCCTGCTCTCTCTGTCAAATAAATAAATAAAATCTTAAAAAAAAAAAAAAAAGAAATCAAACAGAGGGCAAGTAAGAGGTGCAATCTGCAATGCAACCATCTCCCCAGGCCCCAGCCGTGCACCTCTCCATCACCTCCATCTCAGATTCCGAATGCCGTGAACCCCCTCCCCTCTGAGAAGTCAGCAGGCCAGCCCTGATCAAATGACTGCTCTGCCCTCAGCGCATCACTATCACTTCCACATGCCAGGCACGCCAAAAAGCTGGAAGTCAGCCTCGATGCTTGTCTCTCTTCACCTACCCATCCATCATCCACTCGTCCCACGAGCACCTGTTGCTCCTAATAGATGAAACCTATTAGTGCTGGGTTTACACTAACGAACAAGACAGGCCTGGCCCCAGCCTTCATGGAGCTCACAATCCAGAGAAGGAAATGGAAATTAACCAAATAGACACACAAATGTTCAAGTTAGATTTAAATTAAACACGTCCATTATTTGCTGGGTTCTTTGTCAGGCCCTGTAGGGGAGGAAGGTAGCAGGGGGTGGAAGGTTATTGACCAAGATACCTCATTGTTCCCCTCAGCTTGACTATACTCTAGACAGTCTCTTCCTGACTATAGGCCCCTGACCTCTCTTTTCTTAAAGTGTTTACTTTAGAAAATTTGCAATTATAAGTTCTTTCTCTGCCCCTTTGGGATATAAATTTTCTCCCAGCCTCTTGCCAGTTTTACAAACCTGCTATGTCTTTCTCAAGGACCTGGGTGCCATCCTCAGAAATGGAATCATTAAGAAAGATAACAGCCCTGTCTCCCAGTCTCTGTGGGAGGGAGCCTAACCTTGACAAGCACCAATGAGCAAACACAAATAAACCATTGCCCTCCACTACTTTTCCATTAGCTTAAAAACCCTCCTGCCTTTTGTTTCGGTAGACTTGAGGTCAGTCTCCCTCCCCTACTGCAATAGTCTTAAATAAGGTCTTCCTTATCTCTTTAACTCCATCCAGTGCAATGTTTCTTTGGCATCACAAAGAAATGAATAAAACATGGATCCTGCCCCCAAAGAATTTAAGGTCTGATTAGGAAAAGAAGTCAAAACTTTCAAAATTGTGGTAAATTCTAAGAAAGAAAACCAGAGGGAGCCATGAGAGGTTGTAACAAGGGAAACGAATTCAGCTAAGAAGGGGAATCAAGGAAGAATTCTCCGAGAAGTGATATTTAAGCCAGGACACATGTTCTAGGCAGAGGGGCTAGTACACATCAAGGCCTTTAGATTAAACAGTTCAGCTGCAGATATATGGAGTCCCTGTCCCCATCGAGTGCTGTTGTATTTGCACAAGTGTGTCTTCTTTAGCTTACCAAAGCACAGCTCTGACCGTGGGCTCCACGAATCCCCAGTACCACCTGAAGAAAGCCCATAGCTCTTCACTTCCCCAGCCTTAGGGCCAGACTGGGTTTGCCCTGTGTCCTGTTACCCCTCCAACCACATGGACAGAAAGTGTGTCGGAGAAACACAAGCTTCTCGGAGGTGACAGAGGGAGCTTCTTGCGGACGCACCCTGAAGACTACCCAGGAAGTGTGAATGCACAGCAGTGACGTGATTGAGGTTAATTCACACAACTGAAATACCAATGGGAGGAAAAACTGTTCTTTCCTCGTGGACCAAAACTCCAGTGATTTCACCTTATTCTGTGACATAGGACCTTAAGCATCAGGAAACACAAGATCAGTCACTGCTGAGCGTATTTCTGGGGCAATAGACGTGCCTGGCTGTGCCCTCGACTTCACTAGCCCCGCAGCCCCTTCCCTCCTCCCAGCTCCCACTGCTCCTCCCACTCTTCTGATTGGGAAGGAACATAAAGGTTTCCTTTCCCTTGGGATACAGCTAGGGTCTTGATGCTATTGCATTTGGACACCCACGAACGCCTGACTTCTGCCTCTCCGCAGGACTCCTCGGGAGCCCTCCTCAGAGAAGTCACCAAACAGGACACACCATGTTCTGCTGTGATGAGCTGGGCCCGTGCCCAGTCCACACAGCACAGAACTCCAAGGACGTGAGGCTGGAGCCCAGAGCTCAGGTTCCCGACTGGTGGCAACTCTGCCTCCCTTAAAAAGCTCCAGGAGCAGCGGGCTGACCCGGAGGGCAGACTGGCCTGGAAGCACCTCCTCAGGAAGGGAGGAGTGACTTACATGCACAACCCATGTGACCTCCTGCACAGGGCCCAGTGATCCAGTCACTGTCGTGAACTGTCACCTATCAGATGGTCAACTCCTCCTCCTCCCTGGGGTTAATGAGAGCATCTCTCCATCACCTCTGATCCTTCTTTTCCAGCTCTCTCATCCTCCTGACCCTGAGCACAGGATTGTCTTGGTCAGACCTTCTTCCTGGGTCATGCTCTCCACCCCAGGGCCAAAGCCCTTGTCTCTTCATCCCCAAACACCCTCCTTTCTTCACCTCTAGGCCCAGTGCCTGCTTATGTCTCTGAGCTCTGGGTAAGGGCCCAAGCACTCAGCTCCTTCTCCGTCCAGGAGCTTCCTACCTAAAGCCAGGCCTGCAGGCCAGCAAGTGTCTTGGCAGAGACTCTTGCTTCTGTGATGAGCTCTATCTGCATCCCATCAAGGGCGGTAAGTTACTGTGGAGATGGGAGCAGGGCTTTTTTCTTTAATCCAATTAAGCCACATGCTGACTGTGATACTTTCTCCACTATCTAAGGCAGCAGGTACCTTTACAATTACTTCCCCTCTGCAGCGGCTGCATGCCAGCCACCGGCCAGGAGTCTCTGTGAGATAGAGATGAGGCTGTGGAATCACAAGGGCCATGTGATGGGGGAGGGGACCAGCCAGGGAGGCGGAGCACTGATCAGTGAGCACCTGAGATGAAGATCAGCCAGGAGTGTGCAGCACAAGGTGGCCCAGGGCAAACCACATCTGGGGGCCAGCTGAGATGTGATTTTGTAACCCCTGGAAGCTGGGAGTGTGAACTTAACTGGAAAAAAGGGATCTTTCTCAATATATTTATACATCTTGAGATGAGATTATCCTGGATTACCCCAGGGGGACCTAAATCCAATGACAAGTGTCCTTTTAAGAGACACACAGAGAGGAAAGGAAAAGGCCATGTGGAGTCAGAGGCAGAAGTCGGAAGGATGCAGCCATGGGCCAAGGAACACCGACAGCCACCAGAAGCTGGGAGAGTCAAGGAAGGATTCTCCCCTGGAACCTTCAGAGGCAGCAGGGCCCTGTGGGACCTCGATTTCAGACTTCTGGCCTCGAGAACTATGAAAGAAGAAATTTTTGTATTTTAAGCTACCCAGTGTGATCATTTGTTACAGCTACCACAGGACACTGATATATCTACCAACCTTCTTGGTTAAGTGGTACTCCTGGGGTCAACTCCCCAGCATTTCCAGTCTGCACCATCAGGAGCTGAGTGCCTCCTGCAGCCAGAGAAAGCCCTCGGGCAGAGAGACCCCTGTGCTTGCAGTGGGAGGCCATCCTGCTAGCAGGAATTGCCCACTGAAATGGCAGGTGACTTCTCCGGTACAGAGGGGTTGGGGGAAGGGAGGGAGGGCACCTTCTCCGGTACAGAGGGGTTGGGGGAAGGGAGGGGGGGCACTGACAGCCCCCGCACATGGTGGCTAGATTTGGATCAGGGCCACCTTCTGGTCCACCTAACTCTGTTCTCCAAGGGGACCCCCATCAGGAAGCATGCTCCTCCTTAGAATCAGACCCACGGGTGGGAAAAGAAACTCACATAAACTCACATTAGGATGTGCCAACTGTGCACACATACACATCCCCTCACACACACCCTTCCAATGCCCCTGTGACATATGGAGGGCAGAATAATGGCCCCCAAAGATGTCTGGTCCTAATCCCCAGAATCCCCATGAGTATGTGACCTCACATGGCAAGAGGGACTTTGCAGATGTGACTATATTGAGGGTCATGAGAAGGAAGACTGTCCTGGATTGTCCAGGCGGGCCCAGTGCAATCACAGGGTCCTTACAAGGGAAAGAGGGAGGCAGGTGGGTCAGGGGGTCAGAATCAGAAAGAGAAATGAAGACGGTATCTTGCTGGCTTTGAAGGTACAGGAAGGGGCTGGAGCCAAGCCTGCAGGCAGCGCCTAGCAGCTGGAAAAGGCCAGAGGTAAAGGTCTCCCCTACGACCTCCTCACAACTTGGTTTTAGCCCAGTGAGACCCATTTCAGACTTCTGGCCTCCAAACGTGCAAGGTCATAAATTTGCATTGTTTTAAGCCACTGAATTTATGGTAATTTACACAGCACAGGACACTAATACATTTTACAGATGCAAAGAAACCTTGAGATGAGCCCCCGGGCTGTGAGGCACAGGCTGGAGCTATTATCAGAGGCTCCCCCGGACTCGGCAGGACACCCTTTCTGAGATGCTGCTCGCCACTGTGTCTCAGCATCTAGCAGAGTCCTCGGTGCACAGTGGGACGCCGTCATCGTTTGCCTCGTTTGATGGAATTGTGTTGCATTGCTCTGTCACTTCATCATGCCTAACAGTGTTCTGGACAGACTAGTTATTTAAAAATACTTGTCAAATGGTTAAATGCTTGGTCAATCGATAGGTTTTCAGTTGAGTGAAACAAAACTGTTGCTCCTCGTGGTTCACTCCTTTGCTTTCTCTGCTTCCTTCTCCCACCCCGAGTCAAGCCACCAGCCTCTGAGCCCATTGCCTGAGAGAGGACACAGGACATCCTGCCGGGTGCGCAGGGACAGAGACCCCCGCCTCATCTGGGTCTCCACAAGCCGGGCCCTTGGGGACAGAAACAACATGTTTGAGAGGGGCCTGGCCCAAATGTCCTTCTCCTCCCCACCAGCCATGAAGATAACTTCCCCTGGGACTGAGAGAGGGAGGACCGGTCAGATCCAGCAGGAAAAGGGTCCTGCACCCCAGGGAAGCAGCAGGAGCCTAGGAAAAGAAGGTTAGGGGTAAGACCAGGCAGGCACCCTAGGAGCCTAGAGTGCTGGGCATCCCACATGTGATGTGGTATCTAAAACAGAACAAGGCAGACTTTGGGGAACACGCTGAGTGCTGTTGTGATTGTCATCAGAGCTGGGGGCCAGGCCAAACCCCAGGGGCGGGGGTTCCCTGAAGGGCAGAGGCATCTCCAGCATGATCCCAGAGCAGGAAATGAGGGGGTCTTAGACTAGGCCACCAAAGGCAGTTCTCTCCTGCTAAGGCCAAGGAGGCAATCTGGCTGGGATTCCAAGCCATAAGGACACCTAGAGGGGCCAGCTGCTGGGGGCTGAGCTGACCCTGCCCTGCAGGGGCCAGCCACAAGCTCCTAGCTGTCTCTAAGGTGGCACTTGGGTCTGTGGGCTGCAGGACCACCTGCTTCTCAAGGTAACCTCAGCCCCATGTCCTCAGCCAAGGGAGTGAGGGGGAGGGGGCCCCAGGAGGGAAGGAGGGGGATTAGCGGTCATCAGCCACAAGCACATCCGTGCCCCCAGAGCAGGCTTCTCATGAGGGTCCCTGGCAGCAGTGTGGCCACAGTGACGGGGGTCCTGCCATATCCCTCCCCACACATGCAAGATGGCAGCAGATGAGAAGAGGAGCCTTCTGAAAAAATGGAGGGACACTTTAGAGGGGCTTTATTACCAGCCTGAGGCCAGAAGGGGCTGACACCAGAATGATTTCATTGTCCGTGGGAGGGGCAATTTTCACAGCACTGGAGAGAGGCTTTCCGGTTACATTTGTGATAAACCATCTCATGGGGAAGAAACAAACTGAGAGTGCCTTTGAATGTAAGAATAAGGAATGTTTTCAACTTTTGTATCATTAGCAGAACTGGACCAACTCAAAACACAAACCAGGAAATATAAGCCCTCCCTCCCTGGGCCAATCTGTGTATTAAATGAGATACTGTGTACAAGGGACCCCCCGCCCAGAGCCTATTATACAGTCAGTATAAGTACATAGGAGAGGATCATTTTCTAATACACTCCCTCCACTCTACGGCAAAAATATTTCTAGTAATAATCATGGAATAACCACTAATCATCTTTACTTCCATGACTCATCCTTTAGTTTTAAAATCACTAACAATTGTCAACTTACATATAAAGGAAAAATTTTGATGTTACAATTCATCAAATTGTATATGTCAATACAATTCAATACAATATAAATTCAATAAATTTCAATTTATTGAATTTATAAAATTCAATAAAATATTTACTGTAGGAATTAAAATTTGCACTTGCCAAGCAAAAATTTTCCTGCTCACAGGGCACACCCCATTTCATCATTCTAAATCTTAAACATGAATAAAAGCTCCTGGTGGTCCTACAGAATGATAGAATCAAAGTCACTGAAGAACCCTTCATCATTTAATTACTGGGCTATCACTACAGATATTAAGCCAACTGTTTAAATGCAGGAATATGCATACCGCAAGCATCAGAGACCCGAACTGAGCCCAAAGCAAACTTGGATGATTCTGGGTCATTGGAACTTACCTTCAAAATGGACACATGGAGCTCAGCCCATGTAAGTAGAGGGATGACTATAACAGGGACTTGTTTGAACTGGCATCCCTGTGAAACACAATGTTTAGGAAAGGGTGATTGATATATGCTAATTTGAAACTTACATGTACATTATTAAAATCCAACTGTGAGCAGAGCCATTGAGAGAGTAGATCAACTGAATATTCCAAGGTGAAGGAGAGTTTCACCATCAACATGGCTAGAATCCATTATAGTTGTTACATTCACTACAGAGAATGCTCCCTGTTACTCCCTGTATCCAGGGCAGCACAAACCTCCTCATCCACTGTTGGTGACTAGAGCCCCTTCCATTCTTTGGGGGATTTCCTACTTCAAAAAGTGAAAATAGATCACATTTATGGAGTGTTTGCCATTGTTCTAAGAGCTTGACATGTATCAACTCACTAACTATAAACTGTCATTACTCCCATTTTACAGATGACAACACTGATGCGCTCAGACGCTGAGATATGGCACGTGGAAGTGCTTTGTATGCTGTAAGTGCTGTACAAATATGACTAGGGTTGGCAGTCATAATAGTGAAGATTTCACGCATTTGGTCATGACAGTGGACCAGAAATATCAGGGAGAAAAAGGAAGGTAGATGTTTATGAGGCTGTTAACAACCTGGACAAAATTCCACAGCCAGATTGAACAGTGCCAACATTCTGTTACCAAAAGGGAGCCTGTGAAGACAGCAAACAGTGGGGCCATGTTTCCCAACGCCAAGCAGCCAGCTGCCAGAGAAGCAGTTCAGCTCACAATCAGGGCAACTGTGAAGCTGCAGAGAAATGGCCTCAGTGTTCCCCAGGCCCCCGAAAGTCCACACCCCACAGCAGGTTGCACAGGGATTGTTGGCTCTGTGGCGTAGCCAGAGGAGGGAACGGTGAGCAGCAAGCAACTGCAAAGCCATCCATAGAGATGCCAAACACAACCCTCGGGCTAAGTACAAGGTGATCTAGAAAATCCATGAACCTCTCAATAGAGGCAGAGGAACAGAATAAAGCTGTTCTTTACAAAAGCACATTCTGTGCACACATAGGGTGGGGCCTGGATTCTTCCATCTTGTCCCTTCTTGGCTTTCATTCATTTAATGCCTGGCCCCTACAGCCCCTCTTTTCTGCCCACTAGTGAGTACTGTGTAGAAGGCAGTTACCTAGCAGGACTGGGGTGCAGAGAGAGGCAGCCACAGTGAGGACCAGAGCTAGAGGCTCCGGGCTACCCACAGCTGACCCTGGGAGCAGCTAGACAATCCTGGGGGCGGGGGACACTCATCCTGGAAGGTCCCACAGACCATCTTTCCATCCAGCGCTAGAGTGGTGCTGAAGCCTCTGCTTGCATGTCTCCGAGGACAGGGCACTCACTGCTGCTCAAGACAGCCCATGGACACCTCAGATGGTGAGAAAAGGCAAACTATTGCCCAAGTGCCCCATGCTGCCCCCTGCCTCCATATGCAAGCCACATCTGTGGCTGGGAAGGTCTTTCCAAGAATGTCCTTGCTGAAGCAGCATGTCACCCACCACAACCCATCTCCCCCAAGTCAAAATGAATCCTCCTTCTTCCACGTGGTCCAGCCTTTGTTCTCAGCACAGAAAACTGCCTGTCTGCATTCCAGCCTGTTTTATAGATATCTGCCTCCTCCATTTGACTATGAGGTCCTTGAAAGCAGAAACTGAGTTTTTCCCTTAACTCCTGACCCAAATAGATGCTTAAAAATCCTTTTGTTAAAAAATGCAATTCTTTAACAACAATCACCAAGTTCCCTTGGCTTACTTGTGCTTGCTCACTCTCTCTCTCCCTCTCTCACCTTCTCTCTCAGCCATGTGAGGAAGCCAGAAAGAGGGCCTTCACTTCTGTGCTGGACACGCCCCCCCGAGGGCATCAGTCACCTCTCCCCTGCCACACTCTCATCCCAATGCCATTTCCAGTTTCCCTCCACCCCCAGAGAAGGGGAGCTCAAAGCCATGGTTTTGGGATCTCAAGTCAGCTTTCTAATCTAATCCTCTGTTCCCTGGTTCTTAAACCTGACCATGCATCAGAATCCTCTGGGGGGCAGAGGGGTCTTCCTGTGCAAGTCTTGTCACTTCAAAACCTCAAATACCATGGATCAGATGAGTCCTGCCCACTTTGTGATATCCCTCTTAAAGACAGCCACCTCAGGGAAGACCAGAGAGAGAAAGGGACTCATCTAAACTCAAATCCAAGTTGGCAGCAGAGCTAGATAAGAATCTAAGCCTCCTGATCTCAGCTCAGACCTCGTCCTACCCTGCCAGGACTCCCTCCAACCAAAAGGGAACCACTGGCAAATGAAAACCGCACAGGTAGACCATTTTTCTCCCATGGAGCTAGCAACAATAAAAAATTCTGACAATATCAAGCATTGGAGAGGATGTGGAGAAAATTGTACTCCCCTATACTGTTGCTGGGAATGTAAATCGTTAGGGCAACTTTGGAGAGCAACTGGCAATACCTAATAAAATGGAAAGTGCGCGTACTATACAACATAATGATTCCATGGCTCATGACATGCCCCAAAGAAACGCTGACACATGTGGGGAATGAGACCCAGGGCACGGGTGCTTATTGTAGCATTTTTTTGTTAAGGTGAAAAATTGGAAACAATCTAAATATGCAGCAAGGTGAAAATGAGAAACAAAACATGGCCTAACCACGTGATAGAATACCTTGCAGCAGTTAGAGTGAATGGATTAGAGATACATTTATCAACAAGAATAGAGGTCAAAAATGGCCTTATGTGAAAAAAGCCAGGTGTGAAGGGACCCAGAGCAAATTATGTAAATATTGAAATGCATTTCCACAAAATAATACCATGTATCTATTATTTATGATACATTATATATGTATATAAAAATACAAAGGTTTCAAAACAATGTCTTTTAAAAGGCTTGCCCAGAAGGAAGCACAGCTATTCATGAAAGTCATGATAGGGGTGGATTCTGGGAAAGGGGTAAAGGATAAAACTTGAGGATGTCAATCAAAGGGTGCTTCAACTTTGTAATGTTTTATCTTGTATTAAAAATATACTTGAAGTAAATATAACAAGATGTCTACAGCTATTATCCCAGCAGTGAGCATGCCAATTCATTACTTTTGTATTTTTATTTTGTTCTAACTTCTCAAAGAAAAATAAAACACTATTCTGAGGCACTGCTCTCTGCCCCCCACCCCCAGCCTATGTGACTGACCAAATTCAAGTTTCTCAGATTTCAATAATTCATGGCCTGAAGCAGGGCGTGAGTGCGGAACGGCTCCATCCTTAGGGAGAACGGAAGAATGCATTCAGTGTGGGCTAAAATCTCCCTCCCTCCATCCTGACTAGAGATGACCTTGGGCTTGAGTGAAAGGAGAGAGGTTTTGATGTACTGGATGCTTCTCCCAATCTACTTTAGGGAGATGGAAGGAAACTCTCACCTGGTTCAATAATTTATCAGAACCTAAGCATGATGAAATGAAGAACCCTTCATGGGCATGAGCTGTGAGTCCAGCAGCAGTTCTGTGAGACCACCATCTGGTCAGTTTGAGGTGGGGGCTCATCTCAGCTTGAGGATGGAAAACGGGAGCACGATCCTCTTTGATGGGAGGGGTAAAACCCCAATGAGCACATAGATCACATGGGGAGCCCGTTACACGTTAGATCTTGAGTCAGTAGGTCTTGGGGGAGGGAAGGCAGGGACCTGGGGGGGAGTGCTGGGATGTTGCATTTCCATCAAGATCCCAATGTTGTTGGTGTGGCTGGCCCACGGACCACACTTGGAGTAGCGAGTCTCCTCACTGCCCAATGTCAACTGCCACCCTGCTCCTTCTGCTTCATCATCCTACTTATACAAACAAAAGCTTGAGCACTGATGGTGTCTGATGGTACCGCGGGTCAGGAGAACCAGAAACACCTCATGCCTGCCTTCAGTCCCAAGGGAGAGGGCCAATGGGGAACCAGAGCACCCCTTGTTAGAGGCCATGGGCTCTGTGAAGAGAGGAAGGGAGCTGGTTGGAGCACATGGCTTGGCTGGGGTGACAACTGTCCCAGTTTGCCAAGGACTGTCAGTGCTAAAACCAGAAAAATCTCAGGCAAACCGGAACGTGTTGGTCACCCTAACAAAATCCCACTTGGAAGACAAATTCACGGTTATAGAAATGAGAAAGTGGTTCTCTCTGGGATGGAGGGTGTATGGAGGAATGAAGCCTTGGGCTCAGCTACAGGCTGGCTACCACCTGCCCCCACTCAGCTCACCCCCTTGGCCACTGGGCCACAATCACTGGCCCTTTGAGGCCCGGGTCCCAAACAGCTCTTGTTATTCCTATCTAAAAAAAACTAACACCTTCTCCAGCAACCAGGTCCTGAAGGAAGCAGGAGAGACAAGAGGGGAAGAGAATCTTTCCTGGAATAGGAAAGACCGGCCTGAGTTTAAATTCTACCAGAGCCCTCTGTGAGCCATGTGACCCGAGGCCTGCCAATTCATCCACTGGGTCTCAGCATCCACATCTGTGAAATGGGGATAAAAACGGCCACCCTCAAGATCAAGGTGAAGATTTAATGAGATCATATGAAGAAAGCGACTCCCAGGTGGGCAGTCTATGGTCTCCGTTTCCCAACCCCTCCACCCCACGGGGTTCGGTGGCCCAGAAGGGGCTGGGCGTGAGTGAGAACACTTGTTCAGCAGGGCTCTTCCTCCAGCTTCCATCCTCATGGTTTTGCTGCCCTTCTGCTTCCAGGAGAAGTGTGAAGGTCTCAAGTCCTATCAGCTGTTCTCGTGACTCAGCCTTGGGCAGTGAGTGCAGAAATATCACCAGCAGAGCCTGTTCTGGTGACATTTCAAATCCACAGTATCTCTTGCATCCCCTCGAAGGCTGTGTCTGGTCAGCCTCCGTTGCTCAAAAACTCCATGGGGCATTTCTGTCTCTTTTTCAAGGGTTCCTACTCACTCCACTTCCCGTGGGAATGGCGCTTGAGAGTGGACAGAGAGCTGTCCCATGCCTAATCATATTTAATCTCCCCAGCAACCCTGCCAAGAAGAAAACTCATGCTCAAAAAGGTCAAATCAACTGTCCAAACGTACCCTGCTGGTTTATGGCAGTGACAGGATTTGAACCCAGACCTCCTGGCTCACGAAGAATTTAACTGACCACACCTGTCCCTGCCTCAGTAGTCACCATGGCACCGCTCCTGGCTTTCTCTAGCCGGACCTACCTTCCATCACACCCCTCCCTCCCAGACCTTCTGCCTGTGCCCTCAAGAACCCCTCTTTGAAGTAAACGAACTCACCCTCATGCTCAACCACTTCACCAAATGCTCAGCAACTGCCCCTTTTGTCTCAGCTGAAGTTCTCTGTCCCCCAGAACCACACGTGCCCTGCAGCCCTCTCCTCTCCCCCATGGGGTCCAAATTTGTGGTAAGCATCCTCGTTGCTCCTCACTGCCACCCCCTGGCTAGGTTTTCCTGCCCCAGGTAAAGCTGTTTCCTCAAGCTCTCTTCACCCTCCTCATCACACCATCCCTCATCCTAAAGACTCTCCCCCACAACCACCACCTCCCGACTCAGTCTCCCTCTCCACCCTAAGTCCTGGCACCTTCTAGAGCAGGGTTTCTCAACCTTGGCACTACTGACGTTTGGAGCCAGATAACTCTTTATTATGGAGATGGTCCCGCAGGAAGTTTAGCTGCATCCCTGGCCTCTACCCACTAGATGCCAGTAGCATGTTCTCCCCCTCCCCAGTTATGACAACGAAAAATGTCTCTAGACATTGTCCAATGTCCTCCAGGGGGACAAAATCACCCCCAAGTGAGAACCACTGGTCTAGAGCAACGTCAGCGTCTGGACCCCAGGTCCCGTGCCTTCGACCGCTCCAATCCAAGCAACAGCACTTCACTCCAGTTCGTTCCTCTCCTGGGGCAGTCACCTGCCTTCCCCACTGCCCAGAACCGCCCCAGCAGCAGGGCCAAGTGTGAGAACTGAACCATCCACACCGACTCCAGCAAGGCTGCCTCCTTCCTAGCGCTTCCCCCGATCTGTCATGAACTGTGATTTGTTAATATTTCTCCCCTTTGCCCATTCTCTTTTCTGCCTCCTCCTCCACTGGGATACAAATTTCTTGAAAGCAAGAACCTCCCTACTCTCTTCACTGTTCTGTCCCTGACACCAGCAGAGGAACAGGTACAGAAAACATTTATGGAAGGAGGGAGGAGTGGAAAGGAGGAAAAGGGGGAAAAAAATCCCAAAGGGGAGAACACTGCAGAAGGCGGGAGGTATTGATCAGACATAGCAACAAGAGTCAAACGTGACATCTGTGCCTTGAAACAATCTGTAGCTAATAAAAGGGATAATGTATCTCTAGATTCACTGACATGGAAATATCCCTAATAAAGCTGACTCTTTATATGCCCATCTGTGTATTTATACCCAAAGAAATATCTGAAAGAATGCTCACCAAAAGGTTGAAGATTTTTATCTCTGAGTGGTGAGATTTCAGGGGGAATTTTGCTTTCCCTTTTACTTCAACTTCCTACAATAAGAATTATCCTTTAAAAAAAAAAGAATGAATCTTCCCAGCAGAAAATTTGATAAATCGTGTTTTCAAAGAATGTATTTTAAGATGGGAAAAAAATCTCATGATAAAAGTTTAGGTGGGAAATGAGATATACAAAGAAGCTGCTTACTGTACATAATCTATAGCCCAATTAGAACAGCTTTTTAATTTTTATATGGCAAGTACTGAACAAAAAAGATCAGGAGGAAATCCACCATATTCCAACAGCAGTGGTCCTGAGGTGTGGGCGGCAGGGATAAGATCCTTTTATCATTTCTCCTTTATGTACGTCTTTATTTTCCAAACCCTATAGAGCAGCGCTGTGCAATATGGTAGGAAGTAATTATTGGCACTCGAAATGTGTCATGCATGATATGGCTGAGGGCCTGAATTTTCTATTTGATTTTATTAATTGAAATTAACTTTTCCATAGCCTCACATGCCTAGTGGCTACTGTATTTGAGAGCAGAGCTTTAATGTGAGCAAATATCTTTTATACTTAGAAAAAGAGCACTAGATGTGACTTCTAAGTTAATAAATAAAAACTCAGAACAGAAAATCCAAATGCTGCCCGAGTGTCTGGCCCAGTTCCAGCCTAATGCTGCGTTCTGCATCTGTTTATTATAAGATCTGAATGCCCCATCCAAACTTTCTTGGCAGATGTATCATTTTTTTACACTTTTTAAAAAACTGAAGGATGATTTCTTCATTTCTTATTCAGAATTTGAAAGTGAGGCAGAGTCAATGAACTCACACATATTCCAAAAACTGACTTCCTTAAACCTTAACAGAAGGTACTTAAGTGCACAGATGTTTGCTGGTTTTAAAAAGAGGCCTTTGCTGCGTCTGAAAAAAACATTCTCCCTAATTTTTCGCTCAATTTGTTTTAAGTTGGTAATGAAATCTGTGAATCTGTGCTCCCTTTCTTCAGGAAAAATGGAATTTTGATCTCTTTTAAAAATCAGAATGCAAAAGGATAATGGAGAAATCAGTCTCAAAGGCACATTTCATGTTCGCTTCAGAGCCGTGATATAAACATGATGATGCTACGCTTTTGGGGTCTTTGAGATTTTTGCCACAAGCATAGCAGCTCAGGTGGATTACTGCCTAATGCATGCTTCTTCGGTAGATTTTTGTTAATAAATTGCATGTCTGTTCGTTTGAAATAAAATCATGAAGTTGTTAACATCTTTGTACAAAGACTTGCCCATTCTGCTTGCCCTGGGGAGGAAGACTTTGTACTAATCACCCCGTGCTCTCCTGCAGTAAAAAGCCAAAGGAGGGACAGCAAGCCCACATCGATGGTACTCTCACCATGCGCTAACTAGTCACACACAAAAGGGGTTTGAATAAGTATCTCCTCAAAGGGGCCAGAGTAGAGATGAGAGGAAGTGCTGCTTGGCCTCTGGTTTCACAAAATAAATAATAATAAAATAAAACACTGAACATTTGTGTTGTATTCACCATCTTAATGCATGGACTTTTGTAGATTTTGCATTCAAAGATGCAGGACAGGCTAATGAATAAAAAAAAAAAAAAAAAGGTCCCCCAAATCTCACCACCCAGAGATAAGAATCATCCTCTTTTGGAAACCATTCTTCTGCATCTCTACTCCAACAGTCCTCAACTGGGGGCAATTTTGTCCCCCAGGGGACATTTGGCAACATCTAGAGACATATTTGGTTTTCACAGCTAGGAGGGATTGTTCTGGCATTTAGTAGGCAGAGGCCAGAGATGCTGCTAAACAACCTACAATGCACAGGACAGTCCCCCCACCCCACACAAAGAATTTTCCAGCTCAAGTGTCAGTAGTGCCGAGACAGAGAAACCCTGCTATACATACATGGATGTGTAGCTCTGTGATCATTACATAATTGAGTTCACACTCTGCCGGCTGTTTGCCATCCTGCAAGAACACACGTATTGCTTGTGGTCAAGCACTGCCCATTCCCTAGAGAGGGACTCGTTTAATTTTTTACCAGAACTCTGTAAGAGGAGGGAATATTACAAATTTCATAGCTGGAGAGACTGAGGCTCAGAGAGGTGAAGTGTCTTGCCCAAGGTTGCACAGCAGTTAGTCCTAATGCCGAGTCAGAAGTCCAGGCCTGAGGGATTCCAAACCCATCCTTTCCCATCAGCTGCAGATTTACTCCCTTTTTCACCCCAGGATCCAGCTTACAAAGGACAACGAGGGACCTGAGAGTAAGACACTTGAACCCCCCTTCCAGAACCTAAGGGAGACAGGGCTTTAGTCTTCATGCACATTGTTCAAGTGATTCTGTTATTTAAATCCTCTCAATAGTCTAATTTATATTTTCATCAATATGATCTGTCAAGAATTAAAAGAACGGGGGGCGGAGCAAGATGGCGGAGGAGTAGGAGACCTGGATTTCGTCTGGTCTCAGGAATTCAGCTGGATAGGGATCAAACCATTCTGAACACCTACGAACTCAACAGGAGATCGAAGAAAAGAAGAGCAACAACTCTCTGAACAGAAAAGCGACCACTTTCTGGAAGGTAGGACGTGCGGAGAAGTGAATCCGAGGCGATATTCGGGAGGCTAGATGGCGGGGGAGGGGGCCTCCGTCAGCCGCTTCTGGCAAGTGATAGAGCCGCGGAACACAAAATCGGAACTTTTAGAGTCTGCTCCGCTGAGGGACGTCACTCCGGTGGCTATGCGGGCATGGAACCCTCGTGGGACAGTGTGGTCTCAGGACCCTCGGGGTCACAGAAAGACCGGGGGTGCCTTAGTGCAGCAGAGCTCCCAGGTATCGGAGCAGGGAAGCCGGCTGCAGAGACGGAGCCCAGGCGCGGGCTCTCAGCTCGGGGTTGCCATAAACCGTGATCCGCGGCACAGTCAGGCCACTGCTCCTCCAGCAGGGACCCAACAAGCGGCAGATCCAGGGAGACTCACCTTCTTCCCCCAGGAGGAGAGGTGCGGGAGCGCACCACAGGGATCTGCAGGGTTTGGAGACTCCACACGGGGTCGGGGGCCAGAGATAGAAACACTCGGTCACAGGCCGGGTGAGCACGGAGTGCGGCCGGAGACCGGGGAGACGGGAGTGACTGGCGGCTTTTCTCTGGGGGCTCACTGAGGAGCGGGGCCCCGAGTTCTCGGCTCCTCCGAGGCGGAGACTGGGAGGCCGCCATTTTCACTCTCCGCCTCCAAAGCTGTATGGAAAGCTTGCAGGGAACAAAAGCTCCGGAGAGCAAACCCGAGCAGATTACTTAGCCCGGACCGGGCAAGGGCGGGGCAATTCCGCCTCCGGCAAAGACATTTGGGAACCACGGCAACAGGCCCCTCCCCCAGAAGATCAGCGAGAACAGCCAGCCAAGGCCAAGTTTACCGATCAATGAGAACGGCAGAACTCCAGCGCTAGGGGAATACTGCACATAGAATCCATGGCTTTTTTACCATGATTCTGTAGTCTTTCCAAGTTAATTTTTTTTTAACTTTTTTTTTTTTTGAATTTTTCTTTTTCCCTTTTTCAACCAACATCTTATCAATCCCTTTTTTAAAAAACATTTTTATTTTTCATTTTTAGAGTCATATTCTATCCCTTCATAGTAGTTACCCGTATTTTTGGCATATATATATAAGTTGTTCTCTCTTTAAAATTTTGAGATAGTTTCTTCTAACAGATCAAAATATACCCTAAATCTCTAGTGTACGGTTTTTTTCTACTCCCCTGCCTGATCACATTCTCTCCTTTTTCTTTTTTTTTTTTAATCCTCTTCTTTCTTTTTTCAAACAACTTCTTATCAATTCCTTTTATAAAATTTTTTATAATTTCCATCTTTACAGTCATATTCCATCCCTTCATCACATGAACCGTTATTTTTGTACATATATAAGTTTTTCTTTCTTTAAAATTTTGGGAGGCACTTTTTTCTAACAGACCAAAATACACCCAAAATCTAGTGTGTGGCACTGATCTATATACCAGCCTGATCATATTTGATCATATTCTGTTTTTTTTTGTTTTGTTCTGTTTTTGTTTGTTTTTATCTTTATCTTTTTCTCTTTTTTTTTCTTTTTCTTTTTTCTCTCTTTCCCTTTCTTTTCCCACTGCTTCAGGTCTTTTCTGATTTGTTTAGAGTATATTTTCTGGGGACGTTGTTACCCTGTTAGCATTTTGTTCTCTCATTAATCTATTCTCCTCTGGGCAAAATGACAAGACGGAAAAAATCACCTCAACAAAAAGAACAAGAGGTAGTACCGACTGCCAGGGACCTACTCAATACGGACATTAGTACGATGTCGGATCTAGAGTTCAGAATCATCACTTTAAAGATACTAGCTGGGCTTGAAAAAAGCATGGAAGTTATTAGAGAAACCCTTTCTGGAGAAGTAAAAGAACTAAAATCTAACCAAGTCGAAATCAAAAAGGCTATTAATGAGGTGCAATCAAATATGGGGGCGCTAACTGCTAGGATAAATGAGGCAGAAGAGAGAATCAGTGAGATAGAAGACCAAATGATGGAAAATAAAGAAGCTGAGAAAAAGAGAGATAAACAACTACTGGATCACGAGGGCAGAATTCGAGAGATAAGTGAAACCATAAGATGAAACACATTAGAATAATTGGGATCCCAGAAGAAGAAGAAAGAGAGAGAGGGGCAGAAGGTATAATGGAGCAAATTATAGCAGAGAACTTCCCTAATTTGGGGAAGGAAACAGGCATCAAAATCCAGGAAGCACAGAGAACCCCTCTCAAAATCAATAAAAATAGGTCAACACCCCAACATCTAATAGTAAAACTTACGAGTCTCAGAGACAAAGAGAAAATCCTGAAAGCAGCTCGGGAGAAGAGATATGTAACCTACAATGCTAGAAACATTAGATTGGCAACAGACCTATCCACAGAGACCTGGCAGGCCAGAAAGGACCGGCAGGATATCTTCAGAGCACTAAATGAGAAAAATATGCAGCCAAGAATACTATATCCAGCTAGGCTGTCATTGAAAATAGAAGGAGAGATTAAAAGCTTCCAGGACAAACAAAAACTAAAGGAATTTGCAAACACGAAACCAGCCCTACAAGAAATCTTGAAAGGGGTCCTCTAAGCAAAGAGAGAGCCTAAAAGTAACATAGACCAGAAAGGAACACAAACAATATACAGTAACAGTCACCTTACAGGCAATACAATGGCACTAAATTCCTATCTTTCAATAGTTACCCTGAATGTAAATGGGCTAAATGCCCCAATCAAAAGACACAGGCTATCAGATTGGATTAAAAGACAAGACCCATCGATACGCTGTCTGCAAGAGACTCATTTTAGACCCAAAGACACCCCCAGGTTGAAAGTGAGGGGGTGGAAAACCATTTACCAGGCTAATGGACACCAAAACAAAGCTGGTGTGGCAATCCTTATATCAGACAAATTAGATTTTAAACCAAAGACTGTAATAAGAGATGAGGAAGGACACTATATCCTATTTAAAGGGTCTATCCAACAAGAAGATCTAACAATTGTAAATATCTATGCCCCTAACATGGGAGCAGCCAATTATATAAGGCAATTAATAACAAAAGCAAAGAAACACATCAACAACAAAACAATAATAGTGGGGGATTTTAACAGCCCCCTCACTGAAATGGACAGATCGTCTAAGCAAAAGATCAACAAGGAAATAAAGACTTTAAATGACACACTGGACCAAATGGACTTCACAGACATATTCAGAACATTCCATCCCAAAGCAACGGAATACACATTCTTCTCTAGTGCCCATGGAACATTCTCCAGAATCGATCACATCCTAGGTCATAAATCAGGTCTCAACTGGTACCAAAAGATTGGGATCATTCCCTGCCTATTTTCAGACCACAATGCTTTGAAACTAGAACTCAATCACAAGAGGAAAGTCGGAAAGAACTCAAATACATGGAGGCTAAAGAGCATCCTACTAAAGAATGAATGGGACAACCAGGAAATTAAAGAAGAATTAAAAAAATTCATGGAAACCAATGAAAATGAAAACACAACTGTTCAAAATCTTTGGGATGCAGCACAGGCAGTCCTAAGAGGAAAGTATATAGCAATACAAGCCTTTCTCAAGAAACAAGAAAGGTCTCAAATACACAACCTAACTCTACACCTAAAGGAGCTGGAGAAAGAACAGCAAATAAAGCCTAAACCCAGCAGGAGAAGAGAAATAATAAAGATCAGAGCAGAAATCAATGAAATAGAAACTAAAAGAACAGTAGAACAGATCAAGGAAACTAGGAGCTGGTTCTTTGAAAGAATTAACAAGATTGATAAACCCTTGGCCAGACTTATCAAAAAGAAAAGAGAAATGACCCAAATCAACAAAATCATGAATGAAAGAGGAGAGATCACAACCAACACCAAAGAAATACAAACAATTATAAGAACATATTATGAGCAACTCTATGCCAGCAAATTAGATAACCTGGAAGTAATGGATGCATTCCTAGAGATGTATCAACTACCAAAACTGAACCAGAAATAGAAAACCTGAACAGACCTATAACCACTAAGGAAATTGAAGCAGTCATCAAAAATCTCCCAAAACACAAAAGCCCAGGGCCAGATGGCTTCCCAGGGGAATTCTACCAAACATTTCAAGAAGAATTAATACCTATTCTTCTGAAACTGTTCCAAAAAATAGAAATGGAAGGAAAACTTCCAAACTCATTTTATGAGGCCACCATTACCTTGATCCCAAAACCAGACAAAGACCCCATCAAAAAGGAGAATTATAGACCAATATCCCTGATGAACATGGATGCAAAAATTCTCACCAAAATACTAGCCAATAGGATCCAACAGTACATTAAAAGGATTCTTCACCACGACCAAGTGGGATTTATCCCTGGGCTGCAAGGTTGGTTCAACATCCGCAAATCAATCAACGTGATACAATACATTAACAAAAGAAAGAACAAGAACCATATGATCCTCTCAATAGATGCAGAAAAAGCATTTGACAAAGTACAGCATGCTTTCTTGATCAAAACTCTTCAGAGTATAGGCATAGAGGGTACATACCTCAATATCATAAAAGCCATCTATGAAAAACCTACAGCAAATATCATTCTCAATGGGGAAAAACTGAGAGCTTTCCGCCTAAGGTCAGGAACGTGGCAGGGATGTCCACTATCACGACTGCTATTCAACATAGTATTAGAAGTCCTAGCCACAGCAATCAGACAACAAAAAGAAATCAAAGGCATCCAAATCGGCAAAGAAGAAGTCAAACTCTCACTCTTTGCAGATGATATGATACTTTATGTGGAAAACCCCAAAGACTCCACCCCAAAACTGCTAGAACTCATATAAGAATTCAGTCAAGTGGCAGGATATAAAATCAATGCACAGAAGTCAGTGGCATTCCTATACACCAACAACAAGACAGAAGAAAGAGAAATTAAGGAGTCGATCCCATTTACAATTGCACCCAAAACCATAAGATACCTAGGAATAAATCTAACCAAAGAGGCAAAGGATCTGTACTCAGAAAACTATAAAATACTCATGAAAGAAATTGAGGAAGACACAAAGAAATGGAAAAACGTTCCATGCTCATGGATTGGAAGAACAAATATTGTGAAGATGTCAATGCTACCTAGAGCAATCTACACATTCAATGCAATCCCCATCAAAATATCATCCACTTTTTTCAAAGAAATGGAACAAATAATCCTAAAATTTGTATGGAACCAGAAAAGACCCCGAATAGCCAGAGGAATGTTGAAAAAGAAAAGCAAAGCTGGCGGCATCACAATTCCGGACTTCCAGCTCTATTACAAAGCTGTCATCATCAAGACAGTATGGTACTGGCACAAAAACAGACACATAGACCAATGGAACAGAATAGAGAGCCCAGGAATGGACCCTCAACTCTATGGTCAACTAATCTTTGACAAAGCAGGAAAGAATGTCCAATGGAAAAAAGACAGTCTCTTCAATAAATGGTGTTGAGAAAACTGGATAGCCACATGCAGAAGAATGAAACTGGACCATTTCCTTACACCACACACAAAAATAGACTCCAAATGGTTGAAAGACCTCAATGTGAGACAGGAGTCCATCAAAATCCTAAAGGAGAACACAGGCAGCAACCTCTTCGACCTCAGCCGCAGCAACTTCTTCCTAGAAACATCGCCAAAGGCAAGGGAAGCAAGGGCAAAAATGAACTATTGGGACTTCATCGAGATAAAAAGCTTTTGCACAGCAAAAGAAACAGTCAACAAAACCAAAAGACAACCGACAGAATGGGAGAAGATATTTGCAAATGACATATCAGATAAAGGGCTCATATCCAAAATCTATAAAGAACTTATCAAACTCAACACCCAAAGAACAAAGAATCCAATCAAGAAATGGGTAGAAGACATGAACAGACATTTTTCCAAAGAAGACATCCAAATGGCCAACAGACACATGAAAAAGTGCTCAACATCACTTGGCATCAGGGAAATCCAAATCAAAACCTCAATGAGATACCACCTCACACCAGTCAGAATGACTGAAATTAACAAGTCAGGAAATGACAGATGTTGGCGGGGATGCGGAGAAAGGGGAACCCTCCTACACTGTTGGTGGGAATGCAAGCTGGTGCAGCCACTCTGGAAAACAGTATGGAGGTTCCTCAAAAAGTTGAAAATAGAGCTACCATACGACCCAGCAATTGCACTACTGGGTATTTACCCCAAAGATACAAATGTAGGGATCCGAAGGGGTACGTGCACCCCAATGTTTATAGCAGCAATGTCCACAATAGCCAAACTGTGGAAAGAGCCAAGATGTCCATCGACAGATGAATGGATAAAGAAGATGTGGTATATATATACAATGGACTATTATGCAGCCATCAAAAGGAATGAGATCTTGCCATTTGCAACAACGTGGATGGAACTGGAGGGTATTATGCTGAGCGAAATAAGTCAGTCAGAGAAAGACATGTATCATATGACCTCACTGATATGAGGAATTCTTAATCTCAGGAAACAAACTGAGGGTTGCTGGAGTGGGGGGTCAGGTGGGAGGGATGGGGTGACTGGATGATAGACACTGGGGAGGGTATGTGCTCTGGTAAGCGCTGTGAATTGTGCAAGACTGTTGAATCTCAGATCTGTACCTATGAAACAAATAATGCAATATATGTTAAGAAAAAAAAAAGAAGAAGAAGATAGCAGGAGGGGAAGAATGAAGGGGGGTAAATCGGAGGGGTAGACGAACCATGAGAGACAATGGACTCTGAAAAACAAACTGAGGGTTCTAGAGGGGAGGGGGGTGGGAGGATGGGTTAGCCTGGTGATGGGTATTGAGAAGGGCATGTTCTGCATGGAGCACTGGGTATTATGCACAAACAAGGAATCATGGAACACTACATCTAAAACTAATGATGTAATGTATGGGGATTAACATAGCAGTAAAAAAATTTAAAAAAAGAAAAAAAAAACCTGAAAAAAAAAAAAAGAATTAAAAGAACAGGGGCGCCTGGGTGGCTCAGTCATTAAGCGTCTGCTTTCGGCTCAGGTCATGATCCCGGGATCCTGGGATCAAGCCCCTCGTCGGGCTCCTGCTCCGCGGGAGGCCTGCTTCTCCCTCTCCCACTCCCCCTGCTTGTGTTCCCTCTCTCACTGTGTCTCTCTCTGTCAAATAAATAAATAAAATAAAATAAAATAAAAAAGAAAAGAACACTTTCAAGTTTCTCAATAATCACTTTTCTGTCAGTTTCTGGTTGGCATGTGCAACTTAGTTTCCATATATATTTATAAGCTACATTACATCCACAGCTGTTATATCTTGGTTGTGGATTAAACCCTCCATCAGTTTGTCAAGTGACCTTAGTTAGTCTCATTGAATAATGTCTACCTTGAATTCCACCCCCATTTTTTTTTGAGAGAGAGAGAGAGGGCAAGCGGGGGTTAACCGGGGCAGAGGGAGAGAGAGAGAGAATCTTAAACAGGCTCCACACCCAGCACCCCACTAATGTGGGGCTCCATCTTGCAACCCTGAGATCGGTTTAACCTGAGCCAAAATCCAGAGTCGGATACTTCACTGACTGAGCCCCCAGGAACCCCGAATTCCCCTTCTTCTGATAGCAGTGTTGTGACCCCTGCCTTCTTTTTGTCTGCATTTGGCTGGTGTATCTGTGATTATTGTACCTTAATTATTTAATTTTGGGTATATGCTTTCACACCATGTATGGTCAGATTTGGGTTGAATTTACCCAATCTGAGAGTCATTTTCTTTTAACGGATAGAATTTTTTTTTTAATTTATATGTACTTTTGTAATAGATATCTTTGGTCTTAATTCCATTTTCTTATTTTATATTTCATATGCTTCTGTTGTATCTCTTTCTTCCTCCTTTTACCTACCTTCTGCTAATTTGGTAAACAGAATATTTTTTAGTTTGCTGTGGCCTGAATGTTTGTGTCCCCTCGAAGTTCATATATTGAAATCCTAATGCCCGATGTGATGGCTTTAGGAGACAGGGCCTTCGGGAGATGCTTAAGTCAGGAGGGTGGAGCCCTGGGGACCCTGATAAAAGAGACTCCCTGCCACCGTGTGAGGACACAGTGAGAAGTCTGCCCTCTGCAACCCAGAAGAGGCCCCTCACCAGAACCCAACCCTGTTGGCACCCTGATCTCTGACTTCCACCTTCAGAACTGTAAGAAATAAATGTCTGTTGTTTACAAGCCACCAGTCTGCAGCATTTTGTTGTAGCAGCCTGAACAGACTAAGACTCATTCTCTAATTTTTCCTACCTCCTGCTAATTTGATAAACATGTTTTTAGTTCTGCCGGCGATTATTTTTATATCTTTAAATAACACGCTTTAACTTCCATGTCTGAAGATACTAAATTCAGAAACAAAATATATAGCAGTTGACTCCCTTTCTGAGAGATTAGAAAATCCGTTCCCTCATGTGTCCTCACTCTCTTCACCCCCTGCTTCTGGTCTTCAGGGGTACGCTCTGGGTCTCTTCTAGTACAACTATGGGGTTATTTTGTTATGTATATTTTTTTAATTATAATAGCTACATTCTTGTAAAAACATATTTAAAATTATATTTTATAGGGGTGCCTGGGTGACTCAGTCGGTTAAGCGTCTGCCTTCGGCTCAGGTCATGATCCCAGGGTCCTGGGATCGAGTCTCGCATCGGGCTCCCTCCTCAGCAGGGAGCCTGCTTCTCCCTCTGCCTACAGACCCCCTGCTTGTGCTCTCTCCTTCTCAAATAAATAAAATCTTTAAAAAATAAAAATAAATAAAATAAAATTATATTTTATAAAATTATAAAAATTTCATAATTGTTCCATGGTCAATTAATTTTATTTTACATAGAAATAGTTACAGAGCATTGCCACCATACAGTGCAACAGCTTTCCTTTCCAGGAATATACTAGATGCTTTTCTTTCAAGTTCTTTGTTTCAACTCCTGGTTGACCGAAGCACATTTTCAAGTATTTGCTTCCCACTCCCTTCCCACCCCCAACAAGGATATACGGATGATATATTTCCTAAACCCTTGCATATTTGAGTCACATGTAAATACCCACTGCCATGGGGCATTTCCGGCGCCATCTTTTTTTCTTTCAGTTGCTTTCAGTGCTTCATCTTCTTCCAGATTCTGGAACCCACTATCAGAGTTAAAGAGCTAAGGCCATCTGATTTTTATTTTCTTTGAAGACTGCCTGCTTCTTCCACATGAATCTTCATTGGAGTTTTTCTTTATCCCCAAAATGCAAATGTTTCATCCCAGCATGTGTCTATTAGTTTTTTTTTTAATCCCCATTCAGTTTACTTGGCAACCCTTTTTGAGCTGAACATCCCTATCTACCTTTGCTTTCGGAATGTTTTCTTCTATTTCCTCTTTGATTATTGTTTCTATGACACTTATTCTATTTCTTGCTGTCCACGAGCACAAATGTCCCTATGTCAGCTGTAGATTTCCTTCTCCAGATCTCAGTGTGTGGGTTGGGATCAGGTCTGGAGACAAGAACCATGCCCATTACACAAAGATAAACTCAAAATGGATGAAAGACCTCAATGTGAGACAGGAATCCATCAAAATCCTAGAGGAGAACATAGGCAGTAAGCTCTTCGACATCGGACACAGCAACTTCTTTCAAGACACGTCGCCAGAGGCAAGGGAAACAAAAGCAAAAATTAACTTTTGGGACTTCATCAAGATAAAAAGCTTCTGCACAGCAAAGGAAACAGTCAACAAAACTAAGAGGCAACCCACAGAATGGGAGAAGATATTTGCAAATGACATTACAGATAAAAGGCTGACATCCAAGATCTATAAAGAACTTCTCAAACTCGGGTGGCTCAGTTGAGTAAGCGTCTGCCTTCTGCTCGGGTCGTGATCTTGGGGTCCTGGGATCGAGCCCCGCTTCAGGCTCCCTGCTCAGCGGGGAGCCTGCTTCTCCCTCTCCCCTGCCCCTGCTCATGCTCTCTCTCGCTATCTCTCTCTAGCTCTCAAATAAATAAATAAATAAATAGATAGATAAAATCTTAAAGAAAAAAAAGAACTTCTCAAACTCAACACTCAAAAAAACAAGTAACCCAATCAAAAAATGGGCAGAAGACATGAACAGGCACTTCTCCAAAGAAGACATACAAATGGCTAACAGACACATGAAAAAAGTCTCAACATCACTACCCATCAGGGAAATACAAATCAAAACCACAATGAGATACCACCTTACACCAGTTAGAATGGCAAAAATTAACAAAACAGGAAAGAACAAATGTTGGCGAGGATGTGGAGAAAGGGGAGCCCTCTTACACTGTTGGTGGGAATGCAAGCTGGTGCAGCCACTCTGGAAAACAGTACGGAGGTTCCTCAAGAAGCTAAAAATAGGGGCACCTGGGTGGCTCAGTCGTTAAGCGTCTGCTTTCGGCTCAGGTCATGATCCCAGGGTCCTGGGATCGAGCCCTGCATCAGGCTCCCTGCTTGGCAGGAAGCCTGCTTCTCCCTCTCCCACTCCCCCTGCTTGTGTTCCCTCTCTCGCTGTGTCTCTCTCTGTCAAATAAATAAATAAAATCTTAAGAAAAAAAAAGAAGCTAAAAATAGAACTACTCGATCGACCCAGCAATTGCACTACTAGGTATTTAGCCCAAAGATACAGATGTAGTGAAAAGAAGGGGCACATGCACCCCAATGTTCACAGCAGCAATGTCCACAATAGCCAAACTGTGGAAGGAGCTGAGATACCCTTCAACAGATGAATGGATAAAGAAGATGTGGTACAGGGCACCTGGGTGGCTCAGATGGTTAAGTGTCTGCCTTCGGCTTGGGTCATGATCCCGGGGTCCTGGGATCGAGTTCCACATCGGGCTCCCTGCTCCTTGGGGAGCCTGCTTCTTCCTCTGCCTCTCTCTCTCTCTGTCTCTCATGAATAAATAAATAAATAAATCTTAAAAAAAAAAAGATGTGGTCCATATATACAATGGAATATTATTCAGCCATCAGAAAGGATGAATACCCACCATTTGCATCAACATGGATGGAACTAGAGGGGATTATGCTAAGTGAAGTAAGTCAAGCAGAGAAAGACAATTATCATATGGTTTCACTCATATGTGGAACATAAGCAATAGCATGGAGAACCATAGGAGAAGGGAGGGAATCTGAAGAGGGAGAAATTAGAGAGGGAGATGAACCATGAGAGACTATGGACCCTGGGAAACAAACTGAGGGTTTCAGAGGGGAAGGGGGGTGGGGGATGGGGTAACAGGTGATCGGTATTAAGGAGGGCACGTGTTGTGATGTGCACTGGGTGTTATACGTAACTAATGAATCATTGAACACTACATCAAAAACTAATGATGTGCTATGCAGTGGCTAACTGAACATAATATAAATAAATAAATAAATAAATAAATAAATAAATAAATAGAGCCACGCCCATTGTTTTAAGTAACTTAATATAAATAATTATTAACTGGTGTAAAAGGACTAACTAGGTACTTGAAAAGGCAAAAAGAGAATATTATAGACCTAGCAACTCCACGGAGCAACTACCACGCCGAGGGCTGGGGAAACAAAGGGAAGAAGTTGGTGTTATTAAAACTTAGAAGTTTAGAGGAAGGGCTCTGCACAGCTGAAAATCAGCCCTCTGAGGAGCCGCCACTGCTGAGCTATGCTGGTATGTCTGAGCTCAGAGATGGGGCCCCTGATGCTGGGACCAGACCTTATGTTTCCTGTGCCCTAAGCCAAGCATATGACAACCCCTGCCAAGGCCTGGAATCATGACAGGTCCTATGCAGGATACTGCTAGGCCATGGTTCCCAACTTTGGGGCACACTGAAATCACCTGGGGAATATTAAAGAGTACTGATGCATGGATCCTAACCCCCGAAATTCTGAGTTATCTGGTCCAGGTGCTGCTGAGAATTTGAGTTTTAAAAGCTCCCCAGATAATTCTAACGTGTAGCCAAGTTTGAGGACCAAATTATCTATGCTTAGGACCTATTACCACCTCTGAGAAAAAGGATAAGATTCGTGTTCACAGTCCTGGTTTTATCACATCACGATAATCATCTAAGAAAGCTTTTTTAAACTGGCAATGCCCCTCTTCCCTGCCCGCCCCCCTCAGGCAGAGGTCTTGATTTAATTCATTTGAGTTGAGGTCCACACTGGAATTTTTAAATCCCAAGGAGTTCTAATGTGCAGCCAGGGTTTAGGTAAAGATCCATAATGCTTACTTCTCCTGGTGGGAGTTTTGATGACTGGATAAGATATCACAAGGAGGCAAAAACTTCTAACATCATGTTAGCATTGAGAATGCTAGGTTGGCGGGAGAAGTCTAACAATTAGATGACTATAATAGGGAGCCTCTTCACTAGGACATGCCAGAAATGGGGATAAACTCACACACATGCACACACACAGTGGAGAGGACAGAGTTAGGAGATAATTATGAACGTAGGATGAAAAGATAAGATTCAACTTCCTTCAGTATAATTGCAAGTTAGCTCTGGGCCACACTGCCCTGAGTCAGTGGTTCCTGGGGCAGCAGCAAAGCATCACCTGCTATCCTGCTAGGAAGGCCAATTCTTGGGCCCCACCCCAGACCTACTGAGTCAGAAACTGGAGGTAGAGCCCAGCCACCTGTGCTTTAACAAGTCTTCTAGATGATTATCATTCTCAAATTTGAGATCCACTTTCCAAAGCAGTGACATCTGGAAAAGTCACACCAGAAAAAAACAAAATGCCAAAAGACCTGTGTCCTCCTATGTCCCAGGACCCCCTTCGGTAGACAACTACAGAAAGTAGCCTACCCTCCCTCTGATAGACCAATTGCATCACCATAGCAACATGGATGCTGCTGGTGGGTCTCAGACATTCACCATGAGAACATCTTTTTTTTTTTTAAGATTTTATTTATTTATTTGAGAGAGAGAGAGCACAAGCAGGGGGAGCAACAGAGGGAGAGGGAGAAGCAGGCTCCCCACTGAGCAGGGAGCCTGAAGTGGGGCTCGACCCCGAGACCCCGGGATCATGACCTGAGCCGAAGGTAGACGCCACTGAGAACATCTTCTCTTAATAAACTGAAGAATTTGTATACAAAATCAGACTCCTGTGCCCTTTGTCCCTTTGCCTGCCTATGACAACTAGTGCTATCTCTTTGCCTTTTCCTTTGGCATGCTGAGAACTTATTTTTGTCTAATCCCACCTTATCCTCTCAAATCAGTACAGAGTCCTCCTAGATTTTGACAACAGATCAGCTGATGGTCCTAGCTTTTGCCTACTGTTCTGAATTTTGTTCCTTTAGCAATGCTTTCATTAATGCCTCTGTCGAATTTGGATTTGAGAGGGCCACATCAAACTGTTGACACTAATTGAGCTCAGAATAAAAGAAAGCCCTGATTTCTTTTCCATGGGTAATTGTAAGCCACATCCTCTCTATGCATTTCAGCTGTTGGTATTTTAGATCCAGGTATACAATCTTATAACATCTCATCAGATATTAGCATGTCATTATTTCTTGATTCAACTGTGACCTGCCAGAAGACTTTGTTCGTGTTGGGGTGAGCCACTGTCCTGGTTTGCCTGGGACTGAGGTGTTTCCCAGGAAGCAGAACTTTCAGGACTAAACCCAGGAAAACCTCCTTGGGGCAGCTTTCAACCAGTAAAAATAGGATCTGATGAATAACCAGCAAACTTGCTTCTTGGTGGGTATGATAGGCAGCCTCTAAGATGGCCCCCAATGACCCCACCTCTTGGTATTCAGGCCCTTGTGTGATCTTCTCCCTTTGAGGGTGGGCTAGACCTAGTGATTTGATTCTAATACAGTAAAAGTGATGGGTCATCGCTTCTGACATTAGGTTATAAAAAGACTGAGACTTCCAACTTGCTGGCTTTCTCTCATTTTCTCCCTTGCTGTCTCTAAGAGAAGCCAATTGCTGTGTTGAAAGGTACCCTACAAACAGGTCCACATGGCAAGGAACTTATGTTGTTATGGATTGAATTGTGTCCCCCCCTCACACACAAAAGATATGTTGAAGTCCTAATCTCCAATACTTAAGAATGTGATTTTATTTGGAAATAGGGTCATTGCAGATGTGATTAGTTAGATGAGGTCATACTGGAGTAGGGTGGGTTCTTAATCCAATAGGACTGGTGTCCTTATAAGAGAAAGGACACAAAGACACAGACACACATGGGGCGCCTGGGTGGCTCAGATGGTTAAGCGTCTGCCTTCAACTCAGGTCATGATCTCCAGGTCCTGGGATCGAGCCCCACGTCAGGCTCCCAGCTCAGCGGGGAGTCTGCTTCTCCCTCTCCCTCTGCCTCTCCCCCTGCTTGTGTGCTCTCTCCCTCTCTCTCTAATGAATAAATAAAATCTTTAAAAAAAAAAGACACAGACACACAAGGGGAGAAAGTCATGTGAAGGCAGAGGCAGACTGCAGCTGTAAGCCAAGAAATACCAAGGCTTGCCAGCCATCACCAGAAGTATTACCAGGCTACATTGACTATATTGTGAATTTTTGTAACTTTCATTGGGTCCTTTGCACAAGCTATCCCTCTCACTATGTGTCCTCTCCATCATCGTCCCCCTTTACCTGTGAATCCTTCAGTTTCCCCTGGGTGACCAACCATCTAGGGGTAGCCAGGCACAGGGGGTTTCCTGAGACACAAAACTTTCAGCATTAAAACCAGGGAGATCCCAAGCAAACTGGGATCAGTTGGTCACCCCAGCTGAGATGCCCTTTTTTCCACAACAGCTGCTTAGAATCCAAGGACAACAGTCAAACATTTACCCAAGGAAGGCTCTTGCCTGTTCCACTCTTACAGTATCTCCGCACTTTCTACC
This sequence comes from Halichoerus grypus, assembly GCF_964656455.1. Taxonomy (NCBI): domain Eukaryota; kingdom Metazoa; phylum Chordata; class Mammalia; order Carnivora; family Phocidae; genus Halichoerus; species Halichoerus grypus. Next base: position 122,612,426 of record NC_135721.1, read on the forward strand.
TCAATCAGCTTGTCACTGAGAGCTACTGTTAATTAACAATGTATCGTAGACCAGAACTAATTGCAATCAATATTTTATTAATTCTCAAACAAAAGGTTACCTTCAATTAACCAAGTGTGAAAAAGTTAGTTGCAGTGGTTTGCACATATGCCCATAGTTACCATCACCAATTAGCAGGCTTGTACCCCAAAAGTGCTCATTAGTGCATGCAGTGATGACCCATCAACAGAAATAAACAGCTATGGTGCTGTGGCATTGTTTTTCTAAATTCCACCAAGGACAGGGAAGGAAACATAGTACTATTTATGCAGGATTGTAAAAGCAAGCGTTACACCTTATGACATGAAACACAACCACATTGTCAAAGTGTTTGCCAACTGTGTGATCTCATATGGGAGAAGTACCTTACCTGGAGATGCCACCATGGCGATCTCCTATAGGAGACGTACCCTCCCTGAGATGCTACCATGTTTTCCATGCTGTTGGTACACCATAAATGCTTGTTAAATAAAGTTGCTGAACATCAGAGCTACAAAGGGTCTCGGAAGTAATTCCGTGTGATCACAAGGCTCAGAAAAATGAAGTGACTCTCAGGGTAGCACAGCTGTGAAGTAGAATTAGGACCAGGGTCTTATTCTAGAACAGGGATTTTCAACCTCAGCACTGCTGACATTTTGGGTGGATAGTTCTTTTTTTTTTTAAGACTTATTTATGTATTTATTTATGTATTTATTTATGTATGTGTGTATTTATTTATTTATTTATTTGAGAAACAGAGGAGGTGCAGAGGGAGAGGGAAAGAATCTCAAGCAGATTCCCTGCTGAACGCAGAACCCAATGCAGAGCTCAATTCCAGGACCCTGAGATCATGACCTGAGCCAAAATTAAAAGTGGGACACTTAACCGACTGAGCCACCCAGATGCACTGGGCTGGATAATTCTTTGTTGTGGGGGAGCTGTCCTGTGCATTGTAGGATGTTTAGCATCCTTGGCCTCCACCCACGAGATGTCAATAGCAGCCCCTCACCCAATCATGACAACAAGATTATCTCCAGATATTGCCAGATGTTCCCTGGTTGGGGTGAGGGTGGGGGGAGAAGGGGAGCAGAATTGCCCTTAGTTGAGAACCACTGTAAATGTAGACCTGTGGTTCTCAAAGTGTGATCCCCAATGAGCAGCATCAGCATCACTGGGAGCTTGTTAAAAATACAAATTTTGGGAGGCCCCACTCTAGACCCATTGAATGAGAAGCTCTGGGGGCAGGTCCCAGTAGTAAGGCCTCTGGGTGGCGCTGAAACTCCCCCAAATTTGAGACAGTGGTGTCAGTCATACCTTACCCTCATAAAGGGAAAACGTTGTCCCTATTTCATAGACAAGGAAACTGAGGCTGAAGAGCTCCCGTGGCTTGTCCAAGTTCTGATTTAGTCCTGACTTAGTAACACTAGAGAGAGACTTGAACCTCACTCAGTATGACATCGGGAACTGCTGATTCTGCTCTACCGCGTCTCCTTAAAGACGGGCAGCAGGGAATGAGGGAAACCTGGATTGGGGACACAGTCTGTCTCTTTCAGACCATGAGCACCACAAACTCTAGGCCACCAGCCCCAGGCCCCTTTGTGGTCACTGTGGTCTTTGGGGTCTGAGGCAACGAAGACAAGTGTCAGAGCCTGGAGGTGCGTATCAAACCCGACTCAATGTTCTCAGGTCAAACTGAGCACCTGGGGAGCAAAGGCACTGACCAGTATCTCCAGACTCTCTCCCAAGTGAGCATTCTGAACAAATTGTTATTGAAAAAATATTTCACCAACCCAACTCACCCACCGTCTTTTGTGGGAGCCTTCACCACCATTCCCCTGGCTACTATAGAAGCAAGCATTGCTTCTGTGACCTCACTCCCCCGGCCACAGCTGGGCACTTAACCTAAGCGGAACCCTTCCCTGGGATTCTGGACTTGGCAGTAACTGAGAATTGAACATATCTCTCCCTGGTGGTTGAAACAGTGATATTTTAAGTTCTGGAGCTATCAGACTCCCTGTGTTCTACTACTACTACTATTACCAGTACAGAAGTATCTTTCACTTACCACCAAAGAGACCTAACTCAAATAAGCAAGACTTAAATACAAAAGAGAAAGTCCCTTTCAGCACCAGGACTAACCCAGGGGAGGGTAACATTGTTCATAACATTCAGGAGACAAGGGGGAAACGTATTACTATAACCCTCACCTGTAACTCAGGGAGGTTTGTTCTGGAAAGTTTCCTCCCATCTTCTCCATGTTCTGGCTTCTGAGGATGGTTCTGATCTTCCCTGAAAAACCACAGCCATGCCAGACCCCTTGGCCCCAAAATTTATCCTTGGATCTTGCCAACATGCCCAGCAAAGATAGCTCAGACGGACAGCAAAATTTCACATAGGGAGGAGAAAGGGAAAATATGAGTCAAAGGGACTACAAGTTACAAAAGGATGCAGGCTGGTTCAATACATGAGGTGCAGGAGTGATAGGGAAATCAGAGGCAAAATATTTACTGCAACAGCTATGACTCCAGACCTCCCTGCTTCAGTGAGGAACCCAAATTCACCCCCACACACACACCTGATATGCACTTTTGTATAGCCAACAACAAAAAGTATCTGTGGCAGAGACATGGCATCAATGGTTTTTTTTGCTAGATGGTGGGATGAAGGGATGGATGGTGGGTGGATGGATGGATGAATGAACGATGGATGGATGGATGGGTGGATGGATGGTGGATGGATGATGGATGATGGATGGAAGGATGGATGATGGATGGATGGATGGATGATAGATAAATGCTGAATGAGAGCACGTAAGACCTCTAGAGGCAGAATTAGGAGCACCCAGCTGAGGTGAGGCAATACCTCAGGCTGATAGATCTCTTAGGTGAGTAGAACAAGTGACTGTGAATGGTGTAGAGAGAATACTGATCAGGGAGACAAAGGCCTGCCTTTCCCCTGACCTGCTGTATGAATCTGACCCACTCCCCACATCTCACCAAGCCTCATTCCACATAAATACATAGGGCCATCCTAGCTCTCCCTCTCTCTAGTTCCTTCCATCTCCCAGATCTGAGGAATCTTCATGAGGTTGGGGTGTCCCCAAACTGTTAAAGCAGAACCATGTTCCAGGCCCTCTGCAGAGCTGGTCTCACTGCCCATCTGCCAGTCCTGTTTACAGAGCAACACCAAGATGGGTGGGCAGTTGGGAGGTCTCCAACTTCTCTCAGAACATCTCTGCAGATGCTTCTGTAAAGGGTGAGACGTGGGCCTTGTAGCAAGTGAGAAGTCTGGAGTGCTGCCACGCGGTCCTGCCTGTCCCCACGCTCACCAGACAGGCACCATCCCCTGAATGCAAAGCACTGATAATTCCCCATGGGGGTTCTGGGTCCTACCATGAGATGAGGGAGCCCTGCGCTGCCTGGGTGTCAAAGGATACATTCCTGGAACCATTGGAATGATGGTGTTGATGGAAATGGTGCAATGCTACAGCCCCTGGGGTAGTGGTATCCCTCTGCCCCATTTTGGGGACTTCCTGCTGCTCACTGCCCAGGGCACTGTCAGGTCTCCTTTACAAAAGGTTCCTCAGTCCCCATTAATCAATGTGCTGACACAAATGTATACTAAAGGACTCTACATTCTACATTCTCTCATAAACCCAGCCAGGACATCTTGGTGCAGATCATTAACAAATAATTTCCTTTTATCACCAGTCACTATGTCCTAGGTGCTATGCCAGGGTTCTTCAATTTAATGCTCACAGTGACTATGCAGGAGGTAGTCTCTCCCCAGTATAATACTGAGGAGTAAACTGAGGCTCAGAGAGGCTGTTAACCGGCCCAAGCCACATTGTGAGCCGGTGGCAGGACTGAGATGAGAATTTTAGTCCATACAGAGAGCTTGTGCCCTAACCACCAGGCCACACTGCTTCCCAGCACAGCCCAGATCTTAACACCAAAGACTCTCTGACTGCAGCCTCACCACACCCTTTGCAGTTCCGGGTCTCACCATACCTCTGCTCGCACCATTACATCTCCCCTAAATGCTCCAGGCTCTACTCATGGGTCCCCTCCACCATGAAGACATTCTAACCCTTCCAAGCCCCCAAGGTAAAGTAAACCCATCTATCCTGCATGTCCCCATTGACCCTGCAGGTACATCTATCACGGGAAACATTTCCAGCATTGTGTAGATGCCAACCTCAGCCTTCTAGCTTCCAGCTTCCGCCTTCCGGGAAATATGGTCCTTGCCGTATCCATTTCTATTTGCCCAGGATCTAGCTCAGTGCTAGGCACATATTGAATGAAGAACCAAATGGACTGAAAAACCTCATCAGAAATCCAATTTCAAGCTAGTCAGGAGAGCAAGTTCCTAGGGCAGGGATGCCTGGCACACGACATGTGCTTGCTCATAAAAACTTACCTCGTGATGAAAGAAAAGGAACGAATGAATGATGAGTGCAGCTGAGCATTTACACACTGATTCTATTGAATGTCTTCCCAAGCAACCAGATTTAGACACGGAAACATCAGGTACTTTCTAGTAAATTGACCATTAACGCTAAGGTCCCTGTTACAGGCTGAATGTCTGAAGCCCCCGACCCCCAAATTCATATGCTGAAATTCTAATCCCAATGTGATGGCATCTGGAGCTGGGGCCTTTGGGAGCTGATTTGGTCACGATGGTGGAGCTCTCATGAACAGAATTAGTGTCCTTATAAGAAGAGGGCAGATCGCTAGCTAGTTCTTCCTCCACCTCGGGAGGGTACAACGAGAAGTTGGCAGTCTTCGATCCAGAAGAGGCCCCTCGCCAGAGCCTGACCATGCTGGTACTGTGATCCCGGGCTTCTCAGCCTCCACAACTGTGAGAAATAATGTCTGTTGTTTATACGCCACTCAGCCTACGGTACTTCATTATAGCAGCCCAAATTGACTGAACAGTCTCAGAGTAACTTTTTAAACCTAAAACCATCCTTCTGAGACAAGAGACCTTCAAAGTACAGTAAGAAAATAAGCCTCAATTCAAAACCTTGACAATAAAAGGACATTAGTCACTCCACTTCGCGAACAGGCTTGGCCTAACTGTGGAGGGCTAATGAAATCCTCAAAATAAGATTTTAATATATAAAGTCTTTTTAGAGTTGAGTTCCCCCAGAAGGGGACCCTGAGACAAGGGTTCAAGTGCGAAGTGTTTTATTTGGGAGGCAACCCCAGGAGGCACCAGCAGGGGAGGGGGCAGGAAAGAGAGAAGGATGGAAGCCAATTAATAGTGTGTTATTGGTCCAGTACCACTGTGGGCAACTGCAGCTTGATCCTACAGGGGGCTCTGGGAGACAGTACAGACCCTCTGAAGGGCAAATGGAGCTGGGTAGTTATTCTCCGATTCCCATCTGCCAAACCTGCTCCCACAGGGGCATGAACTCCCCAGCATTTCCAGCCCGCCCACGCACCAGCCTGAGGGCTAGCCCTTGAGTGGAGAGCAGCCCATGCCTCCAGGAGGACAGCCCGCAGCATACTCAGTAATGGCGAGTGCCAAATAGGTGGGACTGAGTCACCGACAGAGTCTGCTACAAAGCCCAAGGGAAGAACTGAGCAAAACAGCAGCGTGGGTCTCCAACTGACTAAGAGGTATCAGAACCTAATGTAAACTAAGCCAGAAAAGCGGGGCCCTGAGACAAAAGCAAGCTCTGGGCAGAGGAGATGCTAGAACCTTCCATCTGCCTCCTCTACTCCTCTCTTTTCTTTGGAGCATATATGTCTGCCTTTCATCTGTTCTCCTTCCCCAACCTGGAATCTATTTTCTTCTCAGTCTGAGTCTTTCTTCCTCTTCCCCCTCAATATCTTCCACCCACCCCTCCTGTCCCTATTTTTCCCATCTCTTAAGAGCCCATAACATGAAAGCAAAGTATCTTGCTTAATATTTGTTTACTTAGGAACAGTGAGTTTTATGTACACTGTTCTTAATTAAAATCTCAGCAAGTTTCTATTTGTGGATGGAGAGGCATTCTGCCCAAGAAGGGGGGCTTTAAAATCTTGGCATCTTCTTACCAATGCACCCCCAGCACTTGGAATGAACACTTGGGATTCAGCCTTTCATTTGGGGCCCATGAAGCTACTCATGTTCTCAGCAACACCAATTATTGGTAATTTTGCTGTGTGAGGGAAGTGAATTTCCTTCCAGACATGCTGTAGTGGCACTCATCACTGCTTCATCTGTGTGGGTGGCCCGCGAGATAAATGCTCATCCGAAGTGTCAGGCAGGGTATCTACAGTGAAGAACTTGGTCTCCACCCAAACCACAGTCTGGAGTAACTGCTCTCCCCCGTCATTTTTGGGGGGGTCCCCTCTAAATGACTGCATCAAGAAAGAAAGTTTCCCATTGTCTTCCAGACCCTCCTCTTCCCTTCTAATTCATTCTCTACCTGTCTCTCCTCAAGATCACTCAGGTGTCACCTCCTCCGAGAAGCCTTCCCTGGTTTCCTCAAGCTGGCAGGCATTCTCTCCTCTATGCTCCTTGAACCTGGGACCACTTGCTTATGTGGCACGCCCCCGATGGTGTTGTCTGCTTGCCAGACTGTGCGGCCATAGAGGACAGAGTCCCCATCCTGGTCAACTAGTCTCACTGGGGATTCAGCAGAGTACAAGTTTGGTAAATGTTAAACGGATGGATGGGTGGGTGGATGGATGGATGGATGGATGAAATGAATGCTGGGACTTACTAGAGCCTGAGACCAACTTGTAGGAACACTTGGGCTGACAGCCAGTGAGAAATGTAAGGAATCCAGAGGTCAGGAAGCCCAGTGTTTCCCACCCTGGAGTGGGCCAGGGGGCCAGAGGACTAAACCTCTCCCATATGGAACCAGGATGCTCCACTCCTGTTGATCTTATATATCGGGCTTCTGGAAATGAAGTTCCACTTCTTTAAAAAGTTGGAAAACTATTACTCTACAGTTCCAACTGCTGCATTTTTTAGAGGGAGCATGACTTACTCCAGAGAGGCTGGTCTGGAACTTAGATTTACTGACTCCTGGTCCAGTGCTCACTCAGCTCAATACCACAGCCAAGCCTACCCAGAGATGTGGGTCTGCTCCCTGAAAGAGGACATGGGGGACAGGCAGCGGTGGGCGTGTGGAGCAGCAGGGCTGATGCTCCTGACCCAGAGTGGGAGTAGGAATGCGGCCTCCAGGTGTGGGGGAAGGCCAGAGGGGATGGGATAGGGACCCGAGATCAAGGTGGAGCTCAGGAGCCTCCACTAGGTAGGGTGGGGCAGGACCCGAGGCCAGGACAAGACCCCTCCCCCTGCCTAGGCAGGTGGATCAGGGATGGCCACAGCCCTGAAGGACGGAGGTCAGGATTGGCCTGGAATATGCAGTGAAAGACGAAAATCCCGCCCTGGACCTAGGTTCCACCCTCCCCACACCTCGCCTTGTAGGGAAGCGCAGAAGCCTCTGCGGCCTCTGGGAGGCTGGGGAGATTGGGAGGCTTCCCAGTGGCTCCAGCAGCAGCCAAGAAGCAGAGAGGTGGTGGCGCCACCTCCTGGCACCTCCGGGGAGTGCAGCTCACGCCCAGACGGCCGCAGGCCCCAGGCAGCAGGGGTTGGGGGTGCTGAGGAAAGCCTGGGCCCAGAAGAGCAGATCAGCCATTTATTGTTCCTTTTCCTGCACGTTATCATGGAAAATTTCGAACATATCCAAAAGTAGCGAGAATTGTAGTCATGAACTCCCAGATACCCATCACTCTACTTCGCCAGTTAGTGCATGGCTAATCTTACTTCCTCTTTACCCTTCCCTCCACTTACCCCTTCCATATTATTTCAAAGCAAATCCCAAGCAACACATCATTTCACCCCTAAGTGTGTTCTTATGTCTGTCTAAAATAACTACTTTTACAATGTAACCACAATACCATTATCTCACCAAAAAATAATTCCTTACTATCAATATCAATTGTCTCATGAATTCATAAATGTTTTTCTACAGTGTATTCAACAGAATCCTAATCAAGTCTGCATGTTGTAACTGGTTCAATGTCTTTTGAGTCTTTTTTTTTTTTTTTTTTTTTTTTTGAACAACAGCCAGTTATTATCGCTTTGGGTTTTGACTGGGTGGCTCTTCTGCCCCATATGGTGTTGGTTGGAACACCTCCCTACATTCAGCTGGGTACCTGGTTTCTCTTTGCTTGGGCCTCTCCATATGGCTTCTCTCTTTAGGAGCGTAGTGAGTGGGAGGTTTTTTTCATCTGTAAGTTTCTCCTCCATTTGGGTTTTTTTGGGGGGGTGTGGGGTGGTTTTTTGGCTGGCGTGTTTTATGGGAAGCTCATTTGTTGAAAGAACCCAGTCATTTGTCCCGACATTACCCCACTATTGGGATTTTGTTGGCCTCACCACTGTGGTGTCATTTAATATGTTCCTCAGATTTCTGAGTTGTAAATTCTGTCAGCTGGAGTTGAATCCAGAGGTTTACTCAGATCTGTCTTGATCTCTGGTCCAGTTGGCCAGCAGGAGGCGATGGTATTCACTGACCTCTCTTCTCGTGATGTCAGCAACCACCCGTGATCATCACCTAGATCTGTTATTTCACTGGGGATTGCAGAACTCTGATGCTCTAATTCCATCATTCACTGTTTACTTTTAAATCCAAGATTCATTATTGAGTCAGAATTACTTCCCACAACAAAACAGGCCCCTTGGGAGAAAATCTGCTCCTGGACCCTGGGACAAGGCTTCCCCCTTTTCTAGAACTGTGCTATCCAGGGAGGTAGCCACTACCGAACTGAACTACTGAACACTTGGATGGTGGCCAGTCCAAATTTGAGATGGGCTGTACGTGTAGAATATATTTCCAGTTTCACAGACTTGGTATGAAAAAGTAATGTTAAATATCTCATTCATAATTTTTATATGATTTGCATGTTGCACTAATATTTTGAACAGATTGGGTTCAATGAAACACATTATTAAAAAATTAATTTTACCTGTTCCTTTTTACTTTCTGAATGCGGCTACTAGAAAATTTTAAATTATATACGCAGCTCACATTTATGGCTCACATTCTATTTCTGTTGACAGCGCTGGTCTAGGATCTAGTTGTCTCAGTGAATTCATTAACTCTTCCTAGAGTTCTTCCTATGTGGCAGGCAGTGCTCAGAAAATACAGCAGTGAACAAAACAGACAAAGCCCCTGCCCTCATGGGGCTAGGATTCCAGAAGGAAGAGACATACAATCAGCAAATCTCAAGTACATCAGGTGGTGAAAAAGTGTTGGGGACAGGGAGAGATTAAGGAGGAGCCTTCTGATAAGGAGACTTTTGATCAGGAAACCAAAAGAGGCAAAGAGTGACATATGGGTGAACAAGTCCAGACAGACCTTGAAGGAGAGAGGACAGATCTTGCTAAACCCATGGAAAGACTTTGGTAGGGTTTTATCTTTCTTTTTTTTAAGTGAGATACAATTTACACATGGTAAAACTCACCTTTTTGAAGTACACATTTCTATGAATTTTCACAAATACGTAGAATCGTGAAACCATGACCAAAATCAAGACACAGAATATTTCCGTCATCCAAAAACACTCCCCTTGGCACTTTCAAGTCAACCTCTCCTCCTACCCCCCAGCTTTAACAACTACATATCTATTTTCTGTCCCTATAATTTGGTCTTTTCCAGAATGTCATATAAATAGAAACATATGAGTCTGGCTTCTTCCACTTAATGCAAGGCTTTTAAAAGTTGCCTGGTTATTGCATTTATCTGTAGTTTGTTCCTTTTTTATGGTTGAGTAGTACCCCACTGTGTGGATGTGCCACAGTTTATTTATTCACCAGCTGATGAACAAAAGAAAATTAGAAAGCAATAAAGGAGAAAAAGAGAAACAAAAAGAAAGCATACTAAATGGAAAATATGAAATAAGAGAGCAAAAATGAGGCCTAACATAATACTATTTATAATAAAGATAAATGGGTAGAAGTCATCAATCAAAAGATGGAGAATCGGGGCGCCTGGGTGGCTCAGTCATTAAGCGTCTGCCTTCGGCTCAGGTCATGATCCCAGGGTCCTGGGATCGAGCCCCGCATCGGGCTCCCTGCCCTGCAGGAAGTCTGCTTCTCTCTCTCCCACTCCCCATGCTTGTGTTCCCTCTCTCGGTGTCTCTCTCTCTGTCAAAAAATAAATAAAATCTTTAAAAAAAAAAAAAAGAGATGGAGAATCTAAGATTGGAAAAGCAAAACAAGATCCAGGAGTATGCTATTTACAAGCAAACACTTAAAGGGATACAGAGATTAAAGAGAAAAGAATTAAAAAGTATATATCAGAAAATATGAACCAGAAGAAAGCTACAGTAACCCTAATAGCAGCAGTCCTAAGATCTGACAAACAGAATCCAATGCGAACCATAGTATCATAAGGAAGAATAACAGATTTTCAAATAACCACCCAGGAGCATATATTTTCATTAAAAAAAAAAATGTAACTTCAAAATACATGAAATGTCAGCTTGCAGAATTAGAGAAATAAATAAATAATTTATTTTTTTATTTACTTTATCTGTCCCAGAAACCAAACAAGCAGATAATCAGCAAGCTGATACAGGAATACAGAACTCTTAATCTTACAATCAGCCAACATTCTTTCCAAGCACACACGGAATATTTATAAAAATTGACCGTTAAAATAAACCAAAATAAATTTCAAAAGATCAACATCAGTTAGTCTCTTTTTCTGACAATATGCAATAAAATCAACAAAGATAACTGATAAATTCTCTTATATCTGGAAACTAATATATTACTCAGTAACCTATGGATTAATAACAAAATTATAAGAACTAAGCAACCAAGTACCACATGTCAAAATTTGGGAGAACAGACGAAACAATATCTAGAGGAAAATTCATAGGTTAAAAAGTATTTATCAGAAGCAAAACAAATAATCATAGGGGAAAAAAGAGAGAGGCAAACCAAGAAACAGACTCTTAACTACAAAGAACACATGGTGGTTAACAGAGGGGAGGGGGTGGGAGATGGGTAAAATAGGTGATGGGGATTAAGGAGGACACTTGTGATGAGCACCAGGTATTGTATATAAGTATTGAATCACTAAATTGTACACCTGAAACTAAATTACACTGTATGTTAACTAGAATTTAAATAAAAATTTTTAAAAAGGAGAAAAAAGAAAAGTATTTATCATAAAACCAGAAAGATTTAAAGCAAACAAGCTAAATGTTCAATAAGGAAGTTGGAAAAAGCGCAAGAGAGATGATAAGAGCTTGGACTAGAGTAGCAGAGATGAAGATTTGGGATATTTTTCAAAGACTGAGTGAATAGGATGAATGTATTAATCTGGAATTCAGTGGGATAGTCCTAAGTGGACAGATAAACCCAGGAACCATCACTATATTTAAAGCCATAGCCAGAGAACTAAGTGTAAATAGAGAAGAGCATAGGACCTAAGTGAGTTCACCTGAGCCTTAATTCTGAGCCTAAACTGATTAAATTTTGTTGGAATTCCCAGGATATGCTATGTGCAGAGATGCTGCCTCAGACCAGCAAAGGTCACCAGAGCCTGGCATGTAAACCAGTATACCCAATAAGGAACGTAATTGTCAGGTAGACCAGATGTTTTTGATGTGGTCATTATCATCATCATCACCATCATCATCATCACCATCACCACCATCACCATCATCACCATCATCATCACCATCATCATCATCACCACCATCACCATCATCACCACCACCACCATCACCATTATGATCACCACCATCATCGTCACCACATCATCATCATCACCACCATCACCATCATCACCATCACCACCATCATCATCACCATCATCATCGTCATCACCATCATCACCATCACCATCATCACCACCACCACCATCACCATCATGATCACCACCATCATCATCACCACATCATCATCATCATCACCACCATCACAATCATCACCATCACCACCATCATCACCATCACCATCATCATCATCATCGTCATCACCATCATCACCATCACCATCATCACCACTACCACCATCACCATCATGATCACCACCATCATCATCATCATCACCACCATCACCATCACCATCATCACCATCACCATCATCACCTCCACCATCACCATCATTTATTCACTATCTCATGAAGATGGTATTATTACCTGTTATATGAAGGGGACACTGAGGTTTAGCAAGCTTCAGTAACTTTGTTCACAACAGTGGTAGGATTCTAGCCCAGACCTCAAGCACTGCATTGCCAGTACCAGGATGCTCAGTGCCATATTGTTTACAACAGCAAAAAACTGGACACAACCCAAATGGCTATCATTGAGGGAACGTTCAAACAATTATAGGTATGAGTTATAGACTGATACATCTAAGATCTACTCTAAATTCCATGAGGAGCACTGCACATGGAGTCCACTGTTGGGACTCAACCCTCCTATACCACTGATAGGTGTGTGACCTGTGGCAAGTCACATCACCTCTCTGAGCCCCAGCTTCCTCATCTGTTCAGAGGAGGAAAGGCTCCCTTTCCCAGTGAGTCCACAGGTCAGCCATGAGAGCCAAACAGAAACAGATGTGAGAGATTTTCATGTCAATAGAGGCCTTTGTAAACACAGGGGGAGGGTGGCTGCTACATCCAGAACAGTGAACAGGCCTCGCTCCACTCAGGTGATTCCTAGAACTTGGGGAGGCCCTGTCCTGCCAGCAGTGTGACAGGGTCAGATTTCAGGACCTCCATGCCTCTCTAGCTTTGCACATACACAGAGAGAGAATCACCCTTAGATTCTAGCAACCAGCACCTCCCTGCCTTGTACCCCTACTTTATCTTTTTTAAGATTTTATGTATGTATGTATGTATTGAGAGAGAGAGAAAGAAAAACAGGGGAGAGGGAGAGAATTTCAAGCAGACTCTGCCCTAAACACAGAGCCCAACACAGGGCTCCATCTCACAAACCTGAGATCATGACCTGAGCCAAAATCAAGAGTCAGATGCTTAACTGACTGAGTCACCCAGGTGCCCCTTGTGCCCCTATTTTATTTTTTTTAAATATTCTATTTATTCATTTGGCAGAGAGAGAGAGAGAGAGCGCACAAGCAGGCAGAGCGGCAGGCAGAGGGAGAGGGAGAAGCAGGCTGCCCACTGAGCAGAGAGCCAGATGCGGGACTCGATCCCAGGACCCTGGGACCATGACTCAAGCCAAAGGCAGACACCCAACTGACTGAGCCACCCAGGTGCCCCTAGAGAGACATTCTCTGGCCTTCCAATGGCCAATGCCCCCCTCACAGGGCAATAAATCTTAAGGAGCAAGAGATTGTGCCTCCTGTAGCCCCCCCCTTCCTAGATCAGGCTGCAGGTCCCCAGCACCCCAGAACTCCCTGCCCAAATGCCTGCTTCAGGATCTACCACAATCCTTCTTTGGGTCCTTCCTCCTAGGGGTGGACTGTCCCCAGTGTGAGCACCCCTAGCCTCAAAGGGCCAAAAGGAGGTCATTTGCAGGAGGATGAGGAGGTGGGGAGGGTTGGGACATGGAGAGTGGAGTGATTGCCCACACAGAGGGAGACCCCTCGTGGTGCAGAACAAAGCAGGTGATAGGAAGAGAAGAGGAGGCTCCAGACCAAAGCCTCCCTTTGTACTTGGCCCCAGACCTCTCAAATACTGGGCTCGCACACAAACATCCTAACACTGATCTTACCCCTCCCCTTCCCCTGCGAGGCTGGCGATAAAACATGGGGAGCAAAAACAGTCATTGCTGGAGGCCTAATTATGGTGAGCAGCCTGGTAGTGCTGTATATAGACTCCGCTTTGGGGGAAATGTGCTGATTTATGCAGTTCCCAACATTTAAAGGTGGAGACCAGACTGTGGCTGAATCAGATCTGATCGCTCTCTGGGACAAACTGCACCCCTGAGCCACTGAGCACAAGTCTGTGAAGGACTGTCTGTCTCTCCTTCCCCCATCTATACTGGCTTCACCTGGGGTTCTTTGGGTTCCTTGAGCCCAAGCCTCAAGTTGGCTCCACAGGTAGGAAAGCGAAGTCAGTCATTACTGAGCACCTGCTCTGTGCCCAGCTCTGGGGAAACTGAGGCACATCAAATCAAGGCCTCTGGTAGCTCACAGCCTAGTGAGCTCAGACCCTCTTGGCATGAAGGCTGTCCAGCTGTGAAAGATTGTAAAAATGGCACCAAATTCTGCCTCACAGCTCACACCTGCACCTTCCTGCTATGTTACTTTGAATGCCTTCCCACTCTGATGCTGGGCTCAGTCAGGTGACTTGTTTTGGCCAAGAGGATGTTGGCAAATGTGATGCCAGCAAAGGTTTGAAAAGCTCTCCAGCCGTGGGGCTTGTCCTCTTTGGCAGCTCTTGGAAGCTACCATGTGAAGAATGCATGCCAGAGAATGAGAGATGGCCCAGAACCACGTGGATAGAGAGCCCTGCCCGTCATCTCAGACATCCCAGATGAGGCCGTCAATAGCCAGCCAGCCCTGGTCACGCATATGCACACGCACGCATGCATGCACACACGCGCACACACACACTCACGCATACGCGCGCGCGCGCGGCGCACTGCCGACCACTAGTGAGCCCAGCCTAGTCCGGAAGACCCAAATTGCCAAACTACAGACCTCGAGTTCAATGGATGGTTGTTGTTTTCAGCCCTCCACAGCAAAGGAGAGGGCTAAGCCAGACGTAGCAGGATGAGCGGATAAATGAGGAAAGATAAACCAGGCAGAGGGAACAGCATAAGCAAAGGCATGTGGGCATGGAGGACTCTGTTTTCAGAGAAAGGAGTCACCCAGGATAACTAATTGCAAGGTCTCTGGACAGACAGGGCTGGAGACTTAGGCAGAGCCCTTGCCACAGGGGACCTCAGTGCCAAGTGTGGGAGTTTGGACTTTATCTAGAAAACAGTGGGAAGACACTGGAGGAATCTGAGCAAGAGAGGGCCAAGGTGAGGTGTGTATTTTGCAAAGGTCACTTTGGGAGCCACGAGGGGATTCAGATGCCCACCCTCCACCTCCAGGAGGGGCCAGTGCCCCCAGCCTTTACCCAGTGTCAGGCAGCAGCCCCTCGTCCCTCCTCCCCTCACCCGACCTCAGACAGGAGCTGCTGAGGAGGTCTCAAGACAAACACATTTTCAATGAACCAAGAGAAATCAGTTTCCAGAAACCAGTTTCCATGTCTGAGACAACAGTGGTGCTGTGTCCAGGCCGGTGACAGGCATGCTGGAGTCTCAGAGCCAGTGACGAGGGGGGACAGTTGTGGACAATGAGAAAACAACTGCACAGGATCATCCCTTGTTGGAGTCGGATGGAACCTCCAGGGCCAACTGGCCCGGCCCCCTCTGAAGCAGGTCCTCATCACACACCCTTTTTTACAGACCTTCAGTGCCAGGGTGCTTGGCACCTTGCCCAAAGTTCTTCATCACAAGCTTATTATTGGCTCATGCCTCTGCCTCTGCCCACAGTAGCCTTCAGAGGTGACCAGATGCCTACCCAAACCCCCATTTGTCTCTTCCCCAGCCTTTACATGATTCTCGAGTGATTGGACTTGCACAGAATGGGAAGAGGCAGCACTTCTTTCATTCCCCAAACCAAACTCTTATCAATGAAGCCTAAATAAGCTTCCATGGCACTCCCATCAGTCCCACTCTGCCCCCATCACCTCCAGGATCCCCTCTGCAGATAAGGGGTGTTTTGTACATCCTTCTGTTATAGCTGAACTGCAATTCTTTCCCTACATGACAAGATGATTAAAAAACAGACCCTAGTGCCAATTCATCTTTGTCCCTTCCCCACCGCATCCCTAGCCACAGAACAAGGTCCGCAGTAGGGTGGCAGCTCTTCAAACGTCTGCTGAATGACTGGGCCTATTCCCTAGAGAGTAAGGACTACTGGATGGATCGTACTGGGTAAAACAGCCTAGTACCAAGCATACGGGCTCAGGAGCTAGACTGCTTGGGTTCAAGTCCACTGGCCCTCCCTGCTTAGGCAAACACATGGGGGTAACATGGCTTACCTTACACATTAGAGAGAAATGCAGCGATGTGTGGCAGACACCCGCAAACTGCAGCTCCCAGTGGTCACAGTTTCAACATTAATTTGTGCTACATTCCCTCTAATGACATCATATCTTTTCAAAGCTGGGTTCTCAGTGGTCACAGGGATAAAAAGCAAACACCGTGTGAAAAATCCGTGTAGAACAAGAAATGAGGACAGCGATATCCCACCTGATTCTAAGTTCTGAAAAGTTGCGCAGTGCCCGGTAGGCACACATATCCCATTGCTCCGCGATGCCGGTTACTTCAGATGGAATAAAATTGTTGTCTTTCAATCTATGGGAGTTATTTTTTTCAAATGGCTATTAAGCTGTTATGACATAACTATTTTTAAAGTTGTTTGGACCTAACAACTTAATAAACAAGACTACTAGGTATTTCTTTTGGTCTCTGGGCACTTGAAAAAATTTCTGAAATACTATGGATACTGGGAACAGAGAAACTGTGGGAATCTCTGTTTTGGGCATTTTACTTCACCTCTCTGGATCTCAGTTTCCCTAAGGATACATTGGGGACCACATTAATATATCATAAGGTTGTTGATAGGATTAATTGAGGATATATGCAGTATTTAGGATAGTACCTGGTATGTAATAACTGCTGTATACATGTTATTATTACACAGAAAGGCCGTATCAGTAGTTGGCAAGATTATAGGGGAAATGTCAAAAACTCAGCAGAAATCAGATTTCTAACATTCGCTTGTTTTGGGGCACCTGGGTAGCTCAGCCAGTTGAGCATCCGACTCCTGATTTCACCTCAGGTCATGATCTCAGGATAGTGAGATTGGGCATGGAGACTCCTTGAGATTCTCTCTCCCTCTGCCCCTCCCCCCTGCCCCTCTCTCCTTCTCTAAAAAAAAACAAAACAAAAAACATTCTCTTCTCTTTTTTTAACATTCTCTTATTAATAACCATATACTATGTGCTTTGACATGCGTTACAGAGAGCACTGGACTGGGAGCTAGAAGGAGATGTGTTCTAGTGGCAGTTCAGCTTTGAAACCTTGAGCAAGGCACCCCTTCTCCCTAAGCCTCGGTTTCCTCGTCTGTATGTTACTGGTGCAGACCCTGGAGATGAGGGGGAGGGAGTTAAGACCCTTTCTTCAAGTGTGCAAACACCTACAGGGACCAGACCACAGATGGAATTGCAACTCTTGTACAGTAAACAGTGCAAATATCAGGAAGTGGGTGATTAATAGTGTTCAATTGATATGCTAATTACAAACCATCCTTATTAGCTTGTTGCTGCAAGCTCCCCCGGGCTCTGGAGGCCACAATCGGAAAGAATGAGTTTCTCAGTTTAGTCTGAGTTGAAGGTAATTAAGCACGTCAGAGCTGCAAAACCACATGCTTCAAACTGATTCAGACCTTTCACTAAATTAGACCATCTCAGAATGTGTAGGAATAGTGAGGTTTTGCCAGCTGTATAATCAGTTCCGTATTCAATTCCTTAAATAGAGATTTATTGATTAACCAACCTACTGTTTTTTAAATGTAGTTTTGTCTTTGGAAAAAAAATAAAGTTTTCCTTTAAAAAAGATCTCAGTTTTCATCAGATCAAATTTCCTTTGCCTTTTGCCTCTAAGGTTCCTTGGGATTCTGATTTTTTTTTTCAAATGCTAAGTTATTCCTTTATTAGATAGTCGTTGAAATCGACCTCATTCCCATAGAGGGATGATTATGGGCACAGAAAATGCATTCATTCCTTTTACAAGGCTGGTGGCTGACAGAAGTGATTCTGCTGGTGGCTTCAATGGAAATGTTGCGTTTCATAAAACCAGCACTGAGATTGTTATAAAGCTGATTTTGGCATGTTTTCCCAAATTAAAAAAAAATGAAAATAGAAAAATGGTTTCTCTCGGATGAAGGCTCTACTTATAGAGATAGGACTTAGAGAAACCCCCCCTACCTGCCCTGCTCCCCAGCTAATGAAGAAGATGGGTGTCACTTCCTGACCTCACCCCCCTGTTCCCCAGGCCACTCAGGTCTGTCTCTGAGGCTGGGGCAGAAAGCAGAGCGACCCATGGTACCCAGGTGCTCCCTACGGGCACAAGGCATTTAGATATCATGACTTAAGAATGTTTAGACTCAACAAAACAAACGATTACCTTTTAGGCTTTTAAAAAATTGCTTTGACCCATCCTTGAGACTGACCGCATGACCTCATGCACACCCCTGGTAGAAGGGAAGTCCTCCCACAATTACAGAGGGATGGAGTCAGGACCAAAATCACCCTTCCCAATAGGCTGCTAGAGACAGCCCAGGTTCAAACCTTGCTCTGCCACTTACTAGCTATGTGATTCTGAGCAAGTCACTTACCCTTTCTGTGCTTTGCTTTTCTCATCTGCCCAGTGGAAGTAACAATTGAGAATCAAATGACTTAATATTTGTCAAGTGCGTAGAAAAGCGGCTGGCATACATTAATTGATGAAAGCAAGCTGCTGGGGCTTTGCCTTGTGTCTGGCCAACAGATGGCCTCCTGCACTCCTGTGCCTCCTGCACACCTGCACACCTGCACCCCCTGCACACCTGCGCCTCCTACACACCTGCACCTCCTACACAACTGCACACCTGCACCTCCTGCACACCTGTGCCTCCTGCACACCTGCACCTCCTGCACACCTGTGCCTCCTACACACCTGCACCTCTGGCACACCTGCACACCTGCACCTCCTGCACACCTGCAACTCCTGCACACCTGCGCCTCCTGCACACCTGCACACCTGCGCCTCCTGCACTCCTGTGCCTCCTGCACACCTGCACACCTGCGCCTCCTGCACTCCTGTGCCTCCTGCACTCCTGCACACCTGCGCCTCCTGCACACCTGCACACCTGCACACCTGCGCCTCCTGCACTCCTGTGCCTCCTGCACTCCTGTGCCTCCTGCACACCTGCACACCTGTGCCTCCTGCACTCCTGTGCCTCCTGCACACCTGCACACCTGCGTCTCCTGCACTCCTGTGCCTCCTACACACCTGCACCTCTGGCACACCTGCACACCTGCACCTCCTGCACTCCTGTGCCTCCTGCACACCTGCACACCTGTGCCTCCTGCACTCCTGTGCCTCCTGCACACCTGTGCCTCCTGCACACCTGCACCTCCTGCACACCTGTGCCTCCTACACACCTGCACCTCTGGCACACCTGCACACCTGCACCTCCTGCACACCTGCAACTCCTGCACACCTGCACCTCCTGCACACCTGCACACCTGCGCCTCCTGCACTCCTGTGCCTCCTGCACACCTGCACACCTGCACACCTGCGCCTCCTGCACTCCTGTGCCTCCTGCACTCCTGCACACCTGCGCCTCCTGCACACCTGCACACCTGCGCCTCCTGCACTCCTGTGCCTCCTGCACACCCACGCCTCCTGCACACCTGCGCCTCCTGCACTCCTGTGCCTCCTGCATACCTGCACCTCTGCATACCTGTGCCTCCTACATACCTGCACACCTGCACAACTGCACACCTGCGCCTCCTGCACACCTGCACCTCCTACACACCTGCACCTCCTACACAACTGCACACCTGCACCTCCTGCACTCCTGTGCCTCCTACACACCTGCACCTCCGGCACACCTGCACAACTGCACACCTGCGCCTCCTGCACTCCTGTGCCTCCTGCACAGCTGCACACCTGTGCCTCCTGCACACCTGCACACCTGCGCCTCCTGCACTCCTGTGCCTCCTGCATACCTGCGCCTCCTGCACAGCTACACACCTGCGCCTCCTGCACTCCTATGCCTCCTGCACACCTGCACACCTGCACAACTGCACACCTGCACTTCCTGCACTCCTGTGCCTCCTGCACAGCTGCACACCTGCACACCTGCGCCTCCTGCATCTGTGCCTCCTGCATACCTGCACACCTGCACAACTGCATACCTGTGCCTCCTACACACCTGCACCTCTGGTACACCTGCATACCTGCACCTCCTGCACACCTGAGCCTCCTGCTCACCTGCACACCTGCGCCTCCTGCACACCTGCGCCTCCTGCACTCCTGTGCCTCCTGCACACCTGCGCCTCCTGCTCACCTGCGCCTCCTGCACACCTGCGCCTCCTACACAACTGCACACCTGCGCCTCCTGCACACCTGCACCTCCTACACACCTGCACCTCCTACACAACTGCACACCTGCGCCTCCTGCACTCCTGTGCCTCCTACACACCTGCACCTCTGGCACACCTACACCTCCTGCGCACCTGCGCCTCCTGCACACCTGCGCCTCCTGCACTCCTGCCTCTCCTGCACACCGGCACCTCCTACACACCTGCACACCTGTGCCTCCTGCACTCCTACGCCTCCTGCACTCCTACGCCTCCTGCACACCTGCACCTCCTGCACTCCTGTGCCTACTGCACACCTGAGCCTCCTGCACACCTGCACCTCCTGCACTCCTGTGCCTACTGCACACCTGCACACCTGAGCCTCCTGCATACCTGCACCTCCTGCACACCTGCACACCTGCGCCTCCTGCACACCTGCACCTCCTGCACTCCTGTGCCTACTGCACACCTGAGCCTCCTGCACACCTGCACGTCCTGCACACCTGTGCCTACTGCACACCTGCACACCTGAGCCTCCTGCATACCTGCACCTCCTGCACACCTGCACACCTGCGCCTCCTCCACACCTGCACCTCCTGCACACCTGCACCTCCTGCCTTCCACTCCAGACAAAAGTCTGTCAGGCCTTGACATTGCTCAACAAACTCTAACTTGTTCTAATCTATCCTCTTACCTTTTCCACAGTGACCTGCCTCTCCCACCAAACCTCTGACTCTCACTCTCAGCATGTTTCTCCTTCTTTGTAATGAAAATGATGCCATCAAATAGAAGCCCCTCAATCTCCTTCCATACCCCTCACTCTGTCCTGTTCCCAGACACATGCCCTCACTCTCCCACCCACCCTCCTCTCTGACAAAGTGGAAAGATCCCATCATTTATCCAACTGAGGTTGGTTCTCATCCCTGGCAGGGCCTTACAGTGCAGTCATGTGGATTGTGCACTGCACAAGAGCCACTAGCCAAGGTGCCAGTAGGAATTAAAATCCAACCCATCTTTCCTTTCCAAGTCCTATACCCTTGCATGAGATGTCCAGATATGCATGGCTTTTCTAATTCATCCACCCAAAGTGGCCCATTTTTCAAATGTAAACAAAAATATCACAGGCAAGTGGGAACCTTGGCCTCTGAGCTCAAAACTTCAGACACTCCTGCTATTTCAGAGCCCTTTCTCACTCAATCACCTCTTTATTAGCCTCTCCTTCTCTACCAGGTTCTACTGTTGGTTCCAGAGCTGTCATGAGCAGAGGGTAATGTTACAAAAAAAACTGGCCAACACTTGGAATTGGGGCAAAGAAATTACTGTGTTTCTTCGGTGCTGGGTGTTGCCAGGCAGTTTTCCCCACCTCTCATTATCTGATTTTCTAGGGTTGTGCTGTCCAATACAGTAGCCATTAGCTACATGTAGCTCCTGAGCACCTGAAGTGTGGCTAGTCTGAATTGAGATGTGCTCTAAGTGTCAAATACATACTGGATTTCAAGGACTTAGGGCCAGAAGAAAATTTCCTTGGTCCATTTTCATCAGGAAGACAAAAATTACAATTATACCTAATATTAGAGCTTCGAAATGCATAGAACAAAAATTAACAAAATCTAACATTCCTCTCTCAGTGACTGATAGAACTGAATTTTTTAAATCATTAAAAATGTAGAAGAGTTGAACAATCTATAATGTAAACCACCTGATCTAATTTATATTAATAGAACACTATACCCAACAATAGCAGAATACACATTTTTTTCAAATGCTCATGGTACATTTACCAAGATAGACTATATCCTGGGCCATTAACCAGTTCTCAATAAAATTAAATTAAAGTAACACAGAATACATTTTTCTGACCATGACTTTTAAATTTAAAAGTGAATGAGTGAATGAATGAATGAATGAATGAGTAAATGAATGTGTGAATGAATGAGTGAATGAATGAATGAGTAAAATCATTAGCAATTGGATATATAGAAAAAAAATATTTGGATATTTAGCAACAAACTCATAATCATTGGGTCAATGAAGAAATCATAAGGGAAACTTTAAAACATGTTTATATAAACAATAAAAACATAATATATCAGTATTTGTGGAATGCAGCTGAAGCAGTGTTTAGGGGATTTTTCAAAATCTAAATATTTATGTTAGAAAATAAAACAGGTATAAAATAAATGACCTAAGTTTCCACCTCGAGAAGCTAGAAAAAGAAAAACAAAGAAAAGCCAAAGTTAGTAGAAACAGAGATTTTTTTTTTTTAACAAAGCAGAAATCATCAAAATAGAAAATGAGCAACAGAGGAAAATTAACAAAGCCAAAAGCTGCTTCTTTGAAAAGATTAATAAAATTAATAAACCTTAGGAGTGCCTGGCTGCTCAGTCAGTTGGAGTGTGGGACTCTTGATCTCAGCGTTCTGAGTTCAAACCCCACATTAGGTGTAGAGATGGCTCAAAAATAAAATCTTTAAAAAAAATTAATAAACCCTAGCTTGACTGAAGAAAAGAAGAAAAGGAACACAAATTACCGATGACAGAAATGAAAAAGGAGAAGGCCTTATAAATCCTACAGATATTAAGAGAATAATAATGGAATATTATAAATAACTTTATGCTAAAAATGATTTAGACAATCTACATGAAATAGACAAATTCCTTGAAAAAATAACTTACCAAAATTGATTAAAAAAAATAAAACAGAACATCTAAATTGCCAGATAGCTCATAAGAAATTAAATCCATAATTTAAAACCTTCCCATGAAGAAATCTGTATGTGGTTTCATCACCGAGTTTTATTAAAAATTTAGAAAAATTTAGAAAATGGAAAACACTTCCTAACTCATTTTAGGAGCCCAACATAACCCTAGTGACAAACCCCACAAAAAAACTACAGAAAAAAAAAAAAAACAGTACCAATCTCCTTCGTGAACATAGATGCAAAGTCCTTCACAAAATATTAGCAAATAGAATTCAACAACATATATCAAAAGCAAAAGGCATCATGACCAAATTGGGTGTATTCTGGGAATCTAAACTTGGTTTCAGTTACACAGAGCCAATCAAAGTAATTAACCATATTAACAACTAAAAAGAAAAATTAAATACTTATTTAAGAAGATGCAGGAAAATCATTTGAAAAAAATAAATCAATAGCCATTCACTAAAAAAAAACAAAACAAAACAAACAAACAAAAAAAACTTCCAGCAATTCAGAATTAAAAGGAAACTTCAATCTAATTCATGGCATCTTCAAAAAACATAGAGCCAACATTATACTTAATAGTTAAATATCCATTTTCACCACTTCTATTCAACAGTGTATCAAAGGTCCTAGCCAGTGACGTAAGGCAAGATAGAGAAGCAAAAGACATACAGATTGGAAAGGAAGAAGTAAAATAGTCTTTTTTCATAAATGACATGATTGTTTCCACAGAAAACCTTAAGGAATCTACAAAACATCTACTAGAACTAATAAATAAAGTAGGAAACTTGGAGCTACAAGAACAATACACAAAAATCAATTGTACTTTTATATTCCAGCAGTGAAAAATTAGAAAGTGAAATTTGAAAAACAATTTTATTGACTGTATTGTCAAAAAACACAAAATACGTAGGAATAAATTTAACAAAAGATATTACCTCTACGTTAAAAACCACTACATTGGGCGCCTGGGTGGCTCAGTTGGTTAAGCGACTGCCTTCGGCTCAGGTCATGATCCTGGAGTCCCGGGATCGAGTCCCGCATCGGGCTCCCTGCTCGGCAGGGAGTCTGCTTCTCCCTCTGACCCTCTCATGCTCTATCTCATTCTCTCTCTCAAATAAATAAATAAAATCTTTAAAAAAAAAAATAAAAACCACTACATTTTAAAACTTCTACATCAAAAACCACAAAACATCACTACGAGAAATTAAAGGTGGCTTAAATACATGGAAAGGTATGCCAAATTTATCGATACCCATTAAGATGTCCATTATCTATACACTTAATGCATTCTCAACCAGAATCTGACCAGTCCGTTTTGTAGAATTTGGCAAACTGATTCTAAAATTTATATAGAAATGCAAAGGACCTAGAAATATCCAAAGCAATCTTGAAAAAGGACAAACTGGAAAGACTAGGCAGCGTGACTTAAACAGAACACACGATGACACCCCAGTAACTGAGAAATTGCAACACGGCACACAGACAAATAGATCCCTGGAACAGAATAGAGAGCCCAGAAACATATCCTCAACTACGGGTTCATTTGGTTTTTGGTGAATATGCCAAAGCGGTCCAAAATGAAATGTTTTCTTTTTTTTTTTTTAAGATTTTATTATTTATGAGGCGGGGGAAGGGAGGAACAGAGGGAGAGGGACAAGCAGACTCCCCACTGAGCACAGAGCTCGTTGCAGGGCTGGAACTCAGGACCCTGAGATCATGACCTGAGCTGAAACCAAGAGTCAGGTGCTTAACCAACTGAGCCGCCCAAGTGCCCCAAAAGAAATGTTTTCAACAAGTCATTCTGGGACAACTGGATATCTCATGTTAAAAAAAAAAAAAGTGACCTGGGCGCCTGGGTGGCTCAGTTGGTTAAGCGACTGCCTTCGGCTCAGGTCATGATCCTGGAGTCCCTGGATCGAGTCCCGCATCGGGCTCCCTGCTCGGCAGGGAGTCTGCTTCTCCCTCTGACCCTCCCCCCTCTCATGTGCTTGCTCTCTCTCATTCTCTCTCTCTCAAATAAATAAATTAAAAAAAAAAAAAAAAAAAGTGACCTTAATCTTCACCTACTCACACCATGTACAAAAGTTAAGTCAAGCTGGATCTTGGGCCCAAACTGAAAAGCGAAAAGCACAAAACTTCTAAAGAAAATGCAGGGGACTTTCTTCTCAAATGAGGGAATAGACTCCTTAAGCAGGACTTACAAAGCAGTAGCCACTAAAAAATCATTAAAAATAATCATAAAAGTCACAATCATAAAAGAAAAAATTTGTAAATTAGACTTATCACAATTTTAAAACTTCCGCTCATCAAAAGATTTCTCTAGGAAAACGAATATGCAATTCTCTGAGGAAAAAAATGAGTAAAACATAGATATCTGACAAATAGAATGTATTCAGAGTATATTTTTTTAAAAAACTCCTACATTGGGGCACCTGGGTGGCTCAGTCAGTTAAGCATCTGCTTTCGGCTCAGGTCATGATCACAGGGTCCTGAGATCGAGTCCTACATCGGGCTCCCTGCTCAGCAGGGAGCCTGCTTCTCCCTCTCCTGCTCCCCCTGCTTGTGCTCTCTCTGTGTCAAATAAATAAATAAAATCTTCATTTTTTTAAATTTTTTTTAAAGATTTTATTTATTTATTTGACAGAGAGAGAGAGACAGTGAGAGAGGGAACACAAGCAGGGGGAGTGGGAGAGGGAGAAGCAGGCTTCCCCCTGAGCAGGGAGTCTGATGTGGGGCTCGATCCCAGGACCCTGGAATCATGACCTGAGCCGAAGGCAGACGCTTAACGACTGAGCCACCCAGGTGCCCCATAAATAAAATCTTTAAAATAAATAAATAAAAACAATTTAAAACTCCTACAACTCAATAATTTTTTAAAAGCCTATTAAAAAATGGTAACAGTTTGGGGCGCCTGGGTGGCTCAACCATTAAGCGTCTGCCTTCGGCTCAGGTCATGATCCCAGGGTCCTGGGATCGAGCCCCACATCGGGCTCCCTGCTCAGCGGGAAGCCTGCTTCTCCCTCTCCCACTCCCCCTGCTTGTGTTCCCTCTCTCGCTGTGTCTCTCTCTCTGTCAAATAAATAAATAAAATCTTTAAAAAAATAAATAAATAAAATAAAATAAAAAATGGTAACAGTTTAACAAACACTTCACAAGAGAAAATAGATGAGTGGCCCAGAGTTCAACGTCATCAGTCATCAGAGAAAAGAAAACTAAAATCGCAGTGAGATATCCCTACTTACCAAAATGGCTACATTTTTAAAACCAACAACCCCAGTTTTTGTTAAGACTGTAGCCTAATCAGAACTCATACATTGTTGAGGGGAGCATAAAGTGGCACAAACATTCTGGGAAAGGATCTGTCAGTGCCTTTTTTTTTAAAGATTTATTTATTTATTCTAGAGAGAGAGAAAGAAAGGGGGGGCAGAGGGAGGGGGAGAGAGAGAGGGAGAGAGGCAGACTCCTCACTGAGCACAGAGCTGGACGCGGGGTTGGATCCCACCACCCCAAGATCATGACCTGAGCCAAAATCAAGAGTCGGACTCTCAGCTGACTGAGCCACCCAGGTGCCCCCCTGTCAGTGTCTTATAAAGCTAACCACACACCTACCCTATGACCAGCCACCCCACTCTGGAGCCATCCCACTCACTCACCCAAGAGAAAGGAAAGCTGATGTCTACCAAAAGACTTATATAAAAACGTTTACAGGCAGCAACCTCTTCGACCTCAGCCGCAGCAACTTCTTCCTAGAAACATCGCCAAAGGCAAGGGAAGCAAGGGCAAAAATGAACTATTGGGACTTCATCAAGATAAAAAGCTTTTGCACAGCAAAAGAAACAGTCAACAAAACCAAAAGACAACCGACAGAATGGGAGAAGATATTTGCAAATGACATATCAGATAAAGGGCTAGTATCCAAAATCTATAAAGAACTTATCAAACTCAACACCCAAAGAACAAAGAATCCAATCAAGAAATGGACAGGAGACGTGAACAGACATTTTTCCAAAGAAGACATCCAATGGCCAACAGACACATGAAAAAGTGCTCAACATTGCTCGGCATCAGGGAAATCCAAATCAAAACCTCAATGAGATACCACCTCACACCAGTCAGAATGGCTAAAATTAACAAGTCAGGAAATGACAGATGTTGGCGGGGATGCGGAGAAAGGGGAACCCTCCTACACTGTTGGTGGGAATGCAAGCTGGTGCAGCCACTCTGGAAAACAGTATGGAGGTTCCTCAAGAAGTTGAAAATAGAGCTACCCTATGATCCAGGAATTGCACTACTGGGTATTTACCGCAAAGATACAAATGTAGGGATCCGAAGGGGTACGTGCACCCCAATGTTTATAGCAGCAATGTCCACAATAGCCAAACTGTGGAAAGAGCCAAGATGTCCATCGACAGATGAATGGATAAAGAAGATGTGGTATATATATACAATGGACTATTATGCAGCCATCAAAAGGAATGAGATCTTGCCATTTGCAACAACGTGGATGGAACTGGAGGGTATTATGCTGAGCGAAATAAGTCAAACAGAGAAAGACATGTATCATATGACCTCACTGATATGAGGAATTCTTAATCTCAGGAAACACTGAGGGTTGCTGGAGTGGGGGTTCGGGTGGGAGGGATGGGGTGACTGGGTGATAGACACTGGGGAGGGTATGTGCTCTGGTAAGCGCTGTGAATTGTGCAAGACTGTTGAATCTCAGATCTGTACCTCTGAAACAAATAATGCAATAGATGTTAAGAAAAAAAAAAAAAGAAGATAGCAGGAGGGGAAGAATGAAGGGGGGGGAAATCGGAGGGGGAGACGAACCATGAGAGACGATGGACTCTGAAAAACAAACTGAGGGTTCTAGAGGGGAGGGGGGTGGGAGGATGGGTTAGCCTGGTGATGGGTATTAAAGAGGGCACGTTCTGCATGGAGCACTGGGTGTTATGCACAAACAATGAATCATGGAACACTACATCAAAAACTAATGATGTAATGTATGGTGATTAACATAAGAATAAAAAAATTTAAAAAAAATATTCACAGAAGCTTTACTCATGAAGAAGTAAAAGTGGAAACCAGCTCAGAAGAATGGATAAACCCACTGTGACATATTCATAAAACAGAATAGTACTGAGAAAGAAAAGGTACACGAATATGAATAAACCTCAAAAATATTATGCAGCATGAAAGGACACTTACTAAAAAGCATTGGTAACTGTATGATTTCATTTACATGAAATTCTAGAACAAACAAAACTAAGACGGCCTGAAAAACTTAGAATGGTGCTTTTATCAGGGAAGCAGGATAGGGGTTGATTGAGAAGGGGCATGAGGAGACTCTGGGGTTGATGGGAATATCTATAACTGAATTGGGACTTGGGATATGTAGGTGCATGCATTTGTCAGAACTTGTTGAAAGGTACACTTAAGAATTGTACAATCCACAAAGAAAAAAACAGAATGGTACAATCCACTTTATAGAAGCTATATCTGAAATCTATAAACAAATATTAAACTGAAGTTAATAATATACATGCTAAAGTATTTAGAAATGAAGTGTACAGATATCCATAACTTCCTTTGAAATGCACCAAAAATAAGATGGGTTGGTAAGTTAAAAGATGAATTAGCAAATGATAGGCAAATACAGCAAAAGGTTCATTGTAAATACAGGTGATGGGTATATCAGTGTTAAATGTATAACCATTTTAACTTGTCCGTATATTTGAAATTTTCTATAATAAAATTTTAGGGGAAAGAATGCATATATTCTTCAACTCAACAATTTCATTCCTGGGAATCTATCCCATAGAAATAAAAGTACTATTCTATAAGAGCATATGTATAAGAATGTTTACTGCAGTGTTGTTCCTAGTGAACAAGAACTGGAAGCAAAATGAATATCCATCAGTACAGGTTCACCTAAATAAAGTGTGGCACATCCATACCATGGACTATTACATGGCCAATAAAAGGAATGAATCAGGGTGACTGCGTGGTTCAGTCAGTTAAGCATCAGCCTTCAGCTCAGGTCATGATCCCAGAGTCCTAGGATCAAGTCCTGCATCAGCCTTCCTGCTCAGTGGGGAGTCTGCTTTTCCCTCTCCCTCTACCTCTCCCCCCTGCTCATGCTCTGTCTCTCACTCACTCTCTCTCTCAAATAAACAAAATATTTTTTTAAAATAAGATAAAAGAGGGGCGCCTGGCTGGCTCGGTCATTAAGCTTCTGCCTTTGGCTCAGGTCATGATCCCAGGGTCCTGGGATCGAGCCCCGCATCGGGCTCCCTGCTCCGCGGGAGGCCTGCTTCTCCCTCTCCCACTCCCCCTGCTTGTGTTCCCTCTCCCGCTGTGTCTCTCTCTGTCAAATAAATAAATAAAAATCTTTTTAAAAAAATAAAATAATAAAATAAAAGAATGAATCAGAGCTCGTCCTGATAGTGTAAAGGAATTTCACTGAGATATGGTTGAGGGAGAAAAGCAAGTGTGAATATGATCTTTTTATAAAGACAACCGCACACACGCGCGCACGCACACACACACCCTGCATGGGATTATACACGTAAAAAGAAAAATATGGAAGAACGTATATTAAATTGTTAACACAGCTTATGGGGAAAGGCTAAAATAAGCAGCTGAGTGCTGATTTGGGGCTAAAGGGGGCAATCTATGGTAAAAAACAACACGTATGTGATGCCATTTAAGTTAAAGGTTCTATATGTACACAGTGTGTGGTACCTAAAGAGATGCACAGAAGGCTGGGCACCACAACGCTAACAGTGGTCATCTCAGGGTGGTAGGACTCCAGACGACTCTTCGTTCCTTCTCTTTGTTAGAAGGAAGCAAGGCAGGGAGGGAGGAAAGGAGAAAGCTGTTGTCTACACTGTTGTTACATCCTCACCTCCCATTCACTCCTCAAGCCTCACCAACCCCTCCTCTTGCCGGGTGCCTCTCTTAGTGACCTCTCTCCAGCATTTAACATTGTTGACCCTGTCTCCTTGAAACACTCCCTTCCATCAACTTCCACTGACACCCTTCTCCCCACTCCTGCCTCTTTGGTCATTACGCCTCTCTCAATCTCGTGAAATCTCCTTCTTTTCCCATCCTTCCCACCATCCTCCTCTGGATTTTGTCCTCGGACCCTTCCTTTTCTCAATGTAATTGCCATCTATGTGACAATGTCTCCTAAGTGTCCCTGTGCTCTGACCAGACATCTCTATTTGGATGTCCCACAGGTTCATCAGACTCAGCATGGCCAAAACTAACCTTATCATCTTTCCCCCAAAACCTACTGCTTCTCATCCTGCAGGCGGATCTCAGGAAATGGCAGACATGGCCTGCCCACACAGTTGCTCAAGCCATAAGCTTGGGTATTACTCACTGTCTCTCACCCCCACAGCCGATCAATCACCAAGTGCTATCAAGTCTATCTCTGGGGTCTCTATCACATCCATCCTCTTGTCTGCCCCTCTACTTGGTCCAGGTACCATTTATCTCTCTTCTAAACGGCTGAAGCAGCCTGTTAACTCATCTTTCTGTCTACTGCCTCCCATTCATCCCCCAGAGAAGCCAAAGAGATCTTTCTGAACCACAAATCTGATCATACCACTTCCACACCACTTTCCATTTAAGACTCTTTGAGGGTTTCCCATTTGTTCTCAAGACCAAGCTCAAACTCTGAGTCATAAGCATATGTCCAGCCTCCACCAACACCCATCCTCTCCAGCCCCTTGCCTCTGTCTTCACCCCATACCTAAGGAAGGAGAGTATTGCTGCAGGTCAAGCTCAAGATCTAGGGGACTAAGCTAGTAGATGGCACTAAGACTGAAGGCCTGGAACCCTTGGCAGAGGTGAGGATGTCTTTCCCTCCTCAGAAAACTATTTGCTAGGTAACTTAAGAAGTAAGAGGGCGGAGGCTACTTCTCCTAGGGTGACAGCCGCCCTCTCTCACGCATGCCTCTGACTCTGTCACTCCCCAAAGATCAGGGATTGGGTGGGGATCGGGCTACTGACCATAGTGAAGAAAAGCCTGGAGAAAAGCCAGATTTTCTTTAGCTTTCAGAAGTTTCCACCACAGCCTTCTTATTAGCATCCTCCATTTTAGTTCCTGGCACCTTAATATCAGAGCTTGGGACCAAGCCCAGAGGGTTCCTTTGCTAGGGCCTGTCCTCTACACATACACAGCACAATAACTATTTAATTAAATCTTATTAATAGAGTGTACAATGCACATTTCCCCTTAGATCCGAGCTCACAAGCCAGCAGATGAGCCTGAATGGGCGGCAAAACTGAAGTAAGGGGATCCGAGCTCACAAGCCAGCAGATGAGCCTGAATGGGTGGCAAAACTGAAGTAAGGGGAAGGGAGAGGGTGAGGCTGGTCAGAGGGGCCTCCTCCCCTTAGAGGTACCCCATAAAGTGGCCACACACTACCTTTGGGGTCCACCTGTGGCTTTAGGTGCTGGCCCTGCTCATCACTTGCTGTGTGACCTTGGCCTCAGCCTCCTCCTGCATGAAGACAAGAAGATGTACCCTGAGCCTGGCACAGGGGCAATGGGCATTACAGAGCTCGGGTATGATGCTAGCTTTCCAGAAAGGTCCCAACTTGAATGCTTCCTAAAGAACAGTAGGCCATTCTCTTTCTTTGCTAACTTCCACATTTACATATACATTGCTACCTAATGGCTCTGCCCTCCTTTATCTTAGCTCCAGGTTCTAATGAGCTGGAAAAATGGTCCTGTGTGAGGAATAATGAAGCTTCTAGGCTGAGGAAGGAAGACAGTGGTTCTTCCCTCACAGTGCAGTAGGGAAGGAAGGGGGAACACGATGCCCTTTCCCCATTGGGACACATGTCCCAATGTCCCAGAGAAAGGGAAAAAAGCATTTTTGTATCAGTTTGAAATGTGGTAGAAAATCAAGCATGAAAATATGTGAAATCCACAACACAGTTTGTGAAAAGTGAGTCATAATTCTATTTGTTCTGCCCGGTATGCACATCGCAAATTTTTCATCCAGACTGAAACTAAAAATAAAAAATGAACCAGGAGCGCCATCTGGGGTGAGGTCTGTCACTACGCCTGCTGCTCAGATTCAGAGATCTCTGCAGACCCGTGGGGATGTGGAAGAGATGGTGTGAAGTCCCTCCCTCCAACACACACGCACATCACACACGTGCGCACACTTACGCACACACATGCACGTGCATGCACGCTCAGCACATGCACACTACCAGGTGCCCGGCCCCTCTTAAAGCCATTTCTATTGAATCTCGGCAACCTGTTTAGTTCAGATTACCATTGAAAGATTGAGGACGCGAAGACTTCCCCAGCTAAGCAACTGGCAGACCTGGGATTCAAACCCAGGTTGTTGTGATTCTAAGTCCCAGGCTCATTTACATTTCACCACTGAATGTGTCCCCTGGAGCAGAGGTTCTTTTTTTTTTTTTTTTTTTTTAAAGATTTTATTTATTTATTTGACAGAGAGAGACACAGCAAGAGGGGGAACACAAGCAGGGGGAGTGGGAGAGGGAGAAGCAGGCTTCCCGCCGAGCAGGGAGCCCGATGCGGGGCTCGATCCCAGGACCCTGGGATCATGACCTGAGCTGAAGGCAGACGCTTAACGACTGAGCCACCCAGGCGCCCCTGGAGCAGAGGTTCTTAACTGAGGCCAGTGGATAGAATGCAGGGGCTCCACTTACATCTTTATTGTCTTCTACTTCTAACTGAAACTCTACAAATCTGAATGCAGGCAACAAATCAGTACCTGTGACTTTGTCACCAATGGAATCACAGATACTTTCATATATTTCATATGTTGCTGATATCTCAAAACATCACTTATGTTTATCACAATTTGAACATGTCAGTAGTTATTAGACCCACTGCAAGATCTTGTCATTTCATGTGTTAACAAAGAAGCACTGTGGTAGCCAGGTGGCTCCTGGAAAAGAAAGCTCTGTTAAGCAGCATTTGCTAATTCCCACGGTGTAAATATTCCAACCACTGCCAATTTCAAGGATGACTATGTTTAACAATTGGTTTGCAAATTTCCTGAAAATTTAACGACCAGTGCTTAAAAGCAGGGACAAAATGGCTTCAGCACACCACTGGCAATGGAGTGAATTTACCTGCGTTTGTTCCCCTCCCTACAGGCACCTGTCTTTCCTAAAACTCCCTTGGCCTTCGGTATAGTGACGTTAATAATAACAATCATGGATTTGAAATATATATACTAAATCCTTACTCTAAGCACTTAACACAACCAGTATCATTTAGTCTGTCAACGACCCTTTAAGGCAGATATTATTGAAGTGGCTCTCAGTGGAGGCAGGGAGATAGAATTTTACCCCTCCGGGACATTTGGCAATATCTGAAGACATTGTTGATTGCCATAACTGGGTTCACTACTGGCATCTAGTGGGTAGATGGTGCTAAACATCCTACAATGCATAGGACACACACACCACTCAACAAAGAATTATCTGGCTCAAAATGTCATTAGTGCTGGAGTTAAGAAATCTTGCATTACTGTTAGTCCCATTTTTGAGATGGGAAAACTGCAGCCCATAGAAATTAATGTGCCCAAGTTCACAGAACTATCATGTAGTAAGTTCTCTGCAAAGACTAGTTCCTACTCCCTGACTCCCTCACTAGATATAGGGAAAGGAGCTTACTAGAAAGAAAGCAGCCTGCTGGGGTTAGTCTTGGCAATGGGTGTCTCATAGAGGCTCAGGCTACATGTTGGAGGATCTAAGCCCAGCTGCTTAGTGAGAAGGAGACTTGACCCCAGAAATGATTCCCAAGGTGGGTCAACCAGATGGCCCACTGGGCTGCCATGTTCATTTAAGATAATAAAATGGACAGGGGATATGAGGGTTGCTCTGCCACAAAAATTAAGCATCTACTATGTACCAGCAGTACTCTAGGCACTGAGAATAGCACAGGGAACAAAACAAAAGTGGCTCCTGCTCTTGTGGAGGACACAATCTGGTGGAAGGAACAGAAAAGCAAATTTTAAAATGGGTTAAAAAAATTGCAATTCATGATAGAAGCTTTGAAGGAAGCAAGTGAGGTGCTATGATAAATAATTTTAGGAGGACTTTCTTTAGATAGGGTGGTCAAGGAAGACTTCCCTGAGGAGGTGACATGTGAGCTAAGACCTGAAGGATGAGAAGCCAGCCATGGGAAGAGAGCAACAATTCAGAGGGATTAGCAGGACAGGTGATGGGACTGATGAGGGAAATAGGTTGACATGTTCTAGTCACCAAAAAGAGGTCACTGTGACTGGGGCACAGAGGACAGAGGAGAGGGGAATTCAGGACCTAAGAGTAAGAGGTCAGCAGGGTCCACCCACCCTTCTGTGCAGAGGTCTCAGCACAGGTATGACAAAGCCAGCCCCAAGCTCTGAGGGCTCGGCAAGTGAGTAGATCCAGGATGTGTGGGAGGGAAACTGTAGGTACCTAGACGGGCTTCTGGCACATTTTAAGAGCTCTCCCACCCAACTTTCTTAACCCAACACGTCTGCTAACCCAAGATTCCCAGATGCTAGGACCCAGGACCCAAAACACATGAGTGTGTACATGTGTGTGTATGTGTATGTGTGTAGAATAATGATGATCACCAAATAGTTAAACAGCATTGGGGAAATCTTCAGCCCCAAGGTCAATCACAGCACTAGAAACCAACACACCTGGCTCTCTGCTAAGAAAGTTGCATTAATAATGAGTCATTTGTGGGACACCTGGGTGGCTCAGTCAGCTGAGCACCCAACTCTTGGTTTGGCTCAGGTCTTGATCTCACGGTTGTGAGTCTCAGCCTCACGGGGGCTCCATGCTGAGCCTACTTTAAAAAAAAGTATTCATTTGTGTAGCCACAGCCCACTTATGCCTCCTCACTATGCTATTCAACAGCAGCAGGATGGGCTGGTGCTCCAGAACTCCATGAACTTCGCTGAACAGGTTAACAAATCCAGTAGCAAGCTCTGTGTACAGAAGCCCGGAATTCTGGAACAGGAAGGCTCAGCTCAGAGGACAGGGGATGGCAGGAGGCAGAGGGGGCAGGGCAGCAGAGAAGGAGGGGAGGGAACAGGCAGAGTGAGCACTCAGTCTTCACCAGCTGCCCTGCAAGCTTCACTGCAGACCCATCATCCTGCTGAATCCTCCAACAACCCACGTGGGGGTACCATCTCACCCATTTTCCACTCAGGGACTTTAGACTCAGGTCCAGGAGGGCGAACCCAGGACCCCCTGAAGTTCCCACCAGAAGTTGGATTTCACTGCCGGTGATTCAAGGAGCTTCTTTATCCACTCAGAACTTGAATACATGAGCAGAGCAGTTCCGGATGTCTGAGACAAACGTGGCCTGATGTGGGGAGGTAATGTGAAACAGAACTCTTGCCAAAACTCTCCAGAAATAGCGAGTGCCCAGGAGGTGAGCAAAGCTACTAGGAACTGGGGGAACCCATGTGACTGCATAAAGGGGAGAATGTTTTCGAAACTATCAAATGGATCCATCATTTTGCATCTTCATGAACCATGATATTCTGTGTTCCCTTCACCCCACCACTCCCAGACCCATTGGACCAAGGACATTTATTACCTTAAGAGGAGTGCAGACACCATCTGAAATCAAAAAAGCATAGTTAACTTTCAGTCTGTCCGTACAGAGACAGTACACAAGTAGTTTTCAAACCTGGCCTGAGAAAAAAGACAGAGTTTCTTAATTCTAGAACCTACCCTACAAATTAAGGGCAAAGTTTGGAGGTCTGAGCCTGAAGTTTATGATAAGCGGTCATGCAATGGGATTCAGGAAATGAGGTAAGGGAAGTGCCTCCCCCATAAGATGGTGGGCTCTTCCAGGCCTGGGGGTGAAACCAAGGAAGAAGGAGACTCAGAGAGAATATGAATTGGAGAAAGACACTGCCTGGTCTCAGGGACTCATGCCCCCACCTCCCTCAGCCTTGGCCGCAATGTGGGAAGGTAAGAAAATGGCACTCCCAGTAGGTGAGGGGAAAAGGAAAGACCAGAGGGGTCATTGCTACACTGAAGCTCTAAAAGGACACTGTGCCTTTTGGTTTTCCCACGCCCCCTTGGAGCAGCCAAGATAGTGAAGAAATAGCAGGAGGCTTGGGGTATCTGTCAGGACTCAGTCACAAAAGCAGAGCCTCTGCAAGAACTATGGGAATAAGGCATTTCCTATTGGAAGGAGAGCTTACATGGGTGTGGGAGGACCTGGGGAAGGGAAGGAAGTGAGAGGGCCAGAGAAACAGCCACTATCTTGTCTGCCAGAGCACTGACCTGAGTGGACACATCAGAGCTTGCAGGGAAATGCAAGAAACCACTTCTGTCTGCAAAGGGAGACCACAAATGGGCACCTCCTTTGTGGAGGAGTCACGGAATGAAAATGGAGGAGAGAGAACAGATTTGAAAGATGCATGGAGGTGGGTCTAAAAGATCATGATGGTGCAGCTGGGGAGGGTGCCAGAAGGACAGGAGCCACAGGGGGGCCCAGATTCCTGGCTTGAGCAGCTGAGTGGACTAAGTGCAATCCACCAAGATGGGGAGGATGGGGGAGGGCGCAGGGCGAGGACCACACTGAGATGAATGAAGTGCTTGCCTCAGGCACCAAATACAAGGGTGTGCCAAAACCCCTCAGTAATCAAGATAAATAATGTATCAATGCAGTAATTTTTTAATCGAAATTAATGCAAAAAAAAAATCCATGATGAACACGATCAGTATTACTGATTTTTCCTTTTGCTTTGGGCTTCAATATGGCTCAGCTTGGCACCATTAATGATCCTGTCTTGATTTAAAATTCAGATATTTTGATCATCGTGCATTTTTTGCATTTGCTTCTTTTTTTTTTTAAATATTGCATTAAAATATTATTTGAGGGCTGTGGGCTTTGGTGCCCTCTCAAATGTCGTACCAGGCACAAGGGCTTCACCCCCTCTAGTCCCAGCCCTGAGCAGCAGGTCTGAGAAGAGGAGGTCAACTAAGATGCAGTCTTGGATGTATGCCACAATTAAATGCGATGGCAGATGTTAAGTGCCTAGACCGGAGTAGGTCTGCAGTCCATGTTGTAGTGGACCCACTGGTGCCTGGCTTAGATCCTCTAAGGCCTTGCCATTTCGGGCCAGGCCAGCTTCCAACACCTGCCTGTCCTGCCTGAAGACTGTCCTGGCCACCAAGTGCGATAGGTTAGAAGGCCCCGCTAATGAACACCCCTACAGCAGCCCTCAAGCATCCACCCACAGGAGCCCATGTGTAAAGATTCCAGCCCCCTCGCCTCTCAGATGGGGTCATTTTGAGGTAAATATGTAACACCATTTCCACAATCCCCAGGTGAGATTAAGCTCCATCCCCCCCCAAGTGTTACTGGCTTGATAACACACCTCTAAGCTCTCTCCCTCCCCCCACCTCACTTCCCTACCCTCGTACCCACGTTTCCTGGGATCACCTCTCACGTAAACTTCACGTCCTCCAATCTTTTTCTCAGGGCCTGCATCTAGGGCAACCAAACCAAGACAAACGTGTGTCTTCCCCTCCCTTGTCCTCTTCTCTGTGGAAATACAGAACGTTCTACACAACTTGGAAGTCTGAGCGTGCCCTTGAAGGAGAGACCCCTGACTCCAGCTCTCTCCCGGGAGGGAAGTCAGTAGGGGTAATTGTCAGCCAGCACTGGGAGGCCTGGATCTAAGATGGGCTGGCTGTCTCTGTAATCTCTGCACTAGAGTCGGAAAAATAATTGGCAGACACCTTTCCTGGCCATTAATTCTTTACAGTAGACACTGAGCCCTTGGGGCAAAAACTGATTGTCTGCAGTTCCTGCCAGGTTCCCCTGAATTCAGAACAAGGAGCATGACCTTCCCCTCACCCTCTCTACACACAACCAGGCTTCTCCTTCCTTCTCCTTCCTCCGCCCACCTCCGGAGCCCGAGAGTGGCCAGGAAAGCTGTTTGTGCAGACTGGAAAAGATAAGAACTAGCCCTCTACCCAGAGGGATGGGACCAAGGGTTGAAAGCCGTGATGGAAATCATGAAACGTGGAGACGTGAGTCATGCTTTCTTTTCAGAGAATATTTGTCCGGCATCCACACTTTTCCCCACGATCACCAGTAACCCCTGCAACGCTCTCTCGCAGCAAGTATTATTCCATGCCCATTTCACAGGCTCAGAGGCTCAGAGAGGGGAAGTGGCTTAGCGTGAGTGACAAAGAGTCTCTCCTTGTCCAAACCACAATCCGGCGCCTCTGCACCCTCCTCCCAACGAGGCCCTGACTTCAGAGATTCTGTGTTCACCTCCGCTAATATATATAATTTTAGCAAGAATCCTGCTAAGTTGGTTGAGCCGGGATCCCCCACCCTTAATACCTGATCCTCCTCCATGTCCAACCATGTCCCTCATCCTCTGCCACCCACACCAGGTCTAGCCGGCCACCCTGGCCTGCCTTCAGCAAGAATCCTGTGAGGTCACTTTAACCAGAATCTCCCTTACTCCTGATGCTTCCTCTTAGTAATATCCCACGCACCGACCACCCCCTGCTCCTCAGCTATAAATTACTTGTCCTTGTTGTGTTGGGGGGTGAGCTCAATCTCTCTCCCCTACCACAAACCCCATAACAGTCACCTCTACATCTATCCCCGTGTGCCCCCTGAATTAAGTCTGCTTAGCGGTTCTTCACAAGCGTCATGAACAATGTTCTCTTTAAACAGGTCACATAGAGAAGACATCGATTTGGACACAGGTCTGTTTGACTCCAAGGGCCTTTTTCTTCCCTATGTCATATGTTGTTGTTTTTTTTCCTTCAGTAAACATTTCCTGAGCACCTACTATGTGCTGGGCCCTATGCTGAGCCCAGAGGAGAACACAAAGATGAGTAAGGAATATTTCTTTCCAGGGTGCCTTGATGGCTCAGTTGGTTAAGTGTCTGCCTTCAGCTCAGGTCATGATCTCAGGGTCCTGGGGTCAGGTCCTGCAGTGGGGGCTCCCCACTCAGTGGGAAGTCTGCTTGTCCCTCTGCCTCTGCCCCTCTCTCTGCTCGTGCTCTCTCTTTCTCTCTCAAATAAATAAAATTTTAAAAATCTTAAAAAAAAATATGTATATATTTCTTTCCTCTGAGAGGGAGAAATAAAATCTTCCCCATTCTGCCCATTCTCCAGCCCAGGGGTCCGGGCTTATTTTTATAGTATTTACAGAGAGCCACAGGGGCTTGAGCTAAACGGGCAGAATTGAACAGGTGCCCACAAAGCCAGAGTACTGACTGCCTGACCCTTTATAGAAAAAGGTTGCCGCCCTCTGGTCTACACCACACCAGGCACTGAAGATAACACTGCCTTCCTTACTCCTCAACTCAACTCTGTGAGGCTCATCCTACGACTGATTACACCCATTTTACAGATGAGGAAATGAGGCTCGGGGACATGAGGAGACTTGTCACACTGCTGGAAAAGTATAAAGTTGGATAATCCCAAAGCCCACCACCCTTCCCTTCTAGATGTCCCTTCACTGCTCCAAATCCCGTCCAAAACGCTGGTGGCCAAAGTTTTGAAACACTGACATTAACACCTGAAATAGCCCACAACCCCCCGCCAGGAGTGGGCTACCGGGCCACTGGACTCTGCCAGGCTGGTCTGAGAGCTGAAGCCAGGCTGGTCTCCTACCGGACGTTTTCCTCCCGCTGGATCAGGAGGCCTTTCCTGTGGTAAACAGGCATTCATGTGCTAATCTGCAGTCTGAGGCGGGGTAATTATTTCTGTTGGTTTTTTTATTGAGCCTTTGTGGGAAGGGCAGAGTGACAACCACGAGGGAAGATGACTGGGGGGCCAGCTGGAGTGTGCCCCATGACAAAAGTGGCCCGGGTCAGTTCACTAGAAGCCACACATCCACACGCTCTGATCAGGGGAAGATGCTCTGAACACAAAGTTGCAAGGGGAGGTGGGCTGAGCTGAGCTAGCTGCTCTGTTATCTCAACACTCACCTCCACAAGCCAAAGTTGAACACCTCGCTGGGAACACCTGCATCTCTCCGCCCAGGGCTTGATTTCTAGCTGTGGGAGACCTTGGCCACAGAGTGAACACTCTTGGGAGCAGCCCTCGACCAACACGGCTGGCCAGCTAATATACAGACAACGCAGCGTCCTCACCCCTCGGTCTGAGGTGTGTTCCGCTGGCTCCCAGAGTCCCCAGGGCAATTAAGCTACAGGTACCACCACTGCCATCAGCCCAGTAATGCGCCCCTTCCTGGCTTTCTTCCCTTCCCAGCTATGTCTTCCTCTCCCAGGGGACAGGGAGATTTCCTGGGATCACCTCCCAAATAAACTACGTGCACTTTCATCTTGTCTTAGGATCTGCTTCCAGAGGAATCCAAACCCAAGTAAGCCTCAAGAGCTCATCACACCATCTCACCTGATCTCTACCTCAGCCCTGGGAGCCAGGATCATCCCCATTTTTTAGAGGTGGAGACTGAGGTGCTCATAGAGTTTAGGCAGTCAGAACCCCAACTGGCCAGGGATTAGCAAGAGCCAGAGGCTCAACAAAGGTTCCTGGTGGGAGGGTATTTGAGCCTGTCTTCTTGACCACAGAGTGAAACTATCCCAGACCCAGGCTGAGCCCCAACTTTACAGCTCATTCTGCTCCAGCTCCAGCTCGCCTCTCCCCCATGACCATTCCCCCAGAATCCTCCATCAGTGAAGACAGCTGGAATGGGGTCAGAGGTTACTTCTAGAATCAACCTGTCATAAAAGATGGAGAACTAAGAGTTCTTAGCTTGTAACAATTCCATAAAAACGATCTCCATGAGGGAAAAAAATGGCGTGGATGAACTCTGCATTTATTAAACAGTAATAGCCAACACTTATTTAGTGCCTACTAGGGTGTCTCTCCCGATCAGATGGGGGCCCCCATACGTGGGGCGTGGGCAGTGAAAGTCACCCATGGCAGAAAAAAGGAGATGGATGTTTATTGAACACACTGCGGGGGGGAGGGGGGGGCAGGACAGCAGAGGCGAGACTGTCTGCACGGAGGCCGTGGGTGGGGGAAGGTGAGGAGGTATGGGAATGTATGGAATCTTCCCTTTTTTGGTAACCATCCCTGGTTGTAAGTAGCCCATTGGTCAGTTAGGGCCTGTGGATACTTTGAGGTGGGTCAATAGATAGGCCTGTCTGGATTCAGCTCTGGGGGGCACTGTGGGCCCTTTTGTCTTGCTCTACATTCCATTGCTCAAGCCTGTCGCCTAACAGCACCCTCTACACCTAGTAAGTGCTGAGCGCTATTCTAAAAGCTTTACAATAAAATAACTTTTTTAAACGCTCACTCTTGGGGCGCCTGGGTGGCTCAGTCAGTTAAGCATCCAACTCTTGATTTCAGCTCAGGTCATGATCTCAGGGTCCTGGGATCGAGCCCCACATCGGGCTCCCTGCTCAGCGGGAAGTCTGCTTCTCCCTCTCCCTCTGCCGCTCCCCCTGCTCATGTGCGCACACGCTTTCTCTCAAATAAATAAAATCTTTAAAAATAAATAAAATGCTCACTCTCTGAGACAGGTACTATCACTTTTTCCATTTTACAAACAAGGAAACCGAGGCACAAAGAGATTAAGAAATGTGTCCAAGGTCACACGGCTAGCAGATGATGGCACCGGAAACAGAACCCAAGCAATCTGGCTCCGGAGATACGCTTTTAATCCTTGTTAAAAGATGAATGAATGCAGAAACTAATACAACATTGTATGTTAATTATACTTACATTATTTTTAAAAAGAGTTTTAAGGGACGCCTGGGTGGCTCAGTCGGTTAAGCCTCTGCCTTCGGCTCAGGTCATGATCCCAGAGTCCTGGGATCGAGTCCCACATCGGGCTCCTTGCTCAGCAAGGAGCCTGCTTCTCCCTCTGCCTGCCTCTGTCTCTCTCTCTCTCTCTGATAAATAAATAAAATCTTAAAAAAAATAAAAAATAAAAAATAAAAATAAAATAAAATAAAATAAAAAGAGTTTTAAAAATGAAGGAAGGCATATTAAAAATTTTAAGAGTTTGAGTAAAACCCTAATTGAGTCTGGCAGCGTTAAACCAACAGTGGTCAGGGGCGCTCTCCCACAGGGTCAGGCGGAAAGACATACATATGGGGGGGCAAGGTTGGCTCTGAGGGCCACACCTGGAGAGGGCCACAGAGGAGTCTGAGTACAGACTGGTCAGCAGCCAGGGTGACAAATAGACTTGAAAGCAGGCCCCATGAGAGATTGGGGGACTCGGTATTCAGCCAAAAGGGAGGACGTGAACAGAGGGTCTGAGGGCTGCCCCCAAACATCTGGAAGACGTAGGTGTGGGAAACAGACGTGATTATTTGAACAGCCTCAGGGACACAACCAGGACCAGTGGCTAGACAATTCAAGACAGCGATTTTTTACTTTCTGTAAAGAATTTACTCAAAATGAGAGATGTCTAATAAGGGACTCGGCTGTCTGGTTAGGCAGTGAATGCTCCATCACAGGAGATGTTCAAGTAAGGGCCAGAAAACCTCTGGGTGAATAAGGTCTTAACAATCAGAAGATTTAGATTCAGGGACCTTCAAAGACCTCCCTCTCTCTGAGCTTCATTGAGACCTGGATGAGGCATCCGGTAGAATTGTCTACCCTTGTAATCATACCAGTGGCCACCAGATGGCAACAGAGCCCCATCTTCCCAGTCAAGGAGCAATTCGCTCACAAAAACCAAAATAAATAGTTAACTGATTCAGACAAAATGACATTCATGAGCAAAGATTATGAATCAAATCCTCAGGAGCTTTAGTCCCCAGCACAATCCACAGGGCTCCAGATCAAGTAAATTATAAAAATTTTTGAGAGTGATAATCCTTTTTTGAAAAAAATTTTCCATTGAAGTACAACATACATATAGCAAGGTACACAAACCATAAGTGTACAGCTCAATGAGTTCTCGCAAACAGGGCACACCTGTGTAACAAGAAATAAAATATGACCCGAATTCCAGAAGCCCCCCACCTAGTCACCACCCCCCATCCTGACCTCTAACTCCATAGATTAGTTTCGCTTGTTTTTCTACATACAGAGAATCAGATGGTATGGATTCCTTTGTGCCTTGCTTAGATGGTTATGTATGGCATGAGATCTGCAGATTTTGCTGTGTGTCGTCTTTCAATCCCATTGCCGTGTAGTAGTGTGTGGTGTGAATAAACCACAACTGATTTGTCCATTCTCTTGTTATGTGCATCTGAGGGCTCATACGCAGGCTACTAGTAAAGGGCTACTATGCTGAGGGCTCCTACATATAATACTGCTATGAGTTTCTAGTATATCCCTTATGGAGAGTGTGTATACACATTTATTTTATGGAATTGCTAGGTCACAGGGGTAGATGCTAGCTGGCGCTTTCAGCCTTAGTAGACAGTTCAGTAGACATTACCACCCAGTTTCCAAAGTGACTGCACCAAGTGACATTCCCACTGACAATGTATGAGAATATCTGTGGCTGTCTGGCCACACCAGAATCCTCTGTCTGGATAAGTTTTGGTGAAAGAAACGTGGGCTCTGGAGTGAGCATCCCTGCAGAGGGTCTGAGGGTCCCGGAAGCATGAGCGAGTGGGTTTGAACCAGAAGGAAGAGTCCATCCCACCAGCACGCCCTGATGAGCTCTTCAGCAATGCTATCTGCTGAACGGAGAGCCTCGCTTCGTGAGCTCTGAACAATATTGCCAGAGCGGTGTTCTCACCGAGCGCTCACTGCGTGCCTGGCACTTTCCTCAGTGCTGGGGGTGGAAGCTTACATTCTAGTGGGGGTGGGCACGGACAGTAAATAAATGTATGTCAAGTGGTGAAAGTTCTGTAAAGAAAAATGGAACAGGGTAAGAAGATGTAGAGTGCAGAGAGGGGTGCTATTTTAAAATGTGGGCTACAGTGAGATGTCTCCTCACACCTGTCAGGATGGCTGCTATCAAAGAGACAAGAGACAACAAGTGTTGGCGAGGCCGTGGACAAAAGGGGACCCTGTGCACTGTTGCTGGGAATGCAAGTTGCTGCAGCCGCTGTGGAAAACAGTGTGGAGGTTCCTCAAAAAATTAAAAATAGAACTACCATATAATCCAGCAATCCCACTTCTGGGTGTATACTCAAAGGAAATGAAAGTACTATTTCAAAAAGATATCAGCACTCCCATAGTCATTTCAGCATTATTCACAATAGCCAAAATATGGAAATAACTGAAGTGTCCATTGACAGAAGAATGAATAAAGAAAATGTGGCATATGTGTGTATATATATATTATATACAATATAATTAATATTAATATATATATTAATAATATATATATATTATTCAGGCATAAAAAAAGGAGAAAATCCTGCCTTTTGTGACAACATGGATGGATCTTGAGGGCATTGTGTGCTAGGTGAAATAAGTCAGGCACAGAAAGACAAATGCCACGTGTTCTCCCTTATATACGGAATCCGAAAAAGCTGAACTTGTAGAAAGAGTAGAACGATGGTTGCCAGGGGCTGGGGGGTGGGAAAATGGGGAGATGCTGGTCAAGGGGTACAAACGCCCAGCTATAAGATGAATAAGTTCTGGGAATCTAATGTATAGCATGGTGACTAAGATTAACAATTAACAACTATATCAACAACTGGAAAAATGTTGAGAGTAGATCTTAAGTGTTATCACCCCACACACAACTATGGTAATAACATGAGGGGCTGGAGTTGTTAAC
Source organism: Halichoerus grypus (assembly GCF_964656455.1). NCBI lineage: Eukaryota > Metazoa > Chordata > Mammalia > Carnivora > Phocidae > Halichoerus > Halichoerus grypus. Next base: position 122,656,979 of record NC_135721.1, read on the forward strand.
TAACCTTATTATAGTGACCATCTTGCAACTGTTGAATTGTGTGTTGAATCATCACATATGCTACCTTGAACTACACATATTGTATGTTAATAATATCTCAATAAATCTGGGTAAAAAATATAAAAGAATAAAATAACATAAGTGGTTAGAGGAATGATAAGGTGACTTTGAAGAGAAACCAGAGATGAGAAAACAAACCATAAGAAAAGAGAGCTCCAGAGACGGAGCCATTCAGTGCAAAGGCCCTGTGCTTGGCACATTCAAGGCACAGTGAGAAGGAAATAGGAGGAGGAGTAAGACTGCTGGGAAAAAGTTAGTGGGGCCATGATTATGCAGGACCCGCCCTCCCGGATGCTCAAAGATAACCACAAACCCAACACAACATACACATATCTACTCATATGAAACATCAGGGCTTGAGGGTTTGGGGCGGCTATTGCTGTTTATAAAAATGCAATCGTGCCTATATTAACACTGGCCTTTCTCACTTAACAACATACCGTAGGCATCTTTTTAAGTCCGTAGCATGGATTGGGGCAGGCAGACTTTTTCTGTGAAGAACCAGCTTGTAAATATCTGAGACTCTGTGGGCAGACAGTGTCTGTGGCCACTGCTCGGTACTGCTCTTGTCCGTTCCGGAGCAGACACAGACTACACGTGAGGGAGTGAGAGTGGCTGTGTTCCAACAGAACTTGACTTACAAAATGCGTGGCGGGCCAGATTGGGCCTCAGGTGGTGGTTTCCAAACCCTGGCACATAGCTTCCCTGTTATACTGCCAATGTCAAGAGCAGTGGATGCTACATAGTAGGCACACAATAAATATTTGTTAAATGAATAAATCTAGGGGCACCTAGGTGGCTCAGTCGTTAAGCATCTGCCTTCGGCTCAGGTCATGATCCCAGGGTCCTGGGATCGAGCCCCGCGTCAGGCTCCCTGCTCAACGGGAAGCCTGCTTCTCCCTCTCCCACTCCCCCTGCTTGTGTTCCCTCTCTGGCTGTCTTTCTCTCTGTCAAATAAATTTAAAAATGTTAAAAAAAAAAAAAAAAGAATAAATCTAACATTTTTTTTTTTTTTAGTGGTTACAGAATATTCCATTGCTAGAATATAATCTTAGGGCCTAAGGTTTTACAAATTAATCCTCTTATCAAGAAGATTTCTAGGAGTAAGGTGGCTGGGTCAAAGCCTCGTGAACTTTCTGCTTGTCAATGGGCCAGCCTCCTTGAATCCCTTTGCTCTCTCGGCTTCTGTGACACTGTACTCTGGTTTCTTTCCCTACCTCTCTTCCAAGTCTCTTGTCCTGTACTGAAGTTTCAGAGTTGCCCTGAGAGACAGAATAAGGCCCCCCACCAAAGATGTCCACGTCCTCCTCCCCGGATTATAAAATGTTACCTTACCCGGCAAAAGGGACTCTGCAGAAGTGAGTGGCTCAGTCGGTTAAGTGTCTGCCTTCGGCTCAGGTCGCAATCCCAGCGTCCTGGGATTGAGTCCCTCAGGCTCCTTGCTCAGCGGGGAGCCTGCTTCTCCCTCTGCCTGCCGCTCCCCCTCCTTGTGTGCGCTCACTCTCTCTCTCCTCTCTAACAAATGGATAAATAAAATCTTAAAAAAAAAAAAAAAAAAGAAGTGATTAGGTCAAGGATGTTGAGATGGAGAGTGTATCCTGGATTATCCAGGTGGGCCCAACGTAATCATGGGGGGCAGGGGGTGGGATCTCATAAGAGGAAGGCAGGAAACTCAGCATCAGGAGATTTGACCATGGAAGCAGGGGTCAGGGTCAGAGTAACTGGATGCAAGAAGGTCTCAATCAAAATTCATGGCTTCAGAGATGGAGGAACGGGCCACAAGCCAAAGAATGCAGATGTCTCTAGAAGCTAGAAAATGCAAGGGAACAGATTCCCCCCTCCTGGAGCCTCCAGAAGGAATGCAGCCCTGCTGACACCAGTTTTAACCCAGTGAACCATTCTGGACTCCTGACCTCCTGAACTGTAAGCTAATAAATTTGTGTTGCTTTAAACCAGTGAATTGGTGGTAATTTGTTACAGCAGCCATACGGATTATATGTAGGAATTAGTACAGTTCCCCAGAGTGTAGTTCTGAATTTTCTTCTGCTCTCCATCTAAATTTACTCTTTTGGGGTTTCCATCCAGTTTGTGACTAACTCACAGGTTTATATCTCTGGCCCACTGTGTGCATTTTTTTTCCACTTGACACTAATAGATTTTATTTGTTTATAGGTTCTTAATGCATTTTACCGGGCATGTGCTTGGATGCTGTGGGCCCAAATTCATGTACTCAGAAAGAAAAAAAAAAATTGCACATTCACAGTTAATCATACTTGGATCATTACATTTCCTTGTCATATTGCTCAGATAATACCAGATATTTAAATAGGTCAGTATAGGGGCACCTATACAGTCGTTAAGCATCTGCCTTCGGCTCAGGTCATGATCTCAGGGTCCTGGGATGGAGCCCCGCATCGGGCTCCCTGCTCAGCAAGAAGCCTGCTTCTCCCTCTCCCACTCCCCCTGCTTGTGTTCCCTCTCTCGCTGTCTCTCTCTGTCAGATAAATAAACAAAATCTTTAATAGATAAATAAATAGTTCAGTATATCCCATTGCCTTGAGTGGTGAAACCTTGTTATCCTGCCACTTCTGTTGAAAATTCTGGTTAATCCTTGAACACTTCAGAATGCAATGGAAGCCCATTCTCAGTGCCACACATTCCCTCACCGTCACAAGCAATACCTTAGGGGGCAATTCTGTGTCTCAGCAGACATTTGTCAACATGTCAAGACACTTGTGTTTACCCCCCAATTTTTTTATTGAAGTATAGCTGGCATACAATGTTATATTAGTTTCAGGAGTGCAACATAATGATTTGACAACTCTGTACATTACTCAGTGCTCATCACCTTACGTGTGGTCACCATCTGTCACCACATCAATTTATTACAATACTACTGACTACATTCCCTATGCTATACTTTTCATCTCCATGACTTATTTCATGACTAAAAGTTTGTACCTCTAATCCCTCTCACTCAAGAAATTTTTGGTCATCACAGCTGGAGAAGGCAAAGAGCTACGGGCATCTAGCAGGTAGATGCCAGCCAGGGATGCTGCTGAACATCCTACAGTGCACAGGACAGCCCCTCACAACAGAGAATTACCTGGCTCCAAATGTCGGTAGTGCTTAGGTTGAGAAACCCTGTCTAGATGAATCCTGTACAGATGTTTTTCAAAAAGGGTTTGGATTCACTTGGCAACATTTAACCCAATACTGCAGTTGGAAAGTACCTTTAATCTCATCCCTTCTGAGGTTCTTTCAATCATCTGCTTCCCATCTCTTTCAAACTATGTCCCTGACAATTTCCATTTCTGAATTCCATTCCTGCAGTGAGCCCTGCTACATTTGCTCCACTCCAGGTAAACATACTTGAGTTGCCATGTTCACCCCAAATCCACTCAGGGTGACAGCTTCTGAAATGCTAACATTTTCAGACATCATACAGCAAAACCTACCAGAATCCAGTTTACACCCACTCCAAATCACATGGTATTTGGGATTGAAAACCGCAATGTGTGCTCTAAACTGTCCAATTTATGGGAAATTATGGATTCAAAGTTATTAACTCTCTCTCTCAATGACAGATTTCTGCAGTTTTCTCCACAATTTTAGAATCAGCAATAGAGTGATCTTTATTTGCCACAATTGTAGGTATCTAAAGAAATGAACTCCTGTGCTGTACATCTATTTCTCCTTTGAGTTCTTCTTCCAAAATATCAACAGAGGTGAGTTAGATCATCAAGACTCCACAGAATGCTGATGACCCAACACTCCCTTTAGTCATATTTGAGACCGTGTCCTCTTCTATAGCTAGTGCCTTAGGGGTTTTTGGTTAAGAGTAGCCATTGTGGGGCACCTGGCTGGCTCAGTCAGTGGAGTGTGTGACTCTTGATCTCAGGGTGGTGAGTTTGAGCCCCACACTGGGTATAGATATTACTTTAAAAAAAAAAACAGAGAGGGGTAACCACTAGGCTCTGGGGAAAGAGGTGAGAGTAAGCAGAGGATGGCGTCAGCTGCATCTTTCTCTTTGGGCACATGAACTGCAAAGAGAGGAGGCAACACCCCATTCCCCGTACACATTCTTTAATAAGTATTACCCCATTACCTTCCCAAAAGGAATGTTCAGTCCAACCAACACTGTATCAGCGCATTTCTTGATTCACCTCTTGCCCATAATGAATTGTAACAATTTTTTAAATATTGACAATTTGATGTGTAAAAATGTCTCACTGTTGAATTCTTTTCCCTAATTCGTATATGCCAAGAATTTTTAAAGATCTACCTTGTATTGTATTTCTCTAACTTTAGGCACAGACCGTACAGCCTTTACCACTAGACGCCAGTATTAACACTTCTCCCCCCGTCCCAACAACCACCTTGTCTCTAGACTTTGCCAAAAGTCCCCTGGAGGGCAAAATCGCCCTCTTTGAACCAGCTGAAGAATACTGAGGTTGGACCACTCAAAAAGAGCTGGAATATTCGGAAATACCTGAATAGCCAGTGATATCTCACTGATACTGTTTCCTCTCTTGGCTTCTGTGACCCAGTGCTCTCGCGGTTTTTCCCCACCTCTCTGCTCCCTCATTCCCAGTCTCCTTTCCTGTAGTCAAGTTTCAGAGTACACCAGGGCCTTCTGCTCTCCACTTAAACTTACTTCTTCGGGGTTTTCATGTAGTTCTCCAGCTTTAAAAGGTATCTAGTGATTCACTAAAAAAATGTGTATTTCTGCCTCATAGAAAAGGTGCCTTCCAACCTGTTGGGGGAAGAGATGGCGCTGGGACACCGGAGAGAGCGCACCTCTGCAGGAGGGCTGTCAGGTCTTGCTCAACTTTCTTGGGCCAGAGGCTCCCTTTGTGAGCAGCCACAGCGAGCGTGGAATTACCACGTACACAGCAATCTACAGGCGACTCCGGCTGCCAGTGCTTCCAGAAAGACCCACGGAGGGAGAGGGGGACGTGCCGCGAGGCGGTCAAGGCTGATGATGGCTGTGAGTGAGACCACGAGGGACAGAGAACAGTAGGAGTGTGCGCTCGCAACGCAATCCCGGCCGGGTCACCGCGACCCCGAGCTCAAGCCCGGGATGCGGTGAAATGAGCTAATCATCCGTGTGGGAGCGCCAGTTCCCCGCCAAGCTGAGCGTGAACCCATCAGTGGAGGAAACGAGCCACCTCGCTTTCAGGAGCCAATCAGAGACCATGCAGGCCTATTATGACAACCTCGAGAACCAATGAAAAACGGGAATTCTCTTGGCCTGCCTCCCGAGCGCCTCTCCCGGGAGAGATCACCGAGAGGAAGTTTTTAGAAAGTACAAATTAGAAGACAAGTGTGTGGCTCGACGGGGGGACACTGCGTTTACAAAGATGGGTGCTGAAAACAGTGTGAGCGAGCAGAACCTCACCTCCCCGAAACCTCGCGGACGGTGGACCTGCAAGTCACCCCGAGCCCAGGGATCCAGCGCGGGAGGGTACGTGCTGCGCGCTGACGTCACGCGCCGGCCCCGCCCCCAGCTCGCCCGCCCTTATAGCGTAGCCCTGGCGCGCGCGCACCATTGTGTGGCTGGACTCGGCCGCCGCTGCGGTGTGAGGCGCGTGTTCGGGCTCTCGCCGTCCCCGCACCCGCACCGCGGCTTTTGCCTTGCGGTCCGCCGTTCGATAGCCAGCCTTCGGGGCACCTGCCCGCCACGGACATGCCGCGCGTCTACATAGGACGCCTTAGTTACAACGTCCGGGAGAAGGACATCCAGCGCTTTTTCAGTGGCTATGGCCGCCTCCTCGAAATAGACCTCAAAAATGGGTGAGTCGGGCCTGGTCGCCCGCGTCCTCCCGCAACGCCCCGGGTCTGGCGGCGGCGGGGCCCGCCGGACGGAAGACGGCCAAGGCCGCGGCGCCGCGTGGCAGGCCTTCCAAGATGGCGGCGGCGCGGGGCCGCGGGGGCGCGCGCGGGGCCGCGGGAGCGTGCCCGTGCGCGTCCCCGGCCTAACGACGCCTCCCGGTCCCCGGCCTTCGCGCCGCCCCCAGGTACGGCTTCGTGGAGTTCGAGGACTCCCGCGACGCCGACGACGCCGTTTACGAGCTGAACGGCAAAGAGCTCTGCGGCGAGCGCGTGATCGTGGAGCACGCACGGGGCCCGCGCCGCGATCGCGACGGCTATAGCTACGGAAGCCGCAGTGAGTCCCACGCCCGCGCGCTCCGCGTCCTTGGGACCCTGGGGGGAGGGCGCAGGCTTAGGGTGGGCGGGGTGGGGCCTCCCAGCCCGGGCAGGCGCGGTGGCAGGAGTCCATTGATTCCAGTGTCCCCGGGCTTTGCTGCCTTCACGCCTGCCCGGGGCAGCCGCGGGACGCCGGAGCGCGGGGATTGGGTTGTGGGTTTTGCCTAGCAGGGGTGGGGTGTTTGGGGTTTTTTTATTATTACTATTTATTGGTTTTTGCTAAGTTGGGAGGGGGGTGGTTTGGGCCCCTGTCAGCACTGTCGTGGGCTCTGCCCACGGAGGAAGTGAGGGATGGCTGTATTTGTTGTATCTCCCTTGCTTACCTGACAGTGCTTTAGCTAGAAATGTGAATGTGTTAGCGTAGAAGTGTGAGGGCAGGCGGGGGTGGGGGTGGGGTGGGGGTGGGGTCAGGGAGGGGTTTTAAGTTTAGGTCTTAGAGTTATTAAAATTGGCGGGGGCCAAAGAAAATACTGTTTTGAAGTAATGTGGTATGGTACCACAAAGTAGACTTAAATAAGCTTTATGCTGTATTCGAATTAGTTTGGGGCATGTTATTGGGAGGAGGTGGGAGGGGTTTGGTTATGTTAAATGTTTGATGTTGAAATTGTTGCATGTTGAATTCAAACTTTTTAACAAGTCCTTGATGTTTCAATTTGAAAGTGACCAATGGGGCTGAGGCTGTGTCCACTGAGGCTAAGATGACTGCCTTTCCTGATTGGCCTTGGCTTTTCCATACATTGTGTGACCCTTGCCCTATGACCCTTTGGCTGACCTTACCGGAAGCCATGACGACAGCAGCCTTTTGCCATTAGACGCAGGGTGATGGTGAGGATTCCAAGGGTTAGACAAAACTGGTTAATCTGAACTAGGTGACTGTTACCTTGCGTGTTTTGTGGCCAAACCACCACCAAAAACCTCACACTGTGATGTAAGTACTTAGTGTAACTAGTAAACATTTTTGTAAAATGTAGAAATGCATGTAATCAGTTAAGTTTTATATTTTACAATGTTCTGTAAAATAAAACTTAGCGAGGTAAATTGAATAAAGGAGCAGTCACTCTCTAACAGATTGTAGGAGGAGTTTAGTTGGATTTAGTCTATTTGACTTGCCCTTAATTTAATTTATGGCAAATCACAACTGTATCGAAGGTTTAGCAATATAATAGCAAAGTCCTACTCCAGTAAATAAAAGTTGATATGTTTGTACTAACTTTCAAAAAAACATGCATCCCTATCATTACAAAGCACCTAATTATGCTCTTCATGTGATAAAGGTGGTGGAGGTGGATACAGCAGTCGGAGAACCTCTGGCAGAGACAAATATGGACCACCTGTTCGTACAGAATTCAGGCTTATTGTAGAAAACCTTTCTAGTCGTTGCAGTTGGCAAGATTTAAAGGTACGTGCTATAATTTGAGATAAAAATGATATGGCTAATGTTTAAAGGGTAGGCCTTTGTTTCACTTTATTTCTGAGAATCAAGTACAGTATGTAGATCTTTTTCTTTACTTTTCTAGGTTTGACTAGTCTTGTTGCTCTTTTAGGATTTCATGAGACAAGCAGGTGAAGTAACCTATGCGGATGCTCACAAAGAACGCACAAATGAAGGCGTGATTGAGTTCCGTTCCTATTCTGACATGAAGCGTGCTTTGGATAAACTGGATGGTACAGAAATAAATGGCAGAAATATTAGGCTCATTGAGGATAAACCACGAACGAGCCATAGGCGATCTTACTCTGGAAGCAGATCAAGGTAATTTGTTGAAAGATAGGGAGAGGAGAGGAAACAATATTTGCCAAGAGCAAAGAAAACTCAAATGGCAGTACTTGAATTGAGACAATTTTTTTTTTTTTTTTTTTTTTTTAAGATTTTATTTATTTGACAGAGAGAGACACAGCGAGAGAGGGAACACAAGCAGGGGGAGTGGGAGAGGGAGAAGCAGGCTTCCCGCAGAGCAGGGAGACCGACATGGGGCTCGATCCCAGGACCCTGGGATCATGACCTGAGCCGAAGGCAGACGCTTAACGACTGAGCCACCCAGGCGCCCCATGAATTGAGACAATTGAAATTAGTTCGGTATTTGGTTTTTTTTTTATCGTGCATCATTGGGTTCTTTTCCAAGATGCTTTCAGGTGGATTTAATTGGTAGTAAACAATTATATTTTGCTTGTGTATTTTTTGTAAACAACACAAAAGTTTGTGTTGAGATGTATTGAGATTAAGATTTTTATTATGCTTCTGGTTATAGGTCACGGTCTAGAAGAAGGTCACGAAGTAGGAGTCGCAGGAGCAGCCGCAGTAGATCTCGAAGCATCTCAAAAAGTCGCTCCCGGTAAATATTAAGCTGTTAGGTTTTTCTTCTTTTTCTGTTACTGTACTTGTATGTTCTGGCAAGGTACTGAAAGAGAAATCCAACTCTTCTTGTCCAGATCCAGGTCTCGGAGCAAAGGTCGATCACGTTCTCGATCAAAAGGCAGGAAATCTAGATCAAAAAGCAAATCTAAGCCCAAGTCTGATCGGGGCTCCCGTTCGCGCTCTCGAAGCAGATCTAAGGAGTATGAGAAATCTCGAAGCAGGTCTCGTTCTCGATCTCGTTCCCCCAAAGAAAACGGAAAAGGTGATATAAAGTCAAAATCTAGATCAAGAAGCCAGTCTCGTTCAAATTCACCCCTACCTGCTCCACCCTCAAAGGCACGTTCTGTGTCCCCTCCACCAAAAAGAGCTTCAAGATCCCGCTCTAGATCTCGTTCAAAGTCCAGATCACGGTCCAGATCGAGTTCCAGAGATTAACCTAGAACTCTATATTCTTTGCACACTATTATGGAACACTTTCCTACTTGCTTAGGCAGTTATTCTTCCATGTTTGTACTTGGCCTCTTCTGCAAGAGGAATCTCCTGAAAATGGGGGCACACAGGAATTTGATTTGTGGCCAAATTTGATGAAAAAATGAGGTTCTAAAGAAATGGCATGAAGTCGAAGATCCTCTCCCTTCTTTGTAGAATTAAGATAACTTTGATTTTATAGCTTTTGAGCTAAAATAACTTTTGTAAAGATTAAGCTCATTTAGATTTTTTTTAAGTATTTCAGCAGGATCTGCTGCAGGGATTTTTGTTGTTTTGTTTGCTTTTAAATTAACCGTTTCGAGCTTTGAATACCTAAGGCTTTAGAGGGAGATCCTGATTTTCAATTATGTTGGCTTTTTATAAAGCTTGAGTTATGTAAGATTTCAATAAAAATTTGCTACCAAGATGATTGCCTTACTGAATAGGTCACTATTAAATTCCTTTAAATATTGATAATTTGCTCTTTGTGGAAACAGTGTAAATTCTACATGTGTAAAAGAAGGCAAGCCTCAGACCAGCAATAAATTATTCCATTTGGATAACATTTTGTGCTGTTAATCAAATTTGCCAAAGTCTATCTGCCCCTTTGAGTTAAGTTAAAAATAAAAGGTGTTTTGTAGTCAATTACATCATTTTGCCTAAGTTAGTAGATTTTAAATAATGAAACTTTTCAAACTTAAATTTGATCAAACTCTTGAAGAAGTTCTTAACACTTGGGATCCCGTTTAGCCTAGTAATTCCACCTTCTGGGAGTGGTGAGTGTAATTGGTGTTTTGTTAGAGTATGGTTCTGTGGTCTTTAATGTTACATAAAAATGGAAGTAGCCTTTCTTTGATTAGAAATTTAGCATATTGTTCAAAGTGGAAAAGCAAATACTGCATTTTCTGCTGGAAGATCATTACATTTAACAGGCACTTAACAGGTTGCTTGGTAAGATCAGTTGCTGATTAAAGTAAAATTCTACCCAACAATCAGTCCTTCTTGTAGTTGATGAGGTTATGTAATAATTGGTTAGATCATCCTTGTAACTTTACAACGTGTGGTTGGCTTGAGAAGAATTTACATGGGTAAACCCAAAACTTCCTGTACTTCATTATGAAGTATAATAATACTCTGTGGAAGCCAGATTATACTGCAAATTTGTAGGAGGTACTGGGTAACCAGTTAGTCCATATATGTGTAGACCTAATTAGTTGAAATTGAAGTTTGAGAAATGAATTACCTTATATCTTTTTGTTCAAGTACTTTAACTTTATTTAAAAGCACTCATTAACCTTGGTTTGAAACTAGGATGTAGGTTATTTGACTCCGCTTTCTTTTCTTCTAGGAGCTCACTGTAAGGTATCAAGGGCTGGGTTGTACTATATAGTAGGGCATGGTGATAACAGTGTCATCATGCCACAGGTGTGACTAGAAAGCATCATAATCTACTAAGAGTTGGTTTGTAGGTTCAAATAATCCAGAAGGCATATCTGATAAAATGGGGCTGCTTGAAAAAAACTGAGTCGAAGATTTTAGGTGTCAAAATCACAGAGTAGCTGGGAGTACTTGATAATGAGTAGAAAGACTTGTTTTTGAGAAATTTCTGGGCTTCCTGTTATAAAATCTTGGAGCCTACTCTTAGGAATGTAGTGCCCTAAAAGGTTGATGCTTCTTCCATGACCTTATTTTCTTTACTTTCATACTTTCTAAAATTTAGATATGCATAAGAAATGGGTTTTTTTCCTGTATAAACTCCAGAATTTGAGAGAAGACACTGGTGTCATAGTTCATTATTTTGCCTACTTGAAAAAACAAATTACAACTCTTACATGAAGAGGCGCGTCTCCAGCTGGCTTTCAGAATTTGGTTTAAGAATTGGCTTTGACCAAAGTTCTCTTGTTTTCAGGGAAAAAACAAAAGCTTTTAAAACCATAGCCTTTTAAAAAGGAAGGAGGGGGGAATATCACAGTGTGAAATTTGACTTTGTAAAGTCATCCTTCAACGGGGCTTTCTTGTGTTAGTATAACATCACATGGTCATAGGCAGGTTTTGTCTACGTTGTTAGCTGCCCCCAAAGTGGGTAATTGTAAGGTAAATGCCTACACCCATAAGTTTTCTGGTAATGGCAAAGACCAGCTTAGTGAAAGTCCAGTCCTAGTCCATACCTGTGGACCTCTGCATCATTGAATATGCTAAAGCCCTAGAACTCTGGCCTACTTGAGAACAAAGTTGACTGAAATGTTTAGTTCCTTGCTAACTTACAAGTAGGATCTGAGCATCTACATCGTGCCATGTGTACATCTGTGGCCAGATAGAATATTAAACTGAAAGAGCAAAAACAAATGAGCAACATCATGATTCCCCTTTCTTTGACTGGATAATGTTGATTGACATGCCGTAGTGCCTTTAAGGCCAGCTTGAGTCCTCCCAGTTCCTGTGGTTTACTGGTCCAGTCCTGTGTTGTTAATTACCTTCATTTTGGTATCTTTTTTTCCTCCACTTTGTTAACCCCCTTTATGCTTTATCTCCTCAATAAAGTGCTTACTGAGGGAAAGGCTCGTTTTGAATTTATTTGTATTCCCACTTAGTGCCAAATATTTGGCAAATGGTTTTTTTGAACTAGAGTTGCCACTGGCAGGCCATTCCTGACTTAAGTAGGAGAAAAAGGTCTTGTTTTCAGTTCCTCAGAGACCTGCATTTAGGATCAACACAGTGGATGGTTTATCTTGAGCAAGTCTTTAACAGTGGTGCTTGAATGTTATCCATGAAATGGTAAGCATAAGCCATGAGTTGTGCAGATAGGTTAGCATCTAGGGTGTCTGGCTGGCTTGGAGCATGTGACTCTTGATCTCAAGGTTGTAGGTTTGAGCCCCTAGAAATCGGGGATAGAGATTACTTAAGTTTTTTTTTTTTAAATAAAGGTTAGACACTGGGTGTTATACACAATGAATCATGGAACACTACCTCAAAAACTAATGATGTATGGTGACTAACATAACTAAAAATAAAGGTTAGGGGTGCTTGGGCAACTCGGTTAAGCGGCTACCTTCGCCTCAGGTTGTGATCCCAGAGTCCTAGGATCGAGCCCCACATCAGGTTCTCTCTTCAGCGGGGAGTCCGCTTCTCCCTCTGCCTGCTACTCTCCCTGCTTGTGTGGTCTCTCTCTGTCAAATAAATAAATAAAATATTTTAAAATAATAGTAATAATAAAAAATAAAGGTTAATAAGTGGAAGGCAGTTAGAATAGTGCCATAATAAATACTATTTGCTACTGTGAAGAATTAAGCATACTAAACTTTTGTGTTGTCCTGCTTTATTTTCACATTAAATTTTCTTACCTGTTACCTTGTAGCAATTTGAACATTTTCCATAATTATTTCTCAGGAAAACTAAGAAGCTTTAATCACCTTTTCCAAAGTCCTTAACCTAATTTCCTTAATTTAAGACTTGGAGCACTCTAAACTTTGGCAGTTTACATTTAGGAAACTTCACATTTTTGTTATTTACTTTGTTTTCAGAAAGCGTTTTCTGACTTTATCCAATTTCAGTCCTATGGCAGTTGAATGTTTTGTTCTTAAGTTTTGACTTAATTGCAAAAGTAATACGTACTTGGGAACATAAAGTATCTTTCCTTTGAGCCCCCTGTAAGGTAGCTGCTGTTTATAGTATCTGTCTCTGCCTAGGCTTTGGTCCTAAAACCTATTCCTTACAACAGGCTGTTCTTATCATGAGTGGTGTTCTGCAGCTTGTTTTTACTTAAAACCTAGAGATCTGGTATTTTAAACGGCTGACTAGTACACTCCTGTATAAGTATACTTTTTCATTACCAACATTGTTTTTTTCAAGTAATTAATCCCTTGGCTTGTGTGACAGGAATGAAAAGTACTACTTGTAATATTCAAAATCAAACAATGAGAATATAGAGAGTTTTTACATAGTTTAGTACCTCCTTATCAATTTACACGTTAAAGTTCAAACTTCTTTGAGCAATACCACTTCTTGAATAAGATGGATCTACGTATGTTTGCTCTATTTGCTAAAAGGATGAGTTGATGGGATTGTGTAATCTTCTCGGTCCTCAATAGCTTGTTTAGATTTTTTTGGCTGTGTTACAGCAAAATGATTAACTTTTTTTTTTAAGATTTATTTATTTATTGTAGAGAGAGCACGCAAGTGGGAGAGAGAAAACCCCAAATAGATTCCCCACTGAGCGCAGAGCCCGACTTGGGGCTCTGTCCCTTGGGGCTCTATCCCGGGAGCCTGAGATTGTGACCTGAGCTGAAATCAAGAGTCAGCCACTTAACCGACTGAGCCATCCAGGCGCCCCAGTAATTAACTTTTTATACTTTAACAGGAAGGAATCGTGGTTAGTTCAAAAGTCGGAAGATAAATACAAAAGGGTTAATAGAGCAAATTCCACCTTTGACCCCTTGGAGGAAGCCAAGATTGCTAGTTTTTTGCTCATCCTTCTGGAGATGCAAATCTAGAAAAATTGATATTCCCTAGGTAGTTTCATCATAGTTAATTTGAATTTTATAAAGGCAAGTCACAGTATTGCAGCTCAAACACTAGGAAACTATTGGTAATTAAATTTTTATTTACTATTAACATCCATCTATTTATACCTATTTTCTTTAAAGGTTTTTTTTTTTTCTTTTTAAAGATTTTTATTTGACAGGGAACACAAGCAGGGGGAGTGGGAGAGGGGGAAGCAGGCTTCCCGCAGAGCAGGGAGCCCTATGCGGGGCTCGATCCCAGGACCCTGGGATCATGACCTGAGCCAAAGGCAGATGCTTAATGACTGAGCCACCCAGGCGCTCCTATACCTATTTTCAATATTTCTAAGGAAGTCCTAGAATTACGAAGATTTATAAGCATAGGCAGGATTTAAATCCTAGTTCAGTTCCTAACAGCCCTAAAGCATTAAAAAAAGCAATGTGTATGTCAGATAATTCCTAGTGAAAAGCACTCAAGAAATTAGGTTAAGGAAGGCCCAGAAAGTACAGAATGCATATACTTTCAAGTAATTATTTTCATAAATAGGAAAAACCTGTACAAAAAACTGTATACCCTTTTCACATTCACTAATTATACTTTGTTTCATTTACATATTTTTTTTTTCCTGAATCATAGGAAAGTAGAGATATCTTGCTGTTTTATCCCGGAAAACTATTTCCTAGTAATGGGACACTCCTTATGTAACTACAGTGCCTACAGAAAATAGCATCAATGAAATAATTCCTACTCCATGGTCCATAGCTCTGTTTCATTAGTTGTCTGCTAATATCCTTTACATTAGCCAGGATCATTTGCCACACTTTGTTGTCCTGGCTCTTTGGTCTCTTCTAATCTGGACCAGGTCCTCTTGACCTTGTCATTTTTGAAGAGTAGAGGACAGTTAACTTTGTAGAATTTCCCTCAATTTGGGTTTGTCTGATTGCTCCTCATGATTGCATTTTTAGCAGGAATACCACAACAATGAGACTGTCCTCAATGCATCTTATCTAGTCATTTTATAATTACCTGTAAGTCAGTACTTCTGTGAGTAGACAGTCTTATTTAAATAAGGTTCAAAGAAGGAGTTTTTGTTTTGAGGGAGGGAGCCGATCATTTTCAAATTTAAGAGCTGCTGAAGGGGGCACCTGGGTGGCTCAGTTGGTTAAGCAACTGCCTGCGGCTCAGGTCACGATCCTGGAGTCCCATGGGGCTCCCTGCTCAGCAGGGAGTCTGCTTCTCCCTCTGCCCCTCACCCCTCTCATGCACTCTCTCTCATTCTCTCTCTCAAATAAAATCTTAAAAAAAAAAAAAAAGCTGCTGAAGGGCGAGCTTTGTTGGCATCAACTAGTACTCCATATACTGAAAGCAAGAGAGTGGTTCTAGCCCAGGGCCAAAGAGGGAGCAGGGGGCACTTGAAATAGATGAGAGATGAAAAGATGAAATAGAAGTAAGCCGCGTCCTCACATAGAAAACAGTGCCCTCTAGTATTGTGGGGGTAAATGCTGTTATCAAAGCACTTGGCAGAGTCACTCCTTAAAGATCAGCTGCTCTTATTAAAACATTCTATAAGTAGTCAAACCCTCAAACTTTTCTAGCCAATTGAGGAAAAGATAGGCAAAGCAGAGTTACTGAATATGGTGCCCAAGTATTAAGAGTAAGTGACCACTACTCCTTTTAGCTATTCGTAAACAGCCTTGAGTGTGCTATTTAAATATATTGCTGTTCCTTTGATTTTAGAAGATTGCAGACACCAGCTAGAGAATAGTGTGATGAACCTCCTGGATACTTACTCAGCTTTAACAATATAGGTCTGTCTGCTTCCTCTCCAGATAATTTTGAAGGAAATCCCAGACATTCCAGCTGAAAGTAGTTCACTATATACCTCTAAAAGACATCTTAAGTCTTCTCAATTTCTTGTTCTTTGCAGTATATTGAAGGTCACTGTTGAGTAGTTTTTCAGTCTTGATTTTGCTGATTGCATTCTCATGGTATCATCTAGCATCTTCTAGACCTAAGAACAATGGTTCTCAAAGTGTTCGTGGACCAGTAACATCAGCAGCATCCTCTGGGGATTTAAAACGCAGTTTCCTCAAGCCCCACCCTAGATCACTGAATCAGAAACAAAGTGGAGCCCAGCCATAGGTGTTGTTATAATGAGCCTTCCAAGTGATTCTGGTGTGTGCTCAAGTTTAAGACCCATTATTCTAGAGGCTTTATCAGTTTCAGGGGAAGGGTTGGGTTTCCTTCCCAAAACTACCTGGGTATCTTTTTGTCATTGGCAGGCATTGATGATCTTTGCCTAAGTCCATTAAACCATGAACCCATGATTTTAAACACTTTTCAGTCTGTGGCAGTTCTCCTTACTGGTGTTGCCTTACTCTATCTTTAGTCAGGGGAAGTCAGCTCAGGTTGCCTCCTGAGTTCATTGAAGCAGCCCTAATAATCTTACCAGTTTCCTTGCTTTCTAGTATGGTAAGATTTCCAGGCTCAACTTTCTAGTCCCAGACCTGGAAGCAGCCATTTCTCCAATGAGCCCGGGTTATCTTTATTTGGAAATGGTATTTAGCAAGCACAACCTGGGCCCTTGGGTGTTCATCGCTTCTAGTTGGATCTTTCTCAGGCCCCCCAGATCAGACTACTTCTGCTCTTGTGAAGGTCCTCTCCTGTAGGCTAAACATCCCCTCAGCTGTCTCAGCACAGCAGTTTTAAAGCCCCTAACCATCTCTGTTGTCTCCCTGTATTCTGGGTGGTCAGGGTCCCTCTTACAGAGTACCGCCTGCTAGTAAGAGACAGCACTCCAGATTTGCTTTAACCTGCTCAGAGCAGGGGCGCCTGGGTGGCTCAGTCGGTTAAGTGTCTGCTTTTGGCTTGGGTCATGATCCCGGGGTCCTGGGATCGAGCCAGGCTTTGGGCTCCTTGCCAAGCAGGGAGTCTGCTTCTGCCTCTGCCCCTCCCCCCTGGCTTGTGCAAGCACACGCTCCCTCTCTCAAGTAAATGAATACAATCTTTTTAAAAAATCATTTAAAAAAAAAGACTGCTCAGAGCAGAGCAAGTAGTATGTGGACAACCTGCCCTAATAGATGTTCAGCTGAATTCTGGGTCAGTTCTGGCAAAGGAGTGAGGAAACTTTAATACCCCTACAGAATCTCTTCTGTTCCTTCAGAGAGTTTAAAGCAAATAATGTGTCCTCTTGCTCTGGGTAATAGGAATAGAGGGAGAAGGAAATTCAGAGCGTAAATTTCAGTGTGATTGTAGAATGAGCACACAACAGC
This sequence comes from Halichoerus grypus, assembly GCF_964656455.1. Lineage (NCBI taxonomy): Eukaryota > Metazoa > Chordata > Mammalia > Carnivora > Phocidae > Halichoerus > Halichoerus grypus. Next base: position 122,673,845 of record NC_135721.1, read on the forward strand.
ATTATAATTGGAATGAGCAAATAAGATCTTAAGTTATAGCTTTTGTCCACCTTTGCTGTAGATGACATTCCCCTGCAGACCCAGTAGGAACTCCAGCTTGGATAGCTGTGGCTGTGATTGTAATAAGCTGGTCAGTGTAATACCCTGAGTCATAATGGTCCAAAACATTCAATAAACATGTACTAAAGGCCTTGCCAGATTCTCTTACAGATCTACATATATTTCTGTATATCCCCCCTTCATGAGCAGAGTACCTCCTGTCCCTTGATATGGGCCAGTGGAATTTTGGCAGGCACAGCATGTTTAGTAGGCTACATATTACCCTCCCCTTCCCCAAAGATGCCTACCTTCTAACCCTCTAACCTGTCAGTATGTTACTTACATGGTAAAAGGAACTTTGTAAATGTGACTAAATTAAGGTCTGGGAATGGGAAGATTATCCTGGATTATCCAAGTGGGCTCAGTGTAATTACAATAGGGAGGTTGGAAGGTAAAAAGATAAGGAAAAGTTGATGTGAAAGCAAGCAAAATTAGAGACTGGAAGATGCTACGCTACCAGCCTTGAAAATGGAAGGGACCACTGGGCAAGAAAACTAAATTCTCTACAACCTCTGGATGGAGCACAGCCCTACCCACAGCTTGACCTTGTGAAGGTCCTCTCCAGGCTAAACATCCCCTCACTCATTTTGGACTTCTGATCTCTACAACTGTGAGGTAATACATTTTTATTTTAAGCCACCAAATTTGTGGTAATTAGTTACTGCAGCTATAGGAAACATACAGCATGACAAGGCTTTAGAAGCACTTGCACAAATGGGCTTGGTCTTTGGCATCTCAGTCATCACCATGAGAATAATACCCCTTTGTGGGCCTACTGGTAGAAGACGAGACAGGTGGGGCCAAGCTGTCTGTTAGCCTCCGCCGCCTACAGCTTGAAACAGCCCAGCCTAAATCCACCAACCTGCACATGTATGAAAAGGAAAAACAGGCAGTTATTTCATTTTGCCTAAACAGATACTTGACATTTGGCCCTCCCACACCATCACCCCTCAATCCTCTGCCTATTCTGAGCCCCAGGAAGCTAACCTCCATTGGCCCTCTGATTTCGGATCAGGTTCAGCCATTAGGAAGCAGCAATAGGATATGGGAAAGATTAAGATTGGAGTACTTCCAACAGCTCCCTCCCTGTAGAGTTCAGGCTGGAGGTGGCCCTCATTGGAAGGGCGTAGTGTCTTCTATACACAGCCCTCTTGTTCAAGTCCTGGTAACCACTGTCCCCTTTTCCTAGTCCCAATGATCTTTAGCTAACAATTGTGATTTTCTAACAACCTGCCCAGACCTTTAAAAACAGACCCTTTATTAAATTCTCTTCAAATTTACTCAGTTGGAGTGTGTGCCATGTTTCCTGTCATGACCCTAACAGATAACAAGTAGATATTTCCTATTTCAATAAAGTATAAAACATTACACTTACTTGATGAAGTTGGCTTTTTTCATTTGCTATCCAAAGCCAGGAAGAGTTTCTTGAGTTAATTCTTGCCTCTCAGTAGATAAGCTTTTCTGAGGGAGATACCCACCCACTCTGCCACCCCCATATCTGGCTAACAATGTCCAAGTACCTGGCTTGTACCAGAAAGCCAATGTGTTCCTTGAGTGGAAGAAGAAGGGAGATTGGAAGGTAAATCCCTAGCAACCCCATTCCAAATAGCTGGATTATGGGATATGAAGTGCTATGGAGTGAATGTTTATATGTCCCCAAAATTCATGCTGATCCCTAATGTGATGGTATTTGGAGGTGGGGATTCTGGGAGGTAATTAGGTCATGAAGGTGGAGCCCTCATGAATGGAATTAGTTAGCACTCTTATAAAAGACTCCAGAAAGTTCCTTGCACCTTCTGCCATGTGAGGACACAGCAAGGAGGCGGCTATTTGTGAAGCCAGGAAGACTCCACTAGACATGAAATCTGCAGCACCTTGATCGTGGATTTTCCAGCCTCCAGAACTGTGAGAACGAAGTTTCTGTTGTCGTAAGCCACCTAGTCCAGTCTACGATGTTCTGTCCTAGCAGCCCAAGAGCACTAGAACAGGAAGGTATCTGAAAAATGAAATCAGAAGATGGCCTGGAGCACATGAGCCAGAGCAAAGCAACATAATGTCTTCTCCAGAGACTTAAGGTTCTTGAACTACCTTTCCTAAGTGGTATTTGTCCCCACTGACAGGCTAATTCTTTGGGAAGAAAGTCCTTGGTACTGGGAAATAAAACGCCTTGAGACCCAATTTGGGCTTCTGACCTCCAGAATGACAAGGTAATAAATTTATGCTTTTTTTAAGCCACTAACTAATTTGTTCCACAATAGCAAATGAGTATGCCTTGATTGATTCTTTTTTGTTGGGTACCTCAGTGTCCTAAGACAAGAATTCTATCGGTATGTTAAGAACAAGGTTCAGATATTTAGCAGGGTGGGGTTAAGGGAAATAGCTGAGGCTCTGGCCCTCACCGAAACAAGTTCTAGTGGTTACAAACATAAGCTTCCATTCCCAAAGCCAAATAAAATGTCAGTGTCTGATGTTCTGGGTAACATAAACCCATGGCCTGGGGGAGAGCAGGACCTGAAGTTGATCATATTTGGAAACTTGGGTCTCCCTTGCCTTTCCCACTATGGACCCACAAATACATAGTCTAGGTATGGGAGGTGTCCAGTCTTTACACTGGTTTAAGTTCATACTCCCAGTATCACCTGGACTTAAGATCCCATCTCCTGCCATTAAGTGTGTGATGAAACCCAAATCCCTAGCAGCTGGTCCCTGTCACTCATCAATAACCACCTCCAGGACAAGAGAGACACCAGGCCACCCTTACCCCACCCCAACCCCATTGCTCTGTTTCCCTCTTTTGTTTCTGACTCCTGCTGGTTACCCTTTCAGCCATGAATTTACTCTTCTTCCTCCTTTGCTTGCTTTTTTCTTGTAATACTTTACCCAGGATTCTGGGGTGTTTATGCTAGAAAGGGCTCCTTCCCTATTAGTGAAGTCTGTCATGTTGGAACCAGAAGTATTTTCACACTGAACTATAAAGGGCACATTTTGATGATTTTCCTAAAATACATAGACTGCCTCAATGGTGAATTAAATTCTGTAGAAACAGGTGTGGGCTGCTTACAACAGTTTTCCCAGTGTTTCTATTAACATTTCAAACAAATTTGGGTCGACTCTTGGGTAGAAGGTTAACTTGGAGAAGACACTGGGGGCTACAGACTTGTAGAAGAGGGGTCTGTCACTTGAGGGAAGGACTAGACTTGCTCCCTTGCTCCTGAGGGCATTCTGAAGAAGCAGAAGAAACACTGGCTGTGTGAGAAACAACCTTCCCCAAATCACATCAACTTGAGGAGCTCTCCATCCCTGAAGGTGCTCAGGCAAGCAAGACCACCGAAAGTATCAGGACCACCTGTTAAGACTGTTAATGGGCAGAACAATAATGTCTCAGCAACTCATGTTGGTTCCTACATCCTGCTAGCTCAGATTCCACTTGTCTGTCTGAATCACTGTCTGCAAGACGCATTTGTAATTGAGAAGTCATGTGTTTGTGTAGTTTCATCACTTTCTTGTAATCCGAATACCTAAAATAAACCTTTTGGAAAATCTAGAACAAGCAGTCGGTAGAGATGAGAGAAAAAGCGGATGGTTGTGTGTGTATCGGTGTGCATAAAGAGACCTCCATTGTTATGGCAACCAGCGTCCTCAACTGATGCAGTTCTGTTCCCAATAATATGAGATGTGATTAAAAATTGACATTGCAGCAAAGAACACATGTAATGCGTCGGCGTGGCAACCAGAATAAAGTCTGCATAAATTTAAACCCGATGGTCACAATTTGGGGAATTTGCCTACAATTAATTAGGAAGCTTCTCTCATCTGGACTGGAAGTCAGGAGCCTGGAGGTCTGACCTGTGGCCATGACCTTAGGCCAAATGGACCTCAGTGTCCTTTTCTGTAAAATAAGGGATTAGGTTAAATCTTTTCGTGTGGGAGAGGGGCCCCGGGCTCTAGACTGTATCAAGAGTTTCCCTGTTTTTATCCGCGTGCAGTATATTAGCAAATATTTATTGAGCACCGACACTCAGTGTCCAGCTGAGAGCTAAGGATACAAAAACTGTCTCTCTTGGAGCTTGCAGTCTCTTAACCTCTCCAATTACACAAATCTATGTGAAACTACAGCTGTGATATGTGTAAATAGAGGTATTTTGTGCTAAAAGAACCAACAACAGAGATGTGACTAGTTAGATCAAGGACACTGAAGCACAGAGAAGCAGTGACTTGCTCAAGGTAACACCACAACGGGAACCATATGCCAAGTAAGTGAGTCTTTACAAATGGAGAAATGGAGTACCAGGAGGATAAGGTGATGTCTTCCAGGTCACACCAGCAGCCATGGCAATAGGGCCATCTAAACGCAGGCGCGGCTAATGCCGCCCTTTATGCCTGGCAGGGTCGGAATCAGAACCCACGCCGCCCTGGGCCTCCTCTCCTCTGGTCGCGCGGCCCTTCACCCCTTCGGAGGCCGTTTTCGTACGCTCCTTGGCTCCCCTCCTCCAGGGCGGGGGGGCAGGCACGGTTGGGAAGGCGTTGGACACCGCAGCGACCCAGCCGGGGTTCATGCGGGAGCACAACCCCGTCTTTTGTCACTGACCACTCAGCTGGGGCCCGGCAGGCTCGCTCCCCGGCTCGGCGGGCCCCGCTGCGCGCTGCTGGCCGTGACGCGGAGGTGGGGGGGGGGGGAGGCGGTGGGCAGGATGAATCTCAACCCGCCTCGCCCGCGCAGCCGTCGGGTCGCGGGCTGGGGGGAGAGGCCACCAGGCCCACGCGGCCGGACCCGCGCCCCCTGATCCCGCTCGGCGCGCGCTCCACACCCCGCGTCCTGCAGGGAGGCGGGCCCGCCCCCTGTGCGCGCAGGCGCGCGCGGCGCGGGGCTCGGACGGCAGCTCGGCGCCGGGCGGCCACGGGCGGGCCTCGCAGGTAGGGAGCCCGCGGCGGGGGCTCGGCCCCGGGGTGCGGGGCGCCGCCCGCCCTGCCGCCCGCCCTGCCGCCAGTGCCCGGTGCGCGGCCCCGGCGCGCGGCCCGTGGCGAACGCCGCCGGCGGGGGGCGCGGGCTGGGGAGGAGAGCGGGGGAGCGGAGCGGAAGGGGTCCGGGCGGAGCGCTGCGGGGCGGGGGCCGGCGGCTGCGGGGCTGGGGGCCGCGACCGCGAGCGGGGGAGGCGGCGGCTCCGATATTAGCGAAATGCAGTCAATTAAGAGTTTTCATTAATACCACGGAAGGTGTAGAGGGCGGGCTTTGGGGTTTCTTAGGAAATGGGTCATTTGGCAAACTTTCTTTTTCCTACCATTGATTTCCGATTTTTTATAACGGGAAATGGGGTTATTATTTTGCCATAAAGAGAAAGAATAAAAAGAATTCCGCCATTTTGGCGTCTTAAAAAGTAACCGTTGCACGGAGTCGACGGGTCAGTGGCCGCCCCGCCCGGCGCCCTGTGTGCTGGTCCCCCGAGGACCCGCGGGCTGCGGTCCCGACCCCGGAGCTGGCTTGCCCCCCCCCTCCCTCGCGTCCCAGCCGCAGCTGCGGGGGGCAGGCCCCAAGTTTGTGGCGCTCAGTCTCGCTGGGGCTCTGAGTGTGTGTTGCTCCCCACCCCCAACACCTAGAGCCAGGGCTTTTATTGAGCGTCTGTTGTATACGAGGCCTTGAAGGGCAAGCAGTTGGGAGGAACCTTAGCAGAGAGACGACGAGAAAATAAACAGAGACATACTCATTCAATAAATATTTATTGAGCATATGTTATGTGCCAGACACTTCTCTGGCCCGGGGACCCAAATGGCTATTTTAGGTCAGGTTCCCTGGAACCAGACTCTGGGAGGGAGATGTGAGCGCAGGTGTACTGGAATGCCCTTGCGAATATCACCTGTAGGACAGGGAAGACAGCAAGGTGCTGGACAGAAGTTGAACAGCCAAGGTAGTCTCAGCAGAGGCCTCAGCCTGTCCCAGGGGAAGCTCTGGAGTGGACAGGGCCCTGCTGAGATATCCCAAATTGAGGCAGGGGGGTGAGGCCTTTCCTCCCCTTATCAGCTGGTCTAACAGGATGGCTGCTTCCAGGAGAGGGCACTTGGGCGAGGCAGCTCCCTTGGCTGAGGGCAGTTCCCAGAGAAGGTGACAGCTGAGGGCTGCCCGTGACAACCTTTAGGGCAGCTGGGACCTCCCACCTTAACCCTAGCCTCTGAGCAGCACAGCCCCGGGAAATCGAATTCCAGCCCCGAAGGCAAGAATGGCTAAACCTTGTATGGTTTTCAGTACCACTGCTTCTTATAACGTTGACCACTTTTTACTCCCAGCTCTCTGATTCATTCAGTGACGATTTGAGTGCGGCCTCTCTGTCAGGCTTTTTTGCATGTCAGCTGCTTTGTTCCATCTCTGGGGGAGACAGACAAGTTAATGCATAGTTAGACTGTGGTGGAGTGGAACACAGCCCAGGGGATGATTAACTTTGTTTGGGGGTGGATTCCGGGAAGGCTTCAAAGAAGAGGTGTCACTCAAGCTGTATCTTAGAGGATGATTAAGATTTCTCCAGACCTATGGGATGTGGAAAGGTACCAAGCAGAAGGAACAATATGTGCAGAGGACACAGGAGTGGGGTTCTGAGGGTGTGATCAGGCCATAAGGGTAGGAGTGGATGGGTTCCTGGCACATGGCTTGGGCCTGGGAGCCATTTCAGACTGGTTGTGCTGCTGTGTGTACCAAGTGAGACAGTGTTTATGAAAATGCTGCGTGAGCTGCAAACATAAGGGGTGGCAGCAGGAGAGGAAGAGTGAATTCAAATCACAGAGAAAGCAGTTACAGGCCTCAGAAAAACTCCTGGTCTAGCTGGGGAGGAAGGACACAGAAGCAGTAGGTGCTGCGAGCCAGGAGCCCACAAGTACATGTGATGGGTCCCAACATCACAGGTGCACTGGATCCTCTTTCCTCCTACATATTCAAGGACTTGTCTTCTAGAATTATTCTTTTTCCCCTGCACTGCCCATTTTTTCCTCTCCATAGGTTCATTTTCATCAGGTACAAACATGCTCTAACATCTCCTACTTAAAAACAAACCAACAAACCCCCACGCCCCTTCCTTGAGACCACATCACTCTCCAAACACCATCCCCCAATTCCATGCGCTCTCCTTCACATCACAGCTCCTTGAGAGAGTTGTCAGTCCCATTGTTCCACTTCCCTTTCTCCCATTCTCCTGAGGAGCAAACCTTAGTGTCAGCTTCCCCCACTAGAATGTAGAGTCTGTGGCAGAGGTTTTTGTCTGTTTTGTTCACTGACAAATCTGCATTGCCTAGAACAGTACCTGGCGCATAGTAGGTGCTCAGTAAATATTGAACTAATCCATGATCTCTCTCTAGAATCCACTCCAGTCTGGTTTTTGTGTCCACAGCTCCTCAGAAGTGGCTCTTGTCGAGGTTTCTAAGGACCCCCTTATTGCCCCAGTGGTCAGCTCTCAGCCCTCCCCTCACTTGATCTGTCAGTGGCATTTCACACCGTTGAGCAGTCCCACTGTCCTGAAAACATTCCTCCTGTGTCCTCCAGAAGTTCAGACTCTTCTGGATTCCCTCTGACCTGAAGGCAGGCTCTTTTACCAGATCATCCTCTTCCCATCCTATAAATCTTGGTGAGCTCCAAAGCTCCTTCCTTTTTCTTTATACTCAGTTCTGTGGTTTTCAATGCCCCTACACACGATGGCTTTCCAATTTATGTTTCCAACCCAGCCTTAGCCCTTATTTCTACAATATATGCTTCCTGAGAGCACTTTGTCTTTTTTGAGACTGTATTCCCAGAGCACAGAACGGAGCTGACACCTAGTTGGCCCTCCAGTGTTTGCAAACAAGGGCAACAAACCTGAGCAGGAGGGCAGTCCCCTCGGCCAACCTTCCTGGACACCCCCGAAACATGTGGGGGATTTCGAAACAGGAACGGGTTCTTCCAGGAGTAACCACACTCACTCTTAGTGACTGCCAAGGTTTTGAATTAAAAGATTGACTCTGTCTAAAAGAACTTAAAGTGGTACAAGTACATCAGCTGTGCAAAGCAAAATAGTTAGAATTGAAATTCAGGGAATTCTATTTTATAATTTTAACAAAGGGAAACACACCTTGGTTTGAATGTTGCCTTCATTAATCAGGTTATATATCTAGCCTTCACCTACCTGATTATATAATATAGAGGATGGACTCTCTGTTTTAGGGAGGAAAAGCTGGGAAATAAATGAGTGCACAAGAACAGCAGGTGGGAGGAGGGTGGGAGAGACAGCAACCCCTCCAAGCTGACTTTGCTAGCAAGCAGCTTCCATGTTACCGGCCAGAAGCTACCAAGCTCCCTGGAATTTCTGTTAAAAGGGAGTGGATTGGTGTTTGTTGAAAGCCTGCTGCTACCGAGACTTCACACGTTTTTCGCATGTGATCTTCACCAGAACACTTTGAGGTAGATATCATTACTGCATTTATTTTACACACGAGGAAACTGAGGCTCAAGTCAGGTAAGCTACTTACTCAGAGTCACGGGTGTTAAGTGCTGGAGCTGAGATTCACACTGTCTTAAGTCTGTCTTGAGCCGAGGCCATGTTTTCCTTTAACTTGTATGCCAGAAGCCATTGTCAAGGACTGCCAGCTCCTTAAAGCAACCAGGTATCAATCACACACCCAGAGCTTTTTATTAACAAGTTGAAATTACTGAAATTCAACACATATTTATTTAGCACCTACTGTGTGCAGGCACTATTCCAGGGGCTGGCTATATAGCAGTGGACAAGACAGATACAAGTCTTTGCCTTCATGGAACTTATATTTCTATGGGGATGACTGATCACACACAAATAAGTAAATGAAGATCATTATGGATTATAATGAAGGATGCAAAGGAAATAAACACAGTGATGGATTGAGCGCTAGTGGTGTGGGTGAGGGGTATGCTGCTTAAACTGAGTGGCCATGAAAGACCTCTTCTGAGGAGGTGACCACTGAGCCGAGGCCTGGAGGATGGGAAGCAGGCAGCCAAGCAGAGAGCTTAGGGAGGTGCATTCTGAGCAGAGGGGAGAACAAGGATCAAGAGCTCTAAGGTGGGAACATTTGTTAATGAGTAGAAGGAAACCAGTATTTGTTGGGGTGGAGAACAGGCGAAGAGTGGTGGAGGATGAGGTCAGAGAGGAAGACAGGGGTCAGATTCTATAGGGGGAAGCACTTTGATTTTATTCTAAGGGCAATGGAGAGCCATGGAAGAATTTTAGATAGGGAAATTATGTGATTTGGCTTACATTTTTAAAGCTTTCTCTTACTGGAGAATAGACTGTAGGGGGCAAGAGAGGAAGAAGGGAGATGAGGTAGGAGGCAGTTTCTGAAGTCCAAGGAGAGCTGATGGCAGTTGGGACTCTCATGGAAGCAAGGAGATGGAGAGAAGTCAGACTGTGAGATGTGTTTTGCAAGTAGAGACGACAGGCCAATTATAATATATGTAAAGTTTTGCTGTCCAACACAGTAACTATGGCCACTGTGACTATTTAAATTTAATTTAAGATTTAAAAAATTTAGTTCTAGGGTGCCTGGGTGGCTCAGTCGTTAAGCGTCTGCCTTCAGCTCAGGTTATGATCCCAGGGTCCTGCTCAGCAGGAGGCCTGCTTCTCCCTCTCCCACTCCCCCTGCTTGTGTTCCTTCTCTCACTGTCTCTCTCTCTCTGTCAAATAAATAAATAAAATCTTGAAAAAAAAAAAAAAAACCGAACAAACTGAAAAGTGAATAATTCTAAATAATAATAATAATAAAAATTTAAAAATTCAGTTCTTCATTCACACTAGCCACATTTCAGTTGTTCAGTAACCACATGTGGCTAGTGGCTACTAATGTGTTGGACAATGTAGGCATAAGACATTTACATCATCACAGAAAATTCTGGACAGTGATGGTAAGACTGGCACTAGAACAGTGGCCAAAACGTTTTAGGAGTTAAGTAAATGATAGATAGATCCTAAGTATAGTTATGTCATTAGGTCTTTTTTTTTTCCCCATATATTTACTTGTTCAACAACCTCTTTATTAAATACCTTTTTTGCCCTTGCTTTATTATATAGAAAAGTCATGCACTGCCTGGGTTCTCAAACAACACCTCTTTGCTCTCCACATGTATGCATTTGTTCAACAGATGTTAGAGTGCTTACTCTGTGCTTGGGGTTGGAAGGATTGCGGGCAGGGGGCATATAAGAATATAAGAATGTGATTGGGAAAGATCACCTCCTAGGAAAATGGACCTTATGAGTGAGATCAAACATGGTACTTGAGGGCTCTAAATCCCCCCAGGAAGAAGAGATTGATCCTAGTGGGGCTGGAGGTGGGGGTTGAGAAGAGGGGAGTTTAGACGTAGCCTGGGCCCTGTCACTGACAGCTGGCCAGACAGAACCTTGACCTGAGACCTACTCCCCAGAGTCACTTGTGTAGCTATACATCAGTTTACAAAGCACCCTCACGCATGCCCATCTTCCAGAATCTGGGGGAGATGCAAGGCCTAACCAGAGCCCTCACCTGGGTGACCTGGTTAGAGCCAGGAGCCAGACTTAATGTTGGTCTCCTAAGACACCCTGCTCTCCTCAGGACTGAGGCTTTTCTCTGCAGGTTGCCAACTTGAGGGTGAAGAGTTCCTCCTCAAAGAAGCCTGCTCCCTCCCTAATCTCCCTGGGGGTCGTGTTCAGCTTGCAGGCCTACCAGGATGGAGGGGAATGCCGAAATGGAGATGCTGAGGACACTGAAGGGGCCCTCCACAGGAGAGGTCAACATGCACCTGGTGGCCAGAGACAGTCCAGGTTCCAGCTCTCACCTGCCGGCTACTGCCTTCATCATCCCAGGTGGGCCAAGCCAGGGGCCTGGAGGGAGGTGTGGATCCCGGGAAGGACATACTTTCACCTGCCTACACATGCATGGGGCAGGGCCACCAGGCTCACCTGTGTCATGTCTGTGTATTTGTTCGCAGCCGGCTCGGCCACCCTTGGCCTGCCCAGCAGTGCCCTGGATGTTTCCTGTTTTCCGCGGGAGACGATCCATGTGGGCGCTCCGGAGCGAGTGGCCGGCAGCGTCCCTGTCACGGCCACCGTTCTGCCGCAGTTAAGCGCGGCGCCTGCGGCCAGCTCCAGCGCCACCACCGTGCGGCTCCTGGAGTGGACCGAGGCTGCGGCCCCGCCTCCTGGGAGCGGCCTACGGGTCAGTGTCTGTGGGGATTGGCGGGGGCCTGCGAGCCCCACCTGTGGGGCGGGGCCAGCGGGCTGGAGGCGGGGCCCGAGGCGAAGGAAGGGGAAGGGGCTCGCGATGGGGGGTTCTGGGGTGCGGCTTTGAGTGAGGGACTCCAGGGGCATGGCTTGGGTGGAGGCGCTCGGGGTCTGGCGGGCTGCTGGGGGCGTGGCTTGGAGCGAGGCACCCGGAGCGGAGCCTTGCAGAGTAAGGCGGCGGGAGGGGACCTTGCCGATCAGAGGCGGGTCGAGGGGGTACAGGAGTCCCGTCCTCAGACCCTCCCACGCTCCAGTTCCGGATAAGCGAGTACGCACCACTGAACATGGTAGGAGCGGAGCAGCCCCCGAGCCCCGAGCTACGGCCCGAAGGTGTGGCCGAATATGAAGATGGCGAGGCCCCGGCGGGAGGTGGCGATGCGGGCACCCAACAGCCGGGTAGGACCCTCCAGTCCCCAGGCTGGGGCCCTGCCCGGGTGGGTCGAGGCCCGAGCTCCCTGAGGAGTCTCCAGTGTGGGGGGTGGAGGAGGATGGAGTGGGTGGCCTGGGTCCTGCGGGTGCGTCCAGGGGTTGGTCCTGAGATAGAGAAGACTGTTGGGGGCCTGTCCAGGGGAGCCGAGGGGGCGTGGGCTCCGAGGTGGGCGGAGCCTGAGTGTGGCTGTGATGGATGGGAGGCCTGAGGCCCCTTTGGCCCCCACAGCGGACCTCCCCCAGGATCCTCCAGAAGATCCCCCCCAGGATCCCCCAGAAGATGATGGCGCTTGTCAGTGCCAGGAGTGTGGACCTCAGCAAAGCGTGGGTCCAGATCCTGCTGGTTCCTCCAATGATGACTGCCCGCCACTGTTCCAAGAGCGGTAAGGGGGAGGGTATTGCAACCCTACTTGCTCTGCTTTGGGGCCCCCCATTCTCCATTCCTGCTCAGGGCTTAGGAGAGGGACTGGGTGGTGTAGGGTGGGTGGTTCTTTCTCTCAGGCCATCTGTCCCTCAGGTCGGTCATAGTGGAGAACTCCTCAGGCCAGAACTCCTGCACCAGCGCTTCTGAGCTTCTCAAACCCATGAAGAAGAGGAAGCGCAGGGAATACCACAGCCCGTCAGAGGAGGAGTCAGAGCCTGAGGCCTTGGTAGGAAGAGGGCAGTGGGGAGGGGAAGGGGAGGCTAGAGGCTACCTGTCAATTCCCACTATCCTCTCCATTAATCCAGGCTGTGGGGCTGGGCCAGAGAAGACACATGATGACTCACTCATCGTATTTTGGGGTCCCATTTTGACTCAGGTTCTGTACTGAGTTAGAAGAAAATGATTAAGTCACCCTCCTGCTTTTCTGGGGCTTCCATCTCAGTCTAGTGTCAGGGCTAAGTCACATTCACATACACCAGCACCCAAGTAGATGAGTAGCAGATGAAAAGCTCCATCACTGGAGCCCCATCAGGAGGCCAGAGGCAGAGAAGCTGGAAGAGACAGAGCATGAAAGCTCCAGTGGGCAAGTAAAATCAACACACAGCAGGTCTGAGGAATGAGGAGGATTGTAGTCAGCCTGTGAAACTAGGGGCTATATGCTTATGGGAGTTTGTGCCCACGTGGTCAGGGTTGCCCACTGGAGCTCTGTGCCTGCTGGTAGCCTAGAAGAAATTCCCCTTGTTTGGGGCAGAATACCATGTGACCAGAGAGCCAGGCAGGGGCCTGGAATAGAGGCTGGGGCTTCACCCCAACCCATGAGGACAGGAATCAGGCTTGCCTTCCACAGGAGAAGCAAGAAGAAGGAAAGGATCCAGAGGGCCGACCCACTGCTTGCACCCCAGAAAGTGAGGAGTGGAACAGCCAGCCTGGTATGGGGGCCTCTGTGTGTGTGTGTCTGTGGATGTGTTGATGTGATGTGTACACACCTTTGGAGGTGTGAGGCTGAGAGTATGCGTCACGTGTGTGATGGTGTGTGGTACATACATAGATGAGTATAAAGTAGCGTATGTGTGAGGGAGAGAGAAAATGCGAGAGAGACAATGTTTCTGGTTCATGCATTAGTATGCGTGTATTTGGGGAGGGATTATATCGTGTGTTTGTTTTATCCTCTGTTATCCAGTTGTGAATAGGCCTCACTGCCAGGCTCAGAATCCAAAGACTTAAACAGCTTTTAATGGCATCACGTGGCGTTGCTTCCCTTTGGTGGTGTGAGCAAGTTTGTACGGGCCATTGGTCTGACCTTGCTATTGGAGCTCCCATTCTGGCCTTTTGGTTCTTAAAAAAAAAGGGAACAAAGGCCATTCAGAGTCAGCTCTGGCCCTCAGGCCATCTCCACTCCCACGTGACAACAGTCAACAGGAGCTGAGTAACAATTATCACACTTGTAATCACCTAGGTACTGCGTAACAGGTTGTTGAATTCTATCTTCCTCCCTCAGAACTGAATTTATTTTATTAATCGTATCGCTGGTGCTCAGCTCAGTGACTGGGGTTGAGTAGACTCTCAATCAGTGTTTGCTCGGTACATGAATGCATGAGTTGTGTGTTGGTGATTCCTCTCAGACCATGGCTCAGTTGTCTGAGTTACTGTCTTTCCTGTCTCAGAGAGAGCCAGAGGGTGAAGTGAGTTCTTAGGACACTCTGCCTTGATGGATCCGGTGCCGGCCAGAGGAACCCAGTCTGTGTCCTGGGCTCCAAACTCTGTAGTGCCCATTCAAAATTCTGCCCATCGCAACCAAACCAGATTTTCACTGCTGTCTCTCACATCAGAAGCCAAAAGCATAGCTCTCATTGATTTATGGCCTCTTAAATCTTACGTAGAGGAAGGAGACAGTGTCCAACCACCCAAGACAGTGGCTCAGATTCCCATGAATCAGCATTCTTCTAGCTGGGTCCTGTTGAGCAGTACAGAATTATCTTTTGATTCATACCTCTTGCCCTCTCAACGGTAAACGTTGGTGTGGCGTTGATTTCTGGATATTTTCCTCCTTGTGCCTTTTCTCCTTTTTTCAAGGGAAAATACTCTCTCAGTTGGCAGAAGTTTGCATTTATGGCTAAGTTTTTTTCCACTTGTTTTTGGGGTCTTTTGGCAGAAGAATCTGGCGTGAGGGGTGGGGTTGGCAGGGTTGTTTGAGTGTCCTGTGGTATGGAGAATCCGTATTATGTCTACACTCTGTTTGGCAGTTGGATGGCCAGCTATTAGGTTCATGTTGTACAGGCCTGACGTGTCTGGTCCTGACAGAACGTTCCAGTAGTTTATGAGTTAGAGCCGTGTAACTCGTGTATGTACTCAGGCTCTCTCTCTCTTTCACGTATCCACTTTATCTTTTCAACAGCCGCTTCGTGTGAGGAATCTTTTCTAAAACACCGTGGTAAAAGTCTTCACAATATATGTAATCATTAATAGCTATTCTGATATTCTCATGTCACCTCTCAGTCTGCCCACATCCAAATCAGGTATCTGTGGTGGCGTTCTTCAGGGTCAACTTGTTATAGCCTTTTCAGATTCAGAGCAGTCCTCCAAGCATCCTGTTCTGTCTCCCTATAGTTACCATAGACATACGTTTTTGCCCGTTCTTTTTTTTTTTTTTTTAAGATTTATTGATTTATTTTAGAGAGTGGGAGGGGCAGAGGGAGAGGGCAAGAGAGAATCTCAGGCAGACTCCCTGCTGAGCACAGAGCCCAATGCAGGGCTCGATCTCACAACTCGAAGATCATGACCTGAGCTGAAATCAAGAGTTGGTTGCTTAACTGACTGAGCCACCCAGGCGCCCCACGTTTTTACCGATTCTTAATTAGGTTGTTTGTCTTCTTACTATTAATTTTTTATATATTCTGCATGTAAGTCCTTTGTCAGATGTGTATGTTACAAATACTTTCTCCCAGTCTGTGGCTTGCTTTTTCCTTTCTAAATGATGTTTTCTGAGTAGTAGAATGTTTTCATTTTGATGATGTCCACTTTATCCACTTTTTGCAGTTAGTGCTTCATACATATTTTTACAAAGTAGTGTTTAACAGCTTTATTGAGATGGAATTCACATACCATGTTATTCACCCATTGACTTGTACAATTCAGTGGTTTTTAGTGTATTCACGGATTTGTGCAACCATCACCACAATCAATTT
The DNA here is from genome assembly GCF_964656455.1 of Halichoerus grypus. Lineage (NCBI taxonomy): Eukaryota > Metazoa > Chordata > Mammalia > Carnivora > Phocidae > Halichoerus > Halichoerus grypus. The sequence continues at coordinate 122,689,219 of NC_135721.1, forward strand.
TAAAGCATTTTCATCATTCCAAAAAGAAGCCCTGTACCCATGAGCTGTCATTCCCCCTAAACCACCCATCCTCCTGTAGTCCTAGGCAACCCCAAGTTTATTTTCTCTGGATATGGATTTGCCTATTCTGGTTATTTCACATAAATGGGATTATATAATACATGGCCCTGTGTGACTGGCTTCTTTCATTTAGCACAGTGTTTTAAAGGTTTATCCACTTTGTAGCATGCATCAGTATCTCATTCCTTTCTACTGCTGAATGATAGCCCATTGTATGAATGTATCACACTTTATTTATCAATCGATGGGTATATGGGTTGCTTCCATTTCGGGGCTATCATGAGTAATGCTGATATGAATATCTGTATACAAGTTTTTGTGTGGGTATGTTTTCATTTTTCTTGGGTATGTACCCAGGAGTGAATTGCTGGGTCATATGGTAACTCTATGTTCAGCCTTTTAAGGAACTGCTAGGCTGTTTTCCAAAGGGACTGTACCATTTTCTCTTCCCCCTAGCAGCATATGAGGGTTCCAGTTTATTCACATCCTCATCAGTGCTTGCTGTTGTCTTTTTTTATTATAGCCATCCTGGTGGGTGTGAAGTGGTAGCTCATTGTGGTTTTGATTTGCATTTCCCTGATGGCTAATGATGGTGAGCATCTTTTCATATGCTTATTGGCCATTTATATATTTTCTTTGGAGAAATATTTATTCAGAGCTATGCCATTTTTTAATGACATATAAGAAACACATTTTACATCAATATACAAGGAATGCTATATGGAGTTGGGGAACAAATTGAGAATGAGCGTGTGATTCGGTACAAGTCATTAATCAGTATGACTCTTCTAGCAATGCCTTCTTAACTGAGGTCCCTAGTCTAAATTTACATGCAAAATTCTGTGAATTATTTATTTTTCTGGGGAGATGGTCCATGGTTTTCATTAGGTTTTCAAAAAGGTCCATTTATACTTACTAGAAACTGAAAGCCAGGTAAAGAGTAGACCATAGCATTATGGAGCCCAGCCTCTTCAGTTTTGGGTTCCCAGTGAAAAGTCTGGCTAGAACTATTAATTTGCGAATTCTCTCTACTTTTTTTTTTTTTTTTTAAGATTTTATTTATTTATTTGAGAGAGAGAGCATGAGAGGGGGGAGGGTCAGAGGGAGAAGCAGACTGCCTGCTGAGCAGGGAGACCGATGTAGGACTCGATCCCGGGACTCCAGGATCATGACCTGAGCCGAAGGCAGTCGCTCAACCAACTGAGCCACCCAGGCGCCCCAGAAATTCTCTCTACTTAAACGACTGAAGCAGTGCTGAAGAAGCTTCCTAAGAGAGTGAACAGAAAGAGAGAAAATGGGAGGGAATTACTGTATTTCTAGGGGTCTACCATTGAGGAGCAGGGTTGGGGTGGGAGAAAGAAGAACCTCTGATGGCAAGAGAAGAGGAGGAAGATACAGCTAAGAGAGCACAGCAAGAAGGAAATGCTCAGATGGAAGAGGGGTTGGTAGCATGTGGAGATCAAGAGAGTTGAGGAATAAGAAAAGGTCATTGGACTGTGGCCCTGGTGACTCGAGAACAACTTCACTAGTGCGCAGAGGTAGGCTTGAGACTGGGTGATTCAGAAGGAAATGTGTCAGAAGGATGTAAAGTTATTCATAATACCCCCTTATCTTTTAAAGTCTGCAGGATATGGGGTGATATCCCCTTTTTTATTTCTCTTATTACTATGTGTGCCTTCTCTCTTTCTTTTTTTCCCAGCTTTATTGAAATATAAGAGTTCAGACTAAGCAAAACACAATACTAGCCTTTAGAGAGCTCATAGTCCGATGTTAGGGAAAGATTTATGAACAAGTAGTTATAATGCAATGGTAGAGTAAGTGTTGTGTTTGAGGTATGTAGGTACGAAGGACCATCACGGAACAAACTGCCTCATGTAGTCCAGGAAGGCTTCATGGGGTAGGTGGGGTGACGTTCCATCAGTGCAGCCATACATCCATGCATCCATACATCTATGCATGCAAGCATCCATGCATTCATGCATCATATATTCATGCATCCAAGCATCCATGCATCCATATATCCATGCATCCAAGCATCCATACATCCATGCATCCAAGTATCCAAGCATCCGTGCATCCATACATTCATGCATCCGTATATCCATGCATCTAAGCATCCATGCATCCATACATCTATGCATCCAAGCATCCATGCATCCATGCATCCAAGCATCCATGCATCAATACATCCATGCATCCAAGCATCCATGCATCCATACATTCATGCATTCATACATCCATGCATCCAAGCATCCATGCATCCGTACATCCATGCATCCAAGCATCCATGCATCCAAGCATCCATGCATCCATGCATCCAAGCATCCATGCATTAATACATCCATGCATCCAAGCATCCATGCATCCATACATTCATGCATTCATACATCCATGCATCCATACATTCATGCATCCATACATCCGTGCATCCAAGCATCCATGCATCCATACATTCATGCATTCATACATCCATGCATCCAAGCATCCATGCATCCATACATCCATGCATCCATGCATCCATGCATTCATGCATTCATACATCCATGCGTCCATACATTCATGCATCCATACATCCATGCATCCAAGCATCCATACATTCATGCATCCATACATCCATGCATCCATACATTCATGCATTCATACATCCATGCATCCAAGCATCCATGCATCCATACATCCATGCATCCATATATCCATGCATCCATATATTCAATCATCCATGCATCCATGTATGCATATATCCATCCTTCTCGTCATTCATTTAATAAATATTTGGTGATCATCTTTCTGTGTAAAACCCTGTGCTAGGTGCCAGAGCTATGGCTGGGTCTTGAAGGATGAGAAGAAGATAGGAGGGTGGGACAGGGTGGGGCAGGATCGATGAGGCGGAGGGATTAGGACGTGCACAGGCACAGAAGCGCACAGGGGCGTGGAAAGGCACGATCAGGCTAATTCACACAGAGCTCTGTGTGCTGCAGAAAGATGTTTGGGTTTTTGGATTTTTTGGTTGTAAAGCAGAAGCCATTGTGGACTTTAAAGCAAAGAAATAAACCAGTTTTATTTTAGAGCTATTCTGCTGATAGACTGAATCTGAGGCAGAGAGATCAGTCCAGAGGCTCTTGGACCAGGCTCAAAGCAAGACGAACAGTGAGCATGGAGGGGTGGGGATAGATTCGAGAGCCAGCTAGGAGTTGGAGTCGGCAGGACTCAGGGACTGAAGGATCCTGGGGGTGAAGAAGAGACCTAAAGGATCCCTCTCAAGTTCCTGGCTTATGTGGCTGGTTGAATGGGTGCTGGTACCATGGACTGAACTAGACCACACCGAGAAGGCCACAAGCTTCGGCAGAGAAGTTACGAGTTTGGTTTTGGACAACCTGAGCTAGCTGAAGAAGGTGCTAGCCAAGAGCGTGTAGTTTAAGGAAGCAGGAATAGGCAAAGGAGCATTTCTGGAAGTCAAGAGAGGATCAGTACCACAGCGAGTCTCTACCATACCTTGGGACACATTGTAAAAAAGGCGCCCTTTCTGAGCAGACCCGGTTAGAAAAAGGCAACCTGAGTAGACTCAGCCGCATGGCGCAGCAAGGAGCCCCAGCTGGATTTCAGCCCACATGCACCCTCTCGGCTGGGCATCTGTGTACAGCACACAAATAGTACAACCATCCCCAGGAGCTTTGGGACTTACTTGGTCTGAAGGATGTACCTAACAGCTCAGCCCATTGTTCACCGTGGAAAACGGATGCAGGAAACTGGAGAAGGCTGGGGGCTTGGTCAGGGAGGGAAGGTCTAATATGACTGAAAGGTTGCGTAGTTAGGCCTCTTTCCAGTGGATTCCGTTTAACCTCTTTTCTCATCTGTGAAAAGGATTACTGTGAATCCTACCTATCTCCTCAAGACATTGTGTGAGGATTAAAGGGGACCATGTATGTGAAGTCTCTGAGGCATCCCTGTACCCCCAGTTTCTGGCACCAGCCTTGGCACACAGAAAATACCACTCGATGGTAAAGGAACGGTTAAGGTAAATGGAAGTGGTGTGTGATGACAAACTGTGAAGTCTGTATACTTGTTATGCATCATGGCTAGTGAGAGAATCCAGATAATTAAAGGCTCAGGGAGGCAAGTAGCAACACTGGGAGTTGGGAGGGTAAGGGACAGAAGATGAAGGCAGAGGTCTCTGCGGTGGCACGGGGGTCTTAGGACTTGGCCACTTTGGGGTAGGGCCAATGGGAGCTGAACTTGGGAGTCAGGACCAAGGAGGGGCAGAGGTGCCTGAAGTGAGAAACAGACAAGTGGCTCATGTTATGGTTCAGGAAGAGTGAGGAGAGAAGAATGTCATCTAGAGAGAAAGGGGTGGGTGTTGTGAAGGGCTGGTGATAGTGGTGGTGATTTGGAAGAAGGGAAGAGGTATTACACAGGATGATGTGCAGCTGCAGTGGCAAGAGACAGACAATGCCAGGCCTGGCGTCCCGGAGCCTGCTCTCTCCCCTGGCCTGCTCAGTAAGTCTGGAGGAAGGCCGAGTGGGAGAACCAAGGGTTTCTTGAGGGAACACCGTAGGTGGTATGTTCTAGGGACAATCCAGATTTCACTCAGGACAGGATGTGCGCTAGGCTGGTGTGTCTGTGTAGGTCTCAGAGAGTCTGATGGCTTGGTGATCAGTTGATGAAGAAAATCCTTGCTTTGGCCCAGCTGGGTCAGGCTCAGTACAGTGACCAGGGAACTTAGGCAGCTCCTAGGGAGGTGCTTCTAGCCACTTAGGTTCCAACTAAAGAAAAAAGCTTCTTCATGAGTGACAAAGCACTCCACATCTGAATGACCCAGGGCAGTAGCCAAGTGAACCAGAGCATGGCAGAGCTAGAATCCAGATAAGACAGACTTAGTGGAGCCCTAGGAAGACCAGAAACTCAAGACCAGCACTTTGCATTTCATGAGGATCTTTTACTCACAGCATCTCATTTCCTCCTCCAAACGACTCCCTGTGGTAGATGAAGTTGTCTGCATATTGCAGTTGACAAAAATGGGGGCATAGAAGTTACTAGAAGAAGCTGGAGCTATTTACCCAAGGGATATGAATTGATTTTTGCAAATAGTTGCCTCTTTCATTGTCTGTGGCCTTCAGCTGGAGGCAGCCCAGGCTGACTTTGTGAGCCTACCTTACACGTTGCCAGCTATTCTAGTCTTTAAATGACGTTTCTCGTCTGTGCTGGAGGCCAGGTCTCCACTGCAGGCCAACCTGAAGTTCCTGCAGGGGAATTTGTCTCCCCCTCCCCAGGACCTGGAGACTCCGAGGGCTGTAGGCCCTGACCACAGTGTGTGTGCATGTGCGTGCGTGCGTGTGCGTGTGTGTGTGTGCGTGTCACGTGGCGTGTGTACGTCTGGGAGGGCCATAGAATCTGTCTCTATTCTGTGGGCACGCCAAGCACACATATATGTATTTGTGACTCTGTGTGTACCTCTGTGTGTTCAGAGGGAGAATTGAAAAACAAGAGTTTATTTCTTTGTGATCTCGCTCCTCTGTTTCTTCCTCCTTCCGCATTTTCTCTTTCCTTTCTTTTCCGTGAGCTTAGGTGGCACTGTGATGAAGTCCTCTGGCTCAGGGCTTGTTACTCAGCTTTGTCAGAGGACAGGGTCCCTCTGTGGCTGAGACTTTGTAACCTCACTTACATGCTCTGCAGTCCAGAGTACTTTTGCCAACTGGCCTGGGGATGAGGGCGGACGGAATTTGGCGTAGCCCCGCCGGAGACCAAGGCTCGCCTGAGGTCTGAGCCCCTGTGTCTGGTGCCATCATGGCTGGGAGGGCCCGGAGGGCGGCACGCAATCATAGACAAGGGTTTGTTTTGGAGGTAAGGTAGAGTTGAGTTGGGGGAAACTGAGAAGAATAGTCTGTCGGGAGCAGTCCAGGGGTCAGTCTGTCTGTCTCCTGTCCACAGCATCAGGGGAGAAGAAGGAAGGCTGGTCATGGGAGTCCTACCTCGAGGAGCAGAAGGCTGTCACTGCCCCTGTCAGCCTCTTCCAGGACGTGAGTCAGATAATTTCTACCTGGGAAGAGCTTGTATGCCCAGTCCAGGAAATCACCACCAAACTCAGGCCTTCTGGTGTATTGTGTGTCTGATAGCCCTCAAAACACTGGCAGAGTGGAAGGGGGAGAGGCTGGTTAGGGTCCCAGAGTAGGAAAGGGCTCACATTGAGAGGCTTTCAGGGTAGGAGGAAGTAGAGAGGTGGGACCCAGGCTCACCCATCACTGAACCTGTGGACTTTTGAATCCCGGTACCTTCTACTCAGTTCTGTACGCTGTCTTCCCATGGCCTGGATAAGGGGGAGCCCTTAAGTCCAGCCCTGACTTAGCCCACGTTTTTCAGAGGACCTGGGAGCTAGTCTGTCCTGCTCTGAACCCCTGCACTGAAGATCCCCAAATAAGTTACCCCTTTGGTAATACTAGGCGGGTGGGGCCTAAAGGCAGCTCCTTCACCCCAAGCCCACTAGGCAAGGATAAGGCTGGATGGAGGCTGGGTCCTCCCCAATCTGTGCGTTGACAGTACCAGGCAGTCACTCATAATAAGAATGGCTTCAGACCGGGCATGAAGTTGGAAGGCATCGACCCGCAACACCCGTCCATGTACTTCATCCTCACCGTGGCCGAGGTGAGCTGAGGCTTGCGCCCACATTCTGGCGATGTCTCTTTCGGTAGACTGACGGGGACTGCTGGGGGCATGGAGGGCCTGGCTTAGATGAGGGAGACGCTGCCCTGCCCTCAGAAAGCACACAGTGTGTAGGGGCTTATGGTAGAACACACAGAAAGCTAAAAAATGGAACAAACACCAAAGTACTGGGCATGGTGACATTACTGAATGGTGTATTCCTCTGCTGGGGGAGCCCGAGGAGGAGAGATCCTGAGGGCAGGGATGTTGGTGTGCGTCCAACCAAGGTCTTGTCCTCTAGGAGCTCACAGCATGGGAATCAGTGAGATAAACACATCAGTGACATGCCACGGCGGGGGGCAGGGGGTGGCCAACAGATGTTGAGCAGGGCAGCACCGAGGGGGCAGAAGGAGCTTCATAGAGGAAAGTCCTCCTGCCGAGCCTTGAGGGATAAGTTGTGAACGAGTAGGGTGTTCCAGGCAGAAGAAGCAAAACGAGCAAAAGTACTGGGGCATGGAACAGGGTGCCAAGTTCAAGGAGCTGCCATCAGCTTGGTGAAGTCAGAGCAGTGTGTGAGTGGAGAGCGGTGAGAGACGGTAGCAGAAGGAGAGGCCATCAGGGGCCCTGAACAGGCCTGAGCCTTGGTAGGTGCCCTTGGGGTTCTGTCCAGGGCTCAAAAGGGCAGGAGGATGTCATGGATTCCACCTGTCTCACACCCAGAACTCAGGGCTCACGGGTCCTCAACGAGGGATGGGAGAACACGGGGCCAGGTTCAGGATGGGGGGGAAGAGTGGTGGGCTAGGGATCCTGCTAGCATTCGAGACCCTCGAGACCACCAGGCTGGGCCAGGAAAGGTGAGGGAGAGGGAGTGGGTGCCTGCTGGCGTCCGAGTCCCTGTGATTCCCCGTCATGGGGCTAGGTGTGTGGCTACCGCCTACGTCTGCACTTTGATGGGTATTCTGAGTGCCATGACTTCTGGATCAATGCCAACTCCCCTGACATTCACCCCGCTGGCTGGTTTGAGAAGACTGGGCACAAGCTGCAGCCCCCCAAAGGTAAGGCCTAGCTGGATTGCTCACAGTGACCTTCCCTTCTTCCCCGTGGGTCTCCCTTCCTTATTCCCTGTTCCACCGCTAGCCTCTCTTCATCGAGTCCTACCATGACTAGGCCCCAGGGCTTCTGCTTTGCCCTTTCCCTTTGGGTTTCTACCCAGGTCACGTCCCACCTCAGCAGGGTTTCCCTGGGCAGGCGCTTGAGGTTGGGAGGTCCTTGGGCCTTCCCGATTCCGGGGCTTCAATGTGGGGCGCCCTCGCTGCGGCCCAGCCCCTGTCTGCACGGCACTCTCTTCCCCCCTGAGGGGCCCAGGTTACAAGGAGGAGGAGTTCAGCTGGAGCCAGTACTTGCGCAGCACCCGAGCTCAGGCCGCCCCCAAGCACCTGTTTGCGAGCCAGAGCCACGTGAGTGCCCCCGGAGCGAGAGCGGACCCCACCCTCTGGGACAGAATCCCTGCGGCCAGCCAGGCTGTCCTGACTCATCAGGAGAGAGCGCACCTTCCAGTGCCCTCAGCTTTGTTCTGGCCTCTCCCACCGAACGGCCGGCCGAGGGCCAGAGGGGGAGCTGGTTCTAGGTTCCGCCCGGTTTCCCCGTCCGCCCTACTGCACAAACCCTCTCCTCCGAGCACCGCTGCGAGTCCCTGGCCCACCAGCTCAGCCCGGGCACTGGGATGTCCCTGTTCTCCTTTCTTGCTTTGGTTTGCTCTGCAGATCTTGATTGAAGGTCCAGGCCTCTGTTCTGGGAGCTGCTTTTTCCTTCCCTTTGACCAACACCGCAGCTCTCCCACTTAGTCCCAACACTCACTCCTTGTCCCCTTCTCTGTTCAAGGCAGCTGACAGCTTTATCCAGCAGTTAAAGTAGCTCCTGATCCCCAGCCACGGGTCTGAGAGACTTAGGGAACCCCCATTAAAGTTGTCACCATATCAAAAGTGCAGGATCCCCGTGGGTCGGAGTGTCCCCGTGCCGCACAGACAGGGACACTTACTCCCCCACCACAGTCTGACCCCAGGTTCCTAGGTGATTGGGGCCATTCTACCCACTATTAGGACAGGGAATGCAGTCTTGTAAGTCAAGCTGTTTCATTCCTGGCCCCACCATTGACTAGCACTGCGGTCCTGGGCAAGTTACTTAACTTATAAAATGGGGATGATCGTACCTCTCTCCATAGGGTTGTAGTAAAGGTCAAGGGGGAGACGACAGCTTTTGAAGCTTATGCCTGAGAGATGCTCTTCCTCCCCTCTCCCCAACACCCCACTGCTGACCCAGCTAGCTGCCTCGGTGCAGGCTAGGGCCAGGCTCGTCTGGGGAGAGGAGGCCTGTGCTCACCCTGGCAGACTCCTTGGGGAGAATGGGTAGCTTCCTGCCTGTTGCTCAGCTTGCACCACAGTGAGGCTGCCTGTGAGCATACCTTGGAGACCGGAAGCTCCCAAGTGGCTCAGGGCTGGGGGTTAGGATTCTGCTCTGGGGGGGACCCTCTTTCTCAGCTGACTTCTCCCCTGCCCTCCACCCCCCCACCCCAGGCATGACTCCTAGAGAACCTACTCCTTCCTGTGCCAGGGGGTTCTGGGTTCGTGCTAGCCCGCCTGGGCCTGGCCATGGCAGACCCTCTTGTTGCCCCCAGAGCCCCCCACCCCTGGGCTTCCAGGTGGGCATGAAGCTGGAGGCGGTGGACCGCATGAACCCGTCCCTCGTCTGTGTGGCCAGCGTGACCGACGTGGTGGACAGCCGCTTCCTAGTGCACTTCGACAACTGGGACGATACTTACGACTACTGGTAGTGGGAGGTCCCAGACTCGGCCTGGGGGTGAGGGGGTGGCCGGGTCCGGAGGCAGTACTTTCAGGCCTCAGGTGCCACGTGGCCCCTGCCTGGTCCTGACATTGATTTTGGCTCTGGGGTATCACTGGCTTTGATCTGTATCCTAAGAAACACAATGTAATATTAGTTGTTTCATCTAAAAATACCAAGGTTAGGATGAGCAAGCCACTGTGTGTCATGATTCTCCCTTCGACATTATGGGAGTCCTGGAGTTTGTAGTTAATGCTGCAGTGTTCGGACTTTTTTATCAGCCATCGGTGTAGCTGTCCCTAAGCAGCAGAGTGAAGGAGGGCACTGAAGCCGTGCTGCCATCGTCCTCAGAGTGTCACTCGGGACAGTGAAGTATTCTCGGTTTCAGGTGTGACCCCAGCAGTCCCTACATCCACCCGGTGGGCTGGTGCCAGAAGCAAGGAAAGCCCCTCACCCCTCCACAAGGTGACCCTGCAGCCTGAGAAAATGCCCTTTCCTGGGCCTGGCCCCACAGCCCTCTCCTCCAATCCCTTAGCAGTGCCTCCTTAGCTGGGTCTCTAGGATCTCGGTGAGGGGATGGAAGTGTCCTAGAGCCCCATCTTCTTTGCTTGGGAGTTGAGAAGTCTTTGATGTTAGGAGAGACCTGTCAGCCCCCGGCTCTGCTGAGGTTTAAGGAAGAAAGTTAAATGACCCCCTCAGCACAGGAGCAGGGGTCCAAAGCAAAGAAAGTTTCCGATGGGGCTGGGGCTGGGGCTGGAGCAGCGGGGCCAAGGAAGGGGAATGGGAGCCAGGCTTCCCAGACAGCCCTGTGAACTGTGGGGTGGTGATGTGCTTGGTTCTGGCCAGCACCCCTCTGCCTCAGGAGCCTCTGCCGGGAGCTGGCTCTAGTTGGGGGGGGGGCTGTACCCCTACCATGCTCCTGGTCCCGTGACATTGTTCTCATCCTGTCCTCCAGACTATCCAGACCCTGATGGCTTCTGTTGGGAGAAATATCTGGAAGAAACCGGGGCCTCTGCTGTGCCCACCTGGGCCTTCAAGGTGGTGAGTCAGCTCTCTCTGCTCCTAGAGCTGACCTCTGGGAAGGCATGGAGCACTCGGCCAGCCAAATGGAGTGCTCCCCACTTTGGCAGGCCACAATTTCCAAGGCACGGCACTTGGGCTCCCCCTCCTTGGGGCCTCGGCTCCACTGAGCTGGGCCTTGGCCTGAAAGCTGCTGTCCCCTGCAGCGGCCCCCACACAGCTTCCTGGTCAACATGAAACTGGAAGCCGTGGACCGCAGGAACCCAGCCCTGGTGCGCGTAGCCAGCGTGGAGGATGTGGAGGACCATCGGATAAAGGTGGCCCCGGGCGCCTTGGGCTAGGGGAGTGGACAGGCTGTTGGGCAGGAATTCTGTAGAGTGGTTAGAGGTCAAGGGCATGGCATGAGCCAGACATAAGGGAGGCTGCAGGTCGTAGGAAGAGAGCTCTACACTCGAGGTTGAAGAACTTGGTCTCGCTCTAGCCTCATCTGTGACTTATCTTTGTGGGCTGGGACCAGTCATCTCCCCTCTCTGAGCCTATCAAGTGGGCCTGATGACCCTTGTCCTGTGCCTGGATTGATGGAAGATGCCAGTAACTTAATGAGTGAAGCCCTTGGAAAATGTGGTGGCGGAGGCGGGTTGTTGTGAGGTTGGCCCCTTGGTTCTTCCATCCAGGATGTCGCTTCTGACAGGCCCCAGGGACAGGGAGAGCCGCCAGGAGCCTGGAGGACCTCCTGGCTGAGCTGGGTTCCACGAGGAACGCCTGACCTCCAACGGCCTTTCCTCCCCAGCTCCACTTTGATGGCTGGAGTCACGCCTATGACTTCTGGATTGACGCCGACCACCCGGACATCCACCCCGCGGGCTGGTGCTCCAAGACAGGGCATCCTCTGCAGCCTCCTCTCCGTGTGTACCCTTGGGACGCTCTGACCCTTTCCTGCTGATGTCCAACCCAACCCCATGAGCTCTGACAGTCCCCCTCCTATAGCTTGCCCGGGGGATTCTGACCGACATGCACAGGTGGGCTCTAGTGCCCACAGTAAGCTGTGGGATTCCCCCATCCTCCCTGCCTCAGTGGTCTCTGCTACACTGAGCCACGCTTCCGGCTTCCCCAGCTATTGGGTTTAGGGTGCTGAGCTGTCCAGGGGCAAGCTCACTTGGGATCATGAGCCTCGGAGGGAGTTATGCACCCGGGGAGTTCCCTCAGCATCCAGCAGAGCCTCACAGAGCAGACATTATGTTTGCTAAGGAAACCAGGTTCCCTTAACTACAGTCCTGGTCCCTGTAGGTGGGGTGGGAGGTCAGGTCATCGGACCGCCCAGCTCCAAGACACATGGGGTATTGATCCTTCTCGATTATTCTCCAAGCATGAGTAGGGCCTAAAGCAAGTTACCAGAGCCTTGACAATGAAACAGGGAAGCACACAGGGTAACATAATCGTGCCTGGTGCGGCTTCTCAGCTGCCGTGCCCACTCCAGCTCTGAGTTGATCTTCTCCCCTAGGGCTCTCCTCTCAGAGACAGGGCGCCTGGGGTTTCAGCAAAGGGTATGAGAGCCAAGCCCCCATACCCCAAAGAGAGGCAGATCCTCAGTAGCAAGAAATGATGTCACAGTCTAGGTTAGGGCCCTGCAGCTGGGGAGCTAGCTCCTAGTGCTGAGCTTCCCCATAGAAACTGTTCCTGCGCTCCCTGCCCTCCATCCCCCCATCCCACCCCCAACCCAGGACCCTACGCTAACTCTTCTTCCTGCTCCGCCAGGACCCAGAGAGCCCAGCTCTGCCTCCCCTGGGGGCTGTCCCCCTCTCAGCTGTCGGAGCCTGCCACACACTAGGACCTCCAAATACAGCTTCCACCACCGGTGAGTGAGGGGCTCCTGCTAAGAGACCCTCGGGCATTGTTCAGGGAGGGGCTTTCCTACACCTCAGGTGCACGGCCCATCAGGGCTCCCCAAAAACACTCTCTGAGTGGGGCCAGCGCTGGGAAGGGCTCAGTGGGAACAAGTGGGGATTCAGCCCAACTTAAGCCTTCTTCTTCTTCCTCTTGCCCAGGAAGTGCCCCACTCCTGGTTGTGATGGTTCCGGCCACGTCACAGGCAAGTTTACAGCTCACCACTGCCTCTCCGGCTGCCCGCTGGCTGAGAGGAACCAGAGTCGGCTGAAGGCGGAGTTCTCCGACACAGAGGCCTCGGCCCGTAAGAGGAACCTCGCGGGCTTCTCCCTAAGGAAGAAGCCTCGCCATCACGGCCGGTGCGGAGGGCAAGGGTGCAGGGCCTCGTGTCCTCTGGGGCCAGGCCAGGCGCTGATTCCCTGCCACGGACCCGGTCCCTCTCTCTCCAGGATTGGCCGTCCTCCAAAGTATCGGAAGATCCCGCAAGAAGATTTCTCGAGTAAGTCCTGACTCCTCTACCCCATGCCCCTCACAAAGTGTTCACAGTGAGTGCGTGGTAACTGGGGGGAGAAGTCACGAGGGGAACCCGAAGGGGGCAGCTGGTGGGGAGGCCGCCTCTTGCTTTCAGGTCCTTGCAGTGGTGAGAGCACAGGAGTGCCCTTGGGTTCCAGTCCCACTTCACCAGAGACCTTGTTGTGAGTCTGCAGGAGACACAGAGCCTCTCTGGGCCTTGGGTTCCCCACTGTGTGGCAGGAGGATGCCCCCTAGCCCTGCTCCTCTCGATTCTAGGCCTCCTGGGAGGGAGGCCTGGCTCTCACTGTCTAGGTGTGTGACCTTAAGCAAGTCACTTAATATCTCCGAGTCTGTCTCATTTGAGGATGTAAATAATACTTCTTCCAGGCGTCAAGTACCTGAAATAATAGTACTTAGCAATAGTACTTAACAATAGTTTACTGAGCACCTACTGAGGGTCAAGCACTGTCACAGGTGCCTACGGACATGGTCGCTGACGCTCACAGGCCTCCTGGAACGTGGACACCATTCTCTTCTGCTGAGAGAAGAGGAATGGGAGGCTCAGGCTCAAGGCAGAGCTGGGATTCAGACTCGGGTCTGACGTCTGCTCTGTGTGCTGGTGTAACAGACTGAAAGCACCTAGCCCAAATGTCAGCTCACCCCTCCATCTCCTTTGTCTTAGCTTGGGTGCCACAGCCAAGTACCCCAGACTCCGTGGCTAACCCACAGAAGTTTATTTTCTCACACGTACAGAGGCTAAAAGTCCAAGATCAAGGTATCCGCAGGGTTGGTTTCTTCTGAGACCTCATGCCTGGCTCGCAGGTGGCCGCTTTCTCGCCGTGTCCTCCCGTGGTCTGCCCCCTGTGCCTGTGTGCTCCCGGCGTCTCTCTGCGCGTGTCCAAAATTGCTTTTCTTGTCAGGACACCAGACTGGATGAGAGCCCACCCTAACGGCCTCACTTGAACTTAATCACCTGTTGAAAGACCCCATCTCCCAATACAGCTGACCCTTGAACAACAGGGGTTTGAACTGCGTGTGTCCACTTATGTGCGGATTTTTTATAGCACAGTACTATAAATGTGTTTTCTTTATGATTTTCTTTTTTTTCTTTTTTTAAAGATTTTATTTATTTATTTGACAGAGAGAGAGATAGCGAGAGCAGGAACACAAGCAGGGGGAGTGGGAGAGGGAGAAGCAGGCTTCCCGCCGAGCAGGGAGCCCGATGTGGGACTCGATCCCAGGACCCTGGGATCATGACCTGAGCCGAAGGCAGACGCTTAACGACTGAGCCACCCGGGCGCCCTTCTTTATGATTTTCTTAATAACATTTTCTTTTCTAGCTTCCTTTATTGTAGGAATACAGAATATAACCCATATAACATACAAAATCTATGTTAATTGACTGTTTATGATATTGGTAAGGCTCCCAGTCAACAGTGGGGTATTAGCAGTGAAGTTTTTGGGGGAAGTAAAGTTATACATGGACTTTTGACTGCATGGGATGTTGGTGCCCCTCAGCCCCACATTGGTCAAGGATTAAATGTATAGTCCCATTCAGAGGTACTGGGGGTTAAGGCTTCAACATATGAATTTGGGGGGAACACAGTGAAGCCCATAGCATGCTCCAAAGGGAGGGACAAGGTGACTGAGCCTTCCATTGGGTGACAGATTCACCTCATGTCTTCCGCCACCGGCACAGGGCCTGATACACAGCAGGAACGCTAGGGATCTTGCCTTAGTTGAGTTGAATGCCCATGGTCTTAAGGCTAGAAGAGACCATGGGAGATCACCTGGTTCAGTGCTCAGTTTGTGGACAGGACTTAAGCTCTTCCAGTTCTTCAGGAACAGTCTCTGCAACCTAGACTATATAGCATGGTCGTTAAAAGCACAGCCCTGGAATCAGACCTCGGCTATGGCGGGAGAGGGTGAGGAAAGGCTTACCCAATAATAATAATAATAATAATAATAATAATAATAATAATGCTATAGGCTGAATGTTTCTGTCCCCCCACAAATTCATATGTGAAACCAAATGGTATTAGGAGGTGGGGCTTTGGGGAGGTGGTTAGGTCATAAGCGTGGAGCCCTCACAAATGGGATCAGTGTCCTTATAAAAGAGACCCAAAGAGCTCCCTTGCTCCTTCCACCATACGAGACCCAGCGAGAAGTTGGCTGTTAGCCAGGAAGTGGGCCTTCACCATATACCAAATCTGCTGCCGCCTTGATCTTGGACTTCCCAGCCTCCGTGACCGTGAGGAATACATTTCTGTTGTTCATAAGGCCAAAGAAACCAAAAACCCAGCAGCTTCTGACCTGCCCCTAGTTGGCTCGCAGTTCGATAAGACACCCTGCTGCCCGAGAGAGCCCCCATCCCATGCTCTGGGGAAGAAAGAGAAGGAGCAGGGCTCCCTACAGCCTCTTGGCCTTGTCCCCCAAGACCCCTCCACTGGTATGTGGAGAACCAGAAACGGCCTCAGAGGCAGGAGGCCAAACCTCCTGTGGCCAGGAGATGGCCAGGAGACGAAACGCTGGGCGGAGGCTGCCTGGGGAGAGGCTGCTGGTGCCGCCGGCGGGCGCCGAGAGCTGGCTGAGCGGCGCACGGGAGCGGCTTCCTCGTGGGGCTGGAGGCTGGGCTCCTGGGGTCCGATGAGCAGGGATGGCAGCAGGCAGGAGGAGCTGCAGAGGGCGGCGCGAGTGGGCGGGGTAGGGGGGGAGATCCTAATAGGATCCCGGAGGCTCTGCGGGTGGTTGCGAGGGGCAGAGTCGGGGCGAAAGTCCGAAGCTAAGGGGCCAAAGTCAGGGCAGGACCGTCTGTGACGAGAAGGGGGCGGTGGCGAGGGGCGGCCTCGGGTCCAGAACTGACGCCCAGTGAACAGCAAAGAGGCAGCTGTCTTGGACTGTGGGCAGAGAGAGGCAGGGCAGGCCCCATGGGGCAGGGGCCACATGGCTCAGGGCCTGCCGAGGCTGGCGAGGTAGGCCCGGGCCAGGCTCGTCAGAGCAGCCAAAGGGAGTTGAAGTCCAGGCAGGTGAGCGCCGGGCCTGGCCAAGGAGGAGGCCCCGCAGAGCAGCGTCACTCATGAGACCCCGTAGCAGCCGAGGCTGGAGGCCGGGAGGCAGGCCCCAGGCAGAGCAGCGGGCAGCGTAGGCAGGGGGCGGAGCGGGCTGGGGTGGGGTAGGGGAGAGGAGCAGAGCCGGACGCAGTGGCCGGGCTTGCGGGGGGCAGGGGGGTTCCCATACGGAGCCCCCCTGACTCAGCGACAGTTGGTCAAGGCCCCAAAGGCCTCAGGAAAAGGAGGGCAAACCGAACGGGCTTCTGCTGCCAGGGCTGAGCGTCTTGGCTGTTGGAGCCCATTCTGGTGCGGGGCATCTGGAGAACTGTCGGGAATGCCTCAGCATCTCCTTGTGGGGCCCAGGGTGACGCAGCCTCAGAGAGATGGGGCTGGGGCCTTCCTCACAGCTGACTCACGAGAGTCTGTAAAGTGAGGGACTCACTTAACCAGGGGGAGCGAGCAGTGCATGAGGAGTCCCGTCGCCCTCCCTCTTGGCTCTGCGAGACCATCACTCGGAAGGGGGCCGCGGTCCTCCCAAGGGGCGTGGGTACGAGCGGGCCTCGGGGAGCAGCTGAGTCCTCAGCATCGGCCTGCAGCCTCGGCCTCTGCCTCCAGCGCTAGCCGCCGACGCCATGCACCAGTCCCTCTTCCTGTCGGCCCTGTCGGCCCACCCGGACCGCTCGCTGTCCGTGTGCTGGGAGCAGCACTGCAAGCTCCTGCCGGGAGTGGCGGGCATCTCAGCCTCGACGGTTGCCAAGTGGACCATTGACGAGGTGAGAGCGAGGACCCGTCCCCGTTCCTGTCCCCTACTTTGCCGTCTCACCGCAGCCTGGCGGGAGGGCTCAGGAATGGCCCTGGTCAGGCAGAGGCGGACGCTGCTCCTCACAGCATCTGCTGCCCCTCCAGCCTGTCCGCCATCCCTCCTGGTGCCCGGCAGGGGCTGCGAGATGGTTCGATAGGCCTCCCCTGGTGGGTGGGGGAGGGACGTGCTGCTAGTTCCCATGCAAGTCGGGCGGGAGAGACACTTCACCTGGGCCCCACCTTGCTCACCCAGCAGCAGAGATGCAAGGGTCCTCTTAGGCTAATAAGAAAAAGCGACACTGTCAAAGCCCAGAGAGCACCAAGTGCACGTGGGCCCGCCTCCGCCCTGCACTCCCAAGCCCCTGTCCCCTTGGCAACACGTGCTTCTCTGGTTTCCAAGGTCTTCAGCTTCGTTCACACCCTGACCGGCTGTGAGGACCAGGCACGACTCTTCAAAGATGAGGTGAGGTGCAAGTGCAGAGTGGGGACAGAAGGGTCAGCTGCTGAGGCGACCAGGGAGCGGATGCCCTCACCAGCCCTGCCCCCTGCTAGGGAGGGCCCTCTGTTGTCCTGCCTGCGGGAGACTGGTCACAGTGACCCACGTCTCTGGGAAAAACCCGGTATGGACTATGGCCCAGCTTGCAAACCCTGTGTTCAGATCACGGCAGGAAGAAAAATGCCTCGTGGAGACAGGGCTCCATTCACTCCTCTGCTCTCTGCCCAGCCTGTCTTCCAGACCTAGCTCACTAGGGACAGTAAGTTAAAGTGGCTCTTGAATGGCGTAGGTCTGCCTTTTACTGCAAGGATCCTAACATATACTTAATACCAAGACCCCAAAGCTTCCCAAGGATAAGAAACAGTGAGTCGTACATAAAAGAACCCTAGCTTTACAGACAGTGTGGGTGTGAATCCCAGTTCTGCCAGTTTGAGCTCCTTACTATGTCTGAGTCTGCCTCATCTTATCTATAAAATGAGATAAAATGGGATAACGAGGGCTAAGATGATGACAACCTTGCAGGGCCGTCGTGAGCATTGGAAATGATGAATGGATCATTGTACCAGAATGTCTAGTATAATTATATCACTAGCCTGCTATAGAATAATACACAAATCCTATCACTCTATAAGAATGCCTGGTACAGTGGGGGCTCAGTGGTGGTTCTGGCTCTTAATAGTCATCCTTAAGTAAAGAACTTTGTCGTGACTCTTCCAATTTACACAGTTGGAAACTGGAAGGGACCTTGGAGTTTGTTTAGATCTTCCTTCCAAAGAATACACACATCCATCCCCCATCACCCAGGAAAGCATAGTCTCAGCTCCCCGTAGATGCCCGCTACAGGTCAGGCGCCCGTAAGAAAGAAGTCTGCTCCTCTCCCCCGAGAAGAATCTCTATCCAGACCCAACACGGCCAGTTCTTCATAGTATCCTTGCGTGGCGGAGGATAACTCCACCCGCTCTGGGTGCTTGCCTCCTAGGCTGGTGATCTTACTGTAACATACGTGTTCAGAGCCGTATACCGGTTTCAGGGCCTTCTGACCAGCACAGAACATGCTGGTTGAGTTCTCCAGTACCTGCTTTTTGGTTTTGTTTTTAAAAGGACTTTATTTTTATAGAGCAGTTTTAGATTGACAGCAAAACTGAGAGGAAGGTACAGAGATTCCCCGTCAACCCCCCACCGTGACGCATGCACAGCCTCCCCCCCTTATCAGCTGCACTCACCACAGTGGCACGCTTGTTAGAGTTGTTGAACCGACAGCCAGATGTTTCTTAATGGAGATAAAAATGTACATGGAGCAAAATCCACACATCCTAAAAGTACAGTTCCACGAGTTCTGTGAGATGTATGCACCCTGAACCCAGTGCTTCAACCAAGATATAAAACATTCCCACCATCCTGGAGGGCTCTTTCTTGGCCCCTTCGTCAGTCCCCGCCCTCATCAGCAGCCGCTGTTCAAATTTCTAGCGCCGTAAGTTAGTTATACCTGTTCTTGAACTTCACATAAATGGGGGCAGAGCTTTTATTCTTGGTGTCTGTCTCTTTTCACTCTGTAATGTTTTTGAGGTTCATCCGTGTTATTGTGTATACCAGTAGTTTGTTCATTTGTATTGCTGAGTAGCGCTCCATTTTATGAATAGCCCACAGTTCTCCTGTTAATGGATATTTGGGTTGTTTTCTCTTCCCCTAGATACAAACCCTATATATATATATATATATATATATATATATATATATATATATCTTTTTTCTTTTTTTTTTTCTATCAAAAATTAAGTTTGCACTAGCTTCATTATAACCACATCAGACCAGTTTGGAGGTCATGAAAGTCCCCAAGTGCCTTTTATATCAATTATCCATTATAGTCTAACCGCATTTTCCAGCTTGTTACTTGTACCACTGGATTTTTTTTTTTTTATTAACCTAATGTAAAACTTTACTTTTATCCCTATTAAATGTTATTTTGTTGGTTTCATAGTCTCATTGTTTTAAATCTTGATTCTGTCATCTCTGATATTAGTAAACCTTTCCAGTCTCATACAACTTACCATTTGATAACTAGGGCACACCTTCACCACACCTGTTTCACGAGACGGAGCCCTGTGGCACCCATTAGAGGTCTTCCCTCCATGACAGCAGTCATAAGTCAGTGCTCCCTGAGTGCGGTGGTCAGCTAGCCACAGAGCCACGCGAGACTTAGGTGCTCCAGCATCCACCCCTTGTCGGAAGAAGGGCTCGCTCCCCCCAGGGCACCTGCTGCGTATCTCAGTTCAGCATGGTCTGGGGTACAAAAGCAGCGGCCAGCAGGGGCCCAGGGTGGACTGCAGCAGCAAATGGAGTCTCAGTGGGGAGCAGGACCCTGTGAGAGCTGAGGATGACCCTTCCCAGGATCTGGTCCACGCTCCAGGGAGGGGCCTTTGTCGGGCTGAAATGATACATTCGGACACACACGTCAAGATTCTCTCCAGCCGGGCCACAGACCAGTCATTCGAGGGATGTGTCATGAGTGAGAAGTTAGGGCAAAGCAGATGGATGGTCTCATGGGTAGTCAGTCTGTCCAGTCTGGCGGTCGGCCCTGTTGGTGCTAAGGAAAGTCTGCCCAGATTCAGACTAAATCACTCTGCCGTCCTCTCTCCCCCCAGCCCCCCCGGCAAGAATAGCTCGTAGGTGACACTGTGTACATCACACCGCATCCCCGGCGCGTGTCCCCGGTGTCTGCCTGTTGACCTGCCAACAGCACGGACACTGACCCGGGGCTTTGTGGGGGAAGCACAACAGCAGGTGTTTGGAGGCTGCTGTCTGTGGGGACTCAGAAGACGTTAAGCACATACACACTGACATCAGACCAGGCAGCAGAAAGAAAGAGAAAGAGTATGTGTGTGAACATGGGGGAGCCAGTGGAGATCTCTGTCCTTCTCTGTCCCCATCGCTATCTTCCTTTTTTCCTTCCTCCCTCCCTCCTTTCTCCTTTTCCTTCCTCTTCCCATCTCTCTCCTCCTCCCCGCCCCTCATGCAACCTTGACTCCGATTCTCTTTCTCCCCTGCCCGCTCCCCATGCATACCCCACCTCTCCGTCACTCCTTCCCACGGCCCTCTCCACCTTCTCTGCCTTCCGCCTCCCTCTCCCAACCCCTCAGATGATTGACGGCGAGGCCTTCCTTTTGCTGACACAGGCGGACATTGTGAAGATCATGAGCGTCAAGCTGGGTCCAGCCTTGAAGATCTATAACGCCATTCTCATGTTCAAAAACGCCGATGACACCTTAAAGTGAGTGGCTCAGGGCTGGGCTCACCTCCAGCCCAAGCTGGGCCTCCCTCTGCAGCTGATGCTTCCTTCCCAACTTGAGTTCCTCATATCCCACCCATACCCCCACCACCCTCTACGTCTTACCAGGGGTGGCCCTCCTTCTCTCCAGGGCTGCTTCCTGCAAGGTACTTGGGAGTCCTAGCCCCTGAGTCCTGGGGCTCATCTGCCACCAGGCACACCAGTGAGGGTGTGACTGGGCTGGGGGAACATTACCAGGGGAGTGGATTGGAGGGGCCCTGCCTCTAGCCACCCCACCTCTCCAGCTGACTTGTGTGATCACCGAAGGGTCTTTTTCTTAGCGGTTAAGGACAGTCTGGTTGAACAGGAGTCCTCCAGTTAGAGGCTCATTTCTCTTGGGCCTCTCTCCATGCTTTTCTTTCCTTGGTTCCGACCAAGAAGTGACCCAGCCACAAACATATATACTCATTCTGCTGTCTGGTTTCCTGGGCTGGGCCCCCAGCCATGGCCCTCCCAGACCCCACTGGCTCTTCCCCCTTAGATGGGTAAGCTTCGGAAATAGGTTGTCAAAGGATCCGCTGGGAGTCTGGCTGCTTTTCTCCCTTTCGCCCAGAAGCGGGGGATTCCAAGCCAAGATGCCTTCCTGAGCATGCCCTGTGCTGGATCAGCTGGCATCTTGGTGGCCCACGCCAAGCCCCGTTTCCAGCAGAGTGGGTGGTTAGAGCCTGTTTTACCCATGCAGAAAAGGTTAAGGCTCCACATATGTTCCCCATGTGCCCTTCCTGTGTCAGGTGTGGGGAAGAGGCAGCCCAAGGGTGTGTCAGACAATCTCGGGTCTTTGGCCAAAGGGGCAGCCCCAGCAGGCATGATGGGCCCCGAAGCTGGGCACGACATCCTTCCCTGCAGCCATGGACCTCAGCCAAGGTATTGCCCCCGGGCTGAGGACCCCATGCCTGCCAGGCCTCCTGCCGTGGTCTAGCACACATACCTCACAACATCACGTTCGACCTGTCCCGTAAATGTCTTGCTCTTGAGTCTTACAAAGTCCCCTTGAAGTTGGAAGTTGGGAAGGTGAATTCTTCTGTCTTTGAATCCTCTGTGTCCGTGAGCTGTGAGCCTTTCTTACCACTCTCCCTTTGCAACTGCCAGCCAGGTGGCCTGCCGGGGCTTTGGGACTTCACCCTTCCTGTCCAAGTGGGGGCCTAGCCTCCACAGAGCCACTGCCGAACCAGCCAGGGAGGGGCGGAGGCAGAGGGCCCGGCAGCAGCTGGCCCCCCACGGAAGTGAGGGGCAACCGCCAAGCTCCCTCCCGTGGCCCCGGGTGCTGCGAGGGGCCTGCAGGGTGCAGAGCCAGGCCCGTTCCCTCAGTCACGTGATGTGTGTGCCCATAGGGCACCCTCAGAAGTGTCGGACAGGTGCATCTGTGAGGCTCAGCGTTGGGAAAACGTCAAGGGCTATTACTGTTAAAATATGAAGCGTTAGCTTTCCCACAGAAGTGGGACACCCAAAGCTCTGTTGATTTCCTGCCGCAGCCCAGTACGGGACCCTCTCTCACATGGGCCCCCGCGGCTCTGCAGGGCAGCCAGTCAGCCGCCCCGCTGAACTCCCACAGGACTTCGGATGCTCCTGCCCTTTCGGCCCTTAGAGGCAGCTCTGAGCACACTCTTCCTGGGGAGAAAGTGGGCAGGCCCTGCCTCTGGCTGAGGCTCAGCTTTACAGAGGTTCTTTGGTGTCCCCTTGGCCAAGAGTCAGGAGGAGCCCGTCAGCGTCTGTCCCTTGGTTCGCTTGGGTGGTGGCAAAGCTCCCCAGCTCCTTGGCCGGGTCTGCTCCTCTTTGAAACTGAGGAGAAACGGGCATTGTGGTGTGAGGAGAAGGCAGCGAGGCCGCGCAGCTGAGCCGCAGGACCTCCGCACTCCCGAGGAGCAGGGCTGGGGCGGCGGACCTGCCGGCCACCCTCCAAGGCCTGCCTGCGGGAAAGGCAGGCTGGACCCACGAAGGGCCTCGCGAGAAGGAGGCCTCAGCACTTTCTGCACCAACGTCAAACTCTTGGGAAAGAAACCAGAAAAAAGGGGGAAAGCAGTGTGCCCTCCTGCCCCTTCCCCCCAGTCCTGTCCCCAGAGGAGATCTTCACACGCTGACCGCTGACCGGGGTGCAGGTGAAGGGAGGGAGTCAGGGCCAGGGCCCTGCTCTCAGCCGCAGCTGCGCCCAGCCCCCGCCCGGCCCTGGCTTAGGTCAGTGAGGACCTTTCTGTTTAATTTCTGAAGCAGAGAGAATGATTCCAGAGTTTGAAAATGAAGCCTGTTTGCACTTTCATTCACATGCACTTTGGTGGAATTGTTTTTGTACTTTCCGTGTGTGTGTGCGCGCGCGTGCTCTAAGAGAATCCTCTGGTTTAAGATAAAGTGACTCTTGACTCTTGAGGGAGAAAAATTTACAAACTGTGGTGTTTTGTCAGTGTGTTGAAACAACATAAATAAACTTTGAACATCTGGATGATATGCAGTCAGAGTCTGTTTCTATTTTCATGATAAAACATCCAGAAAACACAAAATGAGTATCAATAGTGCCATTATTGAAGAGAATAAAGTATTCTCTTTGTTGTTAGGGGGTCCTTATTCTATTTTAAAGATAAGAAACAAAGGATAAAGATAAATGGGTATACTTGTCTACACTGAGAAATATAAACAATGGGAACCCCCAGAAAACAGTATGAATAAGACCTGATCCTTGACAGTTTATAAATGGACAGGGGCAGAAAATTCAATGAAGTCCTCCAGTTTTTATTTTTTATTTTTTTAAAAGATTTTATTTATTTGACAGAGAGAGATAGGGAGAGCAGGAACACAAGCAGGGGGGAGTGGGAGAGGGAGAAGCAGGCTTCCCGCTGAGCAGGGAGCCCGATGTGGGGGCTCCATCCCAGGACCCTGAGATCATGACCTGAGCCCAAGGCAGACGCTTAACGACTGAGCCACCCAGGCGCCCCTCCTCCAGTTTTTTAAAATAACATCAAACTTTCAGGTGGGAAATGTCAAGCTGAACGGTTAGACTTCGTTAAGTTTCCCAGGGACTGTGAACAAACGGAAAAGTGGCAGAAATGCCCTGTCCAATGACATCAACCCCTTTCTTGTCAATATCCTTAATTTCTTTGCCCTACTGCTCTTCCAGACTACTCAGCTAGAGTACCAACCACAGGGCTGTCCAAGCCCATCTTCTCCAACTTTTACCAGGAGGTTATCTGACTAAGCCGATTAGTGCCATTGTTGACTGATGGTCTCTGGCTTCAGTATGGACTCTCAGGGCTGCGCAGGAAGCAGCTGGGTTTTTGTTTTCCTTTGTTTTTTTAAAGATTTTTATTTATTTGACAGAGAAGGAGAGAGCACACAAGCAGGGGGAGGGGCAGGCAGAGGGAGAGGGAGAAGCAGGTTTCCCGCTGAAACCCCATCCTGGGATCATGACCTGAGCCTAAGGCGGATGCTTAACCGACTGAGCCACCCAGGCGACCCGCAGCTGGGTTTTGAAGGGGTTACCTCTGATTTCCCTTTTCATGCCCCTCAAACCTCCTGCCCCGTTAACCTTCCCTGTTATCTCAATATATGTGTTCATCATCTATATCACAGAGAAAATGGAAGTCATCAGAAGGAATACCTCCACCTTCCTGCCACCTCAACTGTCAGTCTCTGCCCACCCATATCCATCCTTCCTTCTTTCCCACCCATCGCAGTAGAAGAATTGATCCTTCCACTTGTGGAAGCCATTCCTCTACCAGCCATGGCTGCTATAAAAGGAAAAGAAACATTGAGAGGCAAGATAGGACTTTTGGAAATTTAAAATTGATTGCAGAGGTAATTCAACACACAGGTTAAAAGATAAAGTTGATATTGCCCAGAAAGTAGAAGAAAAAGACAAGGAAATGAAAAATGGGAAAGAATAAAAAAATTAGAGGACTAGCTAGAGGTCCAATACACAACTAACAGAAATGCCAATAAGAGAGAACAGAGAAATTATAAATTTTTTAAAACTTTTTTAAAAAAGTAAATTTCAGAGTTGAAAGATACTAGTCTCTAAAACTAGAAGGTTACACTGAATGCCCAGCACAATGGATGTAAAAGGAATGACACTAAGCTACATTATTGTGAAATATCAGAATCATGAGAACAAAGAGAAGATTTAAAAGCTTCCAGAGGGAATAAGACAGGTCTTATCGGAAGGAACATGAATCAATAGCATTGAACTCAATGGCAGTGCTGGAAGCGAGAGAGTGGAACAACGTCTTCACAATTCCAAAGCACAATTATTTCCACCCTAGAGTGTACCCAGCCAAGTTGTCAGTCAAATGTGAAGGCAGAACATTTTCAGATATACAAAGTTACAAACTTTTATCTCCTACGAACCTTTCCTCAGAAAACCATTGGATGATGTGCTACATCAAAATGAGAGAATAAGGGACACCTGGGTGGCTCAGTCGGTTAAATGGTTAAGTGTCTGCCTTCAGCTCAGGTCATGATGCCAAGGTCCTGGGATTGAGTCTCACATCGGGTTCCCTGCTCCGTGGGGAGGGAGTCAGCTTCTCCCTCAGCTCCTCCCCCTCTCTTCCCCCACCCCCGTTCATGCTCACACTCTCTCTCTTTCTCTTGCAAAAATAAAATCTTTTTTAAAAAATGAGAGAATAAGTCAAAAAAGAGGAAGATTCCAAAAATGCAAGGGTAGTTCAAAATAAGAAAGTCAGTCTATATAATACACCACATTACTAGAATGAAAGGGGAAAAAAACATGATCATCTCAATTGATGCAGAAAAGGCATTTATGAAAATCCAACACCGTTTCATAGTAAGAACAGAAAACTGGGGAATAGAGGGGAACTTTCTCAAAATGATAAAAGGCATCTACAAAAAACCCACAGCTAATATCATACTCAATGGTAAAAGACTTTCTTCCTGAGATTAGAACAAGACATGGAAATCTACTTCCACCACTGCTTCTCAGTATTGTCCTGGAAGTTCTCACCAGAGCAACTAGATAAAGGCAGTGAGGAGCACCTGGGTGGCTCAGTGGGTTAAGCGTCCGCCTTCAGCTCAGGACATGGTCTCCGGGTCCTGGGATCAAGCACGAGGTCAGGCTCCCTGCTTTCCCTCTCTCTCTCTCCCTCTGCCCCTTCCCCCCGCCTCTCAAATAAATTAATAAATAATCCTTAAAATTTTTTTTAAAAAGAGAAATAAATAAAGGGCACCTAAGTTCGAATAGAATAAGTAAAACTATTTCTATTTATGGATGACATGATCTAATACACAAAAAAATCCACAAGCAATCTGCTAAAGCTAATAATTTAAGTAAAGTTGCAGGGTATAAGATTAACACACAAAAATCAAGTCACTTGTGTTTCTATAACACCTGCAACAAACAATCCAAAAAGGAAAGCAAGAAAGCAATTCCCGGGGCACCTGGGTGGCTCAGTTGGTAAGCGTCTGCCTTCGGCTCAGGTCAGGATCCCGGAGTCCTGGGATCAAGTCCCGCATCGGGCTCCCTGCTCGGCGGGAAGCCCGCTTCTCCCTCTCCCACTCCCCCTGCTTGTGTTCCTGCTCTTGCTGTCTCTCTCTCTGTCAAATAAATAAATAAAATCTTAAAAAAAAAAGAAAGAAAGAAAGAAAGCAATTCCCGTTACAACAGCATCTAAAGGAATAAAATACCTAGGAATAAATTTAAAGGTGAAAGGCTTCTATACTAAAAGCTACAAACCATTGCTGAAAGAAATTAAAGAAGACCTAAATAAATTGAAAGACATCTATGTTCATGTCTAGGAAGACTTAAGATTGTTAACATGTCAACACTACCCAAAGTGAGATTCAAACCCTATCAAAATGTCAATGGCCTTTTTTGAGGAATGGAAAAGCTGATCCTCATATCCATACAGAATAGCAAGAGGACCCTAAAAGCCAAAACAATCTTGAAAAAGAACAAAGTTGGAGGACTCAGATTTTCTGATTTCAAAACTTGCTGCAAACATAAAGTAATCAAAACAGTGTGATACTGGCCTAAGGACAGACATAGCGACCAATTGGAGAGAATTGAGAGTCCAAAAATAACCCCAAACATCTACGGCCAATTGATTTTTGAAAAGTGTTCATTCGGGCGCCTGGGTAGTTCAGTTGGTTAAGCGACTGCCTTCGGCTCAGGTCATGATCCTGGAGTCCCGGGATCGAGTCCCGCATCAGACTCCCTGCTCAGCGGGGAGTCTGCTTCTCCCTCTGACCCTCCCCCTTCTCATGCTCTCTCTCTCTATCTCATTCTCTCTCTCAAATAAATAAATAAAATCTTAAAAAAAAAAAAAGAAAAGTGTTCATTCACTGGGGAAAGAACAGTCTCTTCATCAAATGGTGCTGGGACAACTGGATCTCCACATGTGAAAACAATGCAGTTACATGCCTACCTTATACCATATAAAAAATGGAACTCAAAATGGGTCAACTACCTAAATATAGGAGCTAAAACCATAAAGCCCTTAGAATAAAACCTAGAGGTAAATCTTTATGACTTTGGAATTGACAGTGAAATCTAGATGTGACACCAAAAGCACAAGCAACAAAAGAAGAAACAGACAAGTTGAAGTTCATCAAAATGAAAAACTTCTGTGCATCAAAGGACTTTATCAAGAAAGTGAAAAGACAACCTATAGAATGGGAGGAAATACTTGCAAATTATCCATCTGACAAGGGTTCAATATCCAGAATATATAGAGAACTCCTAAAACTAAACAACAAAGAGACAAACAACCCAAATAAAAAATGGGCAGAAGTCTTGCCTAGACCTTTCTCCAAAGAAGATGTACAAATGCCAACAAACACATGAAAAGATGCTCAACAGCATTTGTCATTAGAGAAATGCCAATCAAAACCACCATGAGCTACCACTTCACACCCACCAGGATGGCTGTCGTCACAAAACTGGAAAATAGTAATTGTTGGCAAGGGTGTGGAGAAACCACTGGTTGGAATGTAACAGGTTGGAAAACAGGTTGGCTGCTTGAGGAGGGGTTTGCTTTCTCAAAAAGCTAAACCCAGAATTACGACATTACTCAGAAATTCCACTCCTAAGTATACACCTGAAATATCCGAAAACAGATACTTGTTGCCAGTGTTCACTGCAGCATTATTCACAATAGCCAAGAGGTGGAAAGAACCCAGGTGTCCGTTGATAGTCGATAGGTGAGTGGGTCTATCCATACAACAGAATATTATTCAACCATAAAAAAGGATTAAACAACATGGAGGAACCTTGAAGACATGATGCTAAGTGGGATAAGCCAGGCACAAAAGAACAAATACTCCGCGAGTCCTCTTATAAGAAATACCTAGAATAGGCAGGTTCATAGAGACAGAAAGTAGACTGGAGGTTACCAGGGGCTGGGAGGAGGGGAAATGGACGGTTATTGCTTAAATGTTTACAGAGTCTCTCTTTGAGGCATGAAAAAGTCTTGTAAATAGACAATGATGGTGGTTGTACAACACTGTGAATGTACCTAACGCCACCGAGTTGTTCACTTAAAGATGATTGAAATGGGGGCACCTGGGTGGCTCAGTTGGGTAAGCGTCTGCCTTTGGCTCAGGTCATGGTCCCAGAGTCCTGGGATCGAGTCCCGCATCAGGCTCCCTGCTCAGCGGGGAGGCTGCTTCTCCCTCTGCCTCTGTCTTTCTCCCCACCCCCACCGCGCTCACACTCGAGTGCTCTCTCATGCTCCCTCACTCTCTCAAATAAATAAAATCTTTTTTTAAAAAAACATGGTTGAAATGGCAAATTTTGTTAAATAGATTTACCCACAATTCAAAATTAGGAAAAAAGAAAGAAGGAAGGGGATGCCTGGGTGGCTCAGTCGGTTAAGCGTCTGCCTTCGGCTCAGGTCGTGGTCCCAGGGTCCTGGGATCAAGCCCCACATCAGGCTCAGCAGGGAAGCTGATTCTCCCTCTCCCTCTGCCTGCCGCTCCCCCTGCTTGTGCTCTCTCCCTCTCTAACAAATAAATAAATAAAATCTTAAAAAAAAAAAGAAAAAAGAAAGAAGGAAGGGAGGGAGGAAGGAAGGGAGGAAGGAAGGAAACATAGGATCCAAGAAACAGGACCTCCAACAAGGAGAGAGATGGGGATGCCTGGGTGGCTCAGTCGTTAAGCGTCTGCCTTCGGCTAAGGTCATGGTCCCAGGGTCCTGGGATCGAGCCCCGCATGAGGCTCCCTGCTCGGCGGGAAGCCTGCTTCTCCCTCTCCCACTCCCCCTGCTTGTATTCTCTCACTGTGTCTCTCTCTCTGTCAAATAAATAAATAGAATCTTTAAGAAAAAAAAAAGGAGATGAAGGGAACTTGCAGAGTGATGGGAAAGGAGGAGCCAGGTTGACAATTGAGCAACTGTCCAGGTGAGAAGAGAGGAATGTGAAAGGCTCCAGGAAGGATGAAAAACAAAACAAAACAAATGAACCAAAACTGTCATATTATTGTATGAAGAGGATATTTTCAGCTCTATCAAAGTTTAAGAGAGAATTGTCGTGTGTGTGTGTGTGTGTGTGTGTGTGTGTATTCAGTGTTTAAAACTGTCAAAGGAGACAGTATTAACTTTAGGAAAAGCAGAAGTGTGTGTTTGGATGGGTGAGATCTGAAGATTCATGTTCCACAGTAGAAAGGAATCCACTTGATAATGTTTAAAACCAAAAGGAAAAACAGGATAGTCATGTGATTTAGACAAGTGGAAGTAAATACCGAACAAAGCAGCTTTTAAAAAATTGAGAAATGGAAAAGAAACTGATCTTTTTCATTATCTACCTCTTAGTCCTATTTGATTTTTTTAAAAGACTTTATTTATTTATTTGACACAGAGAGAGCTAGTGAGAGAGAGAGAGAGAGCACAAGCAGGGGGAGTGGGAGAGGGAGAAGCAGGCTTCCCGCCGAGCAGGGAGCTCGATGCGGGGCTTGATCCCAGGACCCTGGGATCATGAACTGAGCCGAAGGCAGATGCTTAACGACTGAGCCACCCAGGCGCCCCCTTATTTGGTTTTTTAAATTTTTGTACATTCATCCATTTCTAAAAAAAATTTTTTTCCAAAAGAAACCTGGGGGCCCATCTCTGGCCTATGTGTGAATTCCATTGGCCCAAAGGTCCTGCGTCCAGCTCACATGGGTAACAGATTTCCCCCTACAGATCCTACGCCCCTTATCCCCTCTGCCTGTGGATGAACCTGCAGGTGTGAGAGGGGGAGGGTGTGTGCAGGTGGGGGATGTGGTGGGAGTGTGGGCGGGGGACCCGACAAAGCACAGAAAAGTGGGCTGAATGTCAAGGTGGAGGGAATATTCACAGAGGTGGGTGCCCATCGGTTCAGGCTCTGGCTGCCCTTCTCATCCCTGAGAACATGTCTTTGGCTTTCGCACCCAGACCACAGAGTCCAGCCAGCCGGCGGGAGAGGAGGGAGAGGAAGGGACAGGGAGGGTGGCAGGGGAAGGAGGAGGTGGAGGAGGAGAAGCACCTCTGCAGGGGGGGCCTCGCTGTTTTCTGCAGCATCACGGAGGGGAAGGGCAAGTTTAAGCACCGCTGATAGCCATGTCAGTTGGTACCACTTTTTACAGTAATTTGGTAGATAGGTCAAAATTAACCCAGCACTCCCCCCTGCAGGAGTTTATCAGACAGAAACAGAAGCGCAAAGCCACAGGATATTAGCACCACGAGGTTCTCTGCAGCCTTGTTAGAATTATTGTGAAATTGGTAACAGCCTAAATGTCCAAAAGCAAAGAAACAGTAAAGAGGGAATAGGGACAAGGAAATTAATCCCACATTATACAATGTGATGCAGACGTTAAAAAAAAAAGCTGACTCTCTCCGCGTTGATAGGGAAAGATGCGTGCGAAAGTGAGTTGCTGAACGATATGTAGGGTGTGGCCCGTTTTCCTGGGAAAATCATATGAGGTATGTAGATTCGGTTGTAGACAAAGGTCTGGAAGGATGGTCCCCGTTTAGTTCACAGCAGTTACTTCTGGAAATGAGACTGGAGATGGGTTCGAGGAGAAGCTTTCAATTTTTATTCCCCATTCTTCTGTACGCTGGACTTTTTCAATATGGTTTATGCAACACCATCATGGGAGAGTTTAAAAACTGGCTCTGGGAATGCAGGGGAGGAGGAGCTTGGTGGAGCCAAAGCGGGACAGCTCAGGACAGCTTGGGAAAGGGGCAGGACCCAGGGCTCGGTGCCGATTTGCTCTGTGCACTTGGGCCAGCTGCAGCCCCTCTCTGGGCAGAGGCCAAGTATTAGCCCCTGTGTGTGTTGGTGGAGCTGGGGAGCAGGGCATGCAGGGCTTCTCCGGGGCACACTAGAACGATTAAGAAGTTGCTGACATCCCAATGAAAAGCCAGTGGAGGAGGCCGCGTGACAGACCCCATGCAGTGGACCGGGCCTGCCCCTGCCCTGAGTTGGAACCCTCAGTCTGGGCGGCTTCAGATCCACCAGGAGAAAGCCTTCCTTCAGGGCGAGCTGGGGGGCGCTGAGCCCTGGTTCCTGAGCCCCAGGTCTCTGGAGGGCAGAGTAGTGGAGCACAGGGCTCAGCTCCGCCGTGGTTCTCCTCCCAGGACGGTTCCCCAAGCGGTGCCCGAGGAGGTGAGCTCTGGGCGGCAGGCTCTGGCTCGGCACGAGAGTGTGCCGGAGGGGTCTGGCAACAAGGCTGGCTCGGGACAGAATGAGCGGTCCGTCCCCGGGGGTGTCCAGGGAAGGGCTAATCTCAGAGGCTGGTGGTCCCCCCCAGAGAAGGGCCGGAGGGGAGTGCGAGACCAGCCCTTTCAATGGTCAGTCCTCCAGGCACTAAGGGAAAGGGGATGTGATTCAGCTGGTGGAATCAGGGAAGGCCATTTGAGGTCAGCATTTGGGCTGGACCTGGGTGGGGGGGCAGGGTGGGAGGCATTTCAGAGAATGGCAATGTGACAGGGTTGAAAGGGACCTCAGATACCCTCCCTGTGAGGGTCAGGACAC
Organism: Halichoerus grypus; assembly: GCF_964656455.1. Classification (NCBI taxonomy): domain Eukaryota; kingdom Metazoa; phylum Chordata; class Mammalia; order Carnivora; family Phocidae; genus Halichoerus; species Halichoerus grypus. The sequence goes on from NC_135721.1 coordinate 122,720,768, forward strand.
ACGCCATCCTCACCAATCCACACGAGGCTCGGTGAGCTGAGTCACCCGCCCAAGGTCACACAGCTTGAATTGTGCAGTAGCTCTTTAAAGTTCAGAGGGCCCCCAGGGCTGGGCCTGTCTAGAAGCCAGTGGGTACAGCCGGGCGTCATGATTCAGGTCCAGGGTTAATTAGTAACCAGAAGGCCCTGCAGCCAGCTCCCAGCTGGTTCGGGAGCCAAGCCAGGGGGTGACAGGTCGCTCCTGACTGGGAAGATTGTCCGGCACGTCAGGGCTGGGTTTCAGGTCAGAGGGACCATGCAGAGAGACAGGAGGGCAGAGCTGCGGCCCGGGCTGCTCCCCAGGACCTGAGCTGGGACCCAGCGTTTTCAGGTGAGAGGCTCAGGCGTGAGCAGGACCCCTGCCTGCCGGCCTGTTGGGCTGCCAAACTGCCAAACGGGTTACCTGGCTGGCTTCGTTTCTGGCTACCAGTGTCCTCCCTTTCCTTCCTAGCACCCTCTTTCCTATTTCCCTTCCTTCCCTTTTCCTTCCTAATGTTCCTGCCATCCTCCCTTCCTCCATAATCCCCTTCCTTTCTAACTTCTTTCTCCTCCCTCCTTTCCTTCCTTCCCTCTCAACTGCCTCTCTGCCTCCTGGGTCACCTAATATCCTCTCCTCCTAACTAATCCAGCCACACCCTGGCTTCGTTCCTTTTCTACATTCCTAACTTCTTCCTGCAATCCCAGGTCACAGGCTTTGGAGTCGGATTACCTGGGTTCAAATCCCAGTTACAGCGTTTACTAGTTCGGTGTCTTGATCAAGCCACTTCACCTCTCCGTGCCTCAGTTTCCTCCTCCTTAAAACAGGGACACGGGTGGCTTCTAACCCCTGGTGCTGTGGGAACAAAATAAGACCAAGCTGGTACTGGGTTGTACCGTCCTTGGTATGTCATTGGTATGCACTGGGCAGGCAGGCATGTAAATGAGTAAGTTACAGTAGGGTGAAGACAGGTGTTAGAGCAGCAGCGGGCACGGAGAAGGGGACAAGAGTTTATGGGATCGGGCGGCAGGGGGTGGTCTGGCAAGGCTTCTGGGGAAGGCAAATGAGGACAGATGCAAAGGGCTAGCCGAGCAGACCAGAATGGTGAGGGCAGCACTCCAAGGAGAGGGAACTGCGTGACCCCAGCCCCGCTGCATCCAGCAGGCCTCGGGAGGTGGGAGCAGGTCCGAGTCATGATGGGGCAGAGGTGTGCACGTCTGGGCTGTGGCAGTTAAGAGGAAGGACAGACTTGAGGGCTCCTGGAGGGACTTGGACCGCACCCCGCGGGTTCACAGGCATCTCTGTAGGTCTGGATAGCCAGGAGGAGGTACTGATGCCCAGCCTCTGGCCAGAAAATCAGCAGACAGTGGTGCAGGTGAGAAAGAAGCCATAAGAGCTGCGAGCTGCTCAGGGGTGGGAGCCCCAGTCCGAGTGATGGGAGTGTGGTGGTGGGCAGCGCGCGTGTCGAAGTTCTTCCCAGGCCTTAGTACCTCAGCATTAAGTGAACAGCAACCCCTGGAGACATTTTACATCAAGGTACAAAGATAGAAATTAGCCTAACCCACCGTCACCTTGGGGTGTAAACGTCCAGCCTTTTTTGGTGACTATGCACAAATGTAAGTGTGCACGCATGTCTCTATTTTCTTATAAAGATGGTCTCCCTGCTACACCTACGATTTTGCAATGTCCTTTTTTTTTGCTTGATATTGTATCACACATATATTCCTGTTCTGATTTACAAATCTATCGTTTTTCAATTGGGTAATTTTCCATTTTATATATGTACTATCATTGATCTTATCAGCTCATTCCTGATTCATTAGTCAAATATGTACTGACCCCAATCGTATTCCAGGTCCTTATCTAGGTGCTGGGGATTCAACAGAGAACAAGAAAATCTTTGCCCTCGTGGAGCCGATGTTCTAGCTCAAGACAAAGTAAAGAGTTGATGATAAGGTGTCAGAGTGGTATGTGTTATAAAGTAAGACACAAAGCAGAAAAAGTGAATAGGGGGCGGGCGGGAGCGGTGCTATACAGTGACCAGCCATCCTGCTTTGTCCCAGGACTGTTCTAGCTTTAGCCCTCACAGTCTCACATACCCCGAAACCCTCCGTCCCAGACAAACCAGGAAAATCCGTCACTCATAACCAGAAAAGGCCTCTCTGAGAGGGGACATTTGAGCAGAGACCTCTGTGATGTTCCTGGAAGCCAGCCATGCCGTAGTCTGGGGGAAGAGCATTCTAGGCAGAGGGGAAAGGAAGTGCCAGGGGCCGGAGGCCAGAGGGCACTCGGTGTGTTTGAGCAACAGCAAGAAAGCCAGAGGGGCTGGAGCGTGGTGAGAGGGAGAGCATGGGGACCAAGGTGGAGACGGTGACAGGAGCCAGGTCACACGGAATCTCGAAGACCGTGGTAGATTTTAATCCTAGGTGGGATGGGAAGCGACCGGAGTTTTTGAGCAGCCAGGTCACGTGGTCCGACTTCTGGTTTAAAAGTGGCGCTCCGGCTTTGGGTGGAGAAACATTGTAGAGGGTAAAACTAACAATCAGGAGACGGTAGGGCAGCTATTGCGATAATCCATGCAAGTGGTGACAGTGGCTCAGGTAGGGACGTGGCACAGCACTGGTGGGTAGCACTGCTCTCTGGATTCAATGTGAAGGTAGAACCCCCCCCCCCCCGCCATGGGATTTCATGGTGGACTGGAGGCGGCTGAAGGTGCCATGTTTTTAGATTGAATTCCGAGTTGCTAGCTTGAATCTTAGAGCAGGTGGTAGATGGAAGACTGAGGGAGGAGCAGGCTGGGGCGGAGTGGAAGGAAAGTGAGGCAGGACTTGTGTTTTGGACATGTTATGAGTGAGGTGCTTCCAGGAACCCAACTAGTGAACCACTCAGGGCACAGTTAGATATATAAGCCCAGATTTAGTGCAGGAGAGAGTCAGAACTAGGGAGACAGGTTTGGGAATTGTCGAGTAGAGCTGGTACTTAAAGCCGTGAACCCACTGTGATGGACTCAGGAACAAGTGTAGATAGAGGTCCGAGGACTAAACCCTGGAACAGACCACCGTTTAGTGGCAAAAGAGGAGGCAGATCCAGCAGAAGGGATGGAGAAAGAGCAGTTGGTGAGATGGAAGGAAAACCAGGAGCTCCAGAAGCCAAGTGGGAAGACCAGGTGTGCCCAATCCTCCTGAGAAACTGGGCGAGCTGGGACTGAGGAACTCATCACTGGCTCTGGAACGTGGGAATCACGGGCCCAGGGTCTCGGTGGAGGGCTGGGGTTCAAGCCTCTTTGGAATGGGTTCGAGAGAGAAAAGGAGAAGGAGTAGAAACTGAATCCAGACAACTCTTTCAAGGAGTTTAACTGAAATGGGGGACAGAGAAGGGGAACCGTACCTGAAAAGGGATGTCAGGTCAAGAGAGGGAGTGCCACAGCCGGCGGGTGCTCTGAGCGGGGCACCTCAGTTATGATTATTGTTACCATTATTCTCCTGTTCTAAACAGTGCTGCTGAATAAAGGCCCTATCAGGGTCTTGTTATTGAAAAGAAATGTCCTTGTTGTGGGTATGTGTTTTGTCAATATGACATCCTGCCCATCTGTGTATTGGTTCAACATTTCTGTTTTTTTGAAAGAGGGAAGGCTCTGATATTGTTCACTTGGGTTTGCTTCGCTGGCACCCCCAGGTCCCCTGCTCTTCAGAGCCCAGAGAGAACCCCTGAGGCCAGTGGGCTCAGGTTCCTCCCTGGCCAACCTTCTTAGCCCTGGCCCCATGTATCCCTCCACTGTGGTGAATTGCAGAGGTCTAAGTGTGGCATACGGTAGCCACACAGAAAGTTCCAGAAAGGCAGGGGCTGTGTCAGGCCCTGTCAATTCTTTCATTCCCCTAGAACACCCCTCACGAGCTCCTGGGGAGGGGAAGGGACCCCGTGAGTACCTAAGTATTACACCACGCAGCCAGGCCTTCATGAGCCAGGGTGCTGGTCAGGACGCCGATTCCTGCCAGTTACACAGCTGGAGAGCTGTGGGCCAACCAGTCCTGCCCTGGAGACAGTGGGCCAGGGCCCTGGAGCAGCCAGCAAGGAAGGGCCAGGTGCTCAGCAGTCAAAGACCAAGGCTGGCTGGACTGGGCCAGACACCTGTGCCCTGAAACACCTGCAGATTCTTGGAAGGCAAAGTGCTCTCAGCTGCCGTGGATGAGTTCTCTGGAACCTTTTTGATGATCTATCTACACCAGGCCTGGGTAGGCCCCAGGGAGCATGTCTTCTAGACAAGCCCCCTGCACACGCACACGCACACGCACGCACACGCACACAGCCTGAGCCACACGCTGGCACACATTCGAACAAGCCCCAGGCGTGAGCAGGGCATTCCTGCAGCTGTTGCGCACCCCCTTCCACCCACCCCCCAGGGGGAGGCGATGTCCCCGAGGGAACCGAGGTCTCTGGTCCCATCTTAAGCGCCGCTGGATCCCACATGACATCAGCAGCCCCCGTGCGGCTGCTGCCGGCAGTTCTGGGCTGGGCGCTGGGACCGGGCCGGCGCCAGGCACTGACACTTCGGCCCTTGTTGGGAGAACAGAGGGAGGCTCTCTTGTCCACGGCCTGTCCTCCGGCTCCAACTGCTGGCTCTTTCAGTGGCCTCTCCTCGGGCTGCGCAGGTACGTGGGGCCGGAGAGGCCAGGGCCCAGCAAAGGGGCCCACTGGGTCAGCCCAGGAGCGGGTGTGGCAGCGTTGTGGGCCCTCAGGGGGAGCACGGACCCCAGGGCGCTGGCTGAAGCCCGGCTACACTTCCAATCAGGCAGCTCTGCAGCTCGTGCTCTCAGGGCCCCACAGGGCTGGGCCTTTTGGAGCAGCCTGGGCTAGGGGATTCCCTCCTTCCCCTGGGGTCACTTTGTCAGCGCCCAAGAAGGCCATGGGGGTGGTTGCTCTAGGATCCTCCCTTGTAAAGACGGGTGGTTTTTATCCAGAGGGGCTAGGCTGCAGCCCAGGTCCCCCAGCGGGTCAAGGCTGTGGTCCTGGGATGTGCAGTACCTGCAGCCTCCATGAGCAACTGAGTTCTTAGGGGGGATCTCAGGTCTTAGCCTTGGCCTTCCAAGCAGGGGTGTGCCGTGGGCATCCTGAGCCAGGGCCCGGACACACCAACCTCCTTCACCCTGCAGACAGGGAGCAGGAAAGACACTGTGCTCCTGGCTGCATAGACCAGCTGGTCACACTCTTCAGACAGACACTAGCCAGGCGTGGGTCTTTTCTTCAAGGCCCCCAGGGCAGCTGCCATTCTAGGGACATTAAGTAGAAGTCCATGTGGCAGGGAGATAATAGTCAACACAACACAGATCCCAGCTCAGGGCTGTCCACAGGAATTCAGGGTTGCATATGCCTGTCTGGGAGCCTGGGGAGCCCAGCCCTCCAGTCCTGGCCATCCTGGACTTCCAGAGCTGCCCTGGCTCACAGGGATCTTGCCGTACTGGCAGTCCCCAACCCTTGAAAAGATCCAGCCTGGCAGGGTTACCCTTGGCCATTCCCCCTGGCTCTCTCTTGAGATATCTGATTAGAGAAGCTGGGTCCAGGGTACATCACTTCTTGTCCCTTGCTGGGGTCATTGGCCTTGTGTAGGAGATGCTCAGACTGTGGCAGATGCACAGGGTTGGGGAGGAGTGGAGAGCGCAGCAGTGCCTAAAGCCCTAGACAGATGGCACTCCTTCCCCAAAAACAGCTGTCTCATGCCTGGTCCCTCTTGTGTCCCCAGAGCCCACCTGATTGCTGCTTGGAGAATGGACTCTAGCCGGGCCGGGACCCCTAGTCCTCAGGTGAGTGGGTCTTGGTTCCCCTGCCCACCACTAGGGGGCTCACTTCCTCCACAGGGGAAATCTGTGGAAGCTCAGGCCAGCCTGATGGGCCCACCTAGAGCAGGACTGGGGGGGCAGACAGGGGTCACTGTGAGCTCACGGAAGTGGGCCGTTTGCAGGGTGAACAGGGCACAGAGTTGGGCAAGAGCTTCAAGAAGAAAATGGGGTGTTAGGAGAAGCAGATGAGATGGTGGATGGTTGGATGGGTTGGTAGACAAATGGAAAGAAGGAAGGAGGAAGCAGGCAGGCTAGTAGAAAAGGGAGCAGGGCCTAGGCCAAGGGAAAGTGGGGTGCTGAGGATCCTAACACACAGTCACTGCTGATCTTACTGACTTTTCTGTAAATGTCTTTAGCCCTCAAGGGCCAATGGGAACATCAACCTGGGACCTTCAGCCAACCCAAAGTGAGTTCTGGTCTCTCAAGCAACTTTCCTCCCTGGCTCCCCTCATACCTGACTCCTCTCATACCCGGCTCCCCTCTTCTTGAGAATCAGATCCAAGTTCTCTGGTCTACCATCAAGACCCTCTGCCACCTGGGACCCAGGACTGTCCCCCGGCTTTATCTCCCACTAATTCCCCAGCCTTTGCCCATGCTGAGTCACATGCCTCAAATGCACCCTAAAGTCTGCATTGTTAGCAATTCCCCACCCTCAGGCCCTTCTCAGGTCTGGGGGGCCAGATCTCTTGCCTTCTATGCAGTTGTGTCTGGTTTTCTCCCCAAATTGCCTGTTGGTTACTCGACTGTGGATCCCCAGGGGCAGGGGCCAGTCTTCCAAGCCCTCTTGGCTGGGAGAACATGGCATGCTTCAGTGGTGAGGAAGCTTGGCTCTTGGAAAGCTCCCTCTATTCCCCAGCTTCCAAGTTAAAGAGAAGCCTGGATTTGATCTCAGAAGCCAGGTTTCCCAAGTTCACAAATGCTGACCTGTGCTCTTCCCCTCCCCCCAGTGCCAGGCCCACCGACTTTGACTTCCTGAAAGTCATTGGCAAAGGGAGCTACGGGAAGGTGAGTGACACAGTGAGGTTGGGAGGCCTGGGTCTTCCCTTCCCTGGCCTCCTCCACCCTCTGCCTGTTGCTTGCATGTGCAAAGCGGGAGCTCAGAACCTGCAGAATCACAGACTCGGGGCCAGAGCCAGGGGCTGATGGAGAAATCCGAAGCTCAGAGGAGTCGGCCCCCATGGGGCCTTGCATTTGTGCTTCTGCTCAGGTCCTGCTGGCCAAGCACAAGTCTGACGGGATGTTCTATGCAGTGAAGGTGCTGCAGAAAAAGTCCATCTTAAAGAAGAAAGAGGTACCAGAACTTGTGCTCAGGCATTTCCCAGCCTAGGGTGGTTTCCCGAGATGGGTCCCAGTTCTGAAGGACCCATGGGGCTGGGCGCGGCTGCGGTCATAGCAGACATAGGCCCAGGTGGTGCTGAGGGTGCTGACCCTTCTCAAGGAAGCTGGGCCAACTGGCTCACCCACAGGGCTTTTGGGAGGACGCCGTCCCAGCCCTCCACCTTCCCCCGGGAAATTCAGGGCTCCATGGCTGACAAGCCCTCTGCCCTGTCTAGCTGCCAGCCTCCCTAGATGTGAGGTGTTGGAGGCTTACTTTATACTCTCCAAAGACCCCTCAAGCCGCAGCCGTCCCAGAGTTGTAGATTCTTCAGCTGACTTGAGTCTCTTTAATCCAGCCCCCGAGGGGGCATGGAGCAGGCCCTGAGAGAGGATTGACTATCAATCAGAGGACTCAGGCGAGGGAATTAATGTTAACAAGGACATCGTGAGGGCACATAGCACATAGGGGAGGTGGCCTGGCAGCTGGCCTCGAATGTGGGGTGCCCAGGCAGGAAAAACAGCATGAACAAAAGCATGAGTGTGGCTCCTTTTATGCAGTAATCACGTACGCTTGCCTTATCACCCCAGGGGAGGGGGACAGAGGTCTCTGACCCGGGGGCTGGAGGTGCACCTGTGAGGCTGGGGATGAGGCTGACCATTCAGAATCCTGCCTACTAGGCCCTGAGGGCACTAAGGAGCCACAGTGGGTATTTGAGCAGGGGCATGAGAAGGCCCTGGGCAGGGCGACCCCCATGAGTGAGTGAGGCCACATGGGCTGTGCCAGGGTACAAGGGGCTGTGGCGGGTTGTGGCATGGGCCCCTGCCTATGACTCCACAGCAGAACCACATCATGGCGGAGCGCAGTGTGCTGCTGAAGAACGTACAGCACCCCTTCCTGGTGGGCTTACGCTACTCCTTCCAGACGCCTGAGAAGCTCTACTTCGTGCTCGACTATGTCAACGGGGGAGAGGTGGGTGGACCCCTAGGGAGGCTTCCCTGGGCTGGGCTCTTACGTGCCCGGTGTGTACCAGATTCTGGAATGATCTCCCCTCATCCTCACAATAGACCCATTTTGTAGCTGAAAAACTGAGGCTCAGGAGGTAACTCCCTTGCTCAAGGTCGCCCAGCTTGTCCCTGACAGAGCCAGGATTTGAATGCAAGTCTGTTTGGCTCCCGGCCACAGCATTTCTTGACTGCCCCCACGCAAGGCTGCCCAGACTCACTTCAGCACACCTGGGTAAGGCCAGAGTTAGTGGAGCTCTGCGGTCAAGATTTCCAATGCCCCTTTTTTATACCACAGGCCACTGGGTGGGGGTGATTGGTCCCTGTGGTAAACAGAGACCCAAGGCCACTGGGTGACCCAGAAGCACAGCTGGGATAAGCTGGGCTCTGTCCTGGACTTCACTCTGTCTCTCTGGGCAGGTGATCCCAGATTGAACCTGTGTGACCTCATGACTTTTGGCCTGATACCAAGAGGGGAGTTTTTGCTCAAGATCCCTAAGTCCCCTGGTAGAGGTCAAGGCCTCTCCAAGGCCAGCAATACAGACCAAAGCAATTGGCTCACAGGCAGACCTAGGCTGGGCTCAGTTTGACAGCTCTGAGCATCTTATTGCCCCGGGGGGAGGAAAAGCACATCTTTGAATGACCCAGGGCCATTGGCCGCTCTGCCAGTTATGAGCTACATGGCCTTGGGCAAGTCACCCGACCCCTCCCAGTTTCCTCTTAGGTGAAACTGGCATCGTATTTGATACTTTAAAGGTAGTCATGAGAATTAAATGAGGTAAGAGATGTGAAAGGGTCTGGCTTCAAGCCTGGAACCCGGTAGCTGCTCAGTCCATGCGAATTAACCTCTCCTGCTGACACTTTGGACACCCACGACCGCTCTGTAGGGTGGGGGCCAGCATGCCCCCCCTTTTTTTTAAGTAGGCTCCACGCCTAACACAGAGCCCAACATGGGGCTTGCACTCCTCACAACTCTGAGCTCAAGGTGTGAGCTGAGATCAAGAGTCAGATCAGATGCTTACCCGATGGAGCCCCCCAGGTGCCCCAAGCATGCCCGTTTCCATCCGAGTACATCGCAGCTCAGAGAGCAGGTGACTCGGCCAGTTGCCCCGCACCCTGCATTCTAGCAGCTGCAGCCCCCCACCCGGAGACCCTCTCTCACACCTCCTCCCCTTCCAGCTCTTCTTCCACCTGCAGCGGGAACGCCGCTTCCTGGAGCCCCGGGCCCGGTTCTACGCCGCCGAGGTGGCCAGCGCCCTTGGCTACCTGCACTCCCTCAACGTCATTTACAGGTGAGGCCCGCCTGTGGCTCAGCCAGGCCTGGCCCTTCCGCCACAAATGCCAGGGCTTGTGTGGACCCCTAGGTCCTGGGGAACTTGGCCCTTTGTCCGAGGAGGACGGCCCAGCAGTGGGAGTAGAGTAGGAGCTTCCTTTCTGGGATCAAGTGCCCATTCTCCTTGGGCTCCCCGTCCACATCTCTGTGAGCCTCCGGGAACAGTCCTCCTGCCAGGACCCTGGGCTCCCGGCTCTCCTCACTAAGTGAGACCTCGCGGTGCTCGTTTCTCTTGTTTTCTGCAGGGACCTGAAACCAGAGAACATTCTCTTGGACTGCCAGGTTGGTGTGCGTGTGTGTGCGTGTGTGTGTGTGTGTGTGTGCGCGCGCGGGCGCACATAGCTGCACACATGTGCTGTGTGCTTATGAGTGTGTGTGCAAGCATTGTACCTGTGTGCAGATGGGTAGGGATGCATTCGAGTATGTGTGCACATACGTGTGTGTGTGTACGAGGTCTGTGGGGGGTAGGGGTGGAGCCAGGTAGAGGCTCTTGGACTTTGTAGTCTTTCCATGTCTTAGACTGGGTCCCCTGGAAACAGATGGAGCGTTGAGTGCAGATGGTTATTGGGGAATGCTCTTAAGAGATCCAGTTTTAAGGGGGTGAGGAGGCAGGATTGGGCAGAGGAGGAAGCCCACCTGCATTGTGGTTGCAGTTGAGGAGGCCTTGGCTGATCTTACAGGGGAGGGGAGGGCCCAAGCTGGGGCGACTCTTTAGAACCATTCCAAATTGAGCCAGGGAGGCTGGGCTTTTGTGCCCCTGCATTGACCAGTCACTGGGTGTGGATTGCCCCTGGGGAGGGGCTTAACTTTGGGTGAGGGCAATGTCCCAGAAGTGGGGGGATGGGCATGACAGCTCCTAAAGGGGGGATCTAAGCAGAGCCCCACAGTATCCACTCACTCCATGACCTCCACCAGCCACCCACCTGCCCAGCTGCCCCAAGATATGGTTCCTTTCTGAAACGCCAGCCCTCTGTCAAGGGAGCTGCCACCACCAGTCCCCTTCAGCAAGGACATTCCTGGAGCTGCCATGTTGTAGGGCATGGGTCTAAGTCTGTGATAAGCTAGGGTGGGGGGGGCAGACAGTGCAATGCTATCCCCCCACCTTGCCCCTTGTACTGCTCCTGGCATCCAGTCTAGGAGCTCTGGGTCTCTAAGTGGAGCCCGTAGCCTGGGCCAGAGCCTGTAGCTGACTCCACAGCTGCTGCCCTGGGGTGAAGCATCTGGGCTTTGGGGTTAGGCCTGACCATACCTTTAGCTTAGACCACCCACCCACCCTCCTCTGCAGGGACACGTGGTGCTGACGGATTTTGGCCTCTGCAAGGAAGGGGTAGAGCCTGAGGAGACCACATCCACATTCTGTGGCACCCCTGAGGTAAGCCAAACCTTGTAGGAGAGGTCAGAGGCCAGGCCATGAGTGGTTGAGCTTCAACTCCTGCTTAGAGCCAACAGGTTACACCGGGGTGGGGGAGCCTCACTCCTGTCACCCAAGCCCTTGCCCTGAGCTGGCTGTGCTCTCTGCCTTGCTTTCCTCGTCCGTGTAATGGGGGCACCAGCTCTGGGGGCTGCCAGGGAAGCTCTGCAGCAATGCAGTCCTATAGAAATAGAAATAGCCGGGGCGCCTGGGTGGCTCAGTCGTTGGGCGTCTGCCTTCGACTTGGGTCATGATCCCAGGGTCCTGGGATTGAGCCCCGCATCGGGCTCCCTGCTCGGCGGGAAGCCTGCTTCTTCCTCTCCCACTCCCCTTGCTTATGTTCCCTCTCTCGCTGTCTCTCTCTCTCTGTCAAATAAATAAATAAAATCTTAAAAAAAAAAAAAAAGAAATAGAAATAGAAATAGCCATGCAAACCATATACTCAATGTAAAGTTTCCCAGTAGCCACATTTAAAAAATAAAAAGAAACAGGTGGAATTCATTTTAGTAATATATTTTAATTGACCCAATATATACAAAATATTGTCCTTTCAACATACAATCAATATAAAATTGTTGAGATAGTTTATTCTTTTTTTTCTAACTAAGTCTTTGAAATGAGATCAGTCTCCTTTCAAGTGTTCGGTAGCCGTGTGATGAGTGGCTGCCATATTGGACAGCCTGCCCTACAGGGTGAAGTCCATGTGCAACAGGAGGGCTTGGCCTGACAGTTAAGATCAGGGCTTGCAAATGTAAAATGCTGGTCTACGCCCCTCTTCCAGCTGCCAAGAGCTTGGGGGGCTAAAATCTGTGGGTCTCAGCAGTAATTCATTCATGTCTATGTGTCCTGCCAAGGCCTCCCTGGAGCCTTGTGGTGAAAACCCTTCCCTGGACTCCCACCAGTGTTGACCCTTGGACCTTGGACCCAAAGGGGTTCCCAGTTGACAGATATCTGGGTGGGGGCTGGGAGGCAGAGGCTGCAGGACCGGGAAGCTCCTCCTGATCTGGCATGGGACAGGACATTAGCTGCTCTGTTGTTCTCTGCTAGAAAATCTGTATCTCAGATCTCAGCTGGGCCTCCTATTTGGTTTTGGGGCAGCTGATGGACTGCTGATCTCTCTGAGCAAGAGCCATTGTCTGTGTTTGCATATGGCAGGGTGTCCCCTGGACAGAGCTGGTGGCCCAGAGCCTGACACCCCAGCCATCCCTTCCTTGGACATTGCCAGGGTGAGGAGCAGGGCATAGGACACCCTGGATTGTGTAGGAGACATGGGGCCCCAACACGCCATCTCTTCCCTAACTCTGCCACTGTTGTGTTGCCAGGAAGCACAACAAGAGTACCCATGGTTGCTCCCATTGTTCAAGGCCTACACACATATCATATTACACCTAGATTAGCACAGAGCCTTAAAACAGCCCCCAAGGAGGGATCCTGCAACCCCATTTTATGGAGGAGGAAATCAGGGTTCTGGGAGGTTAAATGAGTCCTACATGGACTCAGGTCTGGGTGACTTCCTGCCCCTCCCACACTCACACAGTCTCTCAAAATGGCTCCCTCGGTTGCTGAGACCCCTTTCCTTAGTGGCAGAGACGCCAGGCTAGGGGGTCACCAAGCCCTTGGGTTTGGCAGAAAGCCCAGCTCTGCCTCGGGTCCTCTTCTTGTTGGAAGGCACAGCTCTGTGGCATGCATTCATCTGTCAATATGAGCTCACGCGTCACCACCTCTTTCCTGATTTCTACCCATCTCTCTGTCACTGAGGTTTCCAGGACAAGTATGGGCCACGTTTACTTACACTTCACCATTAGTCTCCGCAGTGCACTGTGAGTACTCACAGGGCTTTCCTGTTCCCAGGACACCAATTGGATGCTTTTGTGCAAATTAGATAAAGGCACCCCCTTGGGCACATTAATTAGAAAAAGTTACTCTATTAAACATTAATCAAGTTGCCAGATACAGCCCTATACTGGCATTATGGCTTGGTGAGTTAATCACAGCCAGGCTTCCATCTTCCTATATCCATTTGGCTGGTACTTTTGTATGGTGCCCCACTTACACAACTATACAGGGCGGTCCTGCCTGATCTCCCCTATGTCTCCAGCACGTTGGCAAAGGGTCACGCACAGAGTTGGCCTTTGGCAAAGGGATGCTGATTGAACATATGCACAGCCGAGTGAATATCACAGCAGGATCAACCCCTGGTGATCTTTTCTTCTAAGTGCCCTGCTTACAATTGGGGAGACTGAGGCCGAGTATCTTTCATATACGTGTATTTCTCCTCAACAGTACTTAGCTCCAGAAGTGCTTCGTAAAGAGCCTTATGATCGGGCAGTGGACTGGTGGTGCTTGGGGGCAGTTCTCTACGAGATGCTGCAAGGCCTGGTGAGTGGGGTGTAACCATCTGCAAGGGACATGTGGCTCTGGGAAGAGATGGGGGTGGATCTCTCCCTTGTGTGGCCTCCTCAGGCTCCTCAAGGAACCGAATGAGCCATCTCTCTACTCCAACCTCAAAGAGATGATGTCAGGATTATGCATGTTTCTTTAATAGCATTAGTTCAGCACTTTACAACACACCATCTCGCATGTTACTCCCTTAGCACCTAGAAACAGCCTTTGGAGGCTGCCATTATAGGAAATGGAGTTGTTCTTATTTACCGAGAGGGAAACTGAAGTCCAGAAAGGTCTCAGTGCTGGTAGTTTGTGGAACCAGCCCTGGGGCCAGTCCTAGGCTGCCTGCTCAGCATAGGCGTTGTGTAGACTTACCCCAGCAGAGGTGTTGCTCTGGGCTGGCTTCGCCAACAGAGCGTGCGGGATATGAAAGAACGGGCTCTGGGGAGTCAGGAAGAGGAAGAGCCAGCGGAGGAGGCAGGATGAAGAGCCTCAGGAAAGAGTGGGCTCTGGGCACGGAGTGGGGCCTGGCTCTCTTCCTGGCCCTGTGGCTTAATCTCTCTGAGCCTTGTCTTATCCAACAAATTACTACCCGTCTTCAAAGATGGCTGTGCGGCTGGGCTGGAATGATGAGGGGGAACGTGTTCACTTTGCAAAGTGCAGAGTTGGTGCCCAAGCTGGGTTGAGAGAGCTGGGAGAGGGGGTGCTCCCGGGAGGCCCCCTCTCAGCCTTCCCAGCAGTCCTCTCCTCTGTGCCGGAAGCCGAGGTCTCTGTCTCTCTCCAGTCTGCGGCACGACCCATTGCACAAGACACAGTCTGGCTGAATCCTTCCATTACCTGGCTTTGCTCTAAGTCTCCCTGAGACCTTTCCCCACTTTAGCATGGATGAGCCTCCAGCTTCTCTCTCTCTATCTCTCTCTCATCAGCCACCATTCTACAGCCAAGACATGACCCAGATGTATGAGAACATTCTGTACCAGCCACTACAGATCCCCGGGGGCCAGACTGTGGCTGCCTGCGACCTCCTGCAAGGCCTTCTCCACAAGGACCAGAGGCAGCGGCTGGGCTCCAAATCAGACTTTGTAGGTGAACTGCTAGCAGAGCACCGGTCCCTGATGGGGGTGCTCAGCTTCCTGCAGAAGCAGCTTAGAAGCACAGTGATGTGCATCCAGCTGCCCTCCAAAACCAGGCATTGCGAACTCCTTCATTTGGAAATTCACAGCTGCTACTGCTTAATTGCTTCCTTCAGTCCAGTTCTTTTATTCAACCAATGTTTACTGAGCACCTACTATGTGCCAGGCATTGAGTTAGGTTCTAGCGATTCAATGGGCCTGGGTCTCTGCCCTTATTAAGTTGACTGGGGGAGGGCAGACAGCAAACAAACATTATGGTATATAATTATTGCAGAGTGTGACAAGTACCAGGAAATAAATGAACAATGAGCCAAGACAGACAATAATGGGAGGGAGTGGATTTACACTAGCATGGTGAGGGAGGTCCGCTCTGAGGAGGTGACAACACAGGGCACAGCATGTGCAAAGGTCCTGTGGCAGGAACAAGAAGCGTGGTCCACTTTGGCGGGTTTTGAGCAGGGGTATGGCAAGACTCAATTTCAGTTTTAAGAAATTCCTCTGGTTTCTGTGCAGAGAGAGGACTGGACTTGGTTTTTGCCAGTGCCAGGCTGGGCATTCAGGATATAGAGATGAGTAATTCACTCTCGATTCCTGTAATGAGTTCATGATTTCTTTTTTATTAAAGTAGTACTCGAAAAATAATCTTACATTCTCTATTCAACAAAAGGTAATTTGAATTTATAAAAGGAAGACCACAGTGCTTTTCTTCCTGGAAGTTTGCTTTCTCTTCTAGCAGAGTGGTTGTGATGCATGGACAGACTACCTGGGTTCAGATCCCTCCTCCACCTTCCTAGTCCTTTCTGGTTGCAGGACCTTGGGCAAATTGCATAACTTCTCTATGTAAGCTTCAGTTTCTCCATCTGCAATAATAATACCTAGCTCACAGCTGCTCTAAAGATCACGTGAATTAATATATGCAAAGCACTTAGGCCAGTGCTAAGTGTTGGTACCCATAGCCACACATGCTGGATACCATGAAGTGTAACAACATTTAGGGCGTTTGCCTACCCATCCCTGGCCAGCTTAAAGAAGGGGACTTTTATTTTATTTTATTTTTTATTTATTTATTTTTTATTTATTTATTCATGAGAGACAGAGAAAGGCAGAGGCAGAGGGAGAAGCAGGCTCTGTGCGGAGCAGGGAGTCCGATGTGGGACTCCATCCCAGGACCCTGGGATCATGACCTGAGCCGAAGGCAGACGCTAACCGACTGAGCCACCCAGGCGCCCAAGAAGGGGACTTTTATGAAGACTGGTGCCCTTCTTCTAAGTGGAAATTTGCATCTTAAAAAATATGTATGATTTTTCAAATAAGGTATACATTCCCATAGATCAAAATTCAAAGGATATGAAGAGAAAGTCCCTCTAGTCACCCAGTTCCTTAGTTTAAAGGCAACCATTGTTATCTGTTTCTTGGGTACTCAAGATATTTTGGATCTGGCTTTTTAAGAGGCGTGCAGGGCATGAGGTGGGGAGTGGTTATGATGTAGGGAGCTGGAGGATCATTCCTTGCGAAACACAGACCGAGAGGGTCCCGCTGGGCTAGGAGGAGCTTGGTGCTCACATCGGCTTAGATGAGGAAAGAAACATTGAGTGAGGCCCGGGGCTGAGTCCGAAGTTCTGGGCCTCCAGGAACCTGCAGCTTTTCCTGAGGCTTTACTTCCTTCACCTTCCTTCCTGAGCTGATGTGGTCTATTTTTCTGGTTTGCATTCTAGAAGAATCAAGATGCACTGAGGCAGGTGGGTGGGGTGGCAAGATCCTCTGGGAACCCCAAAGGCAAGTTCTGCACTCTTGTTCACTGACAAACCACCACAGCGTCCCGTGGTGCTGGCATAGAGTAGGCGCTCGGTAAATAGCTGAGAAATAAATGAATACTATGGGGGAGAAGGGTGTGGGTTTTAGGTGTGGCGAAGGGAAGAGACCTGGCTGCAGAACAGCCCTTTGTCCCGGGAAACCAGCTGGAAGTATGAGTTACTTTCCCAGTAAAGGTTTTAGGGCTTGACAGCCAGTTGCCAGTAGATTTGGAGCTCCCAGACATGGGAGGTGGGGGTGGGGTGGGGAGGAGTGCTTTGGGGAGGGCTACTTGTGATCAGCACCTTCTTCCTGCAGCTTGAGATAAAGAGCCATGTATTCTTCAGCCCCATAAACTGGGATGACTTGTACCACAAGAGGCTGACTCCACCCTTCAATCCAAATGTGGTAAGAAGTCACTGTGTTCCAGATTCTGGATTTCGGGGGCTGGTGGGAGCTTGGAGGTGATCCGGGCCGACTCTCTTTCTATAGGTGGGAAAACCAAGGGCCCAAGGCCACACGGTAAGTTAGAGGCAAAACAGGGTCTAGACCCCAGAAGTCCTGACTGCCGGTCCAGCTCTGTGTGATGAGCCACGCTGCCCACCCCCCTTCATTCTCAGCACCAATAACCTTCATTGGAGAGCCCTTTACACTGTTTAAAGCACCCTCTGGGGGCTCCTGGCTGGCTCAGTCAGTGGAGCATGCGACTCTTGATCTCAGAGTTGAAGGTTTGAGTCCCATGTTGGGTGTAGAGATTACTTAAAAATAAAGTCTTAAAAAAATAAGTAAATAGGGGCACCTGGGTGGCTCAGTCAGTTGGGCATCTGCCTTCAGCTCAAGTCATGATCCCAGGGTTCTGGGATCAAGCCCCGCATGGGGCTCCCTGCTCAGCGGGAAGCCTGCTTCTCCCTCTCCCTCTGCCCGCCGCTCCCCCTGCTCGCGCTTTCTGTCTCTCTCACTCTCTCTGTGAGACACAGTGAGAGAGGGAATACAAGCAGGGGGAGTGGGAGAGGGAGAAGCAGGCTCCCCACCGAGCAGGGAGCCTGATGCGGGGCTTGATCCTAGGACCCTGGGATCATGACCTGAGCCGAAGGCAGACGCTTAACAACTGAGCCACCCAGGCGCCCAATAAATAAAATCTTTAAAAAAAATAAAAAAATAAGTAAATAAACCCTTCTCTGTCACATAGCACATCCAGATGGAACCAAGCCCTGTAAAACTTTTTTTCTCCTGATAATAAAAACGACATGTATTCATTATAGAAGGTGTGTAAAACAGAGTTTAAAGCAGCAGGGAGGAAAAGCTTATTATCTCGCTGCCCAAGAGAAACTGCTGCTGGCATATTCCTTCCTGTCTTTTTCTGTGTGTTTTTACATAGGTCATACTTTATACATATAGATATCTTCTCCCCTTACCTTTCTTTTCTTGCTAGAAACAATCTCATTATTTCCCCCAAATCATATAAAACTTTCTAAGTATCATTTTAAATGGCTACATAATATTTCAGCCCTCTGTTGGTGATATAATTTATTCAACCATGCTCCTAATGGTGAACCTTAGGTTATTTATCATTCTTTCTTTATCATAAAAGTACCGATGAACACCTTTAAGTGTGTATCTTTGCCTTGGGTTGATTATTTCCTAAGATGGATTCCAGGTGGGGAATTACCAGGTCAAAAGAATGTGAACATTTTTAGGTTTTTTCTTTTTTTTTTAAATTTTAGGTGATCTCTACACCCAGTGTGGGGCTTGAACTCAAGACCCTGAGGTCAAGAGTTGCTTGCTCTCCCCAACTGAGCCAGCCAGGCACTCCCCTAGGCTCTTGATTCCCACTGCCTTAACCATGCAGTGGGGAGTAAAATCCACTTCCTGTCAACAGGGTCGGCTGGAGAATTGTCATCTTGCTCTCTGCAACGGGTGCAGTTGTTACTGTTTTTAGCTTTGCAAATTTGTTAAGTAAAACATGGCATCTCATATTGTTTTAATTTCTTTTATAGTGAAGGTGGCTAGTGTTTAATTAGTGCTGTTAATTAGCGCTAATATTAATTAGCGGTGGTAGTATACATGAAAGGAGCCCCATTTGAAGCAGACGTTGGAGGTTTACTCAGCCACCTGCGAAGTGTTCAGCAGTGTCAAGCTGCTTCCATCCGTGTACTTTGCACACCTCAACACTGCCGATGTTTGCTATTTACACCTCACCTTTCGTGAATTACCTGTGCATGAAGGTCTCTTTGAGCACCAGAGTCTTTTTTTTTTTTTAAGATTTTTTATTTAT
This sequence comes from Halichoerus grypus, assembly GCF_964656455.1. Classification (NCBI taxonomy): domain Eukaryota; kingdom Metazoa; phylum Chordata; class Mammalia; order Carnivora; family Phocidae; genus Halichoerus; species Halichoerus grypus. The sequence continues at coordinate 122,739,264 of NC_135721.1, forward strand.
TTATTCATGAGAGACAGAGAGAGAGAGAGAGAGGCAGAGGGAGAAGCAGGCTCCCAAGGAACAGAGAGCCCGATGCGGGACTCGATCCCAGGACCCTGGGATCATGACCTGAGCCGAAGGCAGACGCTTAACCATCTGAGCCACCCAGGCGCCCCGAGCACCAGAGTCTTGACAACAGTTGTCAGATAGGATACACTCAGTCCAGGTAGCTGAAAAGTTTCTTTATCTGGGGGTGTAAAAAAGACCCTGATGTGAAAAAAGACCTTTATCTGGGGGTGTAAAAGACCCTGGAGAGAGAATAATATAAAAAATGCTAGACAGGGAGGTAATAGGATGCAATGAATGGACTTTAAAGTAAGACATACTGGGAGTGGATTCCTGGTTCTGTCACCTACCACTGTGAGACCTTGAATAAGTGTCTTTAGCATTGATATCATTTGTAAAAAACAGAAAACATCTGTCTTGTCTAGGACCACACAGCTAACAAGAGCCAGGGCCAGGATCTACACTCTGGTCTTGGAACGCTGGTCCCTGAGCTGGGACCACTGTGCCCTGTGGCCTTTTTGAGAAGTTGGAAACCATGGTGTTTTTGGTTCTACAACCTGAGGCTTGCATACTCAAGTGGATATGCAGACCTTTCCACTTGCTCACCTGCTCACTTCAGAAAACCCGGGTGGCCTAGTATTCTCCAGGGACTGTGCCTTCCTCACAAAGAGGCTGATTCATTTAGCTCATGCCGCCTAACAAGCCACCCCCCAAACGAGGTGGCTTAAAACAATTTTGTATTTCACTCCAATTCTGTGGGTTGGCTGGGTGAGTTTTTTTGGCCGGTGCCAGGCCAGCTGGTCTCTGCCGGGCTCTCACGTCAGGGATCTAGAACTGCCTCACTCAAATGCCGGGCAGTTGGCCAGCAGCTGGGGCAACTGGATTCTCCTTCTGAGGCCTCTCCTACTCTAACGGGCTTGCCTGGGCTTGTTCTCATGGTGGCCCAGGGTTCCAAGTGCAGCAGGAGAGAACAACTCCCAATGTGTGCTTCTCAAGCCTTGGCTTGCTTCACATCCGGTAACGTGCCATTGTCCCAAACAAGTCACATGGCTAACCCGTATTAAACCCATACCATATTAAAGGTATGGAGAGCTAGACTCCACCTCTGGATGGCGGGTGGAGGACTTATGACCATTAAAGCTGATACACAGGTCTTCCTCCAAGACGGCAAAAGCCAGCCAGTCACTCTGCTACCATTATTACCTTATTTGGTCTTCTTCATAAGGCCTATCAACACCCCAGATTGTCTTTTTGTCTATTTGTGTACATGCTCATTATCAGTCTTTTTTTTTTTTTTTAAAGATTTTATTTATTTGAGAGAGAGAGAATGAGAGAGAGCACATGAGAGGGGGGAGAGTCAGAGGGAGAAGCAGACTCCCTGCCGAGCAGGGAGCCCGATGCAGGACTCGATCCAGGGACTCCGGGATCATGACCTGAGCTGAAGGCAGTCGCTTAACCAACCGAGCCACCCAGGCGCCCTATCAGTCTTCTTCATAAGGCCTATCAACACCCCAGACTATCTATTTCTGTACATGCTCATTATCAGTCCTCCTACCCTCTGCATAATATAGGCTCCATGAAAGCAGGGGCCCACTCTATTTTGTTCTCCTGTATTTCCAGTGCCATGAACAGTGCCTGGTAGGCATTCAGTAAGTGTATATTGACTAGACTTGTCAGAGGGTTGGTGTGGCGCAGGCAGGGTGCCAGGAGGTTAGAGGAATTGATATGTGGTTAGTGGGCCACATGGAATAAGATGACTAATGCATACACATACGTAAGTGACAGGTAAAGGTGGGTGTCCACGAGGCCCTCAGAGGGGAGGCCTAACATCCCTCTCAGGGCTTGTGGGTTCCTTTGGCAGCTCTGCCCCCCGTGTTCCTATCTCACCGTTGGTTTCTATTCACAGGCAGGACCTGCTGACTTGAAACACTTTGACCCCGAGTTTACCCAGGAAGCTGTTTCAAAGTCCATTGGCTGCACTCCCGACACTGTGGCCAGTAGTTCTGGGGCCTCGAGTGCATTCCTGGGATTTTCCTATGCACCAGAGGATGAGACCATCTTGGACTACTAGAAGAGAAGCACTTGTGTAGCCACTGAAGACAGCTGGTATCCCTCAGGAATTACCTTCCTTACCTTCTGCTTCTAGTAACAGAGACTCAAAGTAACAATGGCTTAAATAAGGTTACGTATATTTTTCCAGCACATAAAGGAAGAATGTTGTTAGGTGGTTCAAGGCTGGTTGGACAGGTCTTCAGATACTCAGAGGCTTTCTGCATTTCTGCTCTGCCATCCTCGGCAATTGGCTTTCAATATTAGGATTTGCCGCATTGCCACGGAATGGTTGCTGCAGCTCTGGTCACTGCTTCTGTGTCCTGGGCAAGGAAAAAGGAGGCAAGGAGGGAAGAGCAAAATAGCACCTTGACAGAGCTTCCCCAGAAGTCCCCACCAATGGCTTCTGCTCATTAGCCATCCACTCCTACCTGTAATGGAGGCTGGGATATGTGGTTTATTAGCTGGGCACATTACTACCCCTAAAAACACAGGCTCTAATACTAAGGGAGAAGGGGGAAATGTGGGGTAGGCAACCAGCATCTCTCTACCAAAGGACCTCTTGGTGTTTGGATTTTTATCTCCACGTGTAAAATGACAGAGATGTAATAAGCCTATAGGCTATTACTCAACATGCTCTAATTTTTCTCTGTTGATGGTATCTTTTTGTTGTTGTTGTGGGTGGTACTGGACATTGTTATTAGGTTTGCCTGCCTGACACCTGAACCCTTTCCTATGTCCGGGCAATCTCCTAGCTCGTGAGCCCTGATGAAGGGGAGTAATTACCTCTACTTACAGTAGCTGAAAATGCTAGATACTGACTTTCCCAGCCTCCTGTGCTGCGAGGGCCAGGCATGTGGCCCAGGGATGCACCTGTGCCAGATTTTGACTCAAGGAAGGGACTAGAAGCTTTCATGTGGTAACTGTGGTAACAGTACCCACAAAACCGAGTAGGATGGATCATGTTGCCTTATTTCAGTGGCAAAGTGGTCTTTTTTTCACAAACCTGTGGTTCATCAGCTACTTCAGGGTGGGCTTATTGGCTTTTTGGCTTGTGGACAAGGAGAGAACTTTAACATCAGTGTGTGCTGGCGATTTTATTGCCTTTTCCTCCTAACCCCACTCTTTCTCTTCCTTTTTATTTCTGCTCAGCTCCTTGCCCCAGGAATAATGGGGGATGACGCTGGAAGACCATGGAAGACACACCAATGACACTAACATTGACCTACTGGAGATCCAAGCTGCGTCAGGAAAAGTTACTGTTACCCTATGACATGTGCTGAGAACTTGGAAAGAAACACCCTGATTTGGTTTCCATCATAACAGCAACTGTTAACTGACAAATGTGGAACATGATGGAGAGGCCCACATTCTCCCAACTTCCCAAAGCAAAAAGCGAGAGTGTAGTTGTCAGGTAACAGGATAGTACTGTCAAAAGTACACAACCTGCTATGGGTTGTGCAACACATGCTTCCATGTGGTCTAAGACGGTAAAGTCACAAAATTTTCACCAGGATAGAAAATAAAAATGAAGAAGAACTATAATATTGAACTGATCATGCTTCGTCAATGTTTATTGAGCACGTTCTGCATTATCAACAATCCTCACAATAGGGACACCTGGGTGGCTCAGTTGGTTAAGCGTCTGCCTTCGGCTCAGGTCATGATCTCAGGGTCCTGGGATCGAGTCCCACATCGGGCTCCTTGCTCGGTGGGGAGCCTGCTTCTCCCTCTCCTTCCGCTGCTCCCCCTGCTTGTGCTCTCTCTCTGTCAAATAAATAAAAAACAAACAAACAAACAAAAACAATTCTCACAATAAACCGGCATTTAGAAATTATTGACCTCACTTTACAGATAAGGAACATTCAGAGAGATTAAGCAACCTGCCCAAGGTCACCCAGCTGGTACAAGGCACAGCCGGGAATTGAACTTGGTTTTCTACGAAACACTGACCGTACATCAGGCAGAAGGAACTCCAGACCTGTCCAAACCCTCAAGTGGCACAGCCTACACCCTCTCCAATGGGAACACATCACTTCCATCTTTATTAATTTTGCACCAAATTACAGCATCCCCATCAAGAGAATTCTCATCCTCTTCTCTTTTTACCTCTGCAGTAACAGTAAAGGCAACGAGTTGCGTGTTTCAAGCTCCTAAAGCTGCTACTACTCTGTACCTATTGAATATTGTAACAAACATAAATGTAAACCCAAACTACCGGATGTCTCTGCTCCTGGTTTGGACCCGCGAGGAAGTGGCATTGCAGTCCACACTCTCTCAGGACGGGCAAGGGGCGCTCCCCTGGAGGGAAGGGGGGCCTGTTTGTGGTTACCGGCGCCTGGCTTTTCATTTTAATGGCGATGGCAGGACAACCTCTATCTGGCTTTGCCTCTTTGGCATAGCGGCTCCTTCTCCAGCCCTTGCCTTAGTGAATATTACTCTTCTTAATGAATATCAATCATATCTCTGTTCATCCTGGGCGCCTTTCAGACCAGTTCCGGGCCCTCACAGCCCCCTTAGTAATACCGTTCATATTTTCACTGTTTTGTAGGATCTGGCCAAGGTCTAACTCCCCGTCCGGGGAGGCCCCGAGGGCGGCTTCACGGCCATATCCCGGGCCTGGCACGGTGGCGCTCAGAGATGCGGGGCTAGTCAACGAGGAAGAACTATCTCGGGTGACAATTCGCACCACTAAACCTGCCCACCCTCCCCCGGGAAAGCTTTCCTGGGCTCCCAAGACCCCGAAGCCCTTCCACACCGTGCACGGAGCCGCTAATCTGGGTTCTGGGCACCTCCACCGCTACGCAGGGTCCAAGCCGCAGAGCTCCTCCGCTCTGCACCTGCGCCCCTGGGGTCCAGGCTGGAGCATCTACCTCCCCGCCCCTCCCTCCCCCCCCGTCCCGCCGGAAGCCTTCGCTCTTCTCCCTCAGGGTGGAGCGAAGTTTGGGCCGTAGGGTCCTACCATTTTTATCAGTCTCTAAGAATACTTGATATTAAAGGACGAAGCGCGATGGGCTTGTCTTTGGCATAAAGTTAATTCACGTTCTCTTTGGGTTTACCCCCTCATCCAACATAATGGTACCTTCCCCTATTAGCCCCGCCCCCCGGCCTCCAGCCGCGTGACGCTCAAGGTGGAACGGCGCCTTCCGTTCAGTCGTCATCACGTTGCTCCGGGGGTAGGTCCACGCCGCAGTGCACGCCTGCCCGGCGCGCCGCCTCACCAGCGCCGTTGCTAAGAGGCCTTGGATACCTGGCCGCGGGATGCGGGGCGGTGTCAGGTGAAGATGGTGGTCACTGGGCCTCAGGTAAGAAGGACTCCGACTGTGATGAGCCGGCCGGGCCGTTGGGGCGGCCTGGGAGCAGGCGAGGGCCTCGCCGGCCTGTTCCTGAGGCCTCCGGGCCAGTCTTGCGGAAAATCGAGATTCATGGGGGTAAAGTAAACTGGGGCCGCGGATATAGGCCCGGATCCCGAACGTCGCACTGGGTTCGAATCCCCGTCGCCTGCGACTGGGCGGATTTTTAGTCGTCTTGCTGAGTTTGAAAGATCATTGGACGAGGAATCGTTTAACATCTACAAGAAAGATCATTGGACGAGGAATCGTAACATCTAGTCTCAAACCCTTTTCCTAGGAATCGTGCTCCTAGGAATTTGTCCTACAGCAAAAATAATGGCAAAAGCAGAAGTATGTAAATTCCAGTGTGTTTGTGATGGCAAAATCAAGATGCCCATGAAGGCGGTGGTTGAGTTCATTATGGCATAACCACGCAAGAGAGCGTACAACCACTAACCTAACCGTGAAGACTTTTCTTTTAGGAAAGTGGGAAAAGCTGGATACAATATTGTATGAACACATTGGGAAGACAAGCGTATACACGGATGCTTGGAACGTGAAAAGATAGTGGCGCTGTGATCATGAGCCTTTTTTTAAGATGACAAAATGACTTTAAATTTCAACTGGAATAAAAAGAAATATGTGAGGCTAGGCAGGAAAATTCTAAAAAGTAAGGACAATAAGGAGGGTTAGGTCTGCAGCGCCACCAGATAGTATAACATAAAGTTGTAATTAAAATAGTATGGAACTGAGCAGGAACTTACATGCAGATAGAATGTAATGGAATTCAGAATAGATCCAAATACAGATACCTATGGGAATTTATTATGTAGTCAAGGTTTTGTTTTTGTTTTTTTTTTAAGATTTTATTTATTTATTTGACAGAGCGAGAGTGGGAACACAAGCAGTGGGAGTGGGAGAGGGAGGAACAGGGAGCCCGATGCGGGGCTCGATCCCAGGACCCTGGGATCATGACCTGAGCTGAAGGCAGACGCTGAACAACCGAGCCACCCAGGTGCCCCATCAGGGTGGTCTTTCAAATCAGCATTGAAAGGGTAGTTTGGGGCGCCTGGGTGGCTCAGTCAGTTAAGTGTCTGCCTTTTGCTCAGGTCATGATCCTGGGATCCTGGGGTTGAGCCCCCTGTGGCAGGCTCCCTCCTCCACGGGGAGCCTTGCTTCTCCCTCTCCCTCTGCCTGCTGCTCCCCCTGCTTGTGCTGTCTCTCTGTCTGTCAGATAAGTAAATAAAGTCTTTAAAAAAAGAAGAAAAGGTGGTTTGGTGTCCGGCAGCTTTCTAGTAAAAAAAATAATAATAATAATGAGCCTTATTTTGATCACTAAAATAAGTTCCAAATAGGCCAAAATTTAAATCTTAAAAACCAACATAACAAAGTACTGGAAGAAAGCATTGTTGTATGTATTTGTAATCTTGGCACAGCAAAAACTCTTGCAAATATGTCATGCAGTCCAGAAGCCAGAAAGGAAAAGATGAATACTTTCGACTCTGTAAAATTTAAAACCTTCTGTATGTCCTACAAAATTCCACCAAGCCAAACCCAAAAAGGTACTAGAAGCTAAGTCTAAAGACAAGTACATTTATGAAAGTATTTAATGATTAGGTAGAAAAATATTAAAGCCAATAGAAAAATGAACAGAGTACATGAGCAAGAAAATCAGAAGAAATACAAGTGGCCGATACACACAGTGAAAGATAGCCATCTTACTAATGTCAAAGTGCAAATTAAAACAGTGCGGACTTTTTTTTTTTTTGCTCATTTTACTAGCAAAGATGAAAAAGATTGGAAATAGGATTATTTACAAACAAATACATTAGTATTAATGGAAGTAAAAAATACAATTTTTGGAGGGCAATTTGGAAATAATTTACTTAGCTATTCAACAGGTAGAAATTTAGTCTATGAATATGGAAAGTGCAGAAAAACATCATGTTTAAGGATAATGTTTGTAGGGGCGCCTGGGTGGCTCAGTTGGTTAAGTGACTGCCCTCAGCTCAGGTCATGACCGAGTCCCGCATCAGGCTCCCTGCTCGGCGGGAAGCCTGCTTCTCCCTCTCCCACTCCCCCTGCTTGTGTCCTCTCTCTCGCTGTCTCTCTCTGTCAGTTAAATAAATAAATAGAATTAAAAAAGAAAAAGGGTAATGTTTGTAGAATTGTTTTACTAGCAAAAATTTTGAAAAAATATGTTCATCTGTATGATTGGTTAAATTATGGTACATCCATAAATGCAATATTGTGTAGCAGTTTTAAAAAATGTGGTAGATCCATGTGTACTGACATGGAAAGATATAAGGTTAGGTTAAAAAAGTGTGTTGCAGGGACGCCTGGGTGGCTCAGTCGTTGGGCATCTGCCTTCAGCTCAGGTCATGATCCCAGGGTCCTGGGATCAAGCCCCACATCGGGTTCCCTGCTCAGCGGGAAGCCTGCTTCTCCCTCTCCCACTCCCCCTGCTTGTGTTCCCTCTCTGGCTGTCTCTCTCTCTCTCTGTCAAATAAATAAATAAAATCTTAAAAAAAAAAAAAGTGTGTTGCAGAATAGTGCATATTATAGGATCCTATATCATAAAAAAATTGTAAGTTAACATATGTATAAAAAGAATCTAGAGGACTGTGCCCCACACTTAACAGTAGTTAGCAGTGAGAAATCAAGTGGGAAACATGGTCTAAGGGCATAAAGATAGGGTGATGGCGGGGCAGGGTTGTGAGAATAGGCTGGTGGGAAGGCCAGGGCAAGAAACAGGAGGCACTGGGGCGCCTGGGTGGCTCAGTCGTTAAGCATCTGCCTTCAGCTCAGGTCATGGTCCCAGGGTCCTGGGATGGGCTCCTTGCTCGGCAGGAAGCCTGCTTCTTCCTCTCCCACTACCCCTTCTTGTGTACCTGCTCTTGCTCTCTCTGTGTCAAATAAAAAAGGAAGAAAAAAAAGAAACAGAGGCAAAAGCCAGAGTTGGCTTTATATTTCTGTGGCTGTGATTATGCATTTCACTCTCAACCTTTGAGAATCATAGGGATTTCATAGCTAGGTTGCAGCTGTATGCCCTCTCTTGATAAATTAGAAGACTATTCAATTTAGGGTCTTTTGGGATATTGTTTATTGTTTCCCTTTTTCTGATCCCTTCTTTTTTCCCATAAGGTAACCATGGAGAAAGAGCTTCGGAGCACCATTCTTTTCAATGCATACAAAAAAGAAGTATTTACCACCAACAATGGCTATAAATCCATGCAGAAAAGACTTCGGAGTAATTGGAAGATTCAGAGGTGACCATGTATATTGTTTTCCCTTCTAAGTGATAACAATAGCCTGCTGGTAATAATTGGAAAGTCTTTATTTTCTTATGTAAGCAGTTGTTTAGGTAGGAGGAGTTCAATTTAAGGATTGTTCAGAAGTAACTAAATGATTATAAAAACATTTCTTTTGAAAATTGGCAATTGGCATATTGTCTCCCAAATCACAAATCAAAAAATTATTCTAATTATACATATACAACTTTTTAAGAGGTTAGAGTCTTTCTCTATATTTTAACTTGGGTGAGTACTTCAGTTCAGGGAAAGGAAAGATGAGAATACCTCTCTGTCTTTGTGTGTGTGTAAATGGTTTTTCTTAATGGGTAATGATATGTAATCATACCAGCTAATAGCAGAGCTGATTGAATTAGTAGTTGGAGGACTCTTTATACTCTTGTATGGTTTAATTTGGACTTCTTGGCCTATAGGAAGTATTTGAGCAGAGGCTGATCTGGGGACAAGCCTATAGAGGGGATTCTTACTTTGGGAGAGAGGCTGTACCAGGTACCTCTAAATCCCTTCATTTCTGGGCCTCTGTGGTCTCTGGTTCCATGTAGTCTAGAGGCTAAAATAATTCCTAAATTGGCTTGAATTATGGATCTAACACTTTAAAAATCATATTTCTAGCTTAAAAGATGAAATCACATCTGAGAAGCTAATTGGGGTGAAACTGTGGATTACAGCTGGGCCAAGGGAAAAATTTACTGCAGCTGAGGTAAGAAATATCCAAAAAGAAGAAATACGGTAAGATGGTTAGGTGCATGGGATTTAAATCCCTCTTCACCATACACTGTGTTGCCTTAAGGTAATCACTTCCCTTTCTTTTTCTTCATCATGGAGTTATGATCATTAACTGAGATAATGTATGTAAAGTGCCAGACACATAGTTGAGGCTAATGAAATACTAGCCATACCTGTTTGCCATATTTTTGCTTTGAAAATGGGAAAATTCCTTTTATTTTATTTATTTATTTATTTTTAAAGATTTTATTTATTTATTTGACAGAGAGAGAGAGAGAGCACAAGCAGGGGAGCGGCAGACAGAGGGAGAGGGAGAAGCAGGCTCTCTGCTGAGCAGGAAGCCCGATGCGGGGGGGGGGGGGGTGGAATTCCTTTTAAAATGAAGCTATTTTTTATCCTATTTCATAGAATAGACAAAAAATGATAAACGTAGAACCCAGAACACAAGTATTGGCAAAGATGTAGAGAAATTGGAACCCATGTGCACTGTTGGTGGAAAGGGAAAATATGTGTGTGCAGCCATTATGTAAAACAGAATGGCAGTTCCTCAAAAAATTTAAAATAGAATTATCATATGATCCAACAATCCGACTTCTAGATATATATCCAAAAGAATTGAAAGCAGAATCTCAAAGAGATATTTGTACATTCATGTTTATAACAGCATTATTCACAATAGCCAAAAGTAGGAGCAACCCAAGTCTACCAACAGATGAATGGATAAACAAAAGGTGGTATATACATACAGTAAATTATTATTCAGCCTTAAAAACATAGGTAATTCTGATACATGCTACAACATGGGTGTATATTGAGGACGTTATGCTAAATGAAAGGAGCCAATTACAAAAAGACCAGTGCTACATCATTTCATTTATATTACGTACCTAGAGTAGTCAAATTCATGTAAAGTTAGAATCGTGGTTGCCAGGGGCTAGAGTGAGGAAGGAAATGGGGAGTTGTTTAATAGGTATTGAGCTTCAGTTTTGCAAGATGAAAAGAATTCTGGAGATGGATGGTGGTGATCCATTGCACCACAGTAACGTGAATGTTCTGAACTACTGAACTGCACACTTAAAAATGGTTAAGATGGTAAATGTTATGTGTACTAAACAGAAACCCCAGAACACAGCAAGAGCTCTTCTCATAGAAACTTGCAAGTGCTTTGGTGCTTAGGGAGGGTTATGGGGAGTAGGGAGGTTGAGGCAGGGTGGAATTGGTGTGGTCCTTAGACTGGGGCAGTCCACGGTCTTTTGCTCTGACTTTGGGTGGGGACACAGGAAGGAGGTCTACAGGGAAGCATTTCTATTGTTCTTTTTTTTGTTGACCTGACTGCAAGGCCACCTTCTAGAGAAGGGCATGGAGAGAGACATAACTGATCAGGTTAATTGAGAGAAGGAGCAGGAATTCCTATTAGGAACATGGAGTTGGCCAGCTGCCCCCACCCAGTGAGAACCTGAGGGAAATGTACACACAGTGGGCAGTGACATGTGAAGGAATACCATATTCCTTGTTGGTTTTTAGCCTCACACTCCAGTAGTTTCTCCCTTGCTACCTCCCTTCTCTGCCTAGTGAAGACAAAGAGAGAGGTGATCAGGTCTTTGCTGAGGAACAAGCAGCCTCAGAAAAGCCAGGGCATCCAAGACCGGTGCCTGGTCCTTTTCCCAACAGGGAACAGGCACTAGGTCAAACCTTACTTCAGGCTCTTAGGGATGGAAGGCAGTGGCTTTCAAAAGATAGAATCCCTTGAGAGGCATATTTAGCCTAATAAAATGTTGTCCCACCAGACCATTCCCTGCACCATGCCTTCTCTTTAGAGGTAGAGTGAGGTGGGAAGGAAAGGCAGAAAAACTTTTAACTTCTTTCTAAGAACCAACATTCCCTTGTGTTTTTATTCTTCCATTAAGCTGATCCAGATGGTTAGCAGAGGTCTTCCTCCAGGCAGAGATCGCTGCCTTCCTGGGCACTGTTGCTGGCCTCCTAGGACCAATAAAGGGGTCAGTTCACCCCTCATAGACTATATGATCCCTCTTTGATGTTGTCCTCCAGGAACTTCTATGACAGGACATCATATGTCTGATATTAGATGTGAGAATCAAGCTAGAAGCTAGACTGAATTTAGTTTTTCTTTGTTCCCACTTCAGCTTCATTGTCTTACACATTTGCTTGGTGGTGGTATTCACTTACCACCAGTTGGCCCAGACCATGCTTCCCAACTCTGTCAGCTCAACATCTATCTATATTATTTTTTTTAAGATTTTATTTATTTATTTTATTTGGGGGAGAGAGAGAGAGAGAGAGAGCACGTGCAAATGGGGGGAGGGACATAGGGAGAGGGAGAGAATCTCAAGCATACTTCATGCTGAGCACAGAGCCTGATGTGGGGCTCAGTCCCACGACCCTTAGATCATGACCTGAGCCGAAACCAAGAGTCAGATGCCTAATCGACTGAGCCACCCAGGCACCGCTATCTATATTATAAATGTACCTTTATTCTGAATTGAGAAGCCTAGATATTATAACCCACCACCATTAAAAAAAAAAAGTGTCTTAACTGTAATGTAAAGAAGTTAAAGGAAGATGACTTATGAAGGAATATGTGTACTTCAAATTGTCAATCTTTGGGCATGTAGGCACTAGAAGAATATGTATATTTCGGTTTGCTAACACTTGAGCGTTAGTAGTACATACACTAGAGTGCTTCTTTATATTTGACATTTTGAAACAAAGGCTAAAAATACGTATGTAGGATCCCCATGAGTGGGACAGTCTTGTGGAGAGTCCAGGATCTGTGAAGTTATGTCTCATTTGGGAGCAAACCCCCTTGGTGATGTTAATTGTTGCACTATGTTTTCTATATTGAGGGGGCTGGAGGAGAGAAGGAAATCTAGGGAGTGTGCGAGAGCAAGAGGCTTTGCTGTTGCAGAGCTGGGCTCAGCCAGTGTTTCCAAAGTGGGATGTATGTGGTGAATCACTGAGGTGCCAGAAGGAAATTGTATTTGTCATATCTTTATTATCCTTGAAAAGTTCCCTTTTTGGGAGGATGTTTTATAATTATATAAATATATATACTTTATATACCTATCAGAGTGCGTGTTCACATTTTCTTACAGGGTGCTTGAGAAAAAGTTGAGAGACTATTGGTTTAGACCACTCACCCCAGGTTTTCTCAGTCTGGGTCAACAAGATCAGTGCTAGATTTTTCTTCCCTCCCCAGCTTTGGGAAAGCAAGAGAGAGGCTCCCAGGAGATAAGCGGATAACATGCACTTCTCACTATGGCTTGATCAGTCAGTGACTGGAACAGAATTCCTCCCTGGGGGTGGTATGCAATGCAATGCCTTCATCCTGATGTCCATGGCTGGCAGTGAGGGGAGGGTATGGTCTGGAGCAATCATTTTCAACCAGGGCTGATTCTGTCTCCTCTAGGCTGAGACCGGCACTGCTGCTCAATGACCTGTGAGCTTCCTTTAGCTAATGGTTTCCACTTTTGGTTTCTTTCCAGATAGTCAATGTGGAAAATGTCAATTCAGTTTGAGTATTTTGGAAATTTATGCTTAAAGACAAGCTTGGAAATCCTATATAGAGAGTGATTTTGTATTATCTTATATACATTTATACTTAAGTGCCTTATAGAGTTGTTTATTTTTCAGGTAGTTAAGGTCTTATTCATAGTACTTTGGACGAAAGTCTTTCGGGTGTATTCATAGATTGTTTTTTTCCTTTGTATAGTTTGAAGTCCTGAAGAAATACCTTGACGGTGGCGGTGATATCCTTGTGATGCTAGGAGAGGGTGGGGAATCCAGATTTGACACCAATATTAACTTTCTTTTAGAAGAATATGGAATCATGGTTAATAATGGTAATTTATTATTATTGTTATTTTAGTAGAGGCTGTTTTTTCCTATTTATTATTCATATTGTAGCCCTCTGGACCTAGTAATACAATGGAAAGAGCCCTGGGCTGAGGGTGCATGGTCCTGAGGCTTCTGGGGCTAGGCTTCTTCCATGTATAAAATGGGAGGAATTGGAACAGAGTTCTAGGGTTCCTTACAGGTCAAAGTTTATATGTGTCTATAATATCAAACCTATTTCTAATCTAAGATGCAACTTCCTCTCTTTTCCCCTTAAAGATGCTGTGGTTAGAAATGTATATTATAAGTATTTCCATCCTAAAGAAGCTCTAGTTTCCAACGGAGTCCTGAATAGGTAAGCGTGTTGAAAACAGAAATGTTTTTACAAATGATTCCTATGTTCTCTTGTCTCTTCTCACACATTCTTCTCACTGGCCTTTCTTCCTTTCTTGCTCTTTTGTTTTATTTTACTATATTATAATTTATTTTATTATATTACTTCTCATTCCTCAAATTATATTCCTCCCATCTTTTGAAACCTTATTCCACATTCACCTTTTTGTCAGAATGCGTTCAGCTGCAAGCATAGAAAACCCTAGTCTCTCAATGGGATGAAACAATAAAGAGATTTTATTGATTCATGTAATTGAAAACCCCAGAAATAGGGCAGGCTTTGGGTGTGGATTAACTGAAAATTCATGATGTTGTCAGAGCTCCAGTTCCATTGCTCTATAGTTCTCTTGGCTCTGCTCTCCTGTGTGTATGGGCTGAATAGTTTTAGTAGTTCCCAGATTTATATCTGCATGCCACACCGTCTAGGGCAAGAGAGCCTGCCTTGGTCCCAGCATTCCCAGCAAGAGTAGTCCCAAGATTTGCTGTTTGAGCTGGCCTAGGCCACATACCCATCCTGAACTGGTCACTGTGGCAGAGGGCATAGAATGCCCTGATGGTGGTATAGCTAGGTGATATTCTCTACCCCTGGAGCCTGGGATGAAGTCAGTTTTTTCTGTTTCACTGGATCTTAAAGGATAAATTAGGGGCTTTGGAGAAGTGGGAAATGAATGCATGAGAGAAGCAACATCAGGTGCCCTCTCTGAGCTTTTCCCTATATTCAAAATTATTCATTCCTCGGGGCGCCTTGGTGACTCAGTCGTTAAGCGTCTGCCTTCGGCTCAGGTCATGATCCCAGGGTCGTGGGATCCAGCCCCGCATCGGGCTCCCTGCTCAGTGGGGGGCCTGCTTCTCCCTCTCCCACTCCCCCTGCTTGTGTTCCCTCTCTCGCTGTGTCTCTCTCTGTCAAAATAAATAAATAAAAACTTTTAAAAAAAGTTACTCATTCCACACTTGAATTTGCTATATGCCAGGCACTCTGCTGGGTCTGATGATACGGAGTCTAGAATATGGGACTAGAATGTGGGTCTAGTCTAGAATGTGGTCTAGAATTTTGATTCTTCCCTCAGGACTCAAGAAAGAAGAACTGGGGGCGCCTGGGTGGCTCAGTCGGTTAAGCATCTGCCTTCGGCTCAGGTCATGATCCCAGGGTCCTGGGATCGAGCCCTGCATCGGGCTCTCTGCTCCGCGGGAAGCCTGCTTCTCCCTCTCCCACTCCCCCTGCTTGTGTTCCCCCTCTCTCTGTGTCTCTCTCTGTCAAATAAATAAATCTTTAAAAAAAAAAAAAAAAGAAAGAAGAACTGATCCTCATATTTATTTATTTATTTATTTTTAAAGATTTTATTTATTTGACAGAGAGAGACCCAGCGAGAGAGGGAAAACAAGCAGGGGGAGTGTGAGAGGGAGAAGCAGGCTTCGTGCAGAGCAGGGAGCCCAATGAGGGGCTAGATCCCAGGACCTGGGACCATGACCCGAGCTGAAGGCAGATGCTTAATGACTGAGCCACCCAGGCACCCCTGATCCTCATATTTAAATGTTAACTTTTGCAAGCTACCCAAAGAGGTGTAGGTGTGTAGGTGTACCTTTATTTAAGTTTTAAGAATTATATTTTGAATAAGTCTGCAAAATCCTTGCAGTTAGTTCATACTTACTATTAATGAATGGTGTGTGAAATTCCTAAATTTTTTTTGTTTAATAGATTTAATTTTTTTTCTTCAAGGGAAATTAGCCGAGCTGCAGGGAAGGCCGTGCCTGGAATCATTGATGAGGAAAGCAGTGGAAACAATGCCCAGTGAGTGTGTTTTCTGAGGCTACCTAAAGAGGTGCATTTGTCATTTTGAAGAGTTTCCTTTTTCAAAGTGAGGAGTTATCATTTCTGATTATAAAAGTCATTCTCACCAAAAAAAACAATTTGAGCGGTTCAAAAGGAAGAAAATAGAAGTCCTCCACTATAAATGTATGCCCTTTTCCCCAAAGATAATTATTCTTAACAATATGGTATTTAGATTTCTAGATTTTTTTCATATATAAAAATATAGATAGGCACCATATCCTTTTAAATGACTAGATTAAATTGGAATTATCCCAGTTTACGTAACCAATCTCCTATTGTTGAACATTGAGGTCATTTATGATACTTTGTTTTAATAGTTAAATCTAACATTTATTGAGCACTTACTATATGACAGGCATTTGTGTGTGTCTGCGTGACAGAGAGAGAGAGAGGCATTTTTACCTATTTAATCATCACAGCAACACACTAAGGTTATAGACGAGATAACAGAGAGGTTAATTGCCCAAGGTCACATGACTAATAAGTTTCAGAACTTGGTTTCAAACCTAGGCAGTCTGTTCCAGGGCCTATACTCTTTTTTTTTTTTTTTTTTTTAAAGATTTTATTTATTTATTTGACAGAGAGCGAGAGCAGGAACACAAGCAGGGGGAGTGGGAGAGGGAGAAGCAGGCTTCCTGCCAAGCAGAAAGCCCGATGCAGGACTCGATCCCAGGACCCTGGGATCATGACCTGAGCCGAAGGCAGATGCTTAACGACTGAGCCACCCAGGCGCCCCCCAGGGCCTATACTCTTAACTTCTGCTCCATGTTGTTATTATAAACAATTTTATACTTGTTACTATAAATAAAGCACGTAGTGAATGTCTTTGTACATGCAATTTTTGTGCATTTATGCTAATATTTTACAAGGCTAGATTCTTAGCATTAGAATCTCTGAGTCAAAAGTTTTCCAGTTGGGCGCCTGGGTGGCTCAGTTGGTTAAGTGACTGCCTTCGGCTCAGGTCATGATCCTGGAGTCCCTGGATCTAGTCCCGCATTGGGCTCCCTGCTCAGCGAGGAGCCTGCTTCTCCCTCTAACCCTCCCCGCCTCATGTACTCTCTCTCTCTCTCTCTCTCTCAAATAAATAAATAAATCTTAAAAAAAAAAAAGTTTTCCAGTTGTTGCATTGCCAAATGTGGTACATCGCTAAATTGCCCTCCAGTTAGTTTGTAGCACTTACTGTCCTATGAACATGCTCCTTTTTCCTCTCTTGCCAGAGTGGAGTATTCTAGTGAAAATTATCTCTTTATTTTAATTTGCATTTCTTTGATTACTACTGAGTGGGACAGCCTTTAAAGCCTATTGGCTGATTGTATTTCTTCTGTGAATTTCCTGTTCACTACTTTTTGCCCATTTTTCTATTGATGGTTTATCTTTTCTTATTCATTTATAAGACCTCCTTGTATTGTAAATATTTTTTCTGGTTTACCTTTCTCCTTTGAGGTATTTCACCTCATAGGAGTTGAATGTTTTACGTAATTAAAGCATATTATAAAACTCTAGTAATGAAAATAATGTAGTACTAATGCAGAAATAGTGAGAAATAAATAAATTAGAATCAGACTCAATATATATGAAAAGTGAGGATTATTAGTTTATAGTAAAAGTGACATTTCAAATTATTGGGAAATAGATGGCATAATTGTGGCTAACCATTTGAAAAAACATTTCCATTTTTGCAGCACACTCATATGTTTCAGATGGATTATAATTTTAAATGTTAAAAAAATGAAACCATAAAAGTACTAAAAAAAATAGGTGAATATTTTATAATCCTTAGAGTAGGGGAGACCTTTCTTAGGATGAAACCAAGGTAAAGTCATAAAAGGGAAAAACGTATGGCAACATACATCATAGAATTAACATTTTTGACGTTTAAGAATCATAATCTTTATTTATGTGTTTATGTATGTATATATGTATGTATGTATTTATTATTTATTTATAAAGTAGGCTCCATGCCCAGTGTGGAGCCCAATCTAACTCCTTTTTTATTTTATTTTTAAAGATTTTTATTTATTTATTTGACAGAGACACAGCAAGAGAGGAAACACAAGCAGGGGGAGTGAGAGAGGGAGAAGCAGGCTTCCTGCGGAGCAGGGAGCCCAATGCGGGGCTCGATCCCAGGACCCTGGGATCATGACCTGAGCCGAAGGCAGACGCTTAACGACTGAGCCACCCAGGCACCCCTAACTCTTTTTTTAAATTAAGTTTTTTATTTTAATTCCAGTATAATTAACATACAGTGTTACATTAGTTTCAGGTGTACAATATAGTGATTCAACACTTCTATACATTCCTTGGTGTTCTTCATGATAAGTGTCCTCTTTAAACCCCATCACCTGTTTCACCCATCCTCCCACTTCTCATAATCTAATTCTTAAGCTTTGTGTCAGCTTATCCAGTTTGTGTAGGTGAAAGAACTGTGGACTTGGAGTAGAAGGTTTTTGTTTTTGTTTTTGTTTTTAAGATTTTATTTATTTAGGCACCTGGGTGGCTTAGTTGGTTAAGCAACTGCCTTCGGCTCAGGTCGTGATCCTGGAGTTCCAGGATCGAGTCCCGCATTGGGCTCCCTGCTCAGCAGGGAGTCTGCTTCTCCCTCTGACCCTCCCCCCTCTCATGCTCTCTCTCTCAAATAAATAAATAGATTTTATTTATTTATTTGTCAGAGAGAGAGAGAGAACACAAGCAGGGGAAGCGGCAGGCAGAAGGAGAAGCAGACTCCCCGCAGAGCAAGGAGCCCGATGTGGGGCTCCATCCCAGGACCCTGGGATCATGACCTGAGCTGAAGGCAACTGCTTAACTGAGTGAGCCACCCAGGCATCCCAGAAGTTTTTATTTTCATGTCTTACTTGCAGGGTGTCCCAGGCAAGTTACTCTTGGTTTCTGTTTCTGAGTCTGTGTAATGGAGACAATATGAATCTTACAAAGTTGTTGGAAACTCCAGTGAGGCCATACTTGTAAAAGTGCTTTATAAGTTACATGGCATAGTACCTTACCTGCTGTTGTGTTATTAAGTCCTTAGTAATTGTGAAGAGCAAATGGCTGGTTGACTGTTTCCTAGGTCATCCTGGAAGCAGCAGTTTCTGGGTGAGCTTTGAGATGTGGAGAACTAGTCCTGCTTTGTGTTTTGAAAAAGCTTGACCTGTTGAAGTCTGAGGTTCTCATTTAGCCCATTTTCTATCATGTCCCTTTTTCTGTCTCTCAGCTGTAGCCACACTGACATTGTTTCCGCTCCTTAAATATGCTAAGCTTATTCCCGCCTTTGGGCCTGCACATTTCTGTGCCCCGTCCCAGGAATACACTTTCCCAGCTATTCACCCAGCTAATCTTACTCATTCACATGTAGTTTGGAAAAATTCTGTTTTTGGTTTTTGGGTGGATGTTTAGCCTTATGCCTAGTGTTATCAAAATGTCAGTCTAATTGATTTCTTAGTAATAATAAAAGGACTAGAGGAGTGTAAATAATAGCTGACAGTTTCCATTGTATGACTCAAGTGTCCATTCTCCCTTCCTCCTTAAGAGTCATCTCCTTGGTGTGCAGTTGGGGGGAAGTGTGGGGCAAAGATGTGCACTGACATCCATGTAACTATTTCTCCCACATCCCTTTTCTTCCTCCATGGCAACTGCTCGTTTCTTTCTCCTTCTGGCCTGGGACTCGTGGCCTTCAGTCCCCTTTCCTGGGCTACTGCTGGGGCAGGGCTCAAAGGGGAGAATAGAGAACGTGGGGCAGGTGCCCCTTTTCACCCACCATATGACAAAGAAGTCAGAGGGTAGGTGAGACTTGACTCAAGTGAGGGGGAAACTAACTCTGGAAGGAAATCATTTTAAACTTAAGCTAAAAAGAATTTTCTCATGGTCTAAGAAAGGAAAATTCACATTATCTTTATAGGGAGCTCTTCATGGGTGCTTCCCCTCCCCCAATTTCTAACTTTATGCTTTGTTATAAGATTCCTCTTTCTCTCCATTCTGAGAGCACTTCCTTCAAACAACTACCTTTTCAGAGCTGCATTTTGCTGCTTAGCCCCTCCTGCAGGGGTTGGCCACACCCTAGGGTCTGCACCCCACCCTTACCCCTCCATCCCACACCCTTTTTAGGAGTACATTGCCCCAGGTCAGACTGATTCACTCTAGATACTCTTTAAGTGTTTGTTAGGACAGAGTGGGGGAAGGAGGCCAAGGTAGGTGTGTGTAGAAGTGTCCGATGTCAGGTCTCTGTTCATATAAGGCTCAACTGGTAACATGGCCTTCTAATGACAGCCATTCATTCCTGGAGATGATACCAGTCACATCTGTAAGGAAGAGGGAAATGTTTACCAGGAGGACATTGTCGTACAGAGTAGGCTCATTTATAGCTCCAGTTCAGCTCTAAGATGAGGGCCCCTCTTCTTCCTCCTCCATAGGGGTTTCTTTAGTTCTTCCAGTTACAATCATTTACACATAGATTATAAGTTGTTAATTTGCTTTCAGATTTTTGAAGTGCTTTATTAAACTAGTAGCTAGAGTTATACCAATTTTTAAGTTGACAAACCAAAGCTTAGACAAAATTTTGTGGTTTTTTTTTTTTTTAAAGTTTTGTGTTTGTGATGAGATACCACCTCACACCTGTCAGAGTGGCTAAAATTAACAACACAGGAAACAACAGATGTTGGTGAGGATGCAGAGAAGAGGGAACCTTTTTATACTATTGGTGGAAATGCAAACTGGTGCAGCCACTCTGGAAAACAGTATGGAGGTTCCTCAAACAGTTAAAAATAGAACTACCCTAGGACCCAGCAATTGCACTACTAGGTATTTACCAAAGAATACAAAAATGACCGATTCAGAAGGGCACATGCTCCCTGATGTTTATAGCAGCATTATCAACAATAGCCAAACTTTGGAGAGAGCCCAAATGTCTATTGACTGATGAATGGATAAACATATGGTGTGTATGGATAAACATATATATACACATACATACATAATGGAATATTGCTCAACCATCAAAAAGAATGAAATCTTTCCATTTGCAATCGACATGGATGGAGCTAGAGTGTATTATGCTAAGTGAAATAAGTCTGTCAGAGAATGCCAAATACTGTATGATTTCATTCATATGTGGAATTTAGGAAACAAAACAGATGATCATACGGGAAGGGGAAAAAGAGAGGGAAACTCCATTGCTTCTCGGCCTCTTGGCTAAGATCAAGTGTAAGAGACTCTTAAGGCGAGAGCGCAAACTGAGGGTTGATTGAGAGAGGTGGGTGGGGGATGGGCATTAAAGAGAGCACTTGTTATGGTGAGCGCTGGGGTGTTATATGTAAGTGATGAGTCACTAAATTCTACTCCTGAAACCAATATTACACTGTATGTTAAACAGAATTTAAATAAAAATTTGAAAAAGAAAAAAAAAGAAGTAATAGACATCCTTATCACCAGAGGTAGGGACTTTAAATTTGTGAAAGCTATAGAAATAAACCTTGCTACTTTTTTACTTATCTACTACCTCAGCCCAGATTCCACTTAGAATTCCTTACTAACTAAAGCCCTCAAATACCTATTTTCTTTATCCTGTCAATTCCTCACACATTTATTTTTTCTCTATAAAAGGTATAAAAAGCTGCCTGCCTTGGTCATTTCTTTGGGTCTCAATTTCATTATTGGGCCTCCATGTGTATATAATAAAACTTTGGTTTTTTACTCCTGACACCCCCCCAAAAAAAAAACTTTTTGTTAGATCTTGAATTGCTCAAGAAGCACTGAAATTATCTTCAAAAAATTTATTCATTTTTTTAAAAATTTGAATGTTTCTTTAATTTCTTACAGGGCTCTCACCTTTGTCTATCCTTTTGGTGCCACATTGAGTGTCATGAAACCAGCAGTGGCTGTTCTGTCCACAGGCTCTGTCTGTTTCCCGCTTAACAGACCCATTCTGGCTTTCTATCACTCGAAGGTACAGCCTTTCTTAGATGTGGGTAGATACATTATTTTTATTATTAAAATAATAAAAATTGTTATTTCCAGAGGGTTTCTTATGTTTTCTCATTGATCTTTACACCAGCCCTGTGAAGTAGTATTTCAGTTAATTACACTTTATTTATGGGGAAACAGCAGATTGTCCAGTAAGCGATGGAGTCAAGACCTAGACCTAGCTCTTACCATTCTAAATCCAAAGCTATTCCATGGTAGCATGAGGCTACCTATATTATAACCGTCTATGACTACGGGCTCTTACCCTCAGTGTAAGAATCCATCCAGGGAAAGGGTGAGTTAACACACTATACCAAAATGCACACAATTGTACTGCTGTTATTTTAGTTTGTTCTAGGGCAACATCAGAAGACTAGTTGCTCAGTTCTCATCCTGGTGACCCCACAAAATGTGGGAGCAGGTGGTCCCAGAGGACATAGCCCCTCTCATTGTGACCTCACTTATCCACTGCCCAACTCAGGACTTGTGCTTGTGACCCTGAGATTAAGATCTGAGATCAAGAGTCAGACGCTCAACTGAGTGAGTCTCCCAGGTGCCCCATCCACTGCCTTTTAATTCATGTTTTGCTGAATTCACCTTTATTTATCTACCAGGATTAGAATTCACCAGCTGACCTCCCAGTTTTTCTCTAGTTGCTCACATCCTATTTTTCTTTGTGGGATTTAGGTATTACTTTTCCCTCCCATATTTCAAAGGTCTGACTTCATTTTATTAGGAAGTAAATAAATATCTATCCTGTTTATGAAAGAAGATATTTAGACAAAATTCATAATAGTTATTATGGTAATTAGCTTCTCCCAAACAACTGGAAATACTGTTTTAAAATTAAAGTATAAAATGATTTAAGATGTGGAAATAATTGGTTTATATAAATTGTCAGTTTATAGTCGCAAAAGTAATGAGATAACTATCTTAAGGGGCCTCTGGTAGTGTAGTATTTTGTTTGTTTATGTATGTATGTATGTATGTATGTATGTATGTATGTATTTAGAGAGGGAGAATCTCAAGCAGGCTCCATGCCCAGCATGGAGCCTGATGTGGGCTGGGGCTTGATCTCACAACACTGAGATCATGACCTGAGCCGAAATCAAGAGTTGGAAACTTAACCGACTGAGCCACCCAGTCACCCCTATTATTTTTTGTTTTTTAACTGTGCACAGAGATTTTACCCAGCTTCCTCAGTGGATTTTTATGGAACATCTATTAGGTACAGAGTTCTCTTCTAACTGTGGTGATTCTTCAAGAATGCATGAGATTTTCATCTGCTCATTGCCTAGCTATTTAAAGCTTGTTTTCTTTTCTTTAGAAGCTTTTATTATCTTTTATTTTTTATTATTTTTTTATTTTTATTTTTATTTTTTATTATGTTATGTTAATCACCATACATTACATCATTAGTTTTTGATGTAGTGTTCCATGATTGTTTGCGTATAACACCCAGTGCTCCATTCAGTACGTGCCCTCTTTAATACCCATCACCAGGCTAACTCATCCCCCCACCCGCTTTCATTATTTTTTAAAAAACATTTTATGTATTTGCTTAGAGAAAGAGCACATGCAAGTGGGGGTAGGGGCACAGGGAGAACGAGAGAGAGACTCTCAAGTAGACTCCTTGTTGAGCATGGGAGCCTGACGCTGGCAGATCCCAGGACCCTGAGATCATGACCTGAACTGAAATTGAGAGTCAGATGCTCAACCGTTCAACTGACTGAGCCACCCAGGGGCCCCTCCTAACAAGCATTTAGTCCTGCCTTATAAACACAATCTTTGAGAGGTTTTTACCTGTCCCTTTTAAGTTTGTGAGATAAACCAGTGATGCCTTAGAGGGGCCACTCCCATACTCCTGGAAACCCCAAGCAGGGCACCCCAAGCAGGGTGGGGCTAGCACAGGGTTGGGGGGTGTGTTCTGCCTCCTCGCCCAGGGCCATTGCCTTCTTGAGCTTGTCATGATCCTTTCTAGGTCTTTAGTTTACTAGGATAAACTCATTAATATCAAAGGAGCAAATCAGTCCTTAAGTAGATATACTCTTACTTAATTGGAACAAATTATAGGCAAAAGCTGGAAAAAGAAACTGAAGACACTGGTAGAATCTCTGTCCAGAATAAAAGGATTAAGGGAAGATCTATAGTCCATTTGAAATAAATGAGGTAGGGGAAAAAAAAAGAATATTAAAGAAAAAATACAGACCTAACTGTGGGTAGTAGTAAGAAGGAGAGTCCTTTCCTCTTCCTATATTTACTTACGTTCAAATGCAACAGAGTTCATTCAACACTCTTTCTGTGGAATTTCACCAAATTCACTTTCTGTTCTCAGTAACTGATGTGCTTTCAATGGTTATGTTATAGCAATAGTGTTATTTTTCCTATGAACCATTTGCTTTTAATGTGGTACAAGTCACAGTTTGTTTTGCAAATCTTGTTTTATTTATGAAATTTGTGTATTTGTCTGGCTTGAGAGTAATTCTTACATAGTACCGTCACAACTGTGCCTATTTCCTGTATGTGATGTTGCTAGAAAAACTGAATTCATTTTGTAGTTTTAACGTTGTACTGTTTTCCTCATTACAAAAATAATTTATGCTCATTGTAGGAAAACTGAAAATTACAGAGATGAAAGGGAAAAAAAGAATGTCTCATTACAAAACTGACATTTTGATCATTTTCTCCTACTCTTTCTTGCAGCTCATGTTAATTTATTTGCCTCACCGGGCTTTAAGCTAGGGTGGCTGTACAATTTATGGTATACTTTTTTTTTTTAACCTCATGTTAAAAAGATGAAAAGCGTCTCTGTTATGACAGAAGCCTTCTTCCACGTTACTGAAAACCCTTTGTAGCATATGACTTCACCACTGGAGAAGGTTCTCTTATTCTTAGCCACTGGTTCTGTGGCTGAACATTTGAATTTATTTCTGACTTTCTGTGATTATGACTGTAAAATTGTCCATAGAGTTTTATATGTTCTGTTGCATACATTGACAGTTTCAGCAATGTGTGAAAGAACTTATTTTGTTGAAACCTGACACTGTTTGTAGTCATCTTTTTCATATTTATTAATCTGATAGGCAAAAGTACTTTGTTTTGATTTTTCTAATTACTGATTAAATTTTTTTTTTTTTTAAGATTTTATTTATTTGACAGAGACACAGCAAGAGAGGGAACACAAGCAGGGGAAGTGGGAGAGGGAGAAGCAGGCTTCCTGCGGAGCAGGGAGCCCAATGCAGGGCTCGATCCCAGGACCCTGGGATCATGACCTGAGCCGAAGGCTAATGCTTAACGACTGAGCCAGCCAGGCGCCTCTAAATTTTTTTCTTATTAACCAGTTATTTCTTTTGTGAATTTTTTTTTCTTTTTTGAGAGAGAAAGAGGGAAGGGGGGAGGGGCAGAGAGAGAGGGAGACAGACAATCTTAAGCAGGCACCGTGCTGGGCATGGAGCCTGACACAGGACTCGATCTCACAACCCTGAGATCATGATCTGAGCCAGTATCAAGAGTTGGACACTTAACTGACTGAGCCACCCAGGTGCCCTCTTCTGTGAATTCTTCATGCTCATGGATTAATTTTCTGTTTGGATCTTAAACACTGTCTTTTTTTTGTTTGTTTTAAAGATTTTATTTATTTGAGAGAGAGAGTGTGAGAGAGAGCATGAGAGGGGGAGGGCCAGAGGGAGAAGCAGACTCCCCACTGAGCGGGGAGCCTGATGTGGGACTCGATCCCGGGACTCCAGGATCACAACCTGAGCTGAAGGCAGTCGCTTAACCAACTGAGCCACCCAGGCGCCCTAAACACTGTCTTTTGATACTCATAAAATATCTTTATATCTTTACAGATTGACTTTGGATTCTTTTTTCCTTTAGGATTATAATCTTCATTTATGAGTTAACTGGGAAAATGCTGTCGAACCAATTCACATTGCTTTTTGTTAAAGTCAAATAGAAGGATATAGAAGTGTCTAAAGTGAGAAGCAGGTGGGAATATAGTTGCTATCATAGTTGATATTTTTAGGTCATTAAAATCCTGATGTGAATTGGCACTTAGTATAGACAGTTGCTCACATGATTCTGATAATAAGTTTTTGGGGACTAGGATGCATGTGGTGCATTTTGGGATCTGAGTGTCTAACACTACTTTGTCATTGACAGAACCAAGGTGGGAAGCTGGCAGTGCTTGGCTCATGTCACATGTTCAGTGACCAATATTTGGATAAAGAAGAAAACAGCAAAATCATGGTAGGTTCTTCTCTTTCATTACAGTAATGTATAATGTGTATGATTTTCATGTCATTAAAAAAAAAAATACTGCTAAGGTCATCTATTCATTTAAAACCAGATCTTCAGGGACACCTGGCTGGTTCAGTCAAAAGAGCATGCGACTCTTGATCTTGGGTCATGAGTTCGAGCCCCACATTGGCTGTAGAGATTACTAAAACAAACAAACTAAAAAAATAAAAAAGTAAAAAATAAAACCAGCTCCTCAGAACCCATTATATGCCTGGCACTAAGAATGCACGGTTGAGTCAGGCACGGTCCCTGCTTTGAAAACATTTATAGGACATTGAGAGAATGTGAGAGACAGAGATGTAAATTTAGAAGGATGTGGTGAACGTTTTTAAGCGTGCCAGCTTGGGGTGGGAGCCAACCTTGGAGGAAAGGTGAGGAGCAGGCTCAACCAGGGCCTCATGTATAAAGCCCAGAAACTTGAACTTTCTGCAGGAAGCTATGGAGAGCCCTTGTAGAATGTCCAGCAGCCTTGGGCATAGTTAGATCTGTGTTTCAGAAGGACTCCTCTGTCAGGCATGTGGAAGGTGAGAGGGAGGAGGCAACATGAAGCCAGTTAGGAGGTCGGCAGAGTCAGCCAGCCAAGAGGGGACGATGACCTGAGTGAAGGTAGTGAAGGTGGGAATGAGGAGGGGGCCGGCCGGCACATGGTGTCGGGAGGGGTTATGACAAGACTGGTCGATGTGGGGAATAGGGGAAGGCACTGCAGTTGCTTGTCAGCATAGTGTGAAGGAAACATGTCTTGTGAAGGATGACAGATGGCGCATGCCAGAGCTGGACATTGGTGTGATTCTGTGACTCACTAGCCAGAGGAAGAAGGTCCCACTGAACTATTTCATTAATGAAACAAATTCCTTCAGCCTTAAGCACTGTTATTGTATTGAGAGATTGATTAAGATCTTGTTTCTGCAGAATCCACATGAAATTCTAGTCTCTAGACACATTCCAGGGGCATCTAGATATAGTCTACCCTTAAGTTCAGACTGTCATTGGCACATTTAAACAGGGGTTGTTTCAGGATCATGAGCAAGTTTTAATAAATTTTGGACTGTGGTTAAAAGTGAAAGTGCCCTAAGATAAATGCTCAATTTCCAATGGTAAAAGTGGCATTAGGGTTAGGAAAACTTTGACGTTTTCATATGATTTCACCAAGAGAAGGGTAGCTACTCTTTTTTGAAACACTGCTATGTAGTCTCTTTCCCTTTATCATTTTTTCTTGATTGATTTAATTCTCTAGTCCTGCCTTGGTTTTCTCAAATAACCAAGTGTCTAATTCTGTGTTTATTTTTTAAATACAGGATGTTGTTTTCCAGTGGCTCACAACGGGAGACATCCACCTAAACCAGATAGATGCTGAGGACCCAGAGGTAGGGGCTGTGAATCATTAAAAAACTTCGAAGGATGGGCACCTGGGTGGCTCAGTTGGTTAAGCAACTGCCTTCGGCTCAGGTCATGATCCTGGAGTCCCGGGATCGAGTCCCACATCCGGCTCCCTGCTCAGCGGGGAGTCTGCTTCTCCCTCTGACCCTCCTCCCTCTCATACTCTCTGTCTCTCATTGTCTCTCTCGCAAATAAATAAAATCTTAAAAAAAAAAAAAAAAAAAAAAAAAATTATAAAAAACTTCGAAGGCAAAAAAAAAAAAAAAGGCACCACTTCCAACAGTTTCAAAGGAATATGTATCTCTTACTTTATCTGTAAGACAGATGGAAAGAAGTGATGCTTTTAGGGGTGATGAAGCCCACATTATAAAAAATAATAAGAAATTATAGAATTAATTGGGATGGGAATCCCTCTCTATGTATATGCTACCTGGCCAAACTTTCAAAATCATTATCTGTAGAGAAATACTTCTTTCAGAAATACGAAGGATATAAAAATAATTTTTGTGAATAAACAAAGGTCATCAAAATTTAAGTTTTAAATTATAATTTTGGTGTCTTTAGGACGATAGTCCTAAAGGCATTAGGATCCTATTTATCAGACGATGGAGAGTGAGACCAGTGTGGGAATAGGGCCAGTAACTTGCCTTCCAGGTCCCGCTCCACTCTGGCCCTTGCACCTCAAGCAGGCTATTTCTGGCCTTTTTTCATCTTGGTTTTCTCATCTGTGAAGTGGGGATACCAGTAGCTGTGCTCTCTGTCTCACAGGATGATTGTGAGGCCTCAATTAATAGGTGTATACTGACTGACTAAATTAAAAGGTGTAGGAAGTGATATAGCTGTCAGACTTCTTAAAACTCTTGTGTTTATTATATACAAGCACCAGGTATCATATATCTTCACATAAATCATCTTACGTAATCTTTATAACAGCCTTGGGAAGGAGATGGTCTTATTCTCATTTTAGAGATGAGGGAACTGAAATTCTCCAAGATTGCAATTTGCCCAAATAGCAAGTAACTGCAGAGTTGGGACCCAAACCCAGCTCTCTTGATTCAAAGTCTACTTGTTCTATAATTGCTTCTCTGTTTCTTTCCTCCTTTCCTCCTTCCTTCCTTTTTCTTTTTTTCTTTTCTTTCTCTTTCTTCCTTCCTTCCTTCCTTCCTTCCTAAGATTTATTTGTTCATTCATTTATTTATTTTTCTAAGATTTATTATTCATATTATTCATTTATTTATTATTTATTCTGAGAGAGAGAGAGATTGCACAGGCAGGAGGGGCAGAGGGAGAGAGAGAGTCCCAAGCAGACTCCCTGCTGAGCACAGAGCCCACACGGATCTTGAGACCACAACCCGAGTTGAAATCAAGAGACGCTCAACTGACTGAGCCACCCAGGCACCCTGCTTCTCTGTTTCTTAAACTCTGAAGTGTCAGGAAAATGATTTCCTGGCTGTGGGTAGGTAGCAGGGAGTGGGTGAGAAGATGGTCCGAAATGGTGGCCTACTGCTGCTTCCTCCCTCAGCTGAGGGTGTGGCCTCCCAAGGGTTGACTTGGGTTAGGAAACAGGAGAGCCCTGTGTCTAAAATATTCCCTCATATGGAAACATGAAATGTATGGATATTTTGTTTAAATTCCTCCCAAAAAGTGATATAAACCCCCCTAATAAAAGAATTGGAGGACAGTCAGGAATTCACTTTTCAGATCTCACAGGACCCAAGTCTTGAGTGGATTGTGACTTGGTCAGCTGCCAGTCCTAGTTAGAGTGTGGGGGGTCAGGGAAGCAGCCGCATCGGCTCCTGGTCTGTGCGGCCGCCTTGCTCTTACTCAGTTTCTGTCATTCCTGTTTCCTAGCTGAGGAAGTGGAAGTAAGTACGTTCTTCAAGGTCCCTGCCGAGACTGATCCCTGGCTAGCCATTACTAATGTCCATGTTAGGCTGATTCTGGAGCCCATCCCTTTTCTGCTGCTCTCTTGTTCACTGTGCACTGCCTGTGACACGGGACTGGTTCTGGAGGGCCATGTCAATAGGGCACCAGAGGAAGATGGTGTCACCGTGGCCTTTCTCTAAAAGCACGTGGTTTCATGTATTTCTGCACGGGAGACCTGGCGCAAATGTCCTTTGTGTTGTAAGGCTTTGGAAAGTAAAATTCTGGACCCAGTAACACTGCAAAGTAAGAAATTCTGAATATCGGGCGCCTGGGTGGCTCAGTTGGTTAAGCGACTGCCTTCGGCTCAGGTCATGATCCTGGAGTCCCAGGATTGAGTCCTGCATTGGGCTCCCTGCTCGGCAGGGAGTCTGCTTCTCCCTCTGACCCTCCCCCCTCTCATGCTCTCTCTCTCTCATTCTCTCTCTCAAATAAATAAATAAAATCTTTAAAAAAATAAAAAATAAAAATAAATAAATTCTGAATATCCAAACTTCCTGTGATTTCGGATCGAATCTTATGTTGGAGTGGGTTTCAAACCCAAATAACAGTTCAGTTTCAAGTGATACTTAATAAAATGGCAGCTCAATAAAGAGCTGAGGGGATTTCCATGACAAGTTTTAACCTCTAAATCTGCCAGGAAGTCATGAAAACCAGTGATCTTGGGAGTCCTCTTATGTTTCTGTCTGGACATCGAAGGCCTTGATAGTTTCCTGAACTAGGATTGTGTAGCAGGTCTCTGTGCAGAGATGCGAACCAGCCTCAGGACCTTTGGGATTGCTGGGCCCTTACCCATCCTCCTGCTGCGTTTGGGTGCGTGTCCCGGTGCAGTCAGTGCCTCTGTGATTGCTCTCACTTCCAATCCCCATCCTGTTAGCGGGGTGAAGCCTCTAACACAAAGACTGCAGGGAAAAGCAGTTATTTATTTATGTTCCTCTCCTGTTCCTTATCTAAAAAAAAAAAGTTTGAAGATTAGAGGAGTTTTTTGACTCTTGGTATATAGAAAAAGTGAGCCTGTTTGTCTAGGCTTATTTCTGTAATGCTCAGGCATGTCTCCTCCCTTGCTGGCCCTGGAGAATATAGAACACATTGTTGTGGGGACCTCAGAGGGCAATTAGGAATAAACTTCTTGTTGCCAGCATGCATTTATTTAAAGTTAAATGTACTTTTTGAGTAGGTAATAGATTCACAGTTTGGAATTCAAAAGCATACACAATGAACAGTTTCCCTCCTGTCTTTGTCCAACCACTTTGTTCCCCTCCCCAGTGACAGCAGTCTTAGCTGTTTCTTGTATGTTCTTCCAGAGATATTTTATACACATATAAGTAAATATGTGCGTGTATCTCCTTTCCCCTTGTTTTACACAAATGGTACTACAGACACTGTATTCACCACCACCTAGTTTTAAAAATTAGCAATACAGTTGATTGCTGACCACTCAAGATCAGTGATCATGAAACTAAAAGGCCAGTCAGCGTGCTCGTTTCTCCACCTGTGTTCAGTACCGCATGAGGAATTACAGAGTTGGATTTAGCCAGCATTGGGGTTTAGCCAAGTGACTTTTGTTCCTCTTTCCACATGAAGTGGTTTATTTAAGGTTTAGTTGTTAGTGACCAGGAATAGTGAAATCTCTTGGTAAGAGAGTAGAAATACTGCGGACTTAGACGAAATTCTTACTCCCGCTGTGCTGTGTGAACCCTCTTGTGGCTTTCAGATTTCCGACTACATGATGCTGCCCGACACAGCCACCCTGTCAGAGAGGCTTCGAGTGTGTCTCCAGGAGGGCGATGAGAACCCAAGAGACTTTACCACCCTCTTCGACCTGTCCATTTACCAGCTGGATACCACCTCCCTCCCCAAGGTCATCAAGTCAGTACCTGTAGCTCTCGGAGCTGCCCTGCACTCCATTCTGAGTGTTTGGTTTGAAAACCTGAGCCTGGGGACAGGAGTTAGGGTCATGGCCTATGTGGTGTGCAAAACATGTTCTCAGGTTTGTGATGAGGCCAACAAAGACAGTTGGGAAGATTGGGGTGGGGGTAGATGGAGAGGAAACTGCGGCAGCCTGTTGTGTTCTAGGCTCCGTATCAGGCATTTAGGGTGACCAACGTGTTCTGGTTTGCCTGGGACTTCTGGTTTTAGCATGGAGAGTCCCATACCCCAGGAACCCCCAGTAAATTGAGTAGGGTAGGCGAGGTGCCCTGCAGGCACCCCGCATTGTTACTTCCACATCGTACTTCATTTGTCCTCTGAATCACTTGCCAGATTTCCAGCTGAGGAAACTGGTTTAGAGAGGGTCAGGTCTTCTCCCAAGGTGGGAGCCTGAATGCCTTTCAGACCAAAGCTTTCCCCTGTTCGATTGCCTGCCCTGTTGCCTGCTTGTCATTGTTGTCCATTCCTAATGACAGGGACAGGGACCGAGGCCAACATCTTCAGCATCTTTGGCCTGACATGGGGTCTACATCTGAATAAACCAAAGGCTGAGTGTCTGACTTCCTACTGCTGTATTTAGGTTCAAGTTCCCCAAATACTGACTGAGCTCCTCCTGTGCCAGGCACTATGTCCAAGGTTAATGGTTTTATGGAGGAGACGGACAGAGACTGTGAGGCGAAGTTATTGTATTAATGCCAAATGTGAAATATATAAACCTGGAGGCCGTGGGCATAATGAAGCGGGAGAATTTGACTCACTGCAGTGAGCAGGGAAGACTTTATGAAAGGGGGGCCCTTGTAGCTAGGCATTGGTTATTTCAACAAACATTTTTGGGGGGCCTTGTGTCTGCTTGGCATGATGCTGGGTGCTCCACCGTCAGGGGTAAAGAGACTTCAGGAGCTGGCAGGGATGTTCAGAGAGACAGTTGGGCAACGATGTAGCTTCTATGGGCAAAGCCCGCATGTTCACACGTGCACGCGTGTCCAGGTAAGGAAGTTTATTCCTAATTGCCCTTTGAACTGCATGTAGCCTTGACTTCGAACACGGCCAACTTAATAGTTGAAAACTTGGTCCTCTGAAGTGCCCTGCAACAATCTGTTCCGTGTTCTCCAGCCTGCACTTGAGGAGACACCCTGCCCATTACCGAAATAAGAAGCCAAGGCAAACAGCCTGAGGCTCAGGGCAAAGGCCAGATTTGTGAATGGGATGCTAGTAAAGACCTCTAGGAGAGGAACTTGATTGAATCTGTGTTTTCTGAAACCAGACAAAACGATGCCTTGCAGCAGTTTGTATAATTAATTGGAAAACAGAAAAAGTAGAAGTGAAGAAACCGGCTAGGAGACTGTTTAACAGCAGATTGGAGGGTTGACTGGCAGGACTGGTGGGAGCAGTTCCTGTGGTTTCAAGTGGTGTTTGGTAAGAAAGAATCAGGAGCCACGGGCCGTGCATGGAAGGCTATGATGGCGAGGTCAGGGACTGGGGTTTCTCCCTTGAGGGTCTGGGCGGTGCTGCCGACTAGTGCTCATGCTGTGGGGAGAGGAGAGAGAAATGAGTTCTGCTCTGCCTCCATCTGATGGGGCTGAGAGGTTGCCCAGTGAAGAGTGTAGGGCAACCCACCAGTGTAGATGATGAAGAGGCCTAGATAAGGTGAGTAGAAAAGTGGGGGAGGGGCTGGGGACCCTCAGGAACAGCCATGGAGTGGGGGATTGGGCTAGAGACAGGGCTTCACAGCTGCCCTGGCTTTTGAGGCAGAAGAGGAGGGCCTTTGACAAGCTGGGGAAAAGCAGCTGGAGGGGCAAGGGAGCATGAGCCTCAGCGGAGTCCCAGGAAGCCAAGGGAGGCAAAAGAACAGGGAAGCGGGGGTGGTCTGGAGGTGGGCCCACAGCTCCTCCTCTGCCGTTTGCGCTGTTCTCAGAATAACAAAAGGCACCTGGGGCTGCTCCTCCAGCCAGTTACAGTCCATCCAGCTTCTGCCTTTAGTTTGGTCTGCTCCTCTCCTGATGTGGTTTATTAGATCAGGCCACTGTGACTGTGCTTTGGCATTGAATGCAGGCTTGACTGGAACCATGTGTTATTTTAGTGCCAGCAGAGTCAAGTATTGTAGATATTTTGGAGCTTGGACGTCTCTTAATTGTATTTATCGTTCATACCATAGCAAAGGACAGTAGTTACAGGCCAGTTCCCATATGGTGCTCCTAGGTATTCTCATATTTGCTAGTAACATCTTTTGAATGCAGTGTCTTTTTTTCTGAGTAAAAATTCGATTAGTCTTTAAATATTTATGTAGTCTGTAGAATGTTGCTCTGAAGTAACTTCATTCATCTATCTGCTATTTATCAATGTCTGTGAGGGTGAGGAAGAGACTGTGGAGTCCCTGCCTTCTGAGTTCACGGGCTGATGGGTTGGGGACTGAGGCACGGAGTGATAAAAACGCAGTGCCACAGGTCAGGCCAGAGTGTTCTGGAAGTAGCTTTCTGAATTAGGTTTTCTTGGTTTTAAGATTAGTTTCTCCACCCATCCCCCACCCCCATCAAGAATGCGCTTGCCCTTGGCTAATAGGTGGAGGAAGATTTGGGTAGGCGGTGAGCTGAGCAAGAAAGGGTTGAGGCAGTGGGACTTGTTTTATTGTTCCCACAGGGCTTCAGTATAGCCGGCTCCATGTAGGGACAGAAAGCAGAAAATCATGGGTGGGATGGCAGAGGCCGGGGCTTGGCAGCAGGATTCTTTGTGTGCCAGTGGTGGGACCTTTAGCTTAGATACTGCCCTTAACGACATTCTGCCTTCAATATAGACTGAGTCTTGGGGCCTCTGGTTGGCAGGGATTGGCCAGCTCAGAGTTCTAATCTTGTCTTTGTTCCTTCTTAACCATGTGACCCTGGGAAGCTATTTCATCTCTATATCTCTGCTTCCTTTTCGTAAAAGATTATACCCCCAGTCCAGGGTTGTTTTGAGCATTAAGTGAAATAAGTTTAAGTGCCTACCACAGGGTCAGGCATATGTGACATGCAACAGGTGCTCTGTTCTCTCCATAGGGATCTTCTACATTGCCAGGAAAGCTTCTCCCCAGGCACTTGGGAATAGTGAGGAGGTGATGGAAATAAGCTCAGCTAAGCACCCTTCTTCAGTCACAGACCTCTTTCCTTTCCAAAATCACCCATCCACAGAAGCAGGCATGAACTTTGTCTACACCCTTTGGCATTTGCTTGTTCAGCTTAATTTTAAAAAGGTCACAGATGTGTATATAGTTTAAATTAGGTGAGTATATTTTAATATGCCTCATTCCCAGAGGAGTTCAGCCCGCTTACAAAATTATGTACAGTACAAAAGGATAAAAGCAAAGTTTGAAAGAATGGAGGCAGAGGGGAAGCCACAATCAAAAAGAAACACAGGGGTAAGATCAGCACTTGACTCTGAACTCCTCACTAGCACTCTCTCCCTGCTGTGGCCATGCTGGCTGCCCCAAGGTCCTGTGAAAACCCCTCGCACCCTTATTCCTGGTCTCCTTGCTCTTGCCTCTTCCTGGGATACTTGTGAACGTAAGTACATGACTTCTCCCTCCCTTTCACTCAGGGCTTCTCTGACAGGCTATACCCCATGCCTCCTCCCTGTCTCTGTCCATCTCTCCTGGTTTGTTTTTCTTCTCAATACATATTGATACCTGGCATCTTAGGTTTTGTTTCTTGTGTGTCTCTCCTCATGTAGAATGTAAGTTCAGGAGGCTGCCTTGGTCTCTTGTTTTCACCGTTGCTGTTCTCCTGATGTATAAAACTGTCTGGTACATATTCAGTAAATACTTGCTGAGTGAATGAGCACACAGGAGTGTATATTACAGGGACAGCTCGGTCGGAAGAGCATGTGACTCTTGATCTCGGGGTCGTGAGCTTCAGCCCCATGTTGCGTGTTGAGATTACTAAAAATAAATAATTAAAAAGAAAGAAAGAAAGAAGTGTACACTGTACAGATCTGTTCAGTTGCCAGAAGCCGACTTCAGATTTGACTCCTGTCTCTTGGTTGTAAAAACAAGGAAACAGAGTGAGTTACAAGATTCACACTGTCCACTGGGTAAAAATAAAAAGCCTGTTTAGGAGAATCCTGATATGAAACTTGAAAGAACTTTCCCTTTCAGTTCTCAATATAGTTAATGCCATACGATACAGTAGAGAAGATTCACAAAAGGATCATTATATTACCTATAACAATGCATTTTGTGTGTTTTTCTACAAAAGTGTTGAACCGCCTGATTTGATGGAGAAGAGCACAGAGTGGTCAGTTAGATGGCGCTTTGCCACAGTGTCTCATGTTGATCCTTGCTTTTGTGTCTTCTTATTAACACAGGGCCCATGAACAGCTAAACGTGAAACATGAACCTCTCCAGCTCATCCAGCCTCAGTTTGAGACGCCGCTGCCAGCCCTTCAGCCAGCGGTGAGTAGGTGTGCTTGCCCTTACCTTGCCAACTAGGCCATCAGCTGGGTTCTTCCGCCAAGCATGTGGATATGTACACCTTATGTTACGGCAGTTCTCACAGAGTCACGTTGCTCTGGCTCTGAACAGGCAGGGACCAGACCATTAGTATTCCGTAAGGCCTTCCACTGCCTGTAGCTCCCAACTGAGAGATCAAGGGTGTGGACTTTGGTGGCTGTTAAGCATTTCCCATCTGTGTAGTTGGAGGGCATATATGAGAGGAGAAGTCCTTGGTGAAAAGGAGGAAATGCTTTGCACTGCAGCTTTCCAGGCAACAGGTGCTCAGGTTCATGGCACAGATTCATAGCGCCCTGGGCGGGGGGTGGGGAGCAGGTGTTCACAAGTTACTTTCAACATTCCAGTCCAGCAGGAACTCACCTTACCTTCAAAACCATCCTATCCCACCACATTCTGGAATGTTATGAACTACTTGGCTTCATTTTGGTAGCTTGAAGTGGGCCATGGTGGGAGTATTTACATTGCAGAAAATGACAAAGGCTACAGAGCAGACCTGTGTGCTTTTGTCTTGAAAGCTGATAGTGAAACATTTCTCAGCACACCACTGGCTCATACCTGTGAATTCTGGCTCCAGGTTTAGCACTTTCTACATGAATTTATAGATCTGGTTCCCCAATTTCTGTCCCTAATGAACTCATGGGTAAATGAGAAACACATTGTACAGAGAAATGTTCAAAACAAATAAGCCTAATCAGCCCCAAGCTTTCGTCCTTGCACAAGTTAATGGGCACTGGTATGTCAGTTTGATCAGTTTAGGGGTGTTTTAGTTTAGTGCTGGCTCTGCTTGTTTTTTTACATTGGGCTAGTCATCTCGCTTGATATGGTCTAATGGGTTAGGGCAGGAGGAGGTGATGGGCATTTGGGTGGTTCATCCCAGGGAAGAGCTGGGAGTTGGCTTCTCATTTCCCTTCCATCTTATCACTGCCAGTTATGGCTTTGCATATGTTCTTTCATGAAAGACCTTATTTCCTTTTAGGTTTTCCCTCCCAGTTTCAGGGAATTACCACCTCCTCCGCTGGAGCTATTTGACTTAGATGAGACGTTCTCTTCTGAGAAGGCCCGCCTTGCTCAGATTACCAATAAGTGTAAGTTTGGCCAAATTTTTGTTTGTTTTCTTTTGTAAGTTTTACTTAATTGTGAACTTCTGAGATTTGCCATGAGAGAAAGCTAGAGTTTGTTCAGGGAGAACAAAATATGAATGGCAGCGTAAAATGACAGTTTCCGTTTGTTTCACATAAGTGATGTCGATCATTTCTCTTGGGCCACTTAATTCAGTGACTTAGAACATGGCAAAGCAGAAGCCAAGGTCTCAGCTTTAATCCCTGTAGGTCCTTAGTTCTGACCAATGAGTAACCAAAGGATGGATTCTGACCCTGGCTGCCGCTTAGCAGATCTAGGTCATTGGTCATAGGAGCAGTTAAATAAGAAACCTAAGTCAGGGCCAAAAGAATTATAGAGACTTCAAACTGGAAGGGATCCTGGAAGGAGTTATGTGTGCCCGCCTTGACATGTGGATGAGGACATGAGGCCCCAAGCCACACAGCTGCATGGTGAGTGGTTCTCCTGACTCTGAGCTCACTGCTCATCCTGAGATACCCTGCCTCCAGCAAAGCAAATGGGCCTGCACACATGTGCTCAGGGGCATAAAATTACCCATCCATTTTGAGGCATTATATTCCTGGGAATCTAATCTAAGGAGATAAGTGAAGGTACACAGATGACTGCTATGTTATTTATTTTTAAGATTGGGAATAAAAATTATTTAAACAATTGGACTTAGTGTTCACTAGCAGAGGAATGGTAGTAAATTATGTCACATTCATTTGATGGGACAACATGTCATTATAAAAAAGGTTTCCAAAGTCCAGGAAGTGACACTGATAGAACTTAAGTGAGAATCCTAAGTGAAGAAAGGCAAGATAGAAAGTTGCATGTTCAGTAGGTTCCTAACTATGTGAAAAACGTCTGTATGTGCCCAAAGACCAGGAAGGAGTATGCAAAAATGAAAACAGTTCAATGTGAAGCACCTTCACTGCATCTCTCTTCTGTGTCAGGCATTGTGGGAGGTGCTGAGGAATCAAAAATTAGCAAGACATAGTGATTGGTCCA
Source organism: Halichoerus grypus (assembly GCF_964656455.1). NCBI lineage: Eukaryota > Metazoa > Chordata > Mammalia > Carnivora > Phocidae > Halichoerus > Halichoerus grypus. Next base: position 122,776,872 of record NC_135721.1, read on the forward strand.
GTAGAAATAACAGACCTGTGAAGGGTCAGATGCTTTGATTCAGCTCTTCTGTTTCTAGCAATTTATCCTATAGAAATCCTTGTAGAAAGAAATAAAAAAATATAGCTATAGATATATTAATTGTAGCATTAAAAAAACTGGCAGTAGTCTAATGGCCCATCAGTAGAGGGATCCGTTTTAAAAAAATATGAAATACAGTGGAATATTATACATACATCTGTTAAAAGAAAGATACAGAGCCTAAGCTTTCATATGACATGTCCATGGTACCTCGTTAAATGATGAAAGCAACTTACAGAGCTATTGTAGTTTGATCCCAATTGTTTACACATATGTAAATTCATAAGCGCACATGGCAGTAATTATCTTAGGTGGTATTGGTGAGGATAGAGTTAGAGCAAGAGAATTTTGCAGCTGTATGGTTTGAATATTCTAATAAAAATTTACATTTCTATAATTTTTAAAAATGTACATTCAGAAGGGGAAACAAAGAAAGGAATTATAGTCTAGTGTAAGAAGGGCTGTAACAGCTATCCGTCCTTGATATTGGGCTGCTGGGGATGGCTGCACAGAGATATGTTATGTATGGAATTATGAGTGATTTTTTTCTTCTTTAATTTCCTTTTCTATAATATTGCTGTAATAAATGCTATTTAAAATACCCATATGCCCCTCTCATAATGGTCCTTGCTGCATTCAGAGAATGGTAATTTGAGTTCCTACTAGTTCTTCCTGTTCTTTGTAATGTAGGAATGCTGGCTCTGGGAATAGTAGAGTCAGAACCAGTCCAGCTTTATTCTAATTAGAAGTGTCACACTTTTGTCCTAATTTATAAAAGCAGCACATCAGAGATCCCTTTAGTTTGTTTAAGTCCTGCGGTCACATTACCCTAGGAAAAGGTGAGTGATCTTGAGAGGCAAAGGAATCTGACGAAGGGATACTTAAACCACAGTAAGTTTGTACTTGGGGAAGGACAGGAGATAAGGGTTCATCTGACTGCCCCAACTGTGCCTAGGTACTGAAGAAGACCTGGAATTCTATGTCAGAAAATGTGGTGACATTCTTGGAGTAACCAATAAACTACCAAAGGACCAACAAGATGCCAAACATATCCTTGAGCACATCTTCTTCCAAGTGGTGGAGTTCAAGAAATTGAACCAGGTAGAGCCTAGAAATCCCACTGAAGTGGGAGCCCTTCGAGTACTGGTATCTTCCCTAAACTGGACTTCTCGTGTTTTGTTCATTCATTCCACAAGGATCTATTAAGCATCTACTAGGTAAACAAAACAGACAACGATCCCTGCACTTATGGAACTTCTGTTCTAGCTGGAGGAGCTAGACAGTAGACTAAAAATAGTATGCTACAAGATGATGGTATAAAAAAGGTAGGGCAGGGATCAAGTGTGCTGAATGTGGCAGTATTAAATAGGGAGGGTGGTTAGGGTAGGTCTCACTACAAAGGTGACATTGGAGCAAAGACCTGAAGGTGTTGAGGGATTTCGCCATGCAGATAGCTGGGAGACAAGTGTCCCAGACAGAGGGAAGACCTGTGCAAAGTCCCTGAGGCTGGGCTTTGCCTGGCATGTTTGCGGCATAGCAGTGGTGTCAGTGTGGTTAGAGAGACCTGAGCAAAGGTTAGAGAAGCTGCCACGAGGTCAGCACCTTATGTCGGAAATCATCATTCTCTGGACTGAGGACCAAGGACTTTAAAATTATGCCTGGTCTTCATTTTGTTTATCTCCTGATGAGATTTCTAAAATTAAATGTTAAGCCAGTGTTGGTAAATGGGCATTTATATACTACTGATGGGAGAATAAATTTGTCCCACTTTTCTGGAGATCTGTTTTATAATATTGTTCAAAAGCCCCCAAAATGTATATACCTTTGACACGGTAATTCTAATCCTCAGAATTTGTCGTAGAATATAATCCTGAACGTGTATAGATTTACCAACCAGGATGCTCAGGGTAGCATTGTTTTAATAGAAGAAGAATCTTCATCAGTAGGGAACTGGTTAAGTACCTAGGGTATATCCATAAGATTAAAAATGTTTAGAAGAAAAAAATGTTTAGAAGAATGTTTAAGGACTTGGAAGACATTCAGGATATAGTAAATGGGGTTGCGGGGGGGGGAAGGGCTATAAAACAGTATAAAGAGAAGAGACCATTTTTCATATACATAGATGTGGGTGTGTGCATATGTATATATGCCATCCATTCATTCTACATACATACATACATATGTACATGCTTAGGAGTTTAGATGCTGAGTGGAAAGGTTAGATCCTCTACTGGCAGGGGCTGGCTCTGCTGATACTCATGGTGCTAGATGTTGGGGCTATTGTAGTGAACAAGATGAATGCGGCCTTTGCTGTCTCTTTCTGAGCCACGTGCTGTGGGGGGAGACAGGAATACTATATGGGTAATTACAGTGCTCTGAGATAAATGGCATGAAGGGAACCCAGAAGGGAGTTGATTTAACTGCTGGAGCACTGAAATGTGGGATGGGGCTCAGGTAGGTTCTCAACAGTACTCACGTTGCTGGCAGGGCAGAGACAGGCCCCCAGGGCCAAGGTAAGTAGTCTGGTGTGGTCTTGGCTTTGGTGCCTTCAACTGTATTTGCTCCCCACTCCTTGTGGATGGTGGGCAGTAGTCAAAAGCCCTGTCCTGATAGTGAAAACTTGATCCTTCAGCTGGATTCAGCCTTCAAGCCAGAGATTACCTGTGTCCCAATTAATGATTCAGAATCGTAATCAAAGTGCAAAACACCAGAGTTCACATTTCATACTGAAATACTAAAATTCTGTGTCTTACTCCCTTATCCAGGAACATGACATTGATACAAGTGAACCAGCATTCCAGAACAATTTCTGAGGACCTTGCCTCTTGAAGCATCTTCTGCCTCCTGATTCTCTTTGTAAACTATTTTTGAATTCTTCAACTCCTTATCAAAATTGTCTGTACACTCCTTACCCCATGAGTTGTAGGTCGGTGCATCTCCTGTAGTGCCCAGATAGATATAACATTTCTAACAAGATCCTTATGTGAGATACATTCCATTTTTAAAATTAAATCTGACTGAATCCCTACTTTTATAATTTATGAAAGTCTTTCACTGAAGTCTTTTCTTTGAACTCTAGTTCTGAATTTGAGTCTCTTTTATCAAAGGCATAAATAACTGTCAAGCTTATGAATATTGTTCAGCTTTTGGACTAGCTCAGGATATAAAACAGCCCACAAGGTCTGTTTGCCCCATGTGCCTAATGCAAAAGATAAAATAGTAGACCAGACACCTTCCTTACATGGATCACTCACCCCTTCATCTCCCAGCCGTCCATAGTACACAACCATTTGGAGGCTGTCGTGTCTACCCATACTATGTCACCCTCCTCTGAGCTCTTGAAGCACTGAATTTCATCATCATTTGGGTTATAATATGATCATCTGTCCCAAGGTCAATGGGAGACTGTACCTGCTTGAATGGGGCAGCTGATGTGGAAGTGCACAGCAGTGTACTGGATATACTGGGAACCAGCTTTAGGGAACCCTGAAAGCCAGATAGAAGATTGCAGAACTACTGCCAGTGTGTAAGGGATGTGATGCAATGGGAACAGCTTAGCTAGTGGGTTCTATAAAGATGGGAACTATGGAAGGAAGGCCATTTACAGAGAGTGTGATATAACCTCAAGAGGAAGTAATGGGGATGTGAAATGGTGCTGTTGTAGGAAAAGTGTCATTTAAAAAAAATTTTTGTTAGGTGTCCCACATTCTGGATTTTTCTGATGGTTTCCTTATGGTGTCTATTACTCCATTATCTCCTTTCCTGCAAATTGAAGTTAGGTTTAAAGGCTTGACTGGCTTTGAATTAGACATTTTTGGCAAGAGTATCTCATAGCTGATGCTGTGTATGTCAGATTGGTCCTCTATTAGTGAAATTAAGTTCAATCAACTGGTGAAAGTTTAAAAACACTGGGGTGTTTTTAAATTCAAACATGAAAAGTTAACTGACTTGAACAAATGTTTTAACTTCACTCTTAAAACACACACACACACAAAGATGATGGTAGCAGTCCTAGCAGGTAACAGCATAAAAATACCTGTTGGAGATTTTATGTGTTGAATTCAAATACGTCTCTGATCAGAGAAACTTGAGTGTCAAAACGAAGAGGAATAATGAGAAAGGGGAGCTAAAGTGTTGGGAACAAAGGTCTCTCTCCCCAAGACCAAGAAGGAAAATTTGTGGTTCTTATGATTCATAGATCTACAGTGTGGCTTTTGCTAGGTAACTTCTTGTTTATAAAGCCAAGTATGAGGGGTTTTATTCAAACTCTGTTCCCTAAAAATGTTCGAGAGCGCTACAAATATGCTCTAATGAAATTTTTTAAAATTAGGTAATACCAAGCACGGAATTGACGGATATTGAAAAGAATTTTACCCTCTTCAGCCACTGAAGTGGGTAAATTCAGTTCCCCTTTCTGCAACCAGTGTTACCAGTTTCTTCCGCTGACTTCAAGAGACAGGAAGAAATATTTACTTTGAAAATAATAATATATCTTGCTTATACCAAATTTTACCGTGAAGCCCACCACCGTTTTATCCTAGCGCTCTACTCCTACAGCTCACAATCTACCTGGGAGAGAAATTAACTTCGTAGAGTCGCAAATGGTTACAGGTTGCACGAAGGAAACTTGGAGCGTCAGGAGCCTGTCCAGCGCTGCCGAACTACTCGGGGAGTCAGGGCCAGGTGGAGGCAGAGCGGGTCAACAGGGCTCTGGGCCGGGGCGACTGCTGGACGCCTACCCCCGTCCGCCATGATGTCGGAGGTCGACCACCTATCTGCCCCGCTCTCAACCCCTGGTCCTTTCTTTCACCCGTCCTCCGCACGACCCGAAACAGCAGGCGTCTGGGGAAGCCTCCCAACGACTACAGCTCCGAGGGCGCGAGGCTAGCGGGACCGCGCGCGAGGAGTAGCGCGGGGCAAGGCTGCCTTAGCTCCACAGCCCGGCGGCCCGTCTGGCGCCCCCTGGTGACGTCAGGCGGCGCGACTCCCGCGATGCTCCGCGCCGCGCCCGAAACGGAGCGCGCGCCCGGCAGTCAGAGGGCCTGGGCTTTGGTGCGGCCCCGTTTACGAGAAGGGCTCCTGGAAACAGGTCGCGTCGCTCGTCCGGAATCACAGCGGCGGTGGCAGACTGCCCCATGGACTCCAAAGCCTGATTTCCCCTCCATCTTCACAGAAGAGGGTGGTGATGCCGCCGTGTGTCATCTGCGGCCGCGGGGCCTGGCCAGGCTGTGGCGGTGGTTTCCACCACCGCTGGACAAGGCTTTGGCGTCCCTCGGCGGTTCCATCCCCGACTTTGTGCCGGAACTCCGTAACCTGCGAGTCCTTCTCTGCTTGGTTCCTGGACAAGTGGCCACATTGAAAAAGAAAGCTAAGTTTGCAAAAGCTGATGCCCAGAAAGCCCAGGGTAGAGGTCAGGGGTGTGGGCTGGACATGGTGTGTGTATAAAGCAGCCCAGGGCCCTGGCGCTCGTCTCGGAGTCTCCTCTCCCTTACAGGAACGCAAGAAATTTGGATTCGGTGGTTTCTAAGATCAAATTCTTATCCTACGCAGGTGCATAAATGAGGACACAGCAGGGGTTGGCATGATCTGGACAAACCCAGGCAGAGTTGATTCCGCACACCTCTCCCAGTGATCGAAGAGGGACCCCTAGAATCTTACAAATAGAACATATCAGTTACTCCTCCAAAATTCCTTGTGTCCCTTTGTAATCCCTTTTCTGTAACCATTTTCACTTTAATTGGTTCTGTTATGCAATTTCTACAGTTGTATGTAAATGATATCATACAGTATCCACTCTGGCTTTTTTCAGAAAAATTATTTTGAGATTCATATTGTATTATAATTCCTTTTTATTGAGTAGTATTCCACTGTATGGATATATTTATTTTATATCTATTATTTGTTTATCCAGTCATCTGTTGATGGACATTTGGGTTGTTTCCAGTTTGGGACTATTACAAATAAAGCTATGTAAAAATCTCTGTGTGGACATATGCACTCATTTTTCTCGGCTCCATATGACTGGATGGTTTTAATTTGCATTTCCCTGATGATATGGTATTGAGCATCTTTTTATGTGCTCTTGCCCCTGGATATATTTTGAAGGTAGAGGTTGAGGGTAGAGCCAATATGATTTGCAGGTGGATCAGGTAAGTGATGTGAGAAAAGAGTAGAAAATGACTGCCAATCCCTGAGGACTTACTAATATTTCTTCTCCCTGGCATGCACTGGCTGTTCCCTCTGCCTTAAGTACTATTCCCCACATTGGCTACCTTGCAAATTCCTAAATCACCAAGGCCTAAAGAGCCTTCAGTGACCCTTTTGGGTGGGCACCCACAGCACCTACAGTTTATCTTTACCCTAATAGATCTAATTGTTTGCTCATTTACCCTATTAGCTGATGAGCTTTTGGAGAGTTTTTGTTCATAGAACTCATCTACCTATCCAGTAGTTGTTCAGGTGGAAAAGGGTTGAGGGCTCCTTCCAGGGTGGTGTTTCATAGCCTCAGGGATCAAGAAGGCGGTAGCCGCCACTACCCTAAGGCATGCCATGCTGCTGCAGGCCACCACCGGATCAAGCTCAAGCTCGTTGTTTAAATATCCCGCTGGCTGTTGAGCTGGCCCCTGGGCCTGGGTTAGGATACCCAAGGCCATTCCCTTCCTTTCTGTCACATACAAGTTGTTAAGTCTTCCCAGTAGGACAACTTAAAGCTGGGGCACTGGGTAAAGTCTGGAATAACAGGATGGGGTCTTTTTCACTTTAAGGGTAGTTTACTCTTATGACAGGGACCCCTTGTCCCTGCCTTTCTTCCAACTACCCTTTATTATCATCATCATCATAACAATGACAACTAAAAGTAAAATAGTACTTACTATGGGCCAGGGATTATTCTCAGTGGTTTACACATATTGATTTATTTAATCCTATAACCACCCTACAAAGTAGGTACCAGTGTAGTGATTAAGAGCACTCTAGGGACACCTGGGTGGCTCAGTCGTTTAAGTGTCTGCCTTTGGCTCAGGTCATGATCTCAGATCCTGGGATCGAGCCCCATAACAGGCACCCTGCTCAGTGGGAAGTCTGCTTCTCTCTTTCCCTCTGCCACTCTCCCCCACTCATGCTTGCACTCTCTCTCAAATAAATAAAATCTTAAAAAAAAAAAAAAAAGTACAGACTCTGGAACTAGACGGCCCAGGCCCAGGTTTGAATCTCTGCTTTGCCATTTAGTATGGGTGAGGGGGAGAGAGGGAGCTGTGTCTTAGTTTCTCCATCTGCCAAAAGAGGATCATACTAACACTACCTCCTCATAGTGTTGTTATGAGGGTTAAATGAATTAAAATGATTTTTTAAAAATTTTATTTATTTGTCAGAGAGCGCGCACAAGCAGGGTAGGCAGAGGGAGCACAGGCAGAGGGAGAAGTAGGGTCCCCACTGAGCAGGGAGCCCAATGTGGGACTCAATCCCAGGACGCTGGGATCATGACCCAAGCCGAAGGCAGACACCCACCCAGGCTTCCCTAAAAAATGATTTATAAAGCCTACAGAATAGTGGCTGGCACATAATAAAAGCTAAGTTTTTGATAAATCTAATTTTTACATATGAGAAAACAGGCATAGAGGAGTTAAGTAATTTACCTAAGATCACACAACTAGTAAATCATAACCCCAGGAAGTCTGGCTTCAGAGTCTGCACTCTTAAATATCATGCTCTAGTAATGAAGAGGGGATGTCCACATGAATTACTTTATGAAGGAAGTGGGTGGGGGAAGACCTGAATTAATTGATGTGGAAGCTTCTGGCACTTAAGATGTCAGTGTTCCTTCTGCTATGGTAAATGAAGTTTGCAGCAGCTGGCTAGGCAGTCCCCAGGGGATCAGGAAGGTGGCCTCTTCCTCAGATTTCAGGAAGAGGAATCTGAAACATAAGCAGGGGCTAAGAGGCTGGGGTTCAACCAGATTTCCCCAGGCACCCGTCTTACAGTTCATTTACCTTACTCTCAGCACTCCTCCCAGGGAACCCAATGTGACATGACTCTTGGGGGGTACTTGGTAAATGGCAACTTAAAATGGAAAATCCTTACTAAGCCTCTAGGAGTTTAAACACGTGGACAATTCTGGGTCTTGGGGACACTGCGGCGAATTGAGGGGCCACTTGGACCTCAGCGTGCCCATAGTTAAGAGAGGAAAACGACTAGTCAAAGAGCAGATCATGGGTAGGGAAGCCCAGGGATAGATTGGAATTCGGTGGGAGGGGCGTGAAGCGTTCCTGGACAGGTAGTGGCCCACGCAAAGGCAAGGAAACTAGCAGGTTTCGTTCGGCTACGGGCGGGGTGGTGGTGGTGGATCTGGTAGAATCCTGTAAACCTGATTATGGAGTATTTTACCCCGAGGGAGAGGAGAGAGGTTTTATGTTCTGGAGAGGAAAGATCGGGTTTGTATTTTAGGACGTTCACTCGGGCTGCCGGGAGTTGAGCCCAGGAGCGAGAGCCATCGAATTCGAGGCTGCAGAGGAAGCAGGGAGACAGTTCAAAGGCACAGCCCCGGTCCTTAGGGTGAGGGGCTGGTTTAGGGTGGGGGCTGTAGGGACAGAGGAACGGCTTGGAGTAGCGTGCGGGTTTTGCACAGGCGGTTTCCCCGACCTGAGTCTCCCATCCCTGTGTCTCACTCACTCCCTTTCCTCTGTCGTTCCTGGGTGGGCAACTCCTGGGCCGCCCCGGACCCACACTTGGTCTGGGTCCGGCCTCAGTCAAATGGCGGCCGGCTCAATCCCGCAAGTCTCCAAAACCGCCACGCTCACCTTCGGCCCTACCAGCCCTACCGGGGCTTCAGGACTCTGGGCGAGTGGGGCGCCCGCCTGTCCGCAGGCTCCGCCTCCGAGCCCGCCCCGCCGGCGCTGGCCCCGCCCCCGCGCAACCCGCAGGCCCCGCCCCGCGCACGCCCTCCCGCCCGCGCGCCGGGCCCGGGCGGCGCCGTCGCGCTTGGCGGGAGATAGAAAAGTGGTGCTGTGCGCGCCGGCGGCGGCCGGAGTTCCTGCGAGCAGCGGCGGGACCTGCGGATACGCTGACGTCTCCCGGCGCGGCCCCGGGGCCCGGAGCGGCCCGAGCAGCCTCACCCTGACCCCGGCCCGGCTCCCGCTCCGGGCTCAGCCGGCGGGCGGGCGAGCGCGGCGCGGCCCGGGCCGGGGGGATGTCTCGGCGGACGCGCGGGTGAGCGGAGCCGGGCGGCCCAGGGCTTTCCCCCCATCCCCCTCCACTCCGACCCCTGCCCCCACCCCACCCCTACCCTCGCCGTGGCCCCTCCGGGCAGGGCGGGCCTTCCGCGGGAATTGCTGTGTCCCGGGTCGCCCGAGGCAGGGGGCGCGCGCGAAGCCGGGGGGCTCTTGGGGGCCCCTCGCTCCGCTCCCCAGGCCTGCTGGGCCTCGGAGCCGGGGCGGGCGGGTCTCCTGGGACCTGGGCCAAGCCCTGCATGATGTCATTTTGTCTCCCGCCTAATTGCGGGGTGGGGGTGGGATGGCAGTGTCAGCTGCTAGGGCCTTTACCGGGGAGGGAGGCGACCCCTGGAGAGGGAAAGTGATTCTCCCTCCAAGTCACAGCGAGAGGGAAGCCAAAGCCTGGAGGACTTTTAGTTCAAACCTATTTGGGTTCATATTTGGCGGTGGGCATTTCTTCTCAAACATTACGGGAAGTACAGCGCTCCCCAAACCCTCTCCGGCTTGAGAAGGGTGCCGGGGGGAGGGGACTCGTTTGTGTGTCCCCCCCTACCCTCAACCTGGGTGTTGGGCCCCAGCTTGTTTTAGTTTCAGAGACATGTCTTCCTGTTCCACATGAGGAGTTTGGGGCAGTTGGGGTTGAAGGTGAGGGGAAGAGAGACGCGTATCAAGACTGCTCTGGGGCCAAGGCAGGAACTGCAGTCTCCATTTTACTTATTCTTCCAGAGAGTAAGGGGCAGAGTGGAGCCTGGAACCTGGTCTGTGGGTTCCAGGTCCCTGTCTTACACCTCTGTGCCTGGGGCCTGACCTCTGGGTTTTACATCAGCCTGGGAGTCAGAGGACAAAGGGGGCCTGCCTGCCCTGTTCCCTCCCTGGATTTGTGCAGCCTAGATAACCTTAACCCCCCTTCCCTTGGTGTCCCCCCTTCTCAGGAAGAGGGTATAGACTCCAGAAGCACTCACTGCTGGCTTTTCCCAGAGTTCCTCTCAGCAAGGAAGCCTCTGGTCCTTGGGCCGTGTTTAGGGTACCTGGCACAGGTTCTGTCTTCCTCCTCAGGTCACCATTTCCCCAGGGCAGCTCCAGTTCCCAGAAGGAGTTTTCTGGTCAGGCACTTAATGGACCCTGTTCTCATTTTTGGTGCAGGAAATGTTGTTCCAGGGAATGACAAGCCCCAGAAAACCCCCAGTTCCTCTGCCTCTTTGCTCCTGGGGCTCTGTGGAGGAATCCCCTCCCATGTGAGGGGTGGTTTCTGTGCGCTGGCACCCCACAGCCCTCAGCTCAGTTGTTGGCCACTCGTTTTAACTCTCATCTGCACCAGTGCCCCACTTCCCGCTCAGCTTCTGACTCACCCATCCTGGAGCAGAGCCCAGAACATCGAAAGGCATAGAAAGGGTGTGTTGGACCTACATGTGGTTGCCACCACCGACTTGGCCTCTGCTTTTTCAGCGGGGATTACAGGGTGAGGGCTTGAAGGTGCAGGTCTGGAGCCTGGCTTTGTGGACTTGGTAAGTGGCATAGCCCCTGTCCGCCTCAGTGTCCATGTCTATTAAACGTGCTTAATGGGAATGCGTGTGAAGTAGATGGTTAGCTCCATGTTGATGATAGAAGTATATTTTGTATACTGTGTATCTCCCAGCTGAGTTGCTTGTCCCTGTTAAAGTATTGGAGCACCAGAGTGTGTTCACAAAGACACTGTTTTATCCTTAGAGGAACATTTACTGAGCTTCTATTGGAGCTGGGTGCTAGAGAACCAAAGATGGTTTCTGTCAGAAAGAAGTCTGGGGACAGTTGATTTTAAAGCCAGCTTCATTCTGTATCTTGTAGAGTTTTTGCCTCCTACTTTGTGATGGTGGAGGACCCGTGAATGGGGTCAGAGATGACAGGACAAGGCTGAATTCCGGCTCCTTCTGTGGCAGATATATTGCTGGGTTTAGACACTGTCCTCCCTTTTCTACTTCTAAAAGATTTACTTTAATTAGCATTTCTTATCAACCAATAGGCAGCAGCACTTCATGTTTATTCATTAATTTGAGTATCCGGTCATTCCCTGAGCAAACATTTCTTAAGGCCTTTTGGTGGCAACCCCCAAAGGCCCTGCGGGTGTGGAGGTGGAGCTGATCTCTGTCCCTGTCTGGAGCCTTCATTCTGAGAGACGGGAGATGTGGGGGGCTCAGAAGTGACTCTAGGAAGATGCTGAGCCCTGGAGAAGGGGAAAGGAAGATGGACATGAAAGGAAGTCCTTGTCCTTTTGGAACAAGGCTTGTGTTTGCCTTGCTTGTTTGGAGATGGCTTTTCCCACTCACAGACGCCTGACTTAGGAATGTACCTGACAGGTGACCTGAGGCATTCCCACTACATGGTGTTGGGAGCTTACTAACCTTCCCCTCCCTCCCCCCAGCACCTGACATTCCTGGAGGTGGAGAGTGTGATTTCCATTTTTGTAATCATTAAACCTGATAGATATGAAGATTTTGGAGCAACTTGAAAAATTGCCTGTTAGATAACATCCAGAAGTCTTGATTTTTCTCTCCATAAACCATGACTGTATGAAGGCAAGGATTGGAAAATGGACATTGTTACTGAGGTTATGTATTTAAAGTGTTATTCTCAGATAACCAATATTTCTTGAAATATGTGCTTGATGATTGCATTTATCATCAGATTTAATCCTTAAAATAACCATAAAATTTAGAAAGTTCTGCTATATAAATGAAAATACTAAACAGGTGTCTGGTTTTGAATATCATAATATTCTTGGTGAAATCTTTTTTTTTTTTTTTTTAAGATTTTACGTATTTGTTAGAGACAGTGAGCACAAGCAGGGAGAGTGGCAGGCAGAGGAAGAAGCAGCCTCCCTATTGAGCAAGGAGCCCAATTTGGGGCTCAATCCCAGGATCTTGGGATCATGACCTGAGCCGAAGGCACACGCTTAATGGACTGAGCCACCCAGGTGTCCCTTCTTGGTGAAATCTTAACTTCTTTTTTCTTGTAGTTTTTTTTTTTTTAAAGATTTTATTTATTTATTTGAGAGAGAGAATGAGATAGAGAGAGCATGAGAGGGTGGAGGGTCAGAGGGAGAAGCAGACTCCCCGCTGAGGAGGGAGCCCGATGCGGGACTCGATCCCGGGACTCCAGGATCATGACCTGAGCCGAAGGCAGTCGCTTAACCAACTGAGCCACCCAGGCACCCCTTTTCTTGTAGTTTTTGAAATCATTAGGGTGTTTGTGAAAATAAAAGGATAAAGAAAATAAAAATTGTCCATAACCCCAATTCATTAAAGAATTAAAAAAAGAGGAGGGTGGACATATCAAAAGTAAAGAGTAAAAGGCTGCCTCCCTCAAGCCTTTCCCTAGAGGTCACTGGCCATTGCCCACACGCTGTCCATCCATCACGTAGCATTGTGTGAAGACACATGTCCTTGACTCTTAGCTTGCTCTCCCTACAGTGAGGAGCTGGATGAGCTGCACTACCAGGACACAGATTCAGATGTGCCAGAGCAGAGGGACAGCAAGTGCAAGGTCAAATGGACCCACGAGGAGGTGAGTGACATAGACATTTTGGGGGAGGGACGCTGATGGCAGCTGGGGGCTGGTCAGAGAACTGAGCCTGGGGTGTATGTGCCTGATGCCATGATGGGTGCGATGAAGAGGAGGAGCTGGTGAAAGAGGTGGAGGGTCCTCTGGTTCTCCCCAGTGCCTGTTCTCAGAGCATTCTCGGGGACGCTCCACATTGAGGACTCTCGGGAGTATGTGTCTCTTGGAAGCTGGCGTGTTCTGCATCATGGGCACTAATTGTGCTTCTTGTCCTTTACTGCTAGGGTGATTAGCCTAATGTGCAACCTCCTCTTTATTATTATTATTACTATTATTTTATTTAGAGCGAGAACATGTGCAGCCACTTATTGGGGGGAGGAGGGGCAGAGGAAGAGGGAGAGAGAGAATCCCAAGCAGGCTTCATGCCTAAGGTGGGGCCCAACTTGGGGCTCCATCTCACAACCATGAGATCATGACCTAAGCTGAAATCAAAAGTCAGTCGCTTAACCAACTGAGCCACCCCGGTGCCCCCCCTCTTTATTATAATTTTTTGTGTCTTGAGACATCAAGCTCTGAATTTTCTTTTTATTGTTTAATCAACTTCATGGAAGTATAATTTCTGTACAATCAAATGCACCTTTTTAAAGTGAGCAGTTGAAAGCACCACCTTGATTATCCCAGAAAGTTCCCTTTGTGGTTCATCTTCCCTGGCTCCAGGCAATTGCTGATGTAATGCCTCTGGGTTTGATTTGTTTTGTCTGTTCTTGAATGTCCTGTAAATGAAATACAGCTGTACTCTTTCCTATCTCACTTCTTTTGCTTAACAAAATAACTGCTTGATTCAGCAATCTGTTCATTTTTATTGCCGAATAGCATTCCATTATATGGGTATACCACAATAATGTTTCACTTGTTGATGGGCATTTGGGCTGGTTTCCGTTTTTGGCTATTGCGGATAGAGCTGCTGGGAGGATCCTTGCATAAATCTTTTTTGAGGATTATGTTGTCATTTCTCTAGGGGAGATACACTTAATGTCTGGTCATGGGGTAGGTGTATGCTTAGTTTTATAGAAACTGCCAGACCTTTTTCTAAATTGTTTGTTCTATCCTAGACTCCTGCTGGACTTATCTTTTTATTTTACCTCTTTTTCCTGGAGATGTTTAATTTAGGTCTTTTTTTTTTTTTTCTTAGTGTATGAGTTGTAAAACTTTTTTTTTTTTAAAGATTTTATTTATTTGAGGGGCGCCTGGGTGGCTCAGTTGGTTAAAGCGACTGCCTTCGGCTCAGATCATGATCCTGGAGATCCAGGATCGAGTCCCGCATTGGGCTCCCTGCTCAGCAGGGAGTCTGTTTCTCGCTCTGACCCTACCCCCTCTCATGTGCTCTCTCTCTCTCATTCTCTCTCTCAAATAAATAAATAAAATCTTTAAAAAAAAAAAAAAAAGATTTTATTTATTTGAGAGAAAGTGCGCATGAGCAGGGTGACGGGCAGAGGGAGAAGCAGACTCCCCGCTGAGCAGGGAGTATGACATGGGGCTCGATTCGGAGGCTCCATTCCAGGCCTCTAGGATCATGACCTGAGCCAAAGGCAGATGCTTAACCGACTGAGCCACCCAGGCACCCCCTGAGTTGTAAAACTTTTTAAAATCATGAGTGCTAAGCCAGCTTTTCTGTTCATCCCACTGTGGACCAGGAACACTATATGCAGCTCTTGTGGGCCTAGAAGAACAAACAAGCTGGGGTCCCCACCGCAGAACCACTCTGTGCTTGGGGTGGAGAGAGAAGACTGCACGGGCCTATGGACATGCTGTGGTGATCCCTGGTGTTGGCAGGAGCCGTGTCAGTGTGTGCTCACCATCGCATCTCTCCTTCCTTGTGCTAGGGACTGGAGGCCCTGGGTCATTGTTGCAATACCTTTAGGTATTTCCTTTACTGTTACTGTTGCCTGCAGAAATTAGGGAAAATTTCATGGATAAGGATTTGGAAATCAAGTCAGGGAAGAGTACAGAACGGTGGGTATATTAGAATAGGAAACAGGTGAATAGAATAGAATAGAATAGAATAGAATAGAATAGAATAGAATAGAATAGAATAGGTTGTAGGTGGAGAAAAGCAAGTAGAGGGGCCCTGTGGTTGATACGGACAAAAAGATTGGGCCAAATTCTGGAAGGCCTAGAATGTTAGGCTCAGTAGTGTAGGCTTGTTCAGCTGGCAAGGTAGAGCAATTGGAGGTTTTTAAAGCAGAGGACTGACCTGAACATAGGTGGGCTTCCGTGGAGCTAATCTGCTGTGTGTAGGTTGGATAAGAGATTTGGGGGCAGCCCGGGGCTGAGAGACTGGTGGTGCCAGGGCATGGGGGAGGGTGCCATACTGGGCAGCTGTGGAGAGATTAGGGCAGGGGTGGAGCTGAGAGGTGGAGGAGGCCCCTGGGGTCTGGGAGGAAATAGAGACAATACAGCAAAGTATCCTTGCCAGTTGTCAGGGAGGATGGGGTGCTAGATATGGACATGGGCACATGGGAGGAAGGCCGGTGTTCGCCTGGCCAGGCCAGGTGGCAGAGGAGGGCAGGGTGTCCAGGGCTGGCTCAGCTACAGGATTTATGGGGACTTTGCCCCAGCCAGTGCTGGACTGCCCTTTAGGGCCTGAATTTCTGTAATGGCCTTTTTCTTCTGTCCAGGAGTGTATGTGTGTGTGTGTGTGTGTGTGTTAAGAAAAAAACATACAACACTAAATGTATCATCATAGCCATTTTTAAGTATACAGTTCAGCAGTGTTAAGTGTATTCCCATTGTGCAGTAGATCTTTGAACTAACTCATCTTGCAAAACTGAATATACCCACTGAGCACAAAATCCTCATCACCCTTCCCCCTAACTCTTGGCAACCCATCTTTCTGCTTTCTGTGTCTTTGATTTTGACTACTTTAGATATTTCATATGAGTGGAATCCTATAGTATTTGTCCTTTTGTGACTGGCTTATCTCACCTTTGTTCTTGAGCTTCATCCCTGTTTCAGCTTCTAACAGAATTTCCTTCTGTTTTAAGGCTGAATAAACATTCCACTATATGGATATATCACATTTTCTTTATATAGATATATATAAAATATAAAAAATCAATTTGGTTGAGGAGTACTTTACATCCAGTGAACTGCAACCATTCACAGTATAATTCAGTGAGTTTCAACAGATGTATTACCTTGAAACTACCAGCACCATCACATTATAGAACATTTCCATTAACTTCTTTATTTATTTATTTATTTATTTATTTATTTATTTATTTTCATTTCCATTAACTTCTAAACGTTCCTTGCTCCCCTTTGCTGTCCCTCCCCCCCCACCTCTGACCTCAGACGACCACCGCCTACCTTTTTGTCCTTAGAGCTTTGCTGACATTTTCTAGAATGTCAATGCATGGAATCAGTGTGCACCCTTTTATGCCTGGCTTCTTTCCCTCCTCATCATGATGTTGAGATTTCGTGTTGTTGCGGGAGTCTGTAGTTTATTTTCAGGAGACTGTTACGACACCTGTTCACCTGCCCACTCTCCCTGTCTCCCATGCCGTGTCACTGTCCTCTCTGGCCTGGGTTCCTCTCATGGCCTCCCTTCCTCCAGCTCCTTGCACAGCTCCTTTTCCTGAAGGTGCCAAGGTGAACTGCATAATACGCACGTTGGACCGTGACCATCCACTGCTCAAATGCCTCAGTGGCTTCATATGATGCAGAGGCCTGAATCAGT
Source organism: Halichoerus grypus (assembly GCF_964656455.1). NCBI lineage: Eukaryota > Metazoa > Chordata > Mammalia > Carnivora > Phocidae > Halichoerus > Halichoerus grypus. The sequence continues at coordinate 122,793,411 of NC_135721.1, forward strand.
CCTGTGTGTGGTCCGGGCCCCGCAGTGCCCTCCCAAATCATCTTGCATCCCCCTCTCCCTTGTTTCCTGCACTCTAGCTGCACTAGCCTTCCTTTGAGCCTATGCCTTGGTCTCCCTGAAGAGGCAGTCACCAAGTACCTCTTCGCTGGCCCTCAGCCAGCCACAGGGTGGCTTTACTTTTGTTTGTGGGAGCCTTTGATTCGCTCCCTCTGGACCGTAATTCCCACAAGATGGGGCAGCTCTGTCACTGCCCGTTGCTGTGTCCGTAGTACGGGGCACATAGGAGGTGCTCCCTTCATGACTGCATGCGTGAAGGAGGCTGTCCTTTAGGCTGGTGCTCCAGCGTGATCGGCTGCTTTCCGCACGTGTGTGCGCTGAGCCCTCTCTTTCTGGCATTGGCAGGACGAGCAGCTGAGGAACCTGGTCAGGCAGTTTGGACAGCAAGACTGGAAGTTCCTGGCCAGCCACTTCCCTGTGAGTGCAGCCCTTCGGTGGCCCCCTCCCCCAGAGATGATGGTTCTGGGCAACCAGACAGTGTGCCTGGGACAGACTTTCTGTCAGGGAGAAAGCTGGCCCCCTCCCCCCCAAAAAACAACCAAACTTCCCAGGCCCTTTCTTCCAGGCCAGAATTTGAGTCCCCCTGTCATAAGCATCTCTACACAGCAGCCTTGGCAGGCCTGGTGGTCTTCAGGCTCTGTGCCATCTGGAGCATGTGACCAAGTGGCATATTTGCATGTCTTCCTGCAAGAAATGCAAACAGTCTCAAGAGTGAGACTGAAATGGAGGGGAAGCGATACTTTGGACGGGCTTCCTGCCGAGGTCCCCCCAGAGCAGCTGGAGCCTCCTGGGGATGCAGGTCCCCTATGTCCCCCACCCCCAGGACTGCAGGTGTCTGGTAGGGAGGGGATGTGGCCGGAGCTGCTGTCTACCTTATTTCCTGAGTCACTCGGCAGCTCAGGGAGCAAGTCAGCAGGCCCTTCCTGCCTATAATCCTCACCTTCCCTGCTTCTGTGAGATCTGAAATCTTCAGGGAAATAATGCTTTCCCAGAAGCAAGGAAGGCTCCCTGACATACACCACAAACTTTGATAGGAATTTATGGTTCCTGATGGCGGCCTCCTTGTACTGGGGGGCAGGAGGAAGCTTCCCAGACGGGAACCATGTGTGTTCTGGCATGTGGGAGTGTAGTGTGTGGTGGGTGAAGGGAACAAGACAAAACCTGTCTGAGGTAGGCCTGGCCCCTTGCACCCAGTGCTCAACCAGGGTCCCCGGCCGCTGTCCTAGGAATCCTCACGGGTTCCTGTTCTCTTCCCAGAACCGCACCGACCAGCAGTGCCAGTACCGGTGGCTGAGGGTCTTGAATCCAGACCTCGTCAAGGGGCCATGGACCAAAGAGGAGGATCAAAAGGTAACTGTCGGGACGGTGCCTGGCACACAGTGGGCCTCCCCCCACCCCAGCGGATCAAGGGACGGTGAGGCTGTCCTGGGGGTGGGCAGGGCTGTCCAGCTGGTCCTCTCAGGGCCGCGGTGAGATGAGACTTATGTTGGGGGTGAGGGAGGGGCGGGTGCCCCTGGCTTCACAGAGGCCTTGTCCCAGGTCATTGAGCTGGTCAAGAAGTACGGCACGAAGCAATGGACGCTGATCGCCAAGCACCTGAAGGGCCGGCTGGGGAAGCAGTGCCGTGAGCGCTGGCACAACCACCTCAACCCCGAGGTGAAGAAGTCCTGCTGGACGGAGGAGGAGGACCGCATCATCTGTGAGGCCCACAAGGTGCTCGGCAACCGCTGGGCCGAGATCGCCAAGATGCTGCCAGGGAGGTGAGCTGCCAGCCGGGGGGTGGGGGGGTGGGGGAGGGGCTGTGGGCGGGGGGCTGGGGCCGGCCGGGGTGCTCTGAGGAAGTGCGGGCATCCACTGGGCTTTGTGGGGGTATTCCAAGAGTCAGTCCCATTTGTTTGCAGTTGTTCACTTTTCCCAGAGGCGAATGAATCCCTCAGATTCTTGCCTAGGGGTGTCCGGGCGTGGCTATGAAGGCAGTTCTGGATCAGGGCAGGGAGAAGGAGCCTGGGGGCCTCCGACTGTGTGTACACATTTTTCCTTTGGTCCCCGTTGGAGCTTTGTGCACCACCTGTGCCCTCTGCCAGGGTTGCCTGGTCCCTTTTTCTAGAGAATAAAATCCTCTTCTCCTGCCTGGACCAGGATCTAGGCATCCAAACCACTGCTCTGTTTTCTACTCCTTGCTGTGCCTGATCCCTCTAAGAGCCTCTTGGGGCTCTGGGGGAGCATTGGGAAGACTTGGCTCCATTCTTGCCAGAATCTTCCTCTGGGGTCAAATCCCCTCTCCTAAGTTGCTTACTGCTCCCGTAAGTGCTTTCCATCTTCTGGAAAGTTACAAAAATTTCTTAGTGGTGGCTGTTTTCCACCCTGTTCTCTTTGTCCTTGTGCATTTCCCCTGTATTCAGTTTCATTTTTAATCCTTTGTCATGACACTGTGATCCTGGGACAGAGAGGAGATAAAATGCCAGATGATGTATTTCCTCTGAAGTCTGGAATGGTCCTAGTTTCAAAACTCAAACCTGAGTCTGTTACCCTTTTGGTGCTCCTCCTAGTGCTTGGGTTGAAGACCTGGGTCTCTCTCCCCGTGTGACCTGCCTGGCCTGGCTGATGCCACCAGCTTGGCCTTGATGCACTGTCCCCCTTGCTTACCCATTGGGCTTTAGCTGCTCTGCACTCCTCTCAGCCCTGCGAACACGGTGAGCTCCTTCTGAGAACCCACTGGTGCTCTCCTCTGTTGGCCTGGAATGCACTCTGCTTGTGCCCCTTGTGCAGCCAACACACTCATCCTTCAGTCTTTGGTGGGAGTGTCTCTCTGTCTTCCAGACTGTGGTCGGTCTCCAGCGACCTCCCCATACTGCCCACACCCCTGCCTGGTCAGCACTCTGTCCTATCGGCCCACGGTGGGAGTGTTCGGAGATCCCGACGCTCCTCTTGGGCTGGCACCTCAGTCCGGCCATTCATCGTGTCCGTTCACGATTCAGGGGAAGAGCACTCTGCTGGGATTGCCAAAGAAGGGGTGCCTACTGTGTGCTTGCATTTCTGTTATAGTCTGATGGATTTTGTTGCTGTCCAGCCGGCGAGGCTGTGCTGCCATACTTCCATACTTCCCACTTCTCTCCAGCTCTGCTGCTGCGTGCTTCCGTCGTACCACACGGGTGTGTGCTCGGCCCTGCTCTGCTGCACGCGGCCCTGCAGTGTGCAGCGGGGGCTTCCGTAGTACTCCGCTACTCAGTACTTCTCTACGTCTCTGCCGCCTGCGTGCCGCTTACCGCCGTGCTGCGGGGTCTCCCGTAGTACTCCGCTACTCGGTACTTCTCTATGGCCCTGCTGCCCCGCGTGCCGCTTACCGCCGTGCCGTGGGACTCCCGTAATACTCCGCTACTTGGTACTTCTCTACGGCTCTGCAGCCCCACGTGCCGCTTACCGCCATGCCGCGGGGCTCCCGTAGTACTCTGCTACTCAGTACTTCTCTACAGCTCTGCCATCCTGCGTGCCGCTTACCACCGTGCGGCGGGGGCTCCCGTAGTACTGTGCTACTCGGTACTTCTCTACGATTCTGCCGTCCCGCGTGCCGCTTACTGTGGTGCTGCTCCCATAGTACTCCACTACTCAGTACTTCTCTACGGCTCTGCTGTCCCGCGTGCCGCTTACCGTGGTGCCGCAGGGGCTCTCGTAGTACTCCGCTACTCGGTACTTCTCTATGACTCTGCCGCCCCGCGTGCCTCTCACCCTGGTGCCGTGGGGGCTCCCGTAGTACTCCGCTACTCAGTACTTCTCTACGACGCTGCCACCCCACGTGCTGCTTACCGACGTGCTCCAGGGGCTCCCATAGTACTCTGTACTCAGTACTTCTCTACGGCTCTGCTGTCCCGTGTGCTGCTTACTGCCGTGCCGCGGGGGCTCCCGTAGTACTCCGTACTCAGTACTTCTCTACGGCCCTGCAGCCCCGCGTGCCGCTTAACGGCCGTGCCGCGGGGGCTCCCGTAGTATTCCGTACTCAGTACTTCTCTACGGCTCTGCTGTCCCGTGTGCTGCTTACTGCCGTGCCGCGGGGGCTCCCGTAGTACTCTGTACTCAGTACTTCTCTACGGCCCTGCAGCCTCGCGTGCCGCTTAACTGCGGTGCCAGGGGGGCTCCCGTAGTACTCCGTACTCAGTACTTCTCTACGGCTCTGCTGTCCCGTGTGCTGCTTACTGCCGTGCCGCGGGGGCTCCCGTAGTACTCTGTACTCAGTACTTCTCTACGGCCCTGCAGCCTTGCGTGCCGCTTAACTGCGGTGCCACGGGGGCTCCCGTAGTACTCCGTACTCAGTACTTCTCTACGGCTCTGCTGTCCCGTGTGCTGCTTACTGCCGTGCCGCGGGGGCTCCCGTAGTACTCCGTACTCAGTACTTCTCTACGGCCCTGCAGCCCCGCGTGCCGCTTAACGGCCGTGCCGCGGGGGCTCCCGTAGTACTCCGTACTCAGTACTTCTCTACGGCCCTGCAGCCCCGCGTGCCGCTTAACGGCCGTGCCGCGGGGGCTCCCGTAGTACTCCGTACTCAGTACTTCTCTACGATTCTGCCGTCCCGCGTGCCGCTTACTGCTATACTACTGTATGCCACTGTTACTTCTAAACTATCGGGTGCTTCACGACGCTTTAGGTTTCTGCGCTACTGTACCGTGCTGTATATCCATACCACTGTACGGTTTTCTCCTGCTCTGCTAGTCTCTTTCTTCTCCTGTACTTCTCTACACTTCCATATCCTAGTACTCTGTGCTCCTGTAGCATTGTGGTGCTCTGTGCTTACACTATGACGTATGTGTGTCCTCAGTTAATCTTCAGTAAGTGGGGGAGCATGAGTCGTCTCCCGATTCTCCAGATAAAGTAACTGAGGCTCAGAGTGACCCGTTGCAGACCCTCTGTGCCATCCAGCTCTGCCCTCTGGCTATTTGCCATCTGAGAAGAGTACCAGGGCTTGCATTCAAGTTACCCTGAGCCTCAGAATGGAGCTCAGCCCCCAGAGGTTTGCTTCTAGTTTCTACAGATTCAAAGTGAGCGGAAAAGGGAATGCGAGCTTCAAAAACATTTTAACTGTTTGATTTTACCATGGGCTGAGTAAGACCTTTGCTTATTTTGCTGAGGTCAGTGGAAATATGTGTAAATCGTTGAGGGCTAGAAACACCTGTGACTTCATCTTAGCGTTAAGAGATTGTAGAGTCAGGGCGCCTGGGTGGCTCAGTCGGCTGAGGGTCTGACTCTTGATCTCAGCTCACGTCTTGATCTTGGGGTTGTGAGTTCAGGCCCCTCATTGGGCTCAATGCTGGGCATGGAACCTACTTTAGACAGAGAGAGCATAGAGTCATCAGGTTGAACCCTCGTTTACAGAAGTGGGAAGTCCGCTCAGGGAGGTTGGTGACATGCCTCGTGGCACCTTGGCTGAGTTGAAAGGCCTCCTCTTGGCCCCCGCAGGACAGACAATGCTGTGAAGAATCACTGGAACTCCACCATCAAAAGGAAGGTGGACACAGGTGGCTTCCTTAGTGAGTCGAAAGACTGCAAGCCCCCTGTGTACTTGCTGCTGGAGCTCGAGGACAAGGATGCCGGCCAGAGCACCCGCCCTGTGGAGGAGCAGGTGAGGCGGCTGCCCGAGGCTGCTTGGCCCCAGGGCCTGGCTCTGGGTTTGGTGGGTTGCGTATTTATGCCAGACCATCTCATTTAACACGTGTTCTTTCCTTCTCATCTTCGCCACAGCTGTTCATGACTTCCTGCCACAGGGTCTCCTGTGGGCTGCATCTCCCTCACCAGGGCCCTTCCTTGTCCCATAATTCTGCAAAGACCTGACACTTGTCTGCCCGCAGGTGAAGGACGACAGAACAAGCTGACGTAGAAAATGGAGGATTGGGTTGAAGAGGTCCTACGCCTCCTCTGCCCTTAGCAATAGCTTCCTTCCTACCTGTCGCCCTTGCCAGGCTTTTCATACTAAAAGCATGTTTGCAATTAAAAAAAAAAAGTCATTTATTTATTTATTGAGGTCTAATTCACTTACAGTAAAATCCATGGCATTTAGTGTACGGTTCTGAGTCATTACAAAAAACATACTGTCCTGTAACCACCAAACCACATCGAGATATAGACATTTCCATCATCCCCCACGTTCCCTTGTCTTCCTTTTTGTCAGCCCTTTTCCCTCATCCCAGGCACCCCTCATCTGTTTTCAGTCCATAATTTCATACAATTTTCTAGAAAATCATATAAATGAAATTATATGGTATTACATTTGCAATTGGAAAAATGAAACCAGTATGGAGGTGTTAACATCTCCCATCCCACACCGCAGAGCAAACTTTTTATTGATTTTTTTTTTAAAACTATTTCTCTAATGATTTATTCTTTAAAAATAAAGATTTGGGGTACCTGGCTGGTTCAGTTGGAAGAGCATGTGACTCTTGATCTCAGGGTTGTGAGTTCGAGCCTCACATTGGGTGTAGGGATTACAAAAATAAAAAAAAAAACTTAAAAAAAAAAGATTTGGGTGTGCCTGGGTGGCGCAGTGGGTTAAACGTCTGCCTTCGGCTCAGGTCATGATCCCGGAGTCCTGGGATCGAGCCCCGCATCAGGCTCCCTGCTCAGTGCGGAGTGTGCTTCTCCGTCTCCCTCTGCCCCTCCCCCTGTTCATGCTCTCACTCGCTCACTCTCTCTCTCTCTCAAAACGAATACACCAAAAAAAATCTTAAAAAATGATTTGAAGGAAATGTGTTAAAGAATGAAGATTTGACGATGCTGAATCATGGGAGGTAACACACTTCACCTGTGCTTTGTTCTAGTCTTTTCTGTGATTGTGAACTAGTGAATAATCTTTTTTCACTCTCCCCGTTCCCTTTTCTTACTGGCTAGGTAGGACCTGTGTACTGCTCCAGTTCTGAGGGTGCTGTACTGCAGCATTGCATGTTTTTGCTTCTGTTTCTTGATTTTTCTTTTTCTTTTTTTTTTTTTAAAGATTTTATTTATTTATTTGTCAGAGAGAGAGGGAGAGAGCACAAGCACGGGGAGCAGCAGACAGAGGGAGAAGCAGACTTCCCGCGGAGCAGGGAGCCTGATGTGGGGCTCCATCCCAGGACCCTAGGATCATGACCTGAGCCAAGGGCAGACACTTAATGACTGAGTCACACAGGCGCCCCTCTGTTTCTTGATTTTTCGACTTGTGAGAATACCTCTTGATTCCCTGGTATGAATGCTCCTGTGGAGTAACAGACAGTAAGGAAATATCTAAAATGAAAAGTAAATTGACTTTTTCCAGTCTGGACTCCCCATACATCCCCTAACCAGAGGAGTCTACTTCTCACACTTCGTTGTGTATCTGAGTAACATGTTTTCAAGCCTTTTACTTCTGGTTGAAGAAGAAGCATATGTTCCACAAAGAGAAACTGTGGACATCAGCAGACACAAAGTCACTTTTTAGGATAGGGGGGAAGTGTACAGACCTTCCTTGGTCTCTGAAAATCCTTGGCTGAAAGTCAGTTTTTTGACTTAGCTTTTACCTCTGGCACTTTGTGTCTGGAGCGCTGGCCATGCTGGGCCAGAATGAGCCCCGGGGGTCAGTTAGCGTGTTGTTTTCAGCCTCATTTCATCTCCAGCATCATTTTCATGGTTCTGTTTTGCTGTTTGTCTACGTAATTATGGTTATATCTAATTTTTAAAAATAGAAACAAAACTTTAACGACCCTCGTAGCTCAAATCACTGCTCATGTGCTCAGTTATTTCTTTAGAAATTCATGGAGATGGGTTGAGACACATTTCTTGAAAAACTTCTAATACATTTTGCCAGATTGCCTGCCAGAAAATTTTGCCTACTAATGTGTATATGGGACCACCTCCTGTTCTCCCCACTGACTGGTCAGTGCTTGCAATTATAATTCTTGTCCCTCTACTTCAAAAGCAATGCATGATCATTGTAAAGAGTTATAAACTTTACAGAACTGAATATTGCAGAAGGCCAAGCCTGCTAATCTCGACGGCCAGAGAGAACCAATATATTGTTCAATGTGTTTGCCAACATTCTTATTAAGGGCAATAAGTTTAAAATGAAGATTGTGTTATAACTTACTGCCTTACAGTTTCTTAAATCTTTCCATGTCATTTTGTGCATACAGATCTTTATACTATGCTTGAATCTGTCACATCTTGTCATAACCTGCTGATGAACATCTGTTACCATTTCTGTTAAGATGCTGCAGTGAACATCATCGTTCAAATTCTTTGTGCATGTACTTATTTATGTGGGTTAGTTTTTACAGATGTGGCATGACTGGGTCGAATGGTACGGACGTGTGAAATTTTCACAAGCATCACCAAATTGCCACTCGAGTGGTGGTACCATTTTGTCCTGTCGGCAACAGATGGCATTGCCTGTTGTCCCACACTCTTGTCACCACTGGCTGAGACTGTATAAAAAAATGCCTTTGCTGAGGCACCCGGTGGCTCAGTCGTGAAGCTTCCGACTCTTGATTTCTGCTCAGGTCATGAGCTCAGAGTCGTGAGATCGAGCCCTGAATTGGTTCGGGGCTCCACAGTGGAGGTGGAGTCTGCTTAGGATTCTCTCTCTCCCTCTCTTAAAAAAAAAAAAAATCTTTGCGAATTTTATGAGCCAACAGTGGACTATCATTTTGGTTTGATTTCCTACTGGTGAGGTTGATGGTTTTTCTTTAGTTTATTGATTTGCCTTTGCCCCCCCCCCCCCTTTTTTTTCCTCATTCATAAACTTTTATTTATGTATTAAGGATATTACCCCTTTATCATATAATAATTCCTTTTTTCTAGCTTAGGAAACGTGGAGCTTCCTCATCCCTTCACTTTATAAAGGTGTTGTTTATAGACAGTAAAATTCACCCTTTTAGTAGATAGTTCTGTGCGTTTTGTCAAATGTAACCAACACCAAGTAAAGGTGGAGGACATTTCCAACACCCCCTAAAATTTCCAAGCCCCTAGCCCCTAGCAACTGCTTCTGTTTTCTCTGTTTTCTGTCTCTCTGTAGTTTTATCTTAGTAAGGATGTCATGGAAATGGAATCATACAGTCTGTACTCTTCTGTGATTTTTCTTTTGCTTAGTTATTAATGCATTAAGATTCATCCATGTGACTGCATCTGTCAGTGATTTGTTCTTTTTTACTGCTGAGTGATAGTCTGTTGTATGGGAGTACCATTCTTTATTTATCAGCTGAGGGATGTTGATTCCTAGCTATGTTTCCAAATAAAGCTGCTATAAGCATCTGTGTACAGGATTTTGTGTAAACATAAGTTTTCATTTCTCTTGGATAAACATCTAGGTTTAGGATTGTTGGGTTGTATGGTAAGTGTATTCTGAATTCTAAATGAAATCACCAAGCCATTCTTCAACACGGCTGTTTCCGAAGCGGGATTCCCACATTCGAGCCTTTAAATAGCGTTTATGGCATTCTTCCCCTTTCTCCGATTGTCGTGGTTACAACTTTTCAATCAAATCTGTTCTTTTTATCTCCTTTTCTTCCTTTGCTTGGGCCACAAACCATTTCCATCCCGTTCACTTGACAACGATAGCAGTTAACAGCCAAGGTAGTGAGTTGGGTGCTGTTCACATTCTTGCCGATCTCTGTAGCACCCCTCCCTGGTGAGCCTTAGGGTCCTCATTTTACAAGCAAGAGAGCTGACTTACACACAGGTCACACAGCTTGCTCAAGGCCGGCTAACAAAAATGGCCAAGCTCTGGCTGATTCCAGAGCCCATGGCTTCTTCCTGATGCCATTGTGCCCCCCCCATTGACACGGGATCGCACTCCTTGCCCTTGAGAAGGCACCCCAGGTTGTGCCGTTTTTCGCTAGAATACTACACAGTGTACATCTCATAATCAGAACCCTCTGCCCTCGTGTCCAACAGGGTAGTCTCGTCACCAGCTGGCCCCCCGCACTTCCTGCCCTGAAGGAAGAGGAAAGCAGTGAGGAGGAGGCCACGGCAGCCACCACCTCTAAGGAGCAGGGAGCTGTCCCAGCAGACCTGGATGGAGTTCGAACACCGGAGCCCTTGGAGGACTTCCCGAAGCGTGAAGACCAGGAGGGCTCCTCGCCGGAAACCAGCCTGCCCTACAAGTGGGTGGTGGAGGCTGCAAACCTCCTCATCCCTGCCGTGGGGTCCAGCCTCTCGGAAGCCCTGGACTTGATCGAGTCGGTAATGTTGGTCACAGCTCTTCACAGTGGGCCCAGAGCACCCGCCGAATGCTTCTCTCTTGGGCGGGCATCCTTTTGTTCACTCCGTCATCCTGCGACATCTCCTGAGCTGATGCAGAGTGCCCAGCTGGGAGCCAGGGCCTGGGGACACAGATGGTTGCCATGCAGTCCCTGTGCTCATGTGCTACAGTGCAGGTCGGGTGGGAGGGCTCCCCAGAGGAGGTGGCACTGCCCTGAGACCTTAGGGATGATGAGGGGAGGGCGTCTGAGGCCCATAACACTCACGGCACCGGATGTAGGGCTGGGGTTGGAGTGCTGAGTGGGTTCTGGTAACTCCAATAATGCTGCCCCTGAGGCCACCCTGGCTGTGGATTGTACCTCATTGGGGAGAGCTCCTCGGTGGGGGCTGAACCTCCTGATGGGACATCCCAGCTCCTTGCTGTGTCAGCCAGGCCTGCCGTGTGGAGCAGGTTTCAGGAGGTGATGGGGGACAGGGCTGGCAACTAGGGACAGCGGAGTTCAGTGGGAGGCACCCCACATTCACCTTCCCACCCAGGCTTCCCCATTCTTGCTAAGAATAATGATGCTGTTTATTGAACATCTAAATGCCAGGCTCTGGGTTCAGTGTATAATCCATACAGTACCTGTGAGGTATGTCCTTTCTCTGTGTTTTGTAGATGAGACTGAGGCTCAGAGGGGTTAAGTAGTGTCCCCACGGTCACACAGTGAGTAAGCCTGGTGGTCTGGACTGTCTTGACCACCTCTTGCCTCCAGAGACTGGGACTGGTCCCGGCTGTAGGGTCTAGCTGTGGTGTCCCCTCCACTCCAAGAAATTTCAGAGTGGCACGAGAAGCAGGTCTGATTGGTTTGTCAGTACGTTCAATAAAAAGCTCTGAGGCTGCCAGGGGCAGTCCCCGATTTGGGCCCTACGGGGAGAGTTAGATGAGCGTAGGACGCACTCTGTGCCTGGCACTGTTGGCCTTTCATGGTGTTACCTGCTTTCATCCTCAGACTCTTTTGCCTCTTCTTCACTTGATAGGTCCAGAGAGTGGGGGGAGGGGAGCTAAGTGTTATTGAGCGTCCACTGTATGCCCGGCCGAATGCTTAATTACTAATGATAGTAGCTGAGGTTTAAGTGCTCACCATGGGCCAGGCTCCTTACTTGCTACCTAACATACATGCTCTGTTACAGCGTTTGTGGAAACACTGCTGTCTGCCCCTCCAGGCAGTGCTTGTAGGATCTGCTTCTGGTCCATTAGACACCATCAGCCTGGGGCCTCCTCGAGGTTGAGGTTTGCTGCTGGGAGCATGGGCCTGAAGTCAGTGCTGCCCTGAGCTGGCCTCCACCCTTAGGGATGAACTGCCCACGCTCCCTCGAGTCCCAAGGACCAGCAGTCATCATGAGGATCTGATTCTACTCAGGGCCAGACCTCCAGGGACCAAAGCAGAAGCTTCTGTCTCCAGCAGCCCTGTGGCCGGGTTGTAATTTATTGGGCAAAGGAAGGAAGACCTGGGTATGACTCTCAGAATTGCTCCCAGAAACTTAAGGGACCTCAGGCAGATTGCACCGTCTCTGGCCTGGAAAGGAGGAGAGTAATGTTTGTCTGGCAGGTTCTTGTGGGACTGGAGACAGTTTAGGTGAAGTTGGCCCAGGAGGCATCCGTGACTGACAGGTGCGTGGAGCACAGCGAAGCCCATTCTCCAGGAGTGTGGCTGTGTGGATCAGGACCCTTAAGCCTGTCCACACAGCCTGGGGCCTAAGTCTCTTTCAAGGAAGTCACCAAAAATGCAGGAGAAGATTTGTATCCAAGATGTTCATGAAGATGTTATTTTTAATTTTTAAAAACTAGGGGAAAAAACAATGTCCAATAGAAGAGGGGGATAGTTAAGTAACCGATACATTCATATGATCGAATATTTTGCAGTCATAAAACCTGTTACAAAAGTTGAAAATTTTTTCACATAATAACTGATACTTGTTAATAGTAAACATCTAACTCATAGGTAATAGAATTAGGCGCTATTATTATTACTATAATTTTAAGTGGAAAAAAAGGATATAGAAATGATTTTTTTCTAAGGCTAAAAATGTAGAATCCTAGCTATCATTGAGGGATGTAAGTGGTAAAATGAAGGGAATGCATGAAGATGGTAAATACTGAGTTCAGGCAGAGGACGTGACCAAGGGGAGGTGGGCCTGGGGCTTCAGTGATTTTTTTTTTTTTTATAGGGTTTTATTTCCTAGACTCCTTGATGGGTGTCTGATTTTTCTTTCTTTGTGCTTTCTATCTTATGTATCACTTTTTAAAAATAACAGCAAGCAGCCATATGCGCAGTGTGCCTTCAGGTATGTTTGCAGATAGAGATATACAGATGGTAGAAGAATCCGCAAGCAAACGCGAGAAAACGTTCATGGTGATGACTCCTGGGCTGTGGGTTCCTCCCTGATGTGTGTGTGTTGTCCTTTAATGAATGAGTCTTCTTGTGTCGGCTGCGAAAGCAGAGTGATTGCAGTTATTCCTAACCCCCCGTCTCTGGGCAGGACCCTGATGCTTGGTGTGACCTGAGTAAATTTGACCTGCCCGAGGAGCCGTCCGCAGAGGGCAGCATCAGCAACAGCCCGGTGCAGCCATCACCATCACGGCGGCAGCAGGTGCCGCCGCCCCGCCAGCCTGCTGCCCTGGTGCCCAGTGTGACCGAGTACCGCCTGGACGGCCACACCATCTCAGACCTGAGCCGGAGCAGTCGGGGCGAGCTGATCCCCATTTCCCCCAGCACTGAGGTGGGGGGCTTGGGCATCGGCACGCCGCCTTCGGTGCTCAAGCGGCAGAAGAAGAGGCGTGTCGCCCTGTCCCCTGTCACGGAGAACAGCGCCAGCCTGTCCTTCCTGGACTCCTGTAACAGCCTCACCCCCAAGAGCACACCTGTCAAGACCCTACCCTTCTCGCCCTCCCAGGTGTGTGGACCCCACCCCGATGCTCGCTGGGTTCGGTGTACAGACTCCCAGTGCCCGGGACAGGGCCTGGCACGTGGGCACACGTCATTCAGCAAGGCTTCCCTGAGTCTGCTGTGTGTGAGGCCCTGTGCTAGGTGCTGGGGGCATAGAGGGGAGCAAAACCAGGCCTGGCTCTGCCCTTGGGAAGCTTACGCTCTGGTGGGAAGACCAGTTAATAGGGAAAGCTGCAAATGAATGTGACACCTGGTATGTGAGGCTTATAGAGCTGTGAGGGCATCTCCTCTGGGGGGGTAGGTGTCATCCTGGAAGGCTTCCACGAGGAGGGAGGGATTGCTTAGCTGGGGAATAATAGGTGGTAACTGGGCAAAGAAGAGAAGGGACTCAGTATTTGCTAAAAGAGTTTATTGCGCACCTGCTCATAGATTTGCCAGCCCTGGGGGGTAATGGTGAAGGTGACGTAGCCCTGCCCTTGATGAGGGTAGTGAGTGCTGGGGGCAGGCTTGTAATTACTTGAACAGAATGTGGTGTGGAAAGTGCTGTGGTCGTTGGGAGCTTGTGTCCTGGGTACTGCTCTGTTTGTAATGAAAGTACTATTAGGGAGAGCTGAGGAGGGACCCTATCTTCCCTACTTGTCAGGGAGGCATTCAGAGCTTCCGAGAGAGATGTTTGAGCTGCGTTTTGTCAGCTTGAACACAGGCATGGAGATGAGGGGCAGAGTGCATGGTGTGAAGTCCAGAGCCAGGGTGATGGGGAAGTTGGAGGAAGGGGCAGGGGCTTTGGAGGGCCGTAGGTGTAAACAAGGGGTATGCACTGCCCTGGGGGCCGAGGGGTGGTGGGGCTATGGGAGGATGGACTGGAAGGGCAGGCGAGAGGCAGACCCTGGAGTTCCCACGGCCCCAGACCAGAAGAGAGTGGATGGAGGCTTTGGGTCTCACTATGTCTACCCCCCCCGAGGATGTGGGGGAGAGTGAGGCCCAGAGGAGGCACATTTTAGGAGGCTACTTCCATCATCTGTCCAAGGATCGAGGCCAGGCCCGTGTCGGGTGATGAGTGGTGTTTTTCTGCGAGAGGTCTTGTGTTAGTTGCTACCGGTGCCAAAACGAAGTACCACAGACCAGGGGGCTTAAACCTCAGAAATTAGTCTCCTAGTTCTGGAGGCTGAGATTACGTGTGGGCAGGTTCAGTTTCTTCGGAGCCTCTCCTGGTTGTAGGTGGCTGGCTGTCTCCTCTGTGTATCTTCACATGGTCTCCTTTTGTGTGTGTGTCTGTGTCCTAATCTCCTTTCTCTTATAATCTCTTAACCTGCTCCTGGTAGAATGTTCTAAGGACACCAGCCCATCCTTATGACCTCATTTTACCTTCATCATCTCTTTGAAGGCTCTGTCTCCAAATACATTCATGTTCTGAGGTCCTGTGGGTCAGGGCTTCAACATGGGAATTTGGGAGGACACCACACCGTTCAGCCCATAGCAGGCCCCAAGTAAGGGCAGCTGACAAGAGAAGGACAGCGAGCCCTGAGCTGCCCAACAAACAGCCCAGGGTGATGGGGACCCTGCTCAGGGCTGTGGACCCAAGGGCTGCTCATGGCCCTGGGCTACCGGGGCACCTTCAGGGCAAAGATGGGGAGAGTAGTGCCACAGACTTGGCTCAGATCTGGATTTCCGTCCTGTCTCTAGCACTCAGCGCAAGAACCTTTAACCTCTTTAGCCTCAGCTTTCTTATCTGTAAAATGGGGTGTCGTGATGGCACCTACATCACAGAAGATCTGTGAAAACTACATGGAATTCTTGGTGTGAATGCTTAGTCTTGGTGTGTAGGGGTGCTCCACCTGTTCACGTCACCAGCACCATTGTCACTGTCCCCTGTCCACAGGTCGGGTGAGAGCTAGTCTTACTACTGAAAAGGAGCTGCTCTCAAGACTGCCAGCTTTCTGTGCCCTGACTGCACAGTTGGCAGTGCTGTGAGCGTGGGCGTGGGGGATGGCCCTCCCCGGCCTCACAAAAGCCAGGGCTGGGGGCAGTGACAATCCCAGGGGTCTATGTGAACCTAGACGGTGGGTCCTGTCGATCTACCCTGGTCTTCATTTTCTGGTGCCTGGTGGGGGAGTGCTCCCAGGTCAGGAGGGAGACCTCTGTCAGAGAACAGCCGTGTCAGGGAGTGGGGGGGGGGGGCATCCAGGGTCTCACCCCCACCCCTGCAGATTGTCACTTTGTCTTGTTTCCATCCTCTTCTCTGCAGTTTCTGAACTTCTGGAACAAACAGGACACACTGGAGCTGGAGAGCCCCTCACTGACGTCCACCCCGGTGTGCAGCCAGAAGGTGGTGGTCACCACACCCCTGCACCGGGATAAGACGCCCCTGCACCAGAAACACGCGGCGTGAGTGCTGTGCCCACCCACCCCTGCTGGTCCAGGAGCTTGGGCCTCACCCCTTCCCCAAGCCAGGACCAGGATCCTCTTTGGAAAAACACCTGAGACTATTTCAAGAAGGCAGCCTCCTTCTGGCCACCACACCTCTTTGTTTTTGTCAGGATGGTCTGGTGCTTCATCTTTGTTGTTCCTCATTTTCAGTTTTTAATTTGATGGTTTTCCAATCTCAGGACTAGAGTCCAAATAGCCATGAAGAAATCTCCCCATCTTGTGTAAGTTTCAAGTGCAAATCCACTGTGTTTGAGCAGCCTTAACATGAAGGACAGAAGTGCCCTGGTTCTCCCTGTCTCTTTGTGGTGCTCAGTCAGGAGGAGCTCAGGCTCTGAGCTTACAAAGCTCCATGTCTCACCTGTACAGGTCTCTTACTGTGTGCTTTTATGGAAGTGCTTTCACAGAAGTGCACTTCCTGCAGCATCCTGACTCTGGATTCCAGGTAGAGACAGTGGCTTAATTGTGCTTCTGCTTGTTACCTTTGCTGCAGAAGAGCATTACCTTGTTATTTCCTGAGTAAGCTGTGTAATTCGGGAATCAGCTCAGTAATGTTAGCCCTTGTAATGGTACATAATTTCAGGAAAGCTTTATGAACCCTCTGGTCAGAAATCAGTCTCTCAACAGTTGACCTAGAGTTTAACAGACACGTTGCATGAGGAATGATTCTCTGTTCAAGCCAGAATTTTTGAAATCTAAGCCTTTAAGTAGGTATGCTGTTGCCACAGAAGGCATTGATGCTTCTTTCTCCTTTTCCTTCTCATCCCTGTTCCTAATCTGCTGCGGCTGCTCCAGCCTTTCTGGGGTTTTTTTTCTTTTTTCTTTTTTTTTTGTTTTAAAGATTTTATTTATTTATTTGAGAGAGAGAGAATGAGAGAGAGCACATGAGAGGGGGAGGGTCAGAGGGCGAAGCAGACTCCCTGCCGAGCAGGGAGCCCGATGCGGGACTCGATCCCAGGACTCCAGGATCATGACCTGAGCCGAAGGCAGTCGCTTAACCAACTGAGCCACCCAGGCGCCCCTCTGGGGGTTTTTTTCACATGAAGAAGCATTTCCACTGCTCCTCATTCCTCTATGGATCTGCATTTCCACCTGGTAATATGTTCCTTCTCTCTGAAGGTCATCCTTTAACATTGTAGCTTGGGCCCGCTGGTGAATCTGGAAAGTTTGTATCTGAAAAGTTGCCTTAGTGTTTGAAAGGTAGTTTTGCTGGGTATAGAACTCAGGGTTGACAGGTTTTTCCTTGGAGCTTTAAGGATGTTGCTCTCCTGTCATCTGGCCTGTACTGTTTTATTACTGATTTTGAACAAGCTGATTATGATGTGCCGTAATGGATTGTTCTTTGTTTCTTACACTTGGCGTTCACTTGGTGTTCAGCTTCTTGGATCTTTGGGTTTTCATTAAATCTGGAAACACTTCATCCCTTATGTCTTCAAATATTCTTTCTGGGCCTTCCACCCAGCCCTCTTTAGGGACTCCACAATTATACACATATTAGGCCACGTGGAGCTGTCCCACAGCTTACTGATGATATTACCATTGTTTTCACTCTTTCTCTCTATTTTGTTTTGGATGGTTTCTGTTCTACCTTCAAGTGACTAATCTTTCTTCTGCAGCATCTGGTCCCTGGTAATCCCGTCTGGTGTGTGTTTCATCTTAGGCATTGTGGTTTCTGTCTCCAGATGTTCAACTGGATCTTCTAAAATATCCTCCATCTCGGCTTTGCTGTGGGACATATGAAGTACAATTATAACAACTGTCTTAATGTCTTTGGCCTGCTGATTTTAGCTGTGGATCAGTTCTGGGTCAGTTTCAGTAGATGGGCTTTTCTTCTCCTTGTGGGTTTTGCTTGGGTTGTAAGCACCTGCTTAGCTTCTCCGTGTGTGCCTGGTGACATCTGATTGGGTGCCAGATGTTGTGAATTCCACCTTGCTGAGTGCTGTATATTTTTGTATTCTTAGACTTTTTTTAGAGCCTTGTTCTGGGATACAGTTAGTTGAGTTACTTAGAAATAATTTGATCCTTTGGGTCGGTCTTGTTTTTAAGATTTATCAGGTGGGACAAGAGCAGCAGTTAGTTCAGGACCCTCCAGTGCTCTACCCTCTATCTTGTGAGTGATGAGGATTTCCAGTCTGGCTGGTGGGATTGAGCACTGTTTCCAGCCCTGCATGAGCGTCAAGTACTGTTCCCTCTGCTCTTTTTGCATCGTTCTTCCTTGATCTCAGGTGGCCTCCTCAAGTGTGTGCACCAGTTAATGCCCTGCGGGATACTCCAGCCCGTCTGCAGATGACTGGCGTTCCCTCCTATGCAACTCTCTCCTCTGGTGATGCTGTGCCGTGGTCTCCCCGAACACTTGCCCTTGTCTCTTTGACTCCAGGTTGTGCCAGGCTCCTCCTCTGCTTTTGTCCCTATGCTGTACCTGGGAGCCATCCTCTTCTCTCTCCCGTCTCTGGGTCCCTGTCCTCTGCCTTCTGGTGCCCAGGGTCTTGAAGCCCGTTGTGTCATCCACAGTGTACTGTTGCTTTGTTGTTTCAGGCAGGAGAGGAAGTCTGGCCCTGATGTCCCACTTGGGCCTGGAGTGGAAATCTGCTGCTTCATCTTTAAATCCAGATTCTTGTCACAAAAGACTGTTTTGGTTTTCCTCTTTTCTCTTTCAGAAATTCTTTTTGACCTATGCAAGACTTAATAGGCAACAGTTTTTGGACTTCGTTCCAAATTTGACTGGTTTCCGTGCCCACTGGTTTTATATCCCACGTTTCCCATTTTTTTCCCCCATAGAAGTTACGGTTTACTGGCAGGGACAGCTCATTAACAAAGAAACAAACACTGAGTGTATGATGTTTCTGATGGTGCTAGAAACTGAGGGGAATTTTATATAGGCCTGCGGGGGGAGCATGAGTAACGGCGAGGAGCTTCTAACTTAGGAGGACGTCAGGGATGGCCCTTCAGGGAGGGAGACCCATGCAGAATTCTGAGAAAAAGGAATTCCAGGCAGGTCGAACTGTAAACACAAAAGACAGATGCTTTTTTGTGTTGTAAAGAACAAAAAGAAGGCCCCTAGGTTTGGAGCGAATCGGGTGTAGAGCATGGGAGGCAAGAAGTCAGGGGTCACCAGGGCTGTGTGTCAATGGGGATGGGCCACATGGAGCTGATAACACCCCTAAGATTTTACTGGTTCATAAATCACAGACCTTCCCCGGTTTTAAAATTTGGTTCTTTTCTGGGTTAGAGGGAGTTCTTTCCAGAGAGGAGGCTGTGAGCAAGGAGGGTGTGGGGCCTGTGCCATCATGTCTGGGCTGGCTGTCTACTGTATTTCAACAACAGGAGGTGGATCTAGAAGTCTTGAGGAAGAATAGCTATGAGCCCAAACCGTGGGCTCTGCTTGGTTTTCTTAGGCATTCATGTTGCAGAGAAATCTGATACCTAACCTGCTGTTACTTCTTCGTAGCAAATCTTTTCTTTCTCTCTGGATCCTTGTAGGGCTTTGGTTTGGTTTTGGTTTTGGTTTTTGTGGTTTTTGTTTTTTGTTTTTTTTTGTTTGTTTGATTTGGTGGGGTTTTTTTTGTTTGTTTTGTTTTTTGTTTTAGTTAATTCCTGAAATTTGCCAAGCTAGATGTAGGTGTGCTGTCTCTTAATTAACTCCCACCACCATGATTTTCAAACTCAAGGCTCAGACTTTGAGCTAAGAACATGCACTTTTTTTTTTTTTGACTGTTTCTCTGGCGGTCTGCCCCTTTACCTTCTACCTTTAGGTCCTCCCTACACAGTCTTGTCGGTTGCTGTGTCTCTGTCCATCTTCATCTTCCTGTTCATTGTCCTAATAAGCCAATCGAACTCTGCGAGAACACCGTGGGACTGTCTTCTGATTCTCCAGTTTGCTCCTGTACTTTCCCACCTGAGGCCTCCAGCTTACAGAGTTGTACTTTTCTCATCTCAAGCAATCTTTTGTCTTTCCTTTTCAAGTTGGCCTCCCTTGGTGTTCTGACACGCATATATTCTCAGTTCTTGCAGATACTGTGAATTAGAGAGGTTCTAGGGTTTTCTCATGTTTGTTGCAAAAGCTCCAAGTCCCACAGAGATGTTTGATCCTGAGACTCTGATTCATCCCTTTGAACTACAGTTTGAACTGTGAGATGTTTACATTTGACCAGTACTTATCTGTCATTCTTCATCTTTACCAGAGGGGGGGCCTCTGTGTGTCCTGTGTGGGAGATAACAAGAATTTGGGAAGAGATTGAGTGGATCCCTGTCTAGTCTCAATCCTGAGGAAGGAAATAAAGAATGGTTTGCCCTTGTTCCAGCCTTTTATCTCCCTATGGAATGGCTGGCAGGCTGGGGGAGGCGGCCGGAGGGGGTGCCCAGCAGCTGTGTCCACCTTGGCCTCTGCTCCCAAGTTCCTCACTACCTGGGTATTTCTCACATCCTCTGACAGTCCCAGGAAGGCCTGGGAGTGAGCTGTGGTGGTACCTCTAGCTGACGGAGGTCATGCCGGCCTCATGCAGGTGGAGAGCTGGTTTGCCCACACCCAGCTTGTGGTGTGTGTATGTGTGAGGGGTCTCTTCTGGGCCTGGTGTATGTGTGTGTGAGAGGGGTCTCTTTTGGGCCTGGTGTGTGTGTGTGAGAGGGGTCTCTTCTGGGCCTGGTGTGTGTGTGTGTGTGAGGGGTCTCTTCTGGGCCTGGTGTGTGTGTGTGAGGGGTCTCTCCTGGGCCTGGTGTGTGTGTGAGAGGGGTCTCTTCTGGGCCTGGTGTATGTGTGTGTGAGAGGTCTCTTCTGGGCCTGGTGTGTGTGTGTGTGAGAGGGGTCTCTTCTGGGCCTGGTGTGTGTGTGTGTGTGTGTGTGAGGGGTCTCTTCTGGGGCTGGTGTGTGTGTGAGAGGGGTCTCTTCTGGCCTGGTGTGTATGTGTGAGAGGGGTCTCTTCTGGGCCTGGTGTGTGTGTGAGAGGGGTCTCTTCTGGGCCTTCTGTGTGTGTGTAGAGGGGTCTCTTCTGGGCCTTCCCCAGGAGGCTTCTCCATCACAGGCAGAAATCGCTCGCTGTTGGGGCCAGGGCTGATAGAAGCTTTTTAGTATCTCTGCTTATGGACCAGACCCTTCCCACGTTTCTTTCTTTCTTTTTTTTTTTTTCCCTTCCCACGTTTCTGTCTGCTAAAGCTCTCCTTCCCCATTTGTGTCCCCACTGTGATCATTTTGAGGGGACTTGGGAAGAGGGTATGCTGAGCACGTGTTTTGGCCTCACCATCTCGTATCACGTGTCTTCCCTTAATAATGCTACTGCCACACGTGCTCTGGAAGAGCTTGGGGAAGGGACTTGGTCTTCCTGGATTCTCGCCTTGCTCCCCTGCCCTTCTCTTGCGGGCCTGCAGTGTGGCCTCCCTTGTTTATGAAAAAGTTATCATTGATCAGCTAATGACTGAGGAACATTCTCAAACATTCTTCCACCTGGCTGGAAGGACTACGTCCTATTCTTTCCTATTTCTGAGGCTGGCCCTTCCTCTAAGCCTCTGGTGAAGATCCTCAGGGGTATGAAGGTGGATAGGGAAGTGCCATGGGAAGAGACCATATGCCTGGGGCTTCCTCCTTGCTGCCGAGGCCAAAGGTCAGGTGGAGGGACGGTGGGAGTCATGGGCAGTCTGTGGCAGAGTGGCTGGTGTCTTTCCCCTACTCCATCGTTCAGCCTCCTTCTCTGCCTGACAGGTTTGTAACCCCAGATCAGAAGTACTCCATGGACAATACTCCCCACACGCCAACCCCGTTCAAGAATGCCCTGGAGAAGTACGGACCACTAAAGCCCCTGGTATGTGGTGCAGCCAGGCGGGTGTGCACAGTGGGGTCTCTTGGGTCCACGTAGCCGTGTACGGCTCACAGAGCCCTTTCCCTCTAAGACCTCACACAGCCCTGAGAAGTTGCAAATATCCTGATTTTACAAATGGGGGATCAGAGACTGAGTTACAATTCATCAGACATCTCCTGAGCATCTGCAACGTGCTGGGTGGGCACTGGCTGGTGCTGGAGGCGCAGTGGCATCCTGGTGAAGCTCAGTGTGTGGGGTGGGGGTGGCCTGAAGCACTGGCACCCGGAGAACTCAGCACTCTGCAGTGCGTTTCCCGCGCCAGGGAGGAGATGGGCCTGAGCCGCGATGGCTCGGGTGTTGTGGCCAGTGGCTCCTCCCACTGAAGCCTTTGACCAACTGCCGCTGCTTTCTAACACTTAGGGAAGCCAACTTGTGGGTGGGCCTGAGGGGCCGGTGAGGAGGCACCTTCCTGGCAGTGGGCAGACCCCCCTTCTCCCCACTCCTCGCAGAGGGCGGTCATGCTTTCCCCGGTGAAAACAGAAAGCTGGCACAGTGGGCTTTCTGAAACAGAGGCAGGTGTTCTAGAAATGACTTGAAGGTGAGAGAGAGGTTGTCAGGAAGCATTTGGCCTGTAAACAGGGTCTGTGGTGTGCCTGCCCTGCCCCCAGCATCACCGCCACGGTGTGGGGTTCTCTTGCTGTGGTCTCCCTGGCCCTGGGATGGAGCTGATGAGCGGATGGAGTTAATGAGCCCAGTGAAGCACGGGGCTATGGTTCCCAGACACTGAGATGGTGGCATGCTTTCCAGACTGGTTTGAGGGGGCACATCTGACCTTGGCAACTAAAATTAAAGCATGTAGGGACTTGTAGAGTGACTTCGCAGGGTAGCCGTCCGCTACTCCTGCTGCTCTCTCCCTTCCCTGGTCACTGCCGCCTGAGGCCAGAGGGGTCGCCTGGAACCCCACAGGCCCAAGAACAGGAAATGGAACCAAGAGTCCCCATTAGTGTGGAACAAAGGGGGTGAGGACTTAGGGCTTGATCGTGTCCAGGTTCTAACTCCACAGCTCTGTGACCTTGGGCCAGGTGCTTACTCTCTCTGAGCCTCCCATTTCTACCTGTAGAAGATGACAGATGTTGCATGGGGTTGTGTGAGGGTGGCGGGGGTGATCTGGGGGTACTCCTGGCTCATGATGGCCCTCAGTGAGTTGAAGTCAGTGTCTGCTTGTCTGTCCTGCAAGGCAGGATAGTTAAGGGTCACGACAGAGTGTGAGGTCAGCGTCCTGGCCCCGGGCCTCCTTCCTGCCTTGCCTCGGGCAGCCGGGCTGTGGCTGGGTCCTAGAGCCTGGCTGTGCAGCCTCACGTGGGCTGCCCCACCCCACCCCCAGCCCCAGACCCCGCACCTGGAGGAGGACTTGAAAGAGGTGCTGCGCTCGGAGGCCGGCATCGAGCTCATCATTGAGGACGAGGCGAGGCCTGAGAAGCAGAAGAGGAAGGCTGGGGTGAGTGGCTGGGGGGGCTGGAGATCCCCTTCCTGCCAGCCTGGGCAGTTTGGGCCAAGGGAGGTGGAGCCATGAGGAGGTGGGGAGAGAGTGGGGAGGGGGTGAGTCTGGGAATAGCTGGTAAAAGTTGGTCACTGGGGAAGGTGGAGCTGCAGCCCCTGACCTTTGTTGCCCAGAGTGGTTATCAACAAAACCCACCAAAGTGAGGCCCTGGTGCTCGGGACCTTCCCCTTATCTCCTCTGAGCTAGGCCCTTCCTTAAGCAGCACTCACTGTGTTTGGACCCTTCTAAAGTAGGCTCTGGGCTGGGTGCAGTGGATAGGATGGTGACACAGACCCAGGTCACTCCCTCCTGGAGGTGAGGGGGCGGAGGCAGACACTAGACAAACACACCAGTGACCCTCGATGCACACAGCAGTAAAGGAGTAAATAGAAAGGGACACAAAGAGAGGATTTAGAGGAAAGTCCTCAGATGAAGTCAGCCACGCATCTGGGCCGTGTGAGCCAGGTGGGGCACAGTTGGTTCAGGTGAGGTGGAGAGCTGGTGGGGACACTGGTCAGGGACACCTGAGTGCAGCGTGCAGGGCAGGGGTTGTCCCAAGCCAACCCAGAAGCCATGCCCCTGCTGCACCACGTGTGTGGTTTCCTGAAAGCAGATGGATTCCATGTCCCCCTTTTTTGCACAAGGTTTCTTCTGGGGAGAGGTGGGAAGATGGGAATGCGCCAGACGGGTGTGTGGGGAAGGTGGGCAGTTGGTGTGGGAGGGGCCCATGGGGCAGGGGCCCCTGGGTGTGTAGGTTCAGAGAACTTGACCCAGGGCCCTCCCTGGCCTCTCCGTGTCAGGTGGTGGTTCTGAGCCATGGCAGCATCTGTTTAGGGTGTACTGCTAGGTTGGGGGGTGAGTTAGTCCCAGAGCTCCTCCCCGGTATTGGAGCTGACCCCTGACCTGCTGATTGGAGGCACAGGTGTGGGGCTGGGTATTCCTGTAGCAGGCCTGTGTCCCTCAGTTTTACATGTCTGTGTTCCTCGTCTGCAGGTGGATATTTGAAGTGTAACTTGGATGATTCTCTCCCGGGCCTGTTTAGGGGTGTGTTTAGCATGTTAGAGGCCTGGGGGCTGTGCATGGTCCATTTGGGGATGAGGAGTGGGTCTCTGGGTGGAGGTGTTTGTGTCTTGGCTCCCTGTGGTTGCATCTGGCAGGACGGTCTTCCCTGGGTGCTAAATCTGTGATGGGGCCAGGGTCTCTGGGTCTACCTGCACACCGCCAGTCCTTGCCAGCCGGGGACCTGGTTCGAAGGCTCCACTGCATCAGGGTGTGGCTCTGTGACCAGGGTAGTTGGGGCAGGCGTCCCCAAAGTGCTGGTGGTGACTCGGGGGAATCCCAAACATCTGCTCTGTCTCCCTCCCCCCCCCCCCCCCCAGCTACGGCGGAGCCCCATCAAGAAGGTCCGCAAGTCCCTGGCTCTTGACATCGTGGATGAAGATGTGAAGCTGGTAATGTCCACGCTGCCCAAGGTGCTGTCCTTGGTAAGGGGTCTGAGAGAGAAGCTGCCCCATCACCTGCTCCCCCTGCCCAGAACTGCAGAAGGCTCCTCTGCCTCAGGGAGGATGGAGTCTCCCTGGAGGCCCTCTGCCTTTAGAACCCTTTAGCTGTGAGGGGACCCTGGCAGTGGAGTGGTCTGGTGGTTCGCGGACTGGGCTCTGGGTGTCAGGCTCAGCTGTAAGGGGCTGATGGAGAAAGTGGGGCTGGGCACCCACCCCTGATTTCAGTCAAGGCAGCTCTGCATATGTCTTTCACAGAAGGGTTTATAGCATTGCTAGAGTTGTATTTCTAGAACATGTTTGAAAACCATGGATCTGGGTCCCCAGCACCTTCTCATGGGGGTGACATGGAGAGAGTTGGTGACGTGGAGAGGGTCAGTGATGTTCCTCAAGGCACAGCCAGGTGGTTGGGGCACATCAGCCCTGGGAAGGGTGCTGTCCAGCTGCAGGACAGCCACATTGTTGATCCCTTGCAGCTGACAGTGGGGTGCATCGCCCAGTGGGAGGCAGGCAGAGGCTCGGGGGGATGCAGGGGGCATGAAACACAGGACTGCCTGATCAGATCCTGCAGATCTGGGGAGTTAGGACTGCTGCAGCCATAGCCCTTGCAGATTGCAGAGAAGCATCACTGGGCAGGGAGCCCCCCCAGGCTGGGGACTTAGTACCGTGCAGCCAGACCTGCAACAGGCATCGGCTTGGGCACGTAAAATACTTGCCAAACAGTAAAGCTGTGTGGTTAAGTAGTTTAGAACATGGGATTTGAGGTGGGGTGGGCCTGGCGGAGTCCCAACGCTGGCTCTTGCTCTCTGGGATCTCTTCGTTTTCTCAAGCCTCAGGTTCTTTTTTATCAGAGCACCAAGCCCAGCAGAATATTAGGATGGTAAAGGTCAAGCAGAGCCAGGAGGCGGGCCAGGCTGGGGGTACTTTGTGCAGCTCTGTGTGTGCCGGTTGATGCTGGCATCTGTGACTGATGGAGATTTCTGGTCCCAGGAGAAACTAGGCCTGTCGGGGAGGAGCCAGCTCCATGGAAAAGGGATTGGCATTATTGGGCATCTATTAGGTGCCAGGCTCTGAAACAGGCACTTGACAGAGCAGTCCCCATCTGGAAGAGGACCCGAGGCTTAGAGAAGTTAATGTCCTGCCCAAGATCCAATAGCCCGGGGGTGGAGCTGCTGGGCTGTGACTGGTTTCCTTCCTTCCCACCACGCTTGTGGCAGAAGTGTGAGTCTGGCTCGGCTTTCATTGCAGCCGACAAATGTCCTGTCAAGCTCCTCCAGCCTCACGGTGCCAGGCATCAAAGAAGACACCAGCCTCCTCAACGAGGGCTTCCTGCAGGCCAAGCCCGAGAAGCCGGTGGCAGCCCCGAAGCCCCGAAGCCACTTTCCAGCACCTGCCCCTGTGAGTGCTGGCCACTAATGTGGTGTTACCCGTGGGGACGTCGCCCGGGCTGTTGCCTCTGCCTGAATGCCCTTCTCAGGCTCTGTTTGCTTGATTAGCTGATGCTTCATATCTCAGTCTGGACGCCGCCCCCTCAGGGAAGGAGCCTGTGTGCTGGAGAGCCCCTCCCACCCCCTATGAGCCCCTTTATTATGGCGTGGTCTCACTTGTAATTAATCATTGTCTCTGTATTTAGTTGCTTAGCACATGTCTGTGCTTAGGGGCAGGGGCTGCCCTGGCTGCTCGCACCTCACTGTCTATCGGAATTTCTCGCTGCTCCTTCCCACTGGCCTGCTTGGCTGTCGCTTTTCCACGTGAGGAGGCTCATGCCACGTGGGCAGGGGCATGGCCATGTTGCCTGGTCCATCCTCCTTGCTTTACATCTGAGGAAGCCCAGAAACGAGAGGAACTTCCCCAGGGCCACCGGGAAGGTGGAGGGAGCACAAGAATACTTGTGGCTTCAGAAGGGAGGAAGGTCATGGAAATATCCCCCACTCCTCCTGGCCATGCTCACAACGTTCACTGGGAGCATGCTGCCTCTGCCTGGATGGTAACTCTCTTCCTTCCTCGCAGATGACCAGTGCCTGGAAAACGGTGGCCTGTGGGGGGACCAGGGACCAGCTCTTCATGCAAGAGAAAGCCCGGCAGCTCCTGGGCCGCTTGAAGCCCAGCCACACGTCTCGGACCCTCATCTTGTCCTGAGGGACTTGGTGGTCACGAGCTCATTCTTGTGTTTACAGGGGGCTGGGGGGACCGAGGTTGGTCTGTGAATCTGAGAATCACGCTCAGATGACCACCTGCAGGGAGCCTTCTGCCACCAGCCCCTCCCCAGACTGCTCAGGTGGAGTCAGAGCAGGGCCACCCGCTGTCCTGTCTCCGAGTCCAGCAGTGGCTGTGGGCGGTTCCTGGTGCTAACAGAACAAAGTCCCACCCCTGGGCCTGCCTGGTCCTCTTCCCAGTGCCACAGGGAGTCCCATTAGCTCCTCCCAAGCCCTGGTCAGGTTGGCCTCATCTCAGACCCCTGCTTAGAACAGGGGACGTGGCCAACGTGCTCCTTCCCTCAACCTGTTAGTACGTTTTCTTGAAAAATAAAATTCCCTTTTTCCTTATGCTGTTGTAGACTCCAGCTTTCTCCTGTCCCCTGCTTGTGGTTTCTTGGTCACTGGGTTGGTTTCCTGGTGACTGTCTTTGGGGCCTTGAGGGATATGGAGACCTGGGCCCACCTGAGTACAGCCTTGTCTGCACAGCCCAGGTCTGGGGCTCTGGATGCCTTTCCCCCAAGGGGCCCAGTGTGCTGGGGGCAGTTTCATCTGCACCCAATGGCTGTCTCAAAGCTCTGAGGATTCTTGGCTGTTAGCAGGGAGGGGAAGGTGCATCAGGACCCTGCTTGGCCTTGCCATGGATGGCTGACCTGGCCTGCCATGAGCCTAGCCCCCAGGTGAGACTGGTAAACAAGGAGTGGCCAGCAGCTGGGCAGAACTTCCTGGCCATAGTGGCCTCAACTTGCCAAGGCCATGGCAGCAGTCGGGGCCTGCGCTGTGGTCCACCCTGATCATGGTGCAGTGGGCCGACCGGCACTTAGCTGGAAGCTGGGGATTGAAGAAGGGTGGGTGCCAGATTTGAGAAGGTCTGGACTAGGGAATGAGGTGTTAAGCAGTGGGGTTCATGGGATTTGGCATGTGGCCATGCCTGGGGGCGGAGGTCTCAGTTCACCACAGGATGGGTACCTGCTTGGGACCCATCTCTAGACTCTTGCTTCAGTGCCTCTGGTTCCCAAGGGAGGCTTGGGGACAGATCCTCTTGCTGGGGGCCCCTCTAAAGAGGACTGGGAAGTAGGACACCAGGGTTGAAGTCTGACTGACACACCCCTGCCCTGCTGAAGTTGCACATGGGGTCCTGTCAGCATGGTAGAGCCCTCCCCAGGTGGCCCTCAACCCAGTCACACACAGTTGTGCTGTTTGAGCCTGGTTGAGTCCTGGTTCCTGCTTCAGAGCCAAGGCCTGGGAATGAGACTAGGGCTCCTTCCTGCAGCTCTTGCAGCTGAGCTGGATACTCCAGTCAGTTCCATGGCTGGGCCACACCTGCCACGTGGCCTTGTGCCTTTGCTGATTTCCTGGCCTGGATTCCTGTCCTCTGTCCCCTACCCCCAACTCTCCTTTGATGACCTGCAGAGCCCAGGCTCCATCACTGACTGTTCCTGCAGGGCTGTCAGCATTGATGGGTGACTCCAGTGAGGGTGGGGACCAGGGGATCTTCATCTCCAGGGTTCACAGGCAACTCAGTCTGTAAACACCTACATTAAAGTCAGATGCAGCAAGCCTCTGGGACAACCTGCCCCCCAGTCCTCCCACCCTGGAGTTGGTCATAGGCTCCCAGGGGTGATTCCTAGGCAGGTGGTCAGTGGTTGCACCTCAGTGAGCTGGCCTACAACCCACCAGGGGCTTTCCACCAGTGCCTGCTCCTGGCTGCCTCTTCCACCGACGCCCAGGGCTTGCCCTGAAGCTCCTTCCTGTCCTCTGAGGGAGGGAGCCCTGCTAACTGCAAACCGGTTAACTTGCCACCTCCCGTGAACTCTGCACTGGAGCTGTTCTCTGCTTCGTGCATTAAATGAACAGGAATCAAGGGTCCCCCTGTGCCTGGCGTGGTTCTGGTGCTGAGGATACAAGAATTAACCCAAGACTCTCCCAAACAACCTTATTCTCAGAGGGCTTAGATTCTGGAGAGTACCAAGCTATAAGCCAACATCTATACACAACATGCCAGAGGTTAAGAGGGGCTTTGAAGAAAGAAAGCAGAGGAATAATGAATGGCATGGGGGCCAGGCCGCGTGCTAAGAGGAAGGGGAGGCTTGAGGGAGAAGGCTGGCCGCAGCCCCTGGCCACCATGGGGACCCGGAGGGAGAGCCCACACGGGCGGGCGGGGGCGACTGGTTGCCAGAGTCGGTGCTGACAGCCCCTCTGTGGTTTGACCGGGAGTGTGGGGGCACACAGTGCTTCAGTGGGCTCTGCAGCCCATGGCTGGCCTGGAGAAATGGGGTCACATCCGGGTTGATCCCGGGCCCAGTGTTTCCTAGGCCAGTGTGACAAGCAGGAAGGAGGTAAGCGCTGAGGTGCCGAGCACCCGAGGTCAGGGAGGGAGTATGTGAGACGATAGTAGGAGGGAAGGGTGGGGTTCAGTTAGGATGGCAAAGTTGAGTGTTCTGACAAGATCCAGACGCTGGCTCGGCATCTGCTGGCTAACACGGCCTGGAAGTGAAGGAGAGAGGGTCAGATGCACACAGTCTGTGGAAGCGGATTCCAGTAATGGCCCCTAGAGAACAGCTGCTCCCGGAAGCCACGCCCATGCGGCTCACGTGACTTGCCTTGCCCAATGGGAATCCCCTAATTGCCCCGTGAGGGATTGTGGGAGAGTCTGCTGAGAGAGGTGGGAACGGTGGTTCGCAGTTTTAGCAGAGTCGGGTCGCGTCAGCCAGTCGGTGCTAAGCCGTCCAGCCTCACCTGATCTGGCCCCGTCCAGAAGAACCGCCCGACCGAGCCCGGACTCATGAGCAGCAGGAACTCGGTATTGTTTTAAGTCCCACGCTGTCACGGGGAACTGGGGCGTGTGGGTACTTGTATGGTCAGGACACTTTGGCCCGGCGTGCTGGCCCTCACGGAGCGGGAGGCTGCGGCCGAGGGTTCAAGCCGGACCCGCACGAGGGTGGAGGAGCAGGGCTGCTCAGGCTTGGCCGTGAGCAGCCCACGTCCCAGTCACGAAGAATTCCGAATGGGACACCGGTGTTCTCAACTCGAGGTTGTTGCTGGGGGTCGGAAGCAGGCCAGGTCCCCCCGGGGAGGAGTGGGGCGGGTGGACGTCGTGTGAAGCTGTGGGGACTTAGGTTTAGGTACAGGGCGTCTGTGTGATGTTTGAGATACGTAGTACATTTATTTGCATTTTATATCTCCCCTTTAATAAAGGGAATTGTCTTCTAAGATGCTTTTAATACATTTTGCCTCTTTTTAAATTAAATTTATTTTTATTTTAAAGATTTTATTTGACAGAGAGAGCGCACAAGCAGGGGAGAGGGAGAAGCAGGCTCCCCGCTGAGTAGGGAGCCCAGTGCGGGACTTGATCCCAGGACCCCGGGATCATGACCTGAGCGGAAGGCAGATGCTTAACGACTGAGCCACCCAGGCGCTCTTCTTTTTTAATTTTAAAAGCCTCCCATGAAATACAAGTGATACAGAAGTGTATGAATTAAAATGCAGACGGTCCGTCTCATCCATCCACCCCCATTTTCCTCAGAGGTAACCACCACTAATGGTCTAATAAAGTGCTTCCCGAATTCTGCACATGAATCACATTAGGATCCTGTTAAAATGCAGACTTTGGTCCAGGAGGCTCTCAGGTGGTGCTTGAGGTGCTGCATTTCTAACAAGTTTCCAGGTGATGCTGAATTGGGGACTGCACTTTGAGTAGCAGGAATTAATGGTACTAATCATTCGATTAATCAACATCAATGAGATGTCTGGGGCCATTGCTGTCTTTTCTTTCCCGGGCTCCACAGCATTTCACAGTTTCACTCACTCCAAGACCTCAGCCTTGGCAGATTCAGGGCAGTTTGTGCCATGTGGTTTCTATGGTGATAGCCACCTGGGTCCCCTCCACCTGCCTGCGTTTCTCAGGCAATGGGACATCCACTTGGGAAAGGGCCCGTCTACTTGCAGTTACACCTGTGTTGTACTGGCTTATTATATGACTGCCGTTTGCATGTGACTTCCAAGAGAGCAGGGATGCTCCCTGCCATGTTCACGGCTTTATCCCCAGCACTCATCAGTGCCTGACACATAGATGCTAGAGTAGGTGCTCAATAAATACTTCTTGAATGAATATGAAAATCAAGAGGGACCAGTGATGCTCTGGCCATTGTTGGGCATTCATGAGCTAAGGATCTCTTGTTGGACTACTCAAGGTGGAGTTGTCCTCTTTTTTTTAAATTTAATTTTATTTATTTATTTTTTTGAGAGAGAGAGAGAGCAGGGGGGAGGGGTAGAGAGAGAGGGAAAAGCAGACTCCCTGCTGAGCAGGGGGCCCGATGTGGGACTCCATCCCAGGACCCTGAGGTCATGACTTGAGCGGAAGGCAGACGCTTAACAGACTGAGCCACCCAGGCGCCCTGATCAAGGTGGAGTTGTCCTCTTGCCAAGACCAAAAGAAGACCTGAATTTCTGCTGTGTGACGGTAGGGACTGACCAAAAAGCATCTGTGGTCCAAGAGTTGTGTGTGCATCTTGACAGACCACCCCTCCTTCCACTCCAGCCACCCAGACACAGCCCCTTCAAGAGCCCAGAGGCCCTTCCCAGAGTCATGCCCACCTCTTACCAGATGCAGGCCTCCCTGTCCCAGGCTGGACTGTGTCCTCCATCAATACTCACTTGTGCTGGGGTGCCCAGAGATTAAAGTGACTCCAAAGGCCTGATTGACAGTCTCTGCTCCTGATAATCCCAGATCCCTTCTACATGCCAGACTCAGTTTTGTTCTGTTTTTTTTTTTTTTTTAAATTGTGGTTAAATACATAACAAAGTTTACCATCTTGACCTTTTCTAAGTGTACAATTCAGCCATGTTAACTCCATGCACGTTGTCATGCAACAGATCTGTAGAATTTTTTCAGCTTCCAAAATTGAAACTGTACTCATTAAACAACTCATTTCCCCCTCCCCCAGTCTCTTGAAACTGCCATTGTACCTTCTATTTCTATGAATTTGACTACTCTGAGTATCTTGTATAAAGTGGAATCATACAGTATTGTCGTTTTGTGACAGCTGATTTAACTTAGCATAATATCCTCAAGGTCCATCCCTGTTGTAGCTTGGGTCAGAATTTCCTTCCATTTTTAGGGCCGAATAATATTCCACTGCACGTAGAGACCACGTTTTAGTTACGCATTCATCTTTCTGTGAATGGACACTAGGGTTGCTTCCACCTCTTGTCTGTTGTGAATAATGCTGCTATCAACATGGGTGAGCACGTATCTCAAGATCCTACTTTCAATCCTTTTGGCTGTATACCCAGAAGTGGGATTGATGGATCATATGGTAATCCTATTTTTAAATTTAGTTGTTTTTATTTTGTTTCAATTAGGTTTTTGGTATTTCTTTTTTTTTTAAGATTTTATTTATTTATTTGACAGAGACAGAGACAGCAAGAGCAGGAACACAAGCAGGGGGAGTGGGAGAGGGAGAAGCAGGCTTCCCGCTGAGCAGGGAGCCCGATGCGGGGCTCGATCCCAGAACCCCGGGACCATGACCTGAGCCGAAGGCAGACGCTCAACGACTGAGCCACCCAGGCACCCCGGTTTTTGGTATTTCTAAGAAAAGCTGTGCGCTGGGGCCATGAAAGCTTTTGCAGTGATGGTGTGACTCTCTCACCACCTGGTGGCCATTGGTGTGTTTGCAGCAACAGGTAAAGGTGGCCATAGCAGTTTCTTGTAGGTCTTGGAAAAGTCCTTGAGGCATTTTTCTGCTTTTCAGGCCTTCTCTTCAGCATCCTCATCAAGCAGATGTCTGGGCTTTGCTTGAACACCTCCACTGATCGGTAGAGGTGACTTTATTACTCAGTAGCCAGCTCCATTGTTGGACAGCAATTGTGAAGAAAAAGATTCTTTATTCAGAGAAAAAAATCATCCCCTCTTTGTAATATCAAAGTACGAATGACTAGGGTACATGGGAAGTTGGTCTGTGGAGCAATCAGCGTGCCAGGACAGGTCATCGATAGGCCAGAATTACCTGGGGAGTCTGGCCCTAGCATGAATCAAATCTATCCTGTTCACATAGATCACCGAGTCTCTGATTTAGTAATGATAGTGATTCAACCCTAAGATGGGTGTTATGTTTCCACCTTTGGCCATGTGTGTTTTAAGGTAATTAAAGCTGAGTTTTGATATGAATTAAGAGTCAGACTTTTCACTGATGTAGACTGGTGGTCTCAGCTGGTCAGGATGAAGGTGTTTTACCTATATGTTAACTAGGGCTGCCCTGTAGGTATCTAGGTTAAAGTATGCATTGAATGGGACCATCTGACAAGGACAGGTGTAAAGCCTGAGTCACAAATGCCCTTCAGAAAGGCATAATTGAGAATATGTCTCTCCCCTTTCTGGGAGAGTCCCTGCACCCTGCCCAGAGAGCAGCCCAGCCTGGTATCCAGGAGGTGCTCAGTAAATGTCTCATTCTGCCATGAAGGGATGTGGCAGTGAGAAAAGCCTTGGGCAGCTTGGACCAGAGGGGTGGGGGAAGCTTTATCACTTTTTTTGGTGTTGATGTCTATCTTAATTGTGTTCCCTGTGGTTAGGGAACATAGTCTGTGTGGTTTCATATCTTTGAAATTTGTCAAAACTTGCTTTATGGTCAAGCATATGATCAATTTTATAATTCCTCATGCATCTGAAAAGAATGTATAGTCTGTAGGCATTGGGGGCGGTGTCCCATTTTTGTCATATGCTAATCCTGTTGTCTAAATATCCAATATCCTGGGTTTTTTTTTCTTTTTTTTTTTTTTAAGATTTTATTTGTTTGTCAGAGAGAGAGAGCTCAAGCAGGGGGAGTGACAGGCAGAGGGAGAAGCAGACTCCCTGCTGAGCAGGGAGCCTGATGTGGGACTTGATCCCAGGACCCTGGGATCATGACCTGAACCAAAGGCAGACGCTTAACCGACTGAGCCACCGAGGTGTCCCTGTCCTGGTTTTTTGTCAGCTTTTTGTAAACCTAGATGAGTCAACCTCCAAATGACGCATGGTATGAATGTTGTGTCTAGCTGCTGAACATTGGGGTGATTTGTTACTCAGCATTATTGTGAAAACTAGCTGATACACAAGGTAGACTTGTGTTCACTTGAAAGCCCTGGAAAATGGATAGTGCCCCCTGGGCTTACCTGGGTGGAGGAGGAACTTAGGAGATCTGGAGTTCTCAGAACTGGGCTGGAAATGAGTGCAATGAAGGGTTCTGGAATCCAGAGCCATGTGCCTATGCCTATGTCTTAATTGTTCCCCAGGATATTGGGCTAGCTTTCTCAGGCTCTCTGACTTTGGATCAGATAGACCTGGATGTGAATCCCAGCCTTGCTGTTACTGGCTATGTCTCGTCCCTCCTCTGAGCCTTGGAGTTCTCATGATAAACTGGGGAGAATCTTTGGCCTGTCGGAGTTGTTGAAGGGGCTGGAAAGAACACTGGCACACACTTGCGGCTCAGGAAATAGGGCTCTTAAGATGTTACTACAAAATTCTTTGTCATCCCTTTCTTTTGCTCAAGAAAACCTGCAAAGGAGGAGTTTGTATGGAGTTCCATGCTTCAGTGGAGTGCTCCAAGGGGAGGTTACCAGGTAGGGCTTGGGGCAGGGCTTGAGCCAGTCTTGACTTGCAGGTTGCACTTTAGTGTGCCCTGTTCTGTGTCATCATCTGCTTCATAGTTATCAGCTGGGGGCACAATGTAGTGCAGGAGAAGCAGCATAGGCATTAGGCATGGGTTCAGTATTGTTTTTTTTTTAAAGATTTATTTTAGAGTGAGAGCGAGAGAAAGAGCGCATGTGTGCAAACAAGTGGGGGGAAGGGCAGAGGGAGAGGGAGAGAAGCAGACTCCCCTGCTGAGCGAGGAGCCTGACATGGGGCTTAATCTCACAATGCCGAGACCGTGACCTGAGCTGAAATCAAGGGTGGGACGGACGCTTAAATGACTGAGGCACCGAGGTGCCCCAGTATAGGTTCAGGTTTTAAAGACTTTTCGTAAAAGTTCAACATACAGAGAGCAAAATGCACAAATCCCAAGTGTATAGCTGGATGAATTTCCACAAAGTAAGCACAGTCATGTAGCCAGCACCCACATCAAGAAATAGAACATGACCAACACCCCAGAAACCCCCTCCTCACCTCAAACACCATAGATTTGTGTTGCCTTTTTTAATTTTAGTTTTTATTTATTTTTAAAGATTTTGTTTTTAAGTAATCTCTACACCCAGTGTGGGTCTCAAACTTACAACCCCTAGATCAAGAGTCCCGTGCTCTACTGACCAAATCAGCCAGGCACCTGTTTTGCCTTTTTTTAAAACAAAAAACAAAATGTTGTGTAAACTGAATTTCATATTACATAAGATTTACCCATGTTGATCTGGGTAGTTACAATTTGTTTATCCTCATGACTATATAGTATTCCATGATACGATTTTTGCAGAATTTACCCATTCTCCTAAAGGACATGGGGAAAATTTCTGGATTGGCTATTATAAATAGAGCTGTTGTGAACAGCTTGTCCTAATCTTTTGGTGAGCTCATGTACACATTTCTGGTTTATACATATCTAGGAGTGGAATTGCTGGGGATGGGCTCAAATTCATTAGGCCACTTGCTACTTATGAGCTTTGTGAGCCAAGGCATGTTATGTAGCTTCTCTGAGACTCATTTTTCATATCTGTGTATTGGAAATAAAAATAGTTGCCCCTCTCTGTTGTCACAGGTCTTTTTTATTTTATTTATTTATCTGAGAGAGAGCACGAGCCAGGGGTGGGGGGCAGAGGGAGAGGGAGAAACAGGCTCAGAAACAGGCTCCCTGGAGCCTGACACGGGGCTCCATCCCAGGATCCTGGGATCACGACCTGAGCCGAAGGCAGACACTTAACTGACTGAGTCACCCAGGCACCCCTGTTGTCACAGGTCTTTTTTTTTTTTTTAAGATTTTATTAATTTATTTATTTGATACAGAGAGAGAGAGAGAGAGAGCACAAGCAGGGGGAGCGGGAGAGGGAGAAGCAGGCTCCCCGCTGAGCAGGGAGCCCGATGTGGGACTCGATCCCAGGACACTGGGATCATGACCCAAGCTGAAGGCAGACGCTTAACCATCTGAGCCACCCAGGCACCCTGTTGTCATAGGTCTTAGTAAAACAGTATCTGCAAGGCACCTGGTCCCAATGTAGCTCTCCTTTCTTTCCTCCTTCCTCTGCCATGCTAGAGCCCCCTCTGCCCTAGGACACAGCTCTTCTACTAGGCTCCCCCTTTGCCAGGAGTCCTTGACATGAACCTGGAAAGCTTACCTGCTGCCCAGGGCTGGTGGGTGCTTTTCCCTGGCCATGGGCTCTCCTTTGTGATTCAGCCACTGGTGCCCAGCCCATTGCTAGCTTGCTGTGGTCACCATCACTGCTAACAAATGTTTTTATGATGGTCTCAGTAAGCATGTGGCTTGTAGCCAGTGTTCTCTGGAGACTGGCCCAGGAGAGGCAAGAAATGAGGACTGAGGAGAGGGAACAGCTGGTTGAGATCCAGCCCAAGAATTTATAACAGACATTCCTTTCTTGCCTGGTCTTTCTTCCCTGATGTCCAGGCAGGAGTTTTTCTTAAGCCCTTTTATTCCTTATTTTTCCTAAAACACCTCAGGTCATGCCATGTGGGTCAGTGGGCCAACTGGAAAACTTGCCTACAGGGGCCTCTGTCAAGATAGAGCTTACTTCTATCTCTGCGTAATGGCTTCCTGGAGCATTGTGTTGGGAAAGATTCTGAAGGTATTGTCCAGGCTCAGGAAGGTGCTGTGATTGATTATGTCTGTTATATGCATGGGAGGTGGTGGCGGCGGTGCACATTTTATGTATTTACCTCTATCTTTGACTTGAAGGTGTTGGTTAGTATTGCTCAGAATAGACATGTATTTGGTTTAAAGAGGTAAATGGAATGTTTTTTAATAGGTGGGTTAAGTCTGTTTTCATTGATATGACTACTGACATATTTGGATTGATTTCTACCACTTTATTTTATGTTTTCCCCTTTCTTTTCTTTGAATTTATTAAGTTTTCTGTAATCTGGTCTGTTTTCTCCTCTTGCTGGTTTGAATTACATAAATATTTCTCTGATTTTAGAAGCTATTTAAAACTTTTTAGATTTTTTTATTAATTTATTTGACAGAGAAAGAGAGTGAGAGAGCACAGCAGGCAGAGGGAAAAGCAGACTCTCCACCGAGCAGGGAGCTTGCCGCGGGGCTCAATCCCAGGGCCCTGGGATCATGACCCGAGCCAAAGGCAGACGCTTAACCAACTGAGACACTCATGTGCCCCTATTTAAAACTTTTTAATATGCATGTTTGTTACTGTTTCTGTCCTTCTGAATGATGCCCTTTCCTGGCCTATTTTCATTGAGTTTTGTTTTTCATTTTAAATGCAAAATTGATGATTTTCTTGATTAACTTTGTGTACATATTTTATAAATTCACTTACTCAGCATTGTTTCTCTTATCTCATTACATTTTCTTTTTGCTAAGTAATACCACCTCCATTTCTGCTACTAGTAGGTAGCATTAGTTGAGAGCTTCCTGTATGCTAGACATTGTCCTGATAATCTTACATGTGTTAAATCCCTTAATCCTACACATAGTCCTGGGAGTTTGTCATCCCTACCCTGTGGATGAGGAAACAGAATCACACGAAGGTTAGGTTATGCCTGAGGTCTAGCATTAGGAAGAGTGGAGCTGGGCTTCAATCCTGGCTATTGTGTTGCTCTTTGCTTTGTGTGTGTTTAAATTTTTTGTTTTGAAATCATTTTAGGTTTACAGAAAACTTGCAAAGATAGTACAAAGAGTTCCCATATACTCCTCACCTGGCTTTCCCTAATGTTAACATCTGACAAAAGCATCATGCATTTAACAGAACTAAGAAGTTTATATTGGTACAATACTAGTAACTAAACTACAGACTTTATTTGGATTCACCAGTTTTTCCACTCATGTCTTTTTCTTTTTTTTTTATTATTATGTTATGTTAATCACCATACATTACATCATTAGTTTTTGATGTAGTGTTCCATGATTCATAGTTTGTGTATAGCACCCAGTGCTCCATGCAGAACGTGCCCTCTTTAATACCCATCACCAGGCTAACCCATCACTCATGTCTTTTTCCTGTTCCAGGATCCAATCTGGGATCCCACATTGCATTTAACGTGTATACATGTATTTTAAAAAACCTTTTTAGTATGGAAGATTTCAAAGTTATATAAAAATGGAGAGAATAGTGAGATTTACCTATCACTCAGCTTCAACAACGATTAACTCATGACTAATGTTTAATTCATGTCCCAAACCAAATTACTTTTTTCTTTTTCCTGGTCCTGGTGGCCTATAGTTTATAGATGTGTGCCCTACAGATCACCTTCTTATTTCACCTGCTTCCTTATGTTCATGCACTTTATTAATCATGGAGTTTCTAAAGCCAACACCTAGAACAACTTCAACAACTTCCTCCTCCTCTTCTTCTTCCTCCTCCTCTTCCTCCACTTCTTCTTCCTCTACTTCCTCTTCCTTTTCCCCTTCAAAATCTTTATTTCACGCTTTGTAGAAAGAATTGAAGGGCCCAGGAGTGGCAAAGTTATGATTACTTAAAAATAACTTAGTTAAGGGGCACCTGGGTGGCTCATTCATTAAGCGTCTGCCTTCGGCTCAGGTCATGATCCCAGGGTCCTAGGATCGAGTCCCGCATTGGGCTCCCTGCTCCGCGGGAAGCCTGCTTCTCCCTCTCCCACTCCCCCTGCTTGTGTTCCCTCTCTCACTGTGTCTCTCTCTGTCAAATGAATAAATAAATTAAAAAAAAAAAACTAAAAAAAATAACTTAGTTAAGATTTCCTCCTGAAAAACTTTCAGAAGACTTAAGTCTTTTGCTGATTAAGAAAGTGTATTTTAATTCTTTGGCCAGGTAATATATTCACATATATTCACATGTAAAAGGTACTGAAGGGTTGCGAGCAACACTGTGGCAGATGGTTGAAATTGTCTGACACAATATGAGCAAGAAGGTCTAACCTATTCCAGTGTTTCCTCCTCTGTGAGACCAACTGTTAGATAGACTTAAAGTGTTCCAGCTGTTGGCTAAAGTGCGGTTGAGGTATGCCCTTGTTCAGGTTCATGAGGGAGGGAAGAATCATGAGTGCCAACCATCACCAACCACCTGGCCTTCTGAGGAATCACCACTTCATCTTAATCTTCCCCAACAGTTAATACCTCTGCTACTTAGGGACATTCCATTCTTAGCTTGAGTTTCTTACATATGAAATAATGACAGATGAATTTGGTTTGTGAATCCTCTTAGAATTCCAGGTAGCATTGTGTTGGTGTGTGGTTTTCTGAGGGGAGGGTTCCAAAGCAAAAGGGGACAGGGTTTTCAATGTTCTTGAGAGACAGTGAGGTGTAACATAAACCATAGGATTAAACTTTTACTTCTTTTTTGTCTCCCTGTAGAAAAAATAAATAAAAGATACTAAAGGGTCTACAGTAAAGTCTGTCTCCCCTGACTTTCGGTCACCTAGTTCTCTTCCCTGGGGAGAGCTGATAAGTTTCTAGGGAAGAGACCAGCCAGCTTTTTCTGTAAGGGATCAGATAGGAGACATTGTAGGCCTTATGGGCAGACACCTGTTCTAGTATGTCCTTGAGAGAAATTTTATGCAGATACAAGCACATACATATACACGTTCTCTCCCATAGCTCTGCAAAAATGGTAGCATAATATACAGCATATTCCAGGCTTTGCTTTTCTCAGTTAAACCAGGGGTTGGCAAACTATGCCCCATAGGCCACATCCAGCCTGTTAGCAGTTTCTGTAAATAGTTTTACTGGAACCTACATTCATTTGTCTACATACTGTCTGTGGCTGCTTGCATGCCACCAAGGCAGAGCTGAATAGTTGTGACAGAGAACATTTGGCTTGTGAAGCCTAAAATCTTTACTCTGTGGCCTTTTAGAGAAAAAGTTTGCTGGTGTCTGAGTTAAATACTGTGTTTTAGCCTTTCCAAGCTAGTCCAGAAAAAGCTTCCTCACCCTTCCTCATGACATACTATGTCTTTGTATGGCTGCCCCATCATTCATTTAATCAAACCCTTCCCTAAGGGATATTTGGACCATTTCGGACTCTTTGACCGTTACTGCTACAAATAACATGGCAGTGGATAACCTTGTACTTACCTCATTTTCCGCAAGTGTGAATATATTCACAAGATAAATTACTGGAAGTGGAATTGCCCCATCGAAGCACAGCACACTGGTGATTTTTACAGCTAATGCCAAACTGCCCTCCACAGAGGTTTACCTACCAACTTACATACTCACCAGTGTTCTGAAAGTGCCTGTTTGCCCCATCTTTGCCAGCAGAATGTCCTGCCAGCCTTCAGACTTTTACCAACTGCTACGTGGAAAAAAAAGTAGCCTAGGGTGGTTTACTTTGCATGCTTTTATTTGGGTGAGTTGCATCTTCTTTCAGGTATTTAAGAGGCGAGCGGCTCCTTTCTGTTGCTGGTGGTTTACTCTCCTGGTCTGAGGGTCTTCTGGGGGGTGGTCAGGGATGGGGGGTGGGCCTCTCTCTCTGACTCTCTTGTGTCGCTTTCACAAACAAGCTTTTGGGGAACAAAAGTCTTAAGGACAAACATGGGATGGCAGTTAGTGCCATCGACATTCCAGACGTCAGAACTGGGGAGCCAGGGGGACTCTGGAGGGGTATTTCCATTCTGCTCTGAACTTGGAAGGCTAACTTTCAGGGGGTACAAGCTGTCCTCCTCCTCCACTGTGCTTCTGTTGACGCACGCAGCCTCGTGCTCCTCCAGCTTTTTGATGGGGACCACGTGGCAGGCGTTGTATTTGCAGCTGGCCATCTTTTTGGCTTTCTTGGGGTTCTTTCTCCTGCAGGATGCCAGGTGGTACTGAAATCTGCTGAGTGGGACTCGGTGGTGAGGGTTGTAAGGGCAAATTTCTAAGGCTTCTGGCTCCATGAGAAATTGTTCTTGAAGCAGAGTAGCTCAGTTCCGAGTCAAAATGAAATGCCCCTGGTGGAAAAACCCTTTGGTAAGGAAGATGGAGCTGTGCTCTGCCCAGAGTTGGCCCTTAGAGCTCTGTCGGCCAAGTTCTTAACAACTCATGCTTCCTGTGCTCTGCGGACCAGGAGTGGTGGGTTAGGAAAAGGATGGGAGCTGTCAGGGGCAGCTGCACAGAGAGCCGAGTTAGAAATGGCAGGTGAGATAGAAGAACCATATAAAGCACATGCAAGAGCCAGAAAACCACAGCTGCCCCACAGGAAGGTAAAGAAGGTACATGCCAGCCCTCCCTGACTCTGAGAGGTACGCTGTGTGATGTCAAGGAGCAGTCATGAAAGGTCACAATGGGCGGCTTGAGTCATCAGCAAAAGGCTACTTGTGGTCCATCACTTTCAAGGGGCGGGGTGGCTTTGGGAAAAGCTGCCATTCAAAATTGTTGGTGGCATGTCTGTTGTCATTTAGCTGTTTTTAAGCTTATATGTTTAATATAATTCCCTATATATTTGCGGTTAAATTTACTGTATTATTTTGTGCTTCCTAATCGATTCTTTGGTTTATTTTTTCTCATTTCTTCCCTAATTTTAAATAGACAGTTTAAAAAAAAATCCCATTTCCCCTGTGATTTTGTAAGTTACACATTCTCTAATCATTTAGTGGTTACTCTACAAATTAAAACATTCATAAATAGCTTACCAATGTTTAAAGTTCTAATAGTTTCATCCTTTTTCCAAATAATACAGGACTTTTTCTACATTTACTTCCCTCTTAACTTAATATGTCATTATTTTAAGCCTAATTTTATTTATTTTTATCTTTTAAAAAGATATTATTGGGGCGCCTAGGTGGCTCAGTCATTAAGTGTCTGCCGTCTGCTCAGGTCATGATCTCAGGGTCCTGGGATTGAGCCCTGCATCAGGCTCCTTGCTCGGCGGGAAGCCTGCTTCTCCCTCTCCCACTCCCCCTGCTTGTGTTCCTTCTCTCGCTGTGTCTCTCTGTCAAATAAATAAATAAAATCTTAAAAAAAAAAAGGTATTTATTTATTTGAGAGCAAGTGAGAGAGCAGGAGCTGGGGGGGGCAGAGGGTGAGGGAGAAGCAGGCCCCCCCTCCCCCCCTGCTGATCAGGGAGCCCAATGTGGGGCTTGACGTGGGGCTTGATCCCAGGATCCTGGGATCATGACCTGAGCCAAAGGCAGACGCTTAACCCACTGAGCCACTCAGGCACCCCTTAAACCTAATTCTAAAAAGTTCCTAAGACAGCATTGCTATTGTCATTTGACATGGTCCAAGTTTGTGAATACCTGTTGTCACGTTGACTTCTCTCTGCTGCTTGTGTTTCAGACCTGCCACATGGGATTGCTATGTTTCCACTAGAAATTTACCTTTTAGAATGTTCTCATGATGAACCCTTTCAGTTTTGTTTATCTGAAAATGTTTTTATCTCATCCTCATTCTTGAAGGATGACTTAACAGTGTACTTGTACTATTTCCTTTCTTCCCACTGAAGCAGAGTTCAGTGTCTTCCAGCTCCCACCCTGCTTGAGAATTCAGAATTCCACCATCACCTAACTTCTTTTCAAGTTTTGTTTCTTTTCATATGTCTGTTTTAAAGAACTTTTCTTTATCTTTGTTTTTTTCTGTAGTTTCACAATGATGTTGACGTGTGGGTCCCTTTATTCTTTCTTTGTTTTTACTTTTAGA
The DNA here is from genome assembly GCF_964656455.1 of Halichoerus grypus. Classification (NCBI taxonomy): domain Eukaryota; kingdom Metazoa; phylum Chordata; class Mammalia; order Carnivora; family Phocidae; genus Halichoerus; species Halichoerus grypus. Next base: position 122,835,779 of record NC_135721.1, read on the forward strand.
TCTCTGGAATCTGTGGATTAGTGTCTTTCATTAGTTTTGGAAAATGTTCAGTCATTGTCTCTTCAAGTATGGCTTCTACCTTATTCTCATACTTCCACTGAAATGATACATGTCACTTCCACTGACATTTCATTGTCCAAAGTGAGTCTCAGGGCCACACCTAAGGTGCAGGGTCAAAGAGGCACAGTCCTATTGTGTAGCCAAAAGGAGGAGAATAGGAACTTTGTCAAAAGTCCTAAAAGGGGTACCTGGCTGCCTCAGTTGGTGGAATGTGGGACTCTTGATCTCGGGGTTGTAGGTTCGAGCCCTGTGTTGGTGTACAGATTGCTTAAAATCTTTAAAAAAAACGTCCTGTGTCTCCTTGTCACCAGTATTTGTTTCCCTTTTCTCCACACATACCAGAACATACCCCCTCCCCCCTCCCCCCACCCCTGGAAAGGGAGGAAAGAAAACCCAAAGTCCTAGCTTAGAGTGGGGAGATAAACAACTTGGTCAGTGCTCACTGGGGGGCTTCTTGCATTCTGGCAGGAACTTACTCGAGGATGGTGGGCATTCTAGTGCCTCCAACCAACCTGTTGCCATGGGGAATGAAGTGCTCGTAGAGTCATGCTCACTGTACCCCCACTACTCCCCATCCCCCCAGGGATATTTCCTGGTGTACTTTGCTGAGAAAGTGTCTTTGGTAAATTGTAACTTCCATACTATTTATGGAACAGAGTACCTGTTTTCTCCAAGCCTGCAACCCAGTATTGGAGGAGGTATGACATTGGCCCTGCTGGGAATTAACAGGTGGTTTGGCATCTGCTCTTCCATACCCCCAAAGCCTGGCACAGTGTGTGTGGGTGATGCTGACAGTGGTTTTTCGGTTCCTAGTCCCATAGCCTTTTTCATGCTCATGACCAAGGCTGACCCAGGCACTGAGTAATTCAGGCATGTGTAAGTGTGCAAATGGAGATGATGAAAGCACTTCACCCGTCATTGAAATTCGCATAATAAGGAATAGGGCTTTAGCTCTTACAGCTTCTTTGTGGCCAACCGCCCATTAGTGTGGCAGGCCAACATTTAGTCCATTATGGAGAGAGGGAAGGCCGGGCTTGATAATGCTTCTAATGGATGTCTTGAATGGTCCTCAAGCCTGCAGCCTTCTCCCAGCTTCTGCTCTGAGCCTGGGACCTGACAGGTCGCTCACCATGGCAACTCGAGAGGAGCGAGGGATGCAGACACACCTATCTGACTGGCACTTCTCAGGCCTGTCTGCACCTACCTGACCAATAATGCAAGTGAGGTCAGATTCTGCTCATTACCGCCCCCCCCACCCCCCCACTTAGCATCTTGAGAGATGCTGCTGACAGATGGTAATGCAGGCATGGAGAAGGTCACAGAGCATGCAGGAACAATGTTTTCTAAAAATGAATAATTGTGTATCTTGGCCAGCCAAGTCAGCAGTTGTTATTATGGGATGGGATAGAGCCATTAAAAGATTAGAGTCACAAACTTGGAGAGATATCTGACATCAAGACTGGCTTCTCTCTCAGGGTTGGCATCCCTTCTGGAATATCCCTGGAGGTTGGTCATATGATGACAGGGAGCTCCCTACTCCCTAGAGAGTTCTGCTGTACATTTCTTACACTGAGCCAAGCTGACCTGCCTCCTCATACCCCTTAGCAGTCATTGTGACCTCTGTGTCTTCTGCTCTGGCACCATCCTCCAGGATATAGGGATATCCCAAACATGCAAAACTCCTGTCATGTGTATGTGGCACTGGGGTAGGCGGTCCACTCTAATTCTGGCTCCCAGTGCCTCCCTGCATGTCCAGCAGACAGGCGTGGACAGCCTAGGTAAACACTTGAGCTCTGGCCTGGGCTTACCCCACGCTGCCCTTTGTAGGCTGCTCCTTGCTCAAGGCTGCCCCGGTCTCAGTCCATTGGGCTCCTGTTAGCTCCTTTGATTTGAGGAGCTGATTTTGAAAACCCTCTGTGTCATGTGGTACAGTGCTGCTCAAACTGTAACATGCATATGAATCACCTGGGATCTTATTAAGATGCCAGGCTAGGTGAAGTTTTGGTTATGTCTGTCAGGTTTATGTGACATGGCTGTGCTAGATTTGTAAGAGGAGTTGGAACACATCTTATCTTTTTCTGCTTTCTGGGTAGTTAAACACCTAGGAACATTCTTGGAAAGTTTGAAAGAACTTGTCTACTAAACTCTCTGACTCACACCTTTTTGGGACATAGTTCTATGTCCGTGTTCAACTTGGTTCCGTGGTTTTCTACTTCTCTTGGCAATTGTAATTTTTCTAGAAAAGCATGCTGTTATGGACTGAATTATGTCCCCCCCGCCTCCAAATTCATATGTGGAAGCCCTCACTTCAATGTGATGGTATTTGGAGGGGCCTTTAGGGAAGTAATTAAAGTTAAATGAAATCATAAGTGTGGGGCCCTCATCCAATAGGACTGGTTTCCTTATAAGAAGAGAATGAGACCCCAGAGATATCTCTCCACAGGAGCACAGAGGAGAGGCCACGTGAGGACACAGCAAGAAGATGGCCATCTACAAGCCAGGAAGAGAGGTCCACCAGAAACCAGTCCCGCCAGCACTTTGATCTTGAACTTCCAGCCTTCAGAATTGTGAGAAAATGAACTTTTATAGTTTAAGCCACCCAATCTTTGGTATTTTGTTATGCAGCCTGAGCAGACTAATACACATGCATTCCCCATTGAACATTCTAGATAAACTAGCATACTGTGTGTATTTAATATTCTCTTATAATTTAAAAACTCTTCTCTGGTTAAATTTCCTTTACTTTTCTAATTTTTATTTATTTTTTTGTATTCTTTCTCTCATGCAGTTCCTGCTCCCTCCCTTTATTGGGCGTTTATGAGTCTAGATATCTCACAGATCTTTACAAGGAGCTGAGTCTTAGATTGATCAGTTCTACTGATTTTTATGTTGTCTAGTTCATTAACTTTTACCTTGACTTTAATTCTCTCCCTGAGTTTATCTTGTTGCTTATTTTCTAGTTTCTTGAGTTGGATGCTTCATTTACTTTCAGTCTTCCTTGTTTTATAACAAAAACATTTAGAGCTACAGGCAGTGTCTGGTTACATTCCATGAGTTTTGCTATGCGGAGATCCAATTGTCGTTACATTTGAATGGCCTCTAATTGCAGTTTTGTTCCCTACCTTGACTTGAGTTATTTAGGAATAAATTTTCAAGTGATTTAATTTCTTTCATTTATCCTTTTATGTCTAATTTCTGTTTTTGCTGCATTGTGGTCAGATAATGTGACCAAGAGGTTTTCCTTGTGGCCTAGAATGTCATCAGTTTCAGTCACTTCCTTGCAGATGTTTGAATTAAGTGTCTTTTCTGTTTGTGTGTATTTATTAAATGAAGCTGGAACATGAGTCCTTCACATCACTCAGGGAACTGGCATATTGTATCCCTCTCCTGGGGAGTCAGTGTCCATCAGCACGATCCAGGAAATCCTCAGGGAAATAGCCTGTGTACCTTCACTTAGCTCAGTGTTTCCAAGCCTCTGTTTCTCTTAATGCCTCTTACCATCTGGAGCAGCCAGTTTTCCATGGAACACATTTCAGAGAATTCTGTTTTAAGGTTTACTCTTATTTCTTGAGGGACAACTATTTATGAAAGGTCATAAGTACTCATTCATTCCTCAGGCCCCTCCCTTTGGACCTCTGAGCCCATCATGAGTCCTGAATGGCTTCTCTGTTCATTTTTACAGAAGGAGGCACTGCAGGGGGGGTGGGGTGGATGCCTGTGTGTCTCTGTAGGGCGCTGTATCAGTTTCAGTGCAGGTAGGATTTGCTGTCCTTTTGCTTTGTTATCTTGGAGGCCCCATTATCTGCAGCACCCAGTGAAGGAGTGAAGCTACATGGCAGTGACTTCACTGCTGTGCTTAAGGTTTCTCTGTTTGCCCTGGTGGCCCAAAGTTAGCTGGGCCCCCCTTCTGCATCTGCCTATAGGAACAACCCATATCTCATGCTAACAACAGTGCTGGGGGTATGAAGTGGGGCTATAGTCTGCAGTGCCATGAGCTAGCCCTCCTGTACCTCTTCTGAGGTAACATCAGTACCAAGTGTTGGTCCCCTACAGCTTCCCTGTAGCATTAGCTTCCCTACTCCTTACTGCTTTGAGCTTGCCATTTCATGGAGTCTTGCTAGGGATGTGGCTCTGTGTTCACTTGGGTTCTCCTAGAAGCAGAGCCTGAGGCAAGGATTCAGATGCAAGTAGTTTCTTCAGGAAGTGCAGGTAAGCCTGTAGAGAGCAGGGAAGTGAGATACATGTCTGTATGCAGGTACGGATATTTAAAAAGAATAAGACGAACACTGTAATGGTGTATCTTCTATACTTGCTAAAGCTTTCAATGCACATATTTTTCCATATTAAGAAAAACCAAAAATTATATTTAGAAAAACATATGGAAACCAGTAAAGACTTACAAAGGTTAAAGTGTGTGTGGTTAATCTAGCTACCTCAGTGGGCATCTGGAAGCCTTTGGGGAAATAATGGGGAAAAAGCCACACAACTCAGAATGGCCCTACCCAAGGGGTCAGGGAACTGGAGCATGTTTACACCAACTTCCAAGAGACTCATCTTGGAGGGATATTTCAGGGGGTTTGTGAGTTCCTTGGCACTTCTAATCTGCCTAGTGTGGGCAGTTCTGGAACCATGAACAGATGTGGAGACTGGAGGTTAGCCAGAACGCACTGGCAGTTCCCAAGGATATGGGTGGGGCACTGACTGCTTCTGCCCCAGGGCCCCATTAGCTTACTCACAGATCTATTTCTTCTTACTTGGTACTTACGGCACAGCCAGTCCAACAAATGTTTAACAACCAGTTCTTAACAACAACAAAAATACCCTGATTTGTAGCATCTGCCAATTTCCATGGTATAAACACTCCCACTGTGGCCAGTTTTGAGGTTTTACAAGGAGCTGGCAAAATCCAGCTTTCTCCCAGCACACGCCTTGTCAGTCCTTCGCCGGTTGGGCTGTCCTAGCATTGTCTCACGTGAAGGTTTCTAGCGTGTGGTCTGGGTTCCTCTGAGGTCTACATACTAATACAGACTTTTCTGTGTTTTTTTTGACCATTTCAGCTGGCATCTTGGCAAAAAGCAGTTAAGTGTATACCACTGTCAGTCGTCAGAAATCCTTTCACTTTTAACCTTTATTGGCATTTCACTGCATGTGGGCTTTTTGTAAACAGCATTTATGTGAGTACGGGGAGGGAAAGCTGCTGCCCTTTGCTTGCTCTGACATCTCCCCGGGAGGAGCTGCTGACCGCATCGGCCAGATTGCAGATTGAGAAATCCACTTTTACTTATCTTCCACATCCCCCATCGTGTGACAGGGTAGGGGCTGTGTGCCATCTTCCCCTTCCTTGGCTCTCATTTTCTGATTTACCTGCTACAGTGTGCTGGGTTGTGACGTAAAATACAGGACGCCCAGTTAAACTTGAATTTCAGATAAACAGCGACCCTTTATTAGTGCAAGAATGTCTTTATTGCATGGGACATATTTGTGCTAAAAAATTACTTGGTGTTTATCTGCAATTCACATTTAAATGGACATCCTGTATTTTTACTTGCTGTATCTGGCAACCTGGATACTGGGGACTTTGTTCTGGTGTCCCCTAGAACAGCTGGATTTGGGTTTTCATGGAGCCTCTGGTGAGGGCTCGAGTCCAATCATAGTAGTGTGGAAACTTGTTTTCCATTTTCTTTTGTTTTTGGAGAGTCTGTTCCTTGGGCACTTCATAAGGAAGGTGGGTGGCAGGGCGAGATTTGGTGTTCCTGGGTCTTCTAGCACACTACTATGAAATACCAGGAAAATCTCATTTTTTGGTTAAGGATTTGGATTTTGGTTTTGGATTCATCCTGAGTCTTGAATTTAATCTGTGCGCATTTATTGTGGCACCTGTTATGTTTGGTCTTACCTTTTTTTTTTTTTTTGAGAGGGAGAACCTGTGAGAGGGGGTATGGGGAAGGGCAGAGGGAAGGGGAGAGAGAATGTCTTAAGCAGGCTCCACACCCAGTGGGAGCCCCATGCGGGGCTCAATCCCATAACCCTGAGATCATGACCTGCGCTGAAATCAAGAGTTGAACGGTTAATCAGCTGAGCCACCCAGGCACCCCCTTTAATTTTTTCTTTAAATGTATGTATGCAAAATAACTTCTTTAAAAAGGGCAACTCCTGTGGCGCCCCCCCCCCCCCAGCTCTCTCTCTCTCTTAAAAAGAAATTATAAAGAAAAAATTAAGTAAAAGCAATCAGGTAAGAGATGTGCAAAATGCTGAAGAGATGTTACCCAAAGAACTGACATTTGGGAAACACGATGTTTCATTTACGAAGAGAAAAATTAGTCCTGGAGAGGTGTTTGAGAGTCAAGGACTGGCCACAGGTGCTGTGTCCCTGGGCAGGGCTGGGCGGAAGACATCAGTGGCCCCGGGGCGCACTAGTGGCCCGCTTCCTCTGGGAAGCCCAGCGGCTGCAGCGCCACCACGACCGCCAGAGGGCAGCACGGCCCCAGCTTCTGCAGCAGCTTCTCCAGCAGGCAGGCGGCCTTGCAGGCTGAGGGCTTGATGGCTCCCCCTCCTCCCAAATGCCGGGTCTTCTGGATTCACCTTAGTCTACGGATCCTCAAACCGAGGTATGGGACACGCTCCCTTCAAAAGTAAAATTGCTACCAGATTTGGGGGCCCTTCTGGACCCATGAATCAGTATCTCTCAAGCTCCAGGTGTGTGGGATGGGGGTGTCAGGGTTCAGACAGCAAGGTTAGGAGGCCTGGAGAGTTTTGAGAACTTTTGTTCTAGGGAAGTGGGCCCTGTCTTCCAGGGTCAGAGTTTGGGGGTGTGGTGTGTGTGTGTGTGTGTGTGTGTGTGTGTGTGTGTGTGTGTGTGGTGTGTCATGGGGGAGCATAAGATTATCACACAGAATAAGGATGGAGGGTAGGAGGGCTTGGCTTGCATTTTAGCCTCATCACTTACCTGGATGGGTGACAAGGTTTTGGATTTTGTTTTGTTTTGTTTTTCTTAGGTTTGTTTAGCATTTCTCAACCATCCATTGTTCATCATTCTTCTAATATAGTAACTAAACTCCTATTTTGTTTGCTTTCTAGGTGTGGGGATACAGAGGTAGACAAGACAGACACTATCCTCACCTTTCTGGAGTTCATGCTTTTGTGGGGGAGTCAGATAATAGTAAATAATCCCGCAAATATGAAATTACAAATTGTCATAGCTGCTTTGAAAGAAGAGGAGTTTGGGTGTTATGTGAGTAAAGAACTATAGGAATACACGGGAGGGTGTGAGGGATTCTTCCCTTAGGAAATTATGTTTGAATTGAGATCTGAAGGGTGAGTAGGAGTTAACAAAATGAAGAGTCAGGGGGAAGAGTGTTTCAGGTGGGAGACTCTGCATATGCAAAGGGCCTGAGGTGAGAACCAGCTCACTGCCTTTGAGGAACTTAAGAACTTGGTGTGGCTGGAGTGCAGGGAGAAGAAGGGAGAGTGGCTGGATGTGGGGTTTGGGCAGTAGACAGGGACCGGTATCCTCAGGTTCTCAGATTTCTCATCTTCAAAATGGGGCAGTAAAGTTTATCTTGCAAAGATGATTAAGTATAATGATGAGTACAAAACATCTAGTCTAGTGCCCAGTACACAAATGGTGTCAGATGTGAATGAGTGTGGGGAGAGGGAGCCTGGGTAGGAGGTATAGCCTGGTTAAAGAGTAAGCCGTGGGGAAGTACCGGGCAGGTGCAGGGACCAGAGCTGTCTCAGTTAACTGCAGGGACCAACTGAGAAGCATATTTTAACCATGGTGAAAATTACCGTTGGCGTCACTCTCGTTAAAAACAAAGTGAAATTGGAGAACATACTGTTGTCTTTAACTAAGCCAAGATGACTAATTATTAGACTCATTTTCTAAAGGTTACCATATACAGACATGATTAGCTGGAGAGAGGAGAGTGTGGAAACTGGATTCATTCTGAAACCCCGTAGATGGGACTCGTGTGAGGTTTCTGTGCATAATGACTGTGAACATTCAGTTTAACTCAGCTGTCACCACAGGTGTGATACAAAACAAAATGTTTTGCAGGAGCCCTAAAGAGCATCTTGGGGCAGCTCAGTGCCGTGCCTGGGGGGATCTCTGCCAAATTGTAAAGGGTAGGAAAGTGGGAGCTTGTGTTGGGTCTAGAGGGACCCTGAGCCCTAGCTATGGTTTTGACACTTGATGACCACGTGGTCTTGGCTAACTTCCTCCTTTCTTTGGGGCTTAGTGTCCCCATCTGGAAAGAGAAGGGCCAGATCAGATGATTGTTAAGGGCCTTTCCAGTTCGCTGCTGTATAATATTTACTGATGGTGTGATCATGGAACTTTGCTCTGGGACCTTGCTCTGCTCACTGTTACATCCTTAGGGCAAGACCAGTGCCTGGGCCCTGATAGGACATCAGTAATATTGGTTGAATCGAATGAAGGTTTTTTGTGTTTTTTTTTTGTTTTAAGATTTTAAGTAATCTCTACACCCAACGTGGGCCTCGACCTCACAACCCTGAGATCAAGAGTCACATGCTCTACCGACTGAGCCAGCCAGGCACCTCAAATGAAGGATTGAATGAAGGAGTGAACTGAGCTTTCATTTGATACACATTTTTGCCCATAACAGGAGCACTTGCTGAAAGTTTCCTGAGTCACGTTTTCTGGTTTCTATGTTAAGTATGTTTTGAAGTCATTCTCATGGTAGATTTGACCTATAGTATAATTTGACATTCCTTTTCAGTATAGAGTCTATATCACTTTCTTGGGTACCTTCACTTCCTTTCACTCTCATTACCAACATAAGCAGTTGGATTTATTTTCAGTGCCATTTTTTCACAAAAAAGCAAAGTTTCATCACTTCTTGGGAGTGGTTGGAGACACATAAGGACCAAGAAAGAACAACAGAGCCCTGTTGAGATGCATTGGGTGGTGGACTTGGCTCACTCATTGGCTAAGGGATTCACCTTCAATACCTTCTATACACATTTCTGCCTTACACATCATTTGAATTCATTCCTCAGTGAGGTAACAAGTGATCTCATGTCCTGGTGTTTGAGGATGGCTTACAAATGGTTATTGTTGACTTCATGAATGCCAAGGAGTCTATTGGGTTTATCAATCTCTGCTTGAGAGACCTTGGTGTCTTCCAGGCTTCTGTGGCTCATCTCATTCTAAGTACTCTTTGTTTACTCAGAGATCTAGAATCCCAACCTTTCTCTCAAAGCCTCAGTCTCTCATTAGGAGGAGAAACGTGTCACTAGATTTTAGGCAGTGAGATGGCTGTGTCGGGTCCCCTAGTGTTCTTGGGAGCTAAGCTTTTAGTCATGTCACCTCTTGCCCTTGATATCTCTCTCGTGTGTAGACAGTGGGAAACTATCACTGAGGTCAGGATTGAAAACTCTTTTTTTATGTTTTACAGTCATGAAGGATTTCTCCTCCAGCTTCCTTGATCTGTGGTCTCCTCTATTCTGGCTGCCAGCATTGAGGACCTACTGTGTGGACCGTGGCCCTCCATGAGACACAGGGATGAGAGTTCTTGCCCCTCAAGAATGCGCAGTCCAGAAGGGAGGTGGGACAGGTGTGGCAACATTTCCAGAGTAAAGAGAGTGACATGTAGGCCAGGAGAGAGAAGTGAGGGAGCTGTGATTATAGCTAGGGAGGGGTCAGGGAATGATGTACAGTTTTCATAAAAATGCATGGACTTTTAAATGCAAAAAAATATGGAAAAATATAATAAATAAAAGACACCCCCCTCACGCTCTCAAAAACCACCATTCGAACTGTTTCTATGCAGAGTTTCTAGATGGAGAGGTATATATAAATAGATATAAATATAGATATAAATATAGATATAAATACTTTTATAAAATGGAATACTTTTGAAAATAAGTGATTAAGTGTAATTTTATTTGACATTAATAGAAGAAAAGGAAAGCAGTGAAACCAAAGGAATTCCTGAATCTTGAACAAGTATTTCATCACCAATGGAATTGTTTCCTAAAAGATCCCATCAAGTTTAACAAGAGAGTAGGAAAAATATGGTGGTTGGAGTCTTATGGTTTTAAAAATACATATATTTTATCATAAGCACAATTAGCAATGATATTCTTCTCAGATAAAATACTTCAATTAATCCAATGATAGAATTTTTTTTTTTTAAAGATTTTATTTATTTCTTTGACAGAGAGAGACACAGTGAGAGAGGGAACACAAGCAGGGGGAGCGGGAGAGGGAGAAGCAGGCTTCTTGCTGAGCAGGGAGCCCGATGCAAGGCTCAATCCCAGGACCCTCTGATCATGACCTGAGCCGAAGGCAGATGCTTAACAACTGAGCCACCCAGGCGCCCCTCCAATGATAGAATTTTTGAGAGAGCAATATAAAATTATCCATTAAATCAAAAGACATGGTCATAGTCTGTGAAAAGTCTGTGACTAACTTTTCCATTTGTTCTCTAACCCGTTTTTCACAGAGCAGTGTACAGCTAGTCCTGTGAGTTTTGACAAATGCACAGTCACGTAATTAAGATGCAGAATCCCCCCCCCCCCGCCCCCACAAATCTCTGTGTTCCTTTGCAGTCAGCCCCTCCTTCCACATCTGGACCTTGGAAACCACTGACCTGTTTTCTATACCTATAGTTTCACGTTTTCCAGAAAATCACAAAATTCATACAGAAGATAGCCTTTTGACTTTTTTTTCACCTAGAACAATGCATTTGAGATTAACCATGTTGTGTGTTGCAGTAATTCACTCCTTTTTATTGCTAAGTCCATTGTATATAGATGTACCACAGTTTGTCTGCTTACCAGTTAAAGGATGTTTGGGTTGTTTCCAGTTTGGGGCAACTTGAGTAAAGCTGCAAAACAATTGCATACAGGGTTTTCTGTGGACATAAACTTTCCTTTGTCTTTGGCAAATACCACTGGGAGTGAGACTGTCAGGTTGTATGGTAAGTGGTTGACTGGATAGGAAACTGCCAAACTGTTTCCCTAGGTGGCTGTAACATTTTGCATCCCTACCAGTAACGTACAAGAGGTCCGGTTGCTCTGTGTCCTTTCCAGCACTTAGCATTGTCAATTTACAAAATCTGATCGTTCTAATAGATATGTAGCAGCATTTCATTGTGGTTTTAATTTGCATTTTCCTGAGAAGAACCATGTGTTCTTAGAATCTTCTGATCTGTGATCAGACGCGTTATCCATTGGGCCACTGGCCCCATACTGAGAATCGTGCGTTCTCAAATGACATGCTTACCTGTTAGTATGGATAGATGGGTGGACTCCTTGTAATAAAGAATAGGTCACTAACCCTCTGCTTCCTCCCACCCATTCCTAGTCTCCATATTTTTACCTTGCTAAGTTTTAAAACATTTGTATTTCTATGAAATTACAATCTGAACATTGGTGTAAACTCTAATTTTAGATGGATTCATTGCTCATGCTCAGTCCTTTGCCACGATGTCTCCCTCTCCCTCCCTGAGTTTTCTACTTTTTATTTATTTTTTCACTTGCTGGATTTTATTATTAAGTAGTTTTTGCAAGAAAGATTCATAGGCAAGGTACACTGTGAGTTAGCTAATGTTTGTGAGCGTCTGCCTGTTGCCTTTGTATTTGAACAACGCAGGATAGAATGATCTTGTTTCACATGATTGATTGATTTAAAATTTTAAAAAAATTTATTTATTTGAGAGAGGGAGAGAGTGAGAGCAGGGGGAGGAGCAGAGGGAGAGGGACAAGCAGACTCTGGGCTGAGGGCAGAGCCTGTTGTGGGGCTCGATCCCATGACCCCGAGATCATGACCCACGCTTAACTGACTGAGTCACCCAGGCGCCCTTTGGCTCACACATGTTTTAATTGAAAACACCTTTTCCTAAGATCTTCTGGCTTTGACTAGCACCGAGGAGAAGCTGAATCCAGGCTGATGCTTCTTCTCCTTTGTAGATGATTAGCTTTTTCTGCCAGAATGCCTAAAGATTTATTACTCAAAGTTTATTTTCCTTTTTCTAAAAATAATTTCTATTTTAAAAAAGAATAGATGCAAGTAGATTAAAAAATCAAATTGTACTTCCCAGGAAAATCAGCTCTCTCCTCTTGTCTTTCTTCATTCTCACCAACTTCTTCCAATTCTTGAAGCTATTTTAGTTTTATGTTTGTATTTCTAAATAACAGGGTTACATTCTGTAGGCCCTGAGTGAGTTTGGTGAAAGGTGCTTGCTGGCTAATGGACTTTGATTTGGGGTAAAGGGGCAGGGGTCAAGGTGTGCCACTAGGAGACCTCAAATGTTGATATCTCCAAGTCGTTTCTGTTGGGCTGGTTCTTCTGGGCTAGAGGAGTTGTTTGCTCTCCTGCCTCAGGTTACCAGCCTGTTCTGGGGCTGAGTAGGGAAAGGGCTTCTGTCTCCCACTGTTCAGTGTGCGCACTTGCACTTCCTTCTGATGTCTCCATTAGAACACCTTATACCCTCCATGAGCAGTGACTGATGTTTATTTTTGAGCCTCTGGCTTCAACCTTCCCAAGGGAGTAAACTCCCCACCTTTTTCTGCTGGGTGGGAGGCATCATCTCCTGGCTTTGCAGGGTCAAGAAGGGAGGCTGGTGTTCGAGATGCTCATCATACAGACTCTTGGTCACTCCTGTTTCAGCATCTCTTGTACGTCAACCTTCAGTGGTATTCTGCTTGATTCAGAGTTCTGTGACTCAAGTGTTTTCTCTTTGCAGGTTCCTCACTCTGCAGACCCCACATATAGGTCTCAGTTGTTCCTTTTCCTGGGTCAGTTGCCACTCCTCTGTTCATGTTTTATCTTCCAAATGTTGATGACATCTCTCCTCTGCTGTCGTGTCTTTTGTTATATTTGGTCTTGAGAATTTATGCAAATTTATAGAAATTACATATACAAATACATATACATACACAAATTTAGGCAAACTACATATACAAATACAAAGAATTTGTACAAATATTTGTATTCTTTATTATATAGTTTTGTAGCAGACAACACATGAAATTTTCTTCTGGATTTGGGATTATGTTTTCTTCTACACTGGATTCTTTGCCTTTGGGTGATTCTTTTTCTTGGGGTGTTGGTCAGTGTATGTTTGCATAGTTGCCATCTCTTTCTTACTTGTGCTCAGGCATCTCTATCTAGGTATTCTTTTTGCTGTTACATAGCGTGACTTTTGGGCTCATTTCTCAGCATTATCTGAGACAGATTTGTGTACAGTCTTTGGAAAAAAATACCTGGGGCTGTTCTCTCTCTTACTTATAAGATTTTGTTAGTACATTATGCTAAGGTACACTTCCTTGGGGAGAAGGATTGCTTTTCTTCGGGAATGTGGGACAGTTAATACTCAGCTTCCCCCAGCTTTGCTGGGGGAGGGGCAGTAATAAAAGGCACACCCAACATCCTGAAATGAATAAATGAAGGTAGTAGGGAGAGCCCTGTGGGGCAGCTGGTGGCTGAGTCAGGCTGGTGTGGTAGGGGAATAGGATGAGGTTCCCAAAGCCCATCTCTGGTCTCCTTAATGGCCATCAGGAGAGTGAGTAGGTAGGACAGGAGTGGGGTGGCCCAGTCTGGAAATGCTGGCTGTGGACGAGTGGCCCTGTGGCTGCTTCTGGAACGTGTGCCAGGATCAGAATCCTGCAGTGGAGAATCTGGCAGGCTCTGACTGGTGGCTAAAGAGTCCAAATCCAATCTGAGGTCAAGTTACTGGGGACCATTTATTGATGTTTCTAGGGAGAAATGAGAAGGAATACATCAATTGAATAAGATGATGTTCATTTATTACATCCATGATGTCTTTCAAGGCTTTGAAAAACACCCTCTTTTGTCTAATTAGTCATTGTGACCATGTCACCATGGAAACCATTATGTTTGTACTCACAATAGACATGTGTGCATCCATTAAAGGGACACAGTTGCCAAATGTGAGCTATGGACTCAGGGTGGAGTGGCTTTTTACAGCACAACCATCAGGGCTTCTGCAGAAAGTGTCAGAAAACAAACAAATGGCTGTTCTTCCCATGAAGTGAGACACTCTCTGGTGTCAGACCCTGGATTTAGGGGAGTGTGAAACCAGGAAAACTGAGAGTTCACACTCACCGTGAGACCCCAAAGGAAGATTTATTCTTTTTTTTTTTTTTTAAAGTCCATGTCAAGGATTTTTTTTAACCCATTATTTTCTGAAGGAACCAGAAAGGTATTAAAAACTGGTTTGGAGGAAAGTCCAGAGAGTAGACGTGAATATAGATAGGTAAGTGGAAATGAGTTGGTTAATGGATACAAAATTGGCTTTTTCCAAGAGGGTTAAGGCCGGTGATAAAGTTTAGTTTCTTGTTAAAAAATATTGAGAGCCAGCAAGTGACTAGTAGAGGTAAGTGAGTGCTCTGGTAGGGCGTAGACAGGCTGTGGTGAGGACTAGAGTAGGGCCATACTCCCCAGGGCTGGGCGGTCTGGAGGGCTGCACACAGAGGAGTAGGAGGCTGCCAGGGGCCAAGGCTGGGTGGGTCCCATCCTGCTTGTGTTAGTGTCCCCAGCACCCAGATGTTATTGTCTGTAAACTCATGCACTGGCACATCCTTATTCATAGCCATTATCTCTTATTTTGCACACAATTCTAGTAACCTTAATATTTTTGGCTTCCTGGTCATGGTGAACTAGAAATAACAAAAGAACCATTGGTATGACTGTTGTTGGCAAGCACATTGGCACCAGCAAGCGGGAACAGCTGAGAGCTTTCCAGGCCAGGGGCTGGAGAAACATAAAAGCAGTACAAGAGGCTGGGATATAGCATGCTGGGCCATTCAGTGTGGGAGCAAAAAGTTCTCCACTCGCCCCTGGCCTAGCCCACTATTGACTGTGCTATTCTTAGCAATAGCCTTGAGTCATCTGGGAAGGAGGTTCTTGGCAACAGTGGGAGTTTGGGGCCATAAAGATCTGGGTTCAATTCTCCACTCACTGTTTGTGGGGCTCCAGGCAAATTGCTTATAATAAAGCCTTCATCTGGGAGTGATGGGAGGATCACCTGAACCTACAGGGCACATGGTAAATGCTCATTACAAATTAGCTGCTATTAGCAGATAAGTAAGTGATGGTCACCTACAGGCCACAACATGGATGAATCTCAAAAACATTGTGATAAGGGAAAGAAGCCAGGTACAAAAAGAGGACCCACTGTATAGTTCTATCTATAGAAATCACAAAATCAGGCAAAATTATTCTGTGATATTAGAGGTCACAGTAGTGGCTATGAGGTGTAGTGCCTTTTCTGTTGTAAAATAGAACAGATGCAGAAGTCCACATAAATCAAAGGTCCGGCAACTTAGCGGACTGTGGTAAGGCCACTTGAGAAGCTACTGTTAGAGTCTCCTTCCTCCTGCCAAATGTTTTGCTTCTCGATTTAGGTGTTGGTTCCTCAGGGTTGTTCAGTTCGTGAAGTCAGGGAGATGTGTGCCCTTTTCTGTACACATACTATGCTTCCATAGAAAGTGTAAAGTGTTAGCTGTAATTATGATTATGATTTTGATTTTTTTATTTATTTGACAGAAGAGAGAGAATGAGTGGGAGGGGAAGAGGCAGAGGGAGAGAATCCCAAGCAGACTCTGCGCTCAGTCTCACAACCATGAGACCATGACCTGAACTGAAACCAAGAGTCATTCACTCAACTGACTGTGCACCATCCAGGTACCTGTGTAATTGTGATTATTAATGTTATTATTATACTAACTTTTTTGGACCTCAAGTTCTTCATCTCTACAATGGGGATGATAATCCCTTCTTTGCAGAATTGTTATAAGATGTAATGTTTATAGCACATTGATTCATTGGTCCATTCAGCAAATCTTTACTGAGTGCCTGTGGGCCTGGACACTGTTCTAGAGGCTGGTGATAAGCAGTAAGCCAAACAGACAATAATCATGGCGCTTACATGCTAGTGAGGGGGGAGACACAGGCAAGTCATTCACTTGAAGGGACCTATTACATGCTACAGTGCCCTCTGGTTTAGAAAACAAAATCCTAGAACATATCTCCATCCCAAATGGTTAAGATTTTTGTTTGGTTTGGTTTTGATTTGGCTCCTTAAATAATTTGCGTCACTTGTGAAAGCTTGGTTTGAACCAAGTCAGGCCAGTGAAGGCCTATGTATGCTATACTGAGAATTTCTGACTTTTCTAGAATTTCTGGGTGCAGTTAAATTGTGAATTAGAGCAAACCATCCTTCATGAGCTACAGCATTAGGGGCCAAGGGAAGCATATCCTGGCAAAGAAATGCCTTCTCCCTCCTGCTTTGAGAAACTTAGATTTCTAGGCCCTGAACCCTGCAGGCAGGAAAGCGTTAAGAAAGAAATGTGCATTTCCACTGAACAAGAAAATCAACTTAGAAAAGAAATGTGTATTGGAAAATATCTATTTGCCTGCAAAATAATGTAAAAATAATGAGCTCCTATTCCCCTTTGATGTGCAGCGCACGCTTTTAAGGAAAGATTCTGCATTTCTGAGATACTGGGCCTGGCGTGTAATGAAGTGGTTGTTATGGCAACAACTTTCAAAAGCAAGTATTTTCTGAGAGATGTGCTCCACACAGCCAGCGTGAGAGAGGAAAACATGAAAACAGAGACAGGGAGATGAGCTCAACAGAAAGCATGAGATGCGGAGAGCTCTGTCCGAGGGGGAGGGAAATATGCCCCTCATCACCACCCTGGCCCTGGCGGTGCAAACTGCAAGGGAAGCCAGGCCCCTGCCCTGGAATGGGGGAGGGGGGACAGGGAGTGGGGGCCAAGGCAGTGTCTCTTACCTGGAGATGCAGCCTGGCGCTGGGGGCTACATCCCCAGCTGCGCTCCGCAACCTCCTTCGACCTGGCCTCCCAGCCTCAGCCTCTGCCCCTGCCATCCTTCCATCAGCTCCCTCCTGGCCCCCGTGCTCCCAAGCACCAAAGGCCCCCATTCATTCCAGAGCCCAGCCTTCCACTGACATTCAGTTGAAGAGACCTCCTGCTCACTCCACTCCCTCGCATCCCTGGGGGCCCTGCCAGGCCAGTGCCCAGCGTGTGCAGACATGGCCCCAAGAGCTGGCATTTGTCAGCTCCTCTGTTTTCACATCAACCCCCGGTGCCTAGAACAGTGCCTGGCACACAGTGGCTGCTCAGTCTCTATTTGTTGAATGAATGGATAGTCCTCCTCTGGTGCTACAGCCATCATACCATTCCACAGATGAGGAAGCTCAGAGAGGTTAAGGGACTTGCCCAAGCCCGAAGATGGTGAGCAGTGGAGCTGGGCTGTCCACACCCCTGCGTGGTGCTACTTCTCGGAACCCCTGGCTTCCTAGTCTCCCTGTCTTTGTTCCTGCTGTGTCTCTGCCTGGCCCACCTTAACAATGATGTTATGAGAAAGCCTCCTCTAAACTAGACCCGTGGATGTGTCAGGACCCAGAGATGGAGCCTGCACTGCCTGTTGTAGAGTCTGGGCTGGGGCCACCAGGAACAGTTGCTTCTGGCGTCGGTGTCTGTCCATTCACTACTCTCCCCACACAGTGCCTGGCACAGGGAAGGTACTTGGCAGTCCTTAGTTGAATGAAGGAGACTTTAGAACCCAGATAGTCCTGGAAAATCCTGTTATGTCTGTAGCCAGGTTTCTGAGATCCCTAGGGCTACCCTGGCCAAAGCTGAAACCTGCTGCTGTCCAGCCCCAGCTCACATTTGTGGATGGTTGTGTGTGCATGTTAGTGCGTAAATGCATGCGTGCATGGCCTCTTTGTAGGGGTTTTTCACTAAAAGGGTCTGGGGCTCTGTATGTGTGTGCTTATGCACTGGGGTGAGGGAGATGGGTATGCACAAGGCTTTGAGAGCATTTGCATGTCTAAATGTGTGCATGTGTGTGTGTGTGTGTGTGTGAGAGAGAGAGAGAGAGAGATGAGAGAGATGAAGGAGTGTGCTACAGGGAGACCTGGTATAAATATGAGTGTAAGGCATGTGCCTGGGAATGTGTGGGTGGATGCGTGGGGGGAGGGGTGTACACATTCAGGGGCTGCTGCATTTACCAGGCAGAGGCAGAAGGAGCCCACAGAAGATGGGCTGAATTTTCAGTTCGAGGCTTCTGGCTTCTGGCTAACCCGCAACCACAGAGAGAAGACTCTGCCATTGGACTGTCTTCTGGATCATAAAATATGAGAGAACTGGAAGCAGCTTTGGAAGTCACCTCATTCTGTCCCTATGTTGCAGCTCATGAAAAACAGAGAGGGGAAGCGACATCCTGAAGTCACACAGCGAATTCAGGAAGAAGCTGGAACTTGGATTTGTATCTGGGTCTGGGCTCCCTCATTTTCCCCCCAGTCCACTGCCAGGTCCCTGAGGAGGAGGGAGAGGGTTAACCGCAGAGTAATTAATATCAGGCACTAGGGTATTACACAATTTCATTTGTACTTTAATTAGGGGAACTTTTTTTTTTTTAAATAGAAGTCTTTGTTGTGTCAATTAGTTGATTGACTATCATTGGTTTCTAGGTTAGGGAAACTTGATCTGCAGTGAATGAATTTGTTTATCAGGGAAAAGGAACCAGGGGACGGAAAAAGAAATTCAATTAAGTGTCAGGCTGCTGAGTGACAGGCTGCATTTGATAGGACTTTTAGCTTAATTGCTTGTATTTCATTAAGAGATTTTTTATCAAGAGAATTCTTCATTTTAAAATCTCGGACACTGTCTGAGTGGCTTCTGGCTATTTTTCTGCATTGATTGAGGACACAGAAATGTGGACCTAAAGTATTAACCTGGGACCTTGGAGACATTCTTGTATCTAAGACCCTCCCTTACCCTGGCTGCTGGGGCTGACAGTCCTCTCATCCCTGCCATCCCAGAGTTACATCCAGAGTTTGGAAAGGGTCTGCATTTCTCTGAGGAGAAGAGTCCATATTTCTCTTTAGATTTTTAAAGGGCTATGAGTCCCAAAGAAAGTAACTAACACCCAATAGGTTGACTTTTTGTTTTTTGTTGTTTTCCCCCACAAAACATGTTTAACTTCACCCACATTTGTAAAATGGTACATGTAGGCAGTTCCAGAAACTAAATATTACAAATAGTAAATGACTTTCTAAAGTATCCTTTAGAATAAAGTCACCCCTATAAAATTTAATTTAGTTAGAGAAATGGTTACTACCAGTTGTTTTAAGGATGTCAGGTAGTCTCCAAAATGGATGCATTTTAAATCAAATGGGTCTTGTTGTCCTAGAGGTAAAAATATCGTATATGATATGACTTATCCAAGCTGTTTTTCCAAAGGCCTCCTGATCCTGTTCATGAGAATTGCCCAGTGTATAATCTACAATAGTTGTAGGGAGTGATCACCTTGTATTATAAATGAGAAAACTGAGGCTCAGAGAAGGCAAGAGGTTTTTCTAAGGACACATAGCCAGCCAGGGGCAGAACCAGGATGAGCACCTGTTCCTCTTATTTCTTTTCCAAGGGTCTGGCTTTCTGTGGGGCCGCTCGAGTTGCTGGGCTTAAGGCCTGCAAGGGACAGTTCAGCTGGTGGCCCTTTTCCTTTTGCTGTATCAAGGCAGGAGAGCAGAGTGGTTAGGACTGCCATCACCTGGACCTACGCTTATTATGTGTCCTTGAACAAGTGCCTCCTCCCTTCCAGTAAACTGGTGATAGGAACATTATCTGTCTCACTGGTTGGTTGGGAAGATTCAGTGGGGTATTCCATGCAATGTACTTGAACTGTATTCATTACGTAGCAAATGCTTAATAAATATCAGCACAATTATTATTGTGCCTTCCAAGTAAGATTTCATGTGGAAAGAAAAAAGGTTTCTTTGGGGGGGGTAGTTTTATGGTTTCATTAACACAAATATGATGTGTACATAAGCTGTGTACTAATTTTCTTCGCTGCACAGCCTGGCATTGGGATTGGTGACTCTGAGGGCCAGCTGGGCTGCTCTTTCCGCAGTGGCTTTGCAGTTCTTGGACGAGACACTGTGAGCAATCTCTGCACAGTGGGGTTTGTTGCACATCAGCAGCACTTCAAGCTCCTTCATGTTGTGGTCTAGGAAATTCCAGAAGCCAGTGGAGAGCATGTGCTTTGTTTTCTTGCTGCTCCTATAACCAGTGCCGGGCATCATGATCTGGCCCTTGAATCTTCTGTGTATCTTATCATCAGTGCCTCTGGGTTTCCGCCAGTTGTGCATAATTTTGACATATCAGTCTGACTGGTGCCAGATGATCTTCTTGGTCCTCTTTTTAACAATCTTGGGCTTCACCAGAGGGCAGCCATGATGCCGAGTAAGAGATGACTGCCACCAACTCAGGCAGCACCAAGGAAGAGAGGGGCAAGAAAAAAGGTTTCTAATTCTTAAAATAATTGAGGACCATTGCTCTGCATTACATGAACCCACCCCCATCTTTTTTTTTTTTTAAGAGATTTTTTAAGATTTTATTTGTCAGAGAGAGAGCGAGCATAAGCAGGGGGAGCAGTGGGCAGAGGGAGCGGGAAAAGCAGGCTCCCTGCTGAGCAAGGCATCCGATGCAGGACTGGATCCTAGGACCCTGGGATCATGACATGAGCCAAAGGCAGACGCTTAACCGACTGAGCCACCCAGGCCTCCCACCCTCCTTGAGGACCATTGTTCTGTGTTACGTGAACCCCTTCCCTCACCATCCCCCATTCTTAAGAAGAAATAATTTACTCCAGCAAATGGGTGGATTCATTCCTAGTCTCCTAGTCCATGGTGACTGGTGGCGAACCCAGGTCTCCTGCTCCTCTGGCTTTGCTCTCTCTGGCATTCCCTGGTTCCCGAGAATTTTTATTTTCTTCTCTAGGTAAACATTTATTCGTGGTTCTCCCTCCCCCTTCTTTTATTTCTCTCCACCTTCCTTCCCTCCCTCCCTCCTTCCTTCCATCTATCCATCCATCCACTGGAGCACAGGAGCTGCTTCTATAGACATGTCCGCACCAGTTTTGCACGTGTCTTTCCAACTCTGTGTTCAGTAATGTCGTCTTGGTAGCTTGTACTCAGTACTCAGTCATGGTGGGAGTATTTGCACTATGGCAATTGGAGGACAGTACAAGTGCAGGCTTTTTTGTTTTTTTGGATAGCTATCTTCCGCGCACCTTTGCATCCATCCATCCATCAGCTTTCATTCATCCATCTTTTTGTATGTTCAGACGTCCACCCACCAAGCCATCGCCCATCCAACCACCGATGCATCCAACATGTATTAAACACTTCTTGTGGGCCAGGCCCTGTACAAGATCCACTGGTCAGAGGAATTGACCAACTGACCAAGAGGTCAGAACCTCTTCCTTGCCCTTGAGGAATTGATAGTTGAGTGGAACAGACACCTTACATCTGTCTTACATTCAAGGACTGTCCTGGACATGATTTCATTTGATCACCACAGTCAGTATTGTTATCTCAGCCTAACAGTTGAGGAGATTAAGGCTCAGAGAGGTTAAATGAATTGCCTGAGGTCACACAGCTGGCTGTACAATCATTTGTTTATTCATATGACAAGGCATGACATTCCCCTTACCAAGCTGCTCAAATCTAGCCAGAATGTCAAGGTGAAAACAGATTTTCAAACCTGTCCATCAGAAATAAGCCTTCTTAAAAAAAATAAATAAATAAAAAGAAAGAAAAGGAAAGAATAGGGAAAGTTATTTTTCCATCTTGCTTAGATGGGGACAGTTTTGAATTTATTTTTTCAGATTGAACAATCGTTCCTCAAATGGATAGTGATAGGTGATCTAAAAAATAATCTTTAAAAACGTCGCCGAGTTGGGCATTTCCTCCGGGTGACATAACTCACTGTGACAGAATGCATTTAAATTCACGGAAAAGAAATTGAAAGGAGTGCAGCGTGGAAGGTGTTTGTGTGGACTGCCAGGATCTTAACCCTCTCCTTTTACCATCCTCACCCTCTCCCTCTTTGCGGCAGGCTGGTGGGCCTTCCCATCCCTGCCCCCCCTTGCCTTCTACCGGGTCTCCACAGGCACCAAGCCCTGAAACTACTTCCTTTGCTGAAGGCAGGTCCTAGGACATGGCCAGCTGCTAGGCTGGGAGAGAGGGTGTGGATTTCCTGATGAGCCAAAGAAAGAGGTGTTTGCTGTTGGTGGGAATGCAAGCTGGTGCAGCCACTCTGGAAAACAGTATGGAGGTTCCTCAAAAAGTTGAAAATAGAGCTACCATATGATCCAGCAATTGCACTACTGGGTATTTACCCCAAAGATACAAAAGTAGGGACCCGAAAGGCTACGTGCACCCCGATGTTTATAGCAGCAATGTCCACAATAGCCAAACTGTGGAAAGAGCCAAGATGTCCATCAACAGATGAATGGATAAAGAAGATGTGGTATATATATACAATGGAATATTATGCAGCCATCAAAAGGAATAAGATCTTGCCATTTGCAACGACGTGGATGGAACTGGAGGGTATTATGCTGAGCGAAATAAGTCAAACAGAGAAAGACATGTATCATATGACCTCACTGATATGAGGAATTCTTAATCTCAGGAAACAAACTGAGGGTTGCTGGAGTGGGGGGTGGGGTGGGAGGGATGGGGTGACTGGGTGATGGACACTGGGGAGGGTATGTGTTCTGGTAAGCGCTGTGAATTGTGCAGGACTGTTGAATCTCAGATCTGTACCTCTGAAACAAATAATGCAATATATGTTAAGAAAGAAAAAAAGAAGAAGAAGAATGTAGCAGGAGGGGAAGAATGAAGGGGGGGAAATCGGAGGGGGAGAAGAACCATGAGAGACAATGGACTCTGAAAAACAAACTGAGGGTTCTAGAGGGGAGGGGGTTGGGAGGATGGGTTAGCCTGGTGATGGGTATTGAGGAGGGCACGTTCTGCATGGAGCACTGGGTGTTATGCATAAACAATGAATCATGGAACACTATATCTAAAACTAATGATGTAATGTATGGGGATTAACATAACAATAAAAAAATTTAAAAAAAAAAAAGAAGAAGAAGAATGTAGCAGGAGGGGAAGAATGAAGGGGGGGAAATCGGAGGGGGAGAAGAACCATGAGAGACGATGGACTCTGAAAAACAAACTGACGGTTCTAGAGGGGAGGGGGGTGGGAGGATGGGTTAGCCTGGTGATGGGTATTGAGGAGGGCACGTTCTGCATGGAGCACTGGGTGTTATGCACAAACAATGAATCATGGAACACTATATCTAAAACTAATGATGTAATGTATGGGGATTAACATAACAATAAAAAAATTAAAAAAAAAAAAAAAAAAGAAAGAGGTGTTTGGACCAGTCGGAAGATGATGCTTTCTCTTTCTGGTTCTTACCTGTTCCCATTGCGTGTCTGTTCCCCACATGGTTAATGTAGTAACAAGGAGTAGGCTTTGCCTTGGGAAGGCCAGGGTGAGGCCAGACAGGGCTCAGGGACAGGGCCCTGCTATTCAACTCAGGGCACTGGATCCATGGAATCTGTGCCTCAAGACCTCCCTGGTTTGGTGGGTGGCCTCCCTCCAAGAAGCAGAGCTCCAGGGCCATGCTAGGGTTGCTGGCAAAAGTTTTGACATAACAAAGTGCTCAAGACCCTAAAGCGTCTTTTGTGCGGTATTTTCAATGCACTTCCCAAGGCATGTTCTGTTATCTGTATGCTGGTTTCTCTTTTCCTACATCCAGTTTGCCATTATGGCTCTGGCAAAAGAAGACAGCAGGTGCCATCTTGAGAAAGGAGAGGTAGATCTGGTGCAGGGCAGTGTCTTAGGCCAGGTGTTCTAGAATCAGAGCCTGAGATGGGGCCTCTGGTGAGAGTGACTTATGGCAGGGTGCTCTTGGGAGGAAAGGAGTGAGGAAGTAGAGGAGAAGGGAGGGCCTGAAGGTAGAGGCCAGCCTCAGCCTAACCCTTGAGGAGCTCTGGAGCATGAGTTATATCACTGAGTTGGTTCCCGCTTGAGACAAGGCAGTTGGCATTTATACTCCCATGCCAGTTAGTCAATGGCCACTGGATGCCACTGGTTAGGGAGAAAGAGTAACCTAGTAGATGAGGCAGATCCTGCCAGAGGCAAGTCTCCAAGGAAGGGGACACTGTTAGCCTTAGCAGCCAACACTCACCAGATCTGGGGACTGGGAGCTCTGGTCTTGTAAGGGGGATACAGCTTGGGAACCAGTGGCATCTACTAGAGGAAGAGCCTGAACAGGCCAGGAAAAGGAAGGGAGGGACTGTTGTACTTCCCTGCCTGGTGGCTTGTGGAAGGGAGGGGAAACAGAGGAGAAGCAAGCATGGTGGCTCATGTGTCCAGACCTGCCCTCCTTGACCTAGAGATAGGCTGGAGAGGTACTGAGCCCTCTAGGAGGCCTCCACTCACCTTCTTGTCTGGGGCACCAGGAGGAGATGGCTGTGTAGAAAGGCCCCCAAAGGGTGGGAGGGCAGCAAGGTGAGGTCAGGCCAAGGGTTCAAGACAAGAGCCTGTCACAGGGCAGCTGTGGTGAGAAGTTGGGGGTCCATAGCAAAGGCTTCTACCAGGGGATGCCTGGGGCTGTATGACGCAGCTGCAGTGCTGGTATGAGGTGAGGAGGGGCTTGAGATATTCCGAGAAGACACCCGCCCTGATACCTGATGGAGGACAGATCACAGACTTAGTAACTGCTCTCAGGGTGTCTGAGACCAACCAGGCCATGTGGTAGCAACAGCTGGTGGTCCACCTGCCAGTCATTCGTGCTCACCCTCCCACAGCGTGGAATTACTGCTAGGAGGTGGCTGCCCAGATAGGGACTACATTTCCCAGTTCACCTTGCATCTGTGTCTGGCTGTGTGACAAGTCCTCACCAACAGAAGGTGAGTGCAAGTCATGTGTGTGTCACTCCTGGGTGGGAACTTGTCTCTGTTCTTCCAGTGGCTAGAAGAAGACTCTGAGGTCCGAGAGGCTGGCAGAGCCAAAGATGGGAAGAGCCTGGGTCCTTGAATCAGTACATGGAGGAGAACTCCCCATAGACTGGGAATTGCCTCATTGGACTATTCTGTGATCAGTATGGGGAAAGTCTATTGTGTGAAGCCACTGAAATTTGGGGGCTTCTTTGTTATAGAAGCTAGTGTTGCCCTGACTTTGACAGGCCTGACCAGGCATCTCCAGCAAACCACATAATGCCCATGTCGGCACTGGCACAAGATTGGCTCTTCGCCCTTCCACTCTCCACCACCACTCCCCTGGAGCAAAAGTTCACATAAAGCCCCCTTTCAAGACTCAGGTGCCATCTTGGAAAGGAGGAGGTGAGGGAAGAGATCAGAAACACTCATTAAACAGAAACTGAGGTGAGAGATTGGTTAAATATTTGCTGCTCAGAGTGGGGTCCCTGGACCAGCAGTGTCAGTATCACCTGGAACTTGTCAGCTTGGGCCTCCTGAATCAGAATCTGCATTTTAAAAAGACTCCCAGGTGATTTGCGTGCACTTTACAACCTTGAGAAGCTCTCCTCAGAGAAAGGTATTATGTCAGAAAATGTGCCTCTTGGTTGGACAGACAGCTGAAGAGCAGCACAGCATATTTATTCATTCTTGTCTTCATTATTTCATCTGTTTTTTCAATCCGTTACTATTTATTGAACATCTGCTATCTTCAGGCAGTGTCCTGGAGAAGCAAGGTGGATACAGACTGCCCTCAGGGAGCTTCTTCCAACAGAGAAGCGGGGAGGGGGCCGACATTAAACATCGTATTATATAAGTAATGTGACTGAGAAGTACTACAGAGAAAATGTGCAGGTGAGAATGAAAGCATAAAATGAGGTGCTGTCTGACTTGGTCTGAGGGCTTGGAGAAAGCCACTGACAAAGCAGTGTTTAAAGAGATATAAAGAAGTCAGCCAGGTGAATAATGGGGTCAGTCACGTGCCGGGCAGAAGAAACTGTGTGTACAAAGGCCCTGAGGCAGGACGAACCTTAGAGATCTTGAATAATTAAAAACAACAACAGCAACAGCCCAGTCCTTGCTTTGAACCTGAATTAGAGAGAGTGGGGTGAGATGTAGGGGTGAGACCCTACAGGCCCTCATAAGCCATGAGAAGGGTTTGAGACTTTGTCCTAAGAGCACAAGGGAATTTAAATCCTGGCTCAGCCACCTGCTAGCTGTGAGATGGTGGGCAAGTTACTGAACGTTTCAACACTCCAATTTTCTCATCTGTAGAAGGAGAACAATGTAGTGCCTATTTCATATCATAGGGTGGTTTTTAGGATTAAATGGGTCAATATATGTAAAGGGCTTATACAGTGAATAGCACATAAGAATTTGCAATCACTATTGAAGAGTTTTAATCAGGAAGTCATGTGATAAGGTTTGCGCTTCAAGAAATCCCTCGCTCCTGCATGAAGGGAAACCAGCCTGCAGAGGGGAGAGGCTGGAAGCAGAGGCCCCGAGTGACACGATGGCCAGCTAGTCCACGCAGGAAGCAGTGGAGACAGGATGCCTGACGAGGAATTGGTGACTTGTGGGATGTGTGCCGGGAGGGCTGAGGGGGCCAGGACAGGAGTCAGGGATGGCTGCCAGGTTGCTAAGTGGGGCGTCTTGGTGGATGGGAATGCCAGGCTTTCAGTGGAAGCTGATGAATTAAATTTTGGACATGCTGAATCTGAGATGCCTGTGAGACATGAAGATGGAGATACTGAACAGGGAGACGAGATGCTGGAGCTGTGTAAATATTTGGGAGCCGTAAGCGTGCAGATGGCAGTTAAAACCATTTGGAAGAGATGAAAGTACTCAGAGCATGTAGTGTTGGAAGAGTTTGGGTTCGAATCCCCACTGGCTGTATGTTTTGGGGAGTTACTTTGCATCTCTGAGATCCAGTGTCTGGTCTGAAAAATGAGGCTACTGATACCTGCAGCAGAGGGTCGTGTGGGACATAACTGAGGTAGTGTAAGACCACTAGCACACCTGGCACTCAGCTCAGTCAGTATTAATCCCTTTTCTCGGTCTAGCTCCCTTCCTCACTCATCACACACATTTTTCTCCTGCCTTGGTCTCTGAAGCAGCCTGCACGCAGGGGACACAGTGGCCTGATGGCACCTGCTGTGCAGGTGCTGAGCCCAGAGCGGTCAGGGTCCAGATGGGAGCGCCGTGGACCCGCCGAGGCCGCCGGACACGCAGAGAGTGAATCATGCTGTGAAATGAACACTGGCCTCCGAGTCAGTCTCATCTCTGCCTCCTGCTTGCCTGAGGCCTCAGGTAAGTCCTCGCACCTTCCGGAGCCTCGGGCACTTCATCTGCAGGGTGAGGAGTTAGGTGATCCTGCTCTGTATTCGTTGTGCAGGCCGCTATAACAAAGTGCCACAAACTGGGTGGCGTAAAACAACAAATTCATTCGCTCACAGTTCTGGAGGCTGGAAGTCTAAAATCAAGGTGTCAGCAGGGCCATACTCCTCTGAGACTCTGTAGAATCTTCCCTGGCCTCTCCCTAGCTTCCGGTGGTGGCCACCAGTCCCTGGTGTCCTGGCTGGTCACTGCAGGACTCTGATCTCTGCTTCTGTCCTCACAGTGGCCTTCTCTTCTGGGTGCATCTCTGTGTCTCATCTCTTCTTATAAGGACCCCAGCCACATTGGACCAAGAACCAGCCACCCCACCCTACTTCAGTATGCCTTCATCTTTTTTTTTTTTTTTTTTTTTTGAGATTTTATTTATTTATTTGACAGAGAGAGACACAGCGAGAGAGGGAACACGAGCAGGGGGAGTGGGAGAGGGAGAAGCAGGCTTCCCGCTGAGCCGAAGGCAGACACTTAACGACTGAGCCACGCAGGCGCCCCTGGTATGCCTTCATCTTAACTAAGTACATCTGCAGTGACCTTCTTTCCAAACAAGATCACATTTTCAATGACCGGGGTTAGGACTTCGAACAGAGCTTTTTGAAGGAACACAGTTCAACCCATCACACATTCCTAGTCTTCTTTTCTCTGAATTGGTAGGAAGTAAGGGGGACAAATCTCCATGGAGGAGAGAGCCGGGTAATGTTAATTATATTTTTACTTGTTGTTGGAAAACAGTTTTCTGATGGCTAGAAATACATGTTCTCTCTGTTATGGTCTCCTTGTGGCAGGTACTCACTGCAGGTGAAAAGGCATTTTACTGAGAATAAACAAAGGTAAGAGCTGGATCGTGCTACCCCTGGAGAGAAAATATTTGTGCCTAATTGGAAAATGTAAGCTTTTCTGTCTTCTATGCTCTCTGGCACACTCTCTAGGGTGGAGGCAGGGCCAGATGGCGGGGGAATTATCTTTCTGCCCCTGTTAAACTGGACCACTAGACATCATTTGCTTTCTGTATAGGCAGCAGTACACCTCTGCCCTCCTGCTCCAGGGAAAAGCCGGCTCTGGTGATGAGAGGCTCGATGTCCTCACTGGCCCGTACAGCACCCTACTGGTCCACTCCATTGACAAGGTCATGCTGTTAATCCTGGAGAGTCATAAGGGGCCCATGCCCTAGAGCTCTTGTTGGGCCTCAAAAATTCATGGGCCCGTTGTGCTCCTATAATATTGTATCCAAATGAGTTGAAAAGTTATGTTCATACAAAAACTGCACACAAATGTTTATAGCAGCTTTATTCATAATTGCCAAAACTTGGAAGCGACCAAGATGCTCTTCAGTAGCTGAGTGGATAAACAACCTGTGTATGTATATCCACTCAATGGAACATTATTCAGCAATTAATTCAGTGATAAAACAAAAAAGAGCTATCGAGCCATAAAAACATATGAGAAAACCTTAAAGGCATGTTGGTAAGTGAAAGAAGCCAGTCTGGAAAGGCTACATATTGTGATTCCAGCTGTATGACATTCTGGAAAAGGCAAAACTATGGCGACAGTAAAAGGATCGGTGATTGCCAGGGAGGGGGAGGGGGAGAGATGGAGCACAGAGCATTTTTGTATAACACTGTAATGGTGGACATGTGACATGCGTTTGTCACAACCCATAGAATCTGTAACACAGAGGGTGAACCCTAATTAAACTGTGGAGTTTAGTTATTGATAATGAATCAGGATTGGTTTATCAATTGTACTAAATATACTACCCCGTATGGGGTGTTAATGATAGGGCCACTGTGCAGGAGCGAAAGGGGTGTATGGAAACTGTCCTTCCTGCCCAGTTTTTCTGTAAACCTACAAGTGCTCTAAAAAACAATACCTGTTAATCAACAAACAAACAAGCCTCATGGTTGGTCACTTTCGGAAAGCTCCTGGGGCTCCAGGTGTGGCTCCTCTCGGACGTCCCCCCGCGAAGCAGAAGGCACTGGGGCCTGTTGCAGCTCTTCACGTTTCAGTTGGTGACCCTGCTGTCATGCCACCAGTTCTGAATGGCACTCCAGGCAAGAGGAGGTTCCACAGCTGGTTCAGACTACTGTGTGAGTGACCCCTCTCTTGACAGGTCTGATGGCTCATTGGGACGCTGTTTGCAGCTCGTGGGAAGTCTTGAGACTCCCAGCAGTATGAGGCAGGGCCGCGGGTATAGCAAGTCGGGCCCTTGCCTTGGGCAGAAAATTTGAAGGGATATCCCAAAAAACTCAGTAATCAAGATGGGTAATGTTTTAACTTAGTGTGTTAGAAAAAGAAAAATGGATACAAAAATGTCCATCATCAAAATGTCAGAGCTTTAAGTAAAGCCAGGATTTGACCCTGTGCTTGCCTGACACTGCCTCACTGACCTCTCCCTTTTCTTGGCCCTGTCAGGTCTTATCTTTATCTAATATTTTGATATTTGATTCATCATAGAGGGTTCTGTGTTAATTTTTATTTTAAACATTTCAACAAAATATTTTTTGTCTTACTGAGATTTTAGGCATCTCCCTTAAATTTTGTGCCCAGGGCACGTACCTCATGTGCCTCACCCTTGTCCAGGCTAAGCCCCTGATCAGATTAGTATATTCATTCAAAAAGTATTTATTAAGTATCTACTATGTGCCTTTTACCAGTGGATGAGATGACTCGCCCCATGGCTATTGATCTTCCTCCATCCTGGGCCAGCGCTATTGCTCAGGGAGCTCATGGCCGAGTGGCCACAGCAATCTGCACAAACCCAAGACCCAGCCTTCCTGGGCTGCCCCCACTGCTCAGTGCTCAGTGTTCCAGCAGCAGATGTCTGCCGCAAGCCCTCGATGAGGTGTCATACCTCACTGAGGGGACCTGGTGGCTGGGTGGTTAATTGGTCTTCATTTGCGTTGGAGAAGCAATTTGTTTTAGCAGAATAGACACTTGTTCTGGATTTCCGTTTCCATCAGGTCCTGGCAGCATCCCTATCCTCAGACTCGTTAGATGTGGCTTCATAGCCACACTATTCCCTCTGGCCACAGCAAGAGCAGGGAGGCAATGAGCTGTGAGGTGCTAATGGGATTTGCTATTTTCACTATGTAGACACAGAAGCAGCCAGCCTGGTGGAAGGAGAAGTGGCCCGTAGAAGACTCAGCTCTGCCAACTTTAAGGCTGGGCTGCTGTTCTGCAGGACACAGTGTATGCTCTGAAGTAGCAGCTGGGACCTAATGTTCTGTCTTCCATGGCCAGAATACACAAGTCCTTCCTCTTGGCCCTGGATTCATTTTACTCAGAGACCTTGAATTGGAGCTGAGACTTGCTCAAGTCATTTCCCTACCCAACAGTCCAGCCTGTGGCCCTGTGTTGGGATAGCCCCCAGACTTTTGGGAGCAGCCTAGATTCTAGCTCTAAACCAGAGGACCCCAGAACCAGGACATTTTGCTAGCTTCATGGTACTCATGCTCTCCAACTAGAAAGCTAACATCCACATCCTCTGTGGTCCCACAGTTTGCCCTGAGCGCAAGGTTGCTATGTACAGGAGTATAGGTTGTGCACTGCACAAGCCCAGAAGGCACTATTCAAATGGAATAAGATGTAAATGATGCCCTTGGAATTGTGCAATGCAGCAGCCTTACCTGAGAAGTTAGGCATGAGATGACCACACCCTTAAGGAACTTGTACCAACGTATTGAGGGGCAAGGATATGGCAAACTGACTCTAGGTGCCCGAGATCAAGGTGGTGATCATAACAACAACAAAAATCCTCGTGACAACCCTGCTAGGTGATACTAATATTATCCCCATTTTACAGAGGGGAAACTGAAACCCAGTGAGGTTGGGTAATTTGCTAAGGACTTAGCACAGCTGAAACATGGTAGAGCCAGGATTTGAACCCAGGTAGTCTACCTCCCCAGCTTTTGCTCTGAAACATGATCCTCCACTGTTGTTCCCCTGACCTTTTCATTTCAAGACTGAGAACTGGATCTGCCTCAGAAGAACCCAAGACCTTGCCAGGACTCTAAACATACTACAGGAGGAGGAGATTTGAAACCAGACAATCTGGGTCAAAGCCACATTCCACCATGTACCGACGTGACTTTGGCCTCATCCCACAGTCTCTCGGAGCCTCCATTATCTATTCAAATGGGCCTTTGATGGTGAACAGGTCTTGCCCACTTACTGGATGCCAAGCACAGCTAAGACTTCAACTACATGACCTCAGTCCTCACAGCAGGTCTTCCTGGGGCCCTTGCTGCATGGGACCCTGGCCTGGAGTGATGGCCAGATAAGGTGGGTGTGGAAGGGCTTTTGAAGTGTCAGTGATCGTGCACACACATTCCTCGGCAAGAGTGATGATTCTCAATCTGTGGAGCCCCCACTTTGCATGAGGCCCTCTGCTAGGTGCTTCATGTGCAGCATCTCATTTACTCCTATAAGGCAGGCTCTGCTGTTATGTCCACTTTCAGATGAGGACACCAAGGCTCAAAGATGTGAAATAACTTTCTCTGGGTCACAGAGCTAATAGGTGGTGGACCTGGTGTTTCAACCAGGGCAGGCTGCCTGCAGAGCCTATGCTCTTGACTTCAAGTGACAGCGCCCAGTGGACTCTCCAGATGGCTCTGCTTCCCAGGTCCCTGTGCACCACCTTCCTTTGGTGGGAGCATGGAAGTAGGCTGGGGGGAGAGGTAGAGAAACTCAAGGGAAAGAAGTAGCTAATTATCGTAACAGCTACAGCCTAGAGCATCTGTGTGATTGGTTCACAGTTTCTCCAAAGGGTGGGTTTTGTTGTCCTCATGATGTAGAAAATTGGGAACATGGTGGTGCCAGGGAGGCCAAATCTGCCTCTTATTGAAAGAAGTTGGGGACAAGGGGAAGGACCTTGGAAGTCTGAGTTTTCTCCTTTACTATTGCCAAGGGCTTCTTTTTTATTTCATCTTCATTTGGGGCCATTGAGAGGGAAGAATGAAGTTATAAAAAGACTTGCTTCCAAGGCATGTCATTAAGGCACCTCTTTGTTTGCTGGCTTCTGCTGGGTTTTTACTGGCAGCATTTGCAATGTTGGGAGACTTGTACCCAAACCCTGAGAGAGTTCCAGGCACCCACATGGCTCTGCAGTGCTCTGGATGACCTTTTCACACACCTTGACAGTGGGAAACAGATCCATAGATGTGTGACAGGATTTGGGGTAAAGAGAAGAGCAGACTGTTTGGCCACTCAGGGAGTGGGGACAGGTGCATCAGGCAGGGTTGTTGGTCATACCCTGGGGCATTACTCTCAAACTGGAAAGATGTTTGAATGGTGGGGAGTCAAAAATCAACAAAGGTGTACTACCCAGGGATGAGGTGTGATCTTGAGTCCTGACTTGGCTTACAGGAGACATGAGAGCTACGGGGGTGAGGAGCACCATGAGGTGAGGAGCACTGTGGGGTGAGTTCTGCTTTAAGCATCTGCTCCCTTGGCTGTGGTTGTGCTCTGCACCTACTCACTGTGTGACCTCAAGAGGTTCTCTCAATCTTTGCCTTGGTTTCCTTATCCGCTATGGGGACAGTGCAACCAACTGTTGGAGCTTGTGGTGTTACTACTTTGGTTAGTGTGTGTCTGCCCTGTCTCTTCCCCACCTCCTTTCTGACCCATTTTCCTACTCTATATGGTGCTCGTGGGGCTTTCATCTCAGCTTTGCTAGTGCCCAGCACGGGGCCTGGCTCAGAGCAGGTGCTGAGGATGTAAACCAAATTAACAAATTCATGAAATAGGTGCTGATAATTAGACTGCCTGTGTGGAAATAAGAAGCTGAAAGGAGACATGTGGGCTCCACGCAAATGTACAAAAGCCCCCTGAGAGTTCTGTCATTCCATCTATCTTGGAATTTTCATCTTGATTTATTTCACATGATGAATGATGCTTTGCCCTGAAAAACTGTAGCCTTCGATAGAAATGGCCATACAAATGTTATACATTTATATGAAAAAGTAAAGAATTTTTGTTGTTTGGGTAATTAGAATTTATTCTGAACATTTATTCTAAATACATGGTTTGATTGGCTAGTGCAGAGCTGTCAGAAATAACTCTTATGTCTGCTTACTAAGACTCTAAGCCATATGGGATGCAAGAAGGGCTGGATCAAGGGGACACCTTGAGAGAGCTATTTTGTTGACTGTATTGTTGACATCTCCAGGAATTCACTTTCTAAGCCTCAATTTGTTCTTTTGTAAGATAGAAGTGTTGGAATAGAATCTCAATGGTTCTAAATTGTCAGAGGAAGCATTTTCTATATCTCAGCACAGACTTGCTGAAGTAGAATCTACTCCTCTGGCAGTGGCATTCTGCAATGTTGGATTTTATGATTATGTAGCCTCACTTAGGAGAAAAGTAGCCAGATCCTATATGGTCTTTCTTTTGGGTTCCTGGACCCAATTTCAACCCGTTTTTGGGGTGGGGGGGTTCTCCTACTCCTCCAATAAGCCATTCTTAGACACCAGTAGGGTCTCCAAGAATTCAACTAAACTCTGGCACTCTACCTGGAGACAGCATCAGATTCCACAGGTTAAGGGTTCAGTCTTACAAGACTGTCCCACCCTCCCTCCCGATGTCAGGCACAAACCCAGTCCAGGCTTTTACCTGTGCTTCTGACTGATCGGCTGTAGATAGGAGGTTTTCATGACCTCCTTGGACTTCAGATGCCAGCTGTAAGTGCATGTTGTTACCTGTACTTCTGATTGACTGGGTATAAATTGGAGGTTCCCACAACCCCCTCTTCTTGTTTGATTACTTTACTACAGCACTCACAGAACTCATAAATATTGTACTTACTAGGTCACCAGTTTACTATAAAGGGGATTAACTCAGGAACAGCTAGATGGAAGAGATGCACAGGGCAAAGCATGTGGGGAGAGAGCAGAGCTTCCATGCTCTCTTTGAGTGGACCTCTCTCCTCAAGTCTGCACATGTTCACCAACCTGGAAGTTCTCCCAATCCTGTTTTCTTGGGTTTTTATGGAGGCTTCATTACATAGTCATGATTGCTTAAATCATTGACCACTGGGGATTGGTCCAACTTCTAGCCACTCTCCCCTCCCTGGAGGTCAGGGGGTAGTACTGAAAGTTAGCCCTGTTGGCAACCATCTCACATCTTTAGTTGCATTCTAAAGTCACCTCATTAACATAACAAAAGAGACTTTCTTAGCACTCTCAACAGTTAAGAAATTCTAAGGGTTTTGGGAGTCAGGAGCATGGATGAAGACCAAATATATATAAGAAATATATTTTGCATTTCTTTTTGTCTTCCTCAGTTTCTTTCAGAAGCATTCTATAGTTTTCAGAGTACAGATCCTTTACCTCTTTGGTTAGGTTTATTCCTAGGTAGCTTATGGTTTTTGGTGCAATTGTAAATGGGATTGATCCCTTGATTTCTCCTTCTTCTGCTTCATTGTTTGTATATAGAAATGGATTGGAAGAACAAATATTGTTAAAATGTCTATGCTATCCAAAGCAATGTGTACATTCAGTGCAATCCCTATCAAAATACCATCAGCATTTTTCACAGAGGTGGAACCAACAATCCTAAAATTTGTATGGAACCAGAAAAGACCCCGAATAGCCAAAGGAATGTTGAAAAAGAAAACCAAAGCTGGGGGCATCACAATTCTGGACTTCAAGCTATATTGCAAACTTGTAATCATCAAGACAGCATGGTACTGGCACGAAAACAGACACGTAGATCAATGGAACAGAATAGAGAACCCAGAAATGGACCCTCAATTCTATAGTCAACTAATCTTCAGCAAAGCAGGAAAGAATATCCAGTGGAAAAAAGACAGTCTCTTCAACAAATGGTGTTGGCAAAATTGGACAGCCACATGCAGAAGAATGAAACTGGACTACTTTCTAATACCATACACAAAAATAAACTCAAAATGGATGAAAGACCTAAATGTGAGACAGGAGTCCATCAAATTCCCAGAGGAGAACACAGGCAGCAACATTTTTGACCTCGGCTACAGCCACTTCTTCCTAGACACATCTCCAAAGGCAAGGGAAACAAAAGCAAAAATGAACTATTGGGACTTCATCAGGATAAAAAGCTTTTGCACAGTAAAGGTAACAGTCAACAAAACTAAAAGGCAACCTAAGGAATAGGAGAGGATATTTGCAAATGACTTACCAGATAAAGGGCTAGTATCCATAATCTATAAAGAACTTACCAAATTCAACACCCAAAAAACAAAAAAATCCAGTCAAAGAATGGGCAGAAGACATGTATAGACGTTTCTCCAAAGAAGACGTACAAATGGCCAACAGACACATGAAAAAATGCTCAACATCACTCAGCATTGGGGAAATACAAATCAAAACCACAATGAGATACCACCTCGCAGCAGTCGGAATGTCTAAAATTAACCACTCAGGAAACAACAGATGTTGGCAAGGATGCAGAGAAAGGGGAACCCTCTTACACTGCTGGTGGGAATGCAAATTTGTGAAGCCACTCTGGAAAACTGTATGGAGATTCCTCAAAAAGTTAAAAATAGAGCTACCCTACGACCCAGCAATTGCACTGCTAGGTATTTATCCAAAGGATACAAACATAGTGATTTGAAGGGGCACATGCCCCCCAGTGTTCATAGCAGCAATGTCCACAATAGCCAAACTATGGAAAGAGCACAGATGTCCATCAACAGATGAATGGATAAAGAAGATGTGAAATATATATATATATATTTCATTCTTTTTGGTGATCAAGAAATGGGCAGAAGACATGAGTAGACATTCCTCCAAAGAAGACATACAAATGGCTAACAGACACATGAAAAAAATATATATATTTCATTCTTTTTG
Source organism: Halichoerus grypus (assembly GCF_964656455.1). Classification (NCBI taxonomy): domain Eukaryota; kingdom Metazoa; phylum Chordata; class Mammalia; order Carnivora; family Phocidae; genus Halichoerus; species Halichoerus grypus. The sequence goes on from NC_135721.1 coordinate 122,871,912, forward strand.
GTGGCTGAGTAATTCAGCCACCAAAAAGAATGAAATCTTGCTATTTGCAATGACTTGGATGGAACTAGAGGGTATTATGCTAAGCAAAATAAGTCAGAGAAAGACAAATACCATATGATTTCACTCATCTGTGGAATTTAAGAAATAAAACAGAGGGACATAGGGGAAGGGAAGGAAAAATAAAATAAGATGAAAACAGAGAGGGAGGCAAACCATAAGAGACTCTTAATTATAGGAAAAAGGATTGAGAGAGGTGGTTGGTGAGGGGATGGGGTAACTGGGTGATGCACATCAAGGAGGGCACTTGATGTAATGAGCACAGGATGTTATATGCAACTGATGAATCACTGACTTCTACCCCTGAAACTAATAATACAAAATATATTAACTAAATTGAATTTAAATAAAAAATTAAAAAATATATTTTTGTTATCTGAATGACCAAATATAGATTTTTCTTACAAATTGCAATATCACAGTCTTATAGACTCTTACATGGCTTTGCTTTTCTCTGAGAAGAGAGCCAGTGGAGGGTTGCGAGTGAGGAGTGGTTTAATTTGACTTAGGCTACAAAAGGATCCTTCTGGCAGCCATGTGAGGGTAATGTGGGAGACGGCACAGGTGGAGGCAGAGCGAGGAAAGAGGCTACTGCAATGGTCTGGGTAAGGAATGATGGCTCAGACCAGAGTGTTGGTGATGGAGATGGCAACAAAGGGTTGGATTCTGCATCTACTTTGAAACATAATGCCCCAGGATTTATGTCAGTAAAAGAAAGATGTCGGGATGACATGAAGGTTTTAGGTCTGAGCAACAGGAAGGGTGGGTGTTACCTTACCCTGAGATGGAGGTGACACTGGGAGGAACAGCTTTGAGGCACAGAGGGCAGTAGGAAATCAGGAGCTTGGCTTTGGACATGGTTTGTTTGAGGCACTGGTTGGATACCCTGGTGGCAGTGTTGGGAGGCAGTTGGATGTGCAGCTGTGGGATTCAGGGTGAGTTCTGGGCTGGAGGTATAAATGGGAAACTCTCAGGTGTAGGCCTTTAAAAATAGTCATATTCCTTTTCAGAAAGGTTCATAAACCAATGCTCTCTCTAGAGGATATGGAAATTCCCAAATGCTGGCTGTTACTTTAAAAAATCCATGCCGATTTGATAGGTAAAAAATGATGTCTCAATATTTTAATTTGCATAATGTGAATTTCCAGTGAGATTAACTTCTTAATTTTTTTTGGCTATTTCTCTTTCATCTCCTGTGAATTGCATGGTGTGTCCTTTTGTCCATTTAAAAGTGGGAATGACATATTGTCCTCTTCATATTGTATTTAGCAGAAGAAATCTTCAATATTATGTTGTTAGGTGACAGTTTTTCTGAATTTTAATTTTGTTTATAGTGCTTGCTGATGTATGAAAGGTCGGCATATTTGTGTAGTCAAGTATATCATCTTTTCCTTCTTGGGTCCTTCCTTTTGTTTGAAAGCCTTCTCCTAATATCAGAAGACTATTAATTTATATTTTATTCTAGTTTTTTATAGTTTAATTAAAATAATAACTCTCTGATTCATGAAATTTATTTTGATGTATGGTGCGAGGCCTTGAATTTTTTCCTGCCCCAAATAGTTAATGAGTTGTTCTTGCATAATTTATTGGCCATTCTGCAACATTTCTCATGAATTTAAACGTCACTTTAATTGATACTAAATTCTTGCCTAGACTAGGGCCTGCTTCCAGGCTTTTAATTTTTTCATAGCTATGTCTGTTTTTCTATACTGTTTTAATTATTATAATTTACAACCCACCTAATATCTGGTAGATCAGATCCATTATTTATATTTTTGAAAATTTTCTTTATTATTCAACTCCTTTTATTTTTCTTTGAAACTTTAGACTTAACATTTTTAAGTTCCAGAAAGTTTCCAGCCAAGTTTTAATTGCAGTTCCATTAAGCTTACACATTACTTTGACAGAATCAATAGATCTGTAATATTGTTTTCTCACCCTTGAATATGATGTGCTCCCTAACCATGCGGGCCTTCCTTCATGTCCTCGATATTCTTCCGTTGCTTCTTCAAATACAAATGCTCATATCTCGATGGTTTTATTCCTAAGTAAAAAAATAAATCAAAGAAAAAAACCCAAACTCTCCTCCACCCCTCTATCTGATCTGTTTTCTATCACAGTGGTTCTCAAGAGCGGTTTTGTTCCCTAGGGATATTTGGTAATGTCTGGAAATATTTTTAGTTGTTGCACAGGGGACCCAGTACTGGTGTCTAGTGGGGGAAGACCAGGGATGCTGCTAAACCCCCTGCAATGCCTAGGGCAGTCCCCCAAACAAAGAATTATCTGGCCCCAAATTCAGGAGTGCTGAGGTTGAGAAACCCTCATCTATTTATGTGGTGCCTGGAGTCTTTTCCCATGGATTGTCCTTCTGGTATACTGGTATTTTGATTGGCGACAGAGGTGAGTCTGTTAAGTGTCACAAGGGGTATCTGTCCTCTAGGTGTCTGCTTTGTGCCCTGAGACAAGCAGCCTCCTGTGAGAGGCTGTACCCCTGCCCTGCATGGCAGCCAAGAGCCCTGAGGTGTGCAGTCCTCAACTGTCACTCAGTCTGTCATGTGTCTATTCTAGACTCCTGGTGTCCTAAAGGAGGCCAGTTTTCCAGAAGGAGACCATGGAAGGCCTGAAAGTAAACCCATGTTTCCATATATGTATTTATGTATTTATTTTAAAAAGATTTTACTTATTTATTTTGAGAGAGAAACAGAGGGACAGAGGGAGAGGGAGAAGCAGACTCCCTGCTGAGCAGGGAGCCTGATGCAGGGCTCAATCCCAGGACCTTGAGATCATGACCTGAGCCGAAGGCAGACGCTTTACCAGCTGAGCCACCCAGGTAGTCTCCATGGTTCCATTTAAAGAAACTTCAAGAACTGGCAAAACTCACCTCACGTGACAGAAATCTGAGAAGTGGTTGCCAGGGGGAGAGGGTGGAGGACTGGTAGGGCCACAAGGGAACTCTCTGGGAATTATTTGTGGCATATTGGGTCTGTGCCATATTGGGCATATTGGGAGTGTTTTCTCCAGGGCTTTTTATTCCTTAAAAAAAAAAAAAAGAAAGAAAGAAAGAAAAGAAAAGAGCTACAGCCATAATGGAAGCCCCTTTTTATGCCTCCCCGTCTCATTCCCCTTCCTCTCTCGCCAGAGGAGGCCAGTGTTCCGAACTTGGTATCTTTCACATCTATATTTTTGTATTTTTCCAAACAATATAATCTGTTTTTCAACATTACATTTAAAGTATCACACTGTGTATATAATCCTGCATTTTCTTTTCCACTTACTATTTTTATATCGACTTAATTCATTTTAACTGCTATATAGCATTCTATTGTGTGTGTATACTTCCACTTATCCAGTCTCCTATTGTTAGACATTTAGGTGGTTTCCAGTTGTTCTTTATCATAATGCTTCAGTGAACATCCCTACTGTGCCTGTATATTTATTTGGTAGCCAGTCAGAATATTGTTTTCAGTTGGCCCTCTTGAGTTCTCTAGAAAGACAATATTATCCTGGGCTAAAAATTATACTTTTGTTTCTTTCTCTCTTATAATTATGATTCATATCTAGTTCTGGTCCTTTTACATTGCTTAGAAATTTCAGAACAATAGTAAATAGCAGTGAGAACAATGGCCAACCTTGTTTTGTTCTTGACATTAATCAGGTGGCCTCTTGAGTTTCACTGTTAAGGATGATTTGGGCTTTCAGTTTGAGATCGATATTGTTTATCATGCTGAGGTATAATCTTTTTTTACCTGAGTTTATTAGGAAATTAAGATCATGAATAAATGAATTTTATAGACTAATTTCAATATTATTATGATATGCTGTTTCTTATTTGGATTAGTATACTAATAGACTTAGAATATTGAAACAACCTTGAAGTTTTTTGATGTATTGTTCTTCTAATCTATTGCAAGATTACCTTTGTTTAGTACTTTTGCATATACAACATATTAAGTGTGATTAGTCTGTTATTTAATTAATTAATTTATTTTGGCTTTTAAGTCATGGTCACAAGGTTTTTTTCTAAGAGTACATTATTAAGGTATAATTTACACACAGTAAAATGCACAAATCTTAAGTGTACAACTTGATGATTTTTGACAGATACACACACCCCAGTAGCCATCACCCAGATCAAAATATGGAACATTCTCATGACCCCATAAAGTTCCCTTGTAGCTCCTTCCAGGCAGTCCTCCATCCCCACCCCCAGCAACCACTCCTCTAATTTTTATCACCACACATTAGTTTTGTCTGTCCTTGAGCTTCATATAATTGGGATCATGTAATTTATACTCCATGTCTGGCTTCTTCCATTCAACATGATGTTTTTGAGATTCATCCAAAACCTTATGTCAATAGTTTTGCTAGCTTTGTAAAATGAACTGGTAAGATTTACATCGTTTTTCATGCCCTGAAGGGGTTTATGTTACATGGAAATTATTCGTTCTGTGGAAGGCTGAAGTAACGCACCCATGAAATCATCTGAGCCTGGAAGCCATTTTAGGAGGCAATACTTTGACAACTTCCGTTAGATTTTTTCCCTTTATTATCGGTCTATTCAGGTAGTCTAATTTTTCTTGAGGCAATTTTGGTATGTTATGCTTTCCCAGAAAATAATCCATTTCACTGAGGTTTTGAAAATATTAGCATATATATAATTATGCCTAGAATCCTCTTACAATTTCAAAATTTATGGTTTCCCTTTCTGCATTTGTAACATTTGTTTATGTCTCCTCTGATGGTGGAAACAAAGCTATTTCATGAACCAGCTCTAAGGTTTATCCCAATTTTACTGTTTTTTTTCCAACTGTTAAGTTTACTAATCAATAATGTTTGCTTATATTTTCTAGATTTCTTTCCATGGTTATTTTGATCTTTTATAAAAACCAGATTATTTAAATGAATGTTTATTTTACCTACTTTCATGTTTTTCTGATTAACCATAAAGGCATTTAAGGTTATCACTTTGCCTGTGAATCAGCTTTGCCTCATCCCATAAGATTTCCTAATATGATTTTCATTGCTTTTTTTTTTTTTTTAAAGATTTTTTATTTATTTATCTGAGAGAGAGAATGGGAGACAGCGAGCATGAGAGGGGGAGGGTCAGAGGGAGAAGCAGGCTCCCCGCTGAGCAGGGAGCCCGATGTGGGACTCGATCCCGGGACTCCAGGATCATGACCTGAGCCGAAGGCAGTTGCTTAACCAACTGAGCCACCCAGGCGCCCCTGATTTTCATTGCTTTTTATTTTTATTTATTTATTTATTTATTTTTAAAGATTTATTTATTTATTTGACAGAGAGAGACAGCGAGAGAGGGAACACAAGCAGGGAGAGTGGGAGAGGGAGAAGCAGGCTTCCTGCTGAGCAGGGAGCCCGATGCGGGGCTGTATCCCAGGGCCCTGGGATCATGACCTGAGCCGAAGGCAGACGCTTAACGACTGAGCCACCCTGGCGCCCCTCATTGCTTTTTAAATTGCCTATTTGCAGTTTTGATTTTTCCTCTTTAGCCCAAATGTTATCTAGAGGACACTTAAAAGTATCCAAGTGATTGGGTTTTTTGGTTTGTGTGCTGGGGAAGTATATTATTTTTAATTTGCCACTGCCTTGTAGGAGGGATGGTTTCTGTGCCTTTAGGGTCCTTTGCCTGATACATAGATAAGAAAGATAAGAGATCTTATCCAAATATAAGAAAATTAGAGAAACAGACTAAGAAGTCCGGCATCCAAAATAATAAGAGTTCAAGAATGAGAAAACACAATGAAAGGGAAGACATTATTAATGTAATAATTCAAGAAGAATTTCTAAAATTGGAGGATATGGATTGGTAGGACCCCTCAAATCCTCAAGAAAATAGACCCACACTTTTGAAAAAATAAGTATTTTTAAAGGATGGTGCATCTTAAATTTCTGGTTGACTTAGAAGATAACTGAGTCCACAGTTGGAGAATGCAGATTCACTTGTGATTTGCATGTGGCCAGACTGTATAACAAAAGGACCTCTGGCCTCTGATAACATAATGGATTGGTATTATGTCAAGGAAATAGGTATCCCTATTATGAAAGAACATCATGTAGAAATACAACATTCTAACTTTTAATGTATTTTAGATTTAAGTGAGGAGGAAAACTGGTCACAAAACAAGGAGGGAGGCAAACAAATAACCTAGTACTTTTTTAGAGCTATACAGTTTACAAAGCACTGTCACCTGTGTGTGATAAAATATTTCAGTTAATCCTAACAGTATCGTGAGTGAGGCATTATGACTCCCATTTGATAGACCAGAGCGAGGCTCCCAGAGCAGTTAAATGAACTGTCCCAAGTTCATAGAGTTCGCAGGTGCTAGAGCTGGGATTTAAAGAGAGGTCTCTGATTCTTTTGGCCTGTCCCTTATGGTCACCTCAAGGTCACAAGATGGTGGAAGAAGGAAGAGGAAAGCATAAAAAAGCACACGTGCCAGCGGAGCACGCCTGCCTTTAGGGACATTTCTCTGTAATTTACTCTTACATATCACTTGCCAGATGATGCTCTGTGGCCACCCCTCTTGGCAAAGGAAGCTGGGAAATGTAGCATTTTAATTGGGTACATTGCTTTTCTGAATGAAACCACAGTTGTGCTAGGAAGAGAGGAGAGCTGAGTAGGCACCCATGAGTCTCTGTGGAAGCCAGGAGCAGAAGCAGCCAGTGCGTCCCTTCCTTTGGCTACCTAGAAGCTGTTTACATGGATGAGTGAGGTTTTTTGTTTTTGTTTTTTTTCTCCTTGGCTTTGGATGATGTGAATTATTTTCATGGAATGGAATCAAGTTTTTAGTATAGTGCATGTATTTAATATTTAAATACTGTAAGTTGGCTGGCATTTTCTCTCTTCATGACAAGATTATTATGATGGTCCCAAATCCTGTGGAGATTTAATCTTAAGTTGTTCTAATAAAAATAAAGTGATGGCATTTAGTGTTTTAAATACACCGATGGGGTGCCTGGGTGGCTCAGTTGGTTGGGTGTCCAACTTTTGGTTTCGGCTCAGATCATGATCTCATAGGTTGTGAGATCGAGCCCCATGTTGGGCTCCTCGCTCAGCAGTGGGTGGGAGGGGGTTCTGCTTGAGAGGTTCTCTCCCTCTGCCCCTCCCTCCACTCACACGCACACTCTCACTCTTGTTCTTGCTCTCTCTCTAAAATAAATAAATCTTTACAAAAAAAATTTTTTAAATATACTGAAAGTGGTTGCTTATTTTTTTTCTAGCTTTCCTTCCTCTGCTGTCTTCCCTAGGACTATTTCCTCTCTATTCACTTCTTACTTCCCATTCTTTTTCTCCATCAGTGCTGTCTCCTCTTACTGAATCTTCAGCTCGCAGACTACCAGAGAGAACCTCTAGTTCAACCAGTTCATGTTATGGGTGGGGAAACTGAGGCCCAAGGAGTCAGGGAGATCTCCGACAAGGGCTAAGGCCCCCTCCCTCTGCCTAGCCTTTTTTTTTTTTTTTTTAAGATTTGTTTGAGAGAGGGAGGGTGGGGAAGGGCAGAGGGAGAGAATCTCCAAGCAGACTCCCCACTCAGTGTGGAGGCAGATACAGGGATCAGTCCCATGACCCATGAGATCATGACCTGAGCTGAAACCAAGAGTCAGGTGCTCAACTGACTGAGCCACTGAGGTGCTGCCCCTCTGCCTAGCCTTCTTGAAGGAAGATCAGTGATCCTTAATCCCAGCATGGAATATGGAAAGTGAAGGCTCTGAAGTGGGAAAGAGATTGGGGGCATTTGAGAAACCAAAGGAGGATGGTGTGCCTCGGGCACAGAAAATGAAGAAATGAGTGGGTAGAAGAGTCAGCAAGGAGCATGGGAAGCCAAGCAGTGAAGGCCATAGTAAGGATATGGGGTTTATAAGCTAGTGAAGGGTTGTCAGCAGGGGAGCAGTATGATTTAGCTTAAAAAACTCAAAAGTTCCTTATGACTGCTTTGTGGAAACAGATTGGAGAGAACAAGGAAGCCAGAAGAGAACAGTGAGGAGCTACTACGGTCCTCCAGGTGAGAGGCGATGAAGGCAGTTGGGTCGGAGAGAAGCAGAGCAGACAGAAGGTAATATTGATTGATAGGGTTTCATGACAGATTTACAGATTGGGGTATGAGAGACAGAGGAGGCAAGGATGAATCCTAGGTTTCTGCCTTGTGCAAATAGGTAGATGGAAGAGCCCCTATTGAGCTAGAGAGCACTGTAGGAGGAGCAGATTTGAGTGGAAGATGCAAAATTCACTTCTACACAGAAGTTTCTGTGATATATTCTCATGAAGTCAGCAAAGTAGCTGGATAAATATCATGAACATATTTTTTGTTTTTTTGAGATTTTTATTTATTCATTTGACAGAGAGAGTCACAGTGAGAGAGGGAACACAAGCAGGGGGAGTGGGAGAGGGAGAAGCAGGCTTCTCGCTGAGCAGAGAGCCCGATGCGGGGCTCGATCCCAGGACTCTGGGATCATGACCCAAGCAGAAGGCAGATGCTTAACGACTGAGCCACCCAGGTGCCCCATCATGAACATATTTTTAAAATTCTATTTCTAACTGGTTATTGTTAGTATATAAGAAAACAATTTTTTCATACAAATTTATTTTGTATTCAGCCATTTTACTGACCTCTCATTAGTTTGAAAAGATTTTCTGTGATTTTTCTTGTTGCTTTCTGATACATAATTATACTGTCTGTAAATAATTATAAATCTGCTTCATTCCCAGCAGTTTTACCTCTTTTTTTTCTTGTCTTATCACTGTGGCTATAGCAGAGATTCTTCTATAGTTACACTTAATGGTAAAAATGATGTCGATATTTGAGCAGCCAAGGGGAAGATGATTTGGAGACAGAGGAAGCTGGAGGCAGAATAGACAGGAAATTATGGCAGTAGTTGAGGGGTGGTGTGACAATGTCTTGAATAGAGTGATAACTGGAGACCTAGAGGGGGGGTAGCAATACCAAGCCTCTTCTCCGACACTCACACACAAAGAATTGTCTGGCCATAAAAAATGGTCACAAAGCCTTAGAAGTAAAGAATGGTGGTCAGAAACCAAGAATATCTAAACAGTAAATATTAAAATTGGGTAGTGTATGTTTATCCAAAAAAGGGAACAGAAAGGAAACATAAAAATTCTCAGTTTGTGAACCGTTCTAAAAAGGGAGGATCAAAAGAAATGAACAGATATATATTTTTGTGATTTATCTCCATAGTTAAAGCTTAATCCATCTTCTTCCAAAATGTCCTATAACAACTACAATTGATATGATGCAAGCATGCGTATAACATCATTCGGTTCCCCAATATTTCTGTGATGTGCAGAGTAATTCATATTTATCCAGGACTTGACATTTTCTAACACACTTAGATTACCTCATTTGATGCTTATAGTCCCAGGGCTCACTCCCTTGCAATTCAAGGCTCTAATAAAAATCAATCTATTTTCAGTTCTTTGAACACAAAGTCCTGTGTTCCCTCTACTCAGCTTGTGGTTCACCTTGTGCATACCTGTTTCTCCTTCAAAACCTAGTTCAGACCCAAGGAAAGGTCTTTGTTTCATTGTAGGAAGGGAGAAGTCAGTGTAGAGAGCAAGGTTCTTGAAAAACCCCAGCCAGAGGGTACAGCACAACCTCAGATATGGCGCAGATACAGTACTGCCTGCTGTCCTGGCCTCTGCTGAGCTCCCTTGCTTCAGGGAAGAAAAGACAAAATCCTTCCTCCTTTAGCCAAATACATTTCCTTTTCACATTTTCCAGGAATACCTGTGGGAGGGTACAGATTAGACTGTTCACTGGGTTATCCTACCAGCCACCCTTCTGTTTGGGGCAGATGTCAAATCATGTGTTCTGTGGTGCAAGAGACTCATGGGAGTGATGCTGAGGGCTGGGTACTGTCCCAACAGGGAATGCCCCAGGGCTCCAGAGTCTGGACAGTCCGAGGCCTTCTTGCTGGGTGACTAGACCTTGGGAAAGATGGAATATGCTTTGCTGGACCTGAAACTTTGTAGTTAGGTCTGTTTGGATGGGATGGGGTCTTGAATGGTCTTTAAGACTTAGAAACCCCAGACCTGTAAGGACCCATTTCTGGAACCTCTTCTATACATGCCCCACGCTGTCCCTCTGTCAGGCCGGCAGACTGATGGGGATATGGACTGAGTCTACTCTGTCTCTCTCAACTGTAGTACCCAGGCTGGGGTCTGGAACACAGAGGACCACAGTGGATTTGGGTGGAATTGAAGCCACAGTCAGGCTTTCCTCTCTTTTCTTTGCCTCCCACCCCAGCTTCTCAGCCATTGCTCCATAACCTGTCACGTGGCTGCCTACAAAAGAAGATAAAGGTAAAGTCCCAGGTGACTTTGTGGATTAAAGGGTTTCAAAGCTCTTGCTTTTAGAAGCTCAAGCAGAAGTTTTACCCTGTGTTGACGGGATAAAGCATTCTGTCAGCCAGCCTGGGCTTGCCTATGACTGGGGGCAGGGGAGAAGGGAGAGCAATGTTGTCACTTTAATTGCATTGGCATAAATATTTGATATTCAATAAATTAGATCTGGAGCAAGGAAAACATTCTTGCAAATGGATTTTTTACCTGGAGCCCAGCCCCATTAGCAGAGGAGTGGAGGGCAGCCTGCCCCAGGGCCGGTAATTAACTCAAGTGGAGCAGAACTAAGCATTTTTGACAGCCTTCCTGGTCTGGAATTAACTGTCATCTCAGAGGAGAAAAGAAACTGCACTGTCACATTACGGTTTACAAGAGGCTCCCAATGCTGCCAGCGACTGAGTTTAGTTATGTCTCCCCCTCATGCCCTGCAATGTTTTTTCATCATTAAAGACAAGCTTAAAAGCAACTAATGATGTATTTTATATCCACGTACCTGAATCACAGATTTCACCAAAAGAGAAGACATTAGCATGGTAATTCAATTTTTTTTTTCCTTTTGGCAGTTGTAACGCAAGAAGATACAGTGGGTGCTGTTATAAGTCACAACACTGTGATATTTGAAGATAGTACAAACTGGATTTCTTTCTCCTCTCTGTATCAGGACTTGGCTATCATGAGCAATAGCTTAGCCCCTGTCTGTGCTGCCTCCCCCTGCCCCCACCCAGTGTTTATGAAAGCAGCAGTTGATTCTCAGAAAAGGCAAAACCATTGGAGCCTGAAGCTCTTTCTAGAAGCCACTGCTTGTCTTCTTGTTCTGTGGAAATGGATACAGTGGAAATTGGTATTGTGCCGGGCCTCCCCTTGCCAGTGTTGTGTGCAAGCAAATTTTTGTAAGGTTGGAGATCTCTTAGCCAGACTTAGTGTGTGGGTGTGTGTTTGCAATCCACTGTGATGGACAGCTGCCTTCAGCAAGGAAAGGCTGAGTGTGTGTGTGTGTGTGCGCGCGCTTATGTGCATGTGTATTTTTGTGCATGTGTTGAGAGGGGTGAGCTGTACTGCTAGTATACACAGATAACACCTACTTCTCGGATTTTCCACCAACTTCAAAAGTAGTGGAACCATAGCTCACCTTCCTTATCACTGACCCACACTATTTCCCCCCTGTCCTGCAGTCAATGGAAGCCTGAATCTCTTGACTTTTTCCCCTTTCTGCCATCCTGTTCATTCTTGGCTTCTGTCTGGCCTCACTTCCTGTACGTTGTTAGATCTGAAGATGGAATCATGTCCTTCCTTGGTTAAAAATCTTTCTGACTTTCCACTTGATGTTCCAGCAGGGGTCCCTGACCTTGGATGTCATTAGAATCTGAGAGATCCAGATTGATGGGACCAGAGTCCAAAAGTTGGGTCCCAGGCGATTTGGATGCTCTGTTGGGTTGGCAGCCCGTGGCTTACAGGATCAAGCCCTAAAATCTTAGCCTAAGATACTAGCCTGGACTGCCACCTCCCCTTTGGGCCCCAGAAAGCATAAGGCTTGGCCACACACCTAGACTTTTCTCTTCTCCCACTCTTCTGCTGGTTAACTTGCACTCATCCTTTAAGGCCCAATAAAATGCCTCCTCCTCCATGAAGCCTTCCTTAACTCTCCCGGGTCATTCACTCATTCACTTTCTCACTCATTCATTCAACAAACACTCAGTGATTGCAGGTGCCAGGCTTTGAGCTGGGTTTTGTAGACGACTTAGCAGTGAATAAAACAGAAGTAAGGAGTCCCTAGCTAGTGGGGAAGGTAGGGGAGACATGGGCTGGGCGAGGGGAGTCAGTGAGGGCTTCCTGGAGGAAGTGACATTTCAGTATGATCTGAAGGATGTGTAGAAGTTAGTTACAAGGAGTGAGGGGTGAGGGAAGGAAAGTCCTTCTGTATGGAGAGAGTGTGTTGGAGGACAGGAGGGGTGAGATCTGAGCTGTAAACAGAGGCTAGATTCCAGCCTGGCTTACTGTTATGTGGCATGTCCCCAGTGGAAGGGAGCTCAGTAGGTATTTGTGGGTAAAATGAAAGGCCTTATCCTGGAGGGTTGGGCCTTCCAGTTGAGAGAGCTAGTGGGGGTGGGGCTGGTAGAAGATATTGGGGTGGAGATCCAATGTCAGGGAACACAGGATGTAATCCCCGCTATTATAGAGATAGAGAGGTGGTGAGGTGGGTCCTTACTTTAAAGATAAACATGTAAAAAATGTAGGGCCTGTAAGGAATCATTATTTCTATTTCACAGATGTAGATTTGGAGGCACTGACTAGCTAACATGCCCACAGGCATTCAGCTGCTAAGTGGTGGAGCTGGGATTTGAGCCCCCCAGCTCGGCTCTGAAGTCCATGCTTTCAATAACTCCTGGACAGCCTCGGCATGACCTGCCTCCTCACCGGAGCTGGTGGTTCTTTCACCCTCTGCACAGCCCCACGCCAGGCTCAGGGCGGACTCCTGGGGGTGACTGGAGGCTGAGAGGCCTCAGCAGCCACCTCTCTCGGTGACTGCTGAGGTCTGTGTCACATCCCGGGACTGGAATTTTCAATGATAACATTCAAGAAGAAAATGGATTTTTGAAGAGGAGTTCAGATCCCTTGGAGAGAATGCTCTGTGGCCCTGCCGTGGCTGTGGCATTGCTGCCCTGCTTTGGGGACAGGCAGGAGGTGTAGGAGGAAAAGTTAGCAGCCCTTTCCTGAGAGCCGGTTCTGTGTCGCCACTGTTGCTGGCTGGGTTCCCACAGGCTGCAGCTGGGCCCTGTGCTGGCCTGAGTCAGGGAGCACTTTATGTGCTTCTGGCCCCCCCCCGCCCAACATTTTATTAAGAGCTAATTTACATACAGTAAAATGACAAATCTAAATATTCAGCTCAATGGCTTTTTAAAAAAAACCAACCTTTTTATTTTAGAATACTTTTAGTCAGAAAAATATTGCAAAGATAGTACAGAGTTCCTGTATACTTTACACCGAGTTTCCCCTAATGTCAGCGTCTGCACTATCCTAATATACTTGTCAAAAGTGAGAAACCAGTGTTGGCACACGAGGGTTAATACAGCTCCAGCCTCTGTGTGGATTTTACTCACCTTCCTCACTAATGTCCTCTTTCTGTTCCAGGATCCCATGCTGATACCACGTCTCTTCAGGTCTGTGTGGTCTGTGACAGTTTCCTTGTTTTTCATAGCCTTGACAGCTTTGAGGAATACTGCTCAGGCATTTTGTAGACGGTTCCTCAGTTTGGGTTTCTGTGACGTTTTGCTCATGTTTGCACTGGAGTTAGGGATTTGGGGGAAGTGCCCTTCTCGTGACTTCATATCAGGGGGCATGTGTTCTCCTCAGGATTTATCACTGGTGACCCATGACTTTTTTACAGATCTAAATATAGATCAAGATATAGAACATTTCCAGTTTTCCAGAATGTTACCTCCTACCCCTTTTCCAGTCCACTGTGGGGGTTTCTGTCACTACCAGTTAAATGAACTGAGGAATCATTGGTATGTTCTCTTATTTGTCTGGCTTTTTTTTGGCAAAACATAACGCTTTTGAGATGCAGCCCACTTTGCTTTTTCATTGTTGCCTAGTAGTCCGTTGTAGGGATACACAGAATCTATTTGTTCATTCTGCTGTTGATCAGCATATGGGTTGTTTCCACTTTGGGGCTATTATGGATAAACTGCCATGAATATTATTGTGTGGTTTTTTTTTTTTAAGATTTTATTTATTTATTTGAGAAAGAGAGAGAGAGATAGCGAGAGAGAGCACAAGCAATGGGGGACAGGGAGAAGCAGCTTCCCCACTGAGCAAGGAGCCCGAGGCAGGACTGGATCCCAGGACCCTGGGATCATGACCTAAGCCGAAGGCAGACGCTTAACTGACTGAGCCAGCCAGGCGTCCCGTTGTGTGGTTCTTTTTGTGGATATGCCATGCTTCAGTTTTGAGAGTCCAGGTTAGGGGCCTTTAACCTCATCTCTCCAGCTTTCACTTCTGAAGACTTTCTAAAAATGCCCTCATTTGCTCTCTCTACAAATAGATTAGGGAAGAATTAAGTCTCTAAAAGGAACAGAGAAAAAAACTCTTGCTAGGAAACGAACATTCAGTGTGTTAGCAAATCTCTCAGCTCTGGTTCCAAAATATTTTTTTTTTTTTTTTTAAAGTAATTTTTTTTTAAAGATTTTATTTATTTATTTGTCAGAGCGAGAGCGAGTGCACAAGCAGGGGGAGCGGCAGACAGAGGGAGAAGCAGGCTCCCTCCCCACTAAGCAGGGAGCCCGATGCAGGGCTCCATCCCAGGACCCCGGGATCATGACCTGAGCCGAAGGCAGTTGCTCAACCAACTGAGCCACCCAGGTGTCCCCCAAAATATTTCTTTTTTTTTTTTTTTTTTTTAAATATTTTTTTTTTTTTAAAAGATTTATTTATTTATTTGAGAGAGCGAGAATGAGAGAGAGAGAGTACATGAGAGGGGGGAGGGTTAGAGGGAGAAGCAGGCTCCTCGCCGAGCAGGGAGCCCGATGCGGGACTCGATCCAGGGGCTCCAGGATCATGACTTGAGCCGAAGGCAGTCGCTTAACCAACTGAGCCACCCAGGCGCCCCACCCCCAAAATATTTCTTAAATATGCCTGCTTCACTGTTTTCCTAGCTCCCACAAGGGACGAAACCACCTTTGTCTCTCCCCTTCTCCCTGAACTGGTCTTCTCAGTGCTGCACCCCTACCCCCCAGTCCATTCTCCACACGGCAGCCAGAGTGGTCTTTTCACAACACCAATCAATCCTTGACCCTTCACACACCATTAAGGCCCCAGAAGCTTCTGTCTTAGGAGACACTTCCAACTCCTCCTCCTATGCTCCAGACCCTATATGGCACGTAGCTCTGCCTCATCTCCCTCCCCAACAAGCTCTTTCCCATTCATCTTTGCACTGGCCATTCCCTCTGCCTAGAATGCACTTCCCACGGAAATCTGCATGGCACGTTCCATCCCTTCAGTTAGGACTCTGTTTCACTGCCACCTGTATAGAGAGGCCTTCCCTGACTACCCAGTCACCCAACTTGTGTCTTTTGATTGGGTAAGTTAATCCACTTACTTTAAAAATAATTACTGATAGGCAAAAACGTAGACTGTCTCCATGTAAAAAAACTCTTTTCTGACTGTTTTGTAGTTCCTTTTTTCCTCTGGTTGTCTTCCTTTGTGATTTGATGACTTTTTTATAGTGTTATGTTTTGATTCTTTTCTCCTTATCTTTTGTGTCTCTACTACAGGTTTCTTCTTTGTGATTACCACGAGGCTCACATAAAACATAGTTATGACAGTTCATTTTAAGCTGATGACTAAATTTCTCTCACATACAAAAACGCTACGCTTTTACTCCCCCTGCCCCATTTTGTTATTGATGTCACTATTTACATCTTTTTATAATATGTACCCATGAACACATTATTTAGCTATAGTTATTTTAAGTACTTTAGTCTTTTAACTTTGATGCCAGCATTAAAAGGGATTTATGCACCACCATTACAGAATTAGGGTATTCTGAATTTTACTGTGTGCTTACCTTTACCAGAGAGTTTTATACGTTCATATGTTTTCACGTTCTGCTCAGTGTCCTTTCATTTCAACATGAAGAACTCCCTTTAGCATTTCTCAGAAGACAGGTCTAGTTGTGATGAACTCCCTCAGCTTCTGTTTGTCTAGGAAAGTCTTTCTCTCTCCTTCATTTCTGAAGGACAGCTTTGTCGGGTAAAGTATTCTCTGTTGACAGTTTTGTTTTTCTTTTCCCTTTCAGCACTTTGAATGCATCTTCTATCTCCTGGCCTTCATGGATTTGCTGAGAAATCCTCTCCCAGCCTTATGGGGATTCCCTTGTATGTGGTGAGTAGCTTTTCTCCTGCTGCTTTCAAAATTCTATCTTTGACTTTGGACAGTTTGATTTTAATATGTCTCGTTGACGATCTCCTGATATTCAGCCTGTTGGTTCTTTGGATATTATAGTTATGGGTGTTCATTTCCCTCTGGAGATTTGGGAAGTCATCTTTCATGAAATCGGCATTTCTGTGGTGGGTATGGAGCCTGGGCTCTCCTGGTCCACCTTCTTGCTGCCAACACCTCAGGCGTCTCCTCCTTCACTGCTTTAGATGTGGTTTCCTTTGGTTCTTTCAACACATTTAAAAGAGCTGATTTAAAGATTTTGTCCAGCAAGTCCAACACCTGTGCTTCCTCAGGGACCGTTTCCTCAGACATTTTTGTGAGTGTGTGTATGTATGGGCCATACTTCCTTGTTTATTTGCATGTCTTATGGGTTTTATTGTTGGAAATTGGGCATTCTAAATAACATAATGTGACAACTCCTGAAATCATATTCTCCCTTCTTCCCAGGGTTTGTTGTTTTTTCTGCTTTTGTTACTGTTGTTTATTTGTTTAGTGACTCTCCCAGACTAACTCTATAGTCTCTGTATTTTTTGCTGTTTGTGGTCCCTGAAGCTTCTTCTCAGCTTAGTGGTTACCCCTTGATTGGACAGAGGTTTCCTTGAATGCCCGAGCCAGAAAGTCTCCCAGGCTTGGCCAAGGGCTTCTGTACGCATGTTGGGGTGCACTTTCACTACCTAGCCCAGCATCTACAGCGATGGCTTGACCCTCACTTCCTGCTTGCAGGGAGCCTCAAGGTGAGCCAGCGGTGATCACTTAGGGCCTTCTCATATCTCATGTCTTTCCTGATCATGCATACAGCCCTCGGTGTATGCACAGCCTTCTTGTCCAAGCCTTCTGTGGAATTCTCTTTCTCTAGCTTTTCCTTTCAAGTTTTTTGGTTAGATTGTTGTTTGTTCAAACTTATTTCTCCTTCAGGCAGCTAAAATGGTAAATAATTGCTACTTACTGCTTTTGACAAAAGCTCCTAGGGGGAAAAAAAAAGACTGTTCACACTGGCTGAGCTCTGAGCCAGGTCAAATAAGGATGAGCCTTACAAGTGGGGTTTTCCAGGGGACTTCCAGACAGATCAAGTAATGATGATTCTCTGAGATTGGGGCTCTGGAAAGCTCCAACCCTGTTCTGACTCCACCAGTGGCTGCTGGGCCGCTGGCTTTCCCAGTGATTTGTTAGTGATTTGGGGCCATTAGTTTTCAAGGTTATTATGGGCTAGAGAGCAGGGAACAGGATTAGGGCAAGTTAAAATGCCACAAAGCTCACTGTTCTTATCAAGAGTCATTGTTTTTCTTGAAAACAAAACAAAACAAAACAAAGCACTCCCCCTCCCCCAATTGCTGCAAACTTTTGGTTAATTTCTAACATTCTGAAGTAGTTGATTCTGACAATTTTTGCCAGTGTTCTTATTGCTTTTATGGTAGAGAGGGGTTTTTGGAGAATCTGACTCTGCCATTTTTTTGATGATGTCACTCCTGTGTAGACAAACTTAGGCCTTTTCTTCTTTGTGATATCTCTTACAGTTTTGATGCTACTGTTAATTTTCTCTAGCTAAATACCACGATGGATATACTGTAGTTGAACAAAGTTGGGTTTAGTGACTTGTTGCAACAAGAGAGACCATACGTTATGGAGCTGTGAGGCCCTTATCAGAGGTGTTACAGAGTACTTATTACAGGATTTGCACCTGGGTCAAGTGGTTTTGAGAAGGTTTCAAGGAAGCGGGGCTTTTCTCTGAATTAGATGCTTTCTGGAAGTGAAGGCAAGTGTATGATTGCATATTTTAATATATCTTAAGTAGAAAGTGGTAGGAATAGAGTGAGATTAAGGCTGTAATTGATAAAGAAGTAGTAGTCACCCTCCGTAGCTAGGGTTGGGGGCAGAGTAGGCTAAATAATGGCTGCCAAAGACTCAGATCATAATCCCTGGAACGTGCGGATGTTCCCTTAGATGGATAACTGGTCTTTGCAGTTGTGCTTAAGTAAAGGATCTTGAGATGGGGAGAATATCCTGGATTATCCAGGTGAGCCCTAAATATAATCACAAATGTTCATATAAAAGAAAGGTAGAGGTTCACACATACCCTCTCTCTGTCTCTGTGTCTCTGTCTTTTTTAGGAGAAGAGGATGTGAAGATAGAGCTGAGAGAGATCTGAAGATGCTGGCACTGAAGATTGGAGAGATGTGGCCATGAGCCAAGGAATGCCAACAGCCACCAGAACCTGAAAGAGGCAAGGGATGGATTCCTTCCTAGAGCCTCTAGAGGGAGCACCGCACTGACCACACCTTGATTTTGGCCCCGTGAGACTGATTTCAGACTTCTGTCCTCCAGAACTGTAAGATAATAAATTTCTGTTGTTTTAAGCCACCAAACTTGTAGTAACTTGTTTTAGCAGCCCTCGAAAACAAATAGAGGGGATGTTTGATCATTTTTATGGTTTGGACAATGTCCTCATTTTTGCCCAAGTTCATGGGTTAGGGGTTGAATTGTGTGCCCCCCAAGTTCATATGTTAAAGTTCTAACCTCCAATACCTTAGAATGTGACCTTATTTGGAAATGGCGTAGTTGTAGATGCAGTTAGTTAAGATGAGGTCAGTGCACTGGGCCCTTAAACCAATATGACTGGTGTCCTAATGAAAAGGGGCAATGTGGACACAGATATGCACATACGGGGAGAGCACCACGAAGAGGTTGGAGTTATGCTGCCACAAACCCAGGAACTACCAGAAAGTAGGAGACAGGCTGGAACAGGCCCTTCCCTTGTGCCTTCAGAGGAAGTGGGTCTTGCAGACACCTTGATCACAGGATTGCCCCCTCCAGAACTGCCAGACAAGAACTTTCTGTTATTCAGTCCATGCAGTTTGTGGTACTTTGTTACGACTTTCCAGCAAATGAATACAGTTCAGAGATGATTACAGAGTGGTCTTGCTTTTGTCTTGCTCAGTCATGGTCACAGGGTAACCTTGTCTGATGTTGATACTCTATGTGATTGTTTATGTTCAACAGGAAAATGGCCACACCTCGTTGTGAGCACCGGGCCAGCTCTCCCAAATGTCAGGGATGCTTTTCTCTTTCTTACCGCAGAATCTCTACTCATCTGATAGATGTCCACTTTGTGTTGTCTTTAAGCATTTTAATTAGTTCTTTTTTTTTTTTTAAGATTTATTTATTTGACAGAGAGAGACACAGCGAGAGAGAGAACACAAGCAGGGGGAGAAGGAGAGGGAAAAGCAGGCTTCCCGCTGAGCAGAGAGCCTGATGCGGGGCTCAATCCCAGGACCCTGGGACCATGACCTGAGCCGAAGGCAGACGCTTAACGACTGAGTCACCCAGGCGCCCCTATCTAGTTCTTTTTAAAAAACATTTAAATCTTCCATCCAGTTGGCATTTATTCTGGAGTGGGGATGGGACAGAGTTGTACGGCCTCAAGTAGAGGCCATGATCAAAGGGGCTTGGGGTCCAGACTTGCTGAGGTCTGTATGCACCTGAGTGTTCCACAAGGCTATCTTAGACCAATCCCCTCAAGCTGATTTGTACTTAAACATAACCTCAGAACAATCCTTCAGAGCATTTAGGGAGTAGTTTCTTTATCTCTTCCTTGTCATTCTTGATTGAAGGAAAGGTGTCAGCCCCCTTCAGTTAGAACAGGTCGTGGCTGTGAGTGCCTTCTCCCTACAGACATTAATTCGGAAGATAGGCTCATCAGCAGAAAACCCTCCCAGAGCCCCACGTGCCCCGGGCATCTCCTCCGTCTATTTGGATAAGTGCAGCTCAGGATCAATTATGGATGAGCCTCTATGGGAGATGAGTAAGTGGGCTGTTGTCTACTTTGAAAAATTAATGGGATCTGATTAACACAAGAGCACACTCCCTCTTCCTTGAGCTGGAGAGGCTCACATCTCCATAGAAGCTGGAGGTGGGGGTGGGAGTGGGGGCAGGAGCCCCTGTGTCTGTGTTGAGTTAGATTTGATTCATGGAGTCATGCTTTCGACTTATCTACCCCCTTGACAGATGAGAATACTGAGGCCCATCAAGGTTAAACAGTTTGCCCAAACAGCAAAGAAGGAAAGACAATAGTCAATTACTGTTCTTTTTAAAATAAATGTTTTTAATATGGAAAATTTAAAACCTATGCAAAGCAGAGAGATAATATCAAGTAGACATTTCAAACTTTTTGGTCTCATTTTACACTCTTAAAATTTTTTGAGGACCTCCAAGAGCTTTTGTTTCTGTGGCTTGCATCCATTGGTATTTACTGTATTACCATAAAACCTAGACATTTAAAAATATTAACTCATTTAAAATAATAATCCCATTACATGTCAACACAAATTGTCCTTGATAATTTATTTCTATTCTAAGCTTTTAGATGGCAGTTGTACATCATCCATTAGATTTTACTTTATTTTATTTTGTTGTTATTGTGGTAAAATGTATCCAAAATTTACAGTTTTAACCATTTTTAAGTGTATAGGTCAGTAGCATTAAGTACATTCACATTGTTGTGCAACCGTCACCACCGTCCATTTCTAGAACATTTTCATCATCCCATACTAAAACTCTGTCCCCATTAAACACTAATTCCCCATCCCCGCTGTCCCCAGCCCCTGGGAACCACCATTCTTCTTTCTGGCTCTAGGAATTTGACGATTTTGGGTGCTCCCAAAGTGGAATCATATGTATTCGTCCTTCTTTGTCTGGCTTACATCAACTAGCGTAATATCTTCAAGGTTCATCCATGTTGTAGCGTATATCAGGGTTTCCTTCCTTTTTAAGGCTGAATAATATGCCATTATATGTATAGACTGCATATTGTTTATCCATTCATCCATCGATGGACGTTTGGCTTGTTTTCACCATTGGGCTGTCGTAAACAGTGCTGCTACGAACATGGGTGCACAGATCTCTCTTTGAGACCCTGCTTTCAGTTTGTTTGTACATATACCCAGAAGTGGAATTGCTGGATCACATGGTAATTCCATGTTTAATTTTTTAGGGATCGACCCTACTGTTTTCCACAGTGGCTGCACCATTTTACATTCCAGTTTCTCCACATCCACGCCAACACTTGTGGTTTTCACTGATAATTTTTTTTTAAGTAATAGCTGTCCTAATGGCTGTTGAATAATCTTTTAATAAAAAATAAACTATATTTTTCCAAAAAAAATTAATGAGAGGCATTGTTTTACATTTTGCAAATCCTTTGAATATCTGGCTTAATAGGCAGCTAGCTGTCCCCTAAGATCTGCTTCTGCATTTAACAGTTGTCCAATCACATGCCATGTAACCTCTGGAAAATTCCACAGTACCCTCATGAGAGAGAGGGAGAAAGGTAAATGACATTGTAGTATTATTAGAAAGATAATTCTGTCTTTGCAGGCCTCAATTTTAATTACCAATTCAGGGTCTATCCTTTCATCTCTTCTCCCTCCTGTGCCTCCCCTCCATCAATTTTTTTTTTAAAGATTTTTTATTTTTAAGTAATCCTACACCCAACATGAGGTTCAAACCCACAAACCAGAACCCACAACCCTAACCCACAACCCCAACCCACAACTCAAGATCAAGAATCACATGTTCTACTAACTGAGACAGCCAGACACCCCTCCCCCTTCATCACTTTGAAGCAAATTGGTAACCATCAATTATTACCAGCATCATAGTGGGTGCTTTCTTGGGTTGGCTTCTTAATCCTCGTTACAGATCTGCTTTATGAGGACACGTGAATATCTGCTTGTTCACTTGTGGGAACCAGGCTCCAGGGATGTTAGGAAATTTTTCCAAGTTCATGCCTCTGGAAGCTGATGGTACACAGGATGGTGCCCAGGTCAGATCTTTATTACACATTCTCTTAAATTTGACTTCAGACCATGGGAGTTGTTGGGGCTGCCACTGGCTTGCTTCTTTTTCCCATTGGGACTTTGGGGAAGGCCTTCCCTACCTCTGTCTCTCAGAGACATGCGGATGCTCTTTCATAGATCTTCAGGAAGACCTCTGGGCCAGGCCTCATACAGGCTGCTGGGCATGGAGCTGGGTTGGATGCTGCCATGTGAAGTAATTCTGGTCATTTCTTTGTGCATGAGCTAAGAAGGCATTTGCCCTCCCCATTTGGAGGCCCAGCCTGGGAGTGGAGGAAAAGCAGCAGAAGGACCCAAGCTGGTGGAGTTTGGTATGGTCTGCTCCAGTTTGAACCAGGATACCTCCCCTCACTGAAGAATCACAGAGTTGAGAGAGGATGGGACTCCAAGGTCATATAGTCCTGACTACCTCCCAGGACAACCAGTCAGTGGATGGTACTCTCATTGTTAGAAGCTCAGCTCATGTTGAGTAACCTTCTAGGGACAACCCAGATCTGTGTTATGATGGGAAGAACCCAGATTGGGAGTGGAGATTGCTGGGTATAAGATTAAGGTAGCCATGGGTAAGCCCATCCCCCTCTAAGGGTTTTTCTTTGTTGTGAAGAGAGCTGGTCTCTGGTTCTTTTTACCACTAACATTTTGGTTTATTTTCTGATTTGGCCTCCTTTTCTCCAGAAGTGACCTTCAAGAACTTGGGAGAAAAGCTCTGGTCCCCTTCAAGTGTGGGCATCACAGTTCCTCTTGGGGCACATTCTCAGCTGCACATCCATGCACTAACTCTGGAAACACCCTTGTCTTCCCCTGGCTCTCTTGTGGAGTTTGATCCCAGCACAGACCTCTAGGGATTCCAGAAGCAGTCCTGGATTCCACAGACCCTGCTACATTCCTGAACACCAACAGCTGCTTCATCTACCTTCTGTGACAACCCCCCTCCCCCCACACCAACCTCTGACTTTATAGAAGACTTAGTAACTGAACAATCCATGAGACTTTCCATGCCTTTGCCATATATCCCAATCGATTTTCAAATAGTGAGACCTTCTGACAGGAAGAAGAAAGAAAAATAAAGCAGAAGAACTCTTCAGTCAGGTAACTGAGAGAGAGCTGGGGCTCAGACCACCTCTTTGGTTTGGAAAGGGTTTGGATATGGCTAATCCAGTCCTGGCCTGAGAGTTATTCCAGGCTGGCAGGCTGGACCGCCCATCTCCATGGCAACCGTTGTTATTGGTAACTGAATAAGCATCTCCAACAGCAGGCTGGAGTGGCTGCTGATGGTTTTCCCTTCTAGTTGAAAGTGAGAGGAGCCAGGCTTTTTGCTGACTGATCCTAAGTGTTGGGCTCTTTGCCCCCATTCTGGGATCTTCAGTTGACATTGGACAAGCAGAAGCCACCCTTCTATTCCCCCTCCAACTTCTGTGGCCTAAGTGGTGGGACAAATTGACTTAGCATGTATTTTCCAGCTTCCTTCTGAGGGGCTGAGAAATCTGCTCAAGGATATCCAGCTAGTAAGAATCAGAAGTTAAAGCTTGACCATCTAATTCTGAAAGCATGCTTGTGACCACGTGGCTGTTGTGTCTCTGTTCTTTTTCTCTGAGATCCCATGGAACCTTCTCAGCCCTCCTTGTGATACCATTGGTCTGTCTAATTATTTGTGAGGACAGGTGGCATCTCGTAGTGTTTCATGGGCCCCCATGAAGCCATCTCACTTGATTGTCCTGTCGTGACAGCAGGAACTCAAGATGCCATCAACCTAGAATTATTACGGAAGCAGAGGATTGGCAAGGTGAAGTGACTTGCTCACCCTGGCCACTGTCTCAGACTGCCTGCTCTCCTGTCGCACTCTCCCTCCATCCCAGTGGGACGGGTGCAGTGGGGCAGACCTGAGAATGAAATTTAGGCCGCTCTCGCAGAGGACCTTTGGGCGCGGCATTATGTTCTATTGCATCTCTCTGTGGGTACTCTCATTTTACAGAACATTTCAGGCATGCTTCCACTGATTGATTTTCCTGGGTGGGCTTTGGAATCACTTTTGTTAGGACTTAGATCTGATCCTGCTGAGATTTTGAGTAGAGTTGTACACTGCTCACAATTCGTGAAGGCCCTGCCACGTGGAAGTGAGGAAGAACCCAGAGTTCGGTGTCTGGCCATCTGTGTTCACATCCTAGCACCCCTTCTCAAGAAGGACCCTTGTCTTTCTGATCTCTCAGTGGCTTTGGACAGAACTGACCACTCCCTCCATCATGAACATTGCCTTGCCCTGGGCCCCTGTGACCCCACCTCTCCCTGGTTTTCCTCTTGTCTCTCTGGCTGCTCCTTCATGGATCCTTGTGTTCTTCCTCGCCTACCTGACCTCTGCATGTTGGAATGGTTCAAGGCTTGGTCCTAGGTGACACCATCCACCATGCCTACGGGTTCGGTTCCCTCCTGTCCCCAGCTCACACCTCTCTTTTGAGCTCTAGACCTGCATTTCTCATGGAAGACATTGCAGCTCTCCCTGGATATCCCTAAGACATCACAAACTCAACTCACCCAAAACTCAGTATGACCCTTCCCTACCAAAACTTGTCTCTCCTAATCCTCCCCACCCCACCCTCCATTGCAGTGTTACCCATCATAGGAAATGGTGCTATTCTCTCCTCAGTAGTCTAGGCAGGACCTGGGGAATCATCCTTGACAGGTCCTCCCTCTCAAGTAATCCATCACTAAGTCTTGTTGTTCCTCTATTCTAAAAAGTCTCTAGAATCTGTCCATTTCTCTCCATTCTACTGCCATTGCCTTCATCCATCCACTGTTATGGCTGGCTTTCTTACCATTCTCTCTTCTTCCATTCTCCTCCTATCTGTTCTATACTCTAGTTAGAATGACCTTAAAATACAAATCAGATCATATTATTCCCCTGCTAAAATCCTTTTACAGGCTTCCCCTGCTCTCATGATAAAGATCTGTAGTGGTTTTAAAACACAGCTGCAGACTACATTCTCCCCCTTAAATCTAGGTGGTGAGTGTTTCAACTAATAGAGTATGATGGAAAGGATGTTGTGAGACTTCTGACACTAAGTCGTAAAAGGCCATGCAGCTTCTGTCTTGTTGGTGAAATGTTAGTCTTTGGAGCCCTGGGTCACCACGTAAGATGGTTTTTTTTTTTTTTTTTTTTTTTTTTTAAAGATTTCATTTAGCCATTTGACAGAGACACAGCGAGAGAGGGAACACAAGCAGGGGGAGTGGGAGAGGGAGAAGCAGGCTTCCCGCCAAGCAGGGAGCCCGATGTGGGGCTTGATCCCAGGACCCTGGGAATCATGACCTGAGCTGAAGGCAGACGCTCAACGACTGAGCCACCCAGGCGCCCCCCCCCCTTTTTTTTTTACCACGTAAGATGTTTTGATCACCGCGAGACTTCCATGACACCAGGCTCAGGCCATGGGGAGTCTACATATTGGTGTTTTGGCCAACAGTCACAGCTGAGCCCAGCCTTTGAGTTATTTCAGACTAGAAGCCAGATATGTGAGTGAAGAAGCCTCTAGATGATTCTGGATCCCCCTACTTCAGCCCCTGAATCACCCTCGCCATTCATGTCGTCCCAGCAGAATCTCCAGATTTTGAGGAGCAGAGATAAGCCGTTCATGTTGTTTCCTGTTTGAATTCCACAGAGAGCATGAATATAAAATGGTAATTGCTTAGGGTGGTTTATTCAGCAGTGATAACTGTACCAAAGTTCAGATCTTCCACAGCACACAGTTGGTGCACAGTGACTGTTGGATGAGTGGAAAAATGACTGATGGTAATATTATCATTGATATTTTTTGGGAGGCCTATTTGGGAGTCAGGAGAACTTCTGCTGTTGGTTCCAAGTGACACAGCACTCTCCTGGGCACTTCTTACAGCGACTGGGAGCAGATGGGAAGGAAAGGGCCTGGGCTGTGTGGGGCTTCGGCCGTGGCGGCACCCAGGGGGGAGGAGAGTCTCAGGGCAGGCCAGGGGCTGGCGGGTCAAGCAGGGCGTACACTCCACGCACCAGTTCTCGACTTCGGCCTTTGTACCTGATTACTGAAAATTGGCCATGGTAGGTGGAGACAGAGCCCATTCCTGACTTGATGGAGAACTTGGATAGTGTTCCCTCACCCTCTCTGGGCCCCATTTTTATACAGATGTTGGACAAGAGCCCCACAAAAGTCTGCTCCTGCTCTATGGATCTGTACGTAAACACAACCAGGAGACCAGGCAGAGCTGCTCATAAGTAGCTCTATGATCCAGGCAAAGTCAGCAGGGAGGGTTGCAATTTGTAATTATTTAAAAAAATTAACCAATTACATCCTCAGTGCATTCAATTCCTAATCCCCTTGAAAAGGATCTTTAGGCATCTAATTGACATATTTTAAGAGACATATTGGCTATTAGACATCAATTGACATCCTTATTAAATATCAATTAACACATTCCCTAACTTGATATTTAATTAGCTTGCTGTAGCTATTCTTTTAAAAGTCAATTAAATACTTAGAATATTCTTACAAGTTGACTCCACTGATAGCGATTATGTATGAATTCCCGTCATAAGTGGTTTTTAGTTAATTGCAGGGCAAGCTGATTCTGAGTATACATATCAGGTCTTTCAATAAGAATTTTAGAATCAATCATTAGATACTCAATGAACCCTCTTCCCAGTGCTGATTATGAATAAAAGTCACGTCTGGCTCTGGGACTCTGGGCTATTGTATTTTCACATGACTGTAGAAACTCTAGGTCAAACAGTCCGTGTCCCAGCCTCTAGTTAGAGTCATGCTTCATTTTTTAAAAATTGTGATAAAATACACATAGCATAAAATTTACCATCTTAAACATTTTTTAAGTACACAGTTCAAAAGTGCTAACTACAGTCACATTGTTGTAGAACCAATCTCTAAAACCCTTTTTATCTTGCAAAACTGAAGCTTAATATAATACCCATGAAACAACCTCCCATTCCTCCACCCCGCAGCCCCTGGCAATCACCCTTCTGCTTTCTGCCTCGAGCAGTTCCACTGCTCTAGGTACCTTGTGTAAGTGGAATCATACAATAGTTGTCCTTTCATGACTGGCTTATTTCACTTAGCATGGTGTCCTCAAGGTCCATCCATGCTGTAGCCTGTGTCAGAGTTTGTTTCTTTTTTAAGAATGAATAATTTTCCATTGTGTGTATAGACCACATTTCATTATGCATTCATCTCTCATTGTGAATAACACTGCTATGAACACGGGTGCACAAATATCTCTTCAAGACCCTGCTTTCAATTCCGTTGTGTATATGCCCAGAAGTGGAATTGCTGGATCACATGGTAATCCTGTTTCCTTTTTTGAGGACATACTTCATTTTTAAGTTTATTCAATTCAATTCTTTGAACACCTTGGCTAGGTGGACATTCCTTCAATCAGGAGCTCATTCCAGGGGGGTTGCCAACCCAGGCGTAATTTAGCCCAGTGGGGCTACTGCTATAGTAGGGAGGTCCTAGCACAGATGGTATGAGTGGGAGTTCTAGTAAATCACGTGGTGTGGGTGTGGTGCAGCAGAGGCATCAGGAAGGAGGAGAGGTAGCTGGGTAGGGGAGGTGTGCTGAGAAGAGGTAACACAGCAGGCCCAGGTTTCCCCCGCACCCTCGTCACTTCCACAGTGCTGGATGGTTCCCTCACCCCATGCGATATTTGTCCTTCACCTCTGGTGGTAATCTCCCTAAAATTACTGAGTTCCTATTATCTGCCTGGAACTCTGCTACATTTTCTCACATCATCTGTCTGAGAATGAGGAGTTGTGAGCATTTCCTCTGCTTTGCACACAAAGCTCTTGAGGCTCAGGAAGCCTCACTAAGCTGCCTGGGGTTCCAAAGGGCTCAGAGCTGAACAGTCCACGCCTGACTAATGCATACCTCTGTGGCTTCCCCCTACCCTCTCACGGCTGAGGAGCTAGGGTGGTGGTACCTCAGGCAAAGAGGGGGCTTGCTTGGGGGTGTCACTGTTGGAAATATCCAGAGCTGTCTTGCGGACCAGCTTGGAGTAACTTGAGTGGCCTTAGGATCAGTAGCTGGACCAGTTAGTGGACCTTGCACGGTTCACGTGGGAAAGGACTTTGAACTATCAAAGTCCTCAAGAATGGGGTGGACAGGTCCCAGAGGCAGTGAGTTTCCTGTCACCTAAAATGTGTTAGCAGAAGCTGAAGTATCATTTGACTACTTGGGAGCAAGTTGCACTAGGGAGTTCTCAGGTTCACAAGCAGTTCGTGCCCACAGTCTTTGCATTTACTGCTCATTGTGTCGGAAGGGCTCTTCATGTGTGCCTTCTCAACTTTCACATCTCAACTTTAATGCTTTAATGTCCCCTCCTCGAGGAAGTCTCCCTTGATTACTCACTCAGGGTAGGTTTCTTCTTCTCCCACCCTGCTAGTCTCTATTTCAGAGACCTGTCTGATTCCTATATAACATTTTTCATAGTTTGTAATTATTTAGTTTATTTGCTTGTTTAATGCCTGTATCCCTGATACAGACCAAGTTGTTTTGTTACCATCTACATCCCTGGTGCCCAGCACATAGTAGGATCTCAACATGCATTTTTTGGATGGATGAATAGGTGGATGGATGTATAGGTAGGTCGGTGATTGGATGGATGGATGGATGGATGATGGATAGATAAATGAATAGATAGATGGATGGGAGGATGGATGGATGGATGACTTCCCAGGGTTTCAGGTTCAGACTTCTCTGTGTGTTCAGGACATCCATATGTATACATTCTCTGCTGTGTGTGGTTTCATCTTCAGTTCCCATGGGCAAGAATTATGACTTCTCCTTAGGGAGTCACTGTAATGAACTGATTAGGAGATCATTACAAGAGAGAATATTTAGATTTTGACCCCAGAATTAACCACATGAACTTTGATGATGAGAATCAGAGACTGGGAAAATTCATTTGAACATAGTTTGACCTGCTTTTCAGCATGTAGGCTGCTAACAAGAATGGCTATCTTTCACATCCAAATCTCCTCTAAAGGGTTCTCTCTGGATGTCCCAGAGTCACGGCCAGCTCTCTTAGAGTGTAGCCTAAAGACCTCCAGAGATAGGTTCACTCCGAGCTTTGTTAAAATGCAGATCCTGGGGGCGCCTGGGTGGCTCAGTCAGTTAAATGTCTGTCTTCGGCTCAGGTCGTGATCCCGGAGTCCTGGGATCGAGCCCCACATCGGGCTCCCTGCTCGGCAGGAAGCCTGCTTCTCCCTCTCCCATTCCCCCTGCTTGTGTTCCCTCTCTCGCTGTGTCTCTCTGTCAAAGAAATAAATAAAATCTTTAAAAAAAATGCAGATTCTGGGGCCCACCTCAGACCTGCTGAATGAGAACCTTGGAAGTAGAGCCCGTGGTGGGGAGTTTCTGAAGCGCCCTGAGATGATGCTGGCTCTAGTGGTACCCTGTCTGATTCCAGAGAGTGTCAGTGCCTAGGCAGCTGGGAGACTGTAGCACAGACCCTAACAGATGATGCAACAGGCCCAGAGAGGGGCAGTCACCTATCTGAGGTCACACAGCAAGTCCATGGCAGAGATCAGACTAGAATCTTCTCTTTCTTCTGCTAGACCGCCTTCTTCCTGATAATGGGTAAGAGGGAATGGGATTTAGGGTTAAAATAATCATAGTGCTCCCAACCTTAAATTTATATTTAACAGTTAGCCCCAATTTTCTACGAATAATGTCCATTAAATAATTAATGTTCCTTAAAATAGTCTGTGCTCCCTCATGCCTTTTTATTCCTGGAACATCAAACTCTTTCAGATCATCATTAATTAAGATGCTTGATAGCCCCGAGAGGTAGCCAGACACCCACAGAAACTTGGTAATTCATTCTGAATACCATGAGACACAGTCTGCATTCCAGAATGTTCCCAATTCAAAGACTGCCAAGGAATGAGGACGAGGTGGGACTGGAGAGAGACTGCCGTGGGTCCCAAGGTTGCCACTCACTAGGCAGCCTGCTGAGTTGTTTCCATGCATTCTGGTGTGTCAGCCTCACAACCTGGTGCAGGGGAATTATCACTTTACAAATTGAGGCCACGGAGGTTCAGACCACAGGGCCGTCTCTTCAGCACATTCCCACCTGTTGAGGTGGTGACTTGTCCTATGCTGTTTTTAAAACATGCTTTGCTTGTTGGTTGATCAGTCCTTGACCAGCTTGGCTGAGTGCAATGGAGGGTGTTCATCCTGGGATGAAGTAGAGATGAAGAGAAGGGTCTGCAGAGTTGGGGTCTGGGGTTGGGCAGAGGCCATGCTGCGAAGAACCTTCCTCAAGGTGACTGGTTATTTGTAAGTCCATCTTGTGTTATTTATAAGTAACCTTCCCTTACATCCGTCAAGGCCTTCATAGGTACCAGACACCATCACCCCTAGCTGTTTGTTCTTTCATTTATTCAACAAATATTTATTGAGCACCTGCCATGTGCCAGGCACTGTTTCAGACACTGGGGGAAGAGCAGTGAGCAGGACAAAACTTTGTGACACAGGCAATAAATCCACCAGCAAATTAATGAATGACTCACTGTGACCCATGTGATGAAGGCTGCAAATGTTGCTGTGGTTCAGGCGTTGAGGAGGCAGCCACTTCAGGAGGGTGGCCAGGGATGGCCTCTCTGAGGGCCAGAGATTTTAGGCTGAAGGACAAGGAGGAGCTGCTGTTTGAAGATGGGTTGTAAGGGTGCTCCAGGCATGTGCTGAGGCTCAGAGGTTAGGAAAAGCTTGATGCGTGTGTGGAACCCAGAGGAGACTCCCATTGCTGCCTTATGTGGTGGGAGGGTAGGGGAGTGGGGAGGGTGAACCAGTGGGTCTGGGCCAGGTCCACAGGATCAGAGCATGAGGGTGGTTTAGCCCTGGGTAAGGAAACGGGGGCCCCTGGAGGGGTTGGAGCAGAAGAGGGACACGAACTGACTTATGTCCTATATGATCCCTGTGGCTCCGGAGTAGACCACAGGTGGGAGCAGGTAGCTGCAGGGAGCCCAGGTGAGTGGGGCTAGTGGCCTGGTCTGGGGATGGAGTAGTAAAAGCATGAGCCAAGGTCACACCCAGATATATTTGGTGGAGAAAAGGACACCCACCAAGGCTCACTTCTGGCTGTTTGGAGGCTCCCTCTGGGCCAGGGTAGGGATTTCTCTCCCATCAGGCAGGTGGCAACACAGAGCCCCCCAGGGGTGAAGTTCTCTCAAGCACTTGCAGCTCTAAGCAAGGCCTCTGTCTCCCTGTGTAGCTCTGCTGAATCCAGGGACTTGGTCCGTCAAGAAGTGGGTGAATTCATCTTAGGAGGGATCCCCACCCTGTAGGCGCTGAGGGCTGACACTGCCTCTGTTTACAGTGAGCCCCTCTCCTGGGCTCAGAGAGGTGTGAGGGCCAGCCGGCTCTGGAGGAGGTCACAGTCCAGTGGGGAAGGGAGATAAGAGGACCAGGCATGACACAGTTAAATAACTACACTCAGCAGGAGCTCTGATGGTGGGCACCAGGAGGCCTTCCTGGAGGAGGCAGCAGGGATGTGAGGGATGCCAGTGAGAGTGGAGGGTGGTGGTATGTGGGTAGTGGGTCTGAGAGACCCTCCAACAGGCTCTGTTTTGGGATTGAGGATTAGCCTCATCTGTCCAGGTGGGGAGGCAGGAGACCTGGCTTACGGCCTCCATTCTGCCCTGAGTGACCAGCCACATGAAGTGGCCAGTCACAGTCCCTCCGTAGAGTTCCTCCCACCCACTGAGCCTCTACGGGGTACCTCTCAGCATTCCCCGTTCACGGTAAAAATAATTTCTCCAACCCTCTCAGAAGATTCATAAATCTATTTCATTTCTTCCATATGGCATATGTTAAGAAGTAGCTAATTATTTAGATCAACATACTATTTAAGATTATATTACAAAGTTTATGTTTAATACAATCATTATACAGAAAGGAACATTTTTTATGTTGCTCCTTTAAAAAGAAACACACAATTTATTTTGAATTAATTATGTAACAAACTGTACAGTTTGCTGACAAACACATCTTTAAATGACGTCTCATGTTGACTTGGGGAACAAATCCATGTTAAAATGGAGATTGACATTTAATCATGTTCATCATCAAAACAGAAAAATTGCTCTCATGGCTTGATGTTAGGGATTTTTGCATTTTGTGGCTAAAATAAAAGCCACTGGTTATTAGTTAATTTTGAGGTTTGGTTTCAAATTAACTAAATAGGAGTGAAGGCTTCAGGCTGGTGTTGGTAAGACCTAGTTAAGGAACACATTGTGGGCTCATTTTTCCCTCCCGATAAATGTAAAGCCGAACTGGTTGACTCATGTCTGAATTTCCTCTCTCTGTAATTGGTTTTGAAGGTGCTGGAAGCATATGGATATGCTTTGTAAGGACTGTGATCAGATGGCACCAGTGAATGTTACCATGAGGCACATACAGTGAATTATCATTTCAGCGATATTCATTAACTTGTATTTCAGATTCACTGTCGTCAGACTTCCTGTCCTTAACCAAATTCTGTTGTGGATACAAATGAAACAGGGTATGAGTAAGAATGTGAACTTGAGGCGTCATACAGACAAAATCCTGCAAACAAATGTGAAATTACAACAGCGATAATGCCCTACATAAGGTGCTTATTACAGTGCCCGGAATATACTAAGTGGCCAATAAAGGTTCACTATGGTGATGCTGATAGTTAATGCCATGAAGGAGAGGGACGTGGTGCACAGTGTGTGTGATACAGGATTTAGTCCAGAAGTGAGGGCTGTGGAGCTAAACTTCTGTGTGACCATGAGCCAACTGATTAACCTTTCTGTGCTTCAGTCTCTTTGTCTGTAACATGGAGATGATTAAGATGCCTGCCATAGATTTGTTGTGAGGTTTAAATGAATTAATATATACAAAGTGCTTAGAATGTTCTGAGCACACGGTAAGAGCTAAAAATGTTACTTTCAAAAACTCATCTTTATCATCATTTTACAGTCATCATATTGTTATGTCCAGGGAGGCTTTGCAGAGGAAATGACTGAGCTGAGCTACGAAAGATGAGTCAGTGGTAGCTAGGCAACAGTAGGAGGGACAAGCATCCCAGGCTGAAGGAACAGAACAGTATGTGCACAAAGTCCTATCGGGGGAAGGATGGTGGTGCATTTGGGGAGTGAACAAAGCTAGTGGGGCTGCAGCTGTGTGATCAAGGGGGAGTGGGACATAAGGCTGGAGAGATAAACTGAAGCCAGAGCAGGAAGAGGCTGGGAGGCTTGACTAGGACTTTTGGTGTTTATCCTCAGAACAGTGAGTGCCAACCAAGGGTTTTAAGCAGGGGGAGAATCCAAATCGGATTTGCCATTTGAAAAGCTCCCTCTAGTGGCGTTGGGGAGAATGAATGGGAAGAGCCCAAGAGGGCTTTGGTGGGATGGGGCTAGTCAGGAGGAGGAGAGCAGAGGAGACTCTGGTGGGTGGACCCACAGGAGCTGGTGATGAGTGGGGTTGATGTGAAGGGTGAGGAAGAGGGTGGAGGCAAGTCCAGCTTCCCCTTTAGTTCATGTAGCCATTGGGTGGACGATGGTGTCTGAGAATGATGGTGGTGGGGTGAGTTGCTTTACCTCTCTGAGCCTCACTTTCCTTATTTATACTCTCCATCCTGTTGTGAGGATTATTAAGTAACAGAACAAATGAAAGTCAACACAGCCCCTAAAATATGTCTTCTTCCCCCAGACTCAGCGCTTGAGACCTGCCTCTTGGCTATCATGGGTGTGGGTAGAGTGGAAGGTACCTATCATCCACATTGAAGTCTCTGGGTCTTCATTTCTCATCTATAAAGTGGGGTTCAGAACCCCTGACCCACAGATTTCTATGAGCCCCTGAAGGATGACAAGTGAAGGAGCTTTCTGCCCATGGAGGGCCATACTCCTATGGATCATGGTCAGTCAGGGGCCGGCAAGCCTGGGAATGTCTCTGAGACATTTGCTCTTCTCACACCCTCCCTTCTGCAGCATGCTCGGGCATATCCACTTATGTGTGCACAGTGTACGTGGACGCACATGTGAGCTCACACATTCCTCCTGACACAGGCACACACCCCTCAAAAGATTTTAACTTAGGGCTCCAGAGCAGTGCTGTCCAACAGAAACATAATGCAAACCAAATTGATAATTTTAAAATTTCTTGTAGCCACATTAAAAAGTAAAAAAAACCCGGTGGAACTCATTTTAATACCATATTTTATGTAACCCAATATACCCAAAATATTATGTAATCAAAATAAAAATGTATTAAGGAGATATTATAAGTTCTTATAATACAAAGTCTTAGAAATCCATTGTGTATTGTACACTTTGAAGACACACGTGGCTAGTGGCTACCATACTGGACTGCACATCTCTGGATTATCTGCCCATTCAACAGATGGGGAGCCTGAGGGTCAGTGACTGGCTCTGGGGAATGTAGGCTCTCGGCTTTATCCCCTACCACCCTGCCATGTAAGGTGTCCAAGGTGCCCCCCCGCCAGCAGAGCAGCCCCTGCATGCAGCTCCCACCTCCAGCCTCCCAGGAGAGGTGGTGGCCGCTCGGCCCCTTATTTAACCTGCTGGCTTGTGATCTCCCTCTGAAGGAGCATCAGCTGGAAGCACCGGGTTCACAGGCAGGGAGGGAATGCGTGGGTCTGCCCCTTCTCTTACACCCCCACCTGGAAAGACCACATGGAAGGCAGGCAAGGATGAGATGGGTGTAAACAGTGGACACGGTTGATCTGGTCCTGGGGTCAGTACATCCGTTCTGCTCGTCCCAGTCCCACCTGTAGCTGCTGAGGCCAGAGTTCACTGACAATGGGCGGCTGACCCAGATCCCAGCCCCTCCCATCTGTGAAGGTAGCTTTGTCTTCAGGCTAGACAGGAGGTAAGGAGTCCCCTAGAACAGTGGGTCAGAGCCCTTTAGCTTGGGCTCAACTGCTGCTGAAGGCCTTTGCATCGACTATCACGTGGGCTCCAGGATGAGGCCTGCTGGAACTGGGCCCTTTGAGAGCGGGGTTGGAAGGCTAGGCCACGGAGGGCCTGCGGGCCACAGGGGTTGGAGAGGAGCAGGATTCCTGGGGTGGCTTCCTGGGCTCTGCCACCTGCCACCTGGCCCTTGGAGAGGAGACAGGAACATCTGCCACACACTCAGGGCCAAGTGCCATCAAACTTAATCCTCTCATTGACCCATGGGGAGACCATCCAGTATTTTACAGATGAGGAAACTGAGGCTCAGCAGGATAAGGGAACCTGCCCAACGTTCCACCGTCAGTAATGGGAGGGGCTGGATTTATTTCTGACCCTGTGGTAGGGGTGCTTTTGTCTGTCACTGAAGCCAAACAAGCTCCATTGCTCAGCCAGATCTCTCACCAGCCTCCTGTCCCGGAGAGCCAACTACCCTGTGGGCTGGGTTACCTCAAATGCAACACACCCAACCTCAGCTCCGACTGGCCTCTGCTCTGTCCCCTTTCTGGAGATGGAGGGCTCTCAGAGCTTAGAATTAGACTCCCAGAAATCACTCTGGACAACTCCTGCCCCTCCCTCAACCCCACACCTAGGGATTCATTCTCTCATTCGTCCAACAAACATTTATTGAGCACCTACTATGACTAGGCACTGTTCTAAGCTCAAAGGAGAAGTCAGTATACAAAATAGACAAAATGTCCTACATTCTGTCTCAGGGACAGACTAAACAATAAACATAAAAAATAAGCAATTGATGTGTGTCAGAGGATGGTAGATGCTGTGGAGAAAACAGAGCTGGGTAAGAAGAATTGGGAATTTTGGCAGGGGGTGGGTTGCAATTTTTAATAGGTGGTCAGGGTATCTCTTTTAAAGAAGTGGACACTGAGCAAGGACTTCAGAGGATCAAGAGAACTAGTCATGGGTATATTGGAGAGAAGAGCATTCCAGGAAGGGGAACAGCCGGAGCAAAGGCCCTAAGAAAGAGATGGGCCTTGCATGTTCATGGAATAGCAGAGTGTGGGTGCAGAGGAGTAAGAAGAGGAGAGAGAAGTTGGTAGATGAGGTAGGAGAGGAAACAGCAGGGGGAACATGCAGGGCTTCATAGGACATTGGCTTTTACTCTCAGTGAAGTGCGCAGAGGAGTGAAGTACTCTGATCTGCCCTCTAAAAGTCTCAAGTGGGGAGGCAGGGAGGCCAGTAAGGAGGTTGCTGCCAAATCCAGGTGAGACAAGATGGCAGCCAGGACCAGGGGTGGGTGGAAGCAGATTGGGTTCAATTTGGATTGTGTTTGGAAGGTCCAGCCAGGAAGGGCTTGCTGAAGGATTAAATGTGGAATGTGAGGGGGAAGGAGGAGTCTAGGGTGACCCCCACCTGCACCCCCACACCCCGCGTTTGGTCTGAGCAACCGAAATGCGGAGTCACCACCAACTGCGATGAGTATGACTGTGTGTGGAGCGGGTTGAGGGAAGACCAGGAGTCCACTTTGGACGTGTTGGGGAGACACCCACACAGAGACGCTGAGAGGGAGCGGAGTTGATGGGGCTTGCGTGAGGAGTGAGGTCTGGGCCACTGTCACTGGCATGGAGGTGGAGTGATGCCATGGCCTGGAATTGTTGGCAAGGGCTGAGTCCCAGGGTCCTGGGGCAGGGAGGGGACTGAGGAGGAGTGGCCAGTGGGGTGGGAGAAGGACCAGGAGGACCAGGCCGTGTGGGTCAAGAGAGGAAGACTGAGCTCTAGCCAACATGGAGCTCATCCGTGACCGCCCTTCTCCACGTCTGGGCAGTCCCCCTTCCACCCCCGTTGTAGGCTGAATAGTGGCCCCCAAAGATGTCAGCTCCTAACCCCTGGAACCTAATGTGGAAAAGTGGTCTGTGCGGATGTGACTGAGTGAAGGATTCTGAGATGGGGAGTTATGCGGGCGGGCCCTAGGTAAGATCACGGCTGTAAGGGGGTCAGAGGGGATCTGACACAGGCTGAGGAAGGACAGCGTGAGCGCGGCGGTGAGCTTGGAGCCTGGGCAGCCCGAGTCTCTGAATGTGGCGGCCCCTGGGAGCTGGAAGAAGCAAGGAACGGATTCAGTGCTGCCCTGCTGACACCTCGATTTCAGGTCTCCGGCCTCCAGAACCGTGAGAATAAACTGTCGCTTTAAGCCACCGACGGCGTGGCAGTTTGTTGCAGCAAGCCCAGGAGACAGCGGCACTGCCTCCGGCATCACATACCCTCCTTGCCCTCATCTTAGTCGTCCGCGCCCAGCAGGTATACCAGCCTCAGCACCAGACGCCTGCTCCTGCCCTCCCTTCACGCGCAGCCTGACCGGGTCGCTTCGCTCCCGAATCCCCCCAGCACAGAGCCCACATCTATTAGCCCGAAGTGCAAGACTTTTCCTGACCCCGCCCCCCACTACTTCTCCATGTTCGCTTGTCACCGCTGCCTTCCCCCTCCTGCTGCAGCTGCATCAGCACGTTCTCTCAAGCTTCTGAGCCTTGGCACCTGCTGTTCCCTCTGCCTGGAACCTCTTCCAGCAGATATCCCCAAGTATGTCCAATGGCTTGTTTCCTCATGGACTTCAGGTCTTTGGGGCCTTCCCCGATGACCAATTTCAAAGTGCAATCCCCTCTTCCTCACGTTTCTGATTCCCCCGCCCAACCTTGTCTTTCTCTATGGTACTTATCACTACCAATGAATTTAACTATTTGTTCGTTATCTGTTGCCCTCTACTAGAATTATATTCCATAGGGGTAGGGAATTTAGACTGGGTGCCTTAGACAATGAACGTTTATTTCTCACAGTTCTGGAGTCTGGGAAGTCTAAGATCAAGGCACTGACAGGCAGTCTCCATGTCTGGTGAGAAGTCTGGACTCTCATCTCTTTATAAGGGCGCAGATCCTATCCTGGGGGCTCCACCCCCATTGACCTCATCCAAGCTGAATCACCTCTGAAAGGTCCCACCTCCAATACCATCACACTGGGGATTAGACTTCAGCATATGAATTTGAAGGGGAAACAGTCATTCAGTCTGTAGCAGGAGGATTTGGGGGTGATCTGTAAGGCCTTCTGGGACCCTCAATCCTTTGCAATCCTGAAGGTCAAAGATTCCTAACCTTTCTGAGCCGTGGACCTCTTCTTCTCTGAGCAAGCCTTCTAAATACATAAAATGGGTTGGGTTACAAAGGATTCCAATTAAAATGCAGTTACCAAAATATTAGAAAAACATATTTTTGATACAGTAATAAATGTGCTTCTTTATTAACACACTAAATACCAAGAGCTAGGGAGAGGTCTAATTAGTGTCATAATTTTGAAGCAATGATGAGTGTAAACAATCTTTTAAGATAGCAGCAGTGATAGTAATGTGACATGAAAATATCTGTGATTTCTCTTGGTGACAGTCATGGGCACTGCAAATACTGTGGTTTGCTGTTAGCATTCACAGGGGAAGGAAATGATACATTTCAGTTAGAGGTGAGTGAAGAGAAAGATACAATCTTTTTTCACTTCCAAGTTTACCAACCCTCCCCCACTCCATGAAGATCCCCTGTCATTGCTGGAGTTGGAAGTGAGCCGGGAAGGGCTCAGACCCCAGCATCTGTCAGCACAGAGAGGTGCTCCTGAGGCGTGTACCCCTCCGTAGCTATAATGGGGGGCAGTGAGAAGCAAGCCCCAGCAGCAGGCCAACCTGAGATCTTTACGGGCCCTGCCCCTTCCTCCCTCCAGCCCTGGTGAGTCACAAAATGTCCTTTCTCAGGAAGACCAAATATAAACAGTTCAGGATTATCTTGAGAACAAGATGTTTGTTTACTTTTTAAAATTGCAGACATGGCAAAGTGTTCAGGCCTACAACTGCAATTAATAATAATTTAGGTCAGTCTCTCCTGGGGTGAAGCTTCATCTTGATTTTAGAGATGAATACCAATCTTTTCCTTGTTTTGTGTTCAGGTAACATTATGTTGCTTATCTCTTCTTAGTCACAGATATTTGAATTGCTCCCCCCCCCACCCCGCCCACGGCCCAGATTATGTAAGCAATACATTCTCATTGTAAAAATTTCAAAACACTACAGAAAGTGAAATTTCCCCCATTTTAACTCGTTCCCCAGAGAGAACCACTGATAATGGAGTAGACTACATCATGCATGCTTTTTGTCACCACGTATGTACTTACGCACATTACCATACATAGAATTGTTTTTTCCAAACAGCATCCTATGAAAATTGTTCTACAGCTTATACTTTTCACCTAAGATATGACAATTATTATTTGTCTATCTGTCTCCTCAACTAGGAATTTGAGGTTTAGAGGGGGAAACCCTGTGCTTTATTAGTCTGTAAATCTAATACCTTGCCCAATAATTTGTACGTAGTAGGATTTAATAAATATTTGCTGAACAACCAAATTAATGAATACATGATTTTTTTTTCAAAATGATATCATAAACACTTTTCTGTGTTTCTCCATTGAACAATACTTCATTGTTTCAGGGTGCTGAGAATTAAGTTGTGTGGATGGGATGAACTCTTTCAGTAATCACTAATAGGTACTTAGACTTGGGTGATTTCCAATTTTTCAAGCTTATATCTTTCCTGCACTGAATATCCTTATAACTTATATATCTTTGCATACTTCCTTATGCATTTTTTAGACTCACAGAAAGGCTAATTTTGATAGATATTGCCAGATTGCCCTTTTGATAGGTTGTACCAAATTGCAATACTATCAGCAGAGAATCTGCTTTTCTGTTCTCTCCCTGACATTGAATATAAAAAAATACACGTTTTTGAAACTTCAAGCTTACAGAAAAGTTGCTAGAACAATGCAAAGGACTCCCATATACCCCTCACCCAGATTCCCAAATTGTTAACATTTTATCACATTTGTGCTCCCTTTCCATTATTTTTTCTCTGAATCTTTGGAGGGCAAGCTGCAGACATAATATCCTATCATCTCTAAACATTGCAGTGTGTATTTCCCCAAAACACGTTCATTCTGCTACGTAACCGCCACGCAACTCTCCAAATCAAGAAACCAACTTTGGTGCCAATACCACCATCCAGTGCACAGACCTCATTCAAGTCACCGGTCCCAACCATGTGCCTTTTCCCTTCTGGTCCAGGATCTTCTCAAAGACTATGTATTGCATTTAGTTCTTACAGGCCTCCAGTTTCCTCCAATCTGGAACAGTTCCTCCATTCCTCCCCCGCCCGCACCCCCCCCCCACGCCGTGTTTTGAGGCCTCCACAGTTCCAGAGGGTATGGGCCTTACATTCTCTAGGATGACCCTCAACCCAGATCCACCTGATGTGTTCTCAGTTGCACTCAGGTCATGCTTCTTGGGCAGAAAGACCACGGAAATGATGCTGTGCAATTTCAGTGCACCGTGTCAGGGGGCACATGGCGGTGACTCATCCCATCCCAGGGATGTTAATGTTGGCTCCTGGTCATGTTGGTGCCTGCCAGTTTTTATACCTTAAACTTATCATTGCTCTCTTGTCACTGATGGGTATGTTGTCTGAGATTATGTCATCCTCTCTTCCTCATCAAATCTCCATGGATGGCTCCTGCCTGGATCAACCACCTCCATGATGGTGGCCAAATGGGGGGATTTTCTATCCCCATCATTCCTTCTACACTAATTAGTTGGCCTTGTGTTGTAAGGAAAGACTTTTCCCTTTCTCCCACTTATTTGTATCAGCAGGAGCTCGTGGATCCTTATTTTATAATCCATTTCTATCATTACTTATTTTGATGCTCAGATCGTCCTAGATTTGCCCAGTGGGAGCCACTTCAAGGACACAGTGTCTCCTGTGTCCTTTTGACTTGACTCTATCATTCATTGATCATTTCCTTACCTTCTGGCACAATGAGATATTCTAGGCTCATCTCATCTTGCATTTTCTCTGACTCAGCCTTGGAATCAGTCATTTCTTTGATTTGTCCTGGTTTATTTCAGTGAAGGATGATATTTAAAACCAAGATATAGACACTCAGTACGCTCATTGCTACTGGGACGTCATTGCTTCTGTCTACCTATCCATATATCTACCTATATACCTATACCTATATAATCGATGTAATTCATGTGTATATGTATCTATCTACCTATCTGTGTATGTACATGTACACACATATAGTCATTTATTCACCTTTAAGTTATTTCCGTATCTATTTGTATACATATTATAGAACCATGAGTTCATATTGATTCTTCTAATTCCAATCCAACACCTCAGGGTTCTTTCTAGCCTTCCCTTTACATTTGTAAGTA
This sequence comes from Halichoerus grypus, assembly GCF_964656455.1. Lineage (NCBI taxonomy): Eukaryota > Metazoa > Chordata > Mammalia > Carnivora > Phocidae > Halichoerus > Halichoerus grypus. The sequence goes on from NC_135721.1 coordinate 122,913,359, forward strand.
TCTTCTTAGGCAGTTAAAATCTTGGCTCTCCTTATTATCCTCAATATTTTTACTTATCTGCTCAATTGATTTACTTTTTTCTTGATGTAACCCATCTCCCCACTTGCTTTCTATTTTCTTTGCCCACCAGCTCAGCACCTGCCTCACCGTCTTGCAACTTCGGCTGCTCTGTCTGTCAGCCGACACCCCAAGGAGCCCCCCAAGCTTCTGTCACCACCCAGCCTCTTCGGCCATCGGGCACACTGGCCCCAGACTTCTCTGTGATCCTCCCTGCTGCCAGCCCTTCATCCTTGGCCACTGATGAGTGCCTCTGTGCTCCATTTTACTCCCGCTCAGTATTTTCAGTTACTAAATATTGCAAATCTTATAGTTTAAAAGAAATGTCCGTGTTGTAGTTTGAGTTCTTTAATCGTTAGTGAGGTTGAGTATCTTTTCATGTTATTTCTTATTTGAATTGCTTATTTATTTTGCCCATTTTTCTACTAAGTTCAGCTATTTTCTTATTGGTATGAAAGAGCTCTTTGTACAGTAGAGACCTTGGCTCTTGGTCATATGCTACAGTTTGTCTTTTGATTTTGTTTATGGTGTTCATTACCATTTAACATTTTTACGTGATAAAATCAGCCTGGTTTTTTTCAGGGCTTCATATTCCCCAATTTTTATATAAATTTTTTTTAAAGATTTTGTTTATTTGTTTGACAGACACAGCGAGAGAGGGAACACAAGCAGGGGGAGTGGGAGAGGGAGAAGCAGGCTTCCCACCGAGCAGGGAGCCCGATGTGGGGCTCGATCCAGGACCCTGGGATCATGACCTGAGCTGAAGGCAGACGCTTAACGACTGAGCCACTCAGGTGCCCCTATATAAATATTTTTTCCTAGCATTTTAATTATTTAAAAAATAGGTAAACCATTGGTGTCTGGAATATATATATGTGTGTGTGTATATATACATAGATACATATGCATACATATTAAGATTTTTATATATTTATTTGAGAGAGAGAGAGAGCACGGGCAGGGGGAGAGAGCAGAGGAGAGGGAGAATAAGGCTTCCTACTGAGCAAGGAGCCCCACGCGGGGCCTGATCCCAGGACCCCAGGATCATGACCTGAGCTGAAGGCAGATGCTCCTGGAATATCTTTTAGTATTAGGATAAAGGTTGGGAAATTTCTCCCCCCAAAGGGCTAGATGGTTATCCCAACATCTTTTATTGTACAATTCATAATTTCCTAACTTAAATTGTTGCCATTATTACAAATTAAACTTCAATATATATTTGAGTCTAATTGAATTCTCCAGTTTGTTTCACTGATTTGTCTGTCTCTTTAGGCAACATGCCACATCATTGATCACTGTAGTTTTATAATACATTTTAATACCTGGTAAGGAAAATCCCCCTTCATTGTTCTTTTAAAAGGATTTTTACAGCTCTCTATATTCATTTTTCTTAGTAAAGTTTAGAATTATTTTGCTAAGATCCCAAAAAATGTTTTTGAGGTTTTAATTTGGATTGCATTAAATTTTAGAAGAATTTGGAAGAATTTATATTTTTATGATGCTAGATTCCTCATAGAAGAAGTTATCTATTACCATTCATGCAGGTCTTTACTTTTATGTCCCTATATAATGTCTTCTATTTCTCTGCATTATGGTTCTGCACATTTCTTGTTATGTTCATTCCTAAGTATTTTCTTATTTTTGCTGCTATTGGGAAATGAGTCTTCTATTCCATCGTATTTTCTGACTAGCTATTACTCATACATCTGAAAGTATACTAAGAGGAAGCAGTCCCTGATGGTTAGACAGATGGGCTTTGGAATGAGGCTACATGGATTTCCATCTTGGCTCTGTCATTCACAAGTGTGTGACTGTGGACTGGTAACTTTGCCTCTCTGAGCCTCAGTTTCCTCATTTTTAACATAAAGATAAAAACAGTACCTATTTGATGGCAGTGTGTCTGATAAATAGTAAGTCCTTAATAACTATTAGCTATTATTATTTAAAATTTTTGTAATAAGCTATTTTCCTGAGCTATCATAATATATTCATTTTTCTGAATTATTGCCTTATTGTTTTTGTATTCTTGTATTGAATTGTTACATTATTTCTAATAGTTTATCAGTGATTCTTTTAGATTTCTTAGGAAGAAAATTATATAATATGTGAATACTTTGTTACCTCCTTTCCAAGAGCTCTACCTTGTTTAATTTTCTTATTTAGTTGTGATGTCCTGATCTTACTTCTGATTCATCAGAAATACTCCTATTGCTTAACTTTTGAGTTAAGATGTTTGTTGTTGGAGACACGTGTATGCCTTTATCTTAAAGATATCCAGAGATATCTAAATAGATGTATGTTAACAGTGTTATAAAATAATGTTATTTAAAATTATTTTTCATTAGAAATGGAGATTTCATTTTATCTAATACTTTTTTCCCCTCCTGGCATCTAAGGAAATGATCTTGTCATTTTTCTATTTTAACCTGTTAATATGGTGAATCCTCTTTACAGATTTCCTAATATTACACCATCCTCGTAGTCTTGGAGCAAACCTCTGCTTGTACATTATGGTAGCTTTTTAATGTGCTGCTGTAATTGGTTTGTTAATATTTTATTTAATGTCTTGCGATCAGTTTTCTTTTTTCTTGTTGTTTTCAGCTTTTAGTGTCATATATATACCTGCTTTCTTTTTTTTTTTTTAAAGATTTTATGTATTTATGTGACAGAGAGAGACACAGCGAGAGAGGGAACACAAGCATGGGGAATGGGAGAGGGAGAAGCAGGCTTCCCGCGGAGCTGGGAGCCCGATGCGGGGCTCGATCCCAGGACCCTGGGATCATGACCTGAGCCGAAGGCAGACGCTTAACGACTGAGCCACCCAGGCGCCCCTATACCTGCTTTCTTAAAAATTCAGAATGCTGCTTCTTTCCAAATGCTCTGGAATACAGCTACCTTTTTTCCTTAATTGTATTTGAAAGTTATCATATAGTAAAGGTGACATTTTTGGGGAGGGATATGGAGTTTTCTGAATTTCAACATTTATATATATATTCAACATTAATATGTGTGTGTATGTTTGTGTAATCGACACCATAATCCGGGGATAGAATTATTCCATTGCCACATATATCCCTCTTGTGCTGCTAACCCGAGAAAAAAGGAGAGAGGGAGGAGGAGAGGGAGATGAAAAGGAAGAACCTGTAGAACATAGACGCAAGGAGCAAGGGGGTCCCAGAAATGTTTTCATGGGGCACGGGGTAGAATACTGGACTATGGTTAGTGGGATGGAGGGGCTGACAGTCATAGTAATTTGCACTTTAAGATTACTTTGTGGCCATAGACTGTTAAAGTCTAAGGACATGTTAGTTAACACTTGTTTGGAATGTAACTATTGAAGACAATGAGTTTTCTGAATCTAGTTTCAGCTTTTTTTTTTAAGATTTTATTTATTTATTTATTTGAGAGAGAGAGAGATTGAGAGATAGACAAGCAGACTCCATGCCGCGTAGAGCCTCACAAGTAGCTCGATCTCACAACCCTGAGATCATGACCTGAGTTGCAATCGAGAGTTGGTTGCTTAACCAGCTGAGCCACCCAGGTGCCCCTAGCTTCAGCTTCTTGATTTCTCCTTTGAGCCAGGAATTGTCGAGCATAGAAATTGTTGAAAGAAAGAAAGAAAGAAAAAGAAAGAGGGAGAGAAGGAGGAAGGAAGGAAGGAAAGAAGGGAGGGAGAGAGAGGGAGGGAGGAAGGAAGGAAGGAAAGAAAGAAGAAAGAAAGAAAGAAAAGAAAAAAGAAAAACAAAGAAAATGTCTCAATTTCTAGGTTTTTTTTTTTTTTTTTGCCTTTGTTATTAATTTACATTTTTATGACATCAGGTCAGAGTTTGTGAGCTGTAATACATCTACTTTTAGAATTTTTAGGTTTCCTTTGTGGTCTAGCACACAACAAATTTTGCAACCACCACGTAACACCTGAAGAAAAAGAATATTCTCTGTTTCCTGTGCACAGAGTTTAATATATCATGTAGAGTTATATTTAATACATTTTATTAATTACATTATTTAGATTATGTATATCCTTAATATTTTAACTTAGTCAAAAATCAAGAGAGGGGAGTTAAAGTCTCTTACTCTTGTATTTCGGTTATTCCACAGTGCATTTATCTGTAGTTTTTACTTCATATATTTTGATGCTATGTTATCTGAAGTGTCATGACATTTGTTCTCATCGTGTTTCATACCCTTTATCAGTATGGGTGGTGCTTTTTCTCATTCAGTAAGTTTGGGTTTCAGTTCAACCTTTTCTGATATTTGGATCATGGATCCTGGTTTAGTTTGCATTTATCTGGCTCATCCTTGAAAATCTTTTTACTTTTTTAAAAAAGAAAATCTTTTACTTTTCACTCCTGTCCATTCCTTCTCCTTGCCTCCTTCCTCTGCCCTCCACTGTGCAGACTGTTTACTGATACAGTTTATCATATATTTTTGCTTTCTTAAAAATAATATACTCAAGCCTCTTTTTCTTGATTTGTCAAGAAACAGAACGGTGCATGGTAGTATAAATCCACTTTTTATCATGAAAGATCACAAGTCTAAGCATTCATATTTCCTCCCTTCCTGATTTTGTTGTGATCTGAGATTGCTATCACAGTCAACTATAGATACTCTATTATTTATTTTTACATAACATAGGTTTTCTTTAGGAATTACAGTTTTCATTTTGATTTAAAATTAATTTTTCACAGTTATTGAGGCTGAGTTTTATATTTAAAGGGGTCCAAGACTCAGTTCTTACCCTTCCTTTCAATAGCTTTCCTGTTTCTGACTTCTTATTTGGAATTAACTTATGATTGTCTGAGTTTTATTATCAAAACATTTTTGAAAAGAAACGCGGATGGATCCTATAATCCCTGAGTAAATATGAATCAAATATTGGTTGGGTGTAAAACTCCTAAGTCATACTTTTGTTTTAAAACTTTGCAGGTGTTACTTTGGTCTTCTGACATGCATTAATGTGGAGAGATTGAGGGTTAGCTGATATTCTTCTTCTTGTTAATGACTTGGTATTCCTTGCTGGGTGCTCAGATAATTTCTTCTTAGATCCTTTATGTTGAACGTCTTGATCAGACTAGATGTAGATTTGACCTCTTCTCTAAAAATATTTTTGCAGGGCACCTAGGTGGTGCAGTGGGTTGGGCATCCGACTCTTGGTTTTGGCTCAGGTGGTGGTCTTGGGGTCCTGGAATTGAGCCCCATGTTGGGCTCCATGCTCAGTGGGGAGTCTGCTTGAGATTCTCTCCCTCTCCCTCTGCCCCTCCACCTCCCTAAAAAATAAGTAAATTTTTAAAAAATAAATAAATAAAAATATTTTTGCAATGCCGTATTGTCCCTCAATCTCTATACTCAGGGTTTCCTCCTTTGTTAGATGCTGGATTGTTTTTATGATGTATTTGCTCTGCTCTCTTCTTTAAGGCTACTCATCGGTATGTTTACTTCCATTGTCGGCTGTCCACAGCAATCATCTTCTCCAAATTGTTCCGAAATCTTTGACCTTTTCCTTTGCATTTTTTGTGGTTTTTCTATAGGTTATCTTTAATACTCTCCACTTACTTTTCTGCTGCGTCACTTCTGTCCTCTGGGTTCCTCACCTGTTCGATGGTAGCACAGCGGATGATTCTGGTGCATAATTCCTTACCTTGGTTCCCCCATCCTACTAATCTTATCTGTTATCATCTTATCTTTAGTTTCTTTGAGGCTGTGATACATTTGTGGTCTCATATTTTTTGTTTCCTGTCTTTTTGGCCATATCTTTTTCCAGTCTCTCTCTATTTTTAGCATGATCTATTTCTTCCTTTTCTTTCCTGTTGTCTTTTGAAAATTTCCATAGTTTTGATGTTTGATGTTATTTAAGCTTACTTTTGAACCAGAGTAGTTTCATCAGGCCCATTATTTGCACAAATTTAGAACAGCTGTGTTCTCCCTCACCTCCTTCCCTGTTTACCTGGGTCTCCTCTGTACCCCTCAGATCTTGAATTTAATGGCTGTTCTTCTGGTGCCTGGAAGGGAGGAGAGGAGAGGCAGGGGCCCTGGCAGTGGTTAGAAGTGCAAGTTCCATGACTGTCTCTGTACAGCACATGGCTTGAAGCCCTGCAGGGGAGTCGCTCTGCTTGGTTGGGAACACATCCATTAGCAGGCAGTGAGGGGAAGGGACACTTCAGTTTCAGGCGGTCCCAGCTTCAGAGACGGTCCCCTTCTAAGGCCAAGTCTTTGCCATCAGAGCAGTCAGTTTCAGGCCACCAGTCCAGCCCAGCTCTTCTGCCTTCTCATGAGACTGAGTCCTAGGGACTCTGGCTTCTCTACCTATTCACAGCGGGGGACAGAGGCCAATAAGGTCATTCTTTACAATCCACATCTTTCCCCGAGCTCCCTCAGCCCACAGGAGATGCTGTGGCCTCTCTCTGTTCTATAAAGCTTTTGTGTGTCATCAGAGTGGTTTGTCCTGGTATTTATTCCCTTGAAAGAGTTCTGTTCCTTCTCGGCTAGAAGCACATATCACAGGTTTGTCCAAGTTTGGCCAACTTACTGTTTTCTGTAGTTGGGGAGTCTTCTAGACCACTGGTTCTCATCTAGGGGCAATATGGCCTCATCCCCCCAAGGGACATTTGGCAAAGTCTAGAGACACCTTTGGTTGGCACAGTTTGGGAGGGGGTGCTTCTGGCATCTAGTGGGTGAGGCAAGGGATATTATTAAACACCTCACACTGCACAAGATAGCCCCCCACAACAAAGAACTCTCCAGTCCATGCATCAATTGTGTGAGGTTGGAAAACCCTGTTGCAGACCGGCATTCCATGGCCCATCTTTTAGACAGTGCATCTCCTTGTCTCCACCCCATCAAATGGGGTGATATCATGAGATTCTTCTGAATTTCATTCATCCAGCATTTTTACCATTGCAGGGAAGATCAACATATCAATTCTCAGGGTATCCTTCCAATTTGATCCTTTTTTTTCTTTTCCAGGAAGATAAGTACTTTTCAAAATTTGACTCGATGGTTGGGGTCCATTCCAAGCTTCAGAACTGCTGGCTTATTCTTGGTCATTTAAAATTTTTATTTTTGTTCATTCTCCTCAGGGTTTGGCCATGGCTAAGGAGATTGGTGCTTTAAAATACCTGGAGCAGGGCACCTGGGTGGCTCAGTCGTTAAGCAGCTGCCTTCAGCTCAGGTCGTGATCTCAGGGTCCTGGGATCGAGCCCCACATCAGACTCCCTTCTCAGTGGGGAGCCTGCTTCTCCCTCTCGCTACCCCATTCCTCCCTCTTCCTTCATCCCTCCTGCCCTCCCCCATTCGTGCTCATCCTCGTGCTCTCTCTCTCTCTCAAATAAATAAATAAAATCTTAAAATAAAATAAAATACCTGGAGCACTAGGCTCTCACGCTGTGAGGCCTCAAGACAGTGTTCAGTGAAAAAAAAATAAATAAAAAGTTTGATGAAGCTATTCGAGTGGTTCTCTACCCCCCTCCTGTCAAGAAGAGGAAGAGAAAATGCCTGCTTTTATAAATGTCTGAGCCCCTCTTCTGACCTGTCCCCCTTGGAACCTTTGTGATTTGCTCAAAACTGGTGGAGCCTTCGTACCCAATGCCAAGTCTTTGTTAGAGATTCGTTTCTCCATAAAACCATTTTGAACACCCCCCGCCACAGATTAATTTTTGCTCATTCTATTCTACTCACAGAGAGGGACATTTAGTAAGCCTGCATTTATTATACCATCTTTCCTTGAATGTTTCAGATAATTTTAAAGAAGACCTCACAAAATAATTCAGCCATTTGATTCCATATTCCAGCAGCAGCTATAATGACCATTTAGTGTACATCTTCAAATCACCCTTTCCTGTGCATGATCTCATTCAATCCTCCAGTAGCCTGTTGAAGTAAATATTATTATGCCCATTTTACAGTGGCTCTCACTCACCTGTGGCTCTTGAGTTGATGTGGATTGGGTGTGCTTGACTCCCAAGTTTTGTGTCTTTTCCACCATGCACACTCCTTCTCAAGAAATGAAGCAATGACCTCTTTCTCTGCTGGCAAGCGTGTTGGTCAAGGAGATGGGATTCTGACAAGACATTGCTCACCACATCTACTCTACCTAAGGGCATATTTAACTGAACTTAACTGGAACAGCTGCCCAGGGTTTTAAAATTTTTATCATTACTTTTTCTATCTCATTTTGAGCAACTGCAGAAATTCACTATCATTAAAAGCAGGTGTTACTGTTAAGGGCAATCATATGTGAATGTGTTTTTCCCCACTACCTATTGGAAATAGAAGAAATCTAACAGACCTATTGGCTCACCCTGGATTGGAATTTTCCACCTGGACCCCTTCCCCCATCTACTGTGGGATGGGTCACTACATTCAGTTTACCCAGAGGAAAGAACATGGTGATCCTTGTCTCAGCTGTGTAACCAAGAGCAAGTTCTGTAACAGTTCTAGGCTTCATCTCTCTCCTGGTGGGAGTGAAAAGTGTAGGGCTGTCTGCTCTTTCTGCCTTTAAGTTTCCAGATTTCATGAAAGCCAAACCTGGGAGTTGGCCCCCGACCACAGCTTCAGCCTGGGCTTTGCTGTGTTTCTGGGTGGACCCAGAGAAGTTTCCTTCGGTCTCATTTTATCCATCAGTAAAATAACCTTGTTACATAAGCCCTGTGGTTTTCAAACTGTGTTCTGAGGAGCCCTAGGAACTGTGGTTGGGGAAACAGAAAGACCAGGCTAGTGCTTTATATGCTTGAGCTCTGGGTAAGGTTACATGTGTAACAGGTATTCTGTTATTTACAGATTTAAAAATTGATGCCAGATATTCCTTCCAGGACAGCCTCTTTCCTGGAAGAGTTTCCCCCAAGTAAACATTCTTAGAAACCAAAACTTGTTCCTTTAAGCATCATTTTGATTTGATATTGAATGGGAATGAATATCAAGTGGATTTAGATGTCTTGCCTTATTGAACGTGAGAGACTGAATATTATATTTTCTTGATGTTAAGGATCATCGTTACAAATATCAGGGTGACACAGTGACGCCTCAAGGACCTGGTTCCGGTGGGAACAACATCACCCGTTCACTGACTGTGCCCATGTGAGCATGCTTCTTTAGTTTGTATGTCTGTTTGCTATGATTTCCTCTCTCCCCTGTGGTCATCGGGCTGTCTGATGTCCTTACACATTGCACTGAGGGGTCATTCTAGACCCTGAGAAGAAAGTCTAACCACAGTGGAGCTCTTTTTTAGAGGCATCCCCATCCTCCTAGCATTCTCCTCTCTCCACAAATCAGTGGTCTCAGGACTCCTTGCTTGGTTGTTCCAGAAACACTTCAAATCTAACACCCTGTCTCTGCTTCCCACCAATAGCACCTTTTCCTGCAAAAGCTCCTTATCTCTGTGCCTGACCCCAGGACAGAAACCTGTGACTCATCCTGGATTCTTCCATCATCCTCAGCCTCACCATTCCCATTAGTTACCCTGCCCTGGATCTGTCCCCCAGAACAGCCCAGTAACTTTTCACACCTCTCCTGATTTCTCTGGAAGGAAGAAGAAGGAAGGATGGCAAGATAAAAGGAAGGAAAAAAGTACTGAGCCCCTTCTCTTTGCTATAGGCACCGTGTAAAGAATTTGACATCAGAGAGATGGGGTCAAATCCAATGCTCCTGCTTCTTCACTTTGTGTTCGTGGCAAAATAACACCGCCCTTTCTGAGCTTGTTTCCTCATCTCCCAAATGGGGTTGATAAAGTGTGTTTTGAAGATGAAATGACACCGTGGACCTGGCATGTACTGGGTGGTTGGTGTGCAGTAGCCTGCCTGCCTGTCGTCCCTTCCTTCCTCCTTCCTTCCTCACCTTGTGGACAGTCTGGCTGTTGAGCTGTACTTTTCCATCCAGGCAAATGCTCTCCCCCACAAGTGTGTGTGTTGTTTGGAGTGTGGGCCGTGAGATGAGGCTGTGAGTTGCAAACACATCACCTCCTCCAGTTTCCGTTGCTGGCCTACAAATGTCACGTTCATCCAAATAGCAATTTCAGGGCATACTTCTTTTCTGATTTGTTGGTGCTTCTGAAAAATTAAATGGAGAGAACATTGAGGTGCCAAGAACATGATGAACTCACTGGAGGAGCAGAGTCATCTATTCCCCCAAGCCCCAAAGCTCTAAAATTAGACTCAGCCAACCCTGTGAGGAGGGCTCAGTCCACTCTTGCCCCCAAAGCCAAGGGTGTCCCATTTGCCCCGAGGACCTGAAGTTTGAGGGACAGACCCTCAAGGCTGACCCAGAGTTCATAGCATTTCTCACCTCCCTCCACTTCCATGTTGAGCCAGGTCCCATGCGAGAGGCAGAGCACCTGCCAATCAATGTCTCATTTAATTGTTTTCTCTTTTAAAAATGAGCTGTATTGGGGCGCCTGGGTGGCTCAGATGGTTAAGCGTCTGCCTTCGGCTCAGGTCATGATCCCAGGGTCCTGGGATCGAGTCCCGCATCAGGCTCCCTGCTCCTTGGGAGCCTGCTTCTCCCTCTGCCTCTCTCTCTCTCTGTCTCTCATGAATAAATAAATAAAATCTTTAAAAAATAAATAAATAAATAAATAAAAACGAGCTGTATTGAGATGTCATTTACATGTGAGAAAATGCCCCCATTCTAGGTGTCCAGTTCAGGGAGCTTTGACAGAAGCCCACATTCATGTAACTACCAACACAGGCAAGACATTGAACATTTCCGTCACCCTGGTAATTTTTCTTTTAAATTCAGAAACATTACAACCACCCAGGAAAGAACAGAGATTAATATTACAAAGTAACTTTTACAAACTTGCCACCAAGATTTAGCAAATGTTACTGTTTTGCCATATTTGCTTTGGTCTAGTCTCATTTCTTATTATCTCTCCCCGCCCCTTTCATCCACCCTCCCTTTTAAAGAAATGGAAAAAAAATCTTTTGAAGAAACAAAACACGATAGATACACTTGGAGCCTCCGTCATCTCAATCCCCAAAGGAAACCCCTGTCATTGGCTGTGTTTTAAAGGTACCTATGTTTTGAAACTTACTGGATTGTGTATGATCACAGACAATAGACAGCTTTGTTTGGGAGGCTTCTGATATTTATATAAAATAGTGCCATAATATATGTGTCCTTTTGTAACTTACTTTTACTCAACATGTGCTTTTGAGATCTATTCACCTTTTTACAAGTAGATGTGGTTCATTTGCCTTAATATAATTAGTGTTGTGGTATATGACTGCTTTAAAATACCTTTATCCAGTCCCTTATTGGTAGGCAGGTGGATTGTTTCCTTTTTTTTTTCTTAAAAATATCAGTGCAGGGGCGCTTGGGTGGCTCAGTCAGTTAAGCGTCTGCCTTTGGCTCAGATCATGATCCCAGGGTCCTGGGATCGAGCCCCGCATTGGGCTCTCTGCTCAGCGGAGAGCCTGCTTCTCCCTCTACCTCTGTCTGCCGCTCTGCCTACTTGTGCTCTCTCTCTGTCAAACAAATGAATAAAAAAAAATCGTAAAAAAAAAGATCAGTGCAGTGAGGCGACTGGGTGGCTCAGTTGGTTAAGCATCTGCCTTCAGCTCAGGTCATGGTCCCAGGATCCTGGGACCCGAGTCCTGCATGGGGCTCCTTGCTCATCGGGGGGCCTGCTTCTCCCTCTCTCTCTGCCTGCTACTCCCCCTGCTTGTGCTCTCTCTGTCAAATAAATAAATAAAATCTTTAAAAAACAATATCAGTGCAGCAGGGAATATTCTTGAGCCCGTGTATGAGAGTTACTCATACCTGAAAGTGGAATTGTTGGGTTATAGGATCATAGGGCATACACATCTCCAGCTTTACTAGATATTGCCAAATTGCTCTCCAAGGTAAGAGTATCCACACCCAGACTATACAAAACTTCCTGTTTTTCCCGCCTCCTCTGTATTGTTAGATAACCACCCCCCACCAATCTAGTATTTGTGAAAGTTCTCTTAGTTGTTTTGATTTGCATCTCTGGTCACCAGTGAAGCTGAGCATATTTTCATATATTTATTGGCCTTTAAAGTTTTTTCTGTGAATGTCTGTTGATATTTTTGTCTTCTGATTGCTTCTACTTCTTCTATAAAATAACAAGCAAGGTCAGCAGCTGTGAGTGAAAGGTGGTGGGAGTTGGAGATTTGAGGGGAGGGGACATGGGGAGAGTGGTTTATCTTACTTTGGGTTGCTCAAAAGCAGACCCTGAGACAAGGATGTAGTGCATGTAGTTTATATGGAAGGTGATCCCAGGACACACAGGCACACAGGTGGGAGAGGGGGGAGGTGAGGCAGTGAAGGGGAGAAAGCCAGTAAGGGGTTCATGGTCAAGTTCATTACCATGGTGGGCAACTGAAGGTCAGTCCTACTGGGGAATTCTGGGAGCTACCCTTGAGGGGAGGAGGCTGGAGTATCTATATATCAACTCAGGGTGACTTTTACAAGAAGGCCACTCCTGTTTGGGGATTCCATGGATCCCCAGCACTTACGTGGCTGCAGTGGTGGAAGGAGACCTCTGGCCGGCAGAGAAAGCCCTTAGGCAAAGACATGCAGATAAAGGCAATTAAGAGTTGGGTCAGCACTGAAATGGTCACTGACCCGGACTCATGGATAGGAGAGTGAATTAACCAGCAACAGGTAGTGGGCTGGCTGGGCAGTACCGTAACGGCACTTCAGGGCTAATGGTGGTAGTTTAAAGGGAGCCATGGGATGCCTGGCTGGCTCAGTCGGTAGAGCATGAAACTCTTGATCTCCAGGTTGTGAGTTCAAGTCCCATGTTGGGTGTAGAGATTACTTAAAAGTAAAATCTTAAATAAATAAATAAATCCAGAGAGCATGACAAGTGCCCAAAGGATCTTAGCCATCACCAACCCTCTGGCTTACAGATGAGGAGCGTAAGGTCCCCCAAGGAAAAGGGACTCTCTCAAAATCACAAAGGACTCAGTGCAGGAAAGTTAAAATAACTTTTATTTTACAAAAGTAAAGCCTGATTATTGGAGAAAATTCAGAAAATATAAACAGCAAGAAAAGTAAAAATCACACCTGTAACTGTCACCAGCTTGGTTTGTATCTTGCTAGGCATATACATATCCATATAGGGTTTTTTTTCCATATAGTTTTTCTTCAACGAAATTTCTTTTTTTAAAGATTTTATTTATTTATTTTATTTTGGGGGGGGGGAGAGCGAGAGCAGCACAAGCTGGGGGAAGGGCAGAGGGAGAGGAAGAGAGAGAGAATCTCAAGCAGACTCCTGGCTGAGCTTGGAGCTCAACTCGAGGCTTGATCTCACGACTCTGAGATCATGACCTGAGCTGAAATCAAGAGTTGGACGCTTAACTGACTGAGCCACCCAGGCGTCCCCCACCCCAAATTTCAATCACATTATACATGCAAAACATACCTGCCTGTAACAGGATTTTTTTCATATTATGGTATATCATGTATGTCTTTCCATGTCATTGAATATTCTACATAAATATTAAGTGTTCCACAATATTCCATTGTTAAACACTTAAATTGTTTGCATTTTTTTCATTATTATGAACACCATTGCAATAAATTTACTGGAAACTAACTGTGAGCATGACCATGATTCCTAAGAATAAATTCCTAGAAATGGAATTGCTGGTTAAAAGTGTAAGCACTTTTTAAGGCTAGTACTACATATTGCCAATTTGATAAACTTTGTTAATTTTGGGAACTGCACAACTATTTGCTCAGTTGCTTAGGCCAAAATCCTTGAGTCTTGCACGTTGTAATTTTTTTCTTTGTATAAGATTTATGTATGGTCCCTGGAAATGGGTTTGCTGAACAAAAAGGTATGCTTGTGGGCGCCTGGGTGGCTCAGTTGGTTAAGCGTCTGACTTGATTTCAGCTCAGGTCATGATCTCAGGGTCTTGGCATCGAGCCCTGCGCAGGGCTCCATGTTTAGCAGGAAGTCTGCTTAAGTATTCTCTCTCTGCCCCTCCCCCCATTCTCTCTCTCTCAAATTAATAAAAAATCTTAAAAAAAAGTATGCTTGTTTGCCATTTTGATATACACTGCCAAATTATCTTTTAAAAGTATTTACACCAATAAAATATTCTTATCCAAAGACATGCTGTTTTTCTCCCTTTTCTATTAAATATTTGGGTAGAATTAAGTAGTTGTTCCTTTTTCGGTACAGATCATGTACATTTTTAAAAGTTTATTTTTAGATCTGTCCTTTGCTTTTTACTGCTGGAATGAATACAATTTTTAAAATCTGCTATATTTTCTAATTGGTCATTGCTGGAAATCTAAGAAAACTATTGATTTTAGTACATTTATTTTAAACCATCTACTTTACTGAATCTATTATTATTTCTAATAAGTTTTTAATTGATTTTCTTGTTTTCTTTCCCTAGGTAGAAAATTATATAATGTGTGAATATTGATCATTTTGCTTTTTTCCCCAAATATCTATACCTCTTGTTTTATTCTCTTGACTTCAGAATAGAGGGCAAAATGCATGGTAATAAGTTGTCTCTTTGTCTTTCTCATGATTTAAGGGGGATGCTTCTGAGTGTCTTCCCACTGAACATGATGCCAATAGTCATTTAATGTACATGTGTAATTTTTTAAAAAAGATTTTATTTATTTGAGAGAGAGGGAGAATGAGCATGAGAGAGAGTGAACCCCAGCAGGAGGAGAGGCAGAGGAAGAGGGAGAAGTAGACTCCCCACTGAGCAGGGAGCCCGATTCAGGGCTCGATTCCAGGACCCTGAGATCATGACCTGAGCTGAAGGCAGCCACTTAACCGACTGAGCCACTCAGGCGCCCCATGTAATTTTTTTTTTTTGTCATGCTATGGAAATATCTTTCTATTCTTTTTTTTTTTTTTTTGAGAGGGAGTACACAGAGCGAGAGGAAGAGAGAGAATCTTAATTAGGCCCCACACTCTGTGGGGAGCTTGATGTGGGGCTCAGTCTTATGACCCTGAGATCATGACCTGAGCTGAGATCAAGAGTCGGATGCTTAACCAACTGAGTCACACAGGCACCCCCTTTCTATTCTTATTTTATGAAACACTGCTATCAGGGATAGATGTTATTTTAAAAATCAGGTTTTTTGTCATTTATTGAGATTGTTTTTTCTCTTTTTACATTAATAGTCTATAAATTTTGAACAATTGTTGCTTAATCTCACATTTCTTCTTTTAACATACTGCTTAGTTTATTTGCTAATATTTTAGTTAGTAATTTGCAGGTGTATTCATAATTGGGTTTGTAGTGTTCCATTTCGTGCTTTGTCTCCTATTTTTATATTAAGTCCCACATAATTTGTAAAAATTATTGAAAATTTTCTTTCATTATGCATTGGAATAATTTATTTATTTTTATTTATTTATTTTTAAAGGTTTTATTTATTTATTTGACAGAGAGAGAGACAGGAGAGAAGGAACACAAGCAGGGGGAGTGGGAGAGGGAGAAGCAGGCTTCCCGCCGAGCAGGGAGCCCGATATGGGGCTCGATCCCAGGACCCTGGGATCATGACCTGAGCCAAAGGCAGACACTTAATGGCTGAGCCACCCAGGCGCCCCTGGAATAATTTAAATGGCAGTAGACTTCTATGATATTTGAATGTTTAAGAGAATTCTGCTTTGTCTGATGTTCACATTGTGGCTATGCTTTTTTTCTTGTTTGCATTCCCTAGAACCTCTTTGCTTTTCTTCTTACTCATAATCTTTCTGAATTATTTTGTTTTACTTAGGTGTTTTGTAGGCATTCCCGAGCTGTATTTTGTGTTTTAATTTAAGTAAGTTTTTAAAAATATCTGTGTTTAACCCTTTTTCATTTATTGTCATAATAATTTCTGTTGTTTAAAAATGTTCGATTATTGGGGCACCTGGATGGCTCAGTCATTAAGCTTAGTCTGCCTTCGGCCCAGGTCATGATCCCAGGGTTCTGGGATCGAGCCCCTGCATCGGGCTCCCTGCTCAGTGGGAAGCCTGCTTCTCCCTCTCCCACTCCCCCTGCTTATGTTCCCTCTCTCACTGTCTCTCTCTCTCTGTCAAATAAATAAATAAAATAAAAATCTTTTAAAAAAAATAATAAAAAATAAAAATGTTTGATTATTTTGTTTTTTGTTGTGATTCACTGAGGTATTCTTTCTTGCTTTATATCTTTTGCTGTAACATTCACAATTTTTGAAGAATTTAATAACTGTAGATTGTTTTTTAGATCTGCTAATAATTGAATAATTAATCCTAGATTCTCTAATCCATCAATTTTAGAAGCAAGACCTTGTCTTACGTCTCTCTCTATGAAAGGGGAGGAAAATTACACATTTTTATTTCTTTTTATCCCCTCCTCTGTCAATCTCAACTCCAAATCTACTGCACCAGACTAGTGTATCCTAAATTTTTGTCCCACTGTATTATAATGAAATTATTATTGATAATTGTATTATGTGCCTTTCTCTATTAAGGAGTTGAATATTTCCATTCTGTTTTATAACCATATTTCTTGCAGTTATTAAGTCTTAATTCTATGCTTAGAATTGGGGTGGATTGGACTCTCTCCGATGACACAATTTCTATGTTCAAAAGTATTTATGTGTTCAGCTAGTTCTTGGGAAAAAAGTGTTTGTGATCTCCTCCTCAGATTCTTCAGTGTTTCATAACATCTTGTCTATTTCCTTACTGGGTGACTGGCACCTTGACTGGACTTAAAGTCTGGGGCCATGTTCTTTTTGTTCTTTCAAACCTTGTTTTGTTTCTGGCAGTGAACTGTGTGGCAGAAAAGTCAGGGTCCTGCTTCTACATGGATATTTACATAAAGTTTTATTTATACATAAAAATGAAATAATTTTATTAGAATTTTCCTTGTTACTGTTTCTTTGACCAATTTGTTCTGGCCTCTCCTTTAGGAATGCCAACCATCCTACACTGAATATCTGTTGTCTTTCCTATATGGGTTTTTCCATTCTTTTGTTCTTTGCCCCCATATCCTGCGTTATTTTTCTCAAGTCTATTCCCCACCTCACTGGTTTGGGTTTCTTCAATGATGAGTCTGTTTTTCATTGCTTTGTATACCATTTTAAAAAAAAAAATGTTGCAATAGCATTGTTTATTTCCTTCATGATTTTTCATAGCATCACCTGTTCTTTTGTTAACCTGATCTGTTGTTACAAGGATCTCATTTTTTATCCTTTTTTCTATGGAGTCCTTGATGATTTTTTTCCATTCCACTAAGAATGGAAAGTAGGTTTACTCCAAGTTTTCACCTGTTTTATGGGTTCAGTTTTCAGAAACATATTCTTCATATCTCCATGCTGCTGTGTTTATTTCATTCTCTTTTGTTGGAAAGTTTTGGCTTATGCCCCTTTTGTCATCTTTGAATAGGATTCTTTTTAGGATGTTTATTTGCCTCGGACTAACATGGACAGATATTCCTTGATGATTCCCCGTACCACACACTTCACCCCTAGGTATTTGAGTAGCTTTGGCATCATCTGACTAGAACCATATAAGTGTCTGTATATTTTGGATGCATTTGGAGAAAGATTTAGAAGGATATAAAACTAACAGAAAATATTCGTTACTTAAAGGTAGGTTTGGAGGGAAAGACTATTAACTTTTTCTTTAAAAATCTCTTTTTAAAAAATGGACAAACACTATGAATATCAGATAAAATTTATAAGTGACTAAATTACCATGTAAAAAGATGCTTGACTTTGCTGATATCCAATGAAATGCAAATTAAAGCAACACTGAAACATCATCCCTTACATATCAGATTGGAAAAAAAACATTAAAATTTTATAATATTTAATATGGTTAAGATATGGGAAGAGATGTACTATTTCAAAAAATTCAAGATCAGACTTTATTTTGCATTAGGATTGCCTTTAGTTTTTCTGAACTGTTATGTTTTGCTTAAAATGGTGATTTCTCCACTGTGTTATCAAATACCAAATACATCAACATTATAAAATGGATATATACAGAGCCTGAAGACTTCAAGTTGTTGTCAAGGTGACCTTGTAGCCCAGGTTGATGGCTCTTGCGCTCAAACTCTACCCCAGAGAAATGATAAAAGTGGGAGAAAACATGGATTTGAGGAATTAATAAAGAATTGATAGAAATCCTTGGGGAGTCTGCAGGCTGCCTTGAGCTGGAATGTGTGTATGCACGTGTGCTATGTGTTTGGTGTGCTGATGCATGTGATGTGTGTGTGCACGTGTGCTGTGTGATGGTGTGTGTTTGCATGTGGTGTGTGTGTGCACATGTGCTGTGTGATGGTGTGTGTTTGCATGTGGTGTGTGTGTGCACATGTGTGATGGTGTGTGTTTGCATGTGGTGTGTGTGTGCACATGTGCTGTGTGATGGTGTGTGTGTGCACGAGACCTGTGTGTTTGGTGTGCATTTGCATGTGGCATGTGTGTGCACATGTGCTGTGTGATGGTGTGTGTGTGCACGAGAGCTGTGTGATGGTGTGTGTTTGCATGTGGCATGTGTGTGCACATGTGCTGTGTGATGGTGTGTGTTTGCATGTGGTGTGTGTGTGCACGTGTGCTGTGTGATGGTGTGTGTTTGCATGTGTGTGTGTGCACGTGTGCTGTGTGATGGTGTGTGTGTGCACGAGAGCTGTGTGTTTGGTGTGCATTTGCATGTGGCATGTGTGTGCACATGTGCTGTGTGATGGTGTGTGTGTGCACAAGAGCTGTGTGATGATGTGTGTTTGCATGTGGCATGTGTGTGCACATGTGCTGTGTGATGATGTGTGTGTGCACGAGAGCTGTGTGTTTGGTGTGCATTTGCATGTGGCGTGTGTGTGCACATGTGCTGTGTGATGGTGTGTGTTTGCATGTAGTATGTGTGTGCATGTGTGCTGTATGTTTGGTGTGTGTATGCTTATGGTGTGTGTGTATGTGTCATGTGTTTGGTGTGTGTATGCATGTGGTATGTGCATATACATGTGATATGTGTTTGGTATGTGTGTGTTTGATGTGTGTGTGCGCATGTGTGGTCTGTAGTGTGGGGGGTATGTGTGCATGTTCACGTATGTTGAGGGGTAGGGAATAGGACAAGCAAAGGCAATGGTGGGAAGATAGATTAGAGCGGTGGTTCTCAATCCTGGCTGCACACTAAAAATCATCTGAGAAAGCTCTTAAAAATATTCACACCAGATACAATGATAGGTAGGAGAAGATTTGTGTTGAAGTATTAGGGATGAAAAGTTATGACGTCTGCAACTTACTTTCAGTGGTTCAGCAAAACAAACACCCTCACCCCCACTAGAGAGAGAGGAAGCAACTGTGGCAACATTTGGTAAATCAAGGTAAAGACCACACCAGTGTTCACTGTACTATTTCTTTCAACTATTTTATAGGTTTGAATTTTTTTTTTCCAAAATACAGTGTTGAGAAAATCTATGCTCACCTCTGGACCTCATCCCAGGTATCCTGATTTTATACTGTGTGGTGAGGTGGCGTTTTTTTTTTTAAATCTTTTTTTTTTAAGATTTTATTTATTTATTTGACAGAGAGAGACACAGCGAGAGAGGGAACACAAGCAGGGGGAGTGGGAGAGGGAAAAGCATGCTTCCTGCTGAGCAGGGAGCCTGATGCAGGGCTTGGTCCCAGGACCCTGGGATCATGACCTGAGCCAAAGGCAGATGCTTAACGACTGAGCCACCCAGGTGCCCCTCCATATACAATTCTAATGCTGAACCAGGATTAAAACCTGTTGGGTTGGAGGAAAGCTTTGAAAAGTTCTGCTCTTACTGCTCCTCCTGAAATCCCCTGCTACTCTCTCTGACTGCCATTTCATAGATGTTGGAAGGAACAGCCCAGACCTCCAGTGTCAGTGAAGTAACAGAACAGCTGGGTGCTGTGCTGGCCATTGTGGAACCTTGAACTCACAGGCTGAAGTATCTAGACACTGGAGAAGTACACCTCTCATGAAAGAAAGGCAAGAAACAATGCATCCTACCTGAAGCAGAATTATTGAGACCAGTGGATCTAGAATTTAAAATAAACATTGCAAAAACCCTTAAGGAAATAAGGAAAGATGTTAAGAGTATGAAGAAAAAATTTTAAATTGTTTAAAAGAACCAAGTAGAAATGTTAAGCATGAAATATATAGTAGTCAAGATAAAGAGATACAAGATGGAATTGATAGCAGGACGGAAACAGCTGAAGAGCAAGTTAATGAAATGGAAGATCAGGTTGAAGAACTTGCCTGAGAAGCAGCACTAAATGATAAAGAGAGAAAAGATATACTATTAAAAATGCTTTGAAATATATGAAGGATAGAAATAGAACTGCCAACAGTCAGAAAATAAGAACTCTAGGAGAAGAGGAAAAATGGAGAGGATAAACTATTTGGAGAAATAGTAAAAATTCAACTTTCTAAAATTAAAGACAAGAGGTCCTGGCTTAAAAAGGCTTATAAAACACCATGCAGAAGACATAGGGAAAAACCTACACCTGCTTTAGGGTGAAACATGAGAGCATCAAAGACACATTCTAAATGTTTCTGGAAGTGAAGCAGACTGTCAACAAACAAGAATCAGACTGAAATCAAGAGGACACTACAAGTAATATGTAAAACAAGGAGGAGTAGATATAAATATTGTCAAGTTCAGGAAATAAGGGAAATTCAATTTGAGTATAGGCTTTAAATTAAAGGCTATGTAGTGGTTACTACTAACCATAACAAAACCAAAAGCAGAATATATAACTTTTGAACCAGCAAAAGGAAATTCTGCCTAAACAATGGAAACCAGGAAAGGAAGAAAAAAGAATCTTTATCAGCTGTGAAATATGTTTTTTTTTTTTTTTTAAAGATTTTATTTATTTATTTGACAGAGAGAGACACGGCAAGAGAGGGAACACAAGCAGAGGAGTGGGAGAGGGAGAAGCAGGCTTCCTGCTGAGCAGGGAGCCCGATGTGGGGCTTGATCCCAGCACCCTGGGATCATGACCTCAGCCGAAGGCAGACGCTTAACAACTGAGTCACCCAGGCGCCCCAGCTGTGAAATATGTTCTAATAAAACAATAATTGCAATAAATGCAAATGAACTAAACTTACTTTTTATTAAAAGACACCTAAGATTAGACTTTTTAAAGAAAGAGTCAATACAGGGGCACCTGGGTGACTCAGTCGTTAAGCGTCTGCCTTCGGCTCAGGTCATGATCCCAGGGTCCTGGGATCGAGCCCCACATCGGGCTACCTGCTCGGCAGGAAGCCTGCTTCTCCCTCTCCCACTCCCCTGCTTGTGTTCCCTCTCTTGCTGTCTCTCTCTCTGTTAAATAAATAAAATCTTTAAAAAAAAAAGAGTCAATATTATTTTTTAAAATAAGAAATATACTTAATATGAATATGAAAAAACATAGAAAGTGGGACAAAGCCTGGATTCCAGGCAAATATCAAAAGAGATCTAGGGTAGCAATTTCAGTATGAGACAAAATAACATTTAGTGTAAAAGTATAATAATGCAAGAGGTTGTATACTAGTAAAAGGAACAGTATAAAAGAAAATATAACTAACGGGAAAATACATGCACTTAAAAGTACACAGATATATCAAGCAACAATTCACAGAATTCCAGGGAGATGTTTGATAATCATAATTTGTCATTGGACGTTTTATCATATTCCTCTCAGAAATAGACAGATTAGTTAGTGGTCTAAAAATAATTAGAAATATGTTTTTTAAATTTTATTTTTTTTAAGATTTTATTTATTTATTTGTCAGAGAGAGAGCACAAGAGGGAGCAGCAGAGGCAGAGGGAGAAGCAGGCTCCCTGCTGAGCAGGGAGCCCGACGCGGGGCTCGATCCCGGGACCCCGGGATCATGACCTGAGCTGAAGGCAGATGCCTAACCGACTGAGCCACCCAGGCATCCCAATCCAAAATACTTTTGAAAAATCTCTTTGCTACTGGTGTTTTGAAATTTCACGATGGTATACTTTAGCATGAGTCCATTTTTTGTCTATCTTGCTGGGTACTCATGGTGGGCCTTTTCACTGTGGCAATTGATGTCCTTCTCTGTGGGGGAAATTGTGATTATTTTGTTGCTGACATACTGTGATACTGTGAATTATAATAAGAAGTATATATTTGGTCTTCAACCAATTCCTGGCAATGAGCTCCTCAAATCCTTGACATTACTGGTGATTGGAATGTCTTATCATGTTAATGAGGTGACCTTTAGAAAGCCCTTAGGTAACCTAAGGATGGGGGCTGGTTGTGGGGGGACCAACCATGTGATCAGAGGCTTGGAACTTTTAGCACCCCAGTCCCCCAACCTCAGGGAAGGAGACAAGGGCTGGAGGTTGAATCTATTACCAGCGGCCAATGATTTAACCATCTTGACTATTGCCTCCATAAAAACCCAGAAGGAAGGGGTTTGGAGAGCTTCCGGGTTGATGAACACATGGAGATATGGGCAAAGTGATGCTCCTGGAGACGTCCTGGCAACTCTGTGCCCCTTTCCTAGACCTTTCCCTATGCAACTCTTCCATCTGGCTGTCCCTGAATTATATCCTTTTATAATGAACCAGTGATCTGGTTAAGTAAATCGCTTCTCTGACTCCTGTGAGCCACTCTAGCAAATTAATCCTACCCAAGGAGGGGTCATCAGAACCTCTGATTTACAGCTGGTGGGTCAGAAGTATAGGTTACAACTTGGGCCTGTGATTGCTGTGTGAAGTGAGGTAGGGAGCAGTCTTGTAGGACTGAACTTTTAACCTGAGGAATCTGATGTTGTCTCCAGGTAGGTAGTGTCGGGACTGAGTTGAATTGTAGGACAGCCAGCTAGTGTCCAGAAGTTGCTTGTTGGTGTTGGAACTGGTACCTGAACCTATTTACATACTGCCCTCTGTTTCTCTGGAACTCCTCTGATTTGGACGTGGTATCTTCTGGATAGTTTCTTATCTTATCTTGCCTATTTTCTCTATCTTTATCATTTGATCTACTTTCTGGGAAATTTCCTCATCTGTATCTTTCAACCCTGCTATTGAATTTTTGAAATTTCTCCTATCTTACTTTTAACTTCAAGGGCACTTTTTTGTTGTCAGAATGTTGCTTTTCTATTTATCTATTTATTTATAAGATTTTATTTATTTATTTGAGAGAGTGAGTGCACGAGCAGAGGGGAGGGGCAGAGAGAGAGGAAGAAGCAGACTCCCTGCTGAGCAGGGAGCCCGATGTGGGGCTCGACGTGGGGCTCGACATGGGGCTCAATCTCAGGACCCCGGGATCATGACCTGTGAATAAGTTAGATGCTTAACTGACTGAGCCACCCGGGTGCCCCAGAATGTTGCTTTTCTTGAAAGAGAACCCTGTGCTTGCAATACTTCATTTCTTTGAGATATGAATGCTTTAAAAAAAAAAAAAAAAGATTTTCCTCTTCCTGAAACATACTGTTTCTTGAAATCCCCCTGTATTTGTTTTTTATTGCTGCTATAACAAATTAACACAACTAAAATGTATTGTCTTACTGCTCTGTAGGATAGGAATTCAGTATGGCTTTTACTGGGCTAAAATCACAGTGTCTGCAGGACTATGTCTCCTTCTGGAGGCTCGAGGGGACAATCTGTTTTCTTGCCTTTTCTAGCTTTTAGAGGCCACCTACCTTCCTTGACTCATGCCCACCGCCCCCCCGCCCTTCTTCACCTTCAAAACTAGTAACTCACATCTCACTCTTTGCTGGTTGTCACATGTCTCTCTGACCATGGCCAGGAAAAGTTCTCCGTTTTTAAGGATGCATGTGATTAGACTGGGCTCATCCAGATAATCCAGGATAATCTCATCTCAAAGGCTGTTGATGAGTAACCTTAACTGCATTTGCAGCCTTCAACCTGCAAAAGTGCCATGCAACATAATACATTCACGGGTTCTAGGATTAGGACGTGGACATTTTGCAGAGGCCATTATCCTGCCTGTCTAATCCCCCCCCCCTTTTTTTTGTTTTGTTTTATTCTCTGATTTTCACATTAGAGAATTTCCTCAGATGTCTGGTAGTCCTTAGTTATCTGAACATGGTCTTCATCATTCACCCTATGACCGTGGCCTCAGAATGCTGTCTATGTTGGGAAATGGGTCTCTGATTTTCTCATGGCCCATCCATGTCTTTCTCCTCATGCCTCCAAATTGGAGATAGCGCCGTAACTTTGTATTTAGTTTTATAGCCATAGGCATATCCAACAGCATATATGCTTAAATAGAGGGCAACCCAGAATATAAAGCACCTCCAGGGGTGCCTGGGTGGTACAGTAGGTTAAGCGTCTGACTCTTGATTTCAGCTCAGGTGGTGATCTCAGGGTCGTGAGATCGAGCCCCATGTTGGGCTCTGTGCTCAGCGCGGAGTCTGCTTAAGACTCTCTTTCCCTCTCCCTCTGCCCCTCCCCACCTCTGTCTCTCAAATAAATAAAAATTAATCTTAAAAAAAAAATAAAGCACTTCCATTCATTTTCCAGTTTAGAATAGCCTCCAAATTCTTGACAGGCTTACATATAACAACCACTGGGGCATAATTGAAATAGATATTTACTTCTAAATTTTATTGGGATAATTTCATTACATATACACATTTACAGTGTTACAAAACAACTTAGTATACTGTTTTTTTCCACTTAGATTTTAAGAAACAATGGTATTCAAAACTCTTCACCAGCATCTTGGACATTCGTGTCTTCACCATCAGTAAAGCCATGTTTTGAATCATCCCGAGGTTTTCCACAGTCCATTGTCTTTATTCCCATTTGAGGCATTTGAGATGCATTAATGTTTGAATCTGTATTTTTGCTATCACCGAAATTTGTATCCCAAGCCACAATAACTCATGTCAGGACAGGTTGTTTAATTTGTCCTAGTGTATATGTGCCTGACTTCCAAGACAGCCATTCCTTGTATTGATTTTAAAGTGA
The DNA here is from genome assembly GCF_964656455.1 of Halichoerus grypus. Classification (NCBI taxonomy): domain Eukaryota; kingdom Metazoa; phylum Chordata; class Mammalia; order Carnivora; family Phocidae; genus Halichoerus; species Halichoerus grypus. The sequence continues at coordinate 122,938,294 of NC_135721.1, forward strand.
GTTTAAAAGGCTTGTTTACAAAGACATCTGACACTTGCAATTGTGAGGAGCTACCTCCAGCAATAATTACTAAATCTGTGTCAAATTTCTTTGCCTTCCTTATTTACTGATTCTGTCAGGTGCCATCCCTAATCATCCCAAACCAACATTGATTGAGGTCATTTCAGGTTGATGTTTCTTCCCCAAACAGGATTTTTGTTCAAAATAAAGAAATTAAGAATGTATTCCCATAATGTGAGAGATTTTGTAAGAACTCAAATTTAGGACAATTCTTTTCTGAGTTAATGTTTAGAAATATATGATATATGGGGTAAATTCCATACAAAATCAGTTTTATTGCTTATTCTCAGTTCCCTTTCATCACGATCTTCTCATTTCTGGTCCCACACTTTGATCCAACAATTAGCGACCTTTAAAGATAGGGGTTTTAAATATCATTTACACACTCTGTTTTCTTTTCTTTTCTTTTTTTTTTTTAAGATTATTTATTTATTTATTTGAAAGAGAGAGAATGAGAGAGAGAGAGAGAACACATGAGAGGGAGGAGGGTCAGAGGGAGAAGCAGACTCCCTGCTGAGCAGGGAGCCCGATGCAGGGCTGGATCCCAGGACTCCAGGATCATGACCTGAGCCGAAGGCAGTTGCTTAACCAACTGAGCCACCCAGGCGCCCCTACGCACTCTGTTTTCTATCTCGAGTCCTGACATCCCCTTCATGTTCAAGTATATATTCTCCTGGCAACTCAACACCTCCAACTGATGTGATTGATGTCTCATAGGCATCTACAACTTAAAATGTCCAGAATAGAACACAGAGGTAGCAATGGGCTTCCTCACCCCCTTCCAGGACTGTTCCTCCTTCTGTCTTCCCATTTCAGTTAAGGACTCCATCATTCATTTTGTTGCTCAGGTTCAAACACCTAAAACGTATTCTTGATTCTTCTCTTTCCCTCATCAACTCCCACACCTCACTCTTCCCAGTTCTATTAACCCCCTTCAAGATCCACCACTGGCTTGACCACTTCTGACCTCCTTCACCGCCCCCGCCCTGGTCACAGATACTCATCTCTCTCTCTCTGGGACTATTGTGAAAAACATCAACACTGGCTTCCCTGTTTTCACTCTTGACCCCAGACAGCTTACACGCCACGTAACAGCCAGAGGGATCCTTTTAAAAACATAAATCCTTTGCTCAAATCCCTCCTGTGGATTTTCACTTGTAGAATAAAATCCAAAGACTTCAAGTGGCTGGAAACAGTGCCTCTCCATCTTTAACAGGCATACAAATCATCAGGGGATTTGTTAAAATACAAATTTTGATGCCATAAATCTGGAGCAGGGCCCGAGATTTTGCATTAAGCTTCCATATGCCCGGGCTGCTGGTCTACCGATGGCACTTGGAGTGGCAGTGGTCTTCAAAACCGTTTACAACCTGGCCCCTGTCTTTCTGATTTCAACCTACCACTCTCCCTCTTCCTCAGTTTGTACCAGCGATCCTGGGCTTCTTCCTCCTGCATGAAAATGCCTTTTCCTGTGCTATTTCCTCTTTCTGGAATATTCTCCCTCCAGATACGCACAAGACTCTCACTTCATTCAGGTCTCTGCTTAGATCTCGTCTTCCTAACTACAACCTGTCGCGTTCGCGTTCTTTGACATTGAACTTTTCTGTGACCTTTTATTTTAGATCTATCTCTTGTTAAAGAGCTATAAAAAGAGTTTTATACTTTTTATATAGTCTAACTATCTTTGTCTCTTATTTTGGTCATTTAGCCCAAATGTATTTAATGTAATTATGGGTATACTTGAGTTTATATCTACCATTTTACTATGTGATTTGTCTTTTTCTCTGTCCTATATGTTTTTTTTTCTGTTGGATTTGTGTATGTATGTGTTCTCCCCCTCTGTTATCTTAGTAATTATACATTCTTTTAGTGTTGTTTTAAAAGCTACTGTAGAGATTATAGCACGTGACCTTGACTTATCAAAGTCCAATGTTAGTGGATACTTTTATCTTCTTCCCAGTCAATGCAAGGACCTTAGAACATCTTAGCACTATTTACCTCCTCCCAGCCTAAATGCTGTTATTGTCACATATTTTTTAAAAAGATTTATTTATTTGAGAGAGAGAGTGAGAGCATGAGTGAGAGAGTGGAGAGGGGCAGAAGGAGAGGGAGAGACAGAACTTCTAGCAGACTCCACGTTGAGCATGGAGCCTAACACAGGGCTTGATCCCATGACCCCAAGATAATGACCTGGGCAAAAACCAAGAGTTGGATGCTTAACCCACTGAGCCACCCAGGTTCCCCTTATTGTCACATATTTTATTTCAATATATATCTTGAGCCCCACAAGCCATTATTATTGTTGTTGTTATTATTATTATTATTATTATTTTATATAGTCAGTAATTTATTTCAATCTATCCATATATTTATCCTTTCCATTGCTCTTCTTTCTTACATCTCTGAGCTTTTATCTGGGATCATTTTCCTTCCACCAGACCCCTGGTAATCTCATTTGTGTGTGTCTACTAATGACAAATTATCTACATTTTGTGTTTGTTAAGACTTCTGAGGGGCACCTGGGTGGCTCAGTTGATTAAGCATCTGCCTTCAGCTCAGGTCATGATCCCGGGGTCTTGGGATCAAGCCCCACATCAGGCTCCCTGCTCAGCGGGAAGCTTGCTTCTCTTCCACTCCTCTGCTTGTGACCCCTCTCTCTCTGTCAAATAAATAAATAAAATCTTTAAAAAAAAAAAAGACTTCTGAGACAGAATTCTATGTTGGAACTTTTTTTCCCTTACAGCATATTAAAGATGCCATTCGATTTCCTTCAGCTCATATTGCCAGTTTTAAGAAGGCAGTTGTAAGTCTGTCTTGCTCCTTTGAAGGTAATCTGTCTTTTCCCCCTTGCTGTTTACAAAAGATTTCCTTTGTCATTGGTTTTCAGCAGTTTTAGTCTATTGTGTCTAGGTGTGTATTCTTTTTATTTATCCTGCTTTGTGTTTGGAGTGCTTCTTGAAACTATACATTCATGTCTTTCATCAGTTTTGGAAAATTCTGAGTCATTATCTTCTCAAATATTATTTAAGCCCCATTCTGTCTGTTTTTCCTTCTGACGCTCCACTTACACATATGCTGGATCTTCTTGCTCCATTCTCTGTGCTCACTATTCTCTTTCCTGTGTCTTTCCTCCATTTTTCTCTCCTAGAGTGAATATACTTCACTCTGTGTATTTTCTTTTGTTGTATCTTCCAGTTTACTAATTCTGTGTTTAAGTGGGTCTATTATGTTCTTTAACCCCATCCATAAGGTTTCTCCTCTTGGTTACTGTCTTTTTTATGTTCCAGTATTAATGTTTAGTTCTTTTACAAATATTTTATTTTTAAAAATGTTCAGTTCTGTAATGAAATTCTTCACGTTTCCTTTTATTTTACATTTGTATCTGATTACTCTAAAACCTGGAGCTGTTGTGGGGCCATTCCTTTGTCTGTTGTTTCTGCTGGTTTTATGTATGTGTATCATTGCTCAGCTCTTTTAGAGCTCTGGGTTAGCACCAAAAATCCAACATTACACTGTTGCTCAAAAACCTTCATTAGCTTTCCATTGCATTCTAAACAAGAGCCTGAGTTTTGGTCTAGCATCCATATCTCTCTAGAATTTGGTCCCAACTCACCTGTTCAGTCTCCTGTGTAATTCTCCCCCAGCATCTACCATCCTTCTTTGGTACAGCTGGCCAAACTGTACAGTTAACCAGGACTTCTCCTTTATGCATCTAACATGCCATTCCACACAGTGCAGCAAAGAGCATGGATTCGGGATAGAGGGAGACCTGCCACTGACTAGCCACATGACCTTGAGAAAGTCACTTCGGTTTTTCAAGTCGTAGTTCTGTCATCTGTCATAATGGTGAATAAGTCTACCTATCTCACTCTGGTTGTGAGGCTGAAGTGGAATAGGGTATGTGAAGAGCTGCAGAGGACAAATTTTGCTTAGTCCTGCATTTCTTTTGTTGGTGGAGAGGCTTCCCATCCTTTTTCCACTCTTTGGTTATGTTGACTGTCAATCATTGCAGCTTACTTCCCTGGACCAATCAGAAGCCTTCCTGGGAGTTTTTAAATTAGAGTTGAGGGAAGAGAAGTAGCATCTTCCAGATGGGAGAGCTGGGAAATGTGAAGCAGGGAGTGGGTGGTGTCCAGGTGGCCCAGACAGCCTGTGTAAGAGTGAAGCCTAGAGAGAGGTCTGGTGGCATTTAACTTTGGGTTCTTATTATTTCTGAGGCCAGCTGCAACTCTTTCCATATTAAGCAGACTCATCCATTGGTTTTTCTTTTTTTTTTTTTAAGATTTTATTAATTTATATGAGAGAGAAAGAGCAAGAGGGTGGAAGGGGCAGAGGGAGGAGGAGAAGCAGGCTCCCCACTGAGCAGGGAGCGTGATGCGGGACTCGATCCCAGGACCCCGGGATCATGACCCAAGCCGAAGGCAGACGCTTAACCAACTGAGCCTCCCAGGCTCCACCCATGTGTTACTCTTTTTGCCCAAGCTGAATTACTATAAGTTTCTGACTCTTGCATGAAGTCACTCGATGAACTCAGGGGTCAAGGGTCAGCAGACCTTCTGATGAGGTCCTTGTCCTCCTCCATTCTCTCCCTTCCTCAGGCCCCCTCACCACACCAGTTTTGTCTTGTTGTCCTCTATGATTCTTATCTTCCCACCAGATCCAAGGCTGTATGTGAGCAGAAAAATAGTCATCTGACTTGGTGTTCCTAGTGAGCTAGCTTGAGGTTCAGTCAGTGTTTGTGGATGAGTTTGCTAACTCATAGGCTCAGACAACAACAGCAGCGCATCAGAGTCCTTGCCAGGGGGATATTTAGAAAGCTCCAATATGGTTGCCCGGACCTTTGCCAGCTTCCAAAGAGGGCTGAATTTGGATTTCTATGAATCTCACTGGCTAAACTACCTTCATTTCCACTCAGACCCACCAAACCCAAGTTTCTAGAAGTGGGGCTGAGAGTCTGCATGTTTGCAAGCATCTGGGACATTTTAATGCAACCAGAACTAGAGAATCTCTGAGCTGAGTGTTTTTCTGATGCCTTGAGTTAATAGTTTTACTTCTTCAGACTCCTGAGCAGAGCAGTTTGGGGAAAGTTATGATCAAAACAAGCCAGTGAGCATAGTTTCTTATATTAATGGTCATAGAGGCCTCATAATTACAGGACAGCACAAGTGTCCCATAATTAGCGTCTGCTCTTCTGTTCCTGGGGGTCAATTGTTCTGCAACAATGGCCATGCTCAGCCCTGGACAGCCCGCAGCTCAGCTCACTCCCCTCCACATTCCATTCCCGTGACAGAAGAGTCCCTGGGTTCTCAGGACTTTAACCCTCTCCTGCCAGGACCGCAAGGACCAGCACTAAGGTGGGAGAAGTTCATGATCTGGCCTGGGCATCCAGGGAAGTGGGAGAAAGATTCTGCAGAATGACTATTTGCGTGTGTTCCTCAGACCCAACAAATTCACTTTTGGAATTGAGGCCCAGGGATGCTCCTGGAGATTCTGACTGTGGCAGAATTTGAGACACACTGACCAATTCCCTACCTCTTCCATGCTGAGGAGTTGGCTGAAAGGGCAGGGGTCTCACTCCTGACATATATCTGGCACTCAGAGCAGAAGAATAGCCTTCCCCCTTCTCAGCGGGATTATGAGTGTCTAGCAGCAGCCTGGTGCCCTGCCCCTAAAGCCCGTGTCAATTCCTGGCCGCCAGCCACCAGCTGCGTGATTTCAGTAAAGTACTTTAATCTCTAAGCTGCAGATTCCTCATCTATAAAATGAGGCTAAGAACACTCACCTCTATTATTTGCATATTTAGATTGTTTCCATTTTTTTTTTCTTCTTTTACACTATTCTGGCATTATCAGTTTAGCATTCAAAGTTCTGGCCAATGGGTGATTCTTGGGGTCCATGAAAATCACCTGGGGAGCTTTTACAAAATAAAGACCTAGGTCCATTGAGTTGAAATCCATGAGGACACAACTAACTCAGGAATGGGTCCTTGGAGAAAGCTCTGCAGGTCCTCCTGATGGACACCATCTGTCGAAACCCATCGGACTGTGGCACGTAGAAAGTGTGTGATTTTGCAGAGGCATTAGTTTAAATTGTGCACACTCACATGTTGGAGCAAGTTAGCAGGGAGTGGGCCTAGTCAAGTGCCCAGCATCAGCCTGTCTGTCTCTTTCTAAGACTCACAGTGGCTTAAACACTTTACTTGATTCCCTTAATCTAAAATTTCTATTGCTAGTCTGGGCCACTCCCCTGACCTCCTGACCCTTGTATCCAGCTACCTGGCTGCTCTCTCCACTTGGAAGCTAACAGACGTGTGCAGTGGAGTTTGTCCCAGCAGAATTCCTGATCTCCCCCAAACCTGCTCCACCCTCTGTCTCAGTGGCAGCTCACTTCATGGCAATTCTTACAGTCTCTGATGCTGAACATTCTGGTCTTCACCACACTCATGGTAAGGTATCTTTACCATCCTCGTGGCTCCCACTCCGTCCTAAGCCACTGTCACCTCTCTCCTGAAAAAGTGCCATAGCATCTGAACACCTCCCTGTTTCTGCCCTTGACCTGCTCTGGTCAAATGTCACCTTACCAAGAGTCCTTCCACGAATACTCCACCTCAGATGCAACCCCCTTCCTCCAGTCCATTCTCCTGCTTTATTTTTCTTTTCTGCACTTACTACTAGCTCCTATAATTCTGTTTATTTTGTGATTTTCTTTTTTTTTTTTTTTTAAAGATTTTATTTATTTATTTGACAGGGAGAGAGAGAGACAGCACAAGCAGGGGGAGTGGCAGGCAGAGGCAGAGGGAGAAGCAGGCTCCCCGCAGAGCAGGGGGAGCCTGATGCAGGGCTCGATCCCAGGACCCTGGGATCATGACCTGAGCCGAAGGCAGTCGCTTAACCAACTGAGCCACCCAGGCCGCCCTATTTTGTGATTTTCTCAACTCTCTATAAGTTCCACAAAGGCATGGATTTTTGTCTGTTTTATCAGCACTGGGTCCCCAGTATGTAAAACCATGCCAAGTGATAGACACTCAATATATATTTGTTGAATGAATGAATAAATGAATTGCCCGCAACATCTAGGCATTATCATCTGCATTTTATTGACCAGGAAATGGAGGTTCAAAAGATAAGTTATTTTTCCCAAGGCCACACTGTGAGTTGAGAGAAAAGCCGAGTTTTGAAATTAGGACTGACATCCTCCAGAGATCATTTCTCCACATGTGGAGGAGGGGCCATTTTTGCAATCCACCACAATTTCCTTCTAAATGTAGCTCCTGCTTTTGCATTTCAGATCAAGATTGCTGTACTAGTAGAGCAACATGACAGCTTAACGTGAAGACTAAGGGCTTTCTTGCCTCAGTCCCCCGAAGCCCTCTGCGCTGGGCCGAGCTAACCCTGCAGGCAACCAGACAGCTGTTGTAGGTGCTGACGTGATAAGAAGTTGGACCCTCCATGGCGCTTGTGCCCACTGTTCCCACTGGTGAGGAATCATAGGGAGGAAAATACACAAACCCTGGGGAGACCCATTTGCACAACCATATTTACCACTGAATTACTCAGAATCCTTGAGAGTTTCAACTCTGAGCTCCAGGGTCTAATGCTAAGAGGTTCTGGGAGAAGAGAAGGAGCCAGAAAAGATACCAAAAAGGAGTGACGCGGGAGGCGGGAGGAAGAGCAGGGAAGTGTGGTATCCTGAAAGTCAAGTAAAAAGTACCTCAAGGAGGATCCTAGAAACAACATCAGGAAATGGTCTTGTGTGGAGAGAATAGCAAGTTTGCACTGAAGAATGTAAAATAGGACTTTAATAAATATAATAATAAATAATAGGATATCCTATCCTGGATAAGATTTAGTATAGCAAGGATGCTCATTCTTCTTAGATTAGCCTTTAATTCAATGTAATCCCAATAAACACACATACACACCCTCAAATTGATGGGATTTAATAAGATTATTATAAATCTGGAACAATAGGTATGAAAGAACAGAATGAAATTTTCTGAAAAGGAAGCATAATCAGTGGGACTTACCTTACCCTTTTCCCAAACCATGTTGTAAAGTAAAGTAATGAAAACCACAAAAGAGATATGGAATCTGAGAACAGGACACAGAGTGGAGGTATAGACCTGAGGACCCTTGGCTGGTTGGCATACAACGAAGTTGGTGTTTCACATTTGGGAAGGAAATGATGAATTATTCAGTAAGTTGTATCTAAATTGGCTAGTCGTTTGGATTAAAAAAGTCAAGCTAGAAACTATCCTCGGGTTTTTACTACCAGATAAACTTCCGAGCTAGATCAAAGATGAAAAGAGAAAAAATTGATCTGTAAATCCATGCAGTATTGAAAAAAACAAGAGACTATTTTAGCAAACTTTAGAAAAACTAAAGGAAAAGGCAGGCGATTTAATTGCCTGAATATAGATTTCTATAGAGCAAAAGAAGTTGTAAAGTTAAAAGATGAGTATCAATGTGGACGAAAAACTTTAAAAATGTGTATGAGGGAAAGGGTTCATATCATGACTTTTAATTTGGAGTAGGGATAAAGTTGGGGGTTAAATAAATATTTAGGTGGGGGAGGAAGAACCTTAGATTCTGTCCACTCCCATTTCCTGCAGGTGTCCACCTCTCTGAACCCCCACTAGACAGTAGCTTCCAGGTGGGCAGGCTGTGCCATGGGGATGTTCCCAAGTACCAGGAGCTGAATGCTGCCCCCCCCACCCCCAACCAATCCTCCACCCCAGAAGGCCCACCCTGGACCCTCTGGCTCTTTTCCCTCCCCCAATGGTAATGATGGGGACCAGGAGGAGTCCTGTGAGTCCTCTTCCCCTCAGACAGTGCTCCTATGGAACTTGAGGCCATGCTGGGCATCTGAGCTGGAGGGGGCGGGGCTAGGCCTGGTGGGTGGGGGATGAGGTGGGGTGCAGAGTCCCAGGGTGGGGCGTGGTGAGGAGACCTGGAAATCATGAGCAGCATCTAGGAGGGGAGTTGAGGGAAGGAAGATTTGGGGGTAGGGGCCCCAGGCAGGTAAGATTCAGGAGCAGAGCAGAGGTGGGGGGCAGAAGGTGGTGTCATAGGCCCCAGAGCTGTCACTTTGCACTTCCAATCCTCCAGTTTGCAATGAGTTCCCTTTGCTATGGGGAAGTTACCCTTATGTCCTGTTTTTAGAAAATAATGTGATGTGTGAAAGCCCATCTTGAGACATTACTTACTTCTTTGGTTCATTCATTCGACAAATGATGTATTGATTATTAACTCTGAGCCACAGGGAGCCAGGCTCTGGGATAGTCTCCATTCCTTTGCATTTATAAATTTTAAGGCAATGTGAGAATGTTTGGATTTAACATGGAAAAATCACAAATAACAGTGTTCTCTGCCAGCTCTAATTTGCTGCCTTTCATGGGGGTCACACAAACGCAGGGTGTGGATTTCCATGTTAAGTTTATTGTACCCGCTGTGTGCCAGGCGCTGGGTGAGGCACTGGGAGTATACTGCTGTTGATCCTTAATCCCCGCTTATTAATTTAATATGAGGCCCCCAAACCAGGGTCACACAGTATCCAACATGAAACAACCTTTGGAAGACACAGTCTGTTCCAAAGCAGCTGAGATCAGTTGCCTTTTTGGCATTTGATTTTTGGTGCTGGGCCAAAAAAAGGGGGGGATGGGGAGACTCTTACTATAAATGCAGCTGTTTAATACACTGTCACTTTGTAAGGGTCCCACTGAATTTTTGATGGAGAAGATGTTTTTGTCTGGGTCCAACTTCAGGACAAAGGGAAATGTACTGAACACAGGGCAGAGTTGATAGTGTTTAAAAACATGTTCAAAGATCTTATACTTTGTAACTGAGTTGATGAGCAATAATGGAGGAATTCCTGACACAGCAGGGTGAGCCTGGCTAAGCGGTACCCACTGACAGCTGGGAGGAGGGGCCTTTATTCCCCAGTAGAATGCAGGCTGGATTTCAACTCCACTCACCTCCTTTACGCAGTACGCAACCTACACATCTGTGCATGGTCGCCTTGGCTTTGAGCTCCTAAGCCTCGGTAATGGGGTCCTCCCTCAGGCTTTGCCTCTCCAGCTGTATCCAGACTTTCTCTGCCATGCCCTATATTTTCTACCAGTAACTAACTTCATGGGGCACTCTGCACGTAACAGGCTACTTCCCACCATTCTGCCCTTGCAGGGAGGGTCTTTATCCTGTAAGTCCATCTGTACTCCTTCCATCCTCCCTTCTTGCCTCCTGCAGCCTCCACCTCCAACACCTGCAGCCCCTGGGTAACCCCCTTTGGCACTCACTGCCCTCCACTGTGGTGTCTGCCCACACATCAGTCTAAATGCAGCCACTCTGCAGCAGGGGCCACATCTGCCATCTTGGTAGCCTGCCCCAGCCCTGGACCTGGCCACAGAGGAGAGCAGGAAATAGAATCAGATGAGGGCATGGCTTCAGCCTCAAAAAGTGGTTGATAGGATGGAATGAATCCCTACTGATAGATTCATTCATCATGACTTGCTGGTTCAACAAATACTCTCCGAGCACATGCACTGTGTGCCGGGCCCCGTGCTGGCCCCTGGTGCACAGGGAATAACAAGACACAGTTTCTGGCTCTGCCGGAGCCCCCAGCCTTAGCTTCCACACACATCACTGGAACAGAAAGAGAAGTGTGAAGTGGTGGTTCTTGTTGGAGCGGTGACAAAGGGAAGAAAAAGGCCTGTAGAGCCTCCAGTGGGCCTAACCTGGCAGGTGTGGGGTGAGGAGCCCATGGCTCTGGGAGCAGAAGAAGCAGCCTGGGCCTGGGGCTCTTCTCTACCCTCCTGGAACCTTTCAGAGCCTAGGCCTTGCTCTCAGGTGACCAGCTCAGCCAGCTTGGGCCAGGCACTGCACCCCCACACCCCCACCTGCCAACTTCACCTTTGAGGAGGAGGAGCCTCCAAGGCTGAATGACACTGGGGCCCCAGATGTGGTCAGAGTACCTGGGGGGGGCCTGCCCTTAGCGCCAGCCCCTTGCTGTCAAGTGCAGAGGCCAAACCAGAGCCAGGGGCAGCCAGGATCGCTTTCTGGGCCAGCGTTAGGCTGCTTGCTAAAATTTGAAGAGCCCATCTGCTCACCCACTGCTACTAGAGTTGCCATTTTAATAACCAAGTTTAGGAGATTCAATTAAGATTGGGAGCCTCATCCCTCTTCCAGGTAGGCCTTACAATCGGTGTTTTTCTTTGCGAGAGCATGAGTGGGGCCCTTTGCAGGGGTTTTTGTACAGCAAGCAGCGCAGAGAGAGAGAAAAGAGAAAAACAACTTTGGTTCAAAGATGCCAATAATAGGGGATTTCTTCTCTCGGGCTCCCCATGGAAGGTTGTCAACAGTGCAGGCATAATCAGGCCGGCGACTGCCCTGCTCGGAGAGGGGGACGTGTGCTCCTTTGTTACGAGGGACTGAATAGGATGTCCCTGCACCCAGACCTGGCCTCCCAGCTAACAAAGGGCCCCTTTGTCACCCCGGGCAAAGAGTGCGGCAGAGGTTGCCACAGCAACTCAGGGACACAGACTTAACGTGCAAGTGACATTTCAGATGGGAAGCGGGTATTCAAAAATTCAAATTTCTTTATGTATAGTGGTTTCCTTCTCTGGGTATTTTTAAAGAAACCATATAGCAAATGAAAAAAAAAAATTGGCCAACGATAAATATAAAACCAAGCAAACAAACATCACAGCAAGTCAGCTGCTGGTTCTTCCTCCCTCAATGGGTAAAAAGCCATCATTGGGGCCCCTGAGTAAGCTGTGAGTTCTTCTTACCCAAAAGACAATTGGACATCATTACAGAAAGTTTGAAAAAAAAAAATCATCTGGAATTCCACCTGCTGGACCCAGGACGCTTTTTCCTTGTCTGCGTCAGTGTTCCCTAAGTGACTGTGGATGATCCACTTCATACCAGGCCAAGAGCTGGGGCAGGAGATGCAAAGATAAATCGGGTTCTTGTCTGCAAGGTTGATGGTCTGGTGGGGTTCCTGTGTGCATGTGATCTCCATACAAGCCTACTCTCCTCGGCCCTTAGTTGGGGTCCAGACAGTCCCCATCAGAGGGAGTAACCGATGCTGTATGGGGAAAGGGGGTGAGCAGAGCTTGTGGGAGGAGGAGGAACCTGAGAAGTGATTTGCTGCCAAGGGGCACTTTGTTGCTATTTGCTGGATGAAATGGGGGGGGGGAAGGGAGGAAGAGGGGGGAAGGGCTTTCTCTGCATTCTTTTAAAGGGGAAAGCATAGTAAACAGCAGCGTGCAGGCAAAAGTGACAGACACAAATGTCTTCTCAGAGTAGCCACCACGATGCACAAGACATTTCCCAACACTTTATTATGACAGTTTAACAAACAATGTTGAAAGAATATTACAAATGAACACCTGTATATCCACCGCTTGGATTCAGCCATTAGCATTTTACTCTCCTGGCTTTATCATCTATTCATCTATCCAGCCATTTCTCTATCCATCCATCAATCCATCTCATGTTTTTTTTGATACGATTCAAACACAAATATCCTTTCACCCTAAAATACATCAGTATGATATCATTAATTAGAGTCCAAAATTTGTTTACATTTTTCTTTTGATTTGAAATTTACATGCAATGAAATGTACAAATCTTAAATGTACATTAACTGAGGTTTGACAACTGCATCTGCCTATGTAACCCAAGCCTTTATCAAGATATAGAACATTGTGATCACTCCAGAAAGTTCCCTCAAGCTCCTTCCCAGTTAGTCCCTGCCAACACAAGCTCTCTGTCTCTCACACACACCATTTCGTCATTTGCTTTTCATTTACTATGACAGTGCAATTAATTTCCATGTTCCTTCCTAGCCTTCGTGGTAATTCATTCTTCTGTCCACTCACTCCATCCTTTAGTCACCCAGTGTCTGTTCTGTCCCATGTGCTGGGGACATGAGCCCGTACAACCTGGTGTACAAGGGCCCCAGAGCCAGGTTGTTTGAGTTTGAGTCTCAGGGGCAGAGTTGTCTAGGGCTAACCTCACCTAACCTCTCCAAGTTTCACTTTCCTGATAGCCTAGCAATGGGGAGAGCAACCTCCCACAGATGGCTGGGAGGATTAGGGGAATAATTCATGTCAAACACTTAGTATGTAGTAAGTGCTCAATAAACAGTTTTCTTGAGCGAGTCCACAGTGGAGTGGTTGCTGTCAGCACATCAGGACTATGAAACCCTTCTTTTCTTTTCTTTTTTTTTAATTTTATTTATTATTATTTTATTATTTATTTATTATGTTATGTCACCATTCATTGTGTTCCATGATTCATTGTTTGCATATAACACCCAGTGCTCCATTCAATACATGCCCTCCTTAATACCCATCGCTGGGCTAATCCATCCCCCCACCCCCCTCCCCTCTAAAACCCTCAGTTTGTTTGTCAGAGTCCATAGTCTGTCATGGTTCGTCTCCCCCTCCGATTTCCCCCCCTTCATTTTTCCCTTCCTACTATCTTCTTTTTTTTTTTCCTATAATGTATTATTTGTTTCAGAGGTACAGGTCTGTGATTCATCCGTCTTACACAATTCACAACACTCACCATAGCACATACCCTCCCCAGTGTCCATCACCCAGCCACCCCATCTTCCCACCCCCCACCACTCCAGCAACCCTCAGTTTGTTTCCTGAGATAAAGAATTCCTCATATCAGTGAGATCATATAATACTTGTCTTTCTCTGATTGACTTATTTCGCTTAGCGTAATACCCTCTAGTTCCATCCACGTTGTTGCAAATGGCAAGATTTCGGGTTTTTTTTGGATGGCTGCATAATATTACATTGTGTATATATATATGTGTGTATATATATATATATACCACATCTTCTTTATCCATTCATCTCTTGATGGACATCTTGGCTCTTTCCATAGTTTGGCTATTGTGGACATTGCTGCTATAAACATTGGGGTGCACGTACCCCTTCAGATCACTACATTTGTATCTTTGGGGTAAATACCCAGTAATGCAATTGCTGGAAACCCTTCTTTTTCATGGCCATTAACCAAACTGCTGTCTCTGTCCAATTTAGGACATTATAAGTCCCACTCCTCTGGACTAGGAAATGAAGGCTTCTGCAGAATGATTTCCTTGAGATCCCAGGGAGGAGATTTGGAGGGGAGTGATCAGAAAGTTGTACATCTTTTATTTTAGTGTACTTGTTCTGATGTTTCCCATAAGGCTGAGCCTGTTTATAAAGCCACCAGTGGTCGGGGAGTAGCTGTCACTATAAGGAATTTTGCCACCTGTCTTCCTCAAGGTGAGAGGTAGCAACCAACTCTATCTTTATTCTCTTTGCCCAGGTCTGTACATGGCTGAGGCCCCTGTAAGTGATAGAGAATATCAGGTGGGTCAGCTGAAGATGGGCCCAGGGGTGGAGCTAAGAAACACCCATCTTTATCATTTGCATAACTCCTACTCATCCTGCAGTGCCCCGCTCAACTTCACGTCCTTCAGGAAGTTCTTCTTTGTGTTCCCATTCCGCTTTGTACTCACTTCTATTGTGTTTATCACATTAAATGACTATTTGCTTGTCTGTCTCTCCAGTTCAGCTGTAAGCAACTTGAGAACACAAATTATGTCTCAATCATAGTTGAATCTCTAGTCTCTGGCATGTGCTCAAAAATATTTTTCATATATTAACTTAATGAATATTTACCAAGTGCTAAGTGCCAGGTACTTTACAAATAGTATCTTTGTTTTTAAAAATGTTAATATTTTAAAAAATCCAGTAACTGTAGAAAATTTGGAGAGTAGAGAAGAATATAGAAAATAGAAAATATAGTGACATAGACAAACCTTGAGTATAATTAATTTTAAGAAAAGGGGAAAAAAGCATTGATAATAGAATAGAATTTTTTTATTGAAGTATAGCTGACTCACAATGTTACATTAGTTTCAAGTGTACAATATAGTGATTCAACAAGTCTATAGGTTATGCTGTGCTCACCACAAGTGTATCCACCATCTGTCCCCATAAAACCCTATATGATACCATTGACTCTGTTCCCTACACATGCCTTTTATCACTGTGACTTTTATCATTCTATAACTGGAAATGATACAGTAGAATTTTTAAACCTGTAAAATAATACTAAAAACACTCTTACACCAATACATTTGAAAAGTTAGAGGAAATGAACAACTTTCTAAAAAAGTATAGTTTACCAAAATTTACTGAAGAAAAATATAAGGCATAATGATGCAATTTTAATTTAAGAAGCTGAATCAGTTATCCAAATTCTTCTTCCTCAAGTCATTAGGTAAAATAATTATAACCTTGACACACAAAGCTTAGCAACAACAGCATAAAAAATGTACGTCCAATTTTGATTATTGACATAGTTATAAAAAAACCTAAATGAAATAATTGCAAATGGAATTTAGCAGGATTAAAAACCAAATTCCAAACAAATATAAGTTCTAACAGTTTTTTCCAGGAATTCAAGGATGGTTCAATACTAGCTTTGAAGATAAAATCCAGATGATTATTTCAACAGATGCTCAAAAAGCTTCATAAACCATAAATAATGCCAGAAGAAAATCTCTTAACAAACCAAAAATAAAAAGAAACTATTAATTGATAAGGAGCATTACCAAAAGTTTACAATAAGTATCTTACTTAATAGCTTAATGGTAAATGTAAGCAATGTGTTTACTGAAGTAAAAAATAAGACAAAAATGCCTGATACCCACACTTTCATTTAATTTTGATCTGGGAGGTGCTGGACAATGCAGTAAGAAAAAAGCAAAAAAGTGGTAAGATGATCGGAAAGGAAGAGCAGAATCTCTCTCTCTCTCTGCAGATTACATGATCATTTACCCAGAAAATCTAAGAAGGAAAACTGTTGGCACAAACAAGACAATTTGGTAAGTTTCCTTTTTTTATTAAATATTTTTATTTATTCATTTGACAGAGAGAAAGAGAGGGAACGGCAGAGGGAGAGACCGGCAGAGGGAGAGGGAGAAGCAGGCTCCCTGCTGAGCAGGGAGCCCGACACGGGGCCGATCCCAGGACCCTGGGATCATGACCTGAGCTGAAAGCGGACGCTTAGCTGACTGAGCCACCCAGGTGCCCAATTCGGTAAGTTTCCTAGGTACAAGATAAGCATTCAGAGTTTTAATAGTATTCCTATACATCGATATATGTGTATACACACACACACACGTGTATCTATATAAATTTATATAAATCTATGCAAAATGTATATTATATTGAATATATATTAAACATATTATATTAAACTTACATTATATAAATTAAATATATATTATATTAAATATATTAAAATACAAATTTATAAATATATATAAAATCTCAATGGATTGAAAGACTATTAAAAGTTTTAGTTCTCCCCAATTTATTAATTAAATGTGATTCCAATAAAAACACTAACAGGGTTTTCTTTTTTGCTTAAGCTGAAATTTGTATGTAAGATCAAAGAGGTGTAGTGAGGTCTAGTGGTCATGGGTGTGGGCTTTGGAGCCAAACTGGCTAGTTCCAAATCCTGGCTACACCACGTACCAACTGTACGTAAGTTATTTGGCTTCTCTGTGCCCAATTTTCCTTATCTGTAAACCAGGGATAATAGTAGTATGTACCTCATGTGGTTGTTATCGAGATTAATAGAGGTACTAGATGTCCAGCACTTAGCACAGTGCCTGCCACACGTGTAGCCCTCAGTAATTCTTAGCTGCTAGTAGTGCTTCTTTTTATTTCCTCCCAGATAGCTGGACATGGTGATTTCTAATTTCTTTTTTTTTTTTTAAAGATTTTATTTATTTATTTGACAGAGAGAGCGAAAGAGCACAAGAAGGGGGAGCAGTAGAAGGAGAGGGAGAAGCAGGCTTCCCGCTGAGCAAGAAGCCCGATGTGGGACTCGATCCCAGGACCCTGGGATCATGCACTGAGCCAAAGGCAGATGCTTAACCATCTGAGCCACCCAGGCGCCCCTCTAATTTCTTTTTTTTTAAGATTTTATTTATTTATTTGACAGAGAGATAGAGAGAGAGCACAAGTAGGCAGAGTGGCAGGCAGAAGGAGAGGGAGAAGCAGGCTCTCCGCTGAGCAGGGAGCCGGACGCGGGGCTCGATCCCAGGACCCCAGGATCATGACCTGAGCTGAAGGCAGACACTTAACCTACTGAGCCACCCAGGCGCCACTCTAATTTCTTTTTTGAGTGGGGTTTAGTCACATTTAAGTTTTTTAATTTCTCTCCTTATGTAACCAGCACACACTACTGCACAGGTGTGCATAAGGCCAACAAAGGTAAGCCCTTGAGAGTTCTCAGGGAGCATATTCCGGATAACTCACCCACTACAAACTCCTTGAATTGTAAGGCAGTATGCACCACGTAATTTAAGCTCGAGTGGAATGTGGGGTAGAAGGAGCATGGATTTCAACTACGAATCCCAGCTCCAGGACGTCCTGGCTGTTACAACAGCGATGTATTGGGACAGATGACAGCTGCACTTGTGGCGAGCATAGCAGAATGTGTAAACTTGTGGAATCACCATGTTGTACACCTGACACTAACGTAACGTTGTGTGTCAACTATCCTCAAAGGAAAAAAAAGAGAAGAAGTCTTGGCTCTGGCTGTGTGACTGGGACTCTGGGATGTGTCTCTAGGGCTCAGTTTCCTCATTTGTAAAAAGTGCTTTGATAATAATGCCCACTTTGAAGGCTGGTGAGAGGACCCCAAAAGCTCAGGTGCTGGTTCTCAGCAGGTGCTCCACGAACTTCCCATGGACTCTCCCACCCTCCCTCCTTCCATCCAGCCCCCACTTCCTCTCCCCAGGAAACCGCAGGGAGTATGAAGTCTCCCAGATGGACCTTGGCACTGCCTCTCTGGAGAGATGGAGAGGGATTCAAGAGGGGGGCATCAGGGAGAAGTCTCCTTTTGTGAGGGGACTTTGGAATCCTTGACTAGGAAAACATCATTTAATGACTCACAATTTAATAGTGCTTCAGAGTTTTAGAAGTGCTTTGCTATCATCATTGGTTGTCACAACAAACCCATGGAGTAGGCATTACCACCCCATGTTGCAGAAGTGGAAACTGAGGCTCAAAGAGGTGCCGTGATTTGGCTAAGGTCAAACAGGGTGTTGAGCAGAACTTAGGACTTGAATTCAGAGCCATGGCATCTGCTTTTTTCTGTGCAGGGCGCTGAGTGAA
This sequence comes from Halichoerus grypus, assembly GCF_964656455.1. Classification (NCBI taxonomy): domain Eukaryota; kingdom Metazoa; phylum Chordata; class Mammalia; order Carnivora; family Phocidae; genus Halichoerus; species Halichoerus grypus. Next base: position 122,956,556 of record NC_135721.1, read on the forward strand.
TCATCTTGTGCCAAAGCCTCCACCACACGTGCATTGGTCCATTTGGTCTTTGGTCCAGCAGACATTTGGAGTGGAAGCTGTGGACTGACTTGGCTGCTTGTCAGAAATAATGGACAGGTTGGAGTGCTGTTGTGGGAATACAATGGCCAGGGCACGAGGAATGCCCAACTACTGCCTCAGACAATAGTCACCCACCTCAACCAGGTTCCCAAAGGAGATGCATATGTGCACGCACACACACACATAGAGTGAACGCGCCTAAGGAAAGCAGAGTTCTGCCCTGTTATGGGATGGGTCTGATCCCTGTTGCAGACACTCTGGTGCTCCATCCATATCCCCACAGATCTTACCATTCCAGCACACGACACCCCAACTGCTGACTGCTGGTACCTGCATCTCTTTGTCTAATGGCTTTCTCTGGTTTCCAGAGCCCCATTCTGCCTGCCAGAAGGACCTAGGAAGGTCCTTCAAAGCTCTGTCTTCCCTGGAGGAGGGCATGGTGTATCCATGCTGTCTTAGCTCCTGTTCTAGTCTCTGGAAGCACCAAGATCAGTGAGACATTGTCCCTGCCCTGGAGATACTCATGGAGCAAATGTATTACTAAGGTTTGGTGAAATCGTTCTGTGTGCAGTTATTGGAGCAGCAAATTGAAACATTGAGTTGGAGTCTTGGAGAAGTCTTCAGCAAAGAGCTGTTACTTAAATTGGGTCTTAAAGGAGGAGTTGGAATTTGTTAGGGTTTTCGTGGTGGACAGAAAAGAGAATAGAGTCAATTATGCCCAGATCCTTAAACTTCCTGGCGGGAAGTGACAAATAACATTTCCATTTATGTTCCCTTGGCTAATGCAAGTCACACTGTCATACCTAACTTGAAGGGGAAGGGAAGTATGATTCTACCAAATACCCATAAGACTGAGACATAATATTAATGATGAGACCTAAGGACTTCCACAGTTGGGTATTTAGCTCCTTGGCCACAGGTGTATCTAGAGAGTTGGCCATTTTGATTTAAAGCCAGGACATTCCTCAGGTAAAGGGGCCATAGTTGGAGTAGGACTCATTTCTCTCTGGGATCCCATGGATAAGTGGACATGTCTTGTATTAACCATGTCTTTTCTGTATTTGATGCTTTGATATCTGGGATCCTGCAGACCCTGGAGGGACTGCCTCTACTAGAGTTAGCCAATTCTTAGAGATAGTAAACAGCTCTCCTGTGCATGTACTTTTAAATGTAAACCAACCAATCTGGAGCCCGTACCAGCAACCACCTCCTTTATTGAGCTCTCACACTCCAGGCCACTACCCACCTGCCCTTGTCACCCAGGGCCGGTACCAGACAATTAACATCAGTCCCTAGGCCTGGAGCCCACTGAAATTGTTTGAACTAGCCCATCCTAAATCTGCTTACCCCACCTCGTGTATTCTTTTCCACAGAAACCACAGTAAACACTTTTGCCCACACTTCTCCCCCCTCCCTCTGCCTCTGAACAATGCATATGCTTCCCTGTGTGCCCCACCCCACCCCACCTCCATGACATGGTGTGCCTCCTTCTCTTGGGAACTGTGAGTAACAAACTATCTTTTCGATGGCAATTGTCTCCTGATCTGTTTGCCTCACCATATCTAAATAATAAGACATATTAAGACATATCTATATTCTGATATCTCAGCTGTTTATGATATCAGAAGCTAAGAACTGGAAGATGTACAGGCTGATATTCTGGGTCCCCAAACTGAGTTGAGCCAGCTGGTCACTGGCTAAGACCTGAGACTCCCCTCTCACAGATTCTGTATGGAGTCAAGAGGAAGAGAGGAAGGCTCAAGTTCCACTCCTATCCTGAGGACAACAAATGAGGCTGGATACTTCTTTGGAAGTCATAAACTTCCTATCTTGTCAACTGCCAACATGAAAGGGTAAGTCCAAGCTTTGGGTCTGCATGGCTTCCTTGCAGGGCTCCCTGCTGGCCTTCCCAGAGACCTCCTTGGTGCCGACCCTCTCCTCAGGGAAGGGAGTGGACATAGGTAACCAGATTGGTTGGTTTACATTTAAAAGCACATCTATCTCATCTGTTGGAAAGAAGTAATAATGGCAGCCATCCTTGTCTCATTCCTGATCTCAGAAGGAAAGCTATCAGCATTTCACCATTAATTATAGTGCTTGCTATAGTTTTTTGTTTAATTTCATTATGTTGTTTTGTTGCTTTTTGTAGATACCTCTGCTGTGGGTTGGGGAGGTCAATCTTCACAGCAATCCTGTGGGTCAGGAAATAAGACTGCTGTGGCCATTTTGCAGATGAGAAGAATAAGGCCCAGAGAGGAATGCTCAACATCACAGTGTTAATAGCAGGACCCATTAGCAGTACATAAGCCTAGAAATCCCACCTGGAGCACTTCCCACTTCCCTTACTTCCACAGTCCTTGTCCCACTAACTCTGACCAGAGCTATATAACAACAGCCACCACAGTATGGAGGCCCATGTGCAATGGGTCAGCTTCAGGCAGTAGCAACACCAGCTATTATTACTTCTTTCCAACATTGTACTGGTAATACTAGCCAGTGCAACAAGGCAAGAAAAAGAAAGAAAACGTATAAGGATTGAAAAAGAAAAACTAGAACTCTCATTTTTACAGATGAGATAGAATATGGTATATTTTTTAAAAAGCTAAATAATCTACAAATAAATTGTTAGAATGAGTGAGTTTGGCAATGTTGCTGAATACAAGGGCATTATAAGAAAATCTATATATGTTCCACATCTATATTGCCAAGTAACAAATCACCCCAAAACCTCATGGCTTAAAATCACAATAGCGTTGTATTATCTCTCATGGTTTCTGTACATTTTGGATTCAGGAAGGGATCAGCTAGGGTTTTTCCAGGGTTTTTCATATGGTTGTAGTCAAAGAGTAGATGGAACTGGAACAGTAGGGGGCTGATCCAACTGGGGACTGGTGAGTCATCTTACTCTTTTAGTCTCCGGGTCTTTGCGTATGGATTCTATGTGTAGGTTACTTCAGACTTCTTTAAAGCACAACAGCCTAGGACTTCTTACATAGTGACTTAAGGTTCCAAAGACAAATGTCCAAAAGAGGGAGCCAGGCAGAAGTTGTATCAACTTTTATGACCTTGACTCAGAATCCATGTGTCATTTCCACCATATTTTATTTGTTAAAAACCATTCACTAAACCCATCCCTTTTATAGGGGAAAGTTATTAGACTTCACTCCATGTAAAAGTGAGGGAATTTGTTGACTTGTTTTAAAACTACTGCACTGTACTTACAACAAACAGGAAAAGAAAAAGCCATATAAAGAAACCATTTATAATAGCATCAAAGACTCAGGACTAAATCTAATAAAAGATGTGCAAAGGCTCTACATAGAAACTAAAAAAAAAAAAAAAAAAAAAGTGAGGCACGTGGGTGGCTCAGTAGGTTAAGCGTCCAACTCTTGATTTCAGCTCAGGTCATGATCTCAGGGTCGTGAAATGGAGCCCTACATCAAGCTCCATGCTCAGTGGGGAGTCTGTTTGAGATTCTCTCTCTCTCCCTCTGCCCCTCCTCTCGGCCCTCTGTAAATAAATAAATAAATCTTAAAAAAAGAAAGAAAACTATAAAACATTGCTGAGAGAACTTTAAAATGAAAAAAATCTAAATTAATGAAGGGACATACCATGTTTATGGATAGCAAGACTTAATACTGAAAATGTCGATTTTACCCAAATTGATCTAAAGATTCAATGTGATAGCAATATAGCAATCAGAATCCCAGCAGGATTGTGTGTGTGTGTGTGTAAACAGACAAGCTGATTTTAAAAATGTCAGTGGAAGTGCAAATGTCAAGAATAGCCAAGACGGTCCTGAGGATAAAAGTGTGTAGACCTCTTCTATAGGGCACTTATTATAAAGCTACAGAAATTCAGACAGTATGATAATGGCACAAGGAGAGAAAAATAGGCTAATGGGACAGAGTCGAGAATTCAGAAACAATACACATATGGATGACTTGATTTATAACAAAGTTAATACTGCAGAGAAGTGGGGGGAAAGGTGATTTTTTCAATAAATAGTGCTGGGTCAGCTGGATGTCCAGATGGAAAAAAAAAGGAGAGGGGCCAATGGGAAATTCCTTCTGATGAGATATGGCAATGTATTTCTAGACACAATGACTGCTGAAATCCATTTGGAAGTTCTTTCCTTTCTGAGCAGTAATTTCCCTCTGTTGTTCCCAAACCTTTAGCAAAAGCCTGTTTCCCACACCAGTCTTGTATTAGTGGATCTTTATGGTCACAAATAGTGGGTCATAGCTCGAAGTCAGGACCAACAAAGCTCAAGTAGCAGTTGGGAGCTAAGTTCCAAGCTGGCTCCTGAGTGGGCAACAGACTCACTCCCTTTTCTCTGAATAGCATCATGTGTCCAGCTGCCATCTAACAATCCCATTCTGACCCACTTCTGCCTCCTCGCCTCCTGGCACTTCCCAGCCAGGCATCCCAGTGTGCCAGAGCCAGGAATCATAGGGCAGTGGTGCAGCAGTCAGTAGGGGTGAGGGAGTGGAGACTGCTAGTGTAGACAATTATGAGAAGGGGAGGAGCAACAGGCCAGCTGCCGCAGGTGATGTGAGGAGTTAGGGGCTCTTTTCCTGTGGGAGAAGGAGCCTGCTTCAGTCACCTTTCTGCTCCACCATGGGAGCCATCCCATTTCTGTTCTTCTCTGTCTCCAGGAGAACTTGGGGGTAGGGGTGGTGAGGGTAGATTCTGGACCCTCAGAACTTCAGTTTCTAGGCCCTTTCTATGGCCCTCTCTTTCCCTGTCATTAAAGGGGGCAGGGTCCTCTGACTGCTCCCAGTTGTCTCAGACCTGGATCCTCTGGGGGCCGTGGGCCCACTCACTTGGAGCTTCATTACTGAAGTGACTGTCCTTGCCTCAGTTTCCTCATACGTAATGTGAGAGTTTAAGCTCAGCAACTCCCAGAGCCCCTCTCACAGTGATTCCGATCAGTGGGACAAGGAGGGAGGGCCTCCTAAGATCAGCCGCAGGCACTGGGCCGTGGTCCCCCCGGGCAAGGCAGCACCCATCTTCAAAAGTGTTCCCGTCACCGCCTTCCTCCCCCGCTTCCTAAATATTCAGGGTGGGCAGTGTCCCACTTCTGGGAAGGGGTGTCAAATGGGCTTCTCCTTCCCCTTGGTGGGGAAGGCGGGACGGGAAAGGGCCGTCTGGACAGGCGCGCACCCCTCCCGGACCCCCGGGGGTGCAGAGCCTGGCGAGGGACCCCGCGGCGGTCCGCCCCGAAGGAGGGGCCCGGTCTCCTGGGCCCGGGCCCCCGGCTCTCCGCGGCGCCGGAGGCCGGAACAATAGCGCGCGCGGGCGGGGCGGGGGCGGGGGCGGGGCGCTCCGCGGGGCCCCGCCCCCGGCCCGCCCCCCGCTCTCGCACACCCGCTCGCACACTGGCTCCCACCCGCCGCCCGCCCAGGCACTGCCCGCGGGAGCCGCCGCCGCCGCCGCCGCCGCGCCCGCCATGGACGTCCGCCTGTACCCCTCGGCACCCGCGGTGGGCGCGCGGCCCGGGGCCGAGCCGGCCGGCCTGGCGCACCTGGACTATTACCACTGCGGCAAGGTAGGCGGGGGCCGGGGGTGGGCGCGGAGGCGGGCGCGGCCTGCCCGCGCCTTCGGACCCCGCGCCGCGGCGGGAGCGTCCCAGGCTGGAGTGCGGGACAGGAGTCACCTGGCGGCTCGGGACGGGACACTCTCGGAGGCCTACGGGGGGAGGTGCCGGCGGTGCCAATGCGCGGGGACCCGCACGCATCAGCCCCGCCGACGGGCACATGCCACTCACATAGATATCCTCGCCGTTACACTCATGGCCTGAGTTATTCCGTTCACAGGCAGAAGTCACCTCGACAGTCACTCACACGATGACACAGTGACACGCTCGGCCACCTCCCCCTGACAACCCCACATTCATTCACAGGCTGACACATAGTGACCCACTGTCACACACATAGGCAGCCAAGCACCTACTTACACTGTCTTACCGTCCCACACAAGTCACCCTAACAGTCATTTATACACAATGACTTGCAGTCACTCGCCCACGTACACTGTCACATCGCCACATACAAGTCACCCATTCACACAGTACGATGCCTCACACTCCGTTACATGCCCCCCTCGCCTGTCACACCCAGTCGCAGCTGGGGACAGTCACACAAAGAAGTTGCTCCGACAGTCACACGCTCACACCCACCATCACTCACACGGGCGCACACTGTCACGCACGCACAGCCACCCATGTACGGTGAACCTGAGACACACTAATCGCCTGGCGGTCACACAGCCACACGCGGTCACAGCCAGCCTCCGCGCCGCCCCAGCCCTCACCCTGGTCACCAACTCGCGCGTCGGGGCTTTAACTTCCCGGCGCCGACGCGCACTAATTGGCGGTTCACTAATTGGCCGTCACTGCCCGGCGGGGCCTGGGATTCCGAGTTGGCAATGGCCAATCGAGGCCTGTCCCCTCCCGGGAACGGTGAGCGGGCGTCCCTCCAGGCTGGGGCTGCAGTGAGGGTCACCCGCCCCCTCCCCCCACCCCAGTCTTTTCCGAGATCGCCGCCCCCAGCCTGGTCCCCGCTGCGCTGCCGCGGCGCGTCCTCCCGATGGAAGCTCGCGTGCCCGGCAGCCAGAACAGGGAGCGTCCGACCCCGGCTCCCCACGCCAGGGCCGGCCCGGGACGCTTAGGTGTAGCTGCACCGTCCGCGTCTGTTCCCTCGCTGGGGCAGGAACTTTCAAACTTAGTTAGCAAGCCAGACTGGGGGTGCATCCGGCGGTAGGCGCGTGGGTCCCGGGCCGGCCGGAGCCCAGCGCGGCTTTTCGTCACTCGGAGCCCGGATTGAACGGCGCGCGTGGGTTTCCCCGCGGCCCTGGCGCAGACGCGCGGGCTCCGTGGCGCTGCGTGGTGAGTGCGCGTCGGGTGGTTGGATGGGCGGCCCTCCGGGGTCTCAACCTCACCCCACCCACGGGCTTTACGAGAGCCCCTTGCTGTGTGGATGCTGCGGGAAGGGGGCGTCCGCGCGCGGAACGCGGGGCTTAGGGGCTGGGCCTCGCTGAATACGTCCTCAGGCCCTGGGGAGCGGCTTCTTGGGTCGCAGGGCAAAGCCCTCCGCAGTTCCCTCCGGGGTGGGGAGTGGGGTCCTGGGCCAGTAGAACCTGGGCTGCGTGGGGACGAGGTGGGCGGCAAGTGAGGTCTCGCAGCGGGTGGGTGTGATTATCTTTGTCCGGAGACCGGCAAAGTTAGAAGCTGAAGAGGGGGATGGTGTCCTGAGGAGAAGGCCGGTTCTCGGGCTCTTTCCGGTGTGATGGAGGGAAAATTGATTCAAAGTAGCAAGTGGAGTCTTGAGAGAGGAGAAGACCATTGGGTGCGGGGGCAGCAGGACTGTCTTCTGCCCTTAGCTTTATTTTTTAAAATATTAAGTTGGCAAGGTTCCAGCCTCTGGTTTGGGGACGTGCGTGGGGATCGGGGATTTGTGCCTCAAAGTCTGGATCGGTGGGTGGGTGGCCTTTAGCCCAGAGTGTTCCTTTTGCCGGTGGTGTTTCTGTAAACCCCTCCAGAGTGGGGTGGTCCCACATGTGGGCCTTCTGAGAGGGGGGGCACTCAGCTGAGGCCCCTGCTTTATTCTGATGCTCTGTAAAGCTCTGACTCAGCACCAAGAACTAGTGTGAAACCCGGCCAGGGAGGGACCCACTCAGGGAATGAGAAGCTGGTGATTTCTGGTTTCTGTCTGTGATCTAGAAACCCTGGCCCAGAGCCGAGGGTGTGTCCAGGTGGAGGAGGGTGGCAGCTGGGCCACCAAGGTAGGTGAGAGAGAGGTCTGACGTTGCACATGGATGTGAGACCTGCTTCTCAACCTTCAGGCTTGTGGCAGGATGAGGCAGGGGAAGTCACTTGGCTCAGCTAGGGGTGGGTCAGATGCCTGTTGGTAGCAGATCCCAAGTGGGCAGTCATCTTTAGTGCTGGTGGTTGGGAGGTAGGGCACATTGTTACCAGGGTCTGATGGTGAGGGACTGGGGAGGGAAATGCCCATGCTCCATTCTTACAACTGATCACTATCAGAACTGGAGCAGAAACTGAGGCCCAATGTGCAGCCATGACCACAGCCCAATTTATAGGGCTGCAGAACCCGGACACAGCCTGCACCCTGGGGGCTTGGTCCTTGCAGTCCACACAAGAGGCTTGCCCCCACAGGGACCTAGGCCTGAGAAACAAGGGCAAGCATTTGCCCAAGTGATGCCGGACAACTATGGGACAGTTGACCCGGAAGGGCCCTTGGCGACTGTTCCCTTGGTGACTGTCCCCTTAGTGATACTCTACACAGAGATTCCAGCCACTTTAAACCAAAGTCATGAGCAGTGGCTGTTCTTTTGGTATCTTTTGTTTGAGAAAATACATAATGGCAAAAGCTGCTATGGTTTCATTTTTGCTTTGAAATAGATGTTATTTTATTAATCACAATAATATTAACATGCATTTGAAAAATAGCTTACCAGATATGAGGCAGGCACATTACTCATTTCATGTAATGAGAGTGCTTAGTGAGCATAGGAGCTTGTGGCCCTGTGCCTCGCAGGATCTGTGGCCCCATGCTGGGGACCAGATCCTCTCCTTCTTCCTTGCTTCACAGAAGGGGAACCTGAGTCACAGAGTAGTGTACTCACAGATTACATAGCGTGTGAAGAGCAGAGTTGAGGCCTGAACCCAGGTTTTCTTGACTCCCAGCTTGACACTTATATGCCCTCCCCTCAAGTCTCTGTCACGGTTTAGGGGCTAGGGGGAGATTGTGACACTCTTCCTTGGGTATCTATGAAGTCCCTTCATTCTGACTTTGGCAAGGCACTTTACCAAGCTCAGGGCATTGCCTGCCCCCCCCCCCCCACTCACCTACGGCAGGCTAGTGTAAACTGGCCCTTGGAATTGGGCAAACGTGGGTTCAAATCTCCAGGTGTGGCTTTGTGATGTAGGGCAAATGATTTGTGGCTCATTTTTTACTGAGATATGATTGACATAAAATAAAATGCAAATTTCAAGTGCATAGTTCCATGAGTTTTGACAAATATAAACACCTGTGTAACCACCATCCCAATCCAGATTTTGCTCATTTTCCATACCCCAGAAAGTTCCCTCGTGCTCCTTTCCAGCCCACAGTCTCCATCGCTGCCTCTACAGGAAACGACTTATCTGATTTCTATTATCAATGCTTTATTTAAGTTCAGTTTCAGTGTACTAAGTATACTTAAGTTCTAGAATTTCATATGCAGCATATACATCTTTGCATCTGGTTTCATTTTGCTCAACATAGTATCAAGATTCATCTGTGTTGTGTGTATATATATAGTTCTGTTTTATTGCTGATGTTACATTGTATGGGTTTAGCTCAAGTAGTTTATCTGTTCACCTGCCAATGGATGTTTGGGTTTGTTTCCAGGCTGGGGCCATTATAAATAAAGCCTCTGTGAACATTTTTATACAAGTCTTTTCGTGAGAATTTGCATGTCTAATGAGCTCCCGGGTGATGCTGCCGGCGTGGTCCAGAGACCACACTTTGTGTAGCAGTGGTTTGGTTGTTTGTGTACAGGTTTCTGTGGGCTCCCAACACCTGGCACAGTGCCTGACCCAGAACTACTCAGGAAATATGTGCGTGGGTAAGTGATGCAACTCCCCACCCACACAGCTCTGGGCACAGCATCTTATATCTTGATGGGGATCAACACAAGCTCGGCTAGTGAATGATTGGAGTCTCCTTGGGACGAAAATCCAAGAACTGGGAATTGCTGTCCCCACCTCACCTGTACTTGAGATTTGTGAGGCCTGCTTAGCATTTCTGGTGGGTGAGGTCGCCACTGCTTCTTTCTGCAGGGGCCCAGGTGGCTGTAGGGGGGACCTGTGGGTGGACCTGGGCCAGGTGAGCTCTGAGCTGAGATGGCTGGTCCCGGGGACTCTGGAGGATGTGAAGAAGCTTTTCTGTACTTTCCATCTAAATGTGTTTTCCATAGCCCCTCCCCTAGTCTGTCCTGAAGCGTCCTTACGACCAAACTTCTGTACCTTATGAATGTCAGGAGCCATAGCCCAGGCCTGGCACTGCTGCCCCCCCCCCCCCAGTCTGCTGGGCAACCTTGAGCATGACAGTGCCCTCCTCTGGGCCTCTGTTTCCCTCTTGTCAAAGGGAAAGCAAATCAGTGAACATAGTCTAGTGAGATGGGGAGCTAGTGTGGAGATATAATGAATGAAGCCTTGGCATATCCTTTATAACTGTAAACTGTAAACTATCCTTTATAAACTGTAAAATAGTACACCCAGGAAGGATGAGGATGATACTTTTAGAGGATATGTGCCCTCATATACTTCAGAGGGCAGGAACCACTGTGTCTACCTTTACTTTTGTGTTCCCAGAGCTGGGCTGGCACATAGGTACTCAATAAATATTTGCTGAATGAATGAATGCATGAATAAATTCAGGGCTCGCCAGTTTTCCTCTGTAGCTTGAGGAACTTAGCATCTCTTTGGCTCTTATAAGATTTTAGTGAGCACATCAAATCCAGGGCAGAGCAGGGGCCAAGAGTCTCTTGGCTGACCTGTCATTCCTAGAGGAGCTTACCCAAGTAGGCCCAGAGGACAGAGCCCAGCACAGAGAGCAGCCAGGAAGCCTGGAAGAGCAGCTGAGTCTGTGCCTACAGGACAAGGAATCCCCCTGCAGGACTGCCAGCCCGTGTGATTCCATAGGGCCAGCTATTTTGCTTCTCTGATTTCCTAGAACTAGTCTCAAGATACGAAGGCAGTGTAAGTTCTGGAACCTGGCAGAACTGGGTTTGAATGCTGCCTTCACTATCATCAGCACAGGCAAATTACTTAACTTCCCTGTGCTTCTGTCTCCTCTGCAAAATGGGTACAGCAACACCTCCCCCATGGGGTTGCCTTGAGGTTGGAAATCACGCATATATAGCATGTGGCCCCAGCAGGAAACGCTTTCATTTCTATTCATAAAGAGCTGCACAATTGAAAGTTACAAGGCAGGGGAAACTGTTTCAGCCCTGGATGCTGGAGGACTGACCATCCCAGCTGGTGCAGGGGAAGGGTCCCCCTAATATCAGGTGTTTCCATGCCTTGGTCTCTGGATCTGATTTTTTCTGCATCCGGTTGGAAGCAGTCTCTAGTTGGACCTTTCAGCCTAATGAATTAACAAAGAGCTGCTCATTTCCTTGGCGTCTGTTTCCTTCGTGAATCTGTGTGGGAGGGGAGTTGGGTTTATCAGGCAGAGAAGACTGGTTCAAATGGCAGCTGCACGATTCGCTGGAGTGGGCTGGTGACCTTGTGCACATCATTTAACCAATCCACGTCTCCGTTTTCTCGTCTGTGCAAGGGGACAGTAATGCCTTCCTTATACTGTTGCTATGAAGCTCAGATTAAAGAAACATTTATGGACATTCCCTTTGATCTAGAATAGTGTTTCCCAGCCTCGGCACTGTTGACACTTTGGACTTGACAATTCCTTGTTTTTTGCGGGCGGGCGGGGGGGGGGGGCTGTCCTGTGCATTATAAGATGTGTAGCTGCATCCCTGGCCTCTACTGATTAGGTGCCAGTCATGACAGCCAACAACGTCTCCAGACTTTGCCAGGTATCCACTGGGGGAGCAAAAGTGCCCCTGTTTGAGAACCATTGACCTGGAAAATGTGGTGCAGGTAACCTCGAGAGTCATGGGGATGAGTGTAGCAGAGCTTTAGAGCTTGTGCTTTCTGTTCCATGTTTTAGTCCTGCGTCTCCCTGTCAGGAAGTTCTGTATCCACGTGGTTGGTATTCATCCTATTTACATGGATCAAAAACCTGCACAGTGATTTTTCAGTGTGGTTTGGGAGCAGCAATAAAAACATATGGTAAGTAATTATTAACTTAATGAGTCGTGGTAAATTGTAATTTTATCTCTTAGTGAAAACATGCTGTATAACACGGGATAATAAATTTTGATCAATTATCCTGATGCTTCAGCTTGCTACTGTAGAACAGCAAACTTCTGGTGCCTGCTAGAATGAGCAACAAGACTGGGGTTTTTCAATATGTAATTACCCGTTTACCGCTGGGTTTCTCAGATGTTCGGCAGCTTTTTATTGAGTGCCTACTGTGTGCCAGGGGACCCAGCCTTGTCCTGGAAGCTCAGCCACTCAATGGGAAACTTCTGTTTACTAGATAGAAGGCTGTGTGGATTTGTAACATGGCTCAAAATGCAGAGTCATAATTAAATATCTCATTGTCTGGGACAGTGCCAGGGGTGTAGGAAGGCCTCACATGGCAGAGTTTTAAAGGAAACGCCGGGTGGGCTATGTGGGGGCATGTAGAATTCCTGGAAGGGTGTCCTAGGCAGAAGGAAGAGCCACTGCGAGGGCCGCTGGAGGGTGGTTTGGGGATACTGTCAGCCTAAGGCAGGGAGGCCTGCCTCCAGGGGAGCTGGGACACCAGCGGAGATCGTCATAAGGAGTGTTACATCCAGCTGGTTGGGTTATAAGCACAGGAGCGCCTTGGAGTCAGAGGCGTGGAGCAGAGTACAGGATGTTTCATGTCGCTGGATCAGACTGCTGTCAGCAGCTGTCTCCTGGTCTTCTGCTGATGGAGAAGTTTAATGTCTTGCATTTGATTTCACCCAGTAGTCAGGGATGCTCTGCTTCTCAACCTTCAGAATCACCTGGAGGGCAGTTGAAACACAGATCGCTGGGTGTCCTTCGCAGAAGTTCTGCCTCAGTAGGTCTGGGGAAGGGCTGAAAAGGTGCAGTGCTAACAAGTGATGCTGATGTTGTTGGCCTGGGAAGTACATGTAGGAGAGTACATGTGGCTCTAGACTGGGATGTGGGAGGGTTTTCCCACCTTGGCTTAGGACAAAGGGGACGTATTGCAGGCCTGGGCTATGTAGCCTTGGCTCAGATATGGTCAGATATCCCAGAGACCCCCGAGTTCTTCAGGCCCCCCATAGGTTATGGGGAGAGTCTTCTTCACCTTGGAGAGATTCTTACATTGGCTTGCTTGGAAACAGACTCTGAGATGGAGAGTTGCCTGTGGAAGGTTTATTTGGGGGAAGTTCCCAGGAAGTGTACCTGTAAGGGAGTAAGGGAAGCAGGATTGGGCAGAGGGAGAAGCTGGCCTGGAACATGGTTACTGATCTGGGCTGGCTCTTCAGAGTTGTCCCAAACTGGGGCAAGGGAGCTGCTTATGCCTTTTGATTCTCGCGACATCCAGTCATTGGCATCAGGGCATCTCCTTGTCCCAGGTAGCTCCCTGTGGCAGAGAGGTTTCCAGTGCAAGGGTACAGCGGTGACATTCCCAGCAGCTGGGGATGAATGCATAGAAAGGGGAGCACCAAAGTGCCTGTTTCGGGGAGATGCATCTTAGGGAGAAAACTCATCTTCCCTTTGGTTCCCAGGAAGTCAAGGGCCAGCATGTTGATGATTTTTAGAGACTCTGAGTCACTTGCTGAGGATTCATCCTTATCTCATGATGTGAGAGAGAGCTGCAGGATAATTGCTTCTTAGGTCGGAGTGAAGAAAAATGATAATTAATGGAATTTTCTGGGGCCCAAGGAATTTTTCTTACTTGAAATGTCACGCAATTTCTTGTGTGGTGGGGAGGACTCCACACTGATTTCTGAGAAGCTTCTGGGCTGTGCCTAAGGGAGTTAGCTCTGGGCAGGGGACCATGGCTTTCTCCTTGGGCTGGAGTCCTGTCACAGCTTCAACAAGAGGCTCTTCACCTGGTCCCTGCCTCAGTGTTGGCCATTGTCCATGGCTGTCCTATCCCCATTGTCTTCAATGGCTCCCAGGAAGCTTGGAGGTAAATGAGTGGGTCCCTTGTAGCTATAACATAGGATATCACGCATATCTTTTGCTTGTTAACTTCCAATTTCATTTCAGTCTTCTGTCATTTTCCCACTTTATCTTGAGTCCTGCCATCTTTTTTTGAAATTTGTTTTTATTCTTTGTAAGATACACAGAAATATAGTAGGTTATAAAGGAAAACGTGGGGGGCCCGCTCATTTTCATTTCCTCTCCCCACTGTCCTCTCAGCCCCACTCCCCAGGGCTAACCCCTGAGGGGAGTTGGGTGGGGGGTACTTCTAGTCATAACCATTCTTCAGTTCATATCTAGTAAGTTTATTGTTACTTTTTCATTTCCCAGAATTTTGTATTGTTTCTTGACTGATCTTGTATCAGAGTATCCCATTCCTTTTTTCTAATGGATATGTCAATATCTTGAGTCTTTTTGAAGATTATAATACAGTTAAAAAGTTATCTTCTGTTTCCTCCATTAATTCTGTTTTCTTGGTGGTTAGTTCTTCTGTTCACAATAGGCCTCTTTTTATGCTGATATTTTCTACAAATGCCTGATGATTTGTGATTGACATTTACTTGTAAACAGACGTCTAGACTGATCTGCTCTGTAGTTGTGAGTTCCCTTAGTGCCTGTGAGATCCACGATTCTGTGGGCAAGCAATGTGAATGCTGGTTTGGGGTGCCCTGGGTATGGTTTGTGGGTGGACACTCGAAACTGGGGACTTTTCTCAGCACATGGGACAAGCTCACTTGAGGTTGGGGCATCTGTTTCTCATGTAGACCAGCAGTTACCCAAGGGCACTGGTGCACTTTGTTTTTCCTGCCCCATGCCTACCCACAGGGGGAATCCCTGAGGCACATCTCTCATTTAATTGGAGTTCTTCTCCCTGGCTTTAGCCTGGAGGCAGATCCAACAGTCAGCTTCTCTGAGGTCTGTAGGCTAACACAAAGGTCCAGTCACGTCCCTGGCCCAGGGCTTCCTGCTGCCTCTCTTTGGGGATGTTCTGGGGTTCAGTTAGGATAATAGCTTTTCCAGAGGTCTCGTGTTGGTGTGCTGGTGCCTTGGAGCTGATAGGCTTCTTTGTCAGTCTGACTGCTTACTTCCCAGCACTCTTAGTATTTCTGATCCCCAGCCCTTTCTTGTGTTTCTATGGGGGCTTTCTTGGAGTTATTCCATTTTAATCCATCTATCTATCTGAATTATGGATATATATGTATGTGTATGTTTTATTGTGTATCTTTTTTTTTTTTTCCATTCTAGTGTTGTTTAGAGGAGGGGAGAGGCAAAAAGTGTATGTCTGTCTGCCATCTTGAACAAAAAGTCCCCTCTCACTGATTTTTATTTTTAAATTTTGTGCTATTTTGTGGAGAAAAGTAGGGTGGAAATAAGCACAAATTTATTTGCTGTGCACTTACCCATCTTAGGCTCATTCTCATATCATCTCATTAAGTCTTCATGAGAACTATGCCAGACACACGTGTCCTTGTAGGTGAGAAAACTGAGGTCCAAGGAGGTCATGTTACAAAAGGCAGCAGAGAAGCTGGTTGGCTGAGCTGGTGTTCAGAGTGTGCTCTCTCTGCTCCTCTCTCCTGCAGCCTCTGTGGTGCCACGAAGAGCCCCAGCCTCTGCAGGGATGGAAGAGGGGATCAGCTTGCCCCTTGGTTTTACTGTTAATGCATTGGCTCTTCTAGAGGCCAGTGAATTCCCAGCTGGGCCTTCTCCTTGGTTTTCAACTTCAAACATCACTTGGTAATAGAACGCCTTTATATTACAGCTAATTAAAACGTGCTTATCTCGAAGTTGGGCCTAATTTGCAGGAATGATTTAGAAACTTGTTGGAAATGAATCCAACTCAGTAGTATAACCCAGGGTCAATCTCATGCATAAATTTTATTGTTCCGTTTTGCTGTTTTGACTTGAACTGAACTTGATAATGTGGAATATGGACGCTGGCCCTTTTGTTGCTCATTTATTTTGCAAATATTTACTGAGTGCCTAGTGGGTGCTACCTACACTATTTAAGGAGGTCCTTTCACCCCAACCCCCATGCTTGTTTCTATGCTATACATTCACCTGAGCTGTAAGTGAATTTTTTTGCAAAACCAGATAGTGGATTCAAGTGATTTTGAATTCAATGAAAGTGCCTGGCTTCATGTCCTGCCACTTAGAAGCTGTGTGACTTTGGACCTGTCACTTAACTTCTCTGATCCCCAGTGTTCTCACGTGACCATCATTGCATCTCAGGTTTGTAGTGAGGCCTCTGGGAGATCATGTAAGTCATGCCCTCCCTCACTCCTGCTGCCGGCTGCATTTAGATCACCTGGGCCCTCTGTAGCATAGGCTCCATCCAGGTTTTTGGTCTTTTATAAATGGTATAAATAGTAGAGTCTCAGGAGCTTTCCAGTTAAGAATAGGTGTACTGGTGTTTTTGGTTGGGATGGTTTCCTTTCTCTCTGGATCAGTTCCCTTATTTCTCATTGTTCTCCCACAGGGACTCTGTGAGGTTCATTTAAACATTCAGGCTCACAAGACGCACATGGGCAACACTTGATCCCTGTGTCCTTGAAAGAGGTGGGCAGGACCCAGCACCTGCCAGCAGGGCATAGGATCTGCTCCTCTTCCACAGGAGAAGTTCCAGCCTCAGCCCCTGCCTTAGTCCACAGAGGTGGCCACCAGCTCTTCTCTTGCCTGCCCCCCCCACTGAAGATTTTAGTGTAGGTGCAAGGGAATGATCCCCACAATGGGTGGGTTTGGAAGTCACGCTGGCCCAGAAGCCTTATTCCCCAAAGGACCCATAGCTCCTGTAGCAGTTCTATCTTCCAGGGTTTCTTGCAAGGGGCATGTCAGTTGTAAGAGTCACTGCACTCAGGAAAATCTAAAGTTTGGTTTCTTTATCAGATATTTATAATTTATTTATAGTTACTTCCTGTCCAGATGCAGCTTACCAGTCAGGGGTCATTTTTACCATAAGCAGAGTTGCCTAGTAACATAGTTAACATCTTACCTTCATCAGGTTTCCAAGGGAGTTATGCTAGACAATTAACATAGGTGAAATTCTCTTGCAAAGGGGAAAAGGATTTGCTTAACCCTTTACCCCCATAGACATCATCTTGTTTTCCCCAGAGAAGTGGGGATCTCTTTTGGAGGGATGAATGAAGTCCTCAGTGTGGTTATAATATATTCCATGCTTGTTTATGTTTTCTGATTGATCTGTATAAGACACAGACATAAACTCTGGCCAAGAGATATATGCTGTAGGGTCATATTGGCTTGGGATCAAATCCTGGCTTTGCAATTTATGAAGAGTGCATTCATTCATCCAGCCATGCAGAGAACATTCACTGCCTGCCGTTGCAGGGCTTTGTGGTAGATTCCAGGCAGGAACAGGTGTTTCAGACCTGGTCCTTGCCCTTGAGGAGCCACAGTCTTCTTAGAGAGGTAGGCAAAAATAAGCAATTCCAAATGGGTGTGGGATTACCAGGCCAGGCTGGGGTAGTCAAGGAAGGCTTCCCAGAGGAGGGTACACCCGGTCTGTGCTTGAAGATGAATTGGCCGGGTGAAGAAGGTAGAGAAAAGCATTCCAGGTGGAAGGGACAACGTGTACAAAGGCATAGGAGAAAACCAGAGTGTCAAGAGATGAAGCTGGACAGGGGAGCAAGGGTGTTTAGAAAGCTACTTAATACCTCTGGGCCTCAGTTTCCTCATCTACAAAATGGGGTTACCAGTGCTTACCTGCTTATGAAATTAAATGAGATAATAATGTATGTTTAAGCACTTGGGAGAGTTAATTTTAATTCCCTTTCCAAATCTGTTTGTGGATGCCTAAGAGCCAAACTTGGACTTTAAATGCGAGACAAGAGACAAGGAGTAAAAACAAACAAACAAACTGGAGGGCTTAGCCACCCACCTGTGCGATGCATTTCCTCCAGTGGCTCTTCTGTTGGTTGTTTTACCTCTTTTTTTGGATGAAGCGCTAAATGTTTGCACTGTGTCTCAGATTATGTCTTAGGGTATCAGTGAAGCACATAATTGTGTTTTCCTAATGGCTCGACATTAACAATAAGCCACGACCCTGCTGAGGCATTCTCTGGGACAATTTTCCATTTGCCAACAGCCTTGTGCCCATATGATGCTCTGTCAACACGTCCTGTCATTTGCTGCTTTGTCTTGCTTTCCCGAAAGGCGGCCACCTCCCACATGCCAGCTGGGGATGCTTAGCTTTTGGGGACATTTACTATCCAGTGACCACAAGTCACACATCAGGATGAGCCAAGGAGCTATCCCGGCCAAGATCAAGATCTTTCTGTTGTGTAAATTGGATCCTGTCATTTCTCTGGGCAAAACCACTCAATGGCTCTCTGTTATGGCTTGGTGAACTCTTACCAACTTAAATCAGACCTCTGCTTAAACCTTCCGATGGCTTTCCCTGGTGTGCAGATAACATCAAATGCCTTTTTTGGCCCATAAATCCGGTGTGATCTAGCCCTGGCCTGCTCTTCCAGCCTCACTCCCAGCTGCTCTGTCTGAGGCGCCAGGCTTCATGCTGGGGATGCAGTGGTGAGCAAGGCCAGCCTCCCCCTCCTTGGCCCCCTTCTAGCCACCCTGGTCTTCTTGCTGTTTTCCAGCCCCCTCTCCTCCCCAGTCTCCCCCGCCACGCTCTCTTTAGGCTGAGGGGCTTGGCACATGCTACACCCTTTGCCTGGAATGTTCTTGCCTTCGTTCTTCACATGGCTGGCTCCTTCTCATTTTTCTTCGCCTTCTCAAAGACTCTGACCTCCTAATCACTGTGCTTATCCCACAGCCTCTAGTGTATTTTTTCCCCATTGCATGATGTATCTATGAGGTGACTGTTCCACCTTTTAGACCACTGGGGGTCATGTTTGTTTTCTTTACCACCGGGTCCCCAGCACCTTAGTATGGTGTCTGTGTAGTAGGTGCTCAATAAAAAGTTGTTGAAAGAATGAATGAATCATTGTGGAGGCCACTGTAACGTATCCTAGGCTGTTGTTTCCGAGAATAAATCACTCATCGTCTCTGAGCCTTCTTTGTCTTACTTGTATATTGCTGTCAGGACGATTAAACATATAAACGTGAGAGGCAGTGTCTGGTGCCTGCCAGTGTTTTGTTTTTACATTTGTATTTATTTATCTAAGTAATCTCTACACCCCACATGGGGCTGGAACTCACGACCCCAAGATCAAGAGTCGCATGCTCTATGGACTGAGCCAGCCAGGCACCCCGGGCCTGCAATTGTTAATAAATCTGAATTCCCATTGTAACAACATGCCACCCTCACCTGCGGCTGAGCCCAAGAAAGAAAGTTGAAGTGGATTTTAATCAATGTTTGGCTTCTGGGATGAGGGCTGGCAGACCTCAGCCCCCTGTTTTGTCCACCTCCCGTCTCCCTGCCAGTGGTGACCTTGCTGTTTTCAGGAGGGAGGTGTCACTCCCAGTTGCCTATGTTGGGGTATCTGGGGCACAGTTGGTCTGGCCTTCGTAGATAACAAAATCTCTAGCTCGTGGGAACATTTCTGTTGAGCAAGCAGGAATTTTCTGGTGACTTCTCTCCTGGAGTTATTACCCCTTTCTTTTTATTAAACTGTAAATTATGAAGATTATGTTACCTGCCAAAAAGTATAGGAGTGGGGGCTGGGTGGGGGGAGATCCCCTGCCACTATCCCACCGGGCAGACTCAAGAACAGTGTTGATTTGGGTACTTTTCTTTCTGAAGATTCAGCGCCACAAACTGTTCTGCCCCACCCGGGTCCCCCGGAAACCCCTTACCTGTCTTGTCTTTTCTCTTTTCACGGGGTATAATATGCCTGTTCATTATGTTTATTATTTATGTCCCACCCCCACCGCTAGAATAGCGGCTTCACAAGGGCGGGGGGTCGATGGGAGCACCTCGAGCTGCTCTGCCTCTGGTTTGGGCATTCCCCACCTACCTGGCAAACTCCGACACACCTGTCTTTTAAGTTTCTCCTCACGTGCCCCGGCCTCGGCGAGGCCCTCACTGCTGTCCCCTCCGCTGCTGTCATTGCCCCGCCAGCACCTGGAACACCTCAGGCTCCTTGAGAGCTGGGGTGCTTTCTGTCCCCAGGAGGTAGGGCCTTGAAGGCCATGTCCAGGAGCTTGGACTTTATCTCAAGGGCAATGGAAGCATTTTTAGAAGAATCTCGGTGACTGTCTTATGGGGAAAACATTGGAAGGGGGGCAAGAGTGGATGCAGGAGGATGGACGGAGGTGATGATATGGTTTAGGAGAGAATCCATGATGGCTTGCCGCACTGTCCAGCATGATAGCCACTAGCCACGTGCGGCTATTTCAATTTAATATCAAGCCAAATAAAATCAAACTTAATTCCTCAGTCACACTAGCCATATTTCTAGCCCTCTATAGCCACTGGGCTTGCAGATAAAGAACATTCCCACCATTACAGAAAGACCCAGGCTGTTGGCTATGGGCCAAAGTAGAACCCCTGGGTCCAAAGGAATGAGCATTTTTATGGCTCTTGATTCAGGTTGTCATGCCATTTTCCAGGAGGGTCATCCACGTTCCCCGGCAGCACGAGAAAGTGCCCATTTTGTCACACCCTCCTGACGCGGCTTATTGTTTTCTGAAGAACCTTCAGTTGTGTATGTGCCTCTCGTCAAATCTGCCTTCGTTTAGGGTCTAACATGTGGACCATGAGGTCTTTGTGATCAGGGAATTATATGTATATTAATGCATATTTCAATAAAAAGAGTTATGTTTGCCATTGTGGTACAGTCTGATGCTGTTTAAATGCCTTTGGTAATATCTTCAATCAGATGGCAAATAGAGAACAGGAAAGTTAGTAATAAAAAATGAATTAGGACGATTAGCAAAAGGTGAGCCGCTTCCCTCCTCAGGCAACAGGCAGCGTTGACCGAGCTTTGCAGGGTGCTCCTGTCCAAACACACGTCTGGATTATCGCAGCCTCCAGGGCCGGCCCTGGGGTCCGTTCAGCACATAGGACTTGGTTATTGCCTTTAGTTTTGCAAAGGTCATGGACATCCCCTTAGAGGGACTTTGAGGGGCTCACACCAGGATGAGGGGCTCATACCCTGGGATGGGTGGAGTGGGGCCTCTGAAGAGGGGTTTCTGACCCAGGGCAGGCCAGCAATTTCTTCTTCCAAGGCAGAGACATCTGCATCCTTGTCCCCCTCCCTAGATCCCCCAGGGCCCTGGAGAATCCTAACCACCCCTCTTTCTAGCATCTTCTCCAGGGGTGCCCTTGGGGAACCTTTCCTAGCTGTCTGGTGTTGGGGGGGTCTCCTCCTCAAGAAGGGGTAGAGGCAAAGGCTTTAATTGACTAATGCAGACGCTGGACTAGTTCCAAAGTGAAACAGAATTCTGGTGACCGAGTAAGGTGTGTGGGGTTGGAGCTCAAGCCCGAAGGACATGGAACTTGCACTCACCAGAGCATGGGCCATGGAGATGACACACTGGTGGTCAGGGTGCTTATGTCCACACTACCTGGCTCACCTCCGCAGTCAGTAATCAGGGTTGGATAACGCCCACATTAATTGTATGATTGCTGCAACAGGTGGGCATGTTTTGTTACTACCATGCTCGCTGGATGGTCCCCACAATTGGCCGGTGACAACCGACCTTAAGCCAGAGCTTCTCAAACTTTAACGTGCATGCAAATCACACAGGGCCTTGTTAAAATGCAGATTCTGATTCAGGAGACCTGGAGTGGGGCCAGAGAGTTTGCAGGTCTAATAAGGTCCCGGAGATGCTGAGCTGCCAGTCAGTGGACCACAGATTGAGAACCAAGGCCTTTGTGTCAGGCTGAGCTCCCTAGAAGCAGAGCCTGAAAAAAGGATGCTCATGAAAAAGTGCTCCCCTAAGAAGGGGCATGGGGGCCCCAGGACAGGGCTGGGGGAGGAGGTGAGCAAGGAGGTGGTCTCAGCTGGAGAACCTGCTTCAGCCTGATCCCATGGGGAGTCCTGGAGTAAGAGCAGTACTCCAGAGCTGGTCCCATCTTGAGGCCAGGGCTGGGGGTGGCCTTTTCACACCCTTGTCAGTCGGTCCCTGGCCATGGCTTCCTCAGGGAGTGTTGGGGGAGAGGTGTCATGCTTCCTGTGCTTTTCTCCCATCAGCCAAGGGCATTTCTGCAGAGGAGGGGGCATTAGCACCCCCAGCCACTGGGGGATGGATGCACAGTCTGCAAAGAGGGGTCTGGGTGGGACCCTGTCAGCATCCACACACTGTATCCTTGTCTGAGAATAGCCTTGAGAGTGCGGAAGGGGACACAGGACTGTTGACTCTTGTTTGAACTCTGCTGTGTGACCTTGGGTAAGCCATTTCTGCTCTCTGGGCACTGTTTGTGCCGCAGCCTCCCACGGTTTTGGTCATGATTGGTCCTTGGTCCTTGTCCTTAGGTTGTGATGGAGCCTGCATATAGGGATGAGTGGATAGGTGGGGGTCTGCACAGGTAAGACAACTCTTACTTCAGAGCCTAAGGAGGGGGAGGAGAGAGGGAGCAGAGAGAAGAGGAGGGAGAAAGGGGAGGGAGAGTGGGGGGTGGAGAGAGAGAAAGAGGGAGAGAGAGAGGGAAAGGGGGAGAGAGAGGGAGAGAAAATCCCTGAGACCTGCAGTGTTCAGGGAGGGCTTCCTGGGAGACAGAGGCATTTAGGCAGGACCTCAAAGGAGAGTAGGATGGGGACATATAGGGGAGGGGAGAACAGAAGAGCCATTAATTTCGTGTCTATCATGGGATAGGTGTTCTGCTTATGTTATTTATTTAATCTTCACAACCACACTTGGCGTAGAAGCTGATCCTTCTGTGCAGATAAACTGAGGCGCCGGAAGTCAGGTGACTGGGCCATGGTCACACTGGACTGGAACCCAAACCTCTTTGCTAGGACTCCCATTCTCGACTTCCATGACCTCATCCAGCAGGGGGGTGTGTGGCCAAGGCCAAGGGGACGGGTGGCGTGGGGAATTGGGGCACAGCTGTCTGGATGGGGACAGGCTAGTGTGGAAGAGGAGGCAAAGCCTGCAGCTTGGGAAGGGCACTGAGTGCCAGGCCCTGGAGTTTGGGTCCTCTAGTGGGGAGCCCCAGAGGGCTTTGGGGCAGGGGAGTAATCCAGTGTTGCACCCCTCTGCTCCGGGGCCCTTCCCGCCCCCACACTGGGCCCTCTTCCCCACATGTCTGTCTTCCCTGATCAAATTCTTCTTCAGTGTGTGTGTGTGTCTGTGTGTGTGTGTGTGTGTGTGTTTGCGTGCACGCATGCATGCTAGGCTGGGGGGCTGGAGTCCATCCTGGACCCTTTCTATAGACCACATTCTTGGCATTTTGGATCCTTGGGGCAGAGGGGCTTCCACTTTTGCTGTAGGTGCTTTGTGGGACAGAGGCCCTGGAATCACACTGCTGTCCAGCAATCTCAGTATAGGTAAGAGCTGGTTACCTTGCCCCCGTGCTGAGCCCACCTCGCTGCCTCCCTCCTTCCTGCATGCGGGGGCCTTCGAGGTGAAGGGAGGAAAGGCCACAGACAGTTATCCCAGATGAAGCCGGATGGGGGCTTGGGTGTGTCAAGACTTTGAGGCTGAGGATTCAGGTCTGAATCATCTTCTTCACTCTCTTATCCATGGCCTGAGTTTTCTCCCCCATCAAAGCTGGCAACATCCAGGTCTTTCTCATTCTTCAAGTAAACCTCTTCCCCTCTCTCTCTCTCTTTCTCTCTCTCTCTCGATGTTATGTAAGCTACAGTCACAACTTGGCACCTGGCACAAGATGCTGATATCAAACTTGGAAACCGTTACTGCCAAGTGGGGGTGGCGGGGCTAAGATGGTGATGTGAGAGGTCCCGCTAGGGAGGGGTGGCCACAGAGGAGGAGCTGCTGTTTATTGAATACCTATGATGTGCCATGTGTCTTATGTATACTGTTTTCTTCAACCCTCACAATAGTCCTGCAAGTTACATATTATTATTACCATGTCACAGACACCTGACACCTGGTCAGGTTACACCAGAAGCTCAGAGAGGTTGAGAAACTTGTCTAAGGTCACACAGCGTGCAGGTAGCAGAGTGGATCAGGAACCAGAATCTGTCCAGCTCCAAAGTCATGATCTTTATTCTGCAGCAGTTTTCTTCCCACGTGCAGAGGGTCTCTAGCTTCCTTTGGGTTGGGGGAGGCCTTTCACACATGTTCCCTGTTTAGACTCAAACCATCCCAACCTAGAAGACTTGGTATAGGATGTGTTACTCCCACTGCAGACAGAGGTGAGTGCCTGTCTTGTCCAGGCAGAAGCCAGAGTCATAGGCCAGTAGGGTTCAAACCCAGGGACCTGGGGCTCACCCTCCAGTGGCTTCCCACCTCCCAAGAGGCTTGTATTGTTCTCAACTTGAGGTTGTATAGACCAGACGCTTGTTCTTTGGCGGTGAGCGTACCATGGCCAGTGTTCTTCTGTTAGCTCCTGTTAGTTGCTGCATTAACAAGCCACCCAAAATGAATTGTTTAAAGCAACCACATTTTATTTAGCTCACAATCTGTGGGTTGGCTGGAGGCCTGTCTGGGCTGAGCTGGCTGGTCTCTGCAGGTGCGATCACTTGGCTGGTTCCCTGACAGCCTGGTGGTGTAGGATGGCCTCACTCACCTGGGTGGCACTTGGCAGGCTGCTGGCCGGGGGCTGGCCGACTGTTGGCTCGGCTTTCCCCCAAACCTCTTCCTCCAGCAGCTAGCTCCGGCTCCTTCACTTAGTGTTCTGGGGCTCCTGGCGCAGCAAGGGCCAGATGCTCTAGCGCACGCATGCTTTTCAGGCTTTTCCTTGTGGCCCATTTGTTGCTGTCTCAATGACCAAGTAAAGTCACATGGCTAAGCCCGGCTTCAAGGTGGGAAGAAAAAGACTCCATCTCTTGATAAGAGGAGCAGTGACATCACTGTGCAGGGGGCACGTGGGTAGAAACGGGGGGACCTGTGGTCCTCTTTGTAATCTACCATGGCTGACAGGAAACACTTATGGAGCCCCTGCTGTGTGCTAGGCACTGTGGTGGGAATTCCAGGGTGAACAAGAGACGTATAATGACATAATGAAACACAAAATGTGAGCATACCAGGGCTGGTTAGGAGAGCTGCACAGGTGCTATGAGGCCAGTTAATGGAGGGTCAGAGGGGACTTCAGGAGTTGTGGGAAGACAGGTTGCTACGTGGGGCAAGGGAGGCATTCTAGATAGAACAGCATGTGCAAAGGCCCTGTGGAAGGAGAGACTTGGCACATTTGAGCACCCGTTGAAGTGCCAGTTCCCTTTAAGTGTCAGCGTGCTTGGTCTGAGAAAGGAATTTTGGTTCATAGATGTCCCCTGAGCAGCCCCCATGTGACCTAGTCTTAGGAGGGAGGTGGGGAGAGACCTTTCCATGGGCAGCTTATACACAGGGTGGCTGGGCGTGGTGGTCTTTGGGGCAAGGGAGAGATTGATGCTCACGTGGGCACCCAGGAAATCCTTGTGGAAGAGGAGGGATTTGAGCATTGGAAAGGGGGAGGAGGCAGTGAGGGAGAGGTCAGATATGTAGAATTCAGGGGCGGGTCTGGGGTGCTGGGTTGAGTAAGGGGTTTGGATTTAGTTCTGTTGGCCAGTGATCTTTGAACCATGAACTGGGAATGTTGTCAGATCTGGTGTGGGGACCCGAGTTTCCAGCCCCCTGGGGGAACTGCCTACTTACTCCCATGAGCTGCCTCTGATGTCCCCGAGCCTTCAGCAGATTCCCTCAAGGCATCTCAGGGGGTGCTGTTTTAGAAAAGGCCTGAGGTCTCTGGGAGCCAGAATAATGATCATAAACGAGCCAGCACAGAATTGGAAAAATAGGACAAGTCAGGCAAATTCGAGTTTGAATTCCTGCTCCTTGTGGCATTGCCATGAAACTCTGGGCAGGTGCCGCTAGCCTCAGGCCTTGGTTCTCTCATCTGAAAATGGGGCCTGGTCCCCGTCCACCCTAGGTCGGGTGGGAGGGGCCTGTGGGGCTGAGTTAATCTGAGTGCCTCTCTTCTGGGCATGCGGGCTCCTGCCTGTGTGCACCCAAGACAGTGCAGGGACCTCAGCGACTGCAGGTCGGAGTACAGCAAACACTCCTCTTTACCAGGACCCAGAATAAACAGAAACCATGGTAACCAGGATGCATCACATGGGTCGGCAGCCCATCCTGCGGCTGATGGCCTGGAAATGTTGCAGATGCCCCTCCAGCGGTGGGACAAGCCGTGGGGACTCCCCTAGCCCTCCCTCCTTGCCTGAGGTAGGACTGAGCAGTTCTAGCAAAGTCAGTCCTGACTTTGGGTTTCTATTCAACCTCACATTTCATTATTTAATTTTATTTTTCAGTCTTGTCCCAGAAAGCATGTCCCGAATGAGATAAGTTGGAGCAAACCTCCCTGCTCTTTCCTTCCTCCTGTCATCTCCTGATCGATGCCCTGGAGGGAGTTGCCAGGATGATGCTGGGGGCAGACACTGGAACAGCACCGCGTCTCCTCTGGGAGGGAGGGCACAGGGCCGGTGGGCTCTGCGTCTCCAGAGACATCCAGCAAGGTGGTGGCATCAACACCCCACTTTGCAGAGAGGCTCACCCTTCCCTGGGGTTCACAGCTAGTAAGTGGCAGAGCTGGGATTTGAACCTGGGTCTTCATGCTTCAGAATTCATTTCCATACTGCCTTTGGCTGAACTGGGGGTCAGACAGCAGTGTGGCTAGGAAGAGTGTGTTTGTCAGCTCGCCGTGTGGGGCTGGCTGGCTTGCAACACCTGTCCCACCACACAGGGGTCCAGGGTGGTCGTGGTAGAGGGCCAGCGGAGGTGGCCTTGGAGACCCCGAAGGTTTCTGCCCAGCAGCCTCCTTGTGTACCTCTGGCCGGAGTGGTCTTGCATCCTTGCTTCTAGAAGCATGGCTTTGCCTTGGCTGGACATTGAGAGTGGGGCTTCCGAGAGCCCCTGGCTTCTCCATCTACAGCTGTAGCCATCCAGACCTGACAGTCAAAGTCCAGGCTTGGGGCAACCCCATGTCTCTGGACAGAGCATGTGCTACTCTTAGTGTTACCTCATGTTGAGAAGGGAGTGTGGGTGTAGCAGGACCTGTTACCTGCTCTTGTGTTTGGCAGGAAGCGAATGTGCAGAACCTGCTTTTGGTTGAGGAGGGGAAGAAGAAGCTGGGGTCAGACAGTAGTAGGAAGAGCACCGCTGGGCCTGCTGTGGGACCTTGGGACACCGCCTAACCTCTCAGAGCCTCACTTTTGGTGGTTGCTTATTTATTTTTGGCTATTCAGTGACAAGAACACATATGAAGACATAGAAGTATATGTAATACACTGCAAAATTAGAGCCGATGAAAACATAAAATAGAACGAATTCTAGGTGAAAAATGAAAGCAGATATGTTGGCCCTGGGCTCTGCACTTATTGAAGTTGGCTCTGGGCTTCCTGGCAGATGAGTGAAAAGGGAAATAGGTTTACTCCAGGGTTTTTTTGACTAGGGGGAAGAGGCTTGGCAGCGCCTCACGAGAAGGGCAGCCTTAACTGGCCTTTGGAACTGAAAACAATTCCTCTCACCAGCCTCATGGAAGGTCTCAGACCTCAGTTTCCCCAAATAGAAAACAAGGGGACGTGCCCTTGCTGTTCCAGCTGATGGTGGGGATTGCATGGGTACGAAGTACCTGGTGCGCGCCCGGCCAGTAGTGGGCGCTCAGAGGGCACAGTCCTCACCCCTCTGCTCCTGCCAGTTTCTGGACAAAGGTGCGGTCCACACAAAGTCAGGCCAGACAGGCGTGGCAGCACCCGGGAGTAGGGCTGTGCTGGTGGAACCCGGTCAGGGGGAGTCGTGTGTGGGGGAGACTGGCACGTGGTGTTGTGCCGAAGCCCCACAAAAGCGCACCTGCGTGCCGTGGGAGACCGTGTGAGAGCCATTTGGTGAGACTCCGCGCAGTCAGACGTGAGTTCGAATGCTGGCAGGGCTGTGGGAGGGTGGGGGGAGCAGGAAGCACCTACAGAGGAGGAAGGGAGGCAGGGCGAGGAGGCGCGTGGGGTTGAGCAGCCACACCGTCCCGGTGGGTGCAAGGACCCAGCCAGGCCCCTCCGTGGCGCAGAGCGGCTTTAATCACTTCCCTTGGGCGAGATTTATTTCACAGCAGCTCAGAGCTTCTCAGCACTTGCAGGTGCTGACGGGGGCATCACAATATTGTGAAATGAAGCAGGGAGCCGACTTCATTACAGCTTACCTGGCACGGAAGCCCCCGCCTTAGTTAGCAGCGATGGTTGGATGTGACAGAGCTAAAACTGAACTCGGCAATTACACTCCAGAGAGGTTCTCAGCGCTGTAAAAGGAAGTTCCATGGAAATCAACCCTGGTAATCACAGGGTTTACAATTAGTCAGTTACTATTAAGGTTGCCCTGTCAGCATGTCCTTCAGGGCGAAGCAGGGGAAGGGGTTGGAAGGGGTTTGACTGTCTCGGGTTACGTGTGTTCGCCTACATTGGCCTTTTTTTTTTTTTTTTCTTCATTTGTTCCAGGACAAAAGTTTGAGACACCATGTGTTCATGTCCTGATGCAGGGTGGCCATTTGATGATGGGTCATTTTAAAGTCCTTTTTTTCTTTTTTATTTGCATAAAGCTTGCACCTCTTTCTCATTTTTGGGTTTTTGCCCGACTTGTGAGGGTGTTTTTCCCAAACAGCTTCATGCCTGTCCTTGGGGTATTGTACATGAAGAGCTCGGCATTTTGTTGACGCCTTGTCCCAGAGGAAAGAGTGATGTGATAACATTGAAGGTTTCTAAGCACCTTCATGGCATTATTTTTATTAAGCCATGACTAGACTATTTCAACAACCTCAGAATATTGTCCCCATTTTGCAGATAAAGGCATGAGGAGCTGGTGTGCGTTTGGCTGCTGGTGCAGAGAGAGTCAGATGGAAAGAAAGAGCTTGTACAGATTGATTCCTAAGTCGGCCTGGGGTGTGTGCACTGACCCTCTTGAATGGGAAGATGGAAACACAAGTCAGCTCATTGCTTTGAGCCCCAGTCGATTCACCCGCAAAATGGGACCTTATGCTCGGCAGTGTGTAAGGAGTAAGTGAGATAATCCAGACACAGCAGAAGCTCAGGATGGGGCGCTGTGGTTACTAACAGTGATATTTACTGTACGCTCACTTTGTGCCAGGCATGGGACCGGACCCTTTCCATGAGTGATGGCGGCTTGGCATAAGGACCCCGCAAGGCAGTCTTAAGTAAACACAGGCTCAGAGAGGGTATAACTTTGTGCAGATCTTCTGAGTGGGTAAGGGGTAGTGCCAGGATTCAGACCCAGGCAGTCTGGCCCCCGGAGCCCGGCCCTCGTCCCTGGGAACAGTTGAATGTCAAGAAAGCAAGGCAGCCTGGATGAGCTGCCTCTGTGGCCGAGAAGAGAGAAGCATTCAAACGGAAATATCTTTTCCAAAAGGCTTCGGCTCTTCACATGAAGCTGAGTCATCTCCCTTTGTTTTGAACCATAACCATCAAGCTGCCTCAAAATGCCCCAAATAAAAGAAAAAAAAAAACTAAACTAAAAAATGCTGAGTTCCGTCAAGGTGCAGCGGTCCCTCCCTGGCTCTACCCCAGAAGGAGTTGACTGAGCAGAGGGTCTGTAGAGTTGGGACCCCCTCCACCCTGCACTGGGTACCAGGGCTTGATCTCATGACCAAGATCAATGTTTAATGGGGCAGGCACTCTCAGGGTGAGTGAGTCAAGGTCGGGAAGCTGTTCTGTGACCACACACACCGGGGGACAGCATCGTCACACCCCAGAATTCCTCTTTCTAGCTCATGAGTGGCAGAATCAAGTCCAGAATCTTCTGGACCCAGGCTCAGCTCTCAGATCCCCTTTCCCGCCCATGGTGGAGTTCAGTGTTTGCTGGAGAATGCAGGGACTTTCTGCACCTGCCCAGTGTTGCCCACCTCTGCCTCTCAACATGCTTCCTCCCTTCTGTATACCCCAGCACTGCCCCTCCTTCCATCCCCAGCTCAGATGACACCTCTTCTGGGAAGCCCCCCCTCAGCTGATGACCCTGCGGCCCTTAGCCATGAGCACTGTCCCCCTTATGTACTAATTTCTCACCTACATATTTGAGCTGAGCTGTCTTTGAGGACGAGGACAGTGTCCTGATCACACACAGCCCTTCTGTCTGGAACCCTGCCCTGCACAGAGTAAGGACGAGGCACAGGGAACAGAGAATGCTGTTGAGTGAATGAATTAATAAATGATAATTGAAGGCTTTTAGCTTCACACTTTCTCTGTAACAATCACTTATACCTTTTGCGTATTGGAGTCTCTGGTTTCCAGTTAGAAAGTTCAACATCCGGTGGTGCCTGGGTGGCTCAGTCGTTAAGCGTCTGCCTTCGGCTCAGGTCATGATCCCAGGGTCCTGGGATCGAGCCCCACATCGGGCTTCCTGCTCGGTGGGAAGCCTGCTTCTCCCTCTCCCACTCCCCCCGCTTGTGTTCCCTCTCTCACTGTGTCTCTCTCTGTCAAATAAATAAACAAAATCTTTAAAAAAAAAAAAAAAGAAAAAGAAAGTTCAACATCCAACAAGCAATATGGGCTTCTTTCCATATCAGAGAATGCATATCATTTGTCATGGCTGCATAGTATTCCATTGTACAGAGAGTTGTGATTTATTTAACCAATTCCCTATCAAGGGACTTTATTGTTTTTTCAAACAGCAACAGCATGACATTTAAAGATTTTTATTTATTTATTTGAGAGAGAGAGAGAGAAAGTGAGAAGAGGGGCAGAGGAAGAGGGAGAGGGACAAGCCTATTCCTCACTGAGCATGGAACCTGACACGGATCTTGACCTCATGACCAAGATCCTGACCTGAGCTGAAACCAATATCATGACCTGAGCTGAAACCAAGAGTCGGATGCTCACCTGACTGAGCAACCCAGGCACCCCTCAATGGATTTTAATCTTGTTTCCATTTTCTTGTAAATAATGTCGCAATGAAGAAATAAATGTCTGTGTGCAAATGAATTTGGGCCTAGAAAGTCCTTTCCCATCTTAAGCCTATAGAAGCATTCATGGATGGGCTTTTCTAGCACCCTCCCAGCTTAGTGTGTGTGTTTTCACATCTTCAATATGTCTGAAATTTCCATCTTTCTGTCATAGTACAGAATCTATATTTCCCTTTCTTTCACACCCCTTTCTTTCACACAAGCTCCATGTGCTGGGATCTGGGCCTTGGATCTACAGATTGTGTGTACTTTCTATTTGTTGGGCATGTGCTGTGTGTCAGACCCAGAGATGAGCAAGGCTCTAGAGGGTCCTGGTCATCACGGAGCTCACAGCCTATTAGGGAGGATGAACAATAAACAGAAATGGAAGCCATCGAAACAAATAAGCAGAATCCATTGGCTGGAGGGGTGTGCTATGAAGAGAGTAATCAGTGTGGGTGATTCAAAGGAGCCCTCTCTGGGGAGGAAGGAGATCTCCAAGCAGGATGTGAAGGATGAGAAGTCAGTTGTGTGAGGGTCTGGGCAAGCGTGATCCAGGCAGAGGGAACAGCATGGGAAAGGTGGAGAGGCACGGACGCAAGACTCTTCCTCTCTGGAGCCCTTTCTGATCCCCCCACCCCCTCCTCATGCAGAGATCTGGGCATCGGTCCCCTTTGTCACCATTTGTTACCCAGGTCCTTCTTGTCACTTAGTTTATTATTGGTATAAATGTTCAATAATGGGATGATTCCCAGAACTCCTCTCACTGAGTCCTGGATGTCTTCAGCTCTGTGAGCCTTCCTCAGCAGTCTCTGGTATTTCTGAAATGTCCAAAAATTAAAATTGGTTTAGCAGTGCCCAGCATGGTACATGGCACTTAATAGGTACTGCAATCCCGATTTACAGATGAAGAAACTAAGGTTCAGGGAGGCTAAGCATTCCAGCAGGCACAGCTAGGATTTGGACCCAGTTCTGTCTTATTCCAGAGTCCACGTTCTTCATGGAGCCCTAAGTTAACTGCACCTGTGTGAGAGCTAACGAGCCTGCAGGGGGATCCATAGTGCCTCCAGTCAGCCCTGTCCCACCCTGATCCAGCCTCGGGGTGGGTGGCCTTGGCCCTTGGTCTGCTGGTGTCAGAGGAGTGGGAAGGAACCAGGGAGGCTCTTCTGTTTTTGTTTTAAATTACAAATGTCATACATGCTTGTGGAAGAGAAAAAAAAAAAAAGAAGAAAAACAAACAAGACAAAAAAGAGAAAAGTGGCAAATGAAAATACCCCCTTCTCCTACTCTGCAGGGTGACCACTGTTCACGGTTTGGCATCTTTGACAGTGCATATCCAAACACACACACACACACACACACACACACAGTTATTGTTTTTATAAAAATGGGGATCATGTCCTTGACTTTTTCTCCCAACCAGTCCCCATTCAGCACCTGCAGACCTTCCTCATTCCATCATATTACACAGAATGGATATGTTTTAATCCATTCACCCCGACCCTGGTTTTGGACATTGAGCGTGCCCCTCATTCTTGTCTATAACGAGCAACATCTGTGGGCATGCACTGTGCGCACCAGAACAGGGATGTCTGCAGGACGGATGCTCAGAAGTCTGATTGCCAAATGAAATGGCACGCAACTCTCCCGTGTTGACAGGTGCTGCTAGCCTGCCTTCCAGAAGCCTTTCCAGCTCAATACCTGCTCCCGAGGCCGTGTGCCTGAGTGGGGAAGGCTGCCTCCCCTTCCGCCCCCCGAGACCTGGTGTGGAGACCGATGCCAGGAGCTCTGAACACTCAGGCCCAGATTGGGATGGGAGATAGATTTTGATAAAAGAGGTTAAATAACAGGTTTTTCCATTTCACCTTATAGGAATGGGATGGGGGGCGGGGGTGCCGGGCCTCCAGCCAATAGAGGACCAAGACTTGTCAGGAGGGCTTATAAAGCTTGCTATTTCTGGCATTTTTTCTCTTTCTGTGCTGATTATGCAGCAGAATCGCACAGAGGCTGTCGCGGGCGCGTTCTCTCGCTGCCAGGGCTTCTGTGGAATGAGACTCGGGCTCCTTCTACTTGCAAGACGCTGGTGCATTGCAGGTGTGTTTCAGCAGAAGGTAAGCAGCGGGTGGTACCACCACCTCCTGAGGTGGAGGTGGTCAGGCCGTCGCTGCGGGACGAAGACAGACAGTGCCTCATGGGGGGCGGGGGCAGGCTGGGACCTGGACTGGTGCTCGTCACCTTGTGGAATGAAAATGCTCTGGAGGGTCCAGGAGACCGGCAGTTGGCAGCCCCTTCTTGAAAAGGAATTCTGAAAGTGGCTGGGATTGGACCCTGGAGGGGCAGGTCTTGGCACCCTGAGCATCATAGGTACCCAGCGTGCTCCAGAAGCATTTGTTCATTCATTCATTCATTTATCCATTCAGCACCCCCTGCAGTGGGCCTGGCCAGGTGTGGGTGGGGGTCTGGCCAACTCAGACCAGAAACAAGGATGGGGCTAGCACATGATATGGTAGGAGCCCAGAAGATACCTAGGGTGAGGAGTGGGGAGGCAGGAGGCATGAGAAGTAGCTGGGGCTGTCACTAGGAACAAAGTTTGAGCTGCCTCCTTCCACTGGATTTTGGAGTTTGTGGAATCAATAAAACTTCCTCCCCAAATTTGCAAGTACCACCTTTTCCTTTTGTCCATTAAGAATATGGAAAAATAACCAGTTGGGATCGCCAGTTGCCATCCTGTTGGAAAAGCAAGGACAGCCAAAGATGAGGGAGAACATTGTCACAGACTTAAGGGCAAACACGTACACACATAACAGGTGACAGATTCTGAATGCAGAAACCTAACACTGATGGCATTTTCTAGCTGTCACTGGGGAGATGGTCTTTGTGGAGGGAGTTGGCTGAGTTGGGGGTGGGGCTGGTTGCAGGTGACAGGGCTGCACCCCGCTGAGCAGGAGGCCTGACCTCTCCTGGTGCTCTGATTCATCGCGGTCATTGTTGAAAAACTGGCTTTGTGCACGTGTGTCCCAGAAACGGAAACCGCCCTCAAATGCCTGCTTTCCCTTGCTTGGAATGTCCCAGGTGAACTGAGGGAGACCAAGAAACAGAAGCTTCTGTGCCCCCTGCATGATCTCCACTCCCTGCATGCTGGATCAAAGGCAAGAGGTCACAGGCCCTCAGTCTGCTGGGGAAGGCTTTGGAGCCAGCCAGCCACTGAGGAAATGGCCATGGCGTGCCTCCCGTGCCAGAGTCTGGGTTAGGTGCTGATTTCAGATCTCAGCTCTGCCACAAATACCATCTGTGACACAGGGCAAGTTTCTTGAGTTTGCAAGTCTCAGTCTCCTTATCCATAAAATGGGGACACTGATACTTCCTTCCCTGTATTGTGATGATTGTGTGTGTGCATGCACACACACACTGCCTAGTACTTTGCCTTGTGTATGGTAGGACCTCCATAAATGTTGAGTGAGTGAATGAACAAATGCTCCAAACCCTTAGCTCTGCTCAGGAGAACTTCATGGCTAACACTGTGTGTGTGTGTGTGTGTGTTGTGTGTGTGTGTGC
Source organism: Halichoerus grypus (assembly GCF_964656455.1). Taxonomy (NCBI): domain Eukaryota; kingdom Metazoa; phylum Chordata; class Mammalia; order Carnivora; family Phocidae; genus Halichoerus; species Halichoerus grypus. The sequence goes on from NC_135721.1 coordinate 122,990,938, forward strand.
ACGGATGTGCCCATATGGGCATAGGACCTGAGGAACTCTCCCCCTTGTGCTTACAGCTAGAGACTCTGTGTTCTGGTTCCCTTCTTAGGGAGCTTGGATTCAGAGCCACATTCTGCTACATAGCCCTGTCTGGGACCAATTTCTCTATGTCTCTGGTTACTTTCACGGGCTCTTGACTGGGAGAGGAGTTAATTACAGGGACTTACTGGCTGTCTTGAAACAGAACCGACTCTTATTTTTAACGCTTCCTGAACAGCTTTCTGAATACTAGCCTTGTATTGGTGGGGTCTCGGCACAACAGCCAGCCAGTAGGCCAGTGCTAGCTGAGAGCCCAGGGTCGGAGAAAGGCTTTGGAAGGGCGGTGGGAGTGGTCTTAGAAGGGAGGGTGTGGCTGGAGTATCACCACCCCTGAATCGCCCCCTGGACTTGGAAAACAGGAGCTGAACCCAGGTTTAAGACTTGACTTTGAGTCCTGGCTCTGCTTTGTGTTTGCTGTGTGGTTTCCGGCAGGTCACTTTACCTGTCTGAGCCAGTTTCCTTACCTATAAAATGGCAGATTATTAGAATTAAATGGGGCTAGATATATAAAACACTGTGTTGGTGCTCAGTGAATAAAAATACTCTCCCCTCTTGGGGAAGGACCCTGGGAGCCTTCGACCGGGGCCCAGGGTATCTGCTGGCTCATGGAGTCTCACACACAGCAGACACCTAATGAATATTTATGGAGAAGATGAAGGTGCCCAGGGAGTGGGAAGCCAGAGATATATGTTTATATTCTTCTATGTAATTGTTTTGCAATCCTGGGTGAGTTTCTTTGCCTTCTTTTGGTCTCTGATTCCCTTAGAAAAATAGTTCAGGCTGATCCTCCCAACTCCTACTCTTCTATTCCATGTTGGAAATCAGGGCTGTATGTGGAACCTCCAGTGGAGGATGAGCTTCATGTTTGAAATTAATTTCCTTTCTGTGATTAGTGGCACCCATGATGACTCTCTCCCTCCTGCTGCCTCCTGCATGCGCAAACCAGTAATTAACCAAATTGGGAGCAGAGGCAGGGATGCGAGGTTTCCCGAGGAGGCAGCTCGAGCATACCTGGGGCTCCCTCTGTGGCACCCGCTGTGATTGCCTCAGGGGGCCCGAGGGCTGTCCAGGATCGCCATCTCTGTCCAGCCAGGGGGCCTGGCAAGTGTTCACATCTGTGGATCACAAATGAAGCCCTGAAATATCGTAGATGGGAAGTGAGTTCTCCAGCTTCTCCCAGACCCTGGGGTGCCATTTTCCAGGGAGGGCGTGGGGTCCCTCTGCTTTGGGTGTCTGTCGAAATGGGCATTGATACAGAAATCAGGTGGGCCTAGATTCGCAGGCTTCCCTCTCTTGATTTTTGGCTGGGACTTCAGGCCACGTACTCACTTTCCCTGGGTCTTACTTGCTGTGCAGAGCAGTTGAGGCCGTGGGAGCAGCCACCTCTTATGAATGGGGGGACGGTATAGAGAAGCCACTTTGGTTTGCACACCCTTACCCCAGAGGGTTCATCTGAAGGAGACGGTGACTCTAAATGGTCCCTGTCTTGATTCATCCGCCCCCACCCCCACACACGCCCATCTTGGTAAACACTGTGCTGTCCACTCCTTGGCTTACATCATCCCCGGCCTTTCTCTCTGCCTCACTCCCGGGTGGCTGCCCCCGCGGGGTATAACTCCACCTCCCCACTTCACTATTACCTGGCTGATTGTCTGGGTGATACAGGAGCCTCCGCTCAGGCCTTCCTGACTCCACCTTCCTTGTAGAGTTTGCTCTCCTCACACAGCTAGCAGGAACTCTGTGAACCACTCCCCTGCTGAAAGCCTTTTGTTGGATGTTTGCTTGGAACCTGTTGGATCTGTTGGATCTGTTCTGATACCCTTAATGTGGCCACTTGGGGGGCTGGGGCACCTGTCTGATCTCATTTTTTGCCGTCAGCAAGCTAGCTTCTGCCTCCTCCCTCCCAGGCAGAATCATCACTTGCTGGGCAGCTTTCTGAAGCCCCCTCCCCCACTAACCAAGCTGTGGTGCTTCTGGATTTTATATATGCAGACCTTTTTGTCCAGAATGTTTCCTTTACCCCTTGAACTCCTGCTCATTCTTGCAGACAGAGATGTGGCATCATTGCTTTCCGGAGGCCTGCTCTGATTGCTCACTCCTCCCACCCCCCCCAACAGTCTGGGCCAGGGACCCTTCCCTGCATCCACCCCATCATAATCTTCCCCATCAGTGCTGTGATGCTCTGGGGGGACTGACACCGGGTATGATACACCTTTATCCTCATGCCCTCTGGAAGGACATAGAGCACAGACACCTGCTTGGGACACATTAATTTAGGTGCAAAGGCAAATAACTCCTTGCAGATTAAGGGCCTTCAGACCTTAGAATCCTCAGCCTGTGTTTTGATTTGGCTGTGTTACCCTGGATAAACCATGTAACCTCTCTGATCTTGGAGGGTCATGAGGACGGGCAAGAGGACACGTATAACAGATTTCCTCTTCTTTCCCACCTGCTGGACAGTAAATATCCCCAAAGACACTTGGAACATTTAAATGGCTGAGCAGAGCAAACCCAAAGAGGGGCCAGGCCCAGCAGCCCCCAGTACCATGCACAGAGGAGCCCTGCACAGAACCCCAAACAGAAGCAAAAATAGCCCCCACTGGGGCAACCTGCATTGCAGAAGCCACAGGAAGAAGCCGCAGGCCGAGCGGATGTCAGCCGCTCTGGGGCCCCACTGAGGCCCCTCGGATGTGTCGAGCTGTTGCAGCCCTCACGCCTGCCCTTACTCGCTCCTCTGACCACAGCCATCAGATAAGGCTGCGGAAAAAGTGATGGCTTCCTCTCTCTGGGGAGGAGTAATATCAGTGCCATCTGTGGGGTACACTCCATCCTCTGTTGCCCCACCTCCGGGCCTTTGCACGGGCTGTCTCCACCCCCCCACCCCCATACTTGCCTGGCTTAGTCTCTTCCCTCCTTCCAGTTTGCCCAACTGTCCCTTTCTCAGGGAGGCCCGCCTTTGACCACCCTGTTTAAACTCGCATACCGTCCATCCTGCTGTTCCTGGTTCACCTCACCTGCTGACCTTTTTCTTCTTTCCATAAGTCTTAGAACCTTCTCACATACTAAATAAGTGACTTATTTACTCTGTTGAATGTTTTCTGTCTTCAAGGCAATCCAGCCCAGCAATGAGAAGAGGGTCAGGCTGGATGTGTTTGGATTCTTGTTTTATGTGCACACTCACACTCACACGTGTGCTCACACAGATGTCCTCAGCTGCTTTTTGAGCCTCTCCATGTTCAAGACAGGGTTGGCGTGGAGTAGGTGCTCATCAAATGTTCGTAGGAAGGAAGGGGGGACTGACAACAGGGCCAGTGTGAAGGAGGCCTCGTGCTTTAGGGAAAGGACCTTGGCGAGTCCCAGGAGTGGTTCAGCTGGCAGCTCGAGAGGAGAGGTCCAGTGGGAGATGATGAGGGATGGGGCTGGAGAAAGTGGCACGAATCAGGTCAAGCAGGACCACAGAACCCAGGGAAAGAGGTGGGAGCTCTGAAGGATTTTAATCAGGGGAGTGATTTATGGATGATTTAGGACTGGGTTCTCCTGTTTTGTGATTAGGTGGGAAAATCCAGTCTTTGCTCTAAGTCAGCTATATGCCAGACACTTTTGGCTGTTCTCATGAACCCATGATGTAGATGAGAAAACTGAGACTCATGGGAAGGAGCCTCACAGAGTCCATCCTCCCCCTGTGACAGCCTGAGTCATCTTTTAAAATGTAAATCAGAGCATGTTACTCCTTTGTAAGAACTCCCCAGGGGCTTCCCATTTGGGATAAAATCCAAATCCCTACTATGGCCCCAGGATTTCACCTGCTTAGGCCCCTGCCGACCACTCTGATCTCAACCTTGTCCCTCCCCTGTGCTCTAGCCACATTATTTCTCCCCTGTGTGACATTGACAGCTTTCTGCTTGCTGACCCCAGGGCACTTTGCACTTAATCCCTCTGCCCACAGGGCTTCTTGTGTGGCAGGCTCCTTCTCCTCCTGCAGGGCTCCCCCAGTTTAACCCTAGAGAGAGATCTTTTCAAGTCTTTCCATCTTCTATCTCTGTAGTTCCCTTGTTTGCTTCACAGCATTTATCACAATTGTAGCCATGTTTGTGTGTTTGCGTGTTTGTTGCCTGCCTCCCCCAGTGGGCTCTGAGGTCTGTGGGGGCAGGGGCTGTGTCTGCGGAGATGCGGGGAGCTCTGGGCCTGTGTGGCCTGGTTGGCTGCATGCCCCGGACTTGTGTGAGGAGACAAACGTGCCTTCCCCCACCGAGGAGGAACAACTCAATTCCTGCTGCACCTGATCTTGACCCCACTCCCAATGCTGCCCACATTCCCTGTAATGCTAAATGCTCTGACTGGCATTTCAGCCACCTGGAGAATCCATGAATACACATGGAAAGATGTCAAGTCTGGGCTTGAATCTCAGCTCAGCCACCTAATAGCTGTGAGACCTTGAGCAGTTTCCTTTACCTTTCTGAGCCTCACTTTGCTCATCTGTAAAATGGGCACATGGAGGGATCGTCTCTCAACAAGGGCCTAGCACCTGTGTGCCCCATGCTTGATTCAGCTCTAAACTTCCTTATCTGAAATCCAAAAAGCTCCGCCACCAAACATTGGTCTATAAATATGCTGCAAACTCATTTGGCCCCAGAACCCCATCTGAACTGACATGAAGCTCTTTGTAATTTTTACTTAACCCACTGTGTGCATAGTCACAGGATTCACTGCAGAAATATGAATGTGTTTTACTGCACGTGTGGCTCCGGACCCCTACTGAAGGTACTATGTAATTGGTGGGATTATCGATAAGCTTCCTCTTCAGAAATCCAAACAAACTCCGAATTCTGAAATCCCATGAGTTCTGGCTAAGGGGCTTGAACCTGTGTGTGTGAGCTGGCACTGAGGACCCTCTTGGGGCACGGGAGGGTTGGGGGGCCTCTGACAGCTGTCACAGCACCAGAAACCTCTTGTTTCTTCTCGGTTTCTTGGCAGCCAGTGTCTTTTTAGCTGCTTGGGGTTAAGTTGGGTTTTGTTTGCTTGGGGGCAGAGGTTATAGCTTGGGCAGGGTGAACTCAGGTGCTCAAGCATTTCTGGTTTGAATTTAAAAGGGGAAATTTTTCTCTTATGAATCATCAGAAAAAGAAATCAGAAGGAAGTGTGTGACCAAGAAGAGGAAATTAGGGTTTGCAAACTGCGTGAGTCACCCCCTTTCTGACTCCTGGGTGATCCCTTGCTCTTGGCAGTTTTCATTCATCTCTGAGACTCTTGGTTCTGTAGTTTGGGAAACACACTGGGGACTGCCGTGGTTTTATTCTGGCTCCAACCCCGTTTCCCTTTCTAGTCATCAACATAAATGTCTTTGAATCACTGCCACACTGGTTTACTTACTATTGCTCCATCAAATGTTTCTTCTCTGCCCAGGCTCTGTTCAGGGTCCTGCTTCCTGGTCCCCACCCCGCCGATCATCACAGCAGCTTCTGCCTGGCTTCCTGGACAGGCTTCGGTCTTACCTTTTCCAACCCATTCTCTGTCCCGAAGCCAGAGGCCAGCTTTCTAAAATGCAGCTTCCGTTGCAGGCTTCAGCTGCCTAGTATAGCCCTGAAAGCACCATCATGACAAGGTCCTGTTTGCCTTGCTTTTCAGCTCTCACTGCCTCCCTGCTAGGTGCCTTGGCCCCTTCTCCAGCCCCCCAGCCTTGGTGAGGGTTGTTCCTATGCTTTCTCCCTTCCATCTGGTGCCTTCTCTCATCACCTGGCCAATTATGCTCATCCTGGGCAGATAGAAGCCATCTCCTCTGTGAAGTCTTTTTACATGGCCCTTCTCTAGGCTCCAATGTACTCTGGCTCCCAGTACACTCATCACCCACATTACAATTCCTGGTCCTCTCCCCCTCACTACAGCACAAGCCCAGGAGGACAAAGACTGTGTCCCACCCATTGCTCGTACCATCTCTAGCACTCAGCGCAGAAGACCGCTTTAAACAAGAGTAGGTGTACTCAAGACAATGGGCAGGTATGGTGAGGGGGTGACTCCTGAGGCAGGAGACAGGGGTCTTGGGTTTTCATCTACCCTGTTCCCGGCTAGCTGTCTGCCTTGGGAGTGGCTGCCATGTTGCTTTCCAGTAGGCTGGAAACTGTTTTCCTTGTCAGCAGTGGTGTGAAATATCCCTTTCATTACAGTAGGTGTGTTTCATGTACATTTCTCCCCTGTCATCGAATCAAGTGTACATTTTCCCTATATATTTGTTTCTTGGTAGATTGCCTCTTCCCTGACTTTCCTGTTTGTGTCCTGTGTCCTTTTGTCTATCAGCATCTTGCTGTCTCTTTAATTTGACTGAAATGTTTCTACATCGTATATATTAACTGTCTCATAGTTGGTGCTGATATTTTCTTAGTCTGATGTCCTTTTCATTTTGGTTTTATTATGCTTCCTTCTACAGAAGATATTAATGCATATATATTTGAATCTGTCAATCTCCCTTCCTCTGTGATTGCTTCAAGGGCTGAGGAAGTTACCCTGCTGCCATGGATCTGATAAACATTCTGTTCTGTTTTCTGATATTTCCCTATAACATGACTTTTTATACTTAACTCTTTAATCTGTTTAGAGTACATTTTGGTGGGTGGCTTGCAGTGGATATCTAGTTAAGTGGTCCTAAATAGGAACAGGATAACCCGGTCATCCCCATTCTGTTTTTTTTTTTTTTTTTAAAATAATTGGTCTTTGTCTCTTTGTTTCCAAAAGGAGAGACAAAATAGAATAGTTGTTATGAAGGGGAACCTTGGCAGAGTGAAGATTCTGGCTTTGCCACTTTCTAGCTGTGTGAACTTTGAGCAGTTGCTTAAATTGTGCCATGCATTTTCTCCTCTGTAAAGTGGGATAATATCTCCGTCATAAGCTCTAGTGAAATACTGTATGTAAAGCATGTCACATGGTACCCAGCATATCGTTAAGTGCCCTCCTTCACCATACATTTTCATACAGAGTTGGGTCTAATTCTGCACTTTCTCTTCCATTGCACTGATTTTAAGTTCTTCTTTGACATCACTATCACACTCCTTAGTTGTTGGCCGCACAGAAAGTTTTAGTCTCTGGCCAAACGAGGCACCCCTCCATTACTCTTCTTTTAAGAATATTGCTGCAAACTCTCCCCGTTTTTTTTTAGTGAATGTTTATTCCTCCTGCCCACTCTGCACTGCAGCCCCCCTCAGTGGTTTGTAGACAACCCCCTCCACCACTGTGCACACACACCCCGGGATTTTTTTTTACCCTCTGCTCACTCTGGTCCCTCTACCTAATAGGCGTGCATCAACTGTTCTCACCTGGCTTATCTCCCCCTAGCGCCTTGTCATCCCCAGTGTCATCAAGTGCTGATGTCTGTATTCCCTCTGGACCCCAAGCTTCCCTGGAGGTCACTTCTGTGTCCAGTCCCCAGCATGTGGCTGTGTACATCGTAGGTACTCAGGTTAGAGATTGGGGAAGATGGGATGGTCCCTGTGACCTTCGGCTTTGATGGCAAGTGGGCTAACTCTGGCTTCTTTTGGAGGCCCAGCAATGTGGTGGTTGTAACCCTCACTGTGCTGTTGCCAATAATTGTGGGTCATCTCCCAGCCTGGGTCTCAGTTTCCTCCATGGGATAATGAGAAGATCTCTGAGCCCCCCAATTTCTCTTACCCTGGGTGGCTTTAAAGTGAAGATTAGGTAGAAGAACTCACTGGCCTGTGCTGAGCCTCAGAGTGCAGGCTGTTCTCTCTCTGTGTTCTGGGGAGAAAAGGTCTGTTAGGACCAAGGTTCCTCCATTGCACTCCTGGACACTGTGCTGCAGAGTCCTCAAGGAGAGCCCAGACTTGGGGCATAGGGGTTCGATTTTCAAGAACAGAGGTGTGGAGGGTGGGAATCCACCTCACGCAGGGAGGTGGCATGCCCAACAACCGCCCCCCCCCCCCAGGGTTCCATTCCCGTTTTCCAGGGGAGGAGTCCCAGGATCCCACAGGCGAGGACCTTGCCTTGGCCACAGGGCCACACTGGGCGTGAGCAAGCCCAGGTCTGCGGGCTTCCAGAGCTGCGCTGAGCTTCCAAGTCCAAAGGCTGGTTTTAAGACAGCACTTAAAAATACAGCAGCAGTGTTTACAAATATTATTTCCTGTGTTATCTGGCACTGACAGAAGGAAGTGAACTTGGTACTTTGTCTGTGTTAGGTTTTGGGGTTAGATGCCTAAATGCCAAGTTCAGGTGACCTAGAAAACCTTTCTAGGTCGAATTACTATTTCAAAAGATTTTTTTTTTTCTTTTCTTCCTTTTTTTTTTTTTTTAACCGTCCCACGATTGAGCGCTGTCGTTGACATATTTCCCTCCCAACAATGCAAGCCCTTTGTGGCATGATTGAGGGCTTGTTTTGTTGCGCTGGGAGAAAATATCTCCCAAATCATCTGCTGCTCATTGTCTCAGCACTGGCTCACCCCACCCCCCACCCCATGCCACAGTCCCACCCGACGCTTGCTCATGTGGCCTTCGGTTAATTGTCTTTGGCAAGGATCAGTTTTGGGACGTGTTCCCAACCGCGGAGGATAGATAATTGTTAAGCATGAATACTGGCAGTCCCGGCAACCTGAGGCTCTAGACCGCTGACCGCAGCCCGGCCTCTGGGGGGGCGGCTGGGATTGGACGACAGCTCCACGTCTCTGCAGGGTAGCAGGGCCAGACCGCAGACGCAGGGTAGCCCAGTTGGAGCGGCGACCCTGCCGGTGGACTTCTGGGTTTGAGTCCTCACTCTACCTCCTACCATCTATGTGGCCTTGGGCAAGCACTTCACCTCAGTTTCCTCATCTGTACCATGGGGCCCTGACTAGTAGTCACTTACCTCAGGGTTGTTGAGCGAACATTTACAAATCAAAAGGAGTGCCTGGCTTATGCAAGCACGGTGTAAATGTTGCACCAATTAGTTAAAATGAAAAAATGATCGTAGTGGTAGTGGATGCTATCGTGTCACCCAGATCCCTCCTCAACTGAGACACTCATCCTGCCAGCTATTCAGAGTGTTGGCTGCTGTTGGCTGGCACTGAGCCTCTCTGGGTATTGCCTTTGGTGGAAGGAGAGGGCCTTTCCCCAGGTTATCACCACCACCACCACCACCCCCCCCCGGGGCAGTCTGGGTCCCGTGGCTGGCCCACCTGGGAATGCAGTGGCTCCTTGCCTTAGTCTGGCACGTGGCTCCAGAGCTGCCACCTCTGATGTGACTGCGTCACAGCTCAGCTTGTCCCTCAGCCCCTCCTGCCTCCCGCCTTTCCTGTAGTGGCCCCCCCCCCCCGCAGTGAACTTCCCACCTTCACTCTCAGAGCCTGTTCCCAGGACCCTGCCCTAAAACCACAGGTAGCCACCAGATGCTGAATGGCTCTTGACATCCATGTTTAAAACACATTTACTTCACTTGCTTGCATTTCCAGAAGCTCGTTGAGGAGCAGCCTTGGGGGTTCTGCACCATCACCGTCCCCCCATCTCTGGGTGCGCACCATAGACCTGCCTCGACAAACTCCCCCTGCTCTGTAGGGTCGTGGGGGTTTGAAGGGGGGTTGGTGATTTCAGGACCCTCTTCTGGTGGGAAGAGGAAGGGCTAATTCTGGGACAAACAGCAAAACTTAAAACTGACCAAACGGGGGTGCCTGGGTGGCTCAGTCAGTTAAGTGTCCAACACTTGGTTTTGGCTCAGGTCGTGATCTCATGGGTCGTGGGATCGAGCCCTGTGTTGGGCTCTGCACTCAGCGCAGAGTCTGCTTGAATTTCTCTCTCTCCCTCTCTCTGTCTACCCCTCCCCCCACTCACTCTCTCTCAAAATAAATAAATAATCTTAAACAAACAAACAACTGACCAAACCGCTAAAGGACCCAGAGAGCCTCACCCATTCAACCTCTTCATGCACAAAAGATGAAAATGAGGCCCAGAGTGAGGAAGGTATTGTTGAAGGCCACACAGTGAACAGGTGCCTCTCCTTTTCCCTCCCAGAGGAGATAGTGCTTTGGGGAAATAGCGGGACAGGCTGGTCTTAGGAGTCAGACATGTGGCAGGCGGGTATGATGTTATGGTCCAATAAATGCTTTCATGGTGCCCCCAAGCGGAGGGACAGCCAGTCTCGGCAGGGGCTTCCTGGAGGGGGCAGCATGGAGGGAGTGGGAGTTAACTGCAAAGAAAGGGAAGAGAAAGGGGGTGCGCGGGGTGGTGGTGCAGAGCTGCCCAGGCCTGGATGTGTGTGTGCGAGACCTTTTGAAAAGGCAGAGCAGGAGAGGAGCCTAAGTGAGGGACAGGAGGCCACCAAGAGAGTTGGGTTGGCTGGGGGCAGGTTCTCAAGTGCTTTCCAAGACTTTTCCCCAGTGGCAAGGATGGGGCTTGAAGGAGAGGGTCCTGGGCAGAACCAGACAGGTGCCTTGTCTTTCCTGACCCACTCTGGCCCCTCTCTGCCAGATCAGGTCTCTGCTCGGGACATAGTTGTGGAATCAATGAGTGAACAGATGAGGGAAGGGAAGATTGTGCTGGAGAAAGACGGTTCCACTGCAGTGTTGGGGGTAGGAGCAGGGACAAGCCAGAGGCTTTGAAGACACCGGCTCCTGGAGGGGTAAGGCTTATGGCTCGGAGCTGGGAATGTAGGTCCCTATCCTCCCTCTTCCCACCCCGGAGAGGCCCATTGGCGCCAGCTGAGATGAGACTGTGGGTTCAGTAGGGGTGCAGCTGGGACCAGCTGAGAACACACACGCTGGCGTCCGCCTGCCGTAGAAGCCCAGAGGAAGGCCATCAAAGTGTGCGCCAGATCTGCTGGGGTCCCTGCCCTGCTCCTGGACAGCCTCATCGGACCACACCCTGACCCACTTCCCAGCCTGCTCCCTCCAGCCGCAGGCGGCGTCTGCAGCCCCCTTGGAAACATTCCCCCTCACAGCGGCCAAATGAAAATGTTTGTTGAAAACAACATGTGCATAATTAAAGCTTAATGAGCGCTTGTCTGTTTGGAATGTGCAATTAGATTTATAATCCGGGATGGGAGCGAGCTCCAAATGGCTTTAAATGGAGCTGAGAGAGAGGATAATTTTTGCCATAAATCTGCGGTAGTGTGGATGGTACATAAGCTGCCACCGGCATGCCGGGCAGCCATGCTCTGCCCACTGGGCTGCCCTGCCCATCAGCCTCTCTTGGCAGCTGCAGCCGGCTAATGGCCTGTGTGGGACTCACCAGGGGTCTTTGAGGTGGTTCTGCTCTGGGTTGGAGTGGGAGCTCGCCTGAGCTGTGTGATCAGAGCTCACTGTGGGGAGAGGAGGGTTGGTGCCGGGTCCGGCTGTGTGGGGGCCCGGTGTGTGGGGGCCTGGCCAACAAGGAGTCCTGCATCATCCCCGTGTCCCCCCTGGGCTGGGAAGTGGCTCCACATTTTGTTCTCCGCTGCATCCCAATACCTAGAACTCAAGTAACGTTTGTCCAATGAGTGCTGTGCCTCTGTACCAACCTCTTGCCTCAAACAAGTCACTACCCACTCTGTGGGCCTCGGTTTCCCCTTATCTCTCACAGAGAATTCTTCTATTCCCTTGGGACCGCATCTCAACCAGTGCTGTCCAGTAGAAATAGAATGCAAGCCACATATGTAATTTTAAGTTCTCTAGCAGCCACATTAAAAAAAAGAAACAGGTGAAATTAATTTTAATAATATATTTTAGTTAACTTCATATATCCAAAATGTTATCACTTTGGCATGTAATCAATATAAATCTATTGATAAGGCATTTTACATTCTTTTCTTGTTCTGAGTCTTTGAGACCTGATGTGTATTTTACATTTACACACATCTTAATTTGGACTAGCTGTGTTGCAGGTGCTCAGGGGCCAAATGTGGCCGGTGGCCACCCTACCGGACAGCATGGGTCTAGAAGGAGAATGGTTGGAGCCAGTTGAGAAGGTTCTGCCTCCCCATCTGTAAAATGGGGATACTGATGCCTATCTCCCAGAGGTAGCACTCCACCGTGGGAGCTGTAGCGATCTCTGTCTTTTTACACCCCCTCTCAATGTATTTTATGACTAAAACAGACAGCACCATCCACACCAACTCTTGTCAGCAGTGGGGCGGAGGGTCCTACAGTAGCCATAACACTGGGCCTGCTCACAAGGCCTGCTCCCAGCCGCACTGGCAGGCATTGCTCCCCCTTACTGGTCGATGAGGCCCCAGGAGCAGAGTTGTGAGGTCACCTGCTCTGGTTTACAAAACTTGGAAATGGTGGGGGTAGGTAGGAAGACAGTATAGGCCTTTAGGGGACCAGCAGCCTGGACTGCAGACTCAGCTCTGCCACATCCTGGCTGTGTGGCCTTGGGCAGATCCCCTAACCTCTCTGAGCCAGTCATAGCATTAGGTTTTTCAGTGGGCAGAATAAGAATGTGCATTATGCATGGTAAAGCAGGTGCACCAATAAAGAGAAAAGCTTTTTTTTTTTGAGAGAAATCGTTATTTGATAGTTAGGAACAAAGCATGAAGGTCATCATCATGGGAAAAATCTGCTCTCACTTGGACTCTTATGAAGATTTTAATTTACAAATTTTATTTCAAATTATATATGGCAGGTAGAGGCATCAGGGGTCTTTCCCATGTGTAAGACCTCAGAGGTTTGCATGAAGACCCACTCAGTTTCTTCACCTATGGAAGAGGGGTAGTTATAGTGACCTAGCAACCTCTTGGGGTTGTTGTAAGGATTCAATAATAATATAAGTAATAGCTAACAATTATTGAGTGCTTGCTGTGTACCAGGTGATGTTCTAAGTTACCTTCTGTATATTAACTTATTCAGTCTAAATGATAGTCATACCCATTTTCCAGATGAGGAAACTGAGAAATAGTAACTTAGTTAAAGCGTCACACAGCCTGAGAAGCAAGGCTGAGGTGTGGACCTAGGGAGCCTGGCCTCAGAGCCAGTAGTTTAACTATCATCCTTCTCTAAGTGCGCTTGCGCCTGAGGCTCGGTCCCTGGCCCCCTCCCCTCTGCGCCGCGCCTCTCTGCCCCTCCCCCATCTCTCCCTGCTCCTGATGTACAGCTCTCTGTGACACCACCACATAAAACCGCACTCTCGGCAGGGCCCAGGGCGCAGTCGCCACATTCACTGCCTCTAGCCTTTGAGCCGCGTTTTATCTGTGCAGGAGTGTTCTCACGGCCCAACGTGGGGATAGGCAGGCGCGGTGTATGCTGCTTTGATTGTTTCCTCTTCAGATCTCTGTGAGGTGCATCTCTCAGTGTCAGCCACTGGCTGCGCTGGGGGCTGTGCATCCTTGGTCTTTGATCTGTGTCTCTGTGCCGGGGCCGGGCGTGGGGGATGGGGGAGCAAGGGGAAGCAGATTCTACAGAACAACTGTTGCTTTGGTACCAGGAGTCAAGGCCAAGTTCAGAACTGGCTGGGTGGATTCGGGCGAGCTCTCCAGCCACCCTGAGCCTTGCCTTGCTCATCTCTACAGTGGGGCTGGTCCTGCAGCCTTGGCATTTCTGGGAAGGTTCCAGTGAGATGACCAGGCACAGCTCTGGGATGAGGTCTGGTATACGGTAGGTGCTCCCTGGCCTGAGCTCACAGCAGCCTTGAATGCCGTGTTCCCTGCCCTTTGCCTGGCCAGCCTCCTGTGTGCCCCCCATTACGGGGCTTCCAAGTTACCTTTTCAGGATGCCTCTCTTGAGAGGCCCTCCTTCTTGTGTCCATTCCCCTGCAATAACCTTATCCTGCCATTGTCACATTTGTCAAAGAAGAAGCCATTATTTGATACCTGAAATGCTAAAGTCATTGCTATACTTTGCAAAGCTGGTCTCTCCAAATCAAGCATGAGCTGAGCTTTGTAGGGTTTGGGGGGAGCACGGAGTCCTAGGGTAGAGGGACTTTCAGAAGCGGGAGGTTCTGGGACTGGCTGAGCCCCAGAGGTGGACATATGGCTATTGGAGTTAGACTGTTATTGATCACTTGATTTTCAGAGGCTTGAGTGAATGTGGAGCTGTCACTGACCAATTGGGACGGGCTTCGAACAAGTTTTGTAGTTACTTGTTTCCATCTTGGGACTATGGCCAGAGAACTGCCTGTCTTTCTCAGATGTGGAGAATAGGAACATTTTATTCTCTGAAGCTTCTCCATAGAACTGGGGGCTCCTTGAGGGCAGGGACTGTGTCATAATCAGTATGCCTTGTGTCAGTACAATGTTGGGCACATAGTACACACTGGAGATGCTGTTCAGTAAACAACAGTTGCCCTCTCTGTAACCTCAGAATCCCTTTGCTTTTATGTTTCTGTGCCTTGTGACAAATTTTATTTATTTTAAATTCCCAATGGTTGTGAGTGCATTACTTGGCACGTTGTAGGTCTTTAGTACATGCTATCCAAGGGCATGGACTGATTTCATTTTGCTTCTGCATATTTAAATTAGATCCTAGACCCCAGATGGAGAGTAAGAGTGAATGAAGGGAAGATGTGAGAGGGGTGGGGTCAAGATAAATGGGTTGACCTTGGACAGAACTGAGATATTTCACCTTTTCAGACAAAAGGGAAGGAGGGCAGGATGGGTGTACTGTCAACAGTGTGGGGGAGGGGAGAGATTTGAAGGGATGGCTGACAACCTCAGTGACATAAGAAACATGGTCCTGATGGAGAGGGTTGCCAAGGCTGATGTGGGGATAAGAGTTTAGCACATCATAACAATAATAGGTTAAATCCAAGGTCACTCACAACTATTACTGGTGGAACCAGTACTCTAATTCATGAATCCATGCTGTAGCCCAGGACATCACGCTACATGTAGAAGTTGAATTGAATCCAGAGCCAATTTGGGATGGAAGCTTTAAGCTTGGGCCCAAGAACGCAGGTCTGTAGAAGCAAGCAAGACTGCCAAGGGTGCATCACATAGCCTTAAACAAAAGACCTAGGGAGAGTTGGATTTCAGTGGGTAGAGAAGGGGGGGAGGAGGATGCTCCAGGCTGATCATGGGACAATGTGTGTAAAGGCAGGGGCGCTGGAGGTTTCTACAACCTTGATGGATGCCGTGGGAGCTGAGGCTCAGGGCCAGTTGTCATGGAGGGTCCTAGATGCCAAGGCTAATGATGTGGTGTCACAGCAGGGTTTTGATCTGAGCACTGAAGTAATCACTAGTGACATTCAGGATAGAGGATGGATTGGGGGGAGCGGGAGCTGAGCACAAAGCCTCTGTGGGTGTTTGGGGGATGTAGGAGTGACAGGGCTGAGTCATCCTGGAGGTACTGCCTGGGTCCTGGGTAGGTGACATCTGCTGTCATGATGGCAGACCCCTGGAGGAAGAGCAGGTCCACACATGTCATGAGTTCAGTGTGGGGTGTGTGAAATTTGAGATATGCATGGACCAGATGTCCAGGGAGAAACTATACATTGGAATCTGGGTGTAACTTAGTTGAAGATGAACATTTGAGAGTCAGTGATATGTTGTAACCCTAAGAAGCCATGACATTGTCCAGGGGAAGTGTGAATAGAGCGAGAAGGAAATATCAGATATAGTTATCCACCCACCTGTCCATCCCACTCACCTACACAACCCACTGCATCAACCCAGGCATCTCACCCATCTGTCTATCTCACCCACCATTCCAATCATCTTCTCATCCATCTCTCTTTTCATTCTCACCCAACCATCCCATCCATCCATCCATCCATCCCACCTTCTTTTTTTTTTTTTTTAAGATTTATTTATTTATTTGAGAAAGAGAACATGTGCACATGCAAGCGCAAGTGGGAGGAGGGGCAGAGGGAGAAGGAGAGAGAGAATCTCAAGCAGTCTTCTCATTGGCTGTAGAGCCTGATGCGGGGCTTGATCTCATGACCCTGAGATCATGACCTGAACCGAAACCAAGTGTTAGACACTTAACCGACTGAGCCACCCAGGCATCCCCCCCATCCCACCTTCTAAATCTGCTATCCAATCACTGAGTCATCTGTTGATCTACCTGCTGGCCCATCTATCCCATTCATTCCTCCAAACCACTTATCTTCCGCACCCACCGATTTATCATCCATACGTCCATTCACCCATCCATCCATCCATCCATCCCACCCATACACCTACCTACCATCCATCCACTCATTTTACCCATTGCAACTATTTCCTTCTCTATTCACTATGTCAACCACCAGCCACATGTGACTTTTGAACACTTGAAGTATGGCTAAGTCTAAACTGAGATGTGCTGTAATGTAAAATACACACCAGATTTCAAAGACAGTACCAAAAAGAAAAAAGACTTTAAACCATCTCATTCACAGTTTTTCTGTTGATTACATGTTGCAATCATAATGTGCTAAAAATAATGGGTTAAATAAAATGTCGTTAAAATTAATTTCACCTGTGTGTATTTGCTTTTTTAACTGTGGCCACTAGAAAATTTAAGATGACATATGTAGCTTGCATTTGTGACTTGCATTATATTTCCATTAGACTGCACTGATCTATACATCTATCACCCATCCATCTATCCATTCATCCACCCATCTATCTCATCCTTCACTCCCTCCCTCCTCCCATCCATTCATCCATCCAGTTATCTCATTTATCCATCCCACAGATATTTAATTTACACCTATTATGAATCAGTGATTCTGAGGGTTGTAGGAATGAGGAAACCGAAGCATAGAGCAGCTAAGGCACTTGCTCACAGTGGTGCCCATGGAGCTGGCATCGCCAGATTCTAAGATCAGGGCTCTCACCTGCCACCTTGGCTGCCTATTTGCTAAGTTTCCTTAAAGGTAAAAATGGGATCTAGGTTGGGAGGGCTGTTGGAATAGGGGTCCAGGAGTCCCTTTTGCCAAGGGGACCACACGGCTTGGGGGAGAGACAAACCCTTCAGAAGCCTCTGTGAGCAGGGTCCCTGGTGGCCGTCATGAAAGGGTTATCCCCACACATTCGATATTTGCAAAAATGTGGGTTCTTTCAGATTCCAAAACTCATTTCCATGACAAAACTCTTGGGAAGAGAAGATGAAGGTCTGGCTTTTGCAGAACAATCTTCCAGCTGTAATGAGGACTGAAGATGACGATGGGAAAAGGAATTATAATTAGAATATGAAATGGGGAAAATTAATCTATTCCAGTCAGTGGTAAGAGGATGTTCTCCTGGCATTTCACAGAAATTCTTAGGCCCTTGTTTCCCCTGCATTTTACCCACCCACCCCCCAATTTTAAAGCATACAGAAGGTTGTGTGGTGTGAAAAAATATTTTTGGCCGAGGGACTGATAAATTGTGAGATATGCATGGAATTTAAGCTCTTGTGTAGGTCTGGATGTGCTCCTGCCATACATGTTTGTGGGCTCATTTAGGTGAGTTCTGTTTATATAGCTGCAGAGGAGTGGTCATCCCTTCCTTTCCCTGTGCGTATGCTGTGGGCATTGTGTACCAGTCCCATAAAGGGTCTGTGACATGTGCACACTCAGGCTTGTTCTGTGGGCGCCTTTGTGTTGGCTTGTGTTACCCATGGGTGTGGTGTGTGTGCGACTAAGTGCTGTCATAGTCCGCCACTGGTTTGTGGTGTGTATGTAGTCAGCATGCTTGGGCACACTGCATTTGTCATACACATTCGTGTCCACATATACACTCAGCATTCGCTGTGTGGTGGGTACAGATGGCATTTGTGATCTTGGTTGTGCACATGGAGGAGGAGGGGGCCCTGCTTTGATTTGTGACTTCTCCCCTTGGCTTACAAGTTCTTTCCCCCAGAAAGCAACCTCCCCAAAAGGGCTAAGGAAGTAAGCTCCAGGCCTTAGGACCCTGGGGGCCAAGCCAGGGGAAGCCTGGGACCCTTAGGGTCACGCTCTCTCCCTCCTTCCCCCTGCGAGGGCTCTGATATGGTGGAACAGAGAACAGACCCCCTCCTCCCCACCACCACCACCTTGGGTTCATGGCTGCTCAGTAGCCAGGTCCCAAACCCAGTGTGCTCTCAGGACACCGTGCAAGACACCTGGGAGTAACCAATCAGAGGCTGACTTAGGCCTGGCCTTGGGAACCTCTGCCAACTTCTCAGGTCCTCCTCGAAAGCAAGAAGCAAGCTTTACTCCATTACGTGGCAGCTTTTCTTGGTTGAATAAATGAGTGAATGAATGAGCCCACTAGAGGCAGGCTCTGGTGACCTCATGTGGTCCCACTGGCAGACCCCCTTGTGTCCTCCAGCATACACACATCAAAATCCAGGGTTTTCTTTTCTCATATCCCCAGAGCCATCCCCCCACTGCCCACCACAGATAATGCCTCCCTCCCTGAACGGCTAACACATATTTACCAAACACTTGTTATGTGCCAGCCCCAGGCTAATGGTTGGTTCTAGAGTGGGGTGCACCAAAGCCGTGATCCCCACTCTTAAGGGGCTTCTGGCCTAGTGGGAGAGACCAAACCAAAGAAGCAGGCAGCCCACTCTGAAGCCCAGCCTGCCTCTAGGTGTGCAATTTTGGGCAGCTGCTAATCCTTTCCATCTGTTTCCTTGGCTTTAAACAGGGAAAATAATACCTGCTTTGCTGGCTTGCTTTGAGGCTGAAATGAGATCTTTTATGGCAAGCATTTTGCTCAGTGCCAGGTATATTCATTCATTCCCCAGAATTTGTTGAGTGCCTGCTGTGCATCGGAGAGAGCAGACAGGGGTCCTTGCTTCTGCGGTGGTTCTGTTCTACTCAGCAGTTGATCAACGGGCTGTAACAAGGGGCTTGGGGGACATCTTTCCATCTGCTTCTTTGATACATGTTCCTATATTTTTAACCTATACCATACTGTTTGATTACTATTGCCTTATAAAATGTTTCAGAGACCTGGCTAAACTAAGTCCCCCTCCATTCCTAGTCATTCTTTCTTATAAAACATATAAATTATGTGTGGCTTTTAAAAAGGTTTTACTTTTATCTAAGTAATAAATGGCCATGGTGACACATCAAATGATACCCAGGAGTTTTTGTTGAAAGCTCCCCACCCTGTCCCATTCCTAGTCTCATTTCTGAGGCCAGACTGTTCCAGGTGCTGCGGGGTTTGGAAATGACCAGGACACAGTTCTAGCCTCCATGTTGCTCCCACTCTGGGGCAGAAGACAGATGTGAAGACAATCTGTGTTGTAAGAGGGGCAGCCAGAGAAGGTGAGAGCATGGCAGCCTCTTGGAGGAGGTGGTTTCTGAGCAGGGCCTTGAAGCATGATGAGCTCCAGGCACAGTGTGGTGGATGGACCCCTGCACTGGGGGCCAGTGCCCAGACTCTAGGCATGGTGCCACCTTTTCTTTTGTTAATATAGCAGTCACTGAAGGCCTCTGCCCATCCCTGTGCTGGCAAGGTATTTGGGTATAGCCATCAATCCTACTGCCCCGATGGGAAGACTGGCCTAGTAAAAGACAATGTGAATGGTGTCATGCTTGCTTCATTCATTCATTCATTCATTCAGCCAACAAGCAATTATTGATTATCTGCTTTCTGCCAGGCACTATTCTAGGTGTTTGGGAGGCAGAGAGACTGAGATCCCTGACCTCCAGGAGCCTCCATTTTGACAGGGGAAATCCACTCTAAGCAGTGAACATGGTAAAATAAGCAAATGATTTAGAATGCTAGGAGGTAAAAGGGCCTATGGAACAAAGAACAAGGTAGAGCAAGGCAAGGGAATCGGGAAGGGTGGTGGGGGAGGACCCGCAGAGGGAGCAGGCTGGCATCTGAGCCTCTCTGCGTGAAGAGGTTCTGGATGAACAGACATCTTGTGCATGATCATGGGAGAGTGGATTTTTACAACCTCCACGAGGGTGTTTGGTGATGCCTATCAAAATTACAAATGCACGCACGTCTGGACCCAGCGATTATACAAACTAATCCTACAGATAAACTCACACCCAGGCGGAATGATGGATGTACAAAAATATTCACGAGAGCAGTGCTGGAATAGGGAAAGACTAGAAACAACTCAATTGCCCATGAGCTCAACTAGTTAAATATATCTGTTACATCCACACCGTGGAATACCAGGTACCAGAAGACAGAATTATGTTCTGATATAAAATACTTCCCGAGATGTGTTGCTAGGAGAAAAATGAGGTGCAAAACAGGGTGTATAGTATGTTGTCATTTATGTGAAAGAGACGACTATAAAATGTATATATGTGGACCATCTCTGAAAGGATATAAAGGAAGCCGGTAGACTCAGTGGTTGCCTCTGGAGAGAAGCAATGGATGGCGGGGAGGTGGGGTGGGAAGGAGAATTTTCACTCTGTTGCTTTTTGTGCTTTGGAAATTTTGAATCATGTGAAGATAACCTAATAAAAAAATTAAATTTTCAATTAAAATGAAATGGCCGGCTGCCATTGGGGCCCCGCCCAGACCCCTTTACTAGCCTCTACAGCCAGCTCCCCACCACTGGCTGCAGATGGCTCACAGTTGGCACAATTCTCTGGGGAACTGTCCCTGGCCAGAGGGGGGCCACCCTGCTCAGAAGGTTATGCCTCCCCTTGGCCCCTAAGGGCAGCCCTCAGCCAGTGACTGACTGAACTCCATGGGGCAGTTCATGCCCCACGGCTCCCCATGGGACCAGGCTGCAGCGGGTCTCCAGCTGAGATCACATCTTTGCTTAGCTACTTCCACTGCCCTGTCCTGCTTCCCTTCCTCCCTTACAGATTTTCCTAAAGAGCACTGTTCAAAAATCACATGCATTTGAAAATCCTGGTCTCACGCTCTGCATTTAGGGAACCTGATCCAAAACACCTGTCTCAAGGGAAGAGAACTTACTGGAAATGAGCTGAGTGCTCTGCGTGTTTTGGTACAATACCCCATGGAGATGGGACCACTGTCATTATCCTCATTCAACTGATGAGGAACCTCAGAAATTCAGACACCAGCTCAAGAATACACATCATGGAAAAAAGCCAGTGACCCCAAAGTCCACACTTCTCCCATAACACCTGCTTCCTACTGCAGGGAGATCTTCCTGCATCCAGACTTGGCAGCTTATCAGAACACAGGATTGTAGTGTCCGTGCATGGTTTCTACCACAGCCCTCCCTGCCTGTGGCCAGAGGTGGCCCAAGGGGCACATGTGAGGGGGCCAAGCTTCTTAGGATGGTAAGACCTGGAGGGCATGTCTGGGGCAGGTGTCCTGATCCCAGGGCTCTGAAGATCTCAGCCTCCCTCCATCATGTGGAATTCTAGCTCTTGCTGATAGTCTGATGGCCTTTTGGCCAAGAGAGATCTTTGCATACTTCCAGGGTTGGGGAGCCCAGTATCTGACAAGGACCATCTGCCACATCTATGGACAAGGCATAAAGGGCAGGAAGGTTTTCCTCTCTTTGCCCTGTGATTAAGGTGCTAATCCAAGCCCGCGGGGGCCACAGGACAGGGGTTGCTCTTTTCACCCTAGAGGGAATCCTGCTGAAATGAGATTTGGGCATCTTGGGCTCGAGCTTTGCTTCTCCGGGCCCCACAGACCTTTCCCCTCAGTGCGTTCAGTCTCCTGACCTTCTCGGGCATCTCCTGGGGCCTTCTTGAAAACACCTTCCTCAGACCCGCTTCTCTCTCTCTCTCTGTTCTAGTTGGATGGTGACAGTGCCTACGTGGGGATGAGTGACGGGAACCCAGAGCTGCTATCGACCAGCCAGGTGGGTGCTCCATCCTGCCTGTGGGGGGTTCAGCCTGGAGCTGGCTGGAGCTGAGCTGCTTCAACGTGGGCTGGGATGGGGCAGAGCGGTGGGGCAGGGCCCACTACTATCCTCTCTCACAAGGATCAAGAATATCAAATATTCCCTTGAAAGTGACAATCCAACTGGGACCATGGTGTTTTCTGTAAAGCACCTACCTGGCTACAGTTGGCTAAAAATGGGCACCATTGAAAACTTGGTAAAACTGCAAATGTGTTGCCCACATTTCCCATGCACAGAGGAGAACTCTTCAGCAGCAGTGAGTAGAGATGTCACAAGCTCCCTGGTACTCTCTGCTTCTTGCCACCACATAGCACCCATGGGATCTACACTGGCACAGAGGCACACGTGCCCATGCAAAGGCATGCAGAGTTCTCCTGCCCACCTAGACTTGTCTAGTACCCCTGCAGAGGATTGTGGATGTGGCATACAGGGAGGAGAGCAGAGGCTTCCTGTGCGGTCCTCCCTGGGAAGGAGACTGGATCATCCCTGGGCAAGGCTATCCCGGTCCCTAGCCCTCTGGGAGTCCCAGATGCCAGCTAGAATCTGAATTTCCACTGAGAGCCTGGTCTCCAAAAGTTAAGTTTTCTTTCAGCCGGGAGCATCCTCACTGCAGATTGGAATGCTGGGGAGGGTCCTCACTGCAGGCTGGGACGCTGGGGAGGGTCCTCACTGCAGGTTGGGACGCTGGGGAGGGTCCTCACTGCAGACTGTGGTAACCTGGAGGACGGTTCCTTAAGGCAGGGGCGCCTGCAGAGTGGCAGTGGCTCAGGGTGCAGAGGAACTTGGGGAGCTGGAAGACAAGCCCGTCCCCGGAGCTGACCTCCGTCCTCTGTCCGTGCAGTCATGAAGGTTGTGGCAGTCCAGATTGGGTTGCTGGGCCCACATTTTCCAGCTCGGGGGTTAGAACCCTATTAATGCACAAACACTTATGTGCCCTCCTATGTGACAAATCCAGTGGTGGACATAGATGAGTAAGGCGTGGGCTAGGGCCCCCTTAGGGCGCACTGCCAGTGAGGGCAGCTCCTGGACCCTCAGTGTGGTGCACAGGCTCCACTGCTGGGCACTGCATCCCCCTCCCCTGCCACTGCAGGGGTGCTCGCGCTGGGGCCGCCACGCCGCCCACGCCCCTTCGCTGGCCTGTGACCATGTGAGCATCACGATGCTGCTGCAAAGCTACCTTTCTATGGCACTGACTCGTGCCAGCCTGAAAGACACTCTGGTGGGCAGGACTCCAGGTCCTGGAAATGCTCATCTTGGAAGAGACCACTGAAGTCGTTGAACTGTCCTTAATCAGCTTGGACGTGTGGTGTCTCACAAGACCAGAGCTTCCTCCCGAGCATCTCATCTGAGCTCTTTTCAGTGTTTCAAGTGCATTTTGTTAACATGCTGAACCTGGCTCTCAGAACCGTGGCAGGTGGAGTTGGCGTGGCTCAAACCCTGATGGAGAGTGTGGCCACCATACTCCGGGGAGAAGGGAGGGTGGGGCTCGTGGGGCTCCGTGTTTGCCCACAGTCCTTTGCAGAGGAGAAGCAGGGCAAATAAGCGTCCCCACAGGCTGTTGGCTGCAGCGCCCTCAGCTGCCTGCCCAGCACATCCCCACAGTTGCAAAGCCTTTTCCTCACTGGTTATTTCAGCTGATCTTCACCAGTCTTGAGAAGTAGTAGGTTGCCACTAATCCCATTTTATAGATGAGGAAACTGAAGCTGGAGGATGTTGAGTGGCTCATCCAGGCAGGGGGACAGCTGGGGCTCAGAGCTCCACACATTACTTTGCTCCGTTCCCACCTCCAGCCTGCCCCTGACTTGCTTCAGCCAAGTGTTCCTTTGTCAGAGAGCTGTTGGTGACCCTGAAATCCAAATTAGGTCCCCTCCCCTTGATTCTCTCTCGTGCCACCATGTCCTTTTAAGTCATGGCATTTGTCACTGTTTGGGGTCGCCTGCTTATCTGTGTGAAGACTTGGTTAGCATCTGATTTCCACACTAGAGCAGGATCTGGTCCCTCATTCACTGTTGTGTCTCCCAGTGTGTTACAGAGCCTGGCACGTGCAAGGCGCTCAGGAAAGACTTGCCTAATGGGTCATGTGGCCCCTTCTCTTCTCTGGACTTCAATTTCCCTGGCAGGGAAATGAGGCAGTTGGATTCCCCAAGGGTCCCTTCAGGCCTCTTGTGCTGTCACTCAGAGAGTCTCCCGAATTTAGCACTTTATAAAGAAAACATCAGGATTCCCTGTGATTGACCAGACACCCTGTGGCGTGAGCCAACCTGGATGGGAACAGATTTAGCAATTACAATCTAGTCTTCTTACAGGGTACCAGTTGACTTTTGTTGCATAAGAAGCATGTCAGGGGGCTCCTGGGTGGATCAATCGGTTGGGCATTGGACTCTTGATTTGGGCTTGGGTCATGATCTCAGGGTCATGAGTCGAGCCTTGCATTGGGCTTTGCACCCAGCACGGAGTCTGCTTGAGATTCTCTCTCTCCCTCTCCCTCTGCCCCATGCTCTCTCTCTCTCTAAAATAAATAAATAAATAAATAAATAAATAAATAAATAAATAAATAAATAAAAATCTTAAAAAAATAAAAAACCCAAGCAAGTCAAAACTTAGTGTCTTAAAACAATAAATATTTACATGGTTCAAAATTCCATGGGTTGGTGGTTTGGTTGGGTTCATTTGGGTGGCTCTTCTGGCCATAGCTAGGACCCCTGTAAGTGGCCACTGTAAGCTACCAGGTCAGCTGTGGCCTGGTTGGTATGGGGACTTGCTTCTCTCCAGACAGTCTCTTGTCCCCCAACAGGCTAGCCTGAGGTTGTTCACGTGGTGGGAAAAGGGTTCCCAGAACAGCAACAGCAGAAGCTGCAAGACCTGTTGAGGTAGGCTTAGAACTGGCACATGAGTACTTCCAGCACATTCTGTCACTCAAAGCAAGTCAGAGAGCCAGTCTGGATTCAAGGAATGGGGAAGTAGACCCTGTTGTTGGGAGGAGCTGCAAAGTATTGTGGTCTTTTAACAAACCCACGGGAACGTGGGATGTTGTTCATGCTGATTTTTGTTGAAGAATAACAGACTCGCCCAGGACCTGCAGCTCCTAGTGGCTTGGTGGGGCTCCAGGATCCCTACTTCTTAATGTTTTCTTCCAGTCTTTTCCCTGAAGTGCTTGCCTGAACCCCCTTCCCCCCCCCACCCTACACACACATGCACATTAATGCCCTGTCATGACGTGCTGCCCCACCAACCACAGGGATTGTATTGTCCCAGTTCCTGGGGGGCTGACATAAACATCTGGGCAAAATGATGGTCTCCTTGCCAACAGAGGATTCAGAGTACAAACACTCTATATGTTTTGTTTTTTTTTTTTTTTAAGTAGGCTCCTTGCCTAGCATGGAGCCCAATATGGGGCTTGAACTTATGACCCTGAGATCAAGACCTGAGCTGAAATCAAGAGTCAGACACTTAATTGAGCCATCCAGATGCCCGCAGAGTACAAACAGTCTAAATGGCATAAAATGCATTTTATAAATACAGTTAAATATGAGATTCACCTATTGAACAAATGGGCACCTATTATGTGCAAAGCTCTCGATGTAAGCGGGAAGCCATTTCTGGAAGATGTTTGCTTCCAGAACATACCATTTCATCGTATTAAAAACCTGCTCTTTAATGTAATCTTCTCCTGAAACACCATCTTCTTCATCTAGAAACTTCAGTGGAGACACAGGTTCCTGTGGGATATATACCAGCCAACTATGCCCCCTGTTAAAAACTTTCAAACCAGCTCTTATGGGCTTGCAGTTTCTTTTGCAAATGCATGCTTTATTGTTTGGTTTTCCCAAGTTTCCACAAGATTCCTGCCTGGCTGCCTTAGCTTTCACACAGAATCCCCTTTCCCCCTCCCCTGGACCTTGTGTTTCTTTTGCACCAGACTTGTGTGGGTGGTCCGAAACCGAGAGGCAGTTCTCAGACATCACTTCTGGCCCATCAGCAACTTCTGGGAGGGGAGGGCCTTGTAGAGATAAGCTCTTCCCCCTCTTGAGAACAGACCCTGGCCAGGAGTTACAAGGATAATATTTCCTGGTTATGTGACCCGGGGAAGAGTCTCCTTCTTGCTGGGATGAGGCTGAAGAGGAAAGGAACGAGGCTGTGGGCTCAGCAGACTTGGATTCAAATCCAGCTCTTGCACATCCCATCCAGATGCACACTCTAACCCCGTGCAAGTTGTGTCAGCTTTCTGTCAAATGGGAGGAGTAACGTCTGCCGCCCAGAGTATGACAAGTACCATAGGTGAGTGGTGTGGATTCCCGTCACCAGGCCAGGGCACCTGTCCTCCAGCTGTTGTGAGTGCTGGCTGCTAACGACTCACAGCTGCCCCTTCTCTGGAGAACTGACCTCTGCCAAATGAGAACCATGAATGGGGAGGGGTGTGGGGGATGGTCCAGAAGGCCAGGTGGGCGTCTTGTCTCAAGCGGGGAGCAGTTCTGCAAATCTCCACAGAGCTCCAGCTGACGCGGCATCCTTGCTCAGCTCCTTCCCCTGCCCTGTCCTGTTGCCCTCCCTTCCCTTCTGAGTCACTTCTCAAGGGGAATGTCAGTGTCATAGGAATCCCCATCTCAGGCTCTACCTCGTGAAAATGTAAACTAAAATACTGTATAAACCACCAGCACTCCATAAAACTAGCTGGGAGGACTTATTTTCATGTTTTTCTTATCATAAATAATGCTTTGGTTACACAGATGACTCTCTGGTCACCTCTTGTGCTCATTTATAGTTCTGTGCCTTTGTATGCACTGTTTCTTCTGGTAGGAATCCCCTATTTTCACCCAACAAATGCCTATTTGTCCCTTCAGGGGCACTGCGGATGTCACCTCCTCAGTTTACCCTTCCTGGCTGTAGGTAGAATGTTCCACTCTCATAGCTGTAAATACGACTCTGCTGAAGATTTCTGACCTTGTCCTAAGGATTATGGAAAGGATTTGTGTGTGTGCATGTGTGTGTGTATGTGTGTGTGTGATAGAGCGAGAGGGAGGGAGCGAGGGGGGGAGAGAACTGGCATATGACTACTTCCACCACATTCTGTTAGTCAAGCAAGTCACTGGGCTTTGTTAGTGAGAAAGACAGAGATTGAAATTGGGTAACATGATCAAATAGTACGGTTTTAAAAGCTCTCAATGACAAGAGCAGATACAGACAGACAACACGGGAGGGTAAGTGAAGGATGGTATTGTCCTCTATTGTGGTAGAGGCAGAGGAGATGGAAAGAAGTGGATGGATCTGAGATGTGTTTTGGAAATAAAGTTGGCAGATCTTGATGATGGATAGATCTAGGGCGAGAGAGAAATGAAGGAGTAAAGGATGAATCCCAGGCTTCCAGCATAGCCCATTCTCCAGCATGGTGGTATGAGTTTTCTGAGTTGGGGAAGGCCTGGGGAAGTGCAGGTTTGATGAGGTCAGACTTGGACACATTACATTTGAGATGCTCATCCAAGTGGAGATGTCCAAGTAGGGAGATGGCTGTACAAGTCTGAAACTCATTGGGGAAGTCAACTTAGAAGTTCTTAACCCATGCTATTAAAACCGTGTGAGGAGGAAATTTGCAAAGACAGAAAGGAAGAAGACCAAGGAGTCTTAAATGTTGAGCTCCAATATCTGGAAGCAAAGTGGAAGAGGAGAAGACCATGAAATAGGTTGAGAAGCAGTGACCAGAGAGGTAGGAGGAGAACATAGAGTCTTAGATGGAGGTAAGGGATCCAGGGGAAAATGATGTTGGATCCACAGCTTCTTCCCTGTCAAAGGATAACTTTTAAATAAATCAAAGATTTATATGTACTCATGGGAACCAGAGAGGCACCAGAAAAAAACTTTAAGGTATACTTTACAGCTTTAGAGTGGGAAAGATATTTCTATGACTCAAAGTCTTAGAAGAAAAGACTTAAAAATTTGACCACAAATAAAAAAGAAAAACAACTTTTGTATGGCTAAAACAGCATAAGTAAAGTCAAAAGACAAATGAATAATTGGGCCAAATTATTTTCAACTCATAATACAGTCAAAAGATTAACCTCCCAAATATATAAAGAGTTCCCAGAAATCAATTCAAAACCCTGGTAGGAAAACAGGTGGGAGATATGAACCAATAGTTTCCAGTACAGGAAATGCAAATGGATTTTAAGTTTGTGAAAAGATGCTGAAATCAGTTCCTACAAGAAAGAAAACTACCGTTTTCACCTCTTAGATTGACAAAAATGCAAAGGTTTGATAGTAGACTCTGTTGGAGCCCCTGTGGGGAAATAGGCATTTTTGTACATTGCTTGAAGGCAGAGTAAGTTGGTGCAACCCCTATGGAGAGCAAATTGGCAACATCTATCAAAATTACAAATGCATTGACCTTTAACCCAGCAATTTCCCTTTTGGAAACATATCCTACAGATATATTTGCTCACATGAGAAATGATGTCTTCAAGATTACTCATTTTGGTATTGGCATAATGGCAAAGAATTGGCAACAACCCAAATATGCAACAATGTGGGACTAGTTAAATTATGTACATTTATCAAGTGGAATACTGTGTTGCTGTAAAGAAAGAATGAAGAAACTGGAGAGAAACAGAAGTTCTTTAGATACATTGTTTATTGAAAAAAGCAAGGTGGTTAACAAGTATAGTATAGTATGTTACCATTTATGAAAAAAGCTAGTGAGACTTTCTCTCTAGGTGCTTGTATTTGATTAAAGCAACTCTGGAAGGATATACAGGAACTAATAACAGTGGCTTTGTACATTGTGTGTGTACATATATGTGCATGTGCATGTTTGCATGTGTGTGTGTGTGTGTGTGTGTGTGTGTGTGTGTGTTATGGAAACTGGGCAGGTAGACAGGGATGGAAAAGAGACTTTTCATTGTACCTTTTTATGTTTTAGGGGTTTTAATACCATAGGGATTTATTATAACTTCAAAAAGTTGAATAAAAGGTACACAAGAAGGAGAGGGTCAAAGGCTCCTGAGGGATTGGTTGGGATAAAAATTGAAATGTGTCCAATAGTTTTAAGAAAAAGAAAGTCATTCTGGATCCCAGAAAAAGTGGCTTTGGTGGGGAGTGGACTTTGTGCAGGTCCTGGGGTGGATGTAAACAGGGAGTGTAGACAACTTGTGTCTTGTGTGTGAAGTCTGGCTGTGCAGGACAAGGGCCAGGGCCATAGCTCAATGAGATGAGGACTCCAAAGGAGGGATTTTTTTTTTTTAAGATGAGAGAATCTTTAGGATGTTTAGTTGTCGATGGAAGGCATCCAAGAGAGAGGATAAAGCATGGGGTTCAGGAGAGGGAAGGGTTAAATGATGGTTTAAGTTTTGGGAGGGGTTGGGTCCTGTCCAGAGATGGAAGCTCTGGCCTTAGCCAGGAGTGGGAACACAGGGGGAAAGGAGTGTGTCACTGTAGATTGTGCCCCGGGAGCAGAGGGCATCTGCACCTGAAAGCATCTGTGTTCTCCGAGAGGTTGGTGGGCAGGTCAGCTGCTGAGTCAGGGCACCAGAGGTCTGACAGGTGGAGAAGGTCTGGGATATGTGTGTGGCCTGTGGGAGACTGAGCTCTTGGTGCAGGTGCTATGGGGGCAGACAGTTGGATGAATCCACGGTAAGGATTTGCCAGGCAGGTGTACCAGAAGGATGCTCACACTTATTTGTGCAAAAGAGAGACTGAAATGAAGAACCAGGGAATCTAAGCTGGGTAAGGAGAGAAAAGAGGGGGGCCAGGCCCTGAGAGTCCCCAAGTGGGGTGCTGGGCAGTGAGGACACCTTAGTCATGGAGCTGGAAATGGGTGGTGATTCTGAGAGAAGCAGCTGTGGGCACTGATGGGGTCCTGGGTGCATCCGGGGAGTGGGCAGCTGACACAGTGGTGCAGAGCCCAGCATCAGCATGGTGGCTGAGCTGTAGAGACCCAGAATGATGCTGAGGTGGGGTGGATGGGAAGCCAGAGCCCAGAGCCAAAGGCTGGGAGCATGGAGGGGTAGGGGGACAAGCATGTGGGGCCAGATGCTGATGGAGCTGAGTAGGGTGCAGTGGGATTTGTAGGAAAGATGGACAGTGGTCTAGATGGGGCAGCAGAGAGGCAGGAGGATGTCAAGCCTGCCTTCCAACCTGAGATACGTGAACAATAGGGGAATGCGCAGCTCATCCACAGAGGAGACAGGAAGTGAATGGAAGGTGTGTTCTAAGGAGCTCTGGGGAAATAGGGACTTTTTTCTTCTTAGAGTAGGAATCCCAGTGGGACCAGGGGCTATTTGCGAGGGGAGAGGTTCAGGGGGCTCACATTTGAGGTGCTCCTTGGGGAACCCTAGGGCCTGCAGAGCATGGTCAGCACCACCAACTAGGAGCCCTGCCGGGTGTGAGCAGGGTCCAGTGTTTTTGCGTCCCTTGCTAATGTAGCAGCAGAACGTGTGCTGGGGAGTGATATCATAAAGGCCAAGGTTCCCATACTACACAATTCCCTCTCAGTGCCTCACACCACACCTGGCATGCACAGGCACCAAGGACTTGGAGTTAAGCAGATTCTTGCTGTGGGGTCTGCACAACACTGTGAGTGTGCAGCGACCTTCCTTCATAGATCCCCAGGGATGCCTGGTCCATTTCTCTTACCATTGGTTCAAGCACTGTCCTAGGGTGTGTGGATGGTATAACCAGGAACCCAGAAGGCCAGAGCTGGTCAGAGTCACACCTGCAGTTCCCGGGCACTGTCCTCGCGCCTTGAAGATGCAGCCTCCTTCCAGCAAGGGACCGTGTAGGATGCCCAGAGTGGGGAAAAGCCCAGAGTTCTGAGTTCCAGGTTCTGTCTGCTCCATTTCCTTCACCTGGGTTGGTATCTATCCCAGCCTATTCCTCATGTGAATTATGAGGGTAGATGATCTGTTGGATTTTCCCAGCCTAGATACTGATGATAATGGACATCCACAGTGCACTTCCTTGGGCTCAGACACTGGAGCTAAATGTTTCCCATGAACCCTATCAGGTAAGTACTGTTGTTGTTCCATCTTACAGATGGGAAAACTGCAGAGCAGAGAGAGAGAGGTGGTTGAGTCTTTATGAAACAAACAAACGGTGCACTGGGGATAAATGCATAAACAGTTAAATGCACCGGGAGACGGGAGGCCCTCCTGTCCTTGCTGCAACCAAAGATTCTGGGCTTAGTAACTCTGGCCTCTGAGTCTGTGTACATCGCAAAGGGCAGGGACGACACGGCTTTTATTGCTTTAATTAAAACCTGGGTGAAGAGCTCGCGGTTCATATTAAAATGAAATTGTGTTTCGCTGGCCGTGGTGCCTGGAAGGGAATGGCAGTGATTACTGCTAAGATTACCAACAATCAAAGAGAAAAGGCCTTTTGCAAGCATTTCCTATTAAAGCCACAAACATCACACTTTAAAAATAATTATGGTTGTGTTATCCGAACATGATTCATGAATTCTGAATAAATATGAGGGAGCCTTGAAGGAAACTGTTTCAAGACCATAGATTTTGTTCAAATCTGATGAAATTTAATATCATTTCGCAGCTGGAGAATAAAATGCAAGGAGGGAAAAAAAAACCCATCCTATGTGTATGGAGAGAATTGAGTATATGTCAGACGGAACTAATGAGCTTTCCCTCATCAGTCCTACACACGTGCTTAGAAAAATGGACGAGCTTCTCTTGTTTTCATTGAGAGAAAACTGCTGAGAAGGAGTTGGTACTTACACCTCACAGATCTTCATTTTGCATTCCAGTGGCTAAAAATATATTCACTTTAAAGCTCTATGTTCCTGGCTGTGAGATGTTTAAATGTTCAAGGGTGCAGGCATGGAGGCGTTAGGGGGGATGGATTTGGGGGTGGGGGATCGTGGTCTGCATTTGCTCCACCTCCCCTGTGGTAAAGATCTTTTCCATACAATGCAGCAAATGTTTACAGCATATAGTTTTGTTTCCTTCCAACTATTATGAGAGAAATTGAATCCCTGGAAATGTTCCCTCTCTCTAAATGGGATGGAAACAATGAAGATGATGCAGGAAGTTTATGGGTTGGGGGAGGGGACAGCAGTGGGTTGGAAATGTAATTGCAAGGATTTTCTTTACAGCAGCACCCCTCTCCCACTCTCAGCCACCTTGAACTCAGCATATTTGACAGGGCCTGGGTCCTTGCCCAGGGGGTGTGGGAGAGCCGTCTGCTTTAACACATTTGTTCATCGCTACATGAAAGCTAGCAGCAAGAAGTAGAAATGAAGCCAGATGTGGGACCTTTCCAAAATGGTGCTGGGTCCTTAGCTTTTGGAGGGTTGCGAGCCTGGGTCTGGCCCTTTTCAGCCTCCTTCACCGTGTACCCTTAGGTAGGTCATTTGTCTTCTCTGAGCCCTGTGTGTTTTTTGGTTTTTTTTTGCATCTGTGAATGGGGGCTGAATCGGTGTCTCTGAGAGACCTTCTGGGTTATAATCTGTGGCCAAGGGGTTGGTTTCATCCCCCTCCCCCCCGCCCCCGCCTGAGTCTCTAGGAAAGACAGTGGTCTGTCCAACATGCCAGAGACTCACCTCCCCCACATAGCTGAGTTGCCCCAGTGCTGAGGGGGCCTTAGAGATGGAGGTCAGTGACTCTGAGTCACCACTGGTGACAGTAAAGAGATGCCAGTGGTCGGTTGGGTAATAAGGGTAATGATATGAGAAGACAGACCTGGGCTCAAATTATGGTCTTTGGGTTTTTTTTAAGATTTATTTATTTGAGAGAGAGAGTGCACACGCACTCTCGGGGGGTGGGCAGAAGGAGAGGGAGAGAGAGTCTTAAACAGACTCCCCACTGAGTGTGGAGCCTGACGTGGGGCTCAATCTTACAACCTTGAGATCACTACCTGAGCTGAAACCTGAGTCGGATGCTTAAGCGACTGTGCCACCCAGGGGCCCCTCAAATTATGGTCTTTGCATATCATGACTGGGTGACCTTGGACAAGTGAGCAAGCTTTCCCAAACCTCAATTTTGTCTTTAAAAGGTCCTCAAAGTGATGCAGGGAGAAATAAATAAGATGCATTTATATCCTAAGTTTTGGTACATGGCAAATGTCAAAGTTATGTGAGGTGCTATTTTTTTTTTTTTAAAGATTTTATTTATTTATTTGAGACAGAGAGAATGAGAGAGAGAGAGAGAGAGCACATGAGAGGGGGGAGGGTCAGAGGGAGAAGCAGGCTCTCCGCCGAGCAGGGAGCCCGATGCGGGACTCGATCCAGGGACTCCAGGATCATGACCTGAGCCGAAGGCAGTCGCTTAACCAACTGAGCCACCCAGGCGCCCTGTGAGGTGCTATTAAAGTATACATTTTACAGATGAAAAAACTGATTTTCAGGAAAATAAAACAACTTGCTCAAGGTCATCCGCCCAGGACATGATGGGCACAGGAGTCAATGAGGCATCAGAAATACCAGCAAAGGGAGGCCAGTCAGCTTTTTTTTAAAAAAAGATTTTGGGCGCCTGGGTGGCTCAGTTGGTTAAGTGACTGCCTTCGGTTCAGGTCATGATCCTGGGGTCCTGGGATCGAGTCCCACATTGGACTCCCCCTGCTCTGCAGGGAGCCTGCTTCTCCCTCTGCCTCTGCGGGAGGCAGAGGGAGAGAGAATCTGAAGCAGACTCCTCGCTGAGCATGGAGCCTGACGCGGGGCTTGATCTCACAACCAGGAGATCATGACCTGAGCCGAAACCAAGAGTCCGAAGCTTGACCGACTGAGCCACCCAGGCGCCCCAAGGTCAGCTGTTTTATCTGATGCAAATCAAATTGTGTGAAGAATTGAAATTGAAAAGATGATATTGGAACTATCTTGTTTTTAAAATGTGCCAAGAAATGTTCCCCCTCAAAGAACAAAAGTAGTAGAAAATGCCTCCTGCCAATTGCCAGCTCGCTAAAGATGGGCAACCCCTTCCCAGCCCCCTCCACTAGACGCACCTCCAGCCGAGTGCTCCGGGGAATGGTGGGGGCTGTCAGGCCTCCTTCCTTCACACTAACATTAAAACGCCTTCATGGGGCCCAGACAGCCCATTTCTCTGTCTCTCAGATACTCAGAGCCCATGGCTCTGGTGGGGAACAAAAGTCCAGGCATGAGGTGGTCGCCCCTGCCGGGCCTGCCAGCCTCTGGGAGAGTGTGAAGCACAAGCGACCAGGTGGGAGTCAGCGGCAGGTCTGTGGTCCGTGGGACCCCTACCTACTTCTGCCTTGTTCTTGCTATATGACCTTGACCCAATTACTCACCCTCTCCTGGCGGCGATTTCTACCTCTGTCAAATGGGACTATTATTACCTTCCTGGCAGGTTAAGCCAGAAGTGGGTGTAGCTTCATTAAGTAGCTTAGTGTAGTTAGATTAGTTAAGTGGGTGTAAGCTAGTTGAGAGGGCTGGTTAAGTGGATATGAGGTAACCAGCTTGGCCAGGGCTGGTTATGATAGGAGCTTGGTAAAGTTTTTGTTGTTGTTGTTGTTGTTGTTTTTAGAATTTACAAGTCGGAGAAGAAAAGCAGAACAGGGAAGGAGCTAGGAGAATGTTCGGTAGCTCTATTCTGTGAATGCTTGTTACGTAGGACTGGGGTGGAATGAATAAGATGAGGTTTGTGCTTCAGGTAAACAGAAACAGAAATCTCACCTTAGGCCAGCACCGTGGGCCCCCGAGATGTACCTGTTTGCCTGGTGGCACAGTCTGAACCACCACCCAGGGCCACTGAGCTGTTGGGAGGGTGGCTCACAGGAGCCTGGGGTCGCTGGGGAGCATGGCCTCGAGTGGAGCTGGGTCAGGCTGGGCGAGGACGGGGAGGTGGGCCATGTGAACGACTGTTGGCTTTGGAGATGGGAAAGGAGGGCCTTGCGGAAGTCTGCCTTTGCTTTGTGAGGTGGGATGGTCTTTGGAAGTCCCCTTGAGAAAACCTTAGAGTTCTCTGTAACAGCACAGGCCTTGGAAGCCGATCTGGGCTACTTTTGGCTGTTTACCAGGCTGGGATGGCCCTCAGGGTTGGGTGGCTTGTGGCTAGAGGTGGTGTCTGTGTGAGACATAAATGGGCAGCTCTAAGCTTGCTGCTGGCCTTCATAAACAGTCACCAGAGACAGCAATGCGAGCCGGATGGCAGAAGGGATGAAGAGGCATTTTGAAATTTATTAAATACTTCCCCCATGCCACCAAATTAGAAAATGGGAAAGACAGGAAAATACCAAGTTAGCCAGAATGTGGAGGAACCAACTTAGCCAGAATGTCTTCATACGTTGTTGTGTAAATTGGAACAGCCACTTCAGAAAACCATTTCTTGGCATCTAAAGCTCTGTGACCCCGTCATCCAGCTACTAGGTGTTCGCTCAACAGAAACGCATTCATCTGTTCACCAAAAGACACCTGTAAGAATGGTCATAGTGGCCCTTTTCATAAACGCACAAAACTGGGAGCAATCCAAATGCCCATCCACGGTAGACCGATGAACGATGGCAGGATATTCTGACACCATGGAATAGTATGCAGCAACGAGAAGGAGCGATGTATCACCGCAGGCTCTCACAAACCCCAGGGTGAGGGGAAGAAGCCAGGCCCCCAAACAGAACATTCTGGATGATTCCTTGTACTTAAAGCACATGAACAGGCAAAACTAATCTATTAAAAATCTGATAAAAAATCTGAGTTGTGGTTGCCCTGGTTGGGGCCTAGGTCATGAGGAGTCATGAGGGGCTTTGGAAGTGCTGGTATGGTTTTCTCTCTTTATTTAGGTGCTGTTTCCATGAGTCTATTCGCTTTGTGAGGGTTCATCCTTGAGCTGTATACTTATGACTTGTGTACTTTCTGTTGGTTACCCTATGCTGCAATAAAGAGTAAAAAAAAATTTGCAAGGTATTTGCACAGATGTGTCCATTTTTAGAGACGTGGCAAGATGGGGAAGGGGACCTAGCCAGATGTCTTGTGTCATGTGTTCCCAGTAGGGGTGTGGGCAGACTAGCCCTTCATAGCCTGGGCAATTTATTTAACTTGCTGGGAAGGGAAGGACTATTTTCGCCTCCTAACGGATGATGAACTGTGAAATTGCTCCAGCCGTGGCTCGCGCCAGGGCAACAGGTGGTATGGGCTTCCCCGGATCGGCTCAGCTCTGCGGGCCCCGACCTTCCCTCGTATTTCTCTGCGGACAGAGCTTTAGGAAATGATTGAAGATATGAACACCTGAAAAAAGGAAGTGTGTGTGCATGTGTGTGTTTTTGTGATGCTGTGTTGTGGTGCCAGGAAATCTTGTCTGTGGAGCATTTGAAGATGTCTGGGCGCATGCACAGATACATGCTTGGACGCACACACGGTCACGCACAAACGTGCACATCGCGCTCACATAGGCACGCTCGCTGACGTACACCTTTTCACGTATTAAGCATCACTTTGTGACTCTGAGCAAGCCACTTAACCTCCCGGTGCCTCAGTTTCCTCAGTGAAATGGAGGTTATGATAGTATCCAGTTCTTGTGGCTGTTATGAACAACACACACACACACACAAATTAGATTTTTATTTGTGTTTGTTTGATGGCTGCCTCCCTCCTAGACTGTTGGTGTCCTGGGAACAGGGACCTGGTCCAGAGTAGGAGCTGAGGGAGTGAGGGAGGGAATGAATGAAGGGACAGCTCTCACAAATCCACGGGCACACGTGCTGATGTTTAGACACGTTGACGCACACATTGGTGCATGTCTGCAGACATATCCATTCACATGTGTAGACGTGTATAGGGATATGCACACACACACACACCCAGACAGACATGTCCAGGCCCAGAGCTCAGGAGGGTAGGTTTAGCTGCAGTTTTAAGACTCTGGACTGGAAGTCAGAACACAGGGTTCTGTTTGGGGCTCCAGGTAACTGTCATTTATTATGTGACCTTGGGTAGGTCTTTCCACCTCTCAGAGGTTAGGGACTTCTAGCCGGGATGTGACAGAATTGGAATTTGAACCATGGTCTGTCTTAATCCAAGTCTATGCTTTTAATGCCTAAGATTTTGTGTCCACAGGGTGCCCACAGACCAGTGGCCTCACCTGGAGCTTGTTGGAAATGCAGCATCCCGAGTCCCACCCCAACCTCCTAAATCAGAACGCGCATTTTCACAAGTTCCGCAGATGATTTGTGTGCACCTTACAGATTAAGAAGCGTGGCCTGAGGTACACTGCCTTCCCCAAACATTAAGAGGAATTGGGGCTCATAAGGTGGGTGGAGCGCAGGTGCATGTCCACCGTGGGAGCAATCAGAGGACGGGAGAGGGGGGCAGCCAGGAGCTGCCTGTGGAGACACAGTGAACACAGAGGCTCAGCATTGCTCGTAAGGGTGCCCAGTCCCGACTGTTTATAAAGGGGCAGAATCACATGGTCATTAAGGGTGCCAATTCATGAGCTAAACTTTTAAATGTAAAAACAACACATGTGAATCATCTTGTAGTTCCTGAGGGTCAGACACCCAGGTTTGGCTTCACTGGGTGCCTCTGCTCAAGACCTCTCACGAGGCTGCAGTCCGTGAGGTGATCAGCACTGTAGCCTCACCTGAAGGCTCAGCTGAAGGGAGATTTGCTCCCAAGCTCATGGGTGGTTGTTGGAATTCAGATCTCGAGTGTGACTTCTGAGTTGGAACCTGGCTCTATCCCTTCCTAGCTGCATGACTTCCATCGAATTTCACCTCAGTGCTTCTGTTTCTTCTCCTGTGAAATGGATATAATAATAGCACCTGCCTCATAGAGTTATTGTAAAGACTAATAAATTCATATATGAAAAGTCCAAAGAACAGGGATGCATTTAGCACATTGTAAGCACTATATAAATTCTTGCTGTTATTATTATTATTTGAACAAAAGTGCAGAGAAGCAGCACTGCACAAACTTGACTCCCAGAGGTCACTCAATAAGCCTTAGGGGAGTGGATGAGCTCTGGGTTGCAATTTCCTGTTGGGGCTTTGGGGCATATTAACAGGAGCATGGGGTCTAGGCTATAGGAGGAGGCTTTGCTCCCTTCTGCTCAGAGTAGACTTAGAGTGCTGAGCCCAGTCCTTGGTCCTACCACCTGGGAAGGCACAAGGGTGTTGTGGTGATCCTGAGCATGAGCAGGTGTCACCTGGGGGGACAGTGTCCCAAGCAGAGGGTCTAGCACATCCAGGGACCTGATGATAGCAGAATATGCATTGTCTGGGCGGGGGTGGGGGGAGCAGTGCAGTGCAGTGGGCTCATTGTGCGTGGTGTTAGGTGATGTTGCAGGATCTGGTCCAGGAGGTGTCATGCGCTAGACAGATACTGGGACCCTACTCTGAAGGCAGTGAGCCTTGGAAGGGTCTGAGCAGGGCAGTGTCCCTGGAGCAGCATGGACTGGGGGACTTGCCTACTTAGCTGTATGTCACGGGACCTCAGAGCACTCACAAAGGCCAGGCTCTGAGGACTTGGGCATCTCAGTTGGCTCGGCACATTTTTAGATGATGCCACTTCTATAGTTTTCAAAAGGTAGAGATAGAAAAGAAAAAAGACTGCAAATAGAGTTTTTTTCCCCCCAGAAGCTATTTTAACATGGAAACAACCGGAGAGCCTACTCATCATTTTAAAATGCTTTTAAAATTAGTACTGCCTCATGTCCGCCCGTGTACCTGCAAGCCCGTGGTACATACATAGATTAAATTTGGGTTTAAAAATCCCTTGGTCCAACTCCCTCTTTTCACATGTGGTGTAACTCAGGGCTAAAATGGGGCAGTGACTTTCCCAAGGTCACACAGCCTATCTGGGGCAGAGCTAGGACTCTAGCACCTTCATAGGAAGATTATTTCTAAGATGAGAACAGGGAACCAGGAGACCCTCACGGGTGAGGTGAGAATTATTTCATCCTGAGAAGCATTTCTAAGGGGAAGGCCACTTCAGACGTTTGCTGACTTCTTGGAGCTTACGGGGAAGGTGGTGAAGAGCCCAGCCCTGTATATATAACAGCAGGCCATCGGTAAATTCTTTCATGCATGCACGCATTCAAAACAATATTTACCGAGGAGCTAGCTACCTTATGTCAGGCCATGTTCTAGGTGCTAGAAATACAAGTGTGAACACAGCAGTCCAGTCCCCCGATTCGCATTCATTCATGTATTGGTTCATTCAGCAAATGTTTATTGAGGGCCTACTATGGGCAAGGAGTCTTCTTGGTCTTGGGATAATCAGTGACCAAACAGCAGAATTTGCATTCTGGTGAAGGGAATAGGCAATACGTATTGTTTTTAAAGTCACGGATGTTGTGCGTTAGATGGGAGAAGTTTGATTGGTTCGAAGAAGAACCACCTCTAGGACAGGGCCCAGCAAACCATGGCCCATAGGCCACAGTTGGTGCTTCACTTGTTGTTTGTAAATAAAGTGGAACACAGCTGTATTTGTTCATTTAAATACCGTCTTGTGGCTACTTCCATGCTACAGCAACAGAGTTGAATAGTGACAGAGACTGTATGACCCACCAGCCACAAAGATTTATTATCTGTACCTTTGCAGAAAAAGTTTGCTGACCTCCCCTCTAGCATACCCAAGGGAAGGTGTCAAAGAGGCAGTTGGAGGGCGCCTGGGTGGCTCAGTCGGTTAAGCGGCTGCCTTCGGCTCAGGTCATGATCCCAGGGTCCTGGGATCGAGTCCCGCATCGGGCTCCCTGCTCTGCGGGGAGCCTGCTTCTCCCTCTCCCTCTGCCTACTTGTGTTCTCTCTCTATCTCTCTGTCAAATAAATTTAAAAAATCTTTAAAAAAAAAAAAAAGAGGCAGTTGGACATGTGATTATAAGAGATATGTTATTAAAATAAACAAAACTCTGCCACTTATTGGAAAAGTGGACTTCCTTATCTGTAAAATGGGGTGGTGCCCGGTGCTCAGGTCGCCCCCTCTCACCGGAATGCTGTGGCCCCAAGTTATCCTCAGCTTTGCTACTTGCTGGGATTGTTTCCTCCTAAAGGGGAAGGGAACTCCATCACTCGTGGCTCATTTTTCCAGAAACACCGCCCGACCCCCAGGTGTATCAGTCCAGAAAGCTACCTGAACCTTAGAGTGACAGAGAATTTCCCAAGCAAAAATGCATGGGGATAATCATCACGTTTGTTCCCAGGTATAGTTTTAGTAAACAAAACTCACGGCTAATGTGACTGGCGGCCCTCGTCCCATTGTGGTACCTCCGGCTGCTATTATCTAGGCTTTTCAGGGTCCAGACCACCAGCAGGGCGTGTCTATACTCCCTCCTCCACCCCTGTGGCTGGGGCTTGGGAACTCTGCCTGTAAAGAAAGGCTTCAAATGGTATTGCATTCCTCCCATTCCTCCAGAATCCACATTTAACTTTAGCTATATGGCTTTTCCATTTCCATTTTGTTTACATATGGTGTGAGCTTTTATTTGTTTGTTTGTTTGTTTTGAAGAAGCATTTTGAGTCCAGGGAAAATGATAGCCCAACAAGAAGGCATAATTGTACTGATTTTCAGAAGTACTCCAGCTCTGATACACTGTGAGACATGAATCAGAAAGATTCTATTACACATCTCGGGGGCGGACGACACAGGGGTGTTATCCAGGATGATTAATTTGACTTGGTCATTATGGACACAGACAAGCCTGACAAAATTGCATTTCATTCCCCACTGAATTCATAAAATCGCCATACACGTAATCAGTTACAGCGATGGGATTTCAGGTTTGGATAAGGTACCATTTTCCTTGTTCCCTTATTTTGAAAACAGAGCCAGGAAACACTGAATTGAATGACAGTCTTTTCACTGAGGTGTTCTCACAGGGTGTGGATTTTACTTGCAAAAATGGGAGGGTGGTAAGGCGGCTGTATCATTTACTGTCCCGACCAGGATGATTTTAGAGTGAAAGAGGGTATGAAAAACTACCCTGAGTAGTACCCTGGGACATGAGGCATAAACTGGGACTGCCCCGGGCTAATCAGGATTAATGTGTGTGCTGGGAGGGTGCGAATGGTGGTAGAACATGCGTTGGCTCCGGATAGGGCATCTTGTCCTCGTTCCCGTAAATGCTACCTGAGTGACCCTGGGT
Organism: Halichoerus grypus; assembly: GCF_964656455.1. Taxonomy (NCBI): domain Eukaryota; kingdom Metazoa; phylum Chordata; class Mammalia; order Carnivora; family Phocidae; genus Halichoerus; species Halichoerus grypus. The sequence goes on from NC_135721.1 coordinate 123,031,673, forward strand.
AAGTCATTTTGCCATTTTGGACCTCAGTTTCTTCATCTGTACAGTGGAAAAGATATTTAACACTTGTTTTGCTTTACCACCTGACGTCTTTTTTCCCCTCCCTGGGCATGGGGGAGGGGGTCGTGTTGATTTTCTGTTCGTGTATTTTCACATCTGTTTCCTTGCATAATTCTCTCAGCTGTTAGGTGGGGTTTCACAGATAAGGACACTCAGGAGTAGACAGTTTGGATAAACTGCCAGAGATCCCTTAGCGTGTAAGTGGCGGCACTGGAATTCCCCCAGGTCAGACTAATTCCAAGGCCAATATTCTGTCTGCAGATCAAAAAAAAAAAAAAAAAAAAAACAAAAGAAAAAAAAAACCCCAGTACTCCCTGATTATGTATTCCAAGAAACGGGAAGCCTTTTTTGGGAAAAATATTTGAAATACATAAAAGCATCTGGAACCCCGAAGTCCTGTGTCAACATAAGATACTGTGCTGTCCCTCGGGTTATTTATTCAGCAGCCTGGATTTCTACAAGAAGGCAGAGGTCCATCCCTTGCTCCTTCCTCCCGGCTACGGCCTTGGGGGCCGGCAGTGGGGATGAGGGCGGTCTGTCACCTCTGTCCACCCCCATTTCCTCTGCTGCTGCTGGAGACCCTAGGGTCGGACAGGGTGAGGTGAGGTTAAAGGAGTAGGGTCAGAACCTCTTGCTGACTGATGTCCTACCATCTGTGCCCCCTGATTTAGCAAATTTTTTACATACTGGTTCTTTTCCATGAGGCACCTGAGCTTGGATTCAGGCCGCAGCTCACCTGTTACGGCCTGCTCCACAGCTAGTCTACCTGTGGATGGAATTCCTGCTGCCGAGGCCTCCGTGCCCTCCTAGGCCACCGTCTTGGGTGGGATCCTTTTAGATACCTTCAGCTGGCTGCCTTCCTTAGCTTTCACTTGCTCCCCAGGACCGCTCATGCATCCTTGCCTTGCCAAACCATGCACATGCAGATTGTTCTCTCTCTCTCTGTCTCTGTCTCTCTCTCATGCTCTCTGTCTCTCTCTTCTATTCTCTCAATCTCCCCTGCCAGTTCAGGCAGCTCCAGCTATCCTCCCATCTCCCCCAAACCTACCAGCGCCAGTGTCCTCCTGAGCCTCTCAACTCTGGGGACACAAGCTGGGTCCCCCTGAGAGCTCTTTCTCACCGGCTTCCCCAGGGAGGGAGGTAGTGCCACCTCCTGTCTTGTGCTGCACCCTGAGTCCCAACCAGCTGTGCCACTGGGGCCTTTCTTACTGGGCTCGAAGGTGGGGCTCCTCTACTCCTCTGGTTCCCCTGTCTCTCACACAGCGTTGGGGTGGGTGATGGAAGTGGAGTCCAAATGTCAGTCTGAGAACCTTCAGGAAACATGAACTGGATAAAGTAGGAAACCATCACACTGTGAAAGGTATGCTTCCCCAAGAAGATATCATTAATTTGTAAATACTTAATGACATAGCTCTGAGATAGATGAAGCAAAAATGAACAGAGATATGAGAAGAAATGGATCAAATCACAATCATGGTAGACATTTTTTACCTCTCTCATAAACCAAGGATCAATCAGAAAAAGAAAACTAATGTTATTTAGAAGATTTAAACAACAGGGCGCCTGGGTGGCTCAGTTGGTTGGGCGACTGCCTTCGGCTCAGGTCATGATCCTGGAGTCCCTGGATCGAGTCCCGCATCGGGCTCCCTGCTCGGCAGGGAGTCTGCTTCTCCCTCTGACCCTCCCCCCTCTCATGTGCTCTCTCTCATTCTCTCTCTCTCAAATAAATAAATAAAATCTTAAAAAAAAAAAAAAGATTTAAACAACATAATTAAGCTGGAAATAATAAACATGGATGAAATGTTTATACTATATTACAAAGGAATATGCATTTTTCAAAGAATCAACATATTTTTCATCCCCTTTTGGGTATTCTGTCTTTTTTTATTTTTCTTGTCATGGTTTTCGCATTTGTTAGCCTTTTAAAATTCATTAGCTGTTTTATTACTCTTTCTTCTACTGACTTTTGGTTTATTTTGTTTCTGTGTCTAGCTTCTTGAGTTGAGTATTGAGTTTATTTTTTTCTTTGTTTTTCTTGCCTCTAATAAATTCGCTTAGGTAAATAGTTACAAATTTTCCATTGTTCACTTCTCACGGGTTTTGTCAGGTAGTGTTCTCATTGTCTGTGATTTCAGTGACAATTGCCTCTTTAACCCAAAAGTTACTTAGAAGATTGCTCTTAAAGTGTCCAAGGCTTTAGGAGCCTCTGCCTACCTCCATTTTTTTTCTGCTCCTTCTTCCTCTACCTTCTTTGTTTTTTCGTTAAAAACTAGGCTTGTGCATTTAGATAGTAGAGTGTGGTCTATATCATTTCTTCCTTTTGAGAAATTTGAGATCATCTATGTAGCTAGTACATGGTCATGTTTTTTAAGTGTCCCATGGACATTTGAAAAGAATGGGTGTTCTTTAAATAGCGGAAGAAATCAAGAGGGTGAATTGTGTTTTTCAACTCTTCTACGTTACGGATGGATTTGTCAGTTTTTGAAGAGAGGTGTTAGTGTGTCATTGTATTTATGGTTTTGTTGAATCTTCTTTGTATTTCTAAACAGTCCTCTACATTTTATATTCCTGTGGTTTATCAGTCTACATAAAAGTTTACATATGTCGTTTCTTCTTCATGGATTGTTATCATTTATCAACTGAAGTATTCTTCTTAGTTCCTTCAGTGCTTTCGCCCTGAATTGTACCAAATTTGTTATTAATTTTGCCACTTCTGCTTTTTATTTGCCGATATATCGGTTTATTTTTAACCTCCTGTGTCATTTTATTTTGGGCATGCCTATTATCAATGTCAGGTGCTGGATTTATTTATTTTAACCAAAATATTAATCTTTTATCTTTTAATAAAAGGATTAAAATCATTCATATTTATTGTGATTAGTAACATTTAATTACTACTGTCATCTTATGAAGGTTCTTTATTATCAAGTTTCATAGTTCATCCCTGTTTTACTTCTTTCTTTTCAGATTTTTGTTAGGTTGAGCCAATTCTATTTTCTTTTCCTTTGTTTTGGTTCCTCCAACAGTGTGGAATTTCTGCTTTCCCTTAAAATTATAAACAAAAATAGCTAATAAATGAATTCAGGAAAGTTTCAGTGTAAGATCAACACACAAAAAGCAGTTGTGTTCCTATATACAATGCAATGAACAATCCCAAAAGGAAACCAAGAAAACAATTCCATATATAATAGTGTCCAAAAGAAGAAAATATGTAGAAATAAATTCAGCCAAGCAAGTGAAAGACTTGAACATTGAAAACTACAAAACATTGCTGAAGGAAATGAAAGATCTAAATAAATGGGAAAGACATCCTGTGTTCATGGATTGGAAGTCATAATTTTGGTAAGATTGCAATATCATGCAAGCAAGCTACAGATTATTGAGTACAATCTCTCTATCAAATCTCTACCAGCCTTTTTGCGCAGATATGTAATAGCCAATCCTCAAATACATATGAAATTGCAGGGAACCCTGAATAGCCACAAAAAATCTTACAAAAGAAGAACAAAGTTGGACAACACACAATTCTACAAAGCCACAATAGTTAGAACAGTGTGGTACTATCCTAAGGATAGGTATACAGACCAATGGAATAGAATTAAAAGAACCTAGGAATAAACCCCTACATCTATAGCCAAATTGATTTTTGACAAAGGTGCCAAGACCATTCAGTGGGGACAGAATAGTCTCTTTATCAAAGAGTACTGAGACAACTGGATAGCCATGTGCAACATAATGAAGTTGGACTCCATCTCCTGCCATATGCAAAAGTTAAGTCAAAATGAACCCATGACCTAAGCCTCAGAGCTGAAACCATAACAATCTTAGGGGAAAACATAGGGGTAGCCTTCATGACATTGGATTTGGCTTTGGATCCTTAGGTATGACATCAAAAGCATGAGCAACAGAAGAAAAAATAGATGAATTGGACTTCGTGACAATTAAACACTTCTGTGCATCGAAGGACATTGTGAGAAAGGTGAAAAGACAATATACAGATTGGGAGAAAAATATTTGCAAGACATATCTTATAAGGGTCTGTATCTAGAATACGTAAAGAACTCTAATACAACAACAAAAAGACAACCTAATTTAAAGATGGGCAAAAGACTCGAATAGGCATTTCTTCAAACAAGATGTGCAAGTGGCCAAGAAACACATGAAGAAGATGTTCACCATCATTAGTCGTTAGGGAAATACAAACCAAAACTGCAGTAAGATACCATTTCACACCCCCTAGGATGGCTATAAAGAAAAGTAGTGGAACATAAATGTTGGTGGTGAGAATGTGAAGAATTTGAAACCATCATACGTTGCTGGTAGGAATGTAAAATGTGCAACCCCTGTGAAAAATAGTTTGATGGTTTCTCAAAGTTAGACATAGAATCACCATAGACCCAGCAATTCCACTCCTCGCTATATGTGCAAAAGAACTGAAAACAGGGACTCTAACAAATATAGGTATACAAAGCACATTATTCACAATAGCCAAAAGATTCACAAAAGCCCAAATGTCCGCCAATTGATGAATGGTTAAACAAATTGTGGTATTTACATACAATGGAATGTTATTGAGCTGTAAGAAGGAATAAAGTGCTGATACACACTACAATATGGATGAGCCTTGAAAACATCATGCTAAGTGAAAGAAGCTGGAAACAAAAGGTCATATATTATATGGTTCCATTGATATGAAACTATCCAGAATAGGTAAATCCACAGAGACAGAATGCAGATTGGTGATTACCAAGGGTTGAGGGGCCAGGGAGAATAGAAACTGCTTAATGGGTATGAGGTATCCTTTTGGGGTGATGAAAATATTCTGGAACTAGATAGAACAGGTCGTTGCAGAACACTCTGAATGTATTAAAAGCCATTGAAGTGTTAATTTTTATTTTAATTAATTTATTTTTAATAAATATATTTTTTAAGATTTTATTTATTTATTTGAGAGAGAGAGAAAGCACAAACAGTGGGAGCGGCAGAGGAAGAGGGAGACAAGCAGACTCCCCACTGAGCAGGGAGCCCGATGCGGAACTCGATCCCAGGACCCTGAGATCATGACCTGAGCCGAAGGCAGACACTTAACCTCTGAGCCACCCAGGCACCCCAAAGTGTTAATTTTTAAATGGTTAACTTTATGTTACATGAATTCCACCTCAGTAAATTAAAAAAATTGTAACAAATGTATTTAAACAAATGTTCCTTACAATATAAATAACTAATCAGCATCTGTAATTTCCTTCTTTGCAGAAGACACAGCTTGTAGCCGAAATCCTCTAGATTTTTAGTTTGTGATCATTTTTTATAATCCTGTGCTGTATCTCTTCTATTTTAGGAGTCCTTATGAAATAGTCACATTAAGTCCTGCAGTCACCTTACTGGGGGACAGCTATTTTGAATGGATATAAACTGTTGGTTTCTGAGCTCACCACTCTTTCTAGAATCTCCTTCTTTGTTTTCCTTTTTTTTTTTTTTTAAAGATTTTATTTATTTGACAGAGAGAGAGTGCACAAGCAGGGGGAGTGGCAGGCAGAGGGAGAGGGAGAATGATGCAGGGCTCGATCCCAGGACACTAAGATCATGCCCTGAGCCGAAGGCAGACGCTTAACAGACTGAACCACCCAGGTGCTCCCTTCTCAAACCATTCTCTAGGTTTGAGCCTTGAGTATTTGTTTCAGAAAGGATTATTTAAAAGAATATGTATGTATGTATGTATTACCTTCTATGGATGAATTTTTGATTCGTTTGTCATTTTATTTTGTTGTAGTAAGTGAAAGAGTATGTTCTGATAATTTCATAGAACATAAGCTTATCCCTGCAGCGAGCTTCTGGCCCATTGGATACTCTTAGATTCCTTCCTCTCTGTCCCCTCCTCTGTCCCCTCCTCAAGGCCTAGAGACCTCCCTTTTGTCCCTGCTTACTCCCCTGCCTCAAGGAGTCATTGCCTTAGACGTTTAATGAAGACCTTTCCTCCTAGAAACTCCAGGAGAAGGCTTAGGCTTCCCTGACCAAAAAGGGCAAGCCACATGTTGCAATCAGCCTAGCATTCTTCCCTTTTTGGTGCGCGAAGAGCATGGCAGTCTGTCCTTCTGCCTGCCCCTTCTACCCCAGCCGTATTGCTTTGTTATGAATTTCCATTCCTTAGTTATTTGGAAAGAGAAGCACAAATGGAAGAATTGAGGAACAAGGTGATTCTAGCAGCCTCATAACCCACCTCTGCGTGGTTGGGGAGCTCTACCCCTTTGCGTGTTGGTAAACTCCACATCCTGGCCCTGCCATTTGCCTCGATGCTTCCTCCCTCCACTTCTCCCCCGAAAGGACAATCAGTTATGGTTTTTCATGCACCACTTCTGGGGAGGGAGGAACGCTGGACTGATTGAAACCACCTATCCTACCCTTGGGTCCCAGCTAAGACAAGCCTTCTCCCAGCGGGGGGATCTTCATGGTCTGCCAGTCTGTTCATTTTCTTCCTACTCTTGCTTCTGGCATTTGATGAGAAGTTCGTCTGTTCATTCGTTCATTCATCCATTTACTTTTTGAGCACTCATTACTGTGGAAGAAACGGGATACAGCAGTGAACAAAACAGATGAAAACCTCTTCCTTCATGGAGCTGACATTCTAGTGGGGTGAGATAGTAATAAATCAATGAAATATGAAGAATGCTAGAAGGTGATAAACACACGAAAGTGATAAAAACAAACAGAAAATGGAGCATGGCTGGTGGTTTGTGATTTTAAACTGAGCAGTGAGGGTAGAACTCATTGGGAAGGGGATATTCGAGTAAACATGAGCTGCAAAGGCATGAGTTGTGTATTTGAGAGAAGAGTGTTCCAGAGAGTGGAAACAGTCAGTGCAAAGGCTCTGAGGCAGAATCATGACCAGAGTGGCGTGAACTGGGAGAATGGCAGGAGATGTCTGGGAGGTAAGGGAGACGGAGGTGGGCGTGGGGACACTAGACCATACAGCATGGGGTAGGAGGCCATTATAAGGGCCCCATTCTTACTCTGAGTGACAAGGGGACTGCCGGAGGGTGGTGAGCAGGGGAGTGATGTGATCTGACATTTTCACAGGATAACTGGCCCCCAAGGGAGAAAAGACCTTAGCAAGAGTGGAGGCGGGGAAGCCCATCTCTTAGGGGGAGTGAGAAAGGAATCTTGAAGAAGCCTCTGACCCAGTGTGGGAAAGTGCTGGATTCAGAGTCACAAGACCTGGGTTTGAATCCCGTCCAAGACTTCCTAGCTATGTGACACGCCCACTTCCTCAGCTTCATCTTCTTCACCTGCAGAATGGAGACAATAGTCCTATGAGTTCTTTGCAGAACTGACGTGGGTTTGATGGAGAATGCGTGTGGGCAAGCCGGCTCCAGCGGCTGGCGCGCGGCAGGTGCTCGGTAAGAAACAGTAGCAGAATGGGGCGGTAGTCGGGTGTCGTGCATTTAGGATTTGATTGCGTTCGAGGGAGGCATGTAGTGTTTGCATGTTTAGTTATTTTAAGTGTGCTAATCGCCTCTTTAAATGAATTGTCATAATTGTGTTATTCCAATATTTTGATACAACAGATGCTCATTTTTGCAGAAGGCTCTGGTTGGTTGGGCTGGTTCCAGTGTGTTGCGGTTTTGGTTTTTAAACGAAAGGAATGGACCTGTGAGTCATTTAGCATTGTGCACCAGCCCCTGCTCTGGGAGCTGGCGGGGGGGCGGGGTGGGACGGGCAGGGAGGCGGTGGTGGAGAGGCAGAAGCCACAGATGCCTGAAGGACTTACATCTGTCAGGAGCGGCAGATACAGATCCACCTAGGTGAGCGCTAAACTTAAAGTCTGGCACAGTCCCCGTCTTGTGTGCGCATTCACCACACTCTGAGCACCTACTATGTGCCAGGCACTGTGCTAGGTGCTGGTGACCAGACAGTCTTATCCCTGCCCTCATAGAGCCTGGGATCAGGGGGTGGGGGTCGGGAGACACAAGTAAAAAGTAAGTAAGAATAAAAAATAATTGGAGGCATGTGTGATACTGGGGGCTGCACAGGCTGATGTGAGGAGGGGAGTCTTGCTGCGGGATGGGCAGGGGAGCTGGGGGAGGCTTCCTGGGACCCTGCTTTCTGGGATGATATGATGCCCATGGCCGAGTCCCTAAAGCCAGTCGGCCCCCAGCCCATCCCGATAGTGAGGCCCAAGACAGACCTCACCCCACGGCACACGGGCTTGGGGTGTGAGGAGTTCGGAATGCTCACAGTGAGGGTACCGAGTGCGTGAGCTGCTGTCTACTTGCTGTGTGTTCTTAGGGAAGTTCCTTAACGTCTCTGAAACTGAGCAAGAGCAGCAGGGGCAACAATGACAGCCGCCACCGAGGGGGCTGACTCCGCACCAGGCAGTGTCCTGAGCAGTCCCCATATATTGATCTGGTGACTCTTTACAGCCGCCCTGTAGCACCTGCCATTATTACCTTCTCCTCACAGATGAGGAAACTGAGGCACAGAGAGGTTAGGAGTGTGCCTGAGGTCACACACCTAGTGTGTGGTGGAGCCAGGATTCAAACCCAGGCCCTCTGGCGCTTGACCACACACAGCACTCCTGTGCCACAGGGACAAATATCACCCATGTCCAGGGCCACCACGAAGGCTGAGTGAGATGTATGCTCATGGCGTCTGCCCTGGGGCCTGGCTCATCATCCATTCAGCTAATTATTTTTGAGCTCTTACTTTGTGCCAGGTTCTGGGAAACGGGACCAACAAGGGCTCTCCTGGCAGAACTCACAGTAAACATTAAACAAATAATTATGCAAGCAGTTCGTTAACTACGCGTTCGATGAGTGCTTCCGAGGGGAACGCAGAGCCACCTGGGGCTGTGTAATGGGCTCTGACCCACTCTAGAGAGTATCAGGGAAGTCCTCTAAACCAGCCTATTGCTGAGGGACGAGTAAGAATGAGCCAGATGAAGGGAGGATGTGTGGTGAGCACAGCATTCCCGCAGAGGGAACAGCCAGTGCGAGGGCCTGGAGGCAGGCAAGGTCACTGTGGCTAGAAGGGTCATGGGGGGCAGCCATGTGAGGATGACAGGGCCATGTTTGAGACTGCGGACTTTATCCTCAGGACAGTGGGGAGCCATCAAAGCATGGTAAGCATGGGAGTGGCGTGGTGAGGTGATCATCTTTCTAGAGACCACTCTGGCTACGTGAAGGGGATGGATTGCAGGGGAAAAGAACAGGAGACCAGGACAGAGGCTGTGGCAGTTGTCCAGGTAGCAGATGGTGTGGCCTGGACCAGGGCGGTGGTGGTGGGAATGGAGAGAAGTGGGTAGGTTTAAAAGATAGTTCAGAGGAGTTTCACTGGATTTGAGGGGTGACCGAGGGTAAGCCCCAAGTTGGTGGCTTTATTAACTGCATGGAGGACCGGATGAGGGACACACAGGTGCAGCATTGGGGAAGGGCAATGTGACTGCAGCTTTGCACATGTTTCCCTTGAGATGCTTGGGAGACACCAGGTGGGAATATTGGAGCGGGGAAGGTGTTCAGATGCTCACATCTGGAGCTCAGATGGGTGCCAAGACTGGAGGTGGAAATGTGGCTCCTAGCTGGGAATTACAACTGAGCCTAAGGTCCAACTGGGGAGAAGGTGTAGAGCAGGAAAGGAGAAGAGTCAGGACTGAGGCTGAGAATCTCCAGCGTGGAAGGTTGGGTAGAGGAAGAGGAGTTGGCATGGGAGAAGGAGAAGGGGGAGCAAAAAGGTGGGCAGCGTGAGGTCCTGGACACTAAAGGAGGGGCGTTCTCAAGATGAAGGGAAGGGATCAGTTGGACCGACATCACTGAGGAGACGTGATCACTGAAATGTGGTTTGAAAACAGCTGATTGGATCTGGCACCGTGGAAGCCACTGGGTGGTGGGGGCCTTGGGGGTGGAGGAGGCAGGTCCCAGTGGGCTGTGTAGTGAGTGGGAGATGAAGAAGGGCTGAGAGGTGAGGACAGCCTGTTTAGGAAGACGGGTGTGGACTGGGGAGGAGGTGGTGGCAGCTGGGGAGGGGTGGGGGCATGTGCAAGACCAGAGAGAGGTGAGCATGTTTCAGTGCTGAGGAGAGTGGTCCAGCGGAGGGGGAGGCCGGAGAGCCAGGAGCAAGAAGGGTTCATGGGATGCCCAAGGTCCTTGGACAGAGGGGGAAGGGGAGGGGGGAGGATCATTGCCTACATGGGCAGGGAGATTGGCTTTAGGAAGGAGGGATGGCTCTTCTGGCGTCAAAACAGGAGCAAGTTTGTGGTTCTGGTGTCAGGATGCTGTTAGGGTTATTTTCTGTTTTCCCTGGGAAGTCGAGGGTGATTGGTCATCTGCACTGGGCGAAGGGGCAGAGGGGGTGTTGGAGAATGAGGAGAGAAGACAGGCTGGGTAGAACCGCCATGGAAATGAATAAGCTAGGAGGGAGTGGATCCCGGAGGCATGAAGACATCACACAGCTGGTGACCATGATTTCTGGTGAAATTTGGCCAGAGCTTGGCTCAGCTCTCTTGGTGATGCTGAGAAGGGCTGGGTGGTTGGGTTCATATCATGGTGGGGGTTTTACTAGCCAGGTGCCAGGCGTAGAGGAGCAAGAGGGGCACAGCGTGCTTTCTCTCCTCCACCCATTTCTGATTACTCAGGGGTACTCTGTCTCCTCCATTCTGCCCCCATATAGCTGTCTCCCTTCACCAAGCTCTGTACCACTCATACCCTTAACTATAATATTATACCAGTTGACCTATGGGCACCTTGTCTTGGAGAAGATGCACTTAAGGGAAAAATTACATTAACACCCCCATATATGCCCCAAAGTGCATCAAAATACAACCTGAAAAATCATTTTCATCCCCCCCAGGGTGCCCATGTTAAGATGTTTGGAGGGTTCTCTCTCTCTCTCTCTCACTCTTTCTCTCTCCCTCTATCCCCCCTCCCCCGTTTTCCAGTAGAGACATACTAGTCTTTAAGCACAGAGTGTTCAGAATGTATTTATTTGGAGGGTGGGCACTGGGTGCACAGTGGACAGAGTCTCAACGTGGAGGACTGGTGCCTGGAGACTCCTTGAAGACGTTGCTGTGTCACAAGAGAAAGGGGTGGATCAGACCCAGATCCCTCCTACTGTTGAACCTGGCTGAAGCCTCTAGATCTTGATTTTCTGATCTGTCAAATGGGGATAAATACAGGATTCTTTTAAGAATTAGAGATTAATTATATGTCAATTATATCTTAATAAAGCTGGGGAAAAAATTGTTCAACTGGGGAACCCTGGAGACATTCATGTCAAGGTAGACTCACCTGGAGAATTAGGGAGATAACCCACACCAGGGTGAACACACTTGGGGAATTAGAGAGACATCCCAGGTCATATTAGACACACATTTGTAATTAGGGAAATATAGGAGGTCATTATAGACATGCCTGGGGTATTAGGGACACATTCCATAGGAAATGTGTCCTAGGAAATTATGGAACAAAAAACAGAATTAGAGATGGTGCCCATATAAAACACCCTGCATGATGGGTGGTCAGGAATCATGATGGTTATTATTCTAGGTAAGAAATGGTAAGGAAGAGGGTTGGTTTGGGGTCCTGTGTAAGAAAAAGTGCTTTTGATCTTCACAGTTTAGAAGGAGGTGTTAATTTGCCAACCTCATCAATATCAAGGCTGGACCAAAGCCTATTTCTTGGTCCCCAAGCCTTCAATTTGGCAATGACTTGGCCCCTACTCTAAGGATTATGAGGACCCAGATTCCCAGGATCTGTGTTACAGACAAGACGTGTCTTCCTTTGGAGACAGTGTAAATTGGAGGAAGAGGGAGGTAACTGGAGTGAGGCTTCTTTCTAACTATGTGACTTTGGGCAAGTAAATAGTTTGTAAAGTGCTTGTACCTGGCACATACTATATGCTCAATAAATGCTAGATATTTATATTCCTTGATTGAAAAAAAAAAAAAAGGCTTGAGGAAATTGTTTTCAGCAGATCTGAGACCTACCAGGACATGGTTTCCACCTAAGTGTTGAGCTTGATCAGGAGGGACTGAGTCTTCCTTGGGTCCCTCTCCTGGCCATTCTGTTAATCTCAGGCACCAGCTGTGGGTCTTCCATTGAATTAGATTCAAATCCCACAGATACTGATTCAAGAAATGCAAGGTTGTTTTAACATTAGAAAAACCAAGTGAAGAATTTACCATTATTAACTGAATTAAAGGAGCAAAGTCACTTGAGCTTTCAGTAGATGCAGGGAAAATGAGTCCAATAAAAGTAAAACAACAATAACAACAAACCACACACAACTGAAAGAAAAATAAACACCTTCTTGACAAACTAGCAATGCCCTCACGCTGTTCCAGGACACCTGTGAGAACCTATGGCAGACATTGTACTTAGTGGTAAAACACTGAGATCTTTAAGTTAAGGAAGAAAGCAAGGCTGCCCACTCTCACCATTTCTATTCAGCATTGTACCGGAGCTTCCTGATCAGTGCAGTGAGGGGGAAAACGAACAAACAAGGATTGGAGAGGAAGGTGTCCAGTATGGCTCCTAGCTTGTGCTTCTGGAGCTGTCTTTGTACCATTTACGGAGATGAGAAAGACCAGGAGAGAACCCAGTTGGGCTGGGTGTTCAGGGCACACAAGGGAAAGGTGTCCAACTGCCTTGGAAGACCACCAGGCGGGGAATCAGGATACTTCAGCTCCATTCCTAACTCTGACTAACCTTGGATGGGCCACTTTCCTTTTGGACCTGGATTCTCCCATCTGTAAAATGGGTGGGTGTGGGAAGATGGACTCGTGGTGGGCTGCAGTGTCCAGATCTGATGGCAAAATGAAGAAGACAGGAACAAGAATGGGTCCCACTCTCCAGGGGAGCAGGGTTTTGTATACAGACCCTCTAGTGGGAGGGAGCACCCATTTGGAGATGAGGCGAGAATCTGACCAAGTCATAGGGTCATCTTGACTGTCTGCCTTCCAGGGAATCATCCCTTCTTTCCTTTGTCAAGAAGTTGTTACTATTTTGTTGCTCTTATTGGTCCTATTAAGCATGTTCTGCAGTTGTAAGGCACTGATTCCCAACAACATGCCCTTTTGATGTTTTAGACCTACAACAGCCAGAGCGAGAGCAACGAAGACTATGAGATCCCCCCGATAACACCTCCCAACCTCCCTGAGCCGTCCCTCCTGCACCTGGGGGACCACGAAGCCGGCTACCACTCGCTGTGTCACAGCCTCACGCCCAACGGACTGCTCCCTGCCTACTCCTACCAGGCCATGGACCTCCCAGCCATCATGGTGTCCAACATGCTGGCCCAGGACAGCCACCTGCTATCGGGCCAGCTGCCCACGGTGAGTCCCTGTCACCCCCCATGGTTCTGCTGGATCCAGCAGGGAAGGGGCTTGAGAGAGGAGCAGAATGCCAATGTTTTGATGAGGACCCTCTGCTTGTGTGCAGGGTGTGGGCTCGGATGTTTGCATGGGGTCTGCAGAATATGAGGGGTGGGCATGGATGGTAATTTGTGTCTTCACACGGGTAACTTCTGGAGCTCTGTTTATAGTATCTTGGTATTACCTGTTTTGTTGTTATTTCTAATAGTATAATTTCATTTTTATTTTATAATGGCTTTATTGAGATACAATTCTCACACCATACAGTTCACCCATTTAAAGTGTACAGCTCGACAGATTTTACACAAGGTTATATGACTATCAGCACAGTCCATTTTGGAACATTTTCATCACCCCCAAAAGAAATCTTATACCCCTTAGTCCTCATTCTCAACCCCCCACAACCCCCAGCCCTAGGTAACCACTAATCTACTTTCTGTCTCTAGATATTTGCCTCTTCTGGACATTTCATATAAATAGAATCATAATATTTTTAAAATATTGTATCTTGTTTCTTGTTTAAGCTGCCAGGGAGAAGGGTGATTGCTGAGTTAAAGTTTCCAGGATAAGTAGAAAATCAGCAGGCAGACTAGGACAGGAAAGGACCTTTCAGGTTGGGGGAACAGCATGTACGAAAGCAAGAGGCGGGAGGGCTCATGTCATTCTTGGGGACAGCATGTGGTTCATTCTCTTTATAGGGCAGGAGAAAATGGACCTGGAGCCCGAGAGAGAGAAGGAGGTGAAAGAGCTAGTAGCACCTGGATCATAAGGGTTCTGAATCCCATGCTAAGGAGATATATGACTTCTTAGCATAATGGCTGATTTGAACAATCAAGAGCTGTAGAAAACTAGTAGAGGATTTTTGGTATAATAGAAAAAGTCCCTAAAGGGAATTCTAGTACTTCTCCTGAATAACTATGGTTATTTTTGTTTGTATATAATATTATATACTAGTCACAACTCTTAAGTTCATTTCTAAGTGACAGGAACCAAACTCAAACTAGCTTAAGCAAAAAGGACTGAAATATCCGGGGGTGGACAAGGGGTTTCAGGTATGGCTGGATCCAGAAACCCCAGTAGTGCCATTAGGGCCCTGTCCCATGCCCATTTCCACACAGCAGGCACGATGGCTACTGTAGCTGACATCTTCCCTGACATCTCTGGCAAGTGATAGTTTGGGTCTTCCAGGGAGGACCATGCTGGAGCACAGCCGGACCAGCAACCATTGTGTCCAGGAGGAAGCAATCTTCGATTCTGTCAGCTTGGGTCACAGACTCACCTGTGGCAGGGGAGGAGGGACTGCATAGCTGATTTCCTATCAAAATCACATGGTGTTGGGTGGATCATGTTTATCTCTGCCGAGAATGCTCAGAGGCCGCAGATGCCTGGGACCTTCGGACATGCAGTGTATACTGTAGCAATCTTGACAGTGTTTTATTTACTGTGTACTCTTATTACCACCAAAGCTCCTTGCTTAAAAAAAAAAAAAAGAAAAAGCTGGTATCCTCTATGTATTTCTGTAAGCTACATCACATTTTTTCCTTCTTTGAATCCAGGTGAGAAATAAAAGGAGGGAGGGATGTTCCGGGTCAGACTGAAGTGCTCAGTGGAAATTGATACTCCGTTTCTTGAGGAATACCTTTCTTTGGGGCCCATCAATAATACAGGCCCTCGGCTTCCTCTTCTCTAAGAGACCTGAAGATTCCAGAGCCATACGGTTTTAATTCCACTTTGTTAGAATGATGTGCTTTAGCCATCTGGCCAGCTCATTGCTCACAAAACGTCACTACTCCAGACTGTCCCTGTTGGGGGGTTATGGTAACACAAGCAAGGGAGGGCCAGCGGACACCTCTGGCGTGTGCCCTAGGGAAGGCTGGGAGTGTAAGGGTCGGTATGGCTGCTGTCCTGGGCCCCGGTCCTGCTGGCCTTTGTGCCGGTGGGCAGGAGAGACTGTGGGGGTAGTGCTTAGCATGTGGGCTCTGGAGTCCCGCAGCCCTGCCTTACGTCCTGGATCCACCTCTGGAGCTTCATTCCCTTGCGTTGGGATCCTAACAGTATGCACCTCAAGACTGCAGTGAAGTGTATTTGGGATAATGTGTGCAAAGTCTTAGAAAAATGCCTGGCAGAGAGTAAACAATCAGGGAATCTTTATTATTGTGATTATTAGTAATAAAAGTGAATTCCCACTGTAACCAAATAGGGACGTTTTCCCATGAGTCTCATTTACCTAAAGGAACAGATTGCAGATACGCCAGGTACCTTTATAGGGCCACCTGGTTATAATAGCTCTGATAGTTGCAAAGAATGTTGTCTGTATGTCAGAAATGACCTTCTGATCACTCCTCCTGGGGTATGTTTTGGTTGGGCTTGGTCCAAATAGGCACTTTGCGGTCATTTTCCAGATTTCTTTAAAACTAGCTCATGTTAAAGACACTTCACAAATTCAGATAGCTTTAATTCTTCCATTAATCAGTTGTCAAGGGCTCACTGAGTTTTATATTCCCTCGTTCTATAATGAAAGAGAAGCCAAACTGTTTTGTCCAGGGGAGGGCTATTGGACCAAATGGGAAACCCGATAAACACATGTCCATCACGCCCGTCTGTTGGGACTCTCCGGTGAAGAGGCACAAGGCACCCTTAGAGACAAGTTTCTCAAGTTTGTCCGAGCAGTAGGGAGGCAGGTGTGTGTCTGCGCGTGTGTGGACGTGCATCCTGAAGGTGGTGCTAGAATTTGTGTCGCCACCTGCTAGGTGTCACGCACAGTGCGGAAGGCTTTACACACTGTTTACACGCTGCTCCCGAGAACGGAGGGAGGCAGGGATCATTCCATCGGGAAACGGAGGCTCGGAGCAGGCAGCCAAGGGCTGCTCGAACAAATTGTCCCAAACGTGGTAGTTTAAAACAACCAGAAATTGGTTCTCTCAGAGCTCTGGAGGCTAGAAGGTGTCAGGAGGGGTGAGTTTCCTCTGGAAGCTCTGGGGAGAATCCCTCCCTTGCTGCTTCTAGCTTCTAGAGGTGGCTGGCTATCCTAGCTCGTGGCCACATCACTCCGACCTCACGTGGCCCCCTCTCTCTGTCCGTGCAGTCTCCTCTGCCTTTCTCATAAGGACACGTGTGATAGCATTTAGGGATGATCCAGGATAATCCCGCCATCCCAAGAACCTTCACTTAATCACACCTGCAAAGACTCTTTTCCCAAATACGGGTTCCAGGGATTAGGACCTGACATTTTTGGGGGGCTGTTTTCAACCTACTGTGGTGATCACCTGTGCAACAGTCTTTATTAAGAGCCTCCTAAGTCCCAGGCAGTGTTCTGAGCCCTGGCTCTATAAGATGCCCTCGAGGAACTCCTGGTGCAGGTGGAGAGACAGGTGAAATCTCCACTTCTGGAAATGTAGTAAATGCTCTGATAGAATCAGTGCACGCTGCTGTGTGTGCCCAGAAGAGGCACCTCTAGGAAGCGATGACCTGACACAAAGCAGGTTCTAGAAACACGTTACGAGTAAATGAGTGAAAGAATGTCACACAGTTATTGAGAAACCAAAGCAGAACTCGAGCCCAGCTCTGTCCGCTACTGTGCGCCTCTCAGTTTTACCAGGTGCCCGAGAGATGGAGCAGCTGGGCTGTAGGGCCGCAGGTGGCCAAGAAGGTGCCCCGATGGCCAGGAGGTCACAGATGCTGTTTGCACAGATTGAGATGCGTCAGGGATGTCCCTGGAGAGGTGGGTGAGGCCAGGGCGTCTGACAACCGTCTCCTTGATGCCAGGCCCTTCTGGCTCTCGTCCCAGAGGCCACCGATTCCTTCTGGTCCCCTGTCCCAGCCTGGCGGCCTCCTGACATGCATGGCAGTCAGCTTTTCTGCTTTTAAGGTATGGCTGCTGGCAGGAATCCTGTGCGATATTGGAATTGGGCCCCTTTTACAAAATTAAATATGCTTAAAGCTTCTCCCTCGACTTCAGCGTCTTAACTGATTAAACATTCATTTCCAAGACAAAAAGAGTCAATTTAGTATGAAAGATACATTTTGCCGGTTTAATTTAAAGCACTGCACCTCCATCTGACCCCTATTTTCATAACTCAATAATTTTATCCTGTGTTGATTGTCTCATTTTGAGAGAGATATTGTATGTATAAATCAGTTTCTAAAATACCCAAAGAAACTAGAAGAGTGGAATTTATTAAGCAGCCTCTGTTAAGTCTGAAATAATTTATTTGGAGTCGTCCTTGGGAAATGTTCGAGCTTATGGTCCCGGCATACCCAGGAGAGGAACTCTCCTGGGAAGGGACAATGCTGGGTGTTGCCAGACAAGTCCCGGGGAACCTATACCTCCTGCGAGATCAGAGAGAGCCCTGGGAGAGCCTCGAGTGGGTGGAGGCGGGCCCGACAGGAGAGGAGTCCTGGCAGAGCTGTCCCCACTCCAGCCGTCGGTTCTGGCCACTTGGGAAGTTTGGGGTTTTCCCAAAGCCGAGCCCGGTGGGTCGCTGGAGCTGGGTGGTGCAGTTTTGGGCCTCGGTTAGCACGGGCGTGGCATGCAGCTGGCATTCAAGCGTTCTCTCCCAGAGTTGACTCTTGTTTGCTTTCTCTGGGGCCTCGGACAAGTCACTTCTCTCCCAGCCTCAGTTTGCCCATCTATGAAATGGGGATTGGGGTGCCAACTGTGGCGAACTCACAAATGGGAAAAGCGGGATAATGGCTCTGTCAGCTATGACACCCTGGACAAGTATATGGCTTTGAGGTTGGATAGACCTTCCGCCACTACCACCACCCATGCCACTCGCCCGGGGGGCTCAAGTCTTACCAACCTGGATCAAAATCCTGAGTGCTAGACTGGTAGTTTTAGATCCTTTGTGTTCTGGGTCCCAGTCCCAAAGCATCTTGCTAGGAGCCATGGCGCAGGGACCCCATGCCAAGGGAGAGGTCTTTCCAGGCTAGTGTCCTGGGGCAGGCTTTCAGGGAGGGGGCTGGGCAGTCTTTGGTTGCCACTTCAGCCCCCTGCTTTCGAGGTGGTTCCCATGAGAGAGCCTGCAGTGCTGAGTTGGGCCTGGAGTGTGGCGCAGGGATCAGAGCTTAGGAGCAGGGCCTGTGTACTGACTCTGGGTAGTCCTTGATATACTCCTAACACCCACCCCCCCATCTTCCTGTTCTCTGTTCTTCCCCTCCAATCTCCTCTCTCTCCTCCTCCCTTCCCTGCCTTATCCCTCCTCCCCGTAGGAGATTTGGTCTACCTCTATGTGAATCTCACAAGCTGAGATGTAGGGGATTCCCCTCCTGAGTCTGAGGAAAAGGGACCAAAGATACCCCCCTCAACCTTGTCTGGATGACTGAGCTACAGGGGGCAATGGAGAACCCCCAAACCAACTTATTTGTTTTATTGTCCTTAATGCATTTAATTTGTTTTTTTGTTTTGGTTTGGTTTGGTTTAGTTTATGATTGTTATCAGTTAGTTTTTGCTGTGTAACAAGCCACCTCAACATTTAGTGGCTTACAGCAAACAATGAACTCTTACTATTTCTTGTGATTCTATGGGTCAGTAGGTCTTTTGATCTGGACTGGCTTGGCTGATTCCTGAGGTCAGCTTGCAGCTTGGCTGGGACTGCCTGGTTGAGGACGATCTTGTTCACATCTTGGCAGTTGACCCGATGTTGGCTGGAACCAGTGGTCTCTCATCCCGTGGTGGCCTGGGTCTGTTTACGTGGCAGTGGCCACAGGGTTCCCAACAGCATCAAGGAAGGACAGATCGCAGGGTGCAACCACTTTTCAAACCTCGACTCGCATCACATTTGCTGATGTCCTCTTGGCCAAAGCCAGGCACATGGCCATGCCTAGATTCAAGGAGTGAAGAAATAGGCCCCACTTCTTGAAGGGAGAAATGTCAGCGTCATGTTGCAGAAGGGTGTGGATGCAGGGAGGGCAGGAATTCGTCGCCATTTTTGTGATCTATTGTGATATCATTTTGTTTTGCTTATGTGCTTTTGTTTTCTTGACGTTTGGTATCACCTATGAGTTAGGAGCATGGGCTCTGGAGTTAAGCTAACCCAAGTTCAAAACCCAGCTCCACCATTTGTTTCCTTCCACCCTGTGACTCAGACCAAGGGGTTAATCCTCCGTGAGCCTCAGTTTCTTCATCTGTAAAACGGAGGTAATGTTACTTGCCTCATAGGAATGTGTGAAGATTGAACGATTGGATGTAGGAAGAGTGCTCAGCCCAGTGCCAGGCACACAGTAAGCGCTCATTATAAATGTAAGCTACTCTATTAATTATTCATTTTGCTCATGGGGGTTGGGTGGCTTCAGCCTCGTATCTACGTTTGTCCAGCCAGAACTGCTGGGAGTCGACTTTGTTGGGGCAGGAAGTAGTCAGGCTGGCTCACCTGCCAGGGGCCGGGCCCAGAGGTGGGTGCCGAGAAAGGCAGGTCAGAGGCTGAGGTGCAGGGGGTAGGGAGAGGGCCCCAGCTGGAGAGTGGGCTGGAGGAAAGCGTATTACCTCCGCCAGGACCACAGCCGGGGCCCAGAGCTTGAAAGCAACTGAGAAGTGACAGTCCCACTGCGTGCCAAGAAGGCAAGGGCCGCAAACCCAACTTCTCCAGGCTGCTTGACCAGTGGCAGGATCCATCTCAGTAAGAACAAGGGGTTCATGGGGATACTCCAGCTTGAGCTTTTCCTGGGGGCCATGTTTTTATCTAATTCCTCTCTGGGGGTGGGCATGGGGGTGCAGATCTCACAACAGGCCCCTGAGGATCCTCAAGTGGGGGTAACCAGAGGCCCACAGGTTTCTTTATATTTAGCCAAGTCTGGATGCAACTCCCGCCCCCTGTTTTTTCAGAGGCAGTATGCGAAAGAAATATGTCTTTTTACATTTTATAAAACTCAGAAAAATGGCTTTAAACAGCTTTTGCTCTCCTGCTATAATTATTTATTTTCAAACACTCCTGCAGGGGACTGCTCCGTTTTCTTATCCTGCACTCCCTTTTCTCATAAATGAACCATCACTTCAATAAATCATTATGAAAACAGAGACTAACACCAGCTCTGAAAGGTTGAAAGATTTATGTAACACATTTATGTTTCCCATTTTCTCATTCTGGTACTCGGCTGCAAAAGCTAAGCTAATAAAAGCCGCTATTAATATTTCTTGTTGCCTAGCAACCCCAGAGCGGGAGTAATAGCTTCAGCTAGAAAAATAGATGACCGATAAGGAAAAATTCAATTCTTTTATTATCTCAGGGGGAAATGGCCTTTTACTGGAACATTATGATGTACGAGTGTGAAGTTGAACACAAAAGATTTTTGTGTGTTTGTTTTTCTATTTTTAATGAACATTATTTTACCTCCACTAACTCTTTTAGGGCACTTTTGTTTTCCTCCACCCTCTCCTGCCCCCCCCACCCCATCCCTCATGCTTAATTTAGCAGCTATAGTAGTTAAGAACCTGTCAGCATTTTTTAGTTTAAAAATGGTTTTTGCAGAGGTTTATAACTCGGTCATAAAAATTCACTCCCTGTTAAAACTCAGGCCCATGATAAGCCAATACACAGGCTAGTTCTCTGCGAGCAGGCTCCCGTTTGTTGAGAGATAAGACTCGTGGTTTTCACTAAGAGAAAGGTCGGAAAAGAACAGAATGTGTTCTTTTCCGTGTCCCAGTTTTCTTTGGAACCCAGGGACGCTGTCTCTCCTGAGAACTGTTTGCTCTAAAGTTTGAGGCGTGTTCAAAGGGGGAAAAGAGGGCTCATAGGCATTTACTGAGTACCTGCTGTGTACAGACTTGGTCCCCTTGCCTCCTCCCAGCAATCTGTTAGTGTCCCCATTGTTCAGACGCAGAAACTGAGACTAGAGGCCAAGCAAGCAGCCCAAGGTAGCATGATGTCACGATGTCTCACACCTCTGTGCTCTAGTGCAGGGTTTCTCAATCCAGCACTACCACCATCTGGGGTGGGAAGGTTCTCTGTGGGGGGGGCTGCCCTGGGCATTGTAGGATGTCTGGCAGGGTCCCTGGCCTCCACCCTCTATCCCTGGCCTCTGGTAGCCCGCCCTCAGTCAAAATCACAATCAAAAATGTCTCCAGTCAGTGCCAAATGTCCCCCGGGGGACAAAATCAGCCCTGGTTGAGGACCCCTGCCAGCTGTTTCTTTGGTTTAGGAGGATCCTCCCCCTTGTCAACCCGCTGAACCCCTTTTCCTGCATTCGGATCCAGCTCAGAAGTCATCTTCTCTTTGAAGCTGTCGGGATGCTCTGGGCTGGGAGTGGGTGAGACAAGTGAGTCACTTGCCTCAATCTAAACATTTGAGGGAGCACCAAAAATCTCAGTAATCGAGATAAACAGTATCTTACTGCGATAGTTTTTAAAATCAAAATTACCACAAAAAAAACCCACTCCATGATGAAAGGTATATGAAAAGTACAAATAAAGGTGGGATCAGTCTGCGTTCATGGAGACAGGTGGCTGTCCATTCATATGTCCGTCTGTGCTACCAGCCTGGGACAGCCTGAAGGTGGGTCAGTGCGTAGGCCTTTCTCTGGCACCAGCATCTGGCAAAGGGCCTGCCTTAGCGGATCACCCTCAATGTCTGTTCATTGACGGAATGAATGGGAGAAGAGAGATTGCGTGTCCAAGGTCACAGAGTGAGAAGAAGGGTGGGGCTGAGACTTGAACATGAGCCTCTGACTCTGAGCTCCGTGCTCTCTGCACCCTTCAGGCTGTGCACAGGTGAATGGAGGTTGCCTGAGGACTGAAACCTAAGCCACAGAGGATTTGAAGATGCCCCCGGAGTGCTCCCAACCTGGGGGAGGGGCCGGGCCACAGCAGCCATGATCTTAGCATGCTGTCCACTTGGCTCTCCCTGTGGCTCTCATTTCAGCCTCACCGCCCCCTTGGCAGGCAGGAGGGCATCGCCAAGAACGGAACCACGATGGCCAGCCCCTGGGCATGCTCTGCGTGCTCACTGTGGGCAGAGATTCCTTATCTTGGCCCTTGGAGGGCAAAGACCACATCTGGTTTGACCCCATCTCCTCTTGGCAAACTTTTCTCCTACACAGTGGCTGAATTATCTCTGACTGTAGTCTGCTAACATTTATTTAGCACTTATGCTGTGCTTGGCACCCCCTTAAGTCCTTCTATTTGTTATCTCATTTCACCCGTCAGCCCGAGAAGGAGGTATTCTTATTGTTGCCACTTTACAGATGAAAAAACAGAGGCACAGAGAGGCGAATCACTTGGCTACACAACTGTCAATGGTGGCGCCCAGATCTGAACGCTGGCAGGCTGACTCCCAGGTATTCCAATATCTAACTGAACAGCCTTCAAACGAGTGAGTGAATGAGTAAGGGAGTGGGCCAGCCAGGATCGAGACCCACGTTATCTATCTGACTCCGAGTCAAGCCATTCATGTTCATAAGGAAGCATAGCATGAAGTATGAAGTGTTAGCTTGGAATAAGGAACAGATGAATACTGAGGAGTTCAGAGGAGAGTAGGAGCAGGGAGGGCTTCCTGGAGGAGGTAGCCTTGGGGTTGGGCCTTAGGGGCCAGAGAACAGCAGCAGAAGCCCGAAAAGAGGAAACTTCACACCTCTCCAGACTTCCTCGTTCACATCCAGTCGACACCCCTTCTGCTGGGATTTGCAAAACAGTTTGTGACATTTTATGATCACTTAGGTGCCCTCTGGTGGCCATCCTCACCACCCCCTGCCAGGCTCCTAATCCGAGCCGTGACCCTCTGGCCGCGAACGGCTGCAAGGGCCAGGCATTTAACTTCCATTCTGGGCGAGATGCCAAGCTTGGCAGACTACCTCTCCCTCTGAGACCTGCTCCCGAGTCATGAGGGAGAATTCAGGGAAAATCACAGCAGCATCCGTCAGCTGCAGCTTCGACATTACCCGGCATAATGGCCCTTTCCTCCGAGTGCATATTCAGTACCATGTTTGGGAAAATGAGCTTTTAATGTACCGTCGGCATTGCTGAGAAGCCATCTCTGGCTCTGCGGAATGTCTGGAGCACATAAAACTTGAGATCTATTGGAGTCATTTTCCCCCTGCTCTGGCTGGATCATAAAAAGTCAGTCTCCTGCGCTCTTTCTCTCATCTTGTGGCTTTGTCCATTTAGAACTCGGGAGTCTTTAGAAAAGGCAGCAAGACAAAACTCCTCTAAGTATTAAGGCTCCAGAGCAGAGTGTCTGTGCTCTGTTGGAGCCGCGGAGCCAAGAGCATCAGGAGGAGAAGAGTCCGCGGGAGATTTCAGCTCCCCAGTGGGGTTGGGCTGTGGCTGCGGCTGGGATGGGGCCTTCTGATGTCTAAGCAATAGCACGTAAAGGGGAGCCTGCAGTCCCGGGGTCCCTGCTCTGCCCTGCTGGGTGGTCTGGGGCATTACTCGCCCTCTCTGAGCCTCAAGTAGTTGGGAGCTGATGCTTTTTACCCCACAGGGTGGTTGTTAGAGTCAAATGTGCTAATAAAATACTCCTGGTCCTTAGCTTTACGTGTGGGATGGAGCCGTGTCTGAGAAGGGTTTGTCGAGTGACTGGCAGACTGACTGACTATTCAAATGTTGCCTGTGTCAACACTTCCCAAACTGTAGAGCACTGTCTCTGTCGTTGGCGAGTAAGCCAGGTGGGGCCCCAGTAGCTTATTCCGTCTTACGGTCCAATCCACCTCATCTCATCTAACCCTCCCGTCGACCTTGGAGGGAGATGGAATTATCCTCATTTTACAGATGTGTCCCTGAGACTCAGAGGGCAAGTGGCCTGACTGAAGACACACAGCCAGGAAGTGGCGGAGGCAGGACGAGAACCTCTTTCCCTTGACCCCAAGTATTTTGTGCCGTCAGTGTTGTTCAGAAGCGCCCCTGGCCCTGGGCCTCTGGACGGCAGGCGGGGGGGGGGGGGGGTTCTCGCCCCTGTGCGTCCCCGCCGGTGAGGGACTGTCAGACCTCTCACTTAAGTCAGAGTCGTGGGAGGGGCAAAAATGGCCCCAGCGGTGATTTCTCCAAACTCTTGGTAGCAAGGCCAAAGGAAAGGAACTTTGGGGTGAGTAGTTCCAACCTGTCGTTGGGCCGGGTCTGTCACATAGAGCCGGGGGCCTGCGGTGCTGGAGCCTAGAGGTGTCTCTTCCGAATAAGCCAGGGTGAGTGTTTCCTGTCACCCCAGAAACTGACCGAGAGACCTGGAGTCCAGGCTCCCGTCCTACCTCTGCCGTCACTGGTGGATTATGTAAGGCCAGCCACTTTCCTCCCGGCCTCACGTTCTTCGTGTGCTGAGTGGACAAACCTCAGATTACAGAGGGAGTCGAGGAGAGGATGTAGGGAGGGAGCATCTCTGAAGCGTCCTGTGAACGGGCCCTGCCAGGGGTTGTTGTCACTGGGGTTGCGGGTCAGAGCCACAGGTCAGGGAGCCTAGGGATCAGGCAGCTGCATGTGTAAGCAGCTGTGTGACCTCAGCCAGGCCACTTAACTTCTCTGTGCCACAGTTTCCTGATGGGGCTGTTGTGAGGAGTGAATGGTAGATGGTGTCCAGATCTTCACTAGAGGGAGGTCCGCGTGGTCCCACAGGGAGCTCTCAAGTGTGAATCAGACCAGAGTTGCGAGCCTTGGTGCCCCTGGGTGAGGTGTGAGTCAGACATTGGTCACAGGGGTGGGGCTCATGCATGGCCTGGAGAAGGGGGCGGCTGCGTGCGGACCTTTGGCAGCCAGTACACCCAGGAGTCCATCTACCTGGGGCTCCGGCAGCCTCTGTGTCTAAAATGAGTTCCCAGTAGGATCAATATCACCTGGGAATTTGTTAGGCCCCACCCTAGCCCCTCAGCCTGTGCTTAACCAGCCCCCCAGGGGTTTCTGATCCTGCTGGCACCACTGGACTGCATCATCCTCAGTGGGGGCCCAAGTTCTCCATTGTTTTTAGCGTACACAGAACTGTCGCTTATGTGTCAGTTTGCCCTGAGGACTGCATCACGCCTGTGACAGTGGCAAACCCTTTCCCCCAGAGAAAGCAGAGAATCCACACCTCTGTGGGTGGTTCCAACTCTTCTCAGCCCCTTACACCTCCCATTGGCTCAGGCCTTGAAGCAGACCCTTTGGCATGAGGACCGTGCCCAGCCTGAGATCTGAAGGACTGCAGGCCAGATCTCCCTAGATTGCTGAATGCCTCATCCTTGTGAGGTTCGTGGGTAATTGTGCACCAGGGGCCCACGCAGAAGTAGAAACAAAATGCAGTAGGGGAAAAGAAGGGGAACTTGGGGCAGGGAGACCACCGGGACCTCCGTGTGACCGGGAGGCCGGGTTCTTCCAGCTGCTTATGGGGGACTGTGCCTGTGTGCTGGGTACGGGGCAGTCAGTGAAGCCTGTTCTAGAGACCATGAGAGGATGGAGTGTGAGCAGTCGAACAAACAGACTCAAGCTACACTTCTAGCACCGCCAGCATTAGCAACAGCTGGACAAGAAGAACGGGGCCTGGGTCAAAGGGAATAGCAAAGCATGGGCCTCCTTACCCCCACCCGCGATCCAGGGCCCAAAGGGTCAGCCCGAGATGGCCACTCCCCATCCACAGGACTCCTCCTCTCCCTTGGGAACCCCAGACCTTGGGCCCCTATGCCTTTGCACGGAAGACCCCTCCTCCCCGCTCCCTTTCACCTGCCTTGGGAACTTGACGTATTCTTGCTCGCTGTGTCCCTGCTGAGGAGAAGCAGAATTCCAGCCAGCAAAGTGGCAGCACCCTCCTCTGCATGTCTTCACCATTGTGACTTTGGTCAGACTGAATTGGAACTGTGTCTTCCCATAGCCCTACATGTCGTAGGGAATAGGCTCGCTGTGCCCCAGCACGTGGCGGAAGCCTGCCACCCAAGAAGGCGTCCATAAGTGCAAGTGACCAGCGGCCGGCCAATGACACTGGAGACAAAACTGTATTCTGGGAAGAGGGGCTTAGCCTCTGCTGTGGCCCCTTAGCCTAGACACTCACACCATGTCTCTGTACCTGCTGCTCACTGCTGTGCTGAAAGGGGGTCAGCACTTTGCCAGAAGTAACATCACTGGCCTTGGACCTCGCGAGACGTGGATTTAAATCTGAGTTCCTCCAGCTGCTTGCCATGTTGAGCAAGCTCCCCACCCCCTCTGAACTTTAGTTTTCTTATGTGTAAAATGGATATGTTAATAATTCTTACCGTATGGAGCTGTTTTGATAATTAAATGCTATAATGTTTATAAAATGCTCAGCATGATAGCCATAATAATGCTATTAGTCTCTAAGCGCTTTGTGTACGAGCTGCCTCTTTCTTCTCTGCCCACCCACACAGAGAACTCTGTATCCTTTCTAGATCTCCCAAGAAATCCACCTGCCCAAGTATTGGTGGACAAAATTGGCTCCCTGGAGGTCTTACGGGGATGCCCACCACAGACAGCAGCACGTGTCTATGCTGCCGAGTCCCTTTGTGGCCCCACAGATGCTCTGATGACCTCTCTCTCCTATCCCTGCCCGCATGGCAAGTTCATGGGCTCCCCTCCGTTCTGTCTGCCGCTGTGTTCCCCTCAGCCTCTGCATCTCCCCCGCCAAGGCCTACAGATCCAGATGCCCCGCTGAAATCAGCCCAACGGAGGCTCCTCCATTCCCAGCACCTGACTTCCTTAGAGGTTAGGTTAGGGCCTCTTTGGTTTGAACTGAGCATCCCTGGGGTCACCCTCCACCCAGAGCAGGGCATAGTGCATTTCTCAACACAAGTAAGGTGCAGTCTTCTCCCACAGAGGGATTCTGGTTGCATTAGTTTGAATCCCCCAAGAAGCAGCGCTGGACAGGATCAGGCAGGTAAGAGATTTGTTGAGAGGGAGAAAGATAAGGTGGGAGGTGGGGGATGCAGGGCTGACACCTGTGGAAGGCGGGAGTAGGAGGGCGGCTGGGTATGAAGAGTCTTAGACAGGGCACAATTCCCAGAAAGCTTTGCCCAGGCCAGTCACCCACGGGAGGAGCTGCTCGTCTCACCAGATGGTGCTGCCTCAGTATCTCCCGTGTGCGCAGCTGCTGGCTAGGGGTGGCCTCAGCTAGAGCATGTTCATGGAGCCAGGCAGCAGTGGCTGGGGCTCTCAGCACTGGGGTTCCCACAGCAGGAGGGCCGACCCGTGCATTTGACCATGGCCCCTTGTGCCATGCAGGTCTGACTCTCCTTGGTTCCCTGGGCCCCTGTTCCTGAAGGAAACTTAGTGGAGCAAATGACAGTTCCCCTCCCCCTCGGCTATCCCCTCGATGGATCTGGTGGCTTCTGTGTCTTACTTGCTCTGGAAAGGTCTGAGTCCTTGGCACTTGTTCAAGGTTGCTGCACCTGTGCATTCACAGTTGCGATGGGGAAGGGAGTTGCTGGAAGCGCCCAGGTGGGTCACCTGGGTCACATGTGTTTTACACTCTCTGCCCCCACGGAGTCACAGCCGCCCTCCCTCCTCCTGCCGGTCAGGATGAATTCCCCTGCCATGACGGGGAGTCTTCTTCTCACCTGCTGCTCCCTAGACACAAGCCCCAAGGCCCTTGGCAGCAGGCTACTTGTTGTGTCCTCTGGCAAGAACATGCCCCTTTGGGGGGCCAGGTGCTCCAACCCAGCCGAGCCCAGAATTGCAGAGCCAGGAAGTGCAAGATCCCCCGGTAGGTCTCTGGGAGGGATAACGTGTAGGGCTGTTGCTGTCTCTGCTTCCACCCCTTGACTCCTGGACCCATGTACTCTTCACAGAACCACATGGAGGTCTCCACTGTGCGCCCATACCACACCATGGACGACCGTACCCCATCCTTTCAGTGTTTCCACGCTGAAGAGGCTTTGCCCCTGTAGGAGGCTCTTCCAGCATTCTGTGAGGATGCTGGCTTCTGGCCGGCGAGACATGTGCTATGGCCAGGAGACCCCCCTGACGAGGGTCCATTCCCACACCTGTCTCTGTGAATGGGCCCCCTGGTTGCATACCGTGTCGTGTGGGATTCCATGCCTGTGGACCAGGCTTTCGGTGAGCCCCCAGAGAGCAGTCCTGGCTCAAGTCCTGCAGATAGAGAGGCAAACCACGCCCAGAATATCTATCCTTGAGAGGATGCACGGCTGGCTCGTCCGTAATGGAAGGGGCCCAGCGTAGTAGACTTACCATCCAGAGGTAATGCCACGTGTGGGGCTCAGCATTGGTCTCTGTTGTTGACAGGGTGGACATTCAGAGGCGGCAGCAGCTAAATTGGCCTTGACAAGGGGGAGTTCCTGTCATTGGGCCCATAAATAGCCTCCATCTTTGCCACCTTGGCCACTCCATCCAGGCGCTCAGTGCCATTTGGGGGTGGTTGATGGTAATAGCTGGCTAATCGCAATGGGCTGAGCCATTTTGTCCACTTGATCGTTCAGTGCCTCTTCTATGACGAATGCCTTCTGGTTGGCAAAACATGATTCAAAAATCTCACTTTATGCTCACTCTTGTATCTCCATCCATACACCTCTCCCCCAGACCTGGCTTGCCTCCAAGCTCACATATCTCTTCCTTCTAGGCCCCTGACCGACAGCCAGGCCCTTGGCCGCTGCTGTGAATCTGTATATAATCCATCCTCATTATTGGCGGATTTCTCTATTGGCCACTTCATCTACTAGCTAAAATTTATTTATAACCCCGAAATCAATACTCATGGTGTGTTCATGGTCATCCGCGGACACGCAAAAATGGCAGAAAATTCACATCACTCCACGTGCACGTTCCCAGCTGGGGTCAAACAAGGCAGTGCTGTGCCTTCTTGCTTCCGTTTTCCTTCCGTCAACAAGGATCTGTTTTGCAGTTTGTGTAGTGCCACATTTTTTTTGCATTTTGTGGCTTATTTCACTGTTTAAAGTGGTCCCCAAGCATAGTGTGGACATGCTGCCTGGTGCTTCTAAACTCAAGAAATGTCTCACAGAGAAAATAGGCATGAGTTACAGTGCCTTGAATTCAATGTTAATGAGTCAACTATATATCAAATAAGGCGTTTTTAAACAGAAACACACATAAAACAAGATCATATATTGATTGGTAGATGAAAATGTTGTGACCAGAGGCTCCCAGGAACCTAACCCTGTATTTCCCCTAGGAGCAGTGGTTCAACATTCGCTAATCAGAACCCAAATACCGGGGCCCCTGGGTGGCTCAGTCGTTAAGCACCTGCCTTCGGCTCAGGTCATGATCCCAGGGTCCTAGGATCGAGCCCCACGTTGGGCTCCCTGCTCCATGGGGAGCCTACTTCTCCCTCTCCTGCTCCCCCTGCTTGTGTTCCCTCTCTCGCTGTCTCTCTCTCTGTCAAATAAATAAATAAAATCTTAACACACACACACACACACACACACACACACACACACACACAAAGAACCCAACTACCGTGAAGGATGAGAATTGACTATAGTCTCACCTGCTCCTTCTTCCACACAAAGTGGGTGATCAGATGCAGGGCTCACAGCCCCACCCACTGGGAACATCATTCTGATCTGTTCCCTTTTTTCCTTTTTTTTTTTTTTTTTTTTTTAGAGAGAGAGAGTGCATGCCCGCGCGGTATGGGGAGGGGCAAAGGGAGAGGGAGAGAGAATCCCAAGCAGGCTCCACGCCCAGCGCCCAGCACGGAGCCTGATGCCAGTCTGGATCTCACAGCTCTGAGATCATTACCTGAGCCAAAATCAAGAGTCAGACGCTTAACCTACGGAGCCACTCAGGCGCCCCTGCTCTGTTCTCTTTCAAGGCCCCCCCACCCCCATGTATGTTGCTGCAATGAAGTCACCACCCACTTTTTGGCTTGTACCCCCGTGGGGAACTGACCCGTCTGTAAATTGTACCTGGGCCTTTCCTTCTTGTTTTTGGCGGGTTGTTCAAGACCTCTTCCATTTATCAAATGCCTACTAAGTATATATTGAGATGATCATATAGTTTCTCTTCCTTAGTATGTTGGGGTGATGAATTTTATTAATAGATTGCTCAGTATTCATACTCTACTTGGTTATGATATGCATGTATACATACATATTTAAACGTACATACATACATATGTAGTTTTTTTAATGTGAGGCTGGATCTAAGGCACTATTATTTTACTTAAGGTTTTGGTTTTACATTTTTTTTAAGTAGGCTCCATGCCCAGCATGGATCCCAATGCGAGGCTCAAACTCACAACTGTGAGATCAAGACCTGAGCCGAGATCAAGAGGCAGACACTTAACTGACTGAGCCCCCCAGGCACCCCATCTTTTACATTTTTTATAGTGACTGGATCAGTAGTTTTCTTTATATAAGATAACTTTCTCATATTTCTGAAGTGAAATACAGATTATACTATAATCTATATAACCATCATAGAGGTTATACCATCTTCATAAAATGAGTAGTTCATTACAGCTCTTACCACTGAATCACGTGTAGTATTACTTATAATTTTTAAAGCCTTTGTACCTGTAATTACATCCCATTCATATCCCTAAAGTTGTATATTGTAGTTTTTCTCTTTTTTCATGCTCATCTTGTGGGGGGCTCATTCATGTTATTGGTCTCTCTACTTTGTTTCATTCATTTTATTCAGAGAACCATCAGAGTTATGTATTAATTCTATTACTTTTCTTTTTTCTTAATGTATTCATTTTTCCTTTTACATCTATTAATTCCTTCCTTTCTTTCTGTAGATGTTTCACTTTAGATTCTTTAGTTCATTTACTTTTCTTGATTATTGTTTAATGATTAAAAAGTTGATGGCTGTACATTTTTTCTGAGTATGGCTTTGGCTGTATCCTGTCCTACATTTTGAAATGAGGTATTCTTACATCTTCTACTTCTTCCAAAAACATAGCTTTATTGATTTTTATAAAAATGGTACATGGTTTGTTGTAAAAAAAAAAAAAAATTACACGCCAATACGAAGAAGAAAGAAAAGATCATTAAACTGCACCATCCACAAGTAACTATTATTAACCATTTGCTGGTTAGGTATCTTTTCAGTCATATCTTTGCACATCATACACATACAGTTTACACAAATAAGACATAACATGGGGCCTTTTCCTGGACTTTGTAGTCTGTTCTGTTGGAGCTGCTCTGTGTGGCCCCACGATTCTCTGCAGCAGTAGCCAAGGGACGTATTTCCACGTCCGTAGTTACAGGCCACACCCTTATGTCAGCGGCTGCCTAACGTTCTCTTGTGTGGCTGTTTCACTGTGAACATAAACAATGTTCTTTGGCATTGAGGCTGTTTCTGACTTTCCTCAAGTATAAAACTCTCTTGAGATGGGTTCCTTCAGCATTGTGGAAACGGTTTTTGGAGGGCGTGGTCTCAGAGAGGGAGGAAAAGAGAGCTCTTCCCCAGGCAAGCTTCTTCGTCCTCCGAGCCTCCGTCTTACCTGTAAACCTGGGAGTCATCAAGGTGCCCACCTCATAGGAGGGAGATGAGAGTAAGTGAGGGGCCATTTGTGGAGGCTTCAAAACTATTTGCAGGTTGTAGGGGCCCTAAAAATCACCCTAGGGAGAGGGGGACACAGAGTCCTTTGACCTGGCCATGGAGGGGCGGGAACTCTGATCTTTAAGGGTGGAGCCAGCCCGGGTTGCAAAACAGCCTGTGGTCCTGAGCCACTTTGGCAACACTTGGCCATTGCCTTTAAGAAGCTGGATGGCAGGCAATGCCTGGCTTCCTCTGCGCTCCTAATATCGTCTCGGAGCCAGATGTCCCTGCTCCCCCTTTGCCGATTACTTTATGGCAGTTTAGGCAGTGGGAACTGCCCCAGAACTCTGAGTCCCGTATGTGCCTTGGATGTGCTGTGTTACCTGAGGACCAGTCCTTGCCCTCTCTGGGCCTCCCCTCCCTGGACCCTTCCAGCCTGATCTGCCGCTCTTCTGAGAAAGAGTGTCAGAGGCTTGGCCTGCCGCCTCCAGCCCCTCCCAGGCATTTCAATCTTGGCTTAACCAGGGACTTCAACAGGCAACGCTTTTCTCGAGAGTTCATAAAAACATGTAAACACGGATGAGGATACAAAATATTGAGCAGCAAGGCAGTAAAACACGCCAGTGTTTGTTGTGTTAATTGAATATTCATGAGCTGACTGTTTAAATTACAGTTCACAACTGTTGCAGGGCCTGATGAATAATTTAAATGAGGGTGGCCAAAGAGATTTCAACACCGCATTAGCAAACTCCTCAGGATCAGCTACAGAGAATTTATAATTAGCTTGGAATATCCTATAATAAATTCTTTGGAAAGATGGTTTTAATTAGCACATGTGCTAATTCAGAATGTAGAACGTTCAGCGTTGGGGAGGGGTGAGTAACCCTTCGCTCTCCTTGTGCCTCCTTCTCCTGTGGGTCCCAGTCACCTGGAATCTCTGAACCATGCTGAGCCTGCCTCTTTTTTTAAAAAATTTTTTATTGTTATGTTAATCACCATACATTACATCATTAGTTTTTGATGTAGTGTTCCATGATTCATTGTTTGTGCATAACACCCAGTGCTCCATGCAGAACGTGCCCTCTTTAATACCCATCACCAGGCTAACCCATCCTCCCACCCCCCTCCCCTCTAGAACCCTCAGTTTGTTTTTCAGAGTCCATTGTCTCTCATGGTTCGTCTCCCCCTCCGATTTCCCCCCCTTCATTCTTCCCTTCTGCTATCTTCTTCTTTTTTTTTTTCCTTAACATATATTGCATTATTTGTTTCAGAGGTACAGATCTGAGATTCAAAAGTCTTGCACAATTCACAGCGCTTACCAGAGCACATACCCTCCCCAGTGTTTATCACCCAGTCACCCCATCCCTCCCACCCCACCCCCCACTCCAGCAACCTTCAGTTTGTTTCCTGAGATTAAGAATTCCTCCTATCAGTGAGGTCATATGATACATGTCTTTCTCTGTTTGACTTATTTCGCTCAGCATAACACCCTCCAGTTCCATCCACGTCGTTGCAAATGGCAAGATCTCATTCCTTTTGATGGCTGCATAATATTCCATTGTATATATATACCACATCTTCTTTATCCATTCATCTGTCGATGGACATCTTGGCTCTTTCCACAGTTTGGCTATTGTGGACATTGCTGCTATAAACATCGGGGTGCACGTACCCCTTCGGATCCCTACATTTGTATCTTTGGGGTAAATACGCAGTAGTGCAATTCTGAGCCTGCCTGTTGAGTCACTCCTACCTGCACTGCCCCTGCCTCGGGGGAGCCCCACTGCCCCATCCCAGCTCAGATATCCGGGTCATGGCCTGGGCCGCCCGGAAGCCTGTGAGCTTTCTGAAATGCAAATCTGGTTCCACTTCTGCCCCTTTTAGAGCCCCTCCACTGAGGAAGCCCAGAAGGTGAAGTGGCTGGTCAAGGTCATTCAGGTCATTCAGGGTAAGGTCTTCTCACCCTGAGCATGCCAGGACCATCGGACTCCAGCCAGGCTCTAGACTTGGAGGAATGGTATGGAACAGCATAAGCAAAGGCAAAGAGGCAGGACTGCCAGTGGGGAGCAGATGAGGCTTGAAGGTCGCAGGAACCCAGGCGGGCGTGTCTCCAGTGTTGGAGAGGGAAGAGTGGGAGGCAACACCCGCTCAGGGGCTGGGTACTGACTGGGCTGGCCTGGAGCTTGGGGAGGCTGCCACTCTGGGGCCCGGAGCACCCAGGTCTACCTGGCTCATTCCCTCCACATTTCCTGAGGGCCTGCTGTTTGCCACGCCTGGGGCTAGACACTGGGGGGAAAGCCCCCAACAAAGCAACCACAGTCCCCAGTTCATGGCTGGAGCACACAGCCAGAATCATGCACACAGGCAGGGCATGTATAATCACAACCATGACAAGGCCAGTGAAAAAAATAACAAGGTGCCATGAGAGGTAGTCACTGGGGGACCCTGGTGTAGGTAGGAGAACCAGTGAAGGCCTCCTGGAGGCATGACATTTGAGCTGAATCCTGAAAAGTAAGTAGGGGCTAGGAAGGCAAACAGGGCTGCAGGCCCAGGGAGCTGGGCCAGCAGGGCGTCACAGCTGCCCCATCCCCAGAGGCAGGTGCTGAGGACAGGGGTCTAGCAGAGTCCCTGGCAGTGGCCAGGTGTGGGTGTGGGGGTTGGACTGGTAATGGGAAGGGGGCATCTGTCCCTGGGGAGCTATTGCTAAAGGCAAGAATCCCCTTTTCTGGTCCCAAATCCTGGCTCCAATGCTTCAGGCTGTAAGACCCTGAGTAAGACACGTGGCATTTCTCAGCTTTGTCCCATTGGACTCACTCCTGCACTCTTCATTCATTCTATAAACTTCTATGGAGCCCCTGCTGTGTACCGGGCACTCTCTGAAGCCCTAGGCAGATGACAGTCGTGATCCGTGGAGCTTACATTCCAGTGTGGTAGCCAGACGACAAGATAAGGAGATAAAATACACCCTTCCCGCCACTCAGACGGGGAAGCAAAGGTTGGATGCCAGATAAGCAGATGCATCCTTGCAGAACGCGGCTCGGCCCTCGTGTTGCTGGCAGGGACGTCAGGCCCCCTTCAAAACTGGAATTGAAGATCAAGTTCAGGAAGACAGAGGATTCACAGCCTGGACAGGTCGTTTTGGTCATCAGCTCCCTGTGTCCAAGGGCTCTCAGCGCTCTCCTGTCCATTACATCTGCCCCGGGTGCCTCCTGACCCCTACCTCCGGGCTCCTGCCCGGAGCACAGGAAACCTGCTGGGCCATCTGGGCTCCCCAGAGCCTGCACGAGCAAGCTCTCACCCTGTGATCTGCCCTCCGGGTTCCCCCAGCTTCATCACTGCCTGGGCCCCAGTGCACCCCGCATCCTAGCAGCCCCCTGGCACTCAGGGTGACCATCCTGCTGACTCTGGACCGCAAGCCTCCAGTTCTGTTGTAATCACAGCAGTTTCCTGGTGGTTTTCATTGCTTTTGTCCTGCAGACACTCCCCAGGCCCCTGTTCCTCACAAAAAAACAGAAGAGTTCCTCTGTGGTCAAAACCAGACAGTGATGCTGTGCCGACTACCCTGGATGCATCGCAGAACTGTGCCCTCTCGGGTGTTCTGTGACTGTGGCCCAGCCAGGCCCGTGATGCACCCCTCCACCCTCCGTAGTGGGAAGAGCTCAGATTGTGGGGTCAGGCAGACCCCGGGTTGGGATCAAGGAGCAATTGATGTTACTGCTCTGGAACTCCATGTGCTCATCTGTGAAGTGGGCGCGGCAGCATCTACCTCACAGGGCTTGTTAAAAGGATCACTTGAGACTGAAGATAAGAATGTGGCTGGCAAGAGGCATAGTGGTGTTTGGCCCCTCAGTTCTGTAGTCCATGTCCCCGCGGCGGCATTTCCGGGACAGCAATACCCACCCTCCACGACTGCACTTTCCCCTTAGCGTCTACATAGAAGGTCATCCTTGGACACCTCCCCTCTGTCCGGTTTCTCTCCCGATGGTCCCAGTGGGGCTCCCAGGGAGGGTCATCGACCCTGGTTGTCTGTATTTCCTCCCTCCCATTCCCTCCGGCCTCTGCCTTCCCCGAACTACAAAACTGTTCCACTTAGGGGCGCCAGTGGCCTCCACATTGCCAAATCCATGGGGCACGCCCTGCCTCTATCATACTTGACATTTAGGGGCCACTCCCTTCCTCCTGAAATGCCCTCCTTCTCTGCTTCCTCCATGTGACTTCACATGCCGCTCCTGGCGTCCTCCACTGCTCAGACCACCCCTTCTCACAGCCCCTCCCACACCTCCCTCTCCCTCAGCCCGATTTCTCCACCATGGGGGCTGGGGACCTCCGGGGACCCCAGGACAGTTTCCATTGCTCGGTCCCCACCTCTAAAGAGCAGACCATGTAGTTGACCCTCCCCACCTGGTGACCCCACTTGGATGCTCTGCCCCAGTTCAGCCTGCCCGCAGCTGGCCCCTCCTCCCCACCCGGCTGCACACGTCTCTCCTCCCATGTGACCAGCCTGTGAATATCATTAGTGATCTGGTGTCATCCTGGACCACCTGCCATGACCAGTCCCAAATCCCGCCTCTCTCTCTTCCCTTGGCCTCTCTCACAGCCATCTCTTCCTTTCCATTATCTGAACCTGCCACAGTGACTATGTCACTTCTCACCTGTTAGCTGCCACCTGCTAGCAGCCAAGCTGGCCTTTCTAAAACTGAAGTCACTGATCTGCCTAAAATCTTTCTGGGCCCCTGGTGACCCTCAGGATGAAGTCTGAACATCTTCACCCGGCCCCTTCCTGGCTCTTTAAGCTCCTCCTTCCTGTCCTTCTCGCGCCCCCCCACTAACCTGCTCACTGAGGCCTTTCCAGAGCCCCAGTCTGCCCCTCACAAGCTCACAGTGGTCCATGGCTTTCCTTCCGGCGCTCATCACCATTGTGACTGCATGTTGACTTGGGTGTGGAATTGATTGATGCCCGTCTCCCCGACAAGACCGTCAGCTCTGTGGGGGCTGGGACCGCACCTGTATTACTCACCATGACATCCGTGTTCTGCAGTGCCTGGCACATGGCAGATATGAGTAAATACAGATGTTTCTGCTACGATAGGAGAGACGCAATTCTACAAAACCTGCAAAATCCTAAAAATGACAGAGCTTACGGGAAAAATAGGGCCAGGGCAAACCTCTCAAGGTCTATGCAACTTTGTAACCACAGCATTAACAGAAAACCATAATGATCCTATTAAAAAATATATGTTCAATTCTTACTAAATAAACTCTCAGTAAGAACTGGAAAGGTAACTTCACGGAAGGTGGGGAAGGATGCCTTTTTTGCTGCTGGGTTATGGGGGAAAAGGACAACCTGCACACAGACTGAAGAGAAACATGCAGAAAGTGCTTTCACGCCAGAACTTGTGGCTGGGCGGGATGAGAGGAGGGGGGTGGGGGCGAACGGGCACAGGGAGAGCGCTCACCCCTCCACTTGCGGCTGGGTTCCACTGGATTAGCATCCTCTGTGGCCAGAGGCGGTTCCTTGGTGGCACACAATATTAACGTGCTGGAAGAATCTCGTAGGCCTGAATAGGACCGCAGGAAACACGCTGCATTTGTTGTGTGGGTGAGTGCGTCTACGGCACATTAAGGGTGGGTGCATTAATAACGTGTCACACTCTGTGACATGGTTGGCTCACTCATCTGTCTGTCCCGCTGGACTTGGTGGCCGTTCCTGAGTGACAGGGGCTCTGCCTGCCTTCTTTGTGTCTCAGGGTCTGTGGCTCATGGGCTGTCACCGTGAGGGCCCCGGGGCTGTGACAGATCACAGGCCTCTACTTCTGCCCTTGAGGAACTGAGCGTGTGCCAGGTGGCACTCAGAAGTTACCCCAGAACACTTGCTAGACAGATGCCTAAGCAGCACGGGCTCTGCGTTAGTGAGGGTTCCCCAGAGAAACAGAACAGCATATGCAGACATACATATAAGAGGAAATTTATTATAGGAATTGGGTCCTGTGGTAATGGAGGCTGAGAAGTCCCATAATGTGCCATCTACAGGCTGAAGAGCCAGGAGAGCTGGGGGGATGATTTAGTCCAAGTCCAAAGGCCTATGAGCCTGGAGCTCCAAAGTCTGGGGCAGGAGAAGATGGATGTCCCAGCTTCAGAAGAGAGAGAATTTGCCCTTCCTCTGCCTTTTTGTTCTCTTTTGTTCTATGTGAGGGTCCTCAATGGATTGGCTGATGCCCACTTGCTTGGCTGATGCCCACTTGCACGGGTGAGGGGAATCTGCTTTACTCATTGGCCAATTCAAATGCTAATCTCTTCTGGAAGCACCCTTCCAGACACACCCAGAAAAGTTTTACCTGCTCTCTGGGCACCCCTTAGCCCAGCCAAGTGGACACAGAATTAACAGTCACTGGTGCTGAGCCTGGGCCAGAAGGGGTGGACTTGGCAGATCATGAGGAGGTGCATTGCCCGACCTGGAGGCCACGTGGACGTAGGACGTGAAGGAGGAAGGAGTCTGAGCAGATAATTCATTCAACAAGCATTCACTGAAGCCCTGCTGTGCGTCAGGTGCTGTTCTGGTGCTGGAAGTCCATGGGTGAACACAGGAAGATGTGAGCCCGCGTGGAACTCACACCCTGGCAGGCGGAGCAAGATAAGAAATAGTAAAGTAATAAAGAAGTCAGGTAGTGTGTTCGCAGGTGATCAATGCATTGGAAGGAAGAAAACGGCAGCATGAAGGGGGTTGAGAAGGTGGGGGGTGCCAGGGGGGCAGAGGGCAGTTTGGGGAGGATGGTCAGGGAAGGTAGGAAAGGGCAGATCTGACCAAGATGGGCAGGAGGTGAGGGAGTAAGTGGGGTAGGTATCCCCCCTTGCTGGGGAAGAACATCCCCTACAGAAGCAACAGCTAACTTCCAGGGTTTCCCACCCTTGGCACTACTGACATTTTGAGCTGGGTCATTCTTCGTGGGGGGAGGCTGTCCTGCACATAGTAGGATGTTTAGCAGAGCCCCTGGCCTCGTACCCAGTAGATGCCAGTAGCATCTCCCGGTCGTAACTGAAAATGTCTCCAAATATTGCCAAATGTCCCCTGCGGTGCAAAATCACACTGAGCTAGAGAAGGACCCTGAGCTTCAAGCATGCGTGGGTGTCTTCAAGGGACAGCAGGAGGCGAGCGTGCGGGAGTGGAGTTAAAGGGGGAGGGGGGCGGGCCAGAGAGGTAGCAAGCTGCTGCTGGTGCTCCTGGGGGGGTTGCTCTGGGAGCTTGTGGACTGTAAGGACTTGGGCTTTTCTTGGACTGCGGTGGGGAACGAGGGCAGGCTCTGAGCGGGGGCGTGAGGGCCGCAGCTCCCACCCAACCCAAACAGAAACCGCACTCCCCCAGCAGAGCAGTCCCAGACCCAGTGTCTCAGAGACCCTGTTCTGCAAACCTTTCTTCCAAGACAAAACCAGCCCTGAAGGGGACAGATTGCTTTCCATTTACACCCTTCCCTGCTGGTGCCTTCATATTCATCACAGGATGATCAGTGATCCAGGAACGGGGCTGTTGCCTTAAAAGGATAAATTAGTCTGACTCTTAACTCAATAATTAAAACTAT
This sequence comes from Halichoerus grypus, assembly GCF_964656455.1. Taxonomy (NCBI): domain Eukaryota; kingdom Metazoa; phylum Chordata; class Mammalia; order Carnivora; family Phocidae; genus Halichoerus; species Halichoerus grypus. The sequence goes on from NC_135721.1 coordinate 123,071,025, forward strand.
GATGGCGCGCGGCCTGCAGGGATAATGTACTATTATTATGGTCGTTTGTTTCAATTAAATGCTTACTGATTTTACAATAGCAGCTGGGCACCTGTGCACTATATAGCTATTACTCTGAACAAGACATCTCAGATTCCAGGAGAAATTTGTCAGCGTGCGAGGGATCTCCCACCAAGCATGAAAGTTTATTAGAAATACTTAACTGACAAGGCTTCCGGGCGAGAGGCAGGCACTGGGGAAGGCTTCCTATTAGCTTTCATTTCCTTTCTTTGGTGCTGGAATGTTTTTTGTTTTTTTCGTAAAAGGAAATAATTTTCAAGTATTTGACTCTTAAAGCCCAAGGAAACCTCAGAGAGCTGATTTGGTTGGCCGAGGAGGAGCTTCGGGTGTGACTCCCCACATCACTGCTGCTGGAGTGTGGTCAATGAAACAGTGCCCCGCCCCCGAGGTGTCCCTGGAGCCTGTGAACATGTTACCTTATATGGCAAAAGGGATTTTGCAGATGTGATTAAGTTAAACATCTTGGCATGGGGAGATTATCCTGGATTATTTGGGTGGGCCCAATGTTGTACTCATGAATCCTTATAAGGGAGGTGGGGCAGGAGGGGCCAACCCCCTGGACTAGGTGGCGTGACAGTGAAGCACAGCGAGGAAAGGCCACATGATGCGGGACCACAAGCCAAGGAATAAGGACAGCATCCATCCTAAAAGAAAAAATAAAGCAAAGAGACAGATTCCCCCCTGGAGCCTCCAGAGGGGACCTCCCCTGCCAGCACCCTGACTGTCGCCTGATGGGGCTGATTCCGGACTTCGGGCCTCTGGAACTTTAATAAGGGGATGAGTGTGTGTGTGTGTGTGTGTGTGTGTGTGTGTGTGTGTGTGTTTTAAGATTTTACTTTTAAGTAATCTCTACACACACTGTGGGGCTCGAACCCACAACTCTGAGATCAAGAGTCGCACACTCCACCGACTGAGCCAGCCAGGCGTCCCAAGTTTGTGTTCTTTTAAGCCACCAAGTTTGAGGTAATTTGTTAGAGAAACAGGGAACAGCTACCCAGGCTCTCTGTGCTGCTTGGAGTCCTGAGACTCTTGTTAGCGTCCCCAGGCAACTTTCCCCAGGTAGGCGGTCCTGCCACGGATCACAGGACTCCCTGGTGGCTGGCAGCACACAGATCTGGGTTCTGACCCTCCTCTGCTTAAAGCCTGTGGCCCTCCCCTTAGCACCTGCAGGCCTCGGTCCCCCGGTGCTAGACTCCAATGCTGCTTTTCCTCGCCTCCCACTCCTCCCAACGGTCCGGCTATGCCAGGCTGTGGGCAGCTTGTAGAGCTCATCGTGCCACGTGGATTAGTCCGGGTTCTCCTGAGAAAGAGGATGTCCCAGCACTCGGGCTGGTGAAGTCCCCTCTCCCTCAGCCTTTTTGTTCTGGTCAGGTTTTCAGTGGATTGGATGAGGCCCAACCACCTTAGGGAGGGCAATCTGCTTCACTCAGTCTACTGAGCGAGAGGTTAATCTCATCCAGAAGCATTCTCAGAGACACACCTTAAATAACGTTGGACCAAATGTCTGGGTACCCTGTGGCCCAGTCAAAGTGACAGATAAATTAGCCATCACGTTACTCCATGCCTCTGTGCCCTTGCATAGGTGGTCCCTGCTCCCAGGAATGCCCTCCGCACCTCCTCATCCTCTGCAAACTTCCCCTTCCAGAGTCCGCTCAGAGTCTTCCCCTGGGGAGATGCTTGCGGGCTCTCCAGGCGTTGGAGGGGCCCCTTCTCTGACCCCACCCAGGTCCCTCTGCTGCTCTGGTTAAAACTGTGTGGAGGCATCTCTGCCTCCCCCTTCAGACTCTCTGTCTCCTCCTTCAGACTCTCTGTCTCCTCCATCTATCCCAGGGGCCCAGACACAGCAGCCCTCAGGGCATGTTTGTTGAATAAATGAGTAACAGGAGCAGGCTTGGGACCCTGGGGGACTAGAGAAGTAGGATGACCACAGAGGTGGTTCTGATGAGGGCAGCTCAAGGCAGAGGCCTAGTTGAGGACCTAAGAAGGAGGCTCAAGACAGTGATGGAAGATCAGCGTCAGGATAGGGACTGACTACCAGGTCTCTGTGGCTTGGCTAGTCCAGGCCTTTCTGATTTTAAAGAGAGGCTGCAGTGCAGTTAGAGCAAGGCCCCAGGTGGTGGCCAGGGCAGGGTTTAGCTGAGGGACAGCACCCAGTGCTTGTTTCCTGAGGTAGGGGCTGGACAGGAGGGTGGGCTGGAGGTGTAGTCCCTGAGGACACGGCGTGGCAACCAGACAGCCTTGGTTTGAATCGTATCTCTATCACTTACACTAAATGACCTGGGGCATGTTACTTCCCTTTCTGAGCCTCAGCTTTCCCGTCTGTAAGATGCTAATGATAAACACACCCTCCTCCCATGACTGGGTGAGAATTAAATATGCTCAGAAGGTCCGTGCCTGGCAGATGTTAACTGCCACCGGAAGGATAGTGCTTCTACCACTATTTCTGTTTACTTAATATTCAACTAAAACAGAGATTGGCAATCTATGGCCATAGGCCAATTCTGGCCCTCCACTTGTTTGTTTAAATAAAGTTTTATTGGAACACAGCGATGCCCGTTCATTTACATGTTGTCCAGGGCTGCTTTTGTGCTACAATGGCAGAACTGAATAGTTGCAACTGAGGCCATCTGGCCTGCAAAGCCTAGCATATTTCATATCTGGCCCTTTGTAGAAGAAGCTTGCCAACTCCTGATCTAACCACTATTAACAAATATTTGTGAAGCACTACCTCTGTGCCAGGCCTTGGGCTGTTATTTTTATTTTCTTTGGAGTCTCCTTCCTGGCTTCTCTCATAATCCAGAAACATCCATTTTTCCGGCCACTTCTTAGCCCAGTTGAGATCTGGTTCAAGCTTCAAGCTGATACTTTCAACAAGTTCATAAGGGAATGAAGGAAAGGAACACCTACCATGCGCTAGGCTCTGTACAAAGCTATCTTTTCATTGGATCTGCACACCTGCCCTGTGAGAGCAGGTTCATTACTCTGCATGCACACTAGAGCCTTTATTTATTTTTTTAATTTTTATTTTTTTAAAGATTTTATTTATTTATTCATGAGAGACAGAGAGAGAGAGAGAGGCAGAGGGAGAAGCAGGCTCCCAAGGAGGAGGAAGCCCCCTGCGGGACTCGATCCCAGGACCCTGGGATCATGCATGACCTGAGCCGAAGGCAGACGCTTAACCATCTGAGCCACCCAGGCGCCCCATACTAGAGCCTTTAAGATATGAAAAGATCTCAGTCTCAGAAGACAACCCAAATTCTGACTTTCCCACTCCTGGCTATGTGACCTTGGGAGAGTCACTTAATCTTTCTGAATTTCAGTGTCTTTATTTTAAAACAGGGGTGATAAGAGTGTTTTTGTTGTTCATGCTGCCCCTGGCACGGTGCCTGGCGCACAGTGAGTACTCACTCGGTAAAATACTAAGTACTGTAATCATTATCACAATTGTTACTGTCCTCTGTAGAACAGGGAGATCAGTATCAGTTGGAAAGAGCCACTCTGGGGCCGTGGGAGGGATTGTAAAATGCTGGTCAGTGGCTTGTTAATTTTCCTTTGGGGTCCGACTAGAAATTCAGGAGAAGTTTCTGGCCCCTCCGGAGCCGAGGCAGAGGCTTCAGTGAGGGAACAGAATTGAGCTGAGCTGCTGTCGCCTCCAGAAAAAAAGTCCCAATTCCCCAGGCAGAGTGTGAGGCTTTGTTTAACGACACCACGTCCCTGCCTGGGAGGAGGCAGGCGGGGTGTTAGTTCTGTGAACCAGCAGAAGGCGGGAAGGAGGAGGTGCCGTTGCTTATCCTCTCGCCCGCCCCTCCCCGGGTGGGGGCACCCCCGGCACCTGGGGCTCTTCTCTCCACAGAGGCTGCAAATGGGGAACTTATGAAAAACACCGCTGTGTTCCTGCCCCTCCGAGAACCTGTTAAGCCAGGCGAATCTAATTACGTTCACGACGCCGCCTCCTTACTGTTTCCTCTGTTCACCTTCCCAGAGAGGCTGCGGATGTGGCCCCTGACGTGTCCATATGTTCCCATGAGAGAAGCAGGGGGCGTGCAGCCTTTGGTCGCCACATACCTCCTAAGTGCCAGACGCGAGCTGGACCGCCTGCCCGGGGCTGGGGAGGCCCATCCTGCGTCTCTGCCCAGAAGCCCATGCTTGATGCCCACCATGCTGAGCCCTGGGAAAGCTGGGGAAAGCGCTGTGGCCAGAGGAGGGGGGGGCTGGAGAGGGAGGTCAGGGAAGACTTCTCTGAGGAGGTGATGTTTCAGGTCCGCCTCGAAGGATGATGACAAGGAGGGAAGGACCCATGAGCCACAGGGGGAAAGTCTTCATTTAGAGGGAAGCCCACGTGTCCCTGGGGAGCTCTGGGAAGGATCTGGAGAGGTCAGGAAGACAGAGGGGGTGCAGATCTTTGTTTCACAGGGCTAGGACAATGCTAGCAGGCCCTGGAGGAGCTTCTGAAAGAGTCTGAGCAGGGAGGAGACCCTTTATACTCAAGAGGGGTTGCTCCGGTGGCCAGCATGGCACCTGAGAGGGGGCTGGTATCTTAATTTGGGATCCCCCTAAAATCAGACTCTGACACAAAGGTTTGGGCGCAAGTATTTTGTGTGGGGGTGAGGCCAGGAGACCCTGCAAAGGAGGAAGGGAACTGATACTGGAAGGGAAGAAAGCCAGGGAAGGGCGGGCTGGTGAGTTGTGACCCTGCGGCCACAGGAACGCAGCCCCACTGCGGACCCTCTGAGGAGAGCACAGAACACCTCGGAGTTGCCCCACCAAGGGGAGAGAGAGCCCAGGCCTTTCCACACGCTCCTGACCCTCAGGGTTAAGGGGCACACTTCAGGGTGCTCAACTTCCATTCTGCCCTCGGCAGAGGATGCTCTCAGGAGACAATAGACAAATAAAGCAACAAAATAATTATAGCTGGAAATAACCGCTATGAAGGAAACAGGCAATATGATGATGCAAAATAACGGTTGTGGGTTAGGATTTTAGACGAAGTGGTCAGGGAAGGCTTCTTTGAGGAGGTGACATTCAAGTTAACATCTGAAAGACAAGGAGCCACACGCAGAGACCAAGGGGAGGAACGCTCGGGCACAGAGAGCTGAGCTGGGGAAGGCCTCCTGCACTTGAAGATCTGAGAGAGGGAGGCCAAGGCAAGTGAGGGATGCAGTAGGTGGGGGACAGTTTGCAAGAAGGGCTGGAGCGTCAGATGGGGCTCCATGATGCACATCCTTGAAGACCATGGAAAGGGGAGTGGATTGCACTCTAAGAGGTTCAGGATGCGGAGGAAGAATTTTAAGGAGGGGAGTAGCGTGGTCTCATTCATGTATTTTAGAGATCCCTCCTGTGAGTGTATGGGAAGGAGGCTGGCGGGAGGTGGGGAGAGCAGACGAGGAAACAGGAAAAATGAGAGCTGACAGTGCTTGGGCGGGAGACGTGTGAGGGGACGTAGGGTTCGCTGTAGAAGCAGAGCTAGCAGAGGTGTGTCTGGGGCGGGGAGGGGGGGGCGGTGCAAGGAACACGGAGAAATCAAGGTTGGTGCCCCAGCGTGGGCTCGGGCAACTGCAAGGCTGGCAGGGCCATTCAGTGTTTTGGTGAAACAGACAGAAGGGGAATGGAGTTCGATTTCCAACATGTTGATACGCTTGTGGGCATCCAGTGAAGAGGCAGCTGGGCAAGGGAGCGGAGGCTTCAGGGCCCAAGCTGACGCTCAGGGGAGCGATCACCCCTTATTTCAGGATGCATTACATAGCCAGCTAAGTGGTGCGCATGCCAGCCGCCTTCCCGGACTTCCCAGAACCCGGCACATTCAGCCTCAACATGATGCTTGGAAGAGCCCCTGCTTATTATTATTAATTAGTATTTGCTTTAGATCTGTTTTTGAAAAATTAAAATATTACAGATACAAATTAAGTTGCCTTTGTATCTGTCTTTCCTTTCCTGAGACTTTTTTAAAAATGCTTTTACTACATTTTTATATGTCCTTAAACACTTTGTAGTAATGTTTTATGTTTTAAACATGTACATAAAGGTATTATACTGCATGTATCCTAAGACTCTTTTTACTCATTACCATTTCTGAGTCCATCCACATCGGCAGGTGTAGCTGTAGGTCATTCCCTTTAACTCGGTACAGAATGCTGTTATGCGAATAGATCACAGATTTCACCATTTCACTAATTGGTGAACATTGACATGATTTCCAGTTCTTCTGGAATTTGGAAAACACTGTAATGATTATCTTTGTTATCATGTATATGTTTTGAAAGGTAACACCATGACTCTGATGTGAATATAAAATGAAGACGTGTCCATTTATTTAACTCGTTCACTAATGAGAAAGCCAATAATATGTTACAATTGGCTCAAAGGAGAATCTGATGAATACACATAGGTATCAGCAACCAAAAATGTTGACATAAATTTTCTAATAAATGCAAAACTGGTTGATATCTAGTGACCCAGAGAATATAGTGTTTGGAATCTTCTTTTCTACAAGGTGGGATCAATTGTACCTCTACCAGACAACATTTATTTGCATTTTCATGGACAAGAATCCCTTGCATTCCACCTTACACCCATTAGGATGGCTACTATAAAAAAAACTGATAAGTTTTGATCTGTACCTCTGAAACAAATAATGCAATATATGTTAAGAAAGAAAAAAAGAAGAAGAATGTAGCAGGAGGGGAAGAATGAAGGGGGGGAAATCGGAGGGGGAGAAGAACCATGAGAGACGATGGACTCTGAAAAACAAACTGAGGGTTCTAGAGAGGAGGGGGGTGGGAGGATGGGTTAGCCTGGTGATGGGTATTAGGGAGGGCACGTTCTGCATGGAGCACTGGGTGTTATGCACAAACAATGAATCATGGAACACTATATCTAAAACTAATGATGTAATGTATGGGGATTAACATAACAATAAAAAAATTAAAAAAAAAAAACTGATAAGTTTTGGCCAGGATGTGGAGGTATGCACTATTGGTAGGGATGTAAAATGGTGCAGCTGCTATAGAAAACAATATGGCAGTTCCTCAAAAATTAAAAATAGAATTACTGTATGATCCAGCAGTTCTAAGTGTGTACCCCAAAGAATCAAAAGCAGGGACTTGAAGAGGTACTTAAACACCCATGTTCGTAGCAGCATTATTCACTACAGCCAAAATGTGGAAGCAAACCAAATGCCCATCAAGACAGGAATGGACAAACAGAATGCAGTGTACACAGGCAATGGAATTTTTTTTTTTTTAGATTTTATTTGTTTATTTGAGAGAGAGAATGAAATAGAGAGAGCATGAGAGGGGGGAGGGCCAGAGGGAGAAGCAGACTCCCCGCTGAGCAGGGAGCCCGATGCGGGGCTCGATCCCAGGACTCCAGGATCATGACCTGAGCCGAAGGCAGTCGCTTAACCAACTGAGCCACCCAGGCGCCCCAGGCAATGGAATTTTATTCTGCCTTTGAAGGAAGGAAAGTCTGATGTAGGCTACAACATGGGTGAACGTTGAGGACATCGTGCTTAGTGAAATAAGCCAGTCACAAAAGAACAAACGCTGTATGATTCCCCTTACTGGAGGTACCCAGGGAAGTCAGATTCATAGACTAGTGGTCAAATTTCACAGTAGTCAAATGGTTGCCACAGAGGGGGAAGAATAGGAGGTTACTGTTTAATAGGTCGAGCTTCAGTTTTCCAAGATACAAAGAGCTCTGGAGATGGATGGTGGTGATGGTTGCGCAACAATGTGAATGTCAACGGTACGCTTAACAATGGTTAAGATTAGGGGCGCCTGTGTGGCTCAGTCAGTTAAACATTCGACTCTTGTTTTTGGCTCAGGTTGTGATCTCATGGGTTGTGGGATCGAGCCCTGCTTCCCTTCCTGCTCCCTGCTCAGCGGGGAGTCTGAGGATTCTCTCCCTCTGCCCCTCCCCCCACTTGCAAGCGCTTGCTCTCTCACACTCTCTCTCATAAATAAATCTTTAAAAAAGTGTTTAAGGTGGTAAATTTTATGTTATGTGTATTTTACCACAATGAAAAAAATGTTTTTTTAAGTAGGCTCCACACCCACTGTGGAGTCCAACACGGGGCCTGAACTCATGACCCTGAGGTCGAGACCTGAGCCAAAATCAAGAGTCAGACACTTAACCGACTGAGCCACCCCAGTGCCCCCACAATGAAAATAATTTAATGATAAAAAATAAGATGCACTAATCTCAGTTTTCTACAGGTTACAAAGTTGTACAATAGCCTAATCAAAGACAAAGGCACACATTCCTTTAGAAACAGATAACCCCAGAAGTCCACGAGCCAGCGCTCAGCATTCCACCAAAAGCACAATCATTTGCCCATTCTAATGTCTTTAAAATTTATCTTGCAGTATATATGTCTTCTTGTGCATCTGGGAAAGTTCTTTATAATAAATATCTTGGAGTAGAATTGCTAGGTTACAGGATTGCACATCTTCACTATACCTGGGTATTAATGAGATTGCTTCCGGAAGCGTTTACGTTACTTACTAGCTTACACTCCAACAGCTGCATAAATAGAAACCCAAATGACCAGTAAACTTAAGCAAACGTGTTCAGCCTCTCTAGTAATCAGGACAGTGCAAATTAGAACAACTTTGAGAACATTTCATACTTTGCAGATTTGCAAAAATTCAGAAGTCTGCCGTTATCCCATGTTGGCAATATATTAAATTACAGAGTCAGGAAGATCTGGTTGAAGAATTCTAAGCACACTGCTGGGAAGGGGAAAAAAAAACGCAAGTCCTAAACATAGAACCCCAAGGCCATTTTGTCCTTGAAGAAATAATGTCAGATTCTTGTTTAAGATTCAGGGAAGGAAGAGTGTGTACATGTTGAAATGGAAAGAGGGATGTTTAGAGAAGAGATTTTCTTCTTATTTTCTTGAGAGTTAAAATTTTTTCCAGCTTTATTGAGATATTAGTAACATTTAACATATGTAATTTTAAGGTCTACAACATGATTTGATGCGTGCATATATTTTGTGCAATTATTATTACAGTAAGGTTAATCAGTACCTCCATCCCCTCACATAATTACCTTTGTGTGTTTGTGTGTGGTGATAATTCTTAAGATCTACATTCTTAATAGCTTTCAAGTATATAATAGATATTGTTAATTAGAATCCCCATGCTGTACATTAGATCCCCAGAACTTATTCGTCCTGCAGTTAGAAGTTTGTACCCTTTGACCACCTTCACGCATTTTCCCCAGCCCCTGGCCCTGGCAACCACCATTCTCTCTCTCTTTCTTTGAGTTTGGCTTTTTTAGGCCCCCACATGAGTGAGAACCTACAGTCTTTGTCTTTCTCTGTCTGACTTATCTCATTTGGTATACTGCCCTCCAGGCTCATCCATACTGTCGCAAAAGGCAGAATTTCCTTCTTTTTTATGGTCGAATAACAGTGTACATATGTACCACATTTCCCCTATCCATTCATCTGTTCAAAGACACGAGGTTGTTTCCATGACTCGGCTATGGTAAATAATGCAGTGAACACGGGAACACATATCTCTTCAAGGTAGTGATTTCATTTCTTTTGGATCAATACCCAGAAGTGGTATGGCTGGATCATATGGTAGTTCTATTTTTAATTTTTTGAGGAACCTCCAGACTCTTTTCCATTGTAGCTGCTGCAATTTACATTCCCACCAACAGCACACAATGGTCCCCCTTTTTCACAGCCTTGCCAACACTTTGATCTCTTATCTTTTTTTTTTTATTTTAAGTAGTCTCCATGCCCAGCATTGAGCCCAAGATGGGACCAAACTCACAACCCTCTATCTCTTATCTTTTTGACAATAGCCATTCTAACAGATGAGAGATGGTATCTCATTGTGGTTTTGATTTGCATTTCCCTGATGAGTGCTGTTGAGCACCTTTTCATGAGCCTATTGGCCACTTGTATGTCTTCAAAATATTATTCAAGTTCTTTGTCCATTTTTTAATCGAATTCTTTGTAAAATCTTTTACTCTTTGAAACAGTGCACTTGAAGTCTGTTTCTTGGGTTTCTCTATGATTGCTATAATAATAAAATATATATTTCACAAAAAGAGCTCAGAACCAAAATCTACCTATACACTATTTACAAGATGCACACTTAAAATGATGCAGAACAGTAATAAAATGGAAAAATAAAGAGAGATATGGATCACAGGTGAAGTCAGATCTAACATAAAAATATTAATTAAGGCGAAGATGCTGGGTTTTTTTATTAAGAAGGAGAAGCCATCATGAAAATATAGCATTCTGGAACATTTATAGGAATGAATAATGTCACATCAATATATGTGAGGAAACCTGTTTAAATTCTATAGAGAAACTGAGGGGAACACAGGAGCATGGGAGCTGCTTTAACTCATTTTTCTTGAGATCTCACAGCTGAAGTAGTCAAAAAGTTTATTGAATAGATACAGAGAGAAATGTGTATATTACAGCATAAACACGACTTCAGATGCACCGGAACATTTTACCAAAAATGATCATACCCTAAGCCATAATGAAAACCCCAATATCAAAAAGATAAAATTCTAGGAATCAGGTTTTCTGACCATAATAACAAAAGGATATGTTAAATAAAGACTCTCCTCCAAATAACTGTAGGTTAAAAAAATAAAATCTCCAGTTGTAGAATATTTATAAAAATATTTATATGATGCAGTTAAAATGCTCCTCATGGGGAAAAAAATCATAGCTACAGAGCAAGGGTTCTCAACTTCAGCACAATTGACATTTTGGGATACATAATACTTTGGGGTGTGTGTGTGTGTGTGTGTGTGTGTGTGTGTGTGTGTAGGGGGCATTCTACAGCCTGCAGGACATTCAGCAGCATCCCTGACCTCTATCCACTAGATGCTAGTTGTGTGTGTGTGTGTGTGTGTGTAGGGGGCATTCTACAGCCTGTAGGACATTCAGCAGCTCCCTGACCTCTATCCACTAGATGCTAGTTGTGTGTGTGTGTGTGTGTGTGTGTGTGTGTGTGTGTGTGTGTGTAGGGGGCATTCTACAGCCTGCAGGACATTCAGCAGCATCCCTGACCTCTATCCACTAGATGCTAGTTGTGTGTGTGTGTGTGTGTGTGTGTGTGTGTGTGTGTAGGGGGCATTCTACAGCCTGCAGGACATTCAGCAGCATCCCTGACCTCTATCCACTAGATGCTAGTTTGTGTGTGTGTGTGTGTGTGTGTGTGTGTGTAGGGGGCATTCTACAGCCTGCAGGACATTCAGCAGCATCCCTGACCTCTATCCACTAGATGCTAGTTGTGTGTGTGTGTGTGTGTGTGTGTGTGTGTGTGTGTGTAGGGGGCATTCTACAGCCTGTAGGACATTCAGCAGCTCCCTGACCTCTATCCACTAGATGCTAGTTGTGTGTGTGTGTGTGTGTGTGTGTGTGTGTGTGTAGGGGGCATTCTACAGCCTGCAGGACATTCAGCAGCATCCCTGACCTCTATCCACTAGATGCTAGTTGTGTGTGTGTGTGTGTGTGTGTGTGTGTGTGTGTAGGGGGCATTCTACAGCCTGTAGGACATTCAGCAGCTCCCTGACCTCTATCCACTAGATGCTAGTTGTGTGTGTGTGTGTGTGTGTGTGTGTGTGTGTAGGGGGCATTCTACAGCCTGTAGGACATTCAGCAGCATCCCTGACCTCTATTCACTAGATGCTAGTTGTGTGTGTGTGTGTGTGTGTGTGTGTGTGTGTGTGTAGGGGGCATTCTACAGCCTGCAGGACATTCAGCAGCATCCCTGACCTCTATCCACTAGATGCTAGTTGTGTGTGTGTGTGTGTGTGTGTGTGTGTGTGTGTGTAGGGGGCATTCTACAGCCTGTAGGACATTCAGCAGCATCCCTGACCTCTATCCACTAGATGCTAGTTTGTGTGTGTGTGTGTGTGTGTGTGTGTGTGTGTGTGTAGGGGGCATTCTACAGCCTGCAGGACATTCAGCAGCATCCCTGACCTCTATCCACTAGATGCTCGTAGCACCACGTCCACACACACACCAGTTGTGAAAGCCAGAAACGTCTCTAGACATGACCAGGTTCCTCGGCAAATGGTCCCTGTTTGAACCTCTGCCCTAGATACTAATATTATTAGAAAAGAAAATGTGAAAGTATAAATAAATTATTTAATTTGAAAGCTACACAAAAAGCCACTGATGATACCTGAGGTCAACATTCATAGAAAAGCAAAATTTAATTCCTAGAAAACTTGTCAAAATGTTTTTTTTTAAGTATAAGAACTGGTTCTTTGGGTAGATAAAACATATAAACCTTTGAGAAGGAAAGTTTTAAAAAGCAACAGGCATTCACAATATTGCAATTGGGAATTTAACTACAAAAAGCATAGAGCAGGTTAAAAATATGATAATATTATCCTAGGTATATGCTATTAGTGCTAAAATCTGGATGAAGTAGACAGTTTTAAAAGTATGTATTTATGTAACTAACTTATATGTAACTCAAGAAAGTATGGGACCCAAAGTAGCCATGGAAAATATTATGAAAATCAGTCTTTCAAAAAGCACATAATACAAATGACAGCATTTGCCAAAGATAACCCCCCCCCAAAAAAATGGAAGTGAAGAGAAACCTAAAAAAGAAAGTTCCTCAGAACTAAGGACACACCAGACAAATTCAAACAAATACATATCCAGGCAAGGATGGCGATGTTCAGATCAGACTCTGCTGAATTGAAGGCAAAAGGGAGGTGCTTTATAATAATATTAACATTTAATCCATAATGAAGGCATAATTGGAGTTTTCCTTTTGCAATAAAAAACAACATCGAAGTCCCCAAACAAAACACTTTAAGTGTTGAAGGAAGATCGTGATGGAAGCAGAAAAGTTGCAGGTAACTTAGACGTGCCAAAAAAGGAAGGAAGGAATCAAAATCATACCACGAGGCCACTAATGGAGCAGGTTAATCTGCACACAAGCTCACCCTGTTCCTGCGGCCTGTGGAGCAGACACAAAGTATAAACATATTTCGGTCCCAAAGGAAAGCTTACCACAGTCTCAAACGTGCAAGTAGTACAGACGATGTCCTTTGATCACTTGTGTTAGTAGAAATTAGTAGCAAAGGGAAAAGAAACAAACAAACAAAATGAACCTCTTAGAAATTTCAAAACTTTCTTTCTCCAACACGTTTTTTAAACAACTCTTGGATGAAAGAAACTAAAAACTGAAATAGAAAATAAACACACAGAAGAGAACGCTAATGAAAATCTTTCATGGTGAAATCTATGAGAAATGTCAAAGTCATGCCCAGAGGCAACTTCATGGCATTAGACATATTTCTAATGAAATAGAATGGAAAGAATGAATTAGAAACATGACCAAAATCGGGGGGGGGGGGGCGGGCAGAAACGACAGTCACGCATCTTTTAGAATCAGAGGACGTAATTAATAAAGATACAGAAGATTAGATATTAAGGAATCAGAAAACGGAGAGGTGATAAACAATTTGAAATTTGATTCTTTTGAGGAGGAAGAAACCTCCCACATAATAAAAGGGGAAAATCCATGAGCTTGCTTAATGAAGAAAATGTGCGAGGAAAACACAGCTACTCGGCGTCAGAAATAACAAAGGAAGATAAACACAGGTGCAAAGGCAATAAAAATAATTACAAGAGTATGCAGATTGGTATGCTTCACTCCACAGTGTGTGTGTGTGTGTGTGTGTGTATTTAAAATATTTAAGTGAAAAGGACACACTGTTCCACATAGGTGTTTAGTGTGAGCACTGCTTGTACGTAAAAATCAGGAGCTTTCTTATATTCCCAAAATAACCAGTTAGAAATATCATAGGGAAGATTTAACAAGAAAATTACTGACTTAGAGGAAGAGAAGTACATAGCTTTATTAAGAGATTTATTTATTGTATGTATTTTACAAACCCTTACACAATATATGACTTACTAGGTGCCAGGCACATTTCATCCTAACCAACCCTTGAAGGTAGGTTTAATTATTATCTGCATTTTTCTGATGAAGAAACTGGGGCACAGAGAGGTTAAGTAACTTAGCCAGAGTCACCCAACTTATAAGTAGCCGGACCAGGCTTCAAAATGCAGTCCGCTTTGAGCCTCTGCGCTCTTTGCTGTTGGCCCGCACAGTGAATAAATGAAGAGACACACGTGTTCCAGGAAGGAGGATTTGATGTCACAAAACGATCAATTCGCTGCTGGCCTGAGCTCTCTAGCAAGGGCTGAGCTGCTGACCGGCTGTCCAGGGTGACTCTCAACAGAAGGCAAACTGTCAAGGAGCTGTAGGCCGCCCCCAGGTGCCCCAGTCTCTCAGGGGTCAGAGTAGAAGGGCCACACTCACCTGGGCCTGGGAAAGTGCAGCTCACGTGGAGCTGGCCACCCTTCTCCTTGGCACGTCCCTCCTCTGAATCCCGCCATGTGTGGACGTGATGGTGGCGGGCAGGTCCTCTCTAACTCACCATGCCCCGTTCTCCTCTCTTAGATCCAGGAGATGGTCCACTCGGAGGTCGCCGCCTATGACTCGGGCCGGCCGGGGCCCCTGCTGGGCCGCCCAGCGATGCTGGCCAGCCACATGAGCGCCCTCAGCCAGTCCCAGCTCATCTCTCAGATGGGCATCCGGAGTGGCATCGCCCACAGCTCCCCGTCACCCCCAGGGAGCAAGTCAGCCACGCCCTCCCCCTCCAGTTCAACTCAGGAGGAGGAATCAGAAGCGCATCTTAAGGTAGGTAGGGCGGCCACGCAGGGCCCTAAGATGCCCTCCTGTCAGCAGGTGCCCGGGCCCTGCGTGGCAACGGGCATCACCTGCCTCGAGACCAGACCGCAAGAGTGCAACTGTGTCCTTTGCTGGAGGACACAGAGGAAGGAAATCAGCAGGTAGAACAGGGCCCACCGGCCGGAGCCCCTGGGCAGTGGAAAAGGCCCTGCTTGGAATTTGGGATTTCTGGCTGTGGCCGCTAAGTTAGCGGAGCGTCCTTGCCAAGCTGTGCCCCTCCACTCCCACGGCCTTGTGTATAAAGCAGAGATGACACTCACCCACGGCCAGGGGCTGGATGAGAGAATCCTGTGAAAATGTGAAGTCTTACTCCTCAATGGCCAGTGGGTCATTTCAGGGACATTGATGGCATCGGCAAGATCCTCAGGGTCACGTCTATGGTCACTTTGGCCTTTTAGGAGAAGATACTCTGACAAAGCTGTGCGGCCCAGCGAGGACACCCGGGCAGCACGAAACTGACCCCCCCACACTGGGTACATGCCCCCCCCCCCCCAGCATCCCTAGAGTCATGGGTGATCCTGCCTCTGAAGAACATGTCAGGGCTGAGAGGTCACCAGCTGTCCAGGCTTGTCCTTCCTTCACACTGACAACTCTCCCTGGCTCCGGAAGGCACTGTGTTTTACTGGGGTAGAAAACAGAGGCCAGAGAGCCCAGGGATGGCCTCGCTCGCAGCGACTCTCCCAATGAGCCTGTGGCAGAATCTAAACTTGATCCCCCAACTCCCACCTCCCCTTCTGCTTCCTCAGAGCTCTCACCCTTTCCATGCGGTGGCCCTGCAGACGCCTGGCAGGGGGCAGTTTGGACCTGGCAGGGGCCCTGACTGCCTGGGCTGGGTGCGTGCCTCTGGGTCTGGTCCGCTGCATCCCCAGGACAACTTGGTCTCTATAGTAGGCCAGGCAGGAGCAGTTTTTATTTTCTTTTTTATTTAGCAGACACTGTTGGCGCCGAATACTGTTCTAAGCACATCACCAGCATTAACCCATGGGATCCTCATGACGGCCCTGTGTGGTCGGGGCCATTGTCCTCTCCGATTGGCAGATGGGAAAACCAAGGCCCCAGAGAGGTTACGTCAGTCTGGCTGCAGAGAGAGGCAGGAACAGGTGCAGCAGGGCTATGGGCTTCCCCTCACTGTCCCTCAGACATGCAGGCCTGAATCTTGCCCAGGGGCCCATGAATTCCCTATCAATTCCTGGTGTCACCCTCATCTGCTTGGTGCAGAGAGTGACCATCTTCACTATAGGATCCAGGACCTTTGACCAAATTCCTGGTCCCCGTGGGGCCTGAGGGTCCTACCCGTGACCCACTGAGGTCTGTGGCAAGCATCCCTACGTGGCTCCCATCCCGCAAGCCCTGAGTCGCACACTCACAGGATTGCGGTCCTGCTTCCGAGGCCAGGCGTCCCGAGTGAGGCCGCACCCACCGAGTCACATAACCTCCTTCCCGTCCAGTCATTCCACAGGGCCCTGGGCACCAAGCCCCCTGCCCTAAGTCGCACACCTGGAAGTAGGTGGAAGACACCGATCTTTTGTGACTAAAGATCATCTTTGGGGATTATTTGTGATCACAAGAAGGGTGAATGGTTAAGAAAAATTGATACCCTCAAAACTCGGAAATAGGGCCGAGCACAGGGCTGCGCACGCTGTCTGCAGGCTCGCGCGGGAGGCCCCAGATTCCCCAGGAGAACGTACGTTGTCGGGATTCATTACTCATGATCCATTCGGGGATTCTACACTCTGTAAAGGTACATGTTACCTTGGGAAAGAAGCGGCAGAGAGGTAAACAATTTTTGTCTGATTAAAAGGCAAATTAAGTTCTTCCTGTAGAGATGCAAATGACCTCTGCCCAGGAGAAAAGATTAAAAGCCCCAAAGGTGACCGTTTCATTGCTCTGTAGGGCAGGTTCTCTCATATTTCTTTGAGTCAACTTTGCCACCTTGCTGATTTTCATTCATGAGTGAAACAAAAACTCCCGGGTTCCTAGCTCCTACCCAGCACGTGTGTGTGTGTGGGTGTGTGTGTGTGCATGCGTCTGTGTGCTTGTGAGCGTGTGTGTGCACGTGTGTGCACGTGAGCATGTGTGTGTGTGTGTCCTTTGCCTCCCTCACCAGGGAGCGGTGAGCATGACAGCGTGGCCCACGCAGCCCGCGCTGGAGTCCAGGGTGGCACGTGCGCATGCGCAGAGCCGGACAGACGGGGTGGGGCTGCTGAGGAAGGTCCCCTGCGCCTCAGACTGGGGTGGGGAACCCGCAGCGGGAGGCCCTTGGCGTCTCTGCTTTCCTGACTCCTCTCACCTGTGCAGATGTCAGGAGAGAAGAGACCTTCAACTGACCCAGGAAAAAAGACCAAGAACCCAAAGAAGAAGAAGAAGAAGGACCCCAACGAGCCGCAGAAACCTGTGTCAGCCTATGCGCTCTTCTTCAGAGACACTCAGGCTGCCATCAAGGGACAGAACCCCAGTGCCACCTTCGGGGATGTGTCCAAAATTGTGGCCTCCATGTGGGACAGCTTGGGAGAGGAGCAGAAGCAGGTGAGTCTGTCCCTTCCAGGGCCCTCCCCCAGGGCGTTGAGGCCCTGGAGCCAATGACAGAGTTGGAATGTCTGAAATCAGGAAAAGCCTCCTGCTGGGGTCTCTCCTGGACTCAGTTTGCCCATCTGTAAGCTGGGAGGCTAGAGCCCTTCTGGGTCCGCTGTTTGCCAGCAGAGTTCACTAGCGGCTTAACCGTTCTGATTCCTGCTTCCTCTTCTGTTAAGCGAGAATAAGCATCTCTGTCCATCTTGTCCATCCAGCCGTGCCAGCCTGGAGTCCAGGCTTCCTCTCCCACTGACCATGCGCCCCTGGCCCCTCTCAAGGGCATCCAGGGAGAACAGGGAGCAGAACCAGCTCAGAGGCAAATGCCAGCTACCGGCGGCGGGACCTCCGGCTGATCGCCTGACCTCTCCCCAATGTTGCCCATGTCTTGGATCTTTCAGGCCTATAAGAGAAAGACCGAAGCGGCAAAGAAGGAGTATCTGAAGGCTCTGGCGGCCTACAGGGCTAGCCTCGTCTCCAAGGTAACACCCTGGCCCATCGGCCCAGCCCTGATAAGGGAGGCGCCGGGGCCCACGGGAATGGTCAGTGCCCTAGTTCCTGGAAAGGACGAATAAGCCCAGTGGGGTCACCCCTCCCGTGCCCCCGCTGTGTGCCACGCTCATGCCGGCACTTTACGTGCATTTCGTTTCACTTCATTCTTCCAGTGGGGTTGAGCGGCGGGCCTGAAATGAGGAGCGTAGGTGCCTTGTCTGGAAGCTGTCACAGAGCACAAGGCATGTGGGTCAGGCCGCAAAGGGCCAAGCACGGAGGGCGTTCCAAGTTGAGGGAACAGCACAGGCAGAGGTGTAGAGGCTGGAGAGAAGCATGGAGGATGGCCCGGCTGGATGAGGCCGGCCTCACAGGCCAGGCTGAGGAGGCTGGGCTTCCTCACGGGCAGGAGAGCCCCAGGAATTAACGCAGGGGGTGGTTGGATGGTCAGAGCCAAGTGCACCGAGGCCCTGGGATTACCTCTGGTTTGCCCGTAGCTCCCCGCCAAGGGGCCAGAGAGCCAGCCACGGACCATGTCAGCGGGTTGCAGACCCAGCGGGTCTCACGGCCCAAGTTCTGGCTTATCCGTCTTCTCCAGAGTGACTGGTGTCTGTCTCCTTGCAGAGCTCCCCAGAGCAGGGTGAGACCAAGGGCACTCAGGCGAACCCGCCGGCCAAAATGCTGCCACCCAAGCAGCCCATGTATGCCATGCCGGGCCTGGCCTCCTTCCTGACGCCGTCGGACCTGCAGGCCTTCCGCAGCGGGGCCTCTCCGGCCAGCCTGGCCCGGACGCTGGGCTCCAAGTCCCTGCTGCCAGGCCTCAGCGCGTCCCCGCCGCCGCCGCCCTCCTTCCCGCTCAGCCCCCCATTGCACCAGCAGCTGCCCCTGCCACCCCACGCCCAGGGCGCTCTCCTCAGTCCGCCTGTCAGCATGTCCCCAGCCCCCCAGGCTCCGGTCCTGCCCACTCCCATGGCACTGCAGGTGCAGCTGGCTCTGAGCCCCTCACCTCCAGGGCCTCAGGTAAGCAGGGCCCAGTGGGAACGTGCTCTTCAGGACCCTGGGTGGGGAAGGCAGGCAGCTCGGGGTTTCGGGTACCAGCCCGGGCCCTCACCGGCAGCACCACCTCGGCACCTTACCTCTCTGAGCCTCAGTCACCACGTCTGTGAAATGGGTCTAGTACACCTTCCCTGAGGTGTACTGGCTGCAGCGAACAGTTGACAAGTTCCCAGTCTTCAGAGTCTTAGGACACCCCAGGCCCTCCTTCTCCTATCCTCCGTCCAGTTCTGCTCTCTGGCCCAAGGCGCTGAGGCCATGCAGCTTCTGCCGGGTCAGCCCCGGCCCCTGGCTCTCCCCAAAGCCTTGGAGGCCTGACCCACTGAACATTCCACAGACTCACGTGGCTCAGCACAACAACTCCATTTTGCAGACTGGGAAACTGAGGCCAGAAAAAGAAAGGCCCTGAAAGCAGAGCCCTTCACCCCCCAGATGCAGCTAGGAGAAGGGTTGAATTTTCCAAAAGGTGCTCTGCAGGGAAAAGGAAGAAGCATTCCAGGCAGAGAGGCAGAGGGAAGGCTTTGGAGAAGCCAGAGGAAGTGTCCCTGTGAACTCCCGCGGGCACGGAGAGTTCCTGCCCCCCCACTTGCCGCCTGCGCTGTGCACCCCATCATCTCTGCCTTGCTCACCCGCCTCCTTCCCCCTTGGCAGGACTTCCCTCACATCTCCGAGTTCCCCAGCGGTTCGGGACCCCGCTCACCTGGCCCGTCCAACCCCCCAAGCAGCAGCGGGGACTGGGACAGCAGTTACCCCAGCGCGGAGTGTGGCGTCAGCACGTGCAGGTGGGTCCTCCCCGCCCCACCTCCACCGATGCCGCCCCAGTGCTGCCCGAGCCGAAGAGGGGGCACGGGCTGCCCAGGGCTGGGGGGAGGCGAGGCCCCGTGGGTCACGGTGGCCCCGCAACCGCGCCTCGTGGGTGCTGGCTGCCCGCCGTCTTCATGAGAAGACGCAGAACAAAGCAAGACCCCAGAAGGACTCAGCGGGTCTGATGCCAGGGCTCTGCTTGGGAAAGGGGCCCAGCTTCAGTCTGGCTGTATCTCTTGCCGTCCTGGTTTTCTCACGAGGGCCACCTTGTGACACTCACGGATGGGTCATCTGTCTTCCGTCGGGTTCCCTAGAAGCGGAGCCTGGGCAGCAGGATTTGGGCGCCCTTGATGATGTGGAGGGAGGGCTTGCAGGAGAAAGGGAGGGAGGGAGGGAGGGAGGTGGGACAGGGCCAGGGAAGGAGCCAGCGGGGGGTGTGCGCTCAGCCAGAGACTCACTTCAGCCTGAGCCCACCGGAGCTTGGTGCCCGTGCACCGCCCACTGCGTCTGGCCTTGAGGTTAGGGCTTTTTGTTCCCTGGCTCAGTCAGCCGCTGGCTGTGGGCTGCCCCGGGGAGTGTGGCCCCTGGAGGAGGCAGCTCTCATCCAGCCCAGGGCAGCTCTCTGGAGCAGAGGCTGCTGGGAGGGCAGGAAAGGGGACCTGGGGAGGCACCTGCGGCGTCCACCGCACCCTCGGCGAAGGGCCAACGAGCCAACACCAGGAGTCACACACCTTACTGGGACCCCCACTGCTACAGCCCAGCACCCCCTGACACACCAACCCCCAGGCCACTTGGCTTCTCCGTGGTCCTTATGTGGACCTCAGCCTCCGGGCCTCCTCTTCCATCCTGCGCTCTTAGCCTCTTAGCCTTTCAACGGCACGCTGGCGGCCCTTCCTCTCGAAGGTCTTCCTGCTCCAAGAGTCAGTGACCTCTCATTTCAGCAGCTGAAGAGGGAAATGGGGTGGAGAGGGCACCCAATTCCTTTCCCTGCCAACCCTGACTCCCATTCCCCTGGCAAGGACCAATCCCGTGGCCACCCCTGGGGTCTGTGGCCCCAGCAGCGGCTCCACAGCCTGGAAGGCGTGACGTGTGGGGGACAGGCAGCTTCGGCTGCCCCTAGCCCCGGCCATTGGCCTTTCTGCCCCTCACCAGCCAGCCCGCCAGTGAGCCAGCAGACACGGCCCGTGGCCCACGGCCAACGGCCGGTGCCCGGTGCCCGGTGGGAGTCTACCTGCGCGGGCAGACTCGGCTCAGCCCGAATCCCCTTCCCCACCCCCCAGCAGGTGCACGCCCTCCCACCCCCGCCCTCCTGCCGCAGGCTTCCTTCCCAGTCAGAGTGTGGGGCTGGGGGCTCTTTAATGGGCATTATGAACCGTGTCCGAGCTTCCCCCCAACACGGAGGGCAGACCACTGCGGTGCCCTGCTTTACTTAATTTTTTTTAAATGAGGGAGACCTGGCGTATTAGTTGCAGGTGTACGGCATACACTCTGCAGTAGGCTGGTGTGTGCTGGGGACTGACCGCCGCCGGTGTCTAGGCAACACCCGTGGCCGCTCACTTACAGATGCTTTCCTTGTCCCGTGATAACTCGTAAGAGCTACTCTCTTAGCAACTTTCAAATACAGAAACTTACAAAAATGCAGTGTTATTAACTGTAGTCCCAACGCTGCACATGGCATCCCCGAGGCTTACTCATCTTCTCCCTGGAAGCTTGTACTTCTGACCCTTCCCCCATTTTACCCATCCCCCCACCCCCGGCAACCAGCATTCTGTTCTCTGGCTCTGTCAGCTTGGTTTGGGGTTTGCGTAGGTGCCACATGTAAGTGAGATCACCCGATACTCGCTACTCGTCTTCCTCGGACTTACTTCACTTGGCATGATGGCCTCAAGGTCCCCCTGGCTCTCCATGAGGGAGCGCCCTATTTTAAAAACACAGAAGGCGCTTTCCTCTGATTCTATGTGAAGTTTGCAAATGACTAAGCACGGACCGAGAGCCAGGCGGTGTTGGGACCACCTTCCTGCAGCGCGGAGGCCCGGGTGGTCCCCAGCCGGGATTCCAGGAGGGCAGCTGGGCTGGTGGCTTATGGCCCGTCGGGGGAGGGACCTGCACGTCCCCTCCCGTCCTCAGAGGGGCAGCGGGCGCCTCCGACTGGGGGTGAAGGGGACGCCTCCAGGGTGGGGCTGAGGCTAGCGAGCAGGTGGCCTGGCGCTGCCCCCAGGCCCGGCTGGGCTCCCACGGCTCTGACAGCCCTCCTCTCTCCCCAGCCTGCTCCCCAGGGATAAGTCGCTCTACCTCACCTAATCCCGCCTCCCCTGTCCTCCCTGAGGCTTGCTGGAGGGGCACCGCTCAGCGCCTGAAGGGCCCACAGCAGGAGGGAAGCCCGGGCAGGAAGCAGGATGACCGGGAAGAGAGCAGTGACACAACGACGACGCCCCAGGGCCGTCTCCTCCTCGACCTCCCAGCAGACCCTGCCGAGGCGGCCCGCCGCCCGCCCGCAGCACCCGCGGGAACCTCCTGCCCCCCACCTGCCTGCTCCAGGGCTACCGCGGACCCCGCCCCTCGCCCTGCACTCCGCGCTCCGCGTCTGGACGGCCGGCCCCAGCCCACGCTCCCGGGGCTGCCCCCGCCCGGAGGGGCCGCCTTCCGACCGAAACGCACCCCCAGAGGCATGGGCCCGGCCGCCCGGCCGAGGACGCGCGAATGCGGCTTCACCGAGTGAACACAGATCGCCAAACCTCTGAACTGTTGGCTCCATGTAAGTAGTTGCCTAAGTGTTTTAGAACCGTGCTGAAGACGTCGTCGATAAGATGATTTTGTGGGGGAGGGGAGTAGTTTCCTTTAAGGTGAAGAGCATTTTATATGACCCCTTAGCACATATTTTTCTTTAAGTTTTCTCTTGGGGATGAGCACAAAAGCGGCTGCCAAACTGTTTCCGCCCCTGTAACAGCGAGAGCGGGACCACTTAGAGCCACACTCGGAGACGTTGCGCTTTTTTTTTCTGGTTTTTAACCCTGTGTCCGTCTATTTAAAATTGCCAACAACGACTTTTGTCTATTTATGAAGCAAAGTTGAGAAGAGAAATGCAGTGTATCATAACGTGTGTGTGATTTTCGGGTTTGGTTTGGGTTTTGGTTCTTAACGTCGTTTGCAGCAGTTTCCTGGCCCTGGCAAGTGTCCGTCCCGGTGCCCAGTGCTTCTCTCAGTTTCTTTATAATAAAACTTCTGAAAAGTTGAAAATCCGTCTGTCTCTTCGTGCCCTTGGCAAGCCGGAGCCAGGCCTTCCGACGAGGCGTTTGGTGGCGGCTCCGTGGGCTTCGAGTCCAGGCTCACCTGCCGTGTACTCTCCCCGAAGATCTGCGCGGACCGCGGGGCCTCCCCGGCCTCAGTGTTGTCGCCTCCGGAAGTAGGACGGTGGCGCCAACACGCGCCGGTCTGGTGATGAGCAGGGGTTATGGGCACAGAGTGCTGGCCGTGCGGGGGGCAGGCTCCCCGTCTGGTGGAGGCGAGAGGTGGGTTCCGGGAGCCCGGGGAGGCGGGGCAGGGGGGCTTCTCCAAACCTGAATGTAAGGGGCAGCCCAGACAGGGGACTCTAACCCAGATTTCCCGACAGATGTTAGGTGGTGATACTTACAAAAAAAAAAAAAGTAATAATTATGTGACGATTTTAACTGCATCTGGAAAAATAACAGTTTCTTGGTATGGAGGAGCTTTTGGGAGCTGCCCCTGCTGGGCCTCGTGACATGGCTGCTTTGGGGTGGGGACCAGTGACCCAGACGGAGGAGCCTCCCCCTCCCCAGTCCGCTCTCAGGGCCTCTCCCTCTGTGATCCCGAAACCTCCCTTCTCCCAGAAAACAGCCCCAGGGCTGGTGCACCATCTCTCTGCGAGCAGTTTCCTCACTGGAGGGCATTTTGTAATCCACTTTGGAAAAAGAAAAAAAGAAAACCAGACCAACAACAAAAACAACACGCTGCCCGCAGCATCACTGCAATGTGAAGCATAAATATTTCATGTGGTTACAATTTCCTTTCCTGCTCGGAGCTTGTCAGTAACACAGTGATGACTTAGTTTAATATTCGACTCCTGCTTTGACATGTGAGAAAACAGCATCCTTGGGATCCATGCAGACAACCCAAAATAATGAGCGCCAGGCTATCAGGTTCTCGCCTCAGAGCAGAGCCCCCCACCCCGGCCCCCCACTGCCGCACCGGCCTCTGGAGGCGTCCGCGTGCCGAGGCTGGCCTCTCGGTGGCAAGGGGGGCTCAGAGATGCCCAAGTGGAGTCTAAATACCCTGCCGGCAGGGGCCGGGGGTTGTGGCACCCCCAAGCTGCCAAGGCCAGTCTGTGCTCTGGACCTGCCACGCTTCGAGGCCACGTGTTGTTGTTTAGACCCTAGAGCCGTGCCCCTGACACTGTAAGGATCGGCAGCCCCTGCAGCCCACCCCACTGTCCACGGAGCTGGCCCTTCCCAGGCCCACACACCTGCTTCAGATCCCTCCACCCCGCGCCTCCTCCCACAAACACCCTGGAACCGCAGCAGAGGCACGGCCTGAGCAAAGGCCAAGCCTCCGGACCCCAGGAGGAAGGGGTGGCTGGTCCCAAGATTGTCCAACACTAATTGCTCCCTGGAGGGCCCACAGGAGGTTCCACATTCGATTGGAAGATGGGCAACACGGCACGGAGGGGCCTTCCGTTACTCTTAAGGGTCCACCGTGCTGAAATTCCATGTGTTCATCCAGCAAGACTACGAACAGGTGAGCAGGTAGTCTCTGCCCCAGCCGAGCACCGGGGATGCTGGGGGGAGTCTTACACAGATCCCACCCCTAGGAGCTTAAGGGCTAGCTGGGGAGGCAGAGAAGGAAAACGGTGATATTGAGTTATAAAATTATAACTTTATATTATAAATCATAAAAATCTAAAATGAACTACACTCTGTGGCAAGTCCGAAAGGGGGAGGGGCCGGGAGAATGCAGTAGAGGGGCCCCCAGCCTAACCAGGGACCCCAAAGTCTTCCGGGGTGAGGCGATGTTGGGACTGCGCTGGAGGACTGACGTGGGGTTCTAGGACGCCCTGCTTTCCTGATTTGGGACCCCCAGAGGCTGTGGCTCTGTGATTGTGATTCTCATCCAGAATTTGGGGAGAATTCTCTTTGGAAGAAGCTGCGGCTAAGTGCAAACAGCTGCGTGGGGATCTCTAAGTCAGGCACAGGTTGAAGGTGAGCCGCATGCGCAGTGCGTGTTCTCAAACCCTTGACCTCTGCATCCGCGTCCTGGGTCAGGGCCAGCCCAGGCTCCCTGTGCGCTGGGGCTGGTTGAGGGTGGTGTGTGTCTGGGTGTACCGTGTGGTGTGCCGGTGGGTCGTGTGCCCGTGTGTGTCGTGTGTGTGCGGCGGGTGAGGTGTGCACGTGGTGTGTTCGCACCTGCACGTAGTGCGCACGCATGCGTGTGCTCTGCACCTGTCTGCAGCGTGCGTGTCTGTGCGCGGTGTGCGTGGTGCGCACAAGATACATGTCACGTGCACGTGGCGCTTCCGTGTAGCTGGTGTGCATGTGGGGGCGGCGATTCAGGTAAAATGAGGCCATTGGGGTGGGTCCTCATCCAACTGGACTGGTGTCCTTACAACAAGAGGAAATTTGGTCACGGGGGGACACGAAGAGCTCTTGTGCACGGAGGAGAGACCACGTGAGGACACGAGGTAAGGCAGCCGTGGGCAAGCCGGAGAGAGGAGCCTCAGATGACCCCAACCCTGCCGACGCTTTGATCTTGGCCTTCCAGACCCCAGGGCGTGAGAGAATAAATGTCTGTTGTTGAAGGCCAAGATCACCTCTTTGCAGGACCTATCGCTAAAGACAGGGACATTCTGAGGTACCGGGGGTTCAGGCTTCTACATAGGAGTTACCGGGGAGACCCGGCGCAGCCCTAACAGAGGGGGTGGCTGGTATTGATTAGAAAGTCTGCAACGAGGGTGAAGTCCAACCACTGGCTCGTGGGCCAGGCCAAAGGAAATCGTCAGAGACCCAATTCTGGAAGGATTCACCTGGGTGCATAAAGTAGCCAGATCACCCCGCTGGGAGTCCAAACAAGCCACATCTGCCTCCCGCTCACCACCGTCCGTCCCAGGAGGCCCACACATCTGGCATGGGGCCAGCACGCTGGAATGACTCGGAGAACGTTCTGTTCCGGGTCGCGTCAGGGGAGAGCGCAGGACAGGGCTGCCTCCCCCATCCCCAGAATGACACCGGGCCACAACCATTTGGTATCTCTCCCGGGTGCCTTCCTAAACCTCTAAGCTCCCCTTTGGTTTTTTCTCTAGATCTGATTCCAGTCCCTGAAATGTTATTAGCATAAATGGAGTTGCAAATTCAGATGACCTCAGAGTTGGGCAGGTAACATAAACAAAGGAATGAGACAGATGAGGACAGGGCAGGGCGTGGTTGAGTGGAAAGTGACGACCCTGCCAAAAGGCATTTAAATTCAGCCTGCTGTAAAACACCGCTCTGGCCAAAGCAAAACCAGCTTGCCAGCCAGAGGCATCAAATTTGTGCTTTCCATGGAGGACATGGCTAAGAGATGGGCTTTGAAGACAGACAGACAGAGCTGGTTTGGAATCTTAGCTTCTTATCTGCAAAACACAGTGGTGTTTCAAAATCAGAGCTGGGGTGTCTGGGTTGCTCAGTTGGTTAAGTGTCAGCCTTCAGCTCAGGTCATGATCTCAGGGTCCTGGGATCGAGTCCCACGTCGGGCTCCCTGCTCAGTGGGGATTCTGCTTCTCCCTCTGCCTCTGCCCCTCACTCCCCTGCTTTGAGCTCTCTCTCTCTCTCAAATAAATAAATAAAATCTAAAAAAAAAAATCATAGAGCTGGTGTGATGAATATATGAAATAACGCACGTGGAGTGCTCAGTGCAGGGCCCGGCACATAGTAAGTGCTTAATTTATAGAAGCTGTTATTATTGTGGTAAGTCAGAGGACAGCGATGGTGATGAATTTTTTATAAAAGCGGCCTGCCTTCTCAGGAGCGAATTGATGAGACCACTCGTGTGTGGAGCCATGGCGCCCCCCGGTGGTCATACTCGATAACTGCAGAGCAGTGTAGCGGGCCGAAGAAAATGGTTAGGAGCCAAGTTACGCTTTCGGGTCAGACCGACAATGGGTTTGAATCCAGTTCTGCCATGTGCAAGTAGGCGACAGGCCATTCACCTCCACTCTTACCCTCCATCACTCCACCTCCGATTACAATCCCATGGAGTGGCTGACAGCTTAATGAGACAATGTAATATCACCAGGCAGGCAAGTGATATTAATGGCCATTACTAAGGGCTGGCTATGATCCTAGCAGGATCCGATGGCAGCGTGATCCTAGCACTCGGAACGCCCCTGGCCCCACGCTGCCAATATCCTCCGTCTCGTGGGAGGAGAAACAGACGGATGCCCCATTGTTACTTCTTTTTTCTTTCGTTGGCTGGAGCTGAGGAGGGGTTACTCTGCCTTGGAGTCCCTGACCAAAAAAACAGAACCCCCGTGGATACCTGAAATCTCACTGGAGCGAAGTCCTCCTTTGATCATGCATTGCTGTATCCAGACTTCTCTTTTACAGTGAAAATTCCCCTGCAACTTTCAAACACCCCGGTGAGGATGAGTGCATCAGCTGCTTTCCTCCCAGACAGGAGGGGCCCGAGGGTGCCACAGTGGGGGACACTGTGTACTGTCGTCATCTCCAGCTGGATCCCACTCCACACACACCCTTCACCCACTTGTGTTTCTGCCCAGAGAGACGACTTCCTCTTAGGGACCAGAAGGGGATGAGGAGCCCACTGAGGGAGGCCTTCCTGGGGTGGGAGCCCTGCCCTCCAGCTGCTGAGCTGTCCCCAGGAGCTGGAGGACCAGAGGCCAGGCCGGGACTCGGACTGCAGGGCCCCCTACCATTTCCCTCTGGAGCAGGAAGCCCCACACCAGCCCCACTCCCCCTCCGCCCTGCTCACACGCCTCCTTACAGGGTCCTGGGCTCTTTTTTCAGCAAACTGAAGTTGCTTCTGCCCGGATACCCCGACAGAGGGACCTCTGCTTGCTCCCTGAGTGTCCTTTCCCACTGCCCTGGAAGCTTCCTGCCAAGACCCCAAGGTAGCCGTCAGTGGTCATAGGCCCCGGCAATGCCCATGGGGTGGTTTCAGGTTCCCCTGTGGCACAAGACACCTCAAATGAATGCTGGACATGGCAGAGCACGGGCCAAACTTCCTAGAGCTGGCACTGGCCGAGACGGGGACAGTCTGTGTGCGCGCCTGAGCCACCAGGGGGCGCCTGACTCTGGCCACCTTGCCTGACACGGAGGCTCCTGGGGGCTCAGGAATGAGCCTTCATTTCAAACCATCCAAGGTGATTCTGAGGCAGTCATCCTCTGCCCCCCACCCCTCACTCCCATTTCCTACACACACGCATGCACACACACAAACACAGTCTACAGACCCTCCTTCCCTCAGTGGGTTTTGTTAGAACCCCTGCAGATTTAAGCAGCTCCCTCCTCATTCCTATCCTCAGCACCCCTCCAGTGGTCCCTCCAAGCCCCTCCTCCTTCCTGGGATTCCTGGATCATTCCAGGGTTTCGAACACTTCTTTACCACCCACAATCCCCCTCATCTGGTTCTCACTGCACTGCCTGTGAAGAAAGCCATGGGCAGGGATTCTAGTCTCTTTGGCAGAAGAGGAAACTGAGGCACAGAAGGAAGGAAGGAATGACACAGAGCGAGTCCATGGTGGCACCGGGGAGAGAAGCGGGAGTCCTGAGCCCCCACTCACTCTGGGCGCTGCCTGTGGAGGGGTGAGGAGGAGGAGGGGAAAGGGACCCGCCCCTCCAACCGTCCCACGGGGCAGCCGGCTGCGGGAGAACCTTCACCGGAAGTGCTTCTTCACACATGAGTCGGGACAACTGCTTTCCTGCCGCTGACTTGCTGTGTGACCTCCGGCAAATCTCTCCTCTCTGGGCCTCTGTAGAGAAGGAAGGTGGCCACTGGGTCCCCCCTGAGACGTTCTGTGACTATCTAACTGGGACCTGGGTCGTCTCCACGCTTTTGCGGCTTCTGGGGTCCTCAACCAAAATGCAAGAGGTACTGGGGTGTTTGGCAATCATGATCCAAGTCTCCATGTCTCCACTCCTTCTTCAGCCGGGCTTTCCTCCACGAGCATCGACACTTCATGGAATCCCCACCACAGTCTCAGGAGGGAGGGAGGTACTATTATTTTCCCTGTTTAGAAATGGGGAAACTGAGGGTCAGAAGAGACATAAGTGGCTGAGCAGGCCAGGAGGCCAGGAGGCCAGGAGGACCTAACCTCAAAGGGCAGGCTCTTTCCTCTAACATGTGCTGCTCAGGGAAGGTTCTGGAAGTCTGCTTTAGAAATCCAGGGTTTGCCTTAGAAGGTCTTTGATCCGCCTTAGCCGAACTGAAGCGCTTTGGCTGCCCCGAAGAGGTATGATGGGAACTGTAAGAAGAAGGGCCCCCAGCCTCTCTTGCCCGCTTCAGCCAGTCCCTCAGGCTGGGCCCACAAGCAGACCCTGCAGCTCCTCCAGAGCCCATGAGCAGATGCAGGTTTATTATTGTACAGACGGCAGCATCCAGAACCCTCACCCCAAGCACCAGCCCTAACCCTAGGCCCGGGAGCTCTGGTACCCAGAGGCTTCTCTCCAGCACTGGGCCAGCCCCAAACCTGGACAATGCTCTCAGAGCCGAGGCCCGGGACCCACCAGCCCTGAGCAGTGCCCCCAGCCCAGCCCTGTCCTTCCCTCGGAGTCCAGAAAAGCCCAAACACAGACGCAGAGCCACGGGCTGGCTGAGGATGGGAGAATCCGCAGGCTCCTCTCCACAGAAACGCAGTCCAAGGTTCCAGCCCCGCCATGAGGCCCCAGCGGCGCTTGAAACAGCACGCGTGGAGCTGGAGGAAGGTGCCCAAGTACCGAGGGGGAAAGGCGAGGCCAACCTCATCAGAAACAGACTCCAGGTTGCAGAGCTGGATCACAACACCAAAGCCCCCAAGGTCCACAGAAATAAGCAGGAGAGCAGCATCCCCACGGTTCTGCTTGGACGCCATTGCCACAATCTTCCCTGGGTTTGAAGGGGCCTAGAAGCCCTTTCCTCTGTCCTCCCAGGTTCACGGGACCGTGAGCCCTCAGCCTCCACCCAGCCCAGCAAGCACAAGGGACTGGAGATCCAGTGTGATACAAAACATCTGTAATGAGCTACATGCAAATACCATCTTCTGCCAAGCAAGCCAAGGGGCTCATTATCCAACAGACTGCACCCACTGGGGACCTCAGACTTGCTCTTCTCTCCCTGGGAAATGATGGTTGACAAATAGCCTGTCTTCAGCACCTGCCTGAGAGTCTGTCCCCAGAGAAATCTGCCTGGGCTTCCAAGGGTTTCCATGCTCATTCTCCCTTGAGGCTGCAGTGGGCCCTGGTGAGGGAAACGGACAAACCAATTCGTAGGACATCCCGGTGTTATTCTGGCAGCCCCGGGGCTCCTGCGGGGTGGCCCTTTAGCGCCCTGGGCCCACTGGAAGCCCCAGATGCGAGGCAGCCTCGGGCTCAGGCACACTCAAAGACGGGGGCCATCCCACCTGCCCCTTGGCCCTTCTTCCCACGCCAGGCTCCAGTGCCGCGCATCTCCACCCCTTCTACTGGTCCAGGAGGGAAGCTGACTGAACCGGTGGGAGGAGGCAGGAGCACTGTGTCCTGGGATTTTCAAACTAAGCATGTCCATTGCCTCTATTGTCATCCAGAACATCTGTAAGCAAGGGACAGTGTGTGCTGCGCGAAGCCCATGAAAGGCAGGGCCTCTGCCCCGTCGGGAGGCCGGGGGGGCTTCCTGGCTCGCCCGCCGCGGGGATCTGTCACTCCCCCCACAGCCAGACGGTTAAAATAAATCAGGGCAGGGGTGCAAGGAAAGGGGCTGGGAGTTCGTATTACTACCTTGGTTTAGTGACGTCTCCCAAAACACACAAAAGCTCAGGGTAGGGGGACCCTAGCAGCAAGGCGAGGGAACGGATGAGGATGAGGGAAAGGCGCGCTCAAGAGACCAGGGCTCTTCCTTCGAGGCTTCCCCTACCGCCGGGCACAGAGCTCCCGGAGGATCCCCAGCACATTCCATTCCTCTGGGCACCACTGCCACCCAGCGCAGGGCCACGGGAGGCCTCCTTAAACGGATGTGGTGTGGATGTGAGCTGGACCCCAGGGCTCCGGGTCCAGAGTTCAGTCCTCCTTGGCCACCCTGCCTGGTAATGCAGAAAGATGGGTCCTCACATCCTCAGCAGGGATTGCTGGCTCTGCAGAGAGACAGCGAGAGGCTCAGGTGAGAGAGGGAGGGAGGGAGAAAGGAAGAGGCTGAGCCAGGTTTGAGGCGGGGTTCAAGCCTCAGGCTTGATGTTCTCTGTGGCCAGGACCCACCTCTCCCAGCCTCCGGGGCAGCCCTGCCCGGGGGCTCTGACTCAACAGGTTCAGAGTCAAGGCCGTGAGGCCTCTCCCAGCCTGGCTGTCCCTGTGCCTGGTACTCTCTTCCCGGCCCTCCTCCTCCTGTCATTTCGTTCACCCTTCCACCCTTCGGGTCATAAAGTGTCAGTTCCTGCAGCCAACACGCCCAGATCCCCTGTGAAACACAGGACCCAGCAGAGCCCAGCACTCACCCCCAGGACACCACCTACCAGGCTAATGTTGTCACTGGCTATTTACTGGGTGACTGCACAGGGAGTTCTTCTCCTGTCCTGGGACTGAGTAGGAACCTCCAACCCACACTAAGCTGGGATTGAGGAGGGGGGTGGGGGTCTTTGGTTGGGGGCAGGGCAGGTCGCAGAAACTGTTAGCATCACCAAGCACAGGATTTATGGTGTGAAGGCTGGTCCTAGCAGGGAAAAGATTTTGTCTTGTGGATACTTCACCCTGAGACCCATGAGAGCCACTCTCCTTCAGCCCAGCATAGCCCAGCCCAGCTCTTTTTCACCGGTCTTACCAAGCCCTCCCAGCTCCAGCATGGGACACTGACTGACTGACAGTGGGGGTTTCTGGAAGGGAGGACTGGGGGATGGGGAGGCCGGGGGCAGAGGGATTACAGACTGAAGTGGGCAAAAGAGAAAGGGAGGGCCGAGAGAAGAGGGCCTGCCCATCTCAGGCAAGCTCAGGTGAGACTGTGGGAGTCTGGGAGAGGCTGTTTTGCCGCACCTCTGGATGTCCGACTTCTGCATAATGAGCTGTAAGTTAAGGGTTTACTCTCATCTTCACCCCATTTCTTAGGGCAGGAGTGGGTCCCTGATGTATCCCTAGATCCCAGCAGAGCATCTGCTCAGTAAATGGAGGTCAAATGAATGAATGAATGATGAATGAGTGAGTGAGTGAAGCCCCCAGGGCTCACCTGACAGGGAGCAGGTGCTCTGCACATGTTGAGCTAACAAGGGGTGTGTGTGTGTGTTGGGGAAGGCATGATCTATCAAATCCACAAATCTGTCGTCCCTGCCTCTGCTGGGGGCCGGGCCTCAATTAGCCACAGGACAGATGCCCAGTAGATAACATCCTTCCTCCATCTCCCTGGTGCCCAGAGCTCTCTACAGGCTCCCCTTCCTCCCCTCCCCACCCCCCAGGGGACACACCTGGTAGACAAGGGTCAGGTCAGGAGGTGAACGAAGAGGATGGCCAGGCCGATGTTAAGCAGGATCACCATGCAGATGAGGACGGTGTTGGGGACCTGGGAGCAGTGGAGAGAAGCTGAGTTCCCATGGCCTCTGAAACACCCCCCACCCAAGACCCAACAAGGCTGGACAGAAGAGCAGGAACTTCTGAAAGAACCCTCCTGAGAGCACCCCTCGTTTTGCTCACTGCTTGTCCAACACCTGGATAGCAGACCATCAGAGCTGGAAGAATTTTGGGAAATGATTAACCAAACCATACAGGGTCCAGAGAGGGGCAAGGATGTGTCCCAACGCACACAGTGGGCAGCGCTGGGCCTGGAAGCCAGAACATGCCTTCCTTTCTGCTAATCCCCCCCTGGACGGCATCCATTGGTCCCACAGAACCTTGCCTCACTCGCGGTCCCTGATCTTTCCAGCTCGCAGCCCCCTCTAATAAGCCCTACTGGGTCCTTCCTCCACTGCCAGGAAGCCCCCCCTGCTACCACACCTTGTAGCAGGTGCTCAGCTCAGATCGCTCTGGTTCCCCAGGTGCACTCATTCCCCCACTCCCCCGCCCCGCCAACCTGCTTAGGGCTCCCAGCACCCCCTTCTCCAAAGCACTGCCCCCTGCTGACCTGATCGCAGGCACAAAGGCCTGCCCCCTGCCCCAAGGTGGGCGGACTCTGCACTGTGATTTATGCTACCAAGTCCTGATCAGGCTACCCTTGACTAAGCCCGCATCCCTGCGGGGGTTTCCCCTGCTCCATCCTGTGCCATCACCCTCCGCACGCCCAAATCATCCGCACTGGAATGCCGCCTCGAGCACAACCAGCCCCGGGGGACCCGAGCTGGGACACGTCCTCCCGCCCCCAGCCTCACCTCGTCCACCTCCGCGGCGGCCTCGGCTGCCTGCGCCGTCTCCTTCCGAGCCTTCTTCTTGGCCCCCGCCTTGGTCAGCCCTCGGGCCTCAGTCTTGCGGGCCTTGGCCTTGGGCTCGGCTTTGGGGACGATGGGCTTGGGCTCCAGCTTGGCCGGGGAGCCGGGCGCGAGCTCGGTGGCCCGCGGCGGGGCGGCGGCCGGCGACGGCGGCGCGGAGTCGGGCCCGGGGGCGTCGGGCTCGTCCTCGAAGGGCGGCGGCGCGGGCGGCGCGGTGCGCACGGCGTAGCTGTGGTAGCCCCGGTACAGCGCCACCTCGGGCTCCTGCGCCTGCGCGGGCGGCGGCTGCAGCGCCTCGATGGCCATGTGCTCGGCGGCCGGCCGCGCGGGGCTGCGGCGGTCCGCGCCCTCGGACGGCGTGAGCGGCCGGCTGCCCTCGGCGCCCGGCTCCCCGTTCCAGGCGCCCGGGCTCGCCAGGCGGTCCCTGGTCGCCCCCGGGCGGGGCCGCTTGGGCTGCGGGGGCGTCCCGGTCGGCGACGGGAGGCCGCCCTCGGGCCCCAGGGGCTCGCGCTCGTGCATCTGCGGGCTCTCGCGGGACCGCGCCGGGGGCCCCGCCGCCCCGGGGCCCCGCTCCGGGGGCTCCAGCAGGCTCTCCGAGTTCTCCAGGATCTCCTGCAGCAGCCGGCGCTTCTGATACTCCGGTCCTGCGGGGGACAACCAGCGAGGCTGGCCTCGAACCCGGGTCCCACCACCGGTGGCCCTGGGCGAGCCACTTAACGCCGCCCAGCCTGCTTTATCTACAGCCGGCACCTTCCTACCGTCTAGCGTGGGCCCAGCACTATGTCCAGCAGTTTCCAAAGAGTAGCTCATTGTAGCCTTTTAACAACCCTAACTCTGAGGTCCATGCTATTATTGGCCTCATGTGTCCAGAGGAAGAAAGGGAGGCTCAGAGAGGTGACATCACTTGCCCAAAGTCACCCAGCAGACAAAGGGCAGAGCCAGGACCAGCACCGAGTCCGACTGGCTCCGGAGTTTATGCTCTTCACCGTGACACTGGTTTCCTTCCATTCCCTTATCAGAAAAATGGCCTAATCGTACCTATTTCATAAATACTAACGGAAGGGTTAATGGAAAAAAGCGCATGAAAAATGCGGAGCTCAGCGCCTGGCACATGGTGACAGCTGTTGCTATGACCACCCAAGGTGGAGGCCCCTCCGGGAGGTGTCGTAAAATGTCGCTTTTCCTGGGACCAGCAGGGGGAACGCTGTGCCGGGAGGCAACCTAGCCCCCCAGGTACACATCTGTGCTCCACAGTCCCCCGACTGGTCCCCTGTGGTGTCCCTGCTACAGCCAGGATAACATTTAGAAGACACAAGTCTAATCATGCCACTTACCATAAAACCCTTCAGTGCGGAGAACAGCAATCTCCCACCCCCTGGACTCCCCCTGCTCTCTATCCCCCGCCAAGTCTCTATCAGAGGCAGAGTCCTTCTTGCTCTGCAGCCTCTTTTCCCACCAGTTCCTGCCTGTTTTGCTATCTAACCTCCGAGCCTGCCACTCGGCTCCAAGTTTCTGTGCCTTTGCACCTGCACTCCCTCCCCCTGGTTTGCCCCGCCCACATGGCACCGCGTGGGGCCGTGATTCGCAGTGAGTGGTCCGAAACCAGCAGCATCCGCGTTGCCTGATCCTTGTTAGAAAAGCACATTCAGGGGCGCCTGGGTGGCTCAATCGGTTAGTCCTCCGACTTGATTTTGGCTCAGGTCATGATCTCGGGGTCCTGGGATTAAACCCCGCGTCGGGCTCTGTATTCAACATGGAGTCCGCTTGTCCCTCTCCCTCTGCTCCCCGCCCCCCATCTCTAAAATAAATAATAAATAAAAATCTTTTTTAAAAAGAGCAAGAAAAAGAAAAAGAAAAGCACATTCTGACCTACTGAATCAGAAACTCGGGGTGGGCCCAGCAGGCTGTGTCATGTTTGAGCCCACTGACCTGGTGAACTCTCGTTCAGCCTTCAGGATTCGGCTCAAACGGCCTCTCCTGAGGGCGGCCTTCGCTGACATCTCCCTGCCTGACTGGGTGAAGTGCCCCCCTGAGCTCCCAAAGCCTCTGTTCAAGCCACACAGAACTGATGCTGTGCGGAATTTAATCATAACGGTGAGACAAGAGCCAAGAGTTATCAAGAGCTCACTGTGGACTAGGCCATGTGTTCCCCACCTGACATGCATTGGACCCACCCCCCAAAAGTAAGTATTATTCTTACTCTCATTTTACAGATCAGAAAACTGAGGTTTACAGAAGTTAAAGAACTTAACAAGGTCGCTGAGCTGGTTAGCCGCGGAGTCAGGACGTGAAAACGTGCCTCACTCCCTGATAGGCTGTCTTCATGACTCTCTGCTCCTTTAGATTCTGAACCCAGAATCCAGGTTTTGTACGCAGAGCCCAGCACAGTGCCTGACATGTGGGCAGCACTCAATGCCAGACTGAAAGTGATGAGCAAGAGCAGCGGGGCTTTTTACCTCCTCATCCACAGAGACCTCTCCATTTGCTAAGCTTTCATCAGCTCAACTGTCAGCCCTGTGTGCAGCCTGGGGTGGGTCCAGTCTGCAACCAGCAGCCTCTGATGCCCCCACCACCATCTCAGCATGAGTCCCCTAGTGTCGCTCCCAAGCTTCTCACCCAAGCTTTCACCATACCCGCCCCCTAGCTGCTTGAGCTCACGGACATTTGTGAACTCACTTGGGCACCTCAGCTTTCCAGCAACCAAACAAAAAGAAAAATGGTCCAACCCTGGGGGGCCTGCCCTCACCCTGTCCTGCCCGTCCCCTCCCAGGCTGGCCCTACCTGGCTGGTAGAAATCCGGAGCCAGCTCCCTGGCCAAAGTGCGGGCAATGTTGGACTCCTGGTTGGCAGCGAGGGCGGCCTGTTCCGCTGCCTCAGCTTTGGCCTTGGCGTGGCTTGTCCTGAAGAGACAACATGGTAGAGACTCAGGATCCCTCCAGAAAACCAGACCTCTGCCCACCAAAGACACGCCGGACACAGCATTCATTCACTCAGGCTGCCAATGAAGACGTACTGAACCCTGTGAACCAGACTGCTGTGCATTCCCTAGACCATTCCCTCTTCCTTCCGGGCACACAGATGGACTACATCTCCCTTGCAGTCAGTGTGGTCAGGTGACTGAGTCCTGGCCAGTGCACTGTGGGAAGACATGATGTATGCTGTTTCCAGGCCTGGCCCATAAAAACCTCCTGTGTGATCCTCTACATCTTCTCCTTTCTCCCTGTTGCTGGTTCAACGGAGGGAAGGCCAACACCCCAGAATGGGGAACTGAACTTCTTTTGTGTCACGGACCCTTTTGGCATCTGGTGACACTTATGGACCCCTTCTCAGAATGATATTTTAAAATGCATAAAATACATAGGATTACATAGGGATGCAATTATACTGACACACTGTTTCCAAAATATTACAGGAACGAAAAGCATTTTCTTCATTAACACATTGAACAAAATATCTAGCAAGTGAACTAACCACAATAATTTTAAAGTACAGATTAGCAGAAAGGGTATTTCAAAGATATCCACAATAGGGGCGCCTAGCTGGCTCAGGCGGGGCAGCGTGCAGCTCTTGATCTTGGGGTTGTAAGTTCGGGCCCCATGTTGGTTGTGGAGATTACTTAAAAAAATAAAATTTTTATAAAAAAAGATATCTGCAACAATAATAATGTGACATGAAAGTATGTAATTTCCACTGGTGACCAAGTCACAGATGTTTCAAATACTACTATGGTTTATTGCCTACCTCCATAAGTGAAGCAAATGCTAAATTTCGGTAATAGGTTAGTAAAAATAAGATAGTTTTTCCATCTGTTGAAGACACTTTGGGTGCCCTGCCCAGAACACTTCGCTGGGCAAATGCCCCCACCCCTAGCTCCTGTATAGGCTGCTAATGCTCACTGCTATCCCAGAGAACGGCACCCACAGAAGCCACGCCCCCACTCCAACCAAGCAGCCCACAACTAATGCCTGATGACACCCACCAGTCCCCCTCTTGCCCCAGGAAGAACCAGCTCTGTGGTACAAGCCAGGCTACAGAACCCCCACCGTGGGGCCAGGCTGAAGAAGGACTGCAGGTAAGATCACACCCTTGCTTGGTTACTTCCCGGCCCTACCCTGCTTCTGTCACTCTCCTTCTCTCCCGAGAGTGTCGTTCAAAAAAATCATCTGAGCAAGAATCCCCACCTCAGGGCGCTTGGGTAGCTCAGTTGGTTAAGCATCTGCCCTCGGCTCAGGTCATGATCCCAGGGTCCTGCTCCCTGCTTAGCAGGGATCTTGCTTCTCCCTCTCCCTCTGCCTCTCCCCCAACTTGTGCTCTCTCTGTCTCAAATAAATAAATAAAATCTTAAATTAAAAAAAAAAGCCCCACCTCAGGCTCAGGCTCAGCTAACCTAAAACAGCATCCAAGTTCACAGACTCCCTGAATTCTATCCACAGAACCCCCCCGTGGACACAGAAACACAGCGGAAGGAACCTGGGTCCAGAAATGATTGTTGCGTAGTGCAAAGTTCCCACACTGGAATGTGGAACATTTAGGCATTACATTTAAACACTCAGTGTGGAACATTTAAGCAAACCTTACATGTCTGTGGTGTTAAGCACCTGAGATTTGGGGCATGTTTGTTTCAGCTGTTAGTCTAGCCAGGAACGCCTACTAAAATAATAATAGCCCCGTTATGAATGGGCCAGGCACTGTTCTAAAGGAATCATGCAGAATATCTCATGCACTCATCATCACGCCTTAGGAAAGATGGTGTCCTTACTATTCTCCCGATTTTGCAGAAAAGAAAGTGAGGCACAGAAAGGTGAAATAATTTGCCCTGGGTCTCAGGCTCTGTGAGGGCAGAAGCTAGGATTTTGAACCCAGGCAAGATGACTCCAGAGTTTGTGAGCTTGAACAACTCTGGAAAGGTGCCACCCTTGGCCAGGAGCTGAGGACAGAGACTCCCGTGGGTAAGACAAACCCCGTCCCTGTCCTCACTGTCAAGTGAGGGTGAAAGGTGGTAAACAAACAACAGACGTTTTTAATAAAAGGTGATTAAATAAAAGGTCCTCAATTGCAATTGTGAGAAGTGCCATGAAGGAAGAGTCGAGAAGGCAGTGGAGCAGAAAGACAACACAGGTCGGTGGCAGGGTGGGGTCAGGGAAGGTTTCTTTGAGAATGTGACAGTTAAGTTGACATGAAGACAAACAGAAGTTAGACCCATAACAGGAGAGGTGGGGACAGCAAGGCAGGGAGAGGAGAGAAAGTAAGAGTTCGGTGCCTTTGGGGAACTGAAAGGTCAACTCAGGGTCCACGCTGCAGATGAGTTAATTCCTTGGGGAGTTGACGTGTGTCTTTGTATCTCAGTCTCCAGCATATAGAATTGGGCCTGAAATAAGGGAGAGAGCTTTTATTAAGCTCCTTCCACAGGAGAGGACTTTTACCTACGTTATCCCCTTCAATCCTCAGAACAGCCTGGGAGGTGGTTCTTCCTGTTCATCCTTCACACATGGGGAAACTGAGGCTCAGAGAAGTATCTCCTCAAGGATGAAAAATGACAGTTAACACTTACAAAGCATTTACTACTTGCCATGGGCTTTACAGAAATGAACTCATGTGATCCCCCAATAATGCTGGGTAGCAGATGTTGGTACCACTGTCCCTCTTTACAGATGAGAAATGCAGGGCACGAGGTTTTAAGGA
This sequence comes from Halichoerus grypus, assembly GCF_964656455.1. Lineage (NCBI taxonomy): Eukaryota > Metazoa > Chordata > Mammalia > Carnivora > Phocidae > Halichoerus > Halichoerus grypus. Next base: position 123,110,022 of record NC_135721.1, read on the forward strand.
ACTAACACAAACTTACACAGTCAGCAAGTGGCAGAACGAGATTTCAAACCAAGGCCTTCTTGGCTCCAGGGTCTGTGCCTTGAACCACAGGCTATACCCTCAATAATGAGCAGTGGAGGTCAGATCCAGAACTGTCTGCTTCCCAAGCCCTGCCCTCCACAATGCCACCTTGCCACAATTATTGTTACTGAAGGAAAGAAGACACAAACATGGGTCGCCTGGATCCACGCCAAATGTGGATCAAGAGCATGGGACTCTTGATCTCAGGGTCATGAGTTCGAGCCCCACATTGGGTGCCGAGTTTACTTAAAAAAAAAAAAAAGAATACGTAAATAAGCTCACACACACACACAGGTATAAGGAGAGGGGCAGCACAGGGACTAGTCCAGAGCCCAGCTTTGGATTCCAACTTTGGCTCTGCCAAGGCTGGCGCTAGGGTGAGCTATGAACAAAATTTAAATAAAGCCTGGATCCGACCCTGCGGTTTTGCATGACCTTGCCCGCGTCACCCTAGTCCCAACCCCACAGCGACTCTAGTGTGTGTGAATGGCTCTGCCTCTCTGTGGCCCGGTTTCTTCATCTGAACAATGGAGGTCGTAATTCTCCCCTCTTGGAGCAGCGGTGAAAACTAACAATTTAAGAGGCAGCATATGAAAGTGTTTAGGCCAGGATGGGACTGAGTGGAGGTGGTGGTGATGGTGGTGATGGTAGTGACGGTGGTGGAGGAGGTGGTGGTGGTGGTGGAGGAGGAGGTGGTGAGTGGAGGTGATGGTGGTGGAGGAGGAGGTGGGTGGAGGTCATGGTGGTGGAGGAGGAGGTGGTGGGTGGAGGTGATGGTGGTGGTGGTGGAGGAGGTGGTGGTGGTGGTGGAGGAGGAGGTGGTGAGTGGAGGTGATGGTGGTGGAGGAGGAGGTGGTGATGGTAGTGACAGTGGTGGAGGAGGTGGTGGGTGGAGGTGGTGGTGGTGGAGGAGGAGGTGGTGAGTGGAGGTGATGGTGGTGGAGAGGAGGTAGTGGGTGGAGGTGATGGTGGTGGAGGAGGAGGTGGTGGGTGGAGGTGATGGTGGTGGAGGTGGTGGGTGGAGGTGATGGTGGTGGAGGTGGTGGGTGGAGGTGGTGGTGGTGGTGGAGGAGGAGGTGGTGGTGGAGGAGGAGGTGGTGAGTGGAGGTGATGGTGGTGGAGGAGGAGGTGGTGGTGGTGATGGTGGTGGTGGAGGAGATGGTAGGTGGAGGTGATGGTGGTGGTGGAGGAGGTGGTGGTGGAGGAGGAGGTGGTGAGTGGAGGTGATGGTGGTGGAGGAGGAGGTGGTGGGTGGAGGTGGTGGTGGTGGAGGAGGTGGTGGTGGAGAAGGAGGTGGTGAGTGGAGGTGATGGTGGTGGAGGAGGAGGTGGTGGTGGTGATGGTGGTGGAGGAGGAGGTGGTGAGTGGAGGTGATGGTGGTGGAGGAGGAGGTGGTGGTGGTGATGGTGGTGGAGAGGAGGTGGTGAGTGGAGGTGATGGTGGTGGAGGAGGAGGAGAAGGAGGAAGATGAGGTTTATGACATCAAGACGGAGTGTGGTACATACATATCATATTTGCCTGCACACAGATGCGTGTGATTCAAAGTCCTACACTTTCCAGAAACAGTTCCCTGGAAACCTGAAACCCCAGGTCGGGGGGAGGAGGAAAAGGGCCGGGCAAACCTTCAAAGGGGGGAAAATGTCCTTTTTTGGTAACACAAGCTGGATGGCACTTGCTTGTTTCCTGGCCTGGGAAGCTTGTTGCAGGACTCTTCCTAAGGCCGGAGCAGCAGCCTGCACACAGAGCCCCAGAAGAATTGCGAGGGTCAACCGTGGCCCCCCCAGCCCAGAGCAGCCAGAACAGGGGTGAAGCAAGGGGAGACCACACAGCCCAAGGCAATGAGGGCTGCTGTGTTCAAAGGAAGCCCACTCCCCTTCCTGTGTCCGTCAGTCTGGCCGATGGAACCCCTTATCAGCGCTCCCCCAAGTCTCTGGTCTCAGAAATGGCTCCCAGCCTTGGAGCCAGGCACCCCAGTGTCCTCCCGCACCCTCCTGCTGGTCTCCTTGCCGCAGCCAAGGCCATGACTCACCAGGTCCCTTCTCCTACTCCCGCTATAGCTCCAGCATCTGCAGCCTCTCCCTCCTTCCGTCGCTGCTCCTCCAAGCCCCCGACAGGCTCCCTACAACTGATTGCAGTAGGCGGGGGCTGGCTTTGTCCAGTTGTCCAGCGGCCTCAACTCTTGCTTAAAATCTTTGCAAGGCTTCCTACCACGCTCAAAATCAAGCCCAGGGCACTTAACACAGCCTTCCAGGCTCTCTGAATCCTCGGGCTGGGGCGTCCAGATGGGTGTATCACCAGCGGCCTTCAGGGCGCAGCCCGGGGCAGCTCACACGGTGAGGGTGGGGGCCCCCCCCCCCCGCTGTTGCCCAGAGGCTCTCCTAGGCCAGGGCCACTCACAGTGTGGCCCATCACCCTCCTGGCCCCTTCATCACCCGGGAGCTCGTCGGAAATGCAGGTTCTCAGGCTCCAGTCCAGACCGGAGTCAGACCCTGGGGGAGGAGCCCAGGAATCTGTGTGTTATAAGCCCTCCCGAGCTGCCCACCCTCCCGGCAGTTTGAGAAGCTTGTGCTAGCAGACAGAGAAACCAGCTCTATGTTGGGCAGCTCCCAGCCTGCCCAACTCCCTGAGGAGCTTCGAGTGTTTCTCCTCAAGCACCAGGATCCCTCTCTGAGTTCAGGTCCTGCTAGGGAAATGCTCCCTGTGTCTTGGCTGAGGCCGCTGGGGGAGGGTCTCCGAGGATGGCTCTGACCTTCAGGAAAGGAAAGCAGCAGAAACTGGGGCAGTGGGAGGGGCAAGGAGCAGTCACTCTTCTTGATTTCATTCGGATTATCTTTGTCAGCAGGGTTAAAAATAAGGCTGGTGGTTCTGGGCTAGGCGCAGGGCATAACCGGACAGAACCACTTCTGAAAGTATCCCCCTACCCCAGCCTCTTTCCCCCACCCCCAGGCCCCTAACTGCTGCTTCCAGTGGGGGGGGGGGCGTGCTGCCCGGCCCCCTCCACCAGACATTGATGGCTTCACCGGCCAAAGGGGATACCCGCTGGACTTACCCCTGACTCCATGCCTTCACTCGGGCTGTTCCCCCACCTGGAACACTCCTTCCCCCTCCATCCACCCTCCCAGTCTTAAAGGGCCAGCTCAAGACCCACTTCTACATATTGATTCATTCATTTAATACAACTTTCTGGAGAGCCTACTGTGTGCTAGGCACTGTTCTGAGTACTGTGGGTACCAGAGCAAACCAAGCATCCAAAAGCCCCTCGCAGAGCCCGCGTTCCAGTGCAGGGGTGGGAACTGCAGCAGCAGGAGGCCCAATCTCGCCCACTGTTCCCTGCTCTATCACGTGAGCTAATAAGACTGGGTTATATAGTTTTGAATGGTTGAATGAAAAAAAAACAAGAGTAATATCTTCTGACACATGAAAATTACATGAAATTCAGATTTCAGTGTCCATATAAATAAAGTTTTACTGGAACCCAGCCACACCCATTTGTTGACACATTGTCTAGAGTAAGTAGTTGCCACATAGACTGTGTGACCTGCAAGGCCAAAAATATTTACCATCTGGTCTTTTACAGAAAGAGTTTGCTGACCCCTGTTTTTTTTTTTTTTTTAGACTTTATTTATTCATTTGAGACACAGAGATACAGAGAGAGAGAGAGAAAGCATGAGCAGGGAGAGAGGCAGAGGGAGAAGCAGGCTCCTCGCTGAGGTGGGAGCCTGATGTGGGGCTTGATCCCAGGACCCTGGGATCATGACCTGAGCCGAAGGCAGACGCTTAACCATCTGAGCCACCCAGGCGCCCCTGCTGACCCCCATTTTAATGCATTCACTCAATAACTGTCTCTTCTACTACTACTATTAAAACAATATTAATCTGTTATTTGTTGAGTTCTTTGTGCCCAGCTCTGTGTCACCTTAACACAAATGACCTCAGAGAAGTGGAGTCCCTTTTTCAAGGTCACACAGCTAGAAAAGTGAATCGGCCCAAGCTCTTACCCATTACACCAAGCTGTCACCCTCCTCCCACTGACTCTGGGCCAAGTCCTCCATGTGCTGGGACCAGGGATGGTGATGATTAGGACCCAGCAGCCACCCGAGGAACTCAAAGCCTAACGCAGCCCTGCCAAGTCAACCACAGGACATCCCTGAAAACCAGTGATGAACAGCGGCACAGAGCAAAGCCTCAAAACTGCTTGGTAGAGCATCTAAGAGGGGGAAACTCCAGCTGGGTAGCTTGGATGTGGGGTCCTAGCTCTGCCCCTTACACCCTTCGGCAAGTCTGAGCTCCCTGAACCCCGATCTCCTCATCTGTAACATGAGGGTAATAACAGCACCTACCGGAGAAATGATGTAATGAATGACCAGTCATCTGGCCCTTGGAGCACGGGCCAGGACACAGGAAGTGCACATAGTGCTTGTTAATAAAATAAATAAGCACACTTTTTTGGAGAAGACTAAAAGTCCTGGATGGACTACATGCCACTGATTTGTTAAATAAAAATTAAAATGATTTTTTCATTTTTATTTATTTATTTTTTTAAAGATTTTATTTATTTATTTGAGAGAGAGAAAGAGAGAGAGAGAGAGCATGAGAAGGGGGAGGGTCAGAGGGAGAAGCAGACCCCCTGCTGAGCAGGGAGTCCGATGCGGGACTCGATCCTGGGACTCCAGGATCATGACCTGAGCCGAAGGCAGTCGCTTAACCAACTGAGCCACCCAGGCGCCCTGATTTTTTCATTTTTAAAAGGAAAACAAAAATCTTCAGAACAAGAAACCCATGCTGTGTGTGGAGGACAGAGGCGGATAATGAGAGTCCCCAGCTCCAACTTCTGCTAGCCTCTCTGGAGGCCGCAGAGATGGCTGACAGGGACGATGCTGCCAAGTGTCCTCCTGCGGTAGGGGATGCTTCAGATGCCACTGCCCTGCCCTCTCCCAAAATAGCCCCTCGCCCACAGCTCTGGCTGGCCATGGCCATTTCCTCCAGAACAATCATGGTCAGAGTAATCACGAGCAGGAACCACAGCTGGGGTGTTCAGACTGTCCCCCCGCCCAGAGAGCTCCCTGGAAGAAAGCCCCCCACCCCCCAAGCATGTAGGCAAGGGCACAGTCAGGGAGTCCTGACTGATGGGGGAACCTCCTCCTGACCCCAGCCCACCCCCCAGGACTTCATTTGGCAAACGGGGCTAAGCGCCTGCTGGGAAGCCCCTCCCCAGAGGGGTTAAAGGGCAGACACTCAAGTCCAAATAAGAGTCCCACCACATTCGACGTATCTGACATCTCCTCTCTGGTCTCAGTTTCCTCAACTGTGAAATGGGGATAATAATACTTCACTATGCTACTGAGAGTCTGAAATGAGCATTTAACAAATATTAGCTTTCATTATCACGGTTTTTGTTACTATTATAACAATGCTGACCAGCAATTCCCTTCGGAATTCTATGGACTGCCCACAAATTGGGATATAAATATGCGTTCTTGTAGGACATGTCATCCGAACCCTGTCTCAAGGTCCACCCATGTGGTAGCACGTGTCCGTCCTTCATTCCTCCCTACTGCCAGACATATTCCACCGTGTGCAAAAACCAGACTGAGCTCACCTGTGCCTCAGCTGGGGGACGTTTGGGTTGTTCCCACCGCTTCGTTGCTATGGACAGTTGTGCACAAGTTTTTGTGTAGTTGTATGTTTTCATTTCTCTTGGGTGCACACCTAAGAGTAGAATTTCTGGGTCATATGGTAACTCCACGTCCCAGGTGAGGAACTGCCAGGCTGGGTCCAAAGTTCCTGCACCATTTGACATCCCCCCCATAACATATGAAGGCTCCTGTTTCCCCATTAGACCCATCTTTTAAATTTTATTCATACTAGTGGTTTGTGAGGTGCCATCCCAATACGGTTTTGATTTGCACTTCTCAGATGGCTAATGATGCTGAGCATCGATTCTCATGGGCTTCATGGCCATCTGTGTATCTTTTGAGGAGAAATGTCTATTTGGATCCTTTGTCTTTTTTAAATTGGGTTTTTGTATTTTTATTATTGAGTTGTAAAAGTTCTTTATATATTCTAGATATAAGTTGCTTATCAGATACGTAGCCAATCATGTATTGCAAATATTTTTCCATCTTGTGGGTTGCCTTTTCACTTTATTTTTCTTTTTCTTTTAAAGATTTTATTTATTTATTTGAGAGAGAGAGAATGAGAGACAGAGAGCACGAGAGGGAAGAGGGTCAGAAGGAGAAGCAGACCCCCCACCGAGCAGGGAGCCCGATGTGGGACTCGATCCCGGGACTCCAGGATCATGACCTGAGCCGAAGGCAGTCGCTTAACCAACTGAGCCACCCAGGCGCCCGCCTTTTCACTTTCTTGAAAGTGCCCTTTGAAGCATAAAGGTCTTTAAGTTTAATAAGTCCAGCATATCTGTTTTTTTTTTTTTTTCCTTTTGTTGCTTATGCTTTGGGTGTCAGATCCGAGAAGGCTTTGCCTGACCTATGGTCACAAAGGTTTACTTCTGTATTTTCCTCTAAGTCTTCTAGTTTTAGTACCTACATGGAGATCTATAAGTGTTGTTTCTAATAAGAAAAAAATGAGAAATAACCTAAGGGTTCATGCCGCCCTGTGAGGTAGGCAATACCACCATTGTACAGATGAGAAAACTGAGTCACAGAGAGCTTAAATCACGTGCCCGTTATTACCATAATGAACACTGAGCCAGACATGGAAGGAAGTAGAATCTGGTAGGAGAGATGAGACAAGATGAAAGGTCCTGAGATCAGAACAAACAGAAGGCTACAGAGTAGCAATAAGCCCATCTGGTGGGTTACATGTTCATAATTTGTCTTTGGTTATTTTTTATAGTATATATTATAAAATATAGAGTATAAAATGATATGGCTTCATTGTAGAAAAGTTTTGAAAATAAGCAGGTTTCCTTTTTTAAAAAAAGAAAAAATTAGTGTTTTGGTATTTTGAGATGGTTAGGAGCACAGCTGTATGGCTATGGATGACTTAATGAGTTCTCTGTGCTTTGATTTTTCCATCTGTAAAATGGGGACACAAATAGCCCCGCCCTCACTGGGTGTTTGGGATTACAGAGTGAATTACTGTAGTAAAGCATTTGGAACAGGGATAGCATATAGCAGGCTCTATGCAAGAGTTTGAAAAATTTCAATAAAGTGGTTTTGTTCTAGTTGAAGTGGGGGGCTGTGCTACATCCTCAGGCCCTAGAGAACCTCCCCACCTTGGAAACCCAGCCTGAAATCCCCAGGCCACGGAGGTGACCTCTTCCAGATCACATTTTATAGCGACCTTTGTCCCCTTCTTAAAGAAGAGCCTCCAGGCCTGCTGGAAAGTCTCCTCTACATGTGAGCAGGTGTGCGAGACCTCCCCCCTCCCCCGCCAAGAAGGCAGAGGCAAAGTAGTAAGAGTTGCTGTTTACTGAATGCTAATTATGTGCCAGACACTTGACCTATGCGGTCGGCTGAATAATGTTCCCAAAGATATCCCAGTCCTAATCCCTGGAACCTGTGAATGTGACCTTATATGGCAAAAGGAGCTTTGCACATGTGATTAAGGATCTTGAGAAGCGGGGATTATCCTGGATTATCCAGGGAGGCCCTAAATGTGATCACACGTGTCCTTAGAAGAGGAGGCAGAGGGAGATGGGGTGGCGGGAGAGGAGAAGGTGAGGTGATGGCAGAAGAAGAGTCTGGTGAGGTGTGATGTGAAAACAGAGGAGGGGCAGGGGCGGCTACTAGAGACTGAAAAAGTCAGGGAATGGGATTCGCCCCTGGAGCCTCCAGAAGGAACCAGCCCTGCTGACCTTGGCTGTAGTGTGGGGAGACTGATTTCAGACTTCTGACCTCCAGAAGCATAAAAGAATAAACCCGTGTTGTCTTAAGGCCCCGCGTTTGTGGAAGGTTGTTATGGCAGCAACTGGGAACTAAGACAACTTGTGTGATCTCATGTCATCCTCGAGACAACTCACTTTACAGGGGAAGAAACGCAGGCTCAGAAAATCATTTGCCCGAGGCTCATAGCTGGCGAGTGCCAGAGCCAGCTGGAACATGCTACCAGGGCCTTCTGGCACCAATGCCCTTGCTGACCCACGCGTCCCGTGCTGCCTCAGTTCACGCCCACTTTCCAGAAGGGCCCAGTGGCTGCCACCCAGCCTCTTCCCGCAGGGACGGTGTGAGCCCTGCCGTCTGAGAGGGCCCAGGGCTAGTGGTTACGAGCAGTGATAACCCTACTTCCCCAAAGAAAGGCTGGTCTGCCTGGGCCTGGGAACTGCCCGGCTGATTACATATGACTGAGGTCTGGCTGCACTTCGGTGACTAATGCCATGACAGGGCGGGGACCTCAGGCCTCGCACCCCTTCCCCACACAGGACTGTCCTGCAGTCCCACCTGGAGCCTAGTCGCCAGCAGGGAGGCCTCTTCCGCATGAGTTGGCAGAGAACTTCAGAACCCCCCTCACAGTCAAAAATCCAAGTATAACTCTGATTCCCCACAAACTTAACTACTAATAGCCTGTGTTGATTGGAAGCCTTACTCATAACGTAAACAGTTGATCAACACCTATTTTGTATAGGTGTATATACATTCTTACAATAAAGTAAGCTAGAGAAAAGGAAAGAAAACACATTTACAGTACCATACTGTATCTATTGAAAAGAATCCGTGTATTTAAGTGGACCCATGCAGTTCAAACACATGTTAATCAGGGGCCGACTGTACATATTTAGTCATTCAGATGACCAAAATATATGTCTCTTATATAGTTGGCCTTCGTCCTTGGTTCCTGTCTTGCGGTTTCCGGAACTCTTGGAATTTCCTGATAAGAGCAATAGGAGCATCTTTTGTTAGAATATTTGGTCTCTTGTCCCCAGTTCCTAAAATCACTTCAGAGCCATAAAAACGAAACGGGTGTCTTGATATTCATAACAAACCCCTTTCCAACACAACTGAGTTTATGATAATGAGGTGACTTTGGGAAAGCCCCTAAGGATGGAGGCTGGTTGCCAGGGGAACCGACCAAGAAAGGAGGGTTGGAACTCTCAGTCCCACCCCATGATTTCAGGGGAAGGAAGAGGGGCTGGAGGTTGAATCAATCACCAATGGCCGATGGTTTAATCAATCATGCAGATATGATGAAACCTCCATAAGAACCCAAAAGGACGGTGTTTGGAGAGCTTCTGGGTTGGTGAATAGGTGAACGTCCAGGAAAAGTGTCACACTTAGGGCAAGAAGCTGTGCGCCCTTCACCCTATCTTGTCCTACACAGTTCTTCCATCTAGTTGCTTCTGAGTTAGATCCTTTTATAATCAACTAATCATCCAGTAATAAGGAAATGGTTTCTCTGAGTTCGGTGAGCCACTCTAGCAAATTAATTGAACTCAGAGGGGGTTGTTGGAACCTTCTCTCTACAGCTAGCCAGTCAGGAGCCCAGGTGACACTCTGGACTTGCAAATGGCACTGGGGGACCTCTTGTAGGACTGAACCCCTAACTTGTGGGATCTGATGCTATCTCCCAGTAGATAATGTCAGAATTGAGTTGAATTTTCAGACCTCCAGCTGGTGTTGGTGAACTGCTTGGGGCCTTGGGGGAGAACCACAACCCCTCTCCCCCGCCACATGTTGAGATTGGGTGGAGAGACCCCTTACCGCCTCCTAGGGTTGCTATGAGAATTCAAGGAGTTCCTACACAGAGCAGCGGCTCACAGAGTGAGTACTAGAGGAGTGTTAGCTTCCGCTACTATAGATTTTTCACTGAAATAATTCTCTGTGTTTCTGTATGTTCGCATTCATCATTTCAAATTGCTCAGCGTTTTCCTTTAGAAATTTGGCATCGACATTTTTTTCTATGCCAGTGATCCCGCTTTGGGGCATCTGGCCAACAGGCTCAAAATGACGCATGTCCAAAGGCATTTATGGCAACACGGTTTGTAATCCCAAGACTGGAGACAACCCCAGAGCTAGCAGTGGGGAACTGGTTAACCTAAGTTATGGTATGGCCAGTTGAAGGACTTGAGGCAGCCAGTACTAAGAATGAGATAGACCTTTAGGACAGAGCGAATCCTGATACGCCAAGTTACAGAGCAAGGTGTAAATTACTGGATATTGTATGCAACACTCGTGCAGACAAACAAGTGTGTTTGCTCCTCTGTATATGGGCTATTTCTGGAAGGATAGGTATGAAATTGGTCATACAGGCTGCCTACAGGGATGGAAACTAGATGGCTGGGGAGGAGGTGGAAAGGAGGGAGACATCCACACACACCCCCTCTGAGCCGTATGCCCCATCTCCTCCCCCTGCCCCAGCACATCATCCTCCACCCTGCTCCGTGCCCTGGGAGACTGTCCTCCACGGTCTGCATCCACAGAGCCCTTGCTCTCTGGCTCCCAGCTGGCTCTGGCCCATGGGGGCACCAGCCAAGAGCTGGAGGAGGGAGCGGTCAGGGTATTTATTCCCTGTCCCCCTTCCAGAGGGCTCTCTCCTCCACAGCTTGCACCCACTGACTCTAGTATAATACCACTTCCTCCTCTGGCCCTTCAGACCCAGGACGCTAATGGCTTCCCATCATCGCTGGCCCTGGGTAGCTCAACATCCCTTGTTAGTTTGCTGCCCACAGGGTACCAACTTCCAGTTAGAAGATGAATAAGTTCTGGGGACCTAATATACAGCATGGTGATTACAGGTAAGTATACCGTATTGTATACTTAAAAGGTACAAAGAGAATAGTCTTAAATATTAACACCACAAAGAACTGGTAATTATGTGACACAAGGGAGGTGTTAGCTAATGCTAGGGTGGTCATCATTTTGTAAGATATAAGTGAGTCACATCAACACATTGTACAGAGTGTTATGTCAGTTACAGCTCAATAAATTTGGGGGGGAAACCCAGTAGCTTCATGAAACGTCTGCAGTTGAATTCTCTGAATATACCCCTTCATGCCAGGACGCTGACTGATACCCTTTTAGATCTTCCCAATGTGCATATAGTATGCGTCTTCCAAGATAAGCAAATAAATACATTTTTAACAACCTAACATCTATGAGTGCTAGGACTTTTAAAGGTACGATTTAATTTATTCCCGAAAACAAACCTAAGGCCTAGTACTGTTATGTCCACTAAACAGACAGGGAGCGCCACATAGCCAGAAAGTGCTCTAGACCGCAGGTTGGCCCGATTCCCAAGCCTGTGTCAGCCGTGCAGGATGGGCCCTAGTGGGCATTCCAGGCTCCCCTGCGTACCCTGCAGGAAGAGGGCAAGGAATGGATAAGACCCAGGTTTCCCGAGCTGGTCCTGCTCTATCTGATGTTCTCCAGTGCTTTCTTGGAACTGGAAGACTGACTAAGATATATGCGGCAGAGTGATATTAAACATATGGAGCCACTGCTAGAGGGGGTGGGCACCGACCAGCAGAAGCGGCGTGCCAGGCGATTAACCGTAGAGTTGCCGGGTCCTGGAGAAGTCCGTCTCCTGGGCAAGAGGCCAGGTGTACAGGGCAGTAAAGGGAGGTGGGGAGCACGTAGAGAGCTCAGGGCAGCTGCTGGTTACAAACTGGTATAAACCAGAATATTTAAAAACTTTAACAACTGGCGTGATGTTCCTGGAGTGTCCAGCTGGATACTAACCTTGAAAGTAAGTTTTCCTTCTTACACCCCACCTGCTTCAGAAAGCCTTCCCCAGAGATTACCCCCAGTAAATGTGATCTTGACCCTCTGCGGAAGCCTCCTCAGTGTCTTTCCCATGCCTGGAGGATAACATAGAAAGGCATTATTACGCTATGCATATGACCTCATGATCTAGCCCCTGCCACCCCTCGGGACTTAAAGCAAACCAGCCCTCCAGACAGGCAGAAATTTCCAGATCCCCATGTGTGCCCTACTATTTCCACCCCTGGGGCTTGTACCCAGGCTGCTTCCATTCCTGAGAACACTTGCTCCCCCCTTCATCCTTCTTCTCTTCATCTGGCGAACTCCTACTCATCCTTCAGGACCCTTCCTCAGGAAAGCTTACCCTGAATGTCAGCTCTCTGCTCTCGCAGTGCCCTGCACTTAGCTGCCAGGTCACTTTATCTTCCTCCAACCAGCCTGTGAGCCCCCCAAAGGGGGCAGAAGCCTCACTGTTGTGTTCCTACCACAGCAGAAGCAGGCATGGAGCAGGTGCTCAGTAAGTACGCATCGGGTAAATGTGTCTTACGGATTACATATTTGACTGTGAGACTCACGCAGCTGGAAGGACGCTCAGAAAGCATCTCTTCTCATTTAATAACAATACAGTAAGCAGATGGAGAAACTGAGGCCCAGAGAGGCCTATGTGATCCTTTTCAATAATTGAAAATTAATCCTGGTGATTGTTACCTCAGGTGCAGACATGTTAGAAGGGTCACTTACTATGTGACAGGCTCTGGTCTAAGTGCTCACACATATCACACCACTAAACATGAACAACTGGATGGGAAATACTTTATTATTATTCTCCTCGGTGTACAGATGAGAAAACTGGGACTCTGGACATTTCAGGAACTTGCTCAGGGGCACACAGCTGGCAAGGGATGGGAGTCCTGACAGTCGGCTCCAGGATCTGTGTTTCTCCAACGCTCCGCTCTGCTGCCACTCCCTAGTGTGGCCACAGGCTCCTCGAGGGATGGCAGCAGCGACCAGCCCAGACCTGGGCACACAGTAGGTGCTCACGGAAACCTTGGGCAATCAAGCTGACATGAGGGCATGATTGCGTACTAGGTACTAACAGAGGGGAAAACCCAGACCCCTTCCCGTCTCTTGCTCTGGGAATCTGAAAGGCTTCAGACAGGCTAGGAATGGCTCTCTCCAGAGGGCCATGATCATCACGGCGCTCCAGCAGGGGACAGAGCCTGCTGGGAAATGGCGCCACTTTTTGTTCACTCTGCTTGGGTCCAATCCAGCCAGGAGGATGCTGAGTCCCCTGAGACCGATCATCATCACCACATTACTAACAGACAATACATGTTGAGCACCAACTGTGTGCTTACCACGATGCTAAGACATCGGCATGTGTTACTCCACCTAAGCCTCACGATATTCCCCGAGGTAGGTATCACTATCGGTTCCCGTTTTACTGGTGAGAACACTGGAGATGGAAAGGTTGTATAATGGATCTTAACTCACACAGTCAATAAATGGGGAAAGCCAGGAATCCCAGTGTGGCCGGCACCAAAATAAGAAGGTGGGAACATTAGTTAGTGTTGGAATCAGAGAACCTGGCTTCGAACCCCAGCACCCCTTCTTCCAAGTTTCATGACCTTTGCCAAATCACAGAACCTTTGTAAATCTCAGTCTTACCATCTATAAAATGGGTTAATAATGGCACTTAGCCACCACTAGAATTACTGTAAGGATCGAGTGAACTGTGGCACGTGAAGTGTATATTCACTCAGTCGTCCTAAGTATTTACTAAGCACCAACTGTGTGCCAGACCCTGCGCTAGATCTGGAGCGTGGCCATGAATGGGAGAAGTTCCCCACCTGGAGCTTACAGACCGGCCTAGCCTAGTGCTCCGTGCATAGTAGGTATCCATGAACGGTAACTGCTATTTTTGGGAGTATTACTTAGAGAGTGATTTTTCTCCCCAAGGGTTGGACTTCCCACCGGGATTGCCTGCCCAAGAGCCCACGGACTTGGCTCCAGGAGTGCTCTGCACCCCCCACCCCCCACCCCTGTGTGGTGAGCCAGCCAGCAATAGCATCCCACAGGCCCGAGTCAGCAGACATCTCCTGCCTAAATAAGGACAAGGCGCCCAGGAGGGCTTTCTGTGAGACTGAGGAATGTGACAGCTGAGGCCTCCCTGCCCAGCACCCTCCCCCACCTCCGGCCCCTCCCCAGGTGGGGCTCGGGCTATGGCATTCCAGCTTTTTCCAGAGCAGCCCCCAGTGTCCCCAACACCCCCCTCATCCTACTCCAGGCTGTTCTGAAAACTGATAAAGAGCCTTGGGAAGGAATTCCAGGCAGCTACAACTGTTCCCGAGGCCTGGCATCTCTGCCACCACAAGGATGAGGAGGAGGGAGGGGCCAAACCCAGCCCCAGAGAGTCACATCCCTTGGTTCAAAAAGCATTTCCAGAGATTTTATTTGGTCCAGGCGCTGTGCCAGGCTCCAGAGGGGAATCTGACCCTCTAGCTCTCTTCCTGTGATAAAACTGTGTCACAGCGGTCCCGACTGGGATAAGTCTATGGGGTGGCACAGGGGGAACACATCCAGCCCAGGGATGGGATCAGGGAAGATCTCTTAGAAAAGTTTGTGCTCACGCAGTGGTTGAGTGGGAACATTCTGGCCACAGATGACCTGGGTTCAAAACCTGGCTCTGCTTCTTCCAAACTGTGTGACCTTGAGCAAACTCCTTTAATTGCTCTGTGCCTCAGTTTCCCCATCTGTGGAAAGGGTGAATAACACCAGCCTCATAGATGGGGAGGATGACACGTGTTGGTATGTGCAAAGCGCTTAGAGCAGTAAGAGGAGTCGTGTCCTCAGGCTTTGTTTCGGGTGACTGGAGAGCTTATCCAAACCAGGGAAGCTGAGGGTGAAGGGGAGGCTGCTAATCATTGTACCTAGCATGAACCAGGGCTGGCCCAGGCACTCCAGGCTGTGTGATCGTCCCAGCCTTGACCACACACCAAGGCGCCAACTGAGGCTGAAGACTGGCAACTGTGTCTGTCACTCTGTGAGCCCAGCAGCACTGAGCACCATACCCAGCGCACCGCAGGTGCACACAAGGGCTGCTGAGGTTTGTTTAGTAGATCTGACCTTCACATTTCCCAGGAAGAAAAAATCACCCATACGATGAAGGCATTTAAAACCGAGACTTTGTCCAGAATCCAAAGAAAAATCAAGGATTTCTAAGAACTGTTTATTGAGCTTTTCATGTGGGTCCATGCCCGGGCCCTGGGGTGGTGGAGTGAAGGGGGAGGGGAAAGAGGTGTCTCAAGGGAGCAAAATAAAGAAGCAAAGGATTCCACTCCTGGTGGCCAACCACAGTTGGCCAGACAAGGAGGAAGGATCTGGAGACAAGGCCAGAGACAGAGAAAAAAGGCTGTCAGGGAGGAGTCAGGTTGCAGGTGGCCTGAGGGATGTGTTCACAGGAACAGATCCATTGTGGAGAGGGCACACTGGGAAGGGCATGGGGATCTGCCTGAGCAAAGGCAGAGAGGTTGGGCGGGAAGGGGGCCTGTGGGGAGGGGAGGGCATGTTGTGATGGCTAAGAACCAGGTCCTGGGACCAGATGCCAGGGTCCAAGTCCCATCTTCATCCTCTATGCACGGGCTGACTTCTGGCAACTCCTGCCACTCTACTTCACCTCACTTCCTGCAGCAATAAAATGGCACTAACTAACCTTTGCCCTTCAGGCTCGCCGGAAACCGAATGACATGGTGCCTGGGAGATCCCACTCAGTAGGTGGCATGTTGCAAATATGGGAGCAAGCTCCACAAAGAAGGGATTTTTGTGTGTTTTGTTCATTACTGAATCCGCAGCACCTAGAATAGGGCCAGGCCCAGAGTAGGTGCTTCATAGCACTTTGTCGAACAAATAAACAGCAGCTGTTACTACGATTATCATCCTCATTACTATGCAGCGGTAGGCCTGCCCAGCTAGAGCGGAGGAAGATGAAGGAGCCTTGTGTACAGATGGGGAAACAGGCCCGGCAAGGTGAAGGGGTGTCCCTGCTGTCACACGGCCAGCAAGTCACAGAGCAGGAACTGCCCCCTGAATGGGCTCTTCAACCCCACCTGTTCTACCCTTCTCTCTGCCCGCCTTCTGGAAGCATTTCCTGGGTGCCTCCTAAGTGCGGGCCTCCAACAATGCAACGGGGATACAAAGAGCAGAGCCCCGGCCGTAAGAAGCTTACAGACTAGTAGAGAAGACTGGCAGGAAAACATTCCACTTTGGAACTTTCAGGCTTCTAGACTCGGGAGCCCCGAAGAAACAAGGAGCTGACAACAGCTGGGCTACAGCTGCACGCAGAGCGAGATGGAGGAATCAAGCCCTGGGCTAGCTGTGCACGGGAGCTGCTCAGCCAAGCTCTCGCTCCAGAGAGCCAACCTTGTCACCGCTCTTCCCGGCTCTGCATTGGGGGAACAGCACTTCAGTAGCAGGAAATGGGCCACAGTGGCGGCATTTACACCACAGAGGTTGGCAGGCTCAAGGAAGCAGGTTCCCCACCTCCCCCCACCACCCGCCCCTCCAAGAGCTACTTCATCCTCACGCGACTTCTCGGATTTGACATGAACTATAAAAAAGTTAACTGAGCAGATTCAGACCCTTGCAGTTCACCTCCTCCCCTGGACAATTTCTGTGACCCCCTTTGAAAAACAGGTTACTAGCTTTCTTGACAAAAACTCTTGAAATCTGTCGTCCCTGACTACGGATCCCCTACCTAATGCAAGACAATCCGAGGAGGGGCGTCTTTGTATGAAAGGAAACCTGCAATCTGCTCTATGAAGGAGGTGGGGGAGCGGAAGAGGACCCCTCCAGGCTGTGGACAGGTGTCCCCTCTTCTCCCGGAGTGTAGTCCTTGGAAAATGACAAAGTCTTATTTTCAACTCTGAGGCTGTGGTCTTATTCTCCACATCCCTGTGAGCTGGTCCATCAGAGAAGACAGGAAAGAAGTCAGAAAAGGCTGTTCTGAATAGAGGGAACTGCAGGAGCCAAGGCACGTGAGCTGTTAAGACACACACACACACACACACACACACACACACACACACACACACACTGTTTAAGAAACTGAGAAAAGTTCAGCCTGACAATGTCAATGTCATGAGTGAAGGAAGACCTAGGACCGAGGCAGATGATAAAGGACCTTGAATGCTATGGTCACTAAGCATGGCTGAGACCAGTTAGCAGTTCATCAAACCAGTTACCTCTTCTTCCTGGGCACACACCTGCCTGGACTGTTCCCCAGCCCCCCTTGCAGGAAGGTGTGGCCCTGGGACTGGACTCTGGCCAATGGAAATTGAGAGGACATGACGAGCCCTCCTTCCTGGCCTGGCCAATAAGAACTACCCACTTGCATTTATTCTGGGTGTTTTCCCTTTTCACTGGCTTAATGCAGAAGAGCATGACAACCTTGGAAGCCGAGTGCTGAAGACGGCAGAGCCATGAGACGGAAGGAGGCTGGGCCTCCGAATCGCTTGAGAGAGCATTGCCCACCAATGAGGGCACTGATTTCGAACTTTACATAGTGGGAAGTGAATTTAGGCTTGGTCTGTTCTACAGCTGCGTGTGTGTGTGTATCCTACAAACGTGTGAAGGAATGGCAGAAGTGGAGGCTGGTCCTGAGCCCTCCCGTCCATCTGGGTGGTTCCTATGCCAGTGCTCCTCCAGCAAGCCTCAGCTGTGAGGTAAACCACTTGCCACATGAGGACAGAGCAAGAGGAAGGCTCTGCTCTTAGACAAGATTCAGGGAGGCACCTGTTCATCTGAATGCCCATCCTTTCTTAAGAGCCCCTCAGGCCCACTAAGACATCAGTCACTGACAAGCATTTAGTGAGTGCCTACTGAGTGCAAGGTTGTCTTAACTTGGGTGCATCTCACCCAGAACTCCACAGAATCTAGTTCCTAGAGCACAGACCCTTCGAAATCGGCTTTCCCTCTCTCTTTCTCTGAGGTTCT
This sequence comes from Halichoerus grypus, assembly GCF_964656455.1. Taxonomy (NCBI): domain Eukaryota; kingdom Metazoa; phylum Chordata; class Mammalia; order Carnivora; family Phocidae; genus Halichoerus; species Halichoerus grypus. The sequence goes on from NC_135721.1 coordinate 123,127,730, forward strand.
GGGAGGACGGAGAGGAGAAATCCGTCTCTTTAGGCCAATGTTTGTAACTGTGGAATACTTAGCACTTGGGACCAAAATGACAGGTAATACCGGGACATTCATCAGGTCACACTGTTCTTTTATTTTTTTAAAGATTTTATTTATTCATTTGACAGAGAGAGAGAGAGAGAGAGTACCCATACAAGTTGGCAGAGCTTCAGGCAGAAGGAGAGAGAGTAGCAGACTCCCCGCTGAGCAGAGAGCCAATGTGGGGCTCAATCCCATCACGATCAGACGTTTAACCGACTGAGCCACCTAGACGCCCCAACACTGTTCTTTTAAAATTAAAATTCAACCATCCTGATTTCATCAATGAGAAAGTCTCCTTTGGGGCTTTTATGTCTTTAATGAGTCTCTTATATTCCATTATTTAGCACAGAGAGAGAGCAGCAAGCAGCGTTGATCTGAGTTTTTCATGAGCAACAATCTGAGGGATGGTTTAATGATGTTTTTTTTCCTTATGTGTGTATGTGCCTTTTTTTTTCCCCCTAACTTTTTATCTGACACTGGATTTCTATTTATGGTAATGATTTAAAAAGTTCCTTTATAAAAATAAATGTAGGTTTAAGAAAGTTAAAAATATTTTTAAGATAGTACAGAGATAAATAACCCAGGTGGGACGTGGATACAGCATGGCTTAGGAAGGTACATCAGCGACTGGCATTTGGGAAACCCTGCCTCAGCCCATGCTGCCGCATCTCTGTGCCTCTGACCATGGTGGTCCCTCCGCCGGCTCTTCCATGCTGATGTCATCGGGCTGCCGTGGCCTCGGGTGGGGCTGAAATCATCTCCCAAAGGAGCTGTGGCAACAATAGCTGCACGTGGCAGCTGCATGTGGCTGGGGCGTGGGAAAGGCCACACAAGGAGACGAAGCTGGGTCGGCTATTTTTCCCAAGGACAAGTAAAGGAGAGCTCAGTGCTCCAGGAAACAGACACCCCCAGAGGCAGGGACTTGCCCAAGGTCATTCAGCACGGCAGCGGCAGAGGCCTCTCACTCTCGTTTCACGTGGATGGGAAGATAAAATGGGACAAGCACTACAGACAGCCTTTGATCTAGTCATTGCCCCTTGGGGACCTTATCCTAGAGATATACTAGCCCACGGATGAAATGATGAGTGTCCAGCTTTATTTAACATACCAAAATTCTGGAAACTACCCTAATGATCGTGTTCAGGCAAGAGGGTCCTGATTCAATGAATTATGATCCAGCTATATAATGGAATACGATGCAGGTGTTAAAGAAAAAAAGCTGATAAATGTCTTTACTGGGGAAGATATGGAAAGATCTCCAATGCAGACACAGCAGAGAGGCAAAGTTCAGAATAGTATGTGTAATATGCTACCTTTTGTGTAAGAAAGAGAAAATAGGAATCCAAGTATGCATTTGCTCGTGTTAGGTGGAACTGTATGAAATTGCCATTTTGTAGGTCGGACATGGTCAATTTCATGGGATGCACCTTCATATACATACACAGCGTAACTGGAAGGAAAGGAAAAACTGCAAAGAGTTGCCCATGGGGTGTGGAGGTGTCTTCACTGGAGGACACGGAGGGGAGGCGGACTCTACATTTTTATAATGGTGGGGTTCTGAACCATAGGAATGTGTAAACTATTTTAAAAAAATAAAGGAAGAAATAATTCGGGCTCCAGGATGGCTTTTCTGCGGCAGGAGGGGCCCAGTGGGGCTGCCCCAGGTTAGCCTCTGATAAATCCCCTAATGGAGGACCCTCTACCAGGTGGGTCTGGCCAGGCTTCTGGCAAGGCTGCAGCAACTCCTATGGAGTAGAGTTCAGGCAGCGGGCTTCCGTGACCTTGGGGTAACACCCCCCTTCCAGGTAGGGCTGCCCGAGCCAGGGCTGATGGGAACAGCGCTCAGCAGTAATGTGATAACCCCCACAAGGGATGTGGCTTGGCCAAAGGTGGCTCCAGAGACGGATCCCACTGCACCCCTCCTTCCCATCTGCGGTGCCACTCCACACCCCTTCTCGAGACGTCAAGAGAGAGGCTCTCCTCGGAGTGACTGCTGGGACCGTGGAAACACCTTGGAGATCCCAGCTGGTGGAAAAGCGGACCAGACCCTCGAAAGCGGAGGCCGGAGGAAGGGCCGGCATCAGCTTAGGTCGGAGAAGAACCGTGAGGTGGTTAAGACAGCTTTTACGGAGCAGACATTGCTAGTTCCTCACCAAATATCCGTTTTCTCCATCTTCCCCACTCACAGAAGGCTAATCTTGTTTAGGAAAACAACATGTCTGGTTAAAAATATTCATCTTCCCAGACCCCTTGCATGCGGGGAAGGCCACGCGATCCATCCTGGAGAGTAAAATGTAAATCTCTGGGTTGGGCTTCACTCCCCCATGAAGGGAAGCTGTTGTTTTGTGGCCTCTGCCCTGGGATGAAGAGGTGAAGCTAGGGGTACGGTGGCTGTCTTGGAGAACGACAGAGACCACACTTGCAGGAGAGTAGGAGGGAAAGACAGCTGGAGATGGGTCCCTGCGGGCATCCCGGGGCTGCTGCGACAGCCTGGCACTGCCTCCCTGATCTTACGTGAGGTCTGCCCAGGGGTTAAGACACTCGAAGCAGGTTCTGTCGCCTGCAGCTGAGCGCCATTCTAACTAACCTGGTCCCGGAGCTAACTGGGCTAATGGGACCGGTGCTCAGAAGCTGCAGAGAGGCAGAACATTCTTCCGGTTTTAGCAAAGCCAAACGTCAAAGTTGTCCTGGACCTTCTCAGGAGGGGTGTCTCCTATGCCCAGAGACACAGAAGCGGTGACCGCAGGGCTGTCTGGCGCGGGTGGTGGGGAAGGCACTCTGACACTGGCTGGGGCTGGACCCAACGGCCTTGCCTGCTTTAATCATACCCACTTTGGGAGGTGAGGAAAGGACCCCAGGATGTGTGCCCAGTTATGTCTGGGCGAGGCCGCTGCCCTACCATGCCCTGCAAGGCCCTCCCCAGGCACCGTCCTACAGGGCGCTCAGTGGGGGAACGGGCTCCATCTGCACTGTCCCAGGGAGGCGGCGGCTTTCGGGCACCGGACACATGCCTACTGCAACCAAAGAATGGAACTTTCCATTTATTTAATTTCACCTCATTTAAATGTAAATTGCCACATGTGGCCAGTGGCTCCCATGCTGACAGAGGGATCTGCCCCCACCCCAGCCCCACACTCGGTCTGGCCTCTCCCGCTGCCGTCAGCTGCGCTGCCCTCCCCGTTGCTCCCAGAGCATGCCAGGCATGCACCCATCCTGGAGCCTTCTCCTCGCTCGGCTCTCTGCTGGGCTGCTCTCCCCCCCAGACATCCCACTGGCTGATTCTGTCAACTGCTTGGTGTCAACTTCTCAGCGAGGCCGACCCTGACCACTTAGGTGAGAAGGCAGCTCGCCCCCTCCCACATGCTCTATCATTTACTTATCCTGTCGGCTGTGTTGTTTGTCTCAACTAGAACTTCAACTCCACGAAGGCCGGAATCTTTAGCTTTTCTTCCCCCAAGAGCCTAGAACCCTACCTGGCCCAGAGGAGGTGCTCAATAAATATTTGCTGAATGTGTGTGAAGGCTTAAGTGAGTCGAATGGAGGGTGCTTCCTATCATGACGTTTGGGACCTAACGTTACGTCCTGAGCCTCACTGCATGCTGGGCGCTGTGCCAGGCGCAGGTACCTGGCAGTGAACATGGCAGATGGGGTCCATACCCTCCAGGAGTATGCAACCTGGGAAGGCGGGATGAGTAGGGACAATGGCGGGGCACGGGTAGCAGTTGAGGCGGGGCACCTACCACAGGGAACCCAAACCAGCAGGGAGCTCTGAGGAAGAAACATTTGCGCCGAGTGAGGCCTGACGAACGACAAGGTGTTAGCAAGCTAAAGAGTAAAGGAAGACCACTGCAGGCAGATGGAACAGGATGTAGGAAGGACCACAGGCAGAAAAGAAAACAGCCCTTTGGAGGAACTGTGGCTGAAGGTGGGTGATGGGGAGAGTGGCTTGAGATGGCGCTGGTGGGGTAAGCTGGAGCCAGACAGGAAGGGTCTTACGGGCCAAAGTCAGAAATCTGAAATTTCTCCTGGAAGCAGACATCGCTGACCCCACGTCGCATCTCCTCAGTCTTCCCGTAATCTCACCCACTGCTGTGGAGGCAAGCTCCCCGTATGGCAACGTTCCCCTCACGCTGCTGGTGTCTCACACAGCACGGTCTCCTGCTTTCTGCCCAGAGCCTGCTCTGAGGCTATGGGAGGCCCATTCGGCCCCACCCCAAGGGCAAGCACACCAGGGAGTGGAGGAGGATTTATGTCCCCAGGGGAAGGCTTCAGTGAAGGGGGGACTGGAGTGGGGGTGCGGGACAGGGCTTTGTCCACCCACACTCCATCCTCCAGGTGCACAATCTGGGGGGTGTTCTGTATTAAGGTCCCCGCCCAATCCACTCCCTGCAGCCTACAGTGATGCCTCCATAACATGCACTTAGACTGGCTTTTCCTTCTTCCCTGTTTCTACTCTACCCACTCACCCCCCTCACCTTCTCTTTCCTGCATCACCTCCCACATCAGCTACCCGCACCCAAATCCTTGCCTCAAGCTCTGCTTTCGGGGGAACCCAAACTAAGAGCCCCAGGAAAGTTTTGCTTACCAGAGTGCATGCTGCGGCTTACATTTATAAAAGCTCACTCCAGCTGCTGTGTAGAGGACAGTACAGGGCAGCAAGAGGAGTGAAGAGCCGCTGAGGGGCCCTTACAGTGGTGCAGCACGAGGGGTCGATGGCCAGCACTCGGCTGGTGGTAGTGGAGACAGAGAGAAGGGGCCAGAGACACTTGCATCCCCCTTGGGACCAGAGGCTCGGTGACAAGTTGGGTGATGTGGAGGCTTGGCCTGTGCCTGCCTGGCTGTGAGAACCAGGCCCGCCAAGTTCCATCCCTCAAGTCCAGCCTGGCTCTGGAGCCCAGTTGCAAAGGCACTATTTTTAGAGAGCTGGGTGTTTACTTGAAGGATTTGAAGCCTGGGCTTTATTTTTAACTCCTCTCCCAATGGCAGGACTCACTGGTGTGGACTTAGGAAGTCAAGTGGAAGTTGGATTGGGCTTTGGAAACCCAGGGGAGAAAAGTGGCTTGCACTGGGCTCACCAAGGATGAGCTTGGAGGAAGAGCCTGCTGGCCCCTCCAAGTTCCACTTGCCTGAGTTTCTGATGATAAAACAGGTGACAGCCTCTACTCACCAAGCACCTGCTGAGCGCCAAGACCATGCAAGCCCTCTACGCACATCACCTCATGGAATCCTCACTGTAACCTGGGAGGCAAGGCTGACGCTGTCCCCATTCTACAGATGAGGAATGTGAGGCACAGAAGACCAAAGACACGCAGCCAAGTAACAACGTGGGATTCGAACCTCAATTTCTCTGTCTCCCCAGCCTATGCTCTCAACTGCCCTGCCGTACAAAAGGACGGCCAGGCACGAAGGTCCAGGCACAGAATATCAGACTGGCAGGATAATGACTTGAAATGTTCAAGTTGAAGGACTTCTTCTTCCAACTGTGGTTAAGGGGGTGGAGTCTGGATCTGAGAATTCAAAGCCTGGTTGTATCAGTTATGTTGGGCCTTTGACCTAGTTTCCTCGCCTATGAAATGAGTTGTTTATTACATATAAAGAACACCTCACTCATGAGGACTAAGTGAGATGACGCACATAAAGGGCATCAGCACAGAGCCTGGCACGCGGTGGTGAGAACAGGCCCTGTCCTAAGCACTGTCCTCTCAATGCCTCACGAGGCAGGTGCTCCCATGATCCCATCTTAGAGACACAGAAAGGGGGGTACAGAAAGCTTCAGGGGAAGTCACTTGCCCACGAGGCCAGCCAGTGTCTGGGACCAGAACGCAGGCAGCACACCCCGGAGCTGAGCCCTTGAGCACTCACCTTATGACAGCCCCTGTCATTCTCATTCTGTTACTGTGATTCCAACACCCCGTATCCTGGCCCTTCTGGCGCAGACCTCTGAGTCCCTTGTGCTGCTGGAGCTCAGCTCAAGTACCAGGGTCAGGGGCCAAGCACTGGCTTCACGCGGTCGGACTTTCCACTGTGATGTAGGGAAACACTTACATTGACAGAAAGCACCATTTTTCTCCCGAACGTGCAGGCTATTGGCCTATCTATTCTCTGACTCTGCTACTGAGGCTAAAAAATCAAGCTGGAAAGGTTCTGGAGTGGGACCGTAGGCCCAGATTATAGGGCTAAGGGTTGGGGAGAGAAAAACATTCCTTTCCATCTTCCGGAGCCCTGTGCTCTTCCTATCTGATTTATTAAATGTGACCCAGAAGTCAACTGAGGTTTCACTAGAGCCCTCCAGACATGCCCCTCTCTCTGCATGACCCTGGCTGGGTGGCCATCCCTTTCTAGACCTCAGTCCCCCCATCTGTGAAATGAGCACATTGGGCTGCATCTTCCCTGAGGTGCCTTCCAGTTCTGCGCAGCTTTTTCTGAGGAGTGATTGGAGCTCACTGGGTCTTTTCTCGGGTTTTCCACTCTCCAAGCTTGGAAGGTGTGGCTCCCGCAAATACACTGCCCCATAGTTTGAGCACCTTCTTGCTGCCAGGGGCCCAGGCAAGGTCTCCTCTCTCCCCAGACCACTCAGCTCAGAGACTGGCCTTGGAGTCACAGCTGGCTCTTGTATGTCACAAGAGTCCGACTCTGACAACTCAGGACATTCCATTCACCCTGGTCTTCATTCTCTGGGAGCAAAGGGATTTTGTCCACTGGCCACTCTCCAAGGAGGGATGTGATGGAGGGCAGGAGCCGAGGGTCAGGGGCCTCTCCAACATTTCAAGGCCATCCTGGGGAGTTTAATGCCCCTCAATGGAACCCCATATCCAGGAGGAACCAGGAGGCAAGCCAAGGACAAGCTTTTGCCTCTATGAGCACAGGCAGTTGACGGTGGTCACTGGGTTTATGGAACACCTGAATGTCCTCAAATAATTTGGCAAAGATGCAAAAGACTGATAATACATGGCGTTGGTGAGAGTGTGAGGAAAGCCATCCTCCTGGGCACTACTGGTGGTGAGCGGAAGGTATAAATTTGGTGCAACCCTTTAGGAGGTTAACTGGGGTTCTGGTAATAATGAAAACGCACATTGTTTTTGACTTGGCAATTCCACTTCCAGGAATTTAACCCACAGATGTAGATCTATGCGAGCAAGGACAGGCAACAGGCTAAGGATCTGGCCCCCCTTGCAACAATTGTGGTGGGGGGACATTAGACAGGGGTGGCTTGGATTTCTACTTGTTTGTGTTAATCCATTCAAAGGTACCTGAGTACTTGAGTACTGGAGGAGAGAGACCACCAATTTACCTTTTGACAGTGAATACCAAGAGTCAGTCCCTTGCAAAGACCCAGGTGGACTGGCATCCTATTTCCAATGCATTCCAAGAATGGTCGGACGTCGCTGATGGAATAAGGTGCCGCTGAGCCATTCCTTTCACCAGCATACTCTTCTGTGAGCAAGAGTATGTGTCCAAGGACGTTCACTGCAGCTTTTTTGTAATCGTGAAAGCATGAAATGGTTTTAATCTCCATCAAGATAGATCTGGTTAAATAAATCATGATACTTCCAAACTATGGAACAGTATGCACCTGTTAAGAACAGGGCAGATACATGTGCATAAGACAAAAAAAAAAATCTCAAAACATATGAAGTCAAAAGAGTAAGCTAAAGTACATTATGTAGGTAACCCTAGTTACAAAAGAAAAGAAAATCAAAACCTCAGAATGGATAAGCAGAAGAGGGCTGTAAGGGAGCTCTTAATGTGGTTACACCAGAGCCGTGGCTGAAACCGGAGTAGGAGAGGAGTTTGATTACTTATCTTTTATTATTCTGAATTTCATTGAATTTAACAAGTATGTTGCACTGAACAATGGAAAAAGAGAAAAAGAAGAAAAAAAAGGAAAGAAACGAGAGAGAGAGAGAGAGAGAGAGAGAAGCTCGCTGTATGTGTAGCAGCAGACCGTAGTGGCTGAGAACGCAGACTCTGGGGCCGGACTCTCAGCCCAGCACGACTAGCTGTGTGACATGGAGCATGTTAAAGAAGTCTCTGTGCCATCATTAGAATGAGCTGAGAGAACGCAGCCAGGCACCTAGAAGAGTGCCCGCACACAGTACGTCTGACACTCCTCAAGCTGGCATTCACAGCCCGTCCTGGCCTGGCCCTCGGCGGCCTTCCCAGCCTTATCTCTATTCTCTTCCCCACCCGCTCCGGCTCTCCATGACTCACTGCTCCCAAAATACACCACACACATGCCTCCCGCCATGCCTCTACCTGGAACGACCTTTCTTTCCCTCTCCCACCTGGCAAACCCCAACCAGCATCACCCACCACTGCAGGGAGCTTTCCCAGACCACCCCTGGGGCAGTTGGTTGTTCCTTCCTTGGGCCTCTCTGCCCCCCATCATGGGCTGTGTTGAAGCCCTGTCTGTCTTTTTGCCGCTAAGCTCCGAGGCCCCGGAGGATGCTGACCACACCAACGGGCTGCGTGCCGCGTGCCCCGGCACAAGCCCGGCACAGAGTAAGTGCTCGTTGGTTTGTGACAGAAAACCTGCCAAAGGTCAGACAATGGTTAAGAGCATTCTAGAACCAGGTCCCCCAACTCTGCCATTACTCAGCTGAATTATTTGAGATACTTAACCTAGCTGTGCCTTGGTTTCCTCATCTGTCAAGTGGTAATAATTTTACCTTTGTCACAGGGTTGTTTTGAGGATGAACTAAGTTACTACACGTAAGGAACTTAGAATCTTGCCTGGCTCCCAGAAATAAGGACTATATGGATGTCTGTCAAATGAAAATCAAAGAAACAGGCTCAAACATGGGCAACTGCCACGATCCCCACTCACACCTTGTCCAAAGCCAGGCCCTCCTCCCCCTGGCTGGTCTGCATACCCTGGTGGGGCTGGAAATGAGCGCTGGCAGTGCAAATCCCCAGCTTAAAACAGTGCCAGACCCCTTCTTCTTGTTGGTTGAGGACAAACCTCGGCCAGGTGCATATAGGTCTTTCATACCTGGCAATCTCTTGCCAATGTCTCTTTTTAACAAAAAGAGAGCAGATTTTGGGTTTAGAACCTTTGGCATTAATAGTCTGACTTCTGTTTCAGAACATGATACTGGTTTCCCACTTTCAACAGTGATTAGAAAGTCTTCCTTTTCAATAAATGTGCATAAGTACTTTTAAGTAAGTTGATTTAAAGATAGAGACTAAGAAAGTAAGTAGAGGGAGTACATGATGTAGCAAGAATTGGGAGGTGGCATGCAGAAGAGGCAAGTTTGGGAAACACAGTTGTAAGGACTGAGAGAAGACAGGTCTTCCCTCTGGGCAATTTCATTCTCAGGGCAGATTCTTAGATCCCTATAGATAAAGGATAGAGTAACATATATAGTACACTGCCTTGTTACCTTCAACACACAGGCCCTTTATGTGAGCTGGTGCTTTTTTTTTTTTTTTAACTCTCTTCACCACTTTGAAGAAGGAATTAATTTAATTCTCATTTGACTGAAGAGGAATGTGAGGCTCAGAGAGGTGAAGTAAGTTGCCTAGGGTCACACAGCTTATAGGAAGTTGAACCCAGATTCAAACCTGGGTCCACCCAACACCAGAGCCCAAGCTCTTAGCTAATGTAACACACACTCCTGCCCACCTGAGAAATCACCTCCCAGTAACCTGCAAAGCCAACTCTAACCCTACACTCAAGTTGGGAATTTCCAGGGCCAGTCTAAGGAGGAAATGGGGAATGGGGAAGTAGAGGGGCAGAAGACAGACCAATTCAGTGGGTCCTGTCTTCAGGGCCAAAGGATGCCATGCTGGCACGAAACCTGAGATGTGCCAAACCTCAGGCCCTGGGGCAACTGAGAACTCCTGCAGGCCAGCCCTGGCCTCTGCTGTGTGGGCATGACAACAGAAATACTACAATGACAACAGCAGCTAACATTTACTGAATCCTTGCTGCTTCTAGCCCTGTGCTGAGTGCTTCACGTGCAGTTTCTGATTTATCCCTTGTCATATCGTTATTTTCCTTTCAGAGAGGAGAGAACTGAAGTCTGGAGATAAGACAAGATATGGCAAGCAAAAGGCAAGGCCAAAGCAGCACTCTTAACCACTCCCTGTGCTCCTTATGGAAGGCAGCCATTTATCATCACAGTGTTGGCCTGACAACCAGAAACATTCAGGCACTCCCCAAACATCCAGCTTCCCTCCACCAGGATCCATGACCTTAAAAGGCATCACAGAAAGAGTTTTTAGCCACAAAATCAGAAGACCTGAGGCTAGCTCCCCCTCAACCACTTAGTGGCTATGATATGTCTTTGTCCCTTTCTGTATTTCCATTTTCCCATCTGGTTGGGGAAGGAGTCAGACTATCTCCTAGAGCCCTGGATGGGTCCAGAGCAACACTGCCCCATAAAAAAACAGTATGAGCCACATGTATAATTTTTAAATTTTCTAATGGCTACATTCAGAAAAGTAAAAAACACAGATGAAATTAATTTAATAACTATGTTATTAATATTATTAATTTAACAATTATGTAATGATGTTTTATCCAGCTCAACACATCTGAAACATAATCATTTCAACATTGAATCAATATAAAAAAATCCATGTAAAATTCACAGGTTCCTTTACACTTTTTTCTTGCTAAGTCTCGGAAATCCAGTGTGTGTTTCACACTTAACAGCACATCTCAGTTCAGATGAGCCCCATTTCAAGAGCTCGGCAGCCACTGAACGGCTACCATATTGGACATTGCAGGTCTAGAATCTTTTTTAGGCCACAGCCCATTTTAGGGGGATATGATGCCTCAGCTTTCTCTCTTCCCCCTGGGAAAGCTCTCCTGATCCTAGACTCTGAGCTGACAAGTTCCATGGAAGCCCAGGACCAGGAGATTGAGGCCACAATGAAGAGAAACCCCAGGTCTGCCTGAGCCAAGGAGGCTGGTGGCTGCTAGGAATGCTCCCTGTTCCTCTGCAGCTCGATTACTCACCAAAACTCCTGCAAGGGAGACAATCCTGCTTTTCCTCCTAACCCAAAGATTCCCTTAATTGGAAAATCAGTCTGAGCTTAAAACCGAGCCAGGGAGCTGCCCCTCACATGGTAAGAGCCCTGCAGGCATACAGGACGTGTTCCTTAGACACACGAAGAATCCAAATCTCCCCTGCGCTCCCCTCCTGGCAGATCTTGTGGAGGAAGCTGGACAACACCTTCTCACTCCAGAGATTCAGGTCCCAGCTATGGGCCTGGTAGCCTTCTCAAACAGAGCTCAACATCGTCGTGTTCAAGGGCACAGGCCTTGGTGGCAAGGACAAGGAGGTCAGGGAAAGTAAGGGGGCGGAGAGGGGCAAGATTTTGCCCCCACCAGGTGAGAGCCTGGGGAAATAAATCCCTCCTTCTTCCCAAGCTTCTATTTCCTCACCTTAAAATTGAACAGGTTAGATGATGACAATGACCGCTTTTGCTGCACCAGGCATTTCCTAGGCATTAATTCATCTACTCCTCAAAACAACCCTAGGAGGAAAGAAGATCCAGGGTTCAGAGTGGTGAAGCCCCTTGGTCACACAGAGGAGCAAGAACTCTAACTCATGATCTTCTGAATCAAGAGCCTAAGCTCTTACCTGTTGTAAGCTCTGCCATGTCCCAGGGTGGCCCAGGACAGTCCGGGCTTATGCCTGTCACAATGATAGACACTTGGCCTACTAGTGAAAAATGTTCCCTTTGGAAGAAGGGACAAATCTTCCTTCCAGAAGAATTCCAGCTAATGTATGTTGATACTCCTCCCTCTGGAGCTTAACTCCAGACCTTTCTCCCTCTTAAGTGTGGACTGAACTTAGTGTCTGGATTCCAAAGAACAGAGTATGGGAAAGGGGAAATGGTAACTTTAGAGCAGAGAAACCTGGCAGATACCAGGTGTTCAAGGTTAACGTCATCCATGATGAGTCATGTTAAGACCACGTGCCCCTGATATGATATATGATATGATATGATATGGTATGGCATCTTACCTCCTGTGGTCTTCTTCCCCCAAACCTATAACCTCAGTGTAACAATGAGACAAACATCAGACAAACTGAGGGACGTTCTACAAAATGCCTGGCCAGTTCTCAAAACTGTCAAGGTCATGAAAGACAAGGGAAGGCTGAAAAACTGTCCCAGACCAGAGAAGACTAAGGAGACATGACCAGTGCATGCAATGTGGGATAAGGATGGAATCTGAAACAGGAAATGGACAGAGGTGGGAAAACTAGTACAATTCAATCGAAGTCTGGAGTTAACAGTAATGTACCAGTGTTGGCTGAGACCAGTGTATTATGGTAACGTAAGAACTTAACGCTAGGGGAAACTGGGCCATCTTAATGATACTAACTGCTCACACATTCACACCATTTTAAGGTTTACAAAGTTCAGAGATAGCAAGATGTGCTGGTTAAAGCTTCAGAATCAGAAATTTAGGAGCTGGAGCCTTGGTTCTCCCACTTGCTTGCCAGGTGGTCTTGGGGGATATTACGTTCTTTCTCTGGGCCTCAGTTTCCACATCTGTATAATGAATTCACTAAATGACGACAATGACTAGTAATGCTTATTGAGCCTTTGCTAGGTGTCCAGCACTTATTGAGCCTTTGCTAGGTGTCCAGCACTGTAGCGGGTACTGTGATGTGCCCCCCAGTTTCCTCTTCAAGACCCAAAGACTTATTTCTCCTCTCCTCCTCCCCCAGCTGGTCAGAGGGGCACCACCTATCAGCCCTGCCCAGGGGTGGCCCGTGGCTGAAGAGAACCGTCCAGCCCCAGGTCACACTCCTTTCTGGAGGGTAGCTGCAGCCAGAGCAGATGGTATAAAGATTCAGTGCCCTCTCCTCAACTAGGGACGACTGTGAAGGTCATCTCCACCGCAGCATACCTCTTGTGGTTGGCTGAGGCCTTTGTGGAGACTGCAGCCCAGCGTCTCCCTCTGCCCAACCCAGCTTCCTTCCCTTCCCCACAAATGTTGCTCCTGAGTGTTCCCCATAAACTCACCTCATGACAGGACTGTAAACCTCGGGACCTGTACTACCTTTCTTAACCCTCAGACTAACCCTATTTTTATAGATGACACAACTGATATTGAAGACGAAAACTGATTTGGCCAAGAACATATAACTAAGAAATGGAGGTGCCCCAGGTGGGCAAACTAAAGGTTGTACAGGCAAACTGATCTTCCCAGGTCTCTGAGCAAACAGATGACAGAACCAAGATTTGGTCCTATGTCTGCTTTACCCTGAAGACCACGGTGCCACAGTCTCCAGCCCAGGCCATTTAGAGCCCCCAGCAGGATTGCTACGGGCACCAGAACAGACGAGTGCTTTTCACCCCTGTCCCACCACACCCGCTGCCCTCCCTGCAGCTCACTCCACATTCGCAAGATGGGAATAATAACAGTACCTACCTTTGTTGAGATGTTGTAAAGATTAAGTGAGTTAATTTATGTAAAGGCCTCAGAACAGTGGGGCATAAAAAACCCTTTATAAATAGCAGGTTGAAAACAAATCACATAAGCAGCATTAAGGTTGAAATGTGAGACATTGTAAGAAAATGTCCATGCAATCCAGTGAGGTCAGCCTGTAACAGGGGGCTGGGCTCCATCAGCTCCCTAAGGGAGTCAGGCTTTACCTGAGCTCTGAAAGAGCAGTAGGAATTAAATGGGCAGCAAGGGGGAGGGAGAGCAGTCTAGGCGAAGAACCAGTAGGAACAAAAGCTCTCTGGCAGAAGGAACTAAAGGATGATAAAAGGCCAGCATGACTAGTTCAGAGAATAAAATTCAGGTCCAGGGCAAGAATGGTAGAAAATGAGGCTGAATAGGAGTGTAGGAACCAGATTATGAAGGGCCATTCACTACCTGGGTGATTTGGGACAAGTCACTTTATATCTCTAAGCCTCATTTAACCCGTGTGTAAAATGGAAATAAAACCAGAACGGATCTTATAAGGAGATTAAATGAGTCAATATTTGTAAACTACTGAAACAGTGCCATGTACACAGCGAGAACTATGAACGTTTGCAGACAACATTAAGACTTTTTCTGAAGTACAATGATAAGACATGGAGGGGTCTGAATATGGACAAAAGGGTGGGTGCTGAATGGATAGGAAGGTGGATGGACACAGGGCTAGTAGGTGGATGGGTGACAGTAGCTGAGTGAGTGGAAGAGAAGAGGGATTGTTGAATGGAAGTTATGGTTGGGCTCTAGAGGTGGATGGCTGGCTGGATGATAGATGGGTGCTTGCATGAGTGGATAGGTGGGTGGAAGCATGTTGTTTCAGTTGATGGAAGCATGGTTGGGTGATGGGAGATGGGAGTGACTGGGTAAATGGAGGAGACTGGGTGAATGGAAGTGGTTAGGTGAATGAATGCATGGATGGATGTTAAGACTCGGTAGATGGAAGAAGTAGTTGAGTGAATGTGGGTGGTTAGTGAATAAGGGGATGGGTGGGTAGTTGAATGGCTGTCTGGATGGGTGTCTAAGTGGTTGGGTGGATAGGTGGGTAACTGGAGGGTTGGGTGGGTAGAAGGGTGGAAAGTTGGATGGGTGGATGGGGGTGGATGAGGTTGTGGCTGGATGCATGGGTGGTTGTCCAGGTAGATGTCAGAGAGGCTGAGTGACGAGGTTGTTGTCCTCATGGAGGGGTTATTCAGGAGATTAGTGGAGAAGTTAGGTGAACGAGGGGCTGGGTGAAGGAATGGATGACTGGGTGGCTGGACGGGTGTCTGGAGGATGAATGGGTAAACAGAAAGTAGAGTGGGTAGGTGGGGTGAAGAGATGGTTGTTCAGGTGGCTATTAGAAAGCCTGGATGGGGCACCTGGGTGGCTCAGATGGTTAAGCATCTGCCTTCGGCTCAGGTCATGATCCCAGAGTCCTGGGATCGAGCCCCGCGTCGGGCTCCTGGCTCAGCGAGGAGCCTGCTTCTCCCTCTCCTTCTGCCTCTCTCCCTGCTCATACTTTCTCTCTCTCTCTCTCTCTGTATCTCTGTGTCTCAAATGAATAAATAAAATCTTAAAAAAAAAAAAAAAAGAAAGAAAAGAAAAAGAAAGCCTGGATGAATGGAAGGGTTAAGTGAATGGAGGGTTGGGTGAATGGGTGGACAGGAGTAGTTGAGTGGATGGATGGGTGGAAGGTGGATGGATGGACGGATGGATGGATGGCAGGGGACCAAAAGTGCCTCCAGTTAACTCTCTAAAGGTCAGGGGGTACCCCTGATGGTGAAAGAAGCAGAACAGGCTCAGAGCCTGGGCCTCCCGGGTCGCCCTGCCCGGAACCCCTACCCCAGCAAGGCCCACCCCGCCTGCGCCCAGCCCGGGGCCTACCTGGAGGCGGCGATCTCGGCCTTCTGGCGCGCGATGGCGGCGGCGCGCTGGGCGCCCTCCACGCTGTGCTCCACCTTCTGGCGGACCTTGTTGCTCTTGAGCGGCAGCACGCGGCGCTTGGTGCCCTTGACCAGCACGTTGTGGCGGTACTTGCCCTCCTCGCGGTGGCCGTCGGGCAGCGTGGTGCAGCCGTAGCCGTGGCGCAGGTTGTCCAGCCACTCGCCCTCGTAGCGGAGGCCGCTGGAGCGCTCGCTCACGCCGAAGCCCGAGCGCTTGTCGTTCTTCCACTCGCCCATGTAGGTCTCGGTGGTGGTGGCGTCGATGTCGGCCTCGAACGGCGCGGCCTCGTCGGCGCCCTCCGCGCCCTCGGCGCCCTCGCCCAGGCTGGCGGTGGACGCGGCGTCGCTGGCGCCCGAGCTGAGGTCGCTCTTGAGGAAGCTGACGCGGCTGCGCTGGCTGCCCAGCGACGTGCGCGACTCGGCGCGCCTCAGCCGGCCCAGCAGCGCGCCCCGCTGGAAGAGGCCGCCGCCCTTGGGCGCCCGCGCCGTCTCGGCGTTGGCCAGCAGGCTGAGCGCGAAGCCGCCGCGCGGGATGGCGGCGGGGGGCAGCGTGGGGCCGTCGGGGGCGGGCGAGGCGGGCGAGTCCGGGGCCACCGTGCCGTTGCTGTGCTCGCTGCGCAGGGACGAGAGCGACGTGCGCAGCGGCGAGCGCACCACCACGGCCATCCCGTAGGGCACGCTCTGGCGCACGCCGTAGCCGTGGCGCATGCCGTTGGTGAACTGGCCCTGGTAGGTCCCTGCGGGCGAGGAGAGGGCGCGTCAGTGGCCGGCTCGCGGGCCCTGCGGGCGCGGGGCGGCGGGGCCGGGGCGAGGAGCGCGCAGGTGGGAGGGCCGGCGAGGCTGGGGTGGGGAGGGGGGCCGTCCGTGAGGGCGCGAGGACGTCAGGCGGCAAGCCGGGAGGCGGTCACGCAGGGGTGTGAATACTCCCGGCGGTGGGAACGCACAAGGTCAGCGTGGGCGAGGCAGAGTGAGGTCGTGCGAGTCATGTCAGTGTGTGAAGCTGTGTGAGCAGGCAAGACCCCGGAGTGCATGCGGTTAAACGAGTGTGTGAGGACACAAGCGGACGGCCAGGAGTTTGCGCGCGATGGTGTGAATATTTCCGGTGGTGGCCACATGGCCGGGTCACAGTGGGCGAGACAGAGTGAGGTCGTGTGAGTCACATCAGTGTGTGAAGCTGTGTGAGCTCCCAGAGTGCATGCCGTTAAACAAGTGTTCCAGGACATGAGTGGGTGGCCAGAAGCAGTTTGCACAACGGTGTGAATATTTCTTTTGGTAGGAACACAGCTAGGTCACAAGTGTGCAGAATAGGATCTGTCAGTTTTAAAGTGTGAAGTTGTCCAACCAGACGAGGTTTGGTGAGTGTGAATTTGGATGAGTGCACAGATTTTGAAACACCCAGGAGAGACTGAACATGCAAGAGAGTGATTGGGCAAGACAGTGAGTTTGTGTGGTAGGGTGAATATTTGCATGTGTGGGAGTGTGCAAGGTAGTGGAGCATGTTGAATCATGAGTGTGCAAGGCAGTGTGCACACAGAGGGTGACTGAGATCACATGAGTGTGACATAATGGGATGTAACATAAGGTCATGAGAGTATTTGAGGTCTTGAGTGTGTAAGGAAAGGCAAAGTTGAGTGAGGGTGCAAAACCATTAGAAATTCAAAGAGTGTGGAGTGGTGTGAGCGGCCACATCTGTTGGTATGTGAGGTTAAATGCATGTGCACAGTCATCCTATTGTGCAAGGTGATGTGCATGTTCAAGCTCATGAAAGGATAAGACAGTGAGTTCACAGAGTAGTGTGAATGCTAGAGAGCATAGGACTCTGTTGGAAAGCATGTGAGAGTGTGTATCTGTGCAAGGCCATGTGTATAGAAGACTTTTATGGACGTGCATGTCAGTGTCTTTTGATTATACGAGATCATGAGTGTGCAATACAGTGTGTACACAGTGGGGTAAGTGTCCAAGTTCCTGGAGGTGACATTACGGGGTGTGGGAGGTTCTGAGTGTGCAAGGCTGTCTCAGTGTTAAAGCACAGAGTAATATGTAGCACTTGAGGCTGAGTGTATGAGGTTGTGGGCATTAGGGAAACCGAGACTGTGTGAGAGCATGTGTGTGCAGGATAGCGTGCACAAGGAGATACCCGCAGTGGAGGCCCTGTGTGTCCGTTAGTGTGAGCACGTGAGCTCCTGGGAACAAGAGTCTGTGTAAGTAGTCCACTGAAAGCCAGGTCCCTGCCTTCATCTTCATGCCTTCAGCATGTAGAACAGTGCCTGCCATAATGTTCACTGAGTTGAGGGAGGAAATTCAGAGCCTTTGTTTTAAACACAAGCTTCTACTTTACCCTAGTTAACCAAAAAAAAACCCAAATGGCCTTCTTCCCAGCAAATGCCCAGCATGGGTAGGGAACTGAAACAGTGAGCCAGGTAAGGGAATTCCTAAGCTCCGCCCAACAGGTGTGCTTTCAGGCCTTTGCACCGGCTGTTCCCTCTGCTTGGAACTCTTTTCCTCCAGATCTGCCTGCACTTCCACAAGCACCCAGGTATTCCCCAATCTACTTCTGTTTTCTATAGTATGTATCCTTTTCTAACATATCATATGACTTAATTATTATATTCATTGCTTTCCTTTCCCCACTAGAAGAGAAGCTCCATGAGGGCAGGGATCTTTTTTTTTTTTAATTTTTTATTGTTATGTTAATCCCCATACATTACATCATTAGTTTTAGATATAGTGTTCCATGATTCATTGTTTGTGCATAACACCCAGTGCTCCATGCAGAACGTGCCCTCCTCAATACCCATCACCAGGCTAACCCATCCTCCCAACCCCCTCCCCTCTAGAACCCTCAGTTTGTTTTTCAGAGTCCATCGTCTCTCATGGTTCTTCTCCCCCTCCGATTTACTAAACCCCCTTCATTCTTCCCCTCCTGCTACATTCTTCTTCTTTTTTTCTTTCTTAACATATATTGCATTATTTGTTTCAGAGGTACAGATCTGAGATTCAACAGTCTTGCACAATTCACAGCGCTTACCAGAACACATACCCTCCCCAGTGTCCATCACCCAGTCACCCCATCCCTCCCACCCCACCCCCCACTCCAGCAACCCTCAGTTTGTTTCCTGAGATTAAGAATTCCTCATATCAGTGAGGTCATATGATACATGTCTTTCTCTGTTTGACTTATTTCGCTCAGCATAATACCCCATGAGGGCAGGGATCTTTCCTGTTTTGGTCTCCAGTGCAGCCCCAACAGCTGGAATAGGGCCTGGCACATAGGGGTGCTCCATAAATAATTTGCTGATTGATTGGCTGAACTTGTCTGGAAACTCCATCTCATTGTGTGACCTTGGGCAACTCTCTTCCCTTCTTAAGGCCTTAATTGCCCTGTCTGTCAATGATGTGTTGGATATGAAGCTTTCTAAAGTTTGGCCTAACTTTGAGATGCTGGCTTTCTAGGAATCGGGCACCGTGACTCTGCAGGTCAAGGAGAGTGTGTCCACGTGACTCCACATGCCCGGTCCCTCCCGGCACAGGCTGCTCCAGCTCAGGCCTCCAGTCCTGTCCTTCCCCCAGCCCTTTCTGCATGAAGAGACCCCATTAAGAGTCACATAGAGTGCCCAGGGCTCATTGAAACCTCTCAAAGGTCCTATCAGGTGGGTCCCAGTGATGATGCTTATTTACGGAAGAGGAAGATGGTGGTCTGAGAGGTTAACTGACTTGGTCAAGGAAGCAGAATCCAAACCCAAATCTGTCTAATGCCCAAAGCTCACGCTCTGAGCCCACAGTTCTCTATCCTGGCTGCCCTTCAGAAGCTCTAAAAAATACCAATTTCTGGGCCTCACCCCCAGAAAATCTGGTTTAATTTGCTGGGGAGGGTCCCCAGTTCTTGCAGTCTCTCTGTACAGCAGGCAGGAGCAGCCAGTGGGGAGAGGGACATCAGAACTCCCTTCAATGTCCAGCCATGAAAAACTAATGACCATAGAATATGAACTGTAAAAGGGCCAAAGAGAAGTGGAGAGAGACAGAGAAAGGCAATATCACTGGGCATTATCTCAGAGAGGAAGATATAAATATGATTTCCATTTCACAGGTGGAATGGTTCAGAGAGGTTATGTGACTTGTCCAAAGTCACCCAGTAAGGAAGGAGCAGAACTGGATTTGAAACCAGTTCAAATGGGCATGTGTGGCAATTGCAAAGAATAGAGAAATGAGAGCATGGTGCAGGGGATGATCAAATGGGGAGATGGATAGATGGAAAACTAATGTGTTCCCATTTCCAAGCTCATTCCCATGTGGTCACATTGTATGAGAGGCAGAGGGACAGATAGAGATGTGAAGTCCAAGACAAACTGATCTCAGACATCATCTAATCTGGAGAACCTTGAACAAGTTACTTCTTCTGATTCTCAATTTGCTTATCTGGAAAATGGAAAAATAATACCCACTTTTTAGAGTTCAGGGGAAGATTAAAAAGGAGACCACCACAACAACAAAATAAAAACAACCCAAATGTCCATCATCTGGTAAATGGATGGACAGGTAGTCAGCCACACAGTGGAATACTGGTCAGCATTAAAAAGGAATAGACTGATTATACAGTATGGATCTCAGAAACACGCTAAGCGAATAAAGCCAGAGATGAACGAATACAAAGTGTGTGATTCCAATTACATCAAAGGCTGGAAAAAGCTAATGTAGAGTGAAAGAAAGCAGATCTGTGGTTACCAGGGCTGTGGGTAGGAGGGATCCACTGCAAAGGGACGTACGGGAACTTCCTGAATTGACAGAAATGTTCTATACCTTGATGTGCTGGTGGTTACACAGGTGTATGCATTTGTCAGGCCTGTACACTTGAAATGCATTTTATTGCATGGAAACTATACCGTGATTTAATAATTAATTAATTAATTAACTTTTAAGGAGGAAAAAAAAAACCAAAACACAAACACCCCAGTACAGCATTCTGCAAATACCCATCAGGAAATCCTGTCAACTCTCCTTTCCAAGTGCATCTGAAATCCAGCCACTTCTCACCACCCTCACTGCTACTAGATGGTAGCCCAAGCCACCCTTGTCTCTCGCCGGGATTTTCATAATGGTGGGCACGATGGTCTGTTTCCACCCTGTGCTCCTCTATCCATTCCTAGCACACCTATCACGGGGATTCAGTTCAACTGTAATAAAGTCAAAATCACGACACTGCTCTCCCTCTTCTCATTCAGAGGAAAAGCTGAAGTCCTTAGTGATCCATGGACCCTACCTGATCGCATCCCCCTCACTGCTCTGTCCTCATTCACCTCCCTCAGTTCTCCCCTTTCCCTCAGTCCACTGTAGCCACAAAGGCCTCCTTGCTGTTCCTCCCACACATTAGCCATGGTCCTGCCTCGGGGCCTTTCTGTTTGCTGCTCCTTCTGCCTGGAATGTTCTTCCTCCAGAAATCTGCATGACTCACTCCCAGAGAGGTATTTAATGCTTCCTATAAGACTCACTCAAGGCAACACAGTTAATAAATACACCAAAACTCACATCCATGTTTAGCTGTGCTCCTTCCACTGTGCTCAGAAGAAAGAAGAAAAAAAAATCTGTGAAAGGGGAAAGTGAACAAGAGTAGAACAGAGAAGATGGTAAACTGGGAGAAAGCAGAAGACATCTAATCTCTGGATTAGACAAGTTTGTGAAATTAAATCAGCCAATCTACCTTTAGCTTAAAGTTGGCATGAGATGGGCTGACATGGTCCCTTTAAGCCCAAGAAAAATTGAGATTGCAACAGGAGAGCGGCTCTTGGCCACCAGTTGGGGAGGAAACGGCCAGGCTATATTAGGAAACTTATAAGCAAGTGGCAAGAGGCACAGACACCCAGGGGAGGCTGGGAGTGATGGGGCCCTGGGAAGGGGGAAAAGCCAAGTGCTGGGCCATCCCCAGCCTGACTCTCTCTAAGACAGGACAGTTCTCCCTGGGGACAGGAAGAATGCATCCGCATCCGAAGAGAGGGAGCAGAAGGACCCCGCCCACAGCCATCTGGCTGAGAGGAGCTTTCTGTGGAAGGAAGTGCCTCCTGATAACCTTTGGGCTGGCCCCCTCATGTGGCCTTATAGACTCTGTGAGACTTCCCACTGCCCTCAGGGTGAGGGGCAAGATTCTCAGCAGGCTACAAGGCCTGGTGTGGCTGCCCCTGACCACCTCTCCTGACTCATCTTGAACAACTCTCCAGTCACACTTGCCTTTCCACCTCAGGACCTTTGCACATGCCCCCACCCCCACCCCCACCCCAGCATCTTCTCCTCTCTTCCCTTGGCCAACTTCTATTGATATTTCAAGCTTCAGCTTAAATGTGACGTCATCTGGGAGGATTTCTTGAGCCCTACCCCCTGAGTACTGCTACGTGATGTCATGTCGCCCTGTACTTCTCCTTGGTACTTCTCCCAATTGCAGTTAAATAATTACTAAGATCATCTGTTCACTATAAGCCTTTCCCACTGGACTTTGGTTTCCAAGAGGGAGGGAGCCATGTCCAGCTTACTCCTGCTACGATTCCAGCTTTTAGCATAGTTCCCAGGCCCAAGGAAGCCCACAGTAGGTGTCTGATGAATCTGCGTCTTCTCCTCAGTGACACCTTCCCATTCTTCCAGGGGCAGGAACCACATTTTCTTTTTTCCCTCATGACTCAGCACGTGATAGGTGACTCAGTAGTGACTGGGAGTGGCTGCCAACGTGTTCAGGTCTAGATTTAGCAGCCCAAACCCCAGGAATTATTGGGGTATATGTAAAAGTCTTGTGAAGGCCATAACAAAGTTCTGTCCCTCACAGCAGGCTCCTAAATTTTATAAAACCTGAATATCACCTTCTTGCTGCGGTGCCCTTCTGGTTTAGTATACAACACCCTGGGTTTTAACCTTCACTCTGACACCAAATAGTTCTAGAACATGTGTGAACTATTTAAGCCTCCTGAGCCTCCGTTTGTCCTTCTGAAGATGGAGGTAATGGTATCTATTTCAGATTATTGTTCACTCTTTTATTCGAATTCAGTATTTGCTGTGGATCCTGCATTCTTGGTGTTAGATGCTGGGGACACAGTGGTAAATAAGACACACCATCTCTGCCCCCAAGGGGCTTGGAGTCGAGTGCCAGAGAGACTGGATTTAATTGACCATCAGAAATAAATGTGTACCTTGGCCGGTGGGGGAGGATTGGCTGACCACAGACTAAGTGAACCATATGTGAGGATGCTGGCATGCAGTAAGCGCTCCATAAACGTTAGCTTTTTGCCAGGCCAGAATCTTTGCTCAGAAACCTGGCCCAGACAGGATTAACTGGAGAGATGAAAAGGAGCCAGGGAGGACAGAAAGAACTCAGAGGGAGAGAATGAGACCAGCTCCATTTCCCGCCTTGGTCTGCTTGCTTGTGAGAAAGCAGGCTTCTCCCCTGGAATGCCCAGGCTTGGCTGACTTGGCCACCTCTCTGACTCGGGAGGCCTTAAAGCTTCTGTCCTTGGGAGGAAGAGAATTTGGGAAGTCTGTTCATCAGTGAGACCTACTTCCACACCCTCTAAACACACATGACAGAGTAGCTTCTGGAAGCCACATCTATAGCACAAGATCCACCCTCCTGGCCAGAGAGTATGATTTAAATGATGTGGACGCTGGAGTTTTTATAAAGCACCTCTGATGGTTTTAATATGCAACTTGAGTAAGAGCTGTGAAACCTCTCCGCTGACCTCCAGTTAACCAGTGGGCTCCGTTCCTTCGGTCAAACCTGTAACTTGCTGTGCCTGGCAGGTGTTGTGATCCTGGTTGTTACCCAACTGCAGACCTCTCCTGTGCTGATGGTACCTCATTCTGTTCTGCGGCCCAGCCTTCCTCCCTGGGCCTTAGAGAAAGGCTCCCTATGCAGGGGTAGATCCTGGCTGCTCTCAGCCAGACTTCCTATCTACTCACCTTGCCAATGATCAGATTCAATGTGAGCATTTGATGAAATCCAGCATCAAGACCAGAGGGGAAGCAGAAAAGAGCTCCTTTTTCTTATAAAGAGAAACATGCAGAAACATGGTCTTCTGCTGCTGGGTGTCGCTGCATGTGGAGGTGACCCCTGGAGCTATGGTAGTCAACTTGGTACCATGAGGGGAGCTACTGAGAACAGAGCTGACGCGATGGATGGCAGAGCAAAATGTGGCAGGAATCTGGGCCCTTGTTGACACTGTTGAAGCTCCAAGTCAACCAATCCTGAGACTGCTCTACCTCTGGATTCTTCTTTACATGAGATCATAAATATCCTTATTGTTTTAGTCATGCTGTCCAATATGGTAGCCACTAAACATAGGTGGCCATTGAACACCAGATTGCAAAGAATTAGTACCCCCCCAAAAAGAATGTAAAATATCTCACTAATAATTATATATTGATTACAGGTAGAGATGATAATATTTTGGGTAATGGGTTAAATAAAATATATTATTAAAATTAATTTCACCTTTTTAAATATGGCTACTAGCAAAGTTTAAATTGCATATGTAGCCCACATTATATTTCTATAGAAGGTACTTGTTTAACTCACTTGGGGTTAGGATTTTCTATTACCTGCAGACAAAAAAATATATCCTAACAAGTATAGGTGTCATCATTCTGATTTCATAGTTGGAATAATTCAAACTAAGAATTTAAATGACTTAGTTTGAAAGGTTTGAAAACCCTCACCCAAACCTCATCTCTGAAGGAAGCCAACCATTTCAGAAGCCCAAGGGAAGTCTAGGAGATCCAGAGTCCACTTTGAAATAGAGAAGAGACATGTGGGCCAGATCAGGGATTCTGCCTCCAAATACAGAATGGACACTGAGAACACCACCCCCTCTGGCCAGTGACACCTGCCTATTTCTAGAAGACTGTCTAAAGTCTGAACATCAATGTCCCTGGAGGACTGAACAGAGATGGAGAGAGAAGAATCATGACTAGCTCCTCTCCGGGGGTGGGGTGGGGGGTCCCTGCTGCCTATGGAAGTCCTGACCTGACAGTCCAGTGTCTTCATGACCTGGTCCCAAGTCACCCTCCTAGTTTTGTCTTCCCAAATCCACCAAAGCCCAGCTTCAAAGCCACCTCCTTCAGGAAACCTTCCTGGGCTATCTTCCTTCCTCCATACTCTCATTACTTGAGACATTTGTCACTTCTTACCTCCTATGATAGCTATCTTGTCTCTATCTCATCTATTTGGGCTAATAGCCATCCCTAGTCCTTCTCTAAGTTCTCTCACATAGGGTCAGATCTTAGGACAAGATCTTTGGACAGGACCATGGAAGTGTCATCAGCAGATTTCAGACAGGGTTTCAGATGGAGAATGGCAGGTAGGGGACTGAGCACCAGAGAGTCCAGGGGTCAGTGGCTCTTGTCCAGGTACACCAGAATTGGACCAGGTAAACCAATGCACATGGTGGTGAACAGGCATGCCCATATGCCACAGATACCTATATATAGACGTATAGATGCTCCTGAGTATAGGGGACCCACCCCAGCTTGGCTCTAACCCACCTTGATAAAGACCATGGACCCAGTGTCCCTGAGAAAGCAAGCCAGGCCTAAGACGTCTTTGGGGGCAGCAGAATAATGGAAATTGTTTGGGCTTTGGAAACAGGCCTGACTCTGAATATTGCTGTAATTTCCCCCACTTCTCTTTATCTCCAACTCATCCATCTGGTCCGGGCTGCACAATCCTCCCTGGTTTACTACAACAGCATCTTCCCTGATCTCTCACCTCCCCTGATACTTCAGTCCACCCTTTGCTGCTGCCAGAGTCATCTCTTTAATAAGATGTGGATCTGACCAGGTGACCCCACCTAAAACCCTGCAGTGGCTTCTGAGTGCCTTGAGGATGGTCTTGGGTCCTCAAGCAAAGATTGTATGTGAATGATTTGGGGGGAATGCTCTTGGGATGAACATCTATGAGGAAACAGAATTCAACAGCAGAAGAAGTTGAACGGTTGCAACCAAGGCTTCCACTGATCCCACGGGGATCTCTGGAGCTGCTATGGCCCTTCAGAGTTGTCCAAGGAGGCTGGGTCTTTGAACTCCTGTATCAAGCACTCATTAGCTATGGGTTGCCCACAGAGCTAGGCAACTCCTTTTGACAGAAACAGTGCCCCACTATGAGTCATCAGCAACCAGCACTCCTGGCAGCAGGTTGGGGGGAAGGAGGATCCTGCTCTGGAGCAGTATCTGAGGGTGTCCGGCAGTATCTACCATAAGGATGAGATCAAACTCTGCACTGCGACCCACAAAACCCTCATGATCTGGGCCCTGCCATCCCTCCAGCCTCACTGACTCCACTCTTTCTCAGTCTCTGTGCTCCTGCCTTTTCTTGAACACAACAGCCTTTTCTTGTGCCCACCTCCAAGCCTTTGTACTCACTCCTATTGTCTGGCACCGTGTAGCTCCTGTTACCGAGCTATCCCCTGTTCATCCATCAGATCTTAGCCGTGACACTACTTCCTCAAGGAAGCCTTCCGTGATTACCAGACCAGATCAGGTTCCTGTTACACCCATACATTCTTCTGCTTTCCCTTCAAATTGCTTATCCCACTTGTAATTAACTAGCTGTCCAATGCTGGTCTCTGCTGTTAGAACACAAGCTTCTGAGGGCAGGGACCAAGACTGCCATACTCACCACAGCATCCCAAGCACTCAATGCAATGACTGACACATAGAAGGCATTCAGCAGATACTATCAGATGAGTGCACATGTTCATGGCCTTGGGCATGTTCTCTTTAAGTCTATCTCTGGTCAGTAAAGTAAGCAGTGCAAGTTTACTTTGCAGGGTTGCTGGAGGGTTTACATGGGTTCTCTAGCAGAGATATCAGATTCTCAACAAATGTTGGCTCCCTTCACTTCATGGGAAAGAATTGCAAGGTGACCTAGTTTGCCTTAGATTGAAAGGCTTCCCAAGACATAGGACTTTCAGTACTAAAACCAGGACAGTTCCCAGGCAAAGCAGGATGGTTGGTTACCCTCAATCTGGATGAGAAGGAAAAAATGGGCATTTCATATTAGCACAATGTTCAGTGGTATGCTAGTAGAATAGCTCTTTGGAAAAATAAACAAACAACCCTAATTTGTAGTGCTAGCCAAGTTCCATCATGTAAATATACCCACAGTGGCTAGTCAGGCCACAGTTGAACAGCTAGCTTGCAAAATTTCTGAAAATATAGGGATGGGCTCTCATGAGATGGTAGCAGCTGGTGCCAGACCCCACATGTAATACAGACTGTCATGTTCCCTCCCAATATCTGCAAATGTGTAACACGTTTATAGACAACCTCAACTCAGGGTAAGTGAGACTATTTCAACCCCGAGGTCACAGGTTGGAGTGGCCCTCCAAGACCATCTAGTTCAAGGCAACAATCTGTCATATGGGCTATCTCTTACCCACCCTGTGACCACAACAGACATTGCTAATCAATCATGATACTGAATCCTAATGCCTTGCTCTCTGGCTTGCCTGCGAGGTGGCACCATCGTCCCTTCCCATGGCTCCCAAATGCTGCTACCTATCAAAGTTCCACTGTCCCTGATTTCCCAGGATCGCTGAGAAGTAACCCAGAGCAGAGTAGTTAGCAGTGTTTGTGACTAGCTCCTGGGAGCAAGGTCAGGTTACAGCGGGTATATGACAAGTCCCCATAGCCTGCAGGGCTCCACCACCCCCACATCCAGAGGCTGCTACCCCAGATGACACCCCACAGCTCATACAAGAAACGGGATTAAACAAGTGACATCACCTGGGTGCCGCCAGTCCTGGGGACCTGTGGCCTGGGTGGAAGTCCCTTCACCAGGCTCTGAGTCAGCTCAGTAATCCTGAGAGCCTTGGGAATCAGAAATAATTGGGTGTAGGAGAGGTAAAAGAAATCAAGGGGAGAGAGTCTGGGTTCAAAGGACCCCACATGGGTCACTCAGGCCTCCTTTCTATGCTCAGGCCTGCCCACAGCCCTCATGCCCACATGGCATGTGCAACAGGCATCTCTCACCCATAATGTCCAACACCAAGCTCCTGACCTTCCCTCTTTGAACACTTGGCCCATCTCAGGTCAGGGCAATGTCATCCTTCCGTGGCTTAGGCCAAAGCCTTGACTCCTCTTTCTGTCACTCCCCCAGTCCAGTCTATCAGCAAAATCTAATGACTCTACCTTCAACACAGATCCAGGATTTACTTCCTTCTCCCCACCTCCGCTGCTACAAGGTGGTGGCCCAAGCCTGTATTCTCACCCGTAAGATTGCAATAAACTCACTAATTCGCTTCCCTGCTTCTACCCTTTCTGTACCACCTCCTCTTCCCCAAACAGTCTCTCAACACAGTAGCCAAAGGAATCCCTTTAAACAAGGTCGATCATGTCACTTTTATAGGCTTCATTTTTCTCAGAGGAAAAGCCAGAGTCTTACGATGACCTACAGGGCTCTGCATACACGGCCCGCTCTCCACACCTTCTCGGCAGGAATAGTGGATGTTGTGCGCTTTTCCCATCAAGGGCCTATATTGTAAGGCTGTCCTGTCATCAACGATGTGAAATTCGATCACTTTGTTAAGATGGTATATCCATAAAGGATTCAAATTAAAAATAAAAGTCATGGGGGCACTTGGGAGGCTCAGTCGGTTGAGTGTCCCACTCTTGGTTTCGGCTCAGGTTGTGATGTCAGCGTTGTGAGATCGAGCCCCGCATCAGTCTCGGCGCTCAGCACGGATCTGCTTGGAACACTCTCTCCCTCTCCCTCTGCCCCTCCCACCCTGCGCTCTTGTACTCTCTCTCTCTCAAATAAATAAATCTTTAAAAAACAGATTAAATAAATTAAAAAATAAAAGTCATAGGGACGCCTGGGTGGTGCAGTTGGTTGAGTGCTGTCCTGACTTCAGCTCAGGTCATGATCTCGGGGTCCTGGGATTGAGCCTCATGTTGGGCTCCCTGCTCAACGGGGAGTCTGCATGAGCGTTCTCTCCCTCTCTCTCCCTTTCCCTCTGCCCCTTCCCCTGCTCATGCTCGCTCACTCTCTCTCTAAAATAAATAAAACTTAAAAAAATGAAAGTAATAAAAACATTGTATATACCAAACAGAACATTTCCTGCAGGCTGCGTGCAGCCCTCAGGCCTCAGTGTGTCACCCCCACTATATACTGTCCATATGACAGTCGGCAGCATATGCTTGAATACGTCCAGGCACAAGGTGCTCTCTACTTGTCTGGAGGGAAGGGGGCTCTAGAGTTCCCACAGCCCCTGGATCATTCTATGGATTTTGCCAGGTGGGTCTGGGTCAGTCAAGTCTCAGTTATAGAGGAACAAGTAGGGGTCCTGGATGCTTCACTTGTGACCAGACCTAACTGTCCACCTACTCTGTGGCTCTGGCTTCGGAAGGGATAGGAGAGGACAAGGACATCCCTCTGGCCTACGGCAGGAAGCAACTCTGTCCCGCTCAGCCTGCACCCCAACCTCAACCAGGGCCCTCAGAAAATGAGACTCAACATTCCTCACAAGGGTGTGGCAGCAAGGGCTGGTCCGGGGAACAGCTGCTGGGGCCACAGAATTAGCAGTCTCTGGAAACAAGCAAGCTTGATGAATCGCAAGGGCCTGGCCTTGGACAGGAGAATGTGTGCAGAGATTTGGCCAGTTGGACGCACGCATCACAGAAGGCAAGGCTGCAGAGAAGAAAGACTAATTGTGTCCACTTCCCTGTCTCACGGAGGGTCCGCTCTGCTCCCCTGGGGTCCCAGATAAAGCCAAGAAGCTGCCGTGACAGCAACTCAGCCGGCTGTCATGCTGGCCTCCTGGCTGTGAACTGGGACATGAGATTTTCAAGATGAGGTTAAATTATGCTGATTCTACATTGGAAATGGAATCGTGCCTGGCATGAGTTCCATCTACACTGGCAGGACTCAAGGCAGAACTAATCGAATCAGTCTTAGCTTATTAACTGCTCCAAAGTCAAAAGCTAGTTTCTGTGCTGAAACAGCCTCCCCAAAACAGCTGTGGTTCAGGCCATCCTGAATTAACTCACCCTCTAGACTGTGAAGGAAATGCAGAAAGGGGAATAGTTTTAGCACTTTCTAGGTGCCAGGCGGTATGTGAAATGCTTTTTATGTATTATCTCATTTCATTGTTTCAACCATATTTTGAAGATTTTGACATCTCTAATGAAAAAAAGGAAATGGGAGCTCAGAGTGGTTACATATGTGCCCACATTCATAGAATTAAGAAGTGGCACAGCTGGGATTTGAACCCAGATCTGGCTACTGTAAGCTGCGAGTGCCCCTGTCAGACTCTCTTAGGACTTCCACACTTGGTTTTTAATAGCAATCAAGAAATTTTAAATTAAAATATGTTCCTTTTAGAAAAAAAGAAGAAGAAGAATGTAGCAGGAGGGGAAGAATGAAGGGGGGGAAATCGGAGGGGGAGAAGAACCATGAGAGACAATGGACTCTGAAAAACAAACTGAGGGTTCTAGAGGGGAGGGGGTTGGGAGGATGGGTTAGCCTGGTGATGGGTATTGAGGAGGGCACGTTCTGCATGGAGCACTGGGTGTTATGCACAGACAATGAATCATGGAACACTATATCTAAAACTAATGATGTAATGTATGGGGATTAACATAACAATAAAAAAATTAAAAAAAAATGTTCCTTTTAAATCCAAAAAAGAACAAAAAAATCCCACTAGAACTAAGAAATTAATTTAGCAGTGTAAAAGGATTCAAAGTCAATGTACAAAAATAATTGCATTTCTATAACCTAGCAATGAACAATTGGAAAAGTGAAATTTAAAATTCCACTTACAGTATCATTTTAAAAACTTATGAATTTTATTCAACAAAACAGATGTGCAAAACACTGAAAACTCCAAAACATTGCTAAGTGAAATTAAAGACCTAAATAAATAGGGATATATACCATGTCCATGAATTGGAAGGCTCATTGCCATTAAGTTGTCCTTTCTCTGCAAATTGATAAATGGGTCTAATGCATTATTAATCAAATTCCCACTGGGCTTTTTAGTAGAAATCAATAAGCTGATTTTGTAATGTATATGGAAATGGAAATGACCTAGAAGAACCCAGTTGAAAAAAGTGAAGTTGGAGGATTTACTCTGATTTTAAAATTTACTATAAATCTCTAATGACAAAGGCAGTGTGATCCTGGCATAAAGGTAGACAAACAGATCAATAGAAAAGATACTCCTTTGGAGAATGAATGAGTGAATGAGTGGATGGATGAATGAATGAATGAATGAATGAAGTTGCTTCAAGGAGCACATATCCCAGGCCCAGATAATGTGACACTAGGTATTGCGCAGGCCCCTATCCTGGCAAATTCATTTTGCTCCCATGTTCACAGTCAGTTGGGTTAAAATGAGCTTAAGTCATCAGCTTTGGGCAAGAGAAAGAAAATTGGATCCAGAGAGCAGAGCCTTGGGTTTTTTACCCAATTGTCATAGTTAAACATAAAAATACCAACTTTTCAGCATGTAAAAATAATAAAAGCACTAACCACATGGCAAGCCCTGTTGTAAGTGCTTTACTCTATCAGGGCAGCATTTAATTCTCTCGACAAGATAGAATAAAAGAAAAAATAGCAAGCACTGCATATAGGAAGGGAAATATTATTTTGTGAGGATTTATTTCAGTTTTACATTTTTGTGTGTGTATGTACAGAATTACGATGTGAAATACCTAATTTATAGCGGGTTGCAACCGCAAAGATTTGAATGCCGCTAGTGTAGTCAATGAGTTATTAAGAAGCCTGAATAATATAAGGCATGTAAGATTCTTAGCACAGAGCCTGGAATAGAGTAAAGACACGAGAAGTGGTAGACGCGGTCGTGACCACTGTCAAGGCCCGCCTCACCAGCATCCCCCACCTCTGTCGTTGCTCAGGGCTCTGTGCTCAGAAGGCCCTGCGCTTGGTTTAATGCTCTGCTGTCATTGCCTTGAAATTCTTCATGATTTTGAAGAGGGGGTCCTGCATCTTCATTTTGTTCTGGGTCTCACAAATCATGTAGCCAGTCTTATTTTGTATAGTTGTTTATCACTTATTAAAATAATTACTTATACTATGAACTATTTTTTAAAGATTTTTATTTATTTGAGAGAGAGGGACAGAGTGAATGAGAGGGAGACGGAGAGAATTTGAAGCAGATTCTGCACTGAGCACAGAGCCCAGGACGAAGCTGGATCCCACAATCATGACATCATGACCTGAGCTGCAACCGAGTCTGATGCTTAACCGACTGAGCCACCTAGGCGCCCCATATACTATGAACTTTTTAATTATTACTTATTACCATCAAATTCAATCTCTGCCTCTTACTAGTTAGAGGACAGTGAGAGAGAATACAGTACGGGGCTCCATCCCAGGACCCTGGGATCATGACTTGAGCCAAAGGCAGATGCTTAACCGACTGAGCCACCCAGGCACCCCAGTTGTGAAGGTTTACATAACACATGTTCCATGCCAAGAGTAACACCTGGCACATAGTAAGCACACCAAAAATCAACTATTATTATTATTATTATTATTATTATTATTATTATTATTACTGGCTTTACGAACAAAGTCCATCTTGGGCCTGGTTTTGTTTTTTTTGTTTGTTTGTTCGCTTTTGAGAGAGAGAGAGCAAGGGGTGGGCAGCGGGAGAGGCAAAGAGAGCATCTTAAGCAGGCTCCACGCCCAGCATGGAACCTGACGCAGGGCTCGATCTCACGACCCACGAGATTATGACCTGAGCCGAAATCAAGAGCCCCGGACACTTAACCGAGTGAGCCACCCACGCACCCCTGGGCCTGGTTTTTCCATTGCACATTTTGGGGAAGGGATTACTGACTAGCTGAGTGCTTCTGGAACTTAGCACCAGATTACTTTGAGAATCCCATGGCTATCTGAGGAAAAACACAGACAGTCCATGCACATAGGCACACATATTGCCTACACGCTGATGGGCCTCTGCCGCCAAGGCCAGGGCTCCAGGTCAAGGACCTCGGAAAGCAAAGATCACCAGTGGCCCTTCCAGGCCTGGAGTCTGTGGGTCTCTGGGGTGGGAACAGCTAGGCAGCCAAAGGAGCATTACTACTTAAGGCCGGGGTGTATGCTTGCTTTGGCGATTTAGGCCCGCAGCTATTTTTACTTTGGCTATATATGGCCAGGGCAGGAAGAGGGCTATAGGCGGGGGAGGGGTGCCAGGCGGCTTACAGCAGGGTTCGGGAGCTTGGGAGTGGGAGCTCCTTGCCTTCACCACCTTCCCCTCCCAGGGGAGAGCTGGAGAGTGGAGGAGAGGGAGAGGCTGCGGCCATAGGAGTGGCAGTGGCTTCATGAAGTCACTTTAGAACAGTGATTTTCAAACTTTTTTGACCATGACCTGCAGTAAGAAATACATTTATACACACATCATGTAAGACACACACGATGCATGTAAACACAGAAGTTTTTATACACACACATATTATGTATGTACATGTATCTTCAGCTGAGCAAACAATACTCTTATGCTCTGTGAAACACTCTGCCTTTTCTGTTCTTGTTCTTTCATTTTTAAAAATGCAGGTCATGACCCACTAAATTGAGGTTACCACCTGTTAATGGGACAATACCTCTGGTTTGGAAAACTGCTGTTTCCTTTGGCTGCAAGGTAAGGTGGTGGGGAGTGGAGGAATGGGACATATTGTCCCTTTAATCAGTACTTCCTAAAACTGGTGATAAGATGCAAGTTTCAGCTTTATCTCCTGGCTGGCAGCACGTTCTAGACTTCCTGGCTTTCGTGCACTCTGTTCTCTCAACCTGGAACACTCATCCTCCACCCTTGTCACCTGCCTCACTCCGTACTTCAGAGCCAAGCTTGCCACTTACTCCAAGAAGCCTCCCTGATTGCCTTAGTCTGGTTAGTTGCCCGCCTCTTCCTCCCTTAGTCCCCAGTACTTTCCTGCGTAGCACCCGACACCCTATAGTATGATTTCTTGTAGATTCTATGGAAGGTAGGGACCCTTTCCATTCTGTTCATTTCTACACTCCTCCCTCCCAGCACTATATTGCTTGCTTCATAATAATCACTCAGTACATATTTATTGAGCAAATTCGTGAGAGTTAATAGTAATTATAGCAACTACCGTTTATTGAGTACCCATTTTTCCCATGAGAAATCTTAGGAGAGATTAGCATAAGTCCATTTTATTGGTGAGGAAACTAAGGCTCCACGATATGAAATAATAGGATAGGCCAAGGTCATAACCCAGGGCTGCCCGACTCTGAGCCGTTTCTAATCACAGGATCTTATTTGTCTACATTCTCTTCAGCACTACTCAGGATGGGGCAAAGGGCAGGTCCTTAACAAACCCTCAGGGGACTGATGACAGGTTGATTAAAGAGATTTTCCGAAGCAGTGGCCACATCTAATTTTGGAGAGTTGCACCTCGTGTGTGGCTTGGGAGAGATCTGTGAGATTTCCAGGGCCCCTGGATGTGGGACTGTCTCATTTGGAAGAAGAGTCTGGGCCTCTGACAAACCAGAGGAGCAAGTCTTCCAGTTAACCTGGCCTGAAGACCTCCCATGCACACCCAGAGTCAAACCCAGGGCTCTGCAAAGCCTACGTGATCTGGCTCACACCCACAGTTCCAACATCAGCCCCTGCCTGTTCCCTTCAACCACTCCATTCCTGCCACCCTGGCGGTCCTGCTGTTCCTCAAGCATGCCAAGTCCAGGTCTGCCTCAGGGCCTTTGCAACTGCCATTCCCTCCCCGCCTGGAAGGTGTTACGCTCTCCGGAGGCCTCCCATCCTGCTTCCCAGACCACGCTATCCAAAAAGTCATCCTCTTCCTTCTCTATTTTTTTCGTACCTTTGCTTGCTCACTGCCCTGGCTCCTGGAACTTGCTGTGGGATGGTGCCTCACACATAGTTGGTGCTCCATAATATTGGTTGCGTGAATGAATGAATGAGTGAATGAATAGGTTTCCCCCCTTTAAGACATATTGGGAAATCAGTCCATAGTTTCTCAGAAATGTGTCTCTATGACTCACACCCAGGCCCCCAACACACACACCTTGGTTTGGAGAGAGGAAAGAGGGAAGGAAGGAACATTTGGCCTACTTTGGTACCACTTTGCATAGGTAACTGACACCCCAAAGCACTCAAGGATCATCTCCATGTTCTAGCCAGAGAAACTGGGGCCTACTCCCTACTTGTCCCCAGTGCTCAGCGCAGTGTCCAGCATAAACATCCAGGGAATTGAGTTGCACCGAAATGTAGAGGTTCAGCAAACGGCTGAAGGTCACCGAATTAGGAAGTGTGGAGCCAGAATTTGTCCTCAGCGCTGTCCGATTCCAGCCAGTGCTGTGTCGCTTCCACTGTGCCCACAAAAACTCCGGGGACACAACCTCACCCACATCCAGACACATTTGAGGGTAGGCCCTCGCCAGACACCCCCCAGCGGACAGCCCAGTCGGGAGCCCATGCTGTACCTGAGGCCCCTCTGGATAGGCCCACAGGCCTCAGCTTGAGCATAACGTCCCCCGTGGGCTGGTTCATGCTCCTTCCTGCTCCAGCACAAACCCACTCCCAGCCTGCCCGCTTCCTGCCCTCTGTCCTAAAGAGGGGAGACGAGTGGCAGATACACTATGAATGCCTTCGGACAGACGCCAAAATATTTTCTTTAAAGCAGCTATAGTTTTTGAGTTATCTGTGTCAGCTCCTCTTCCCAGTGGGGCATGTTAAGGAGACTTCAGAGAAGCATCCTGAGCTGGAAGGAAACTGAATGACCATTTAAAGCAGAGCCAGCCAACGTTCCTGTAAATAGATGAATAGTAAATATTATAGGCTTTGTGGGCCAAAAGGATATTATGTAGGGACTTCCATATAATTTCCACATGTCACAAAGTAGAGTTCTACTTTTGATTTTTTCCAAATATTTCAAAATGTAAAACCACTTCCAGCTTATAAGCTGTACGAAAACAGGCATCAGGCCGGTTTGGCCGGCTAACCTATAGTTTGCAAGTGCCTGATTTAAAGCAATGCTTCTTAAACGTTAATGTATATAAAATTTTCCAGGGGAGCTTGTTAAAACAAATGCCTGGGCCTACCCTTAGAGATTCTGATTCAGATTCAGGTCTAGGTGGGGCCCCTGAGTTTGCTTTTTTAACTGATGGACAGATGATGTTGATACTGCCTGTCTAGTGACGGTATTTTGAGCAGCACCTGACATTCTAAAGCCCATTTTGTGGATGAGGAAACTGAGGCCCAACTAAGTGATATATGCAAAGTCATGCTCAGTGGATGAGGTGATGATATCTTCTTTGCCACTTCCCACAGCTGTTTTGCCACAGAAAATTCCTCTTCATCTCCTTAACCCCCTGGGCACGCTCATGCTTTTGAGCTTCTTACTCATTTCTCTCCCCACTCACACCCTCTCTAAAGCAATTTTCCCAACAAGATCCAGCTCAGATGTCACCTGTTCTAAAGCAGTCCCTGACCTCCTCAAATCTAACTTCTCTGCCCCAGCACTCTGTACCTACTCGTGTATGATTGTTTGTCTACGAGTCTGTCTTTGAAGCCTTGGGCTGTATCTTATTCCTCTTCAAATCTAACTCTTTTTATAATACCTGGCAAGTAGGAGGTACCACAGAAATATGCTCTAAACAAAACAATGGATGGATGGATGGATGGATGAGTAGATGGGTGGGTGAATGGATAGATGGGTGGATGGATGGATGAGTGGGTGGATGGATGGATGGGTGGGTGGGTGGGTGGATGGATGGATGAGTGGATGGGTGGGTGAGTGGATAGATGGGTGGGTGGATGGATGGATGGGTGGGTGAGTGGATGGATGAGTGGGTGGATGGATGGATGGGTGAATGAATAAATACTTCATTATCTATTGCTTGAAAATAATTTTCATGGCAAAGTTGAGATTAGAACCAAATTCTTCTAGAGCACAAGCCAGGGTATATTCCACGGCTGTTTGTCATCCTAGCATGCAAATAGTAGTAGTTAGGTTTTACTGAATGTGTGTTGAGTGTGTTACAGCAGGTCTTGTCCTGAACACTGCTCGATGGCCCTGTTATCAGCCCCACCTTTACTAACGAGGAAATGGATGCTGAGAGAGGTAGGCAGCTTGCCCAACGCCACACAGCAAAGAGCATCCTGGCTTTTCTGATTCTGTGTCACCTTGCCCCTCCCTCTTCCCACCCTCCACCAGTCTTCCCCACTGGTCTGGCTCCTACTAGCTCTGCCGGCCCCAGGCTGGGCTCACCTCCATCTGCATAGGTCTCCGTGCCATAGCCGTCCTGCAGGCCATTGTTCCAAGTGCCTTCATACTTGGCCCCGCTGCTGCCACTCTGCCGAGTTCCGTAGCGTCCCTTGAAGCCGTGCGTCCACTCGCCCTTGTAGAGCCAGCGCCCCTTGGTCTCTATGCCCAGCCCATGCCGTTTGCCCTGGCTCCAGTATCCCTCGAAGGTGTTCCCACTGGGCCAGGTGTAGACGCCCGCCACTTCGAAGCCAAAGTTCCAGGAGCCCGAGTATTCGCCCTGGCCCTTGGGGCCCGTGCACAGTCCATGTCCGTGGGCCTTTCCCCCCTCCCAGCCCCCACAGTATGCCCCGCCATCATCAAAGTCAAAGCGGCCCCCACTCATCTCATCGTAGCCCCTGACAGCCTCACCGTCCTCCAGCTTGGGGGAGAGAGGGCGGTGGGGGGTGCCAGCAACACACTCCAAGCACACTCAGGGCTGGGCGCCCCTGACTCACCACTGTGCCCCAGGAGGGAGAATGCAAGATACCACCAGAGGCTGAATGAGCCCAGGAGCCAAGTCAGCACTGGGTCGGCTGGTCAGTGCCATGCCTGGGAGGCCCCCACTCAACCAGCCAGAGGAAGGCTGCCAGTTGGGAAGGAAGCAGGAGGGAAAGATTCAAAGTCTCCATAGAGTGTCCCAAGTCTGGCTTCCCTGGAGTCAAAGGAAAAACGGTGTGATCCCTTTAAGAAGCACAGTGAAAGGGGTGGGGTGGAGGGGTCCCCAGTCTGTTTCGAAGAGGGTAAATTCTTCCTTGGTGACAGCCCCCAGCCTGAGGCTGAATTCCTGCAGCCGGCTGGCCCCCTTCTCCACCCAGTGGGTGTGCAGGGCTGTCGATCTCCCTGCCGCTGCCCCGCCCCTCTGGATCCTGCCCTCCTCCTGGGACAGAAAGGTCATTGTTGCCCTAACAAGGCCATTGGATCTCAGAAGCTGCTCCCAAAATAACCCCCTGGCCAGCCCAGCCTCCTTCAAAGCGGGAGGGGTGTTTCAAACTGGGCTAGTGCTTCAGACCCAGGGAGTAGCTGGAGGGGTGAGGAAGGGCAGCTGAGAACTAAGTGTAGGCAGCTGGGGCAATTGGATGGCTTTTCTTCCCCCTGGGTAGGAGCTCCCTTCCACCTTCGGGGTCCCCTGAGTCTGCAGGAGGGGAAAGGGCAGAAGGGTCAGGGAGGGGAGGGGAGGGAAAAGGAGGACTAGCAGAACAGCTAGTCCTGGAACACTTAAAATCCCCCAGAGCGTAGAGGTTGGCAAATCTCAGCCCCACCACCACTCACATGCCCTAACAGGACCTGGGGCTATACCCGCTGCCAGTCCCGTAAAGGAATCTGGTGACCTAAAGAGAAAGGAACGGGTATGGTTTCACATACGCTTTTGAAAGCAGAGGAGGGAACTCAGGAAGAGAAGTGAGGTTCTGGAAACAGAGTCTGGAAGATAGAGAAAACCGAGTCCAGCGCTCATGCACAACCCCCAATCCCTCTCCACACCCCCGGGAAAACCCTGGAAAGAGCCTGCAGAAGACACTGAACGCTCCCTGGCTCTCTCCTCTGAGGGGCGAGGAGCCTGTCCTTCTTTATCTCTGAGACACAGGGTTGCTGGTTATTTGGAATGAGGTTGTCTCTGCAATACTCGAGGACCGTGATTTTTTAGAAAATATCCCCTTTCCAAGTTTTCTTTTTCTCTGGTGTCTTCAGAGCCTGTGAGGCCAGACTTCAGAAAGCTTTTGGGGCAGGGTCAGGAGTGAAGGGCCTGGGTGGATTCCCAGCACTCAGGTTCCCACCAAACTTCAGGGAAAGGGAAAAATAAATCTCTATGACATGAAGCTGTGGCCAGGACTAATGATTGGAAATCTCAACTGAGCCCAGGGTTAACAGGAGCGTAGAGTAATTCTGGGAAAGGTAGGAGCCATCAAGAACAGGAAGCTGCTGTGGGGGGTGGGGAGCGGAGATGGAGAGATACGGAGGAGGGGAAGGATAGAAATCACTAAAAAAGCAAGCACAGAAGGCACTTGAGAACTATTGGACTATTATCTGACTTCAAACTTAATCTGACATACTCCAAATCCCACGATGACTCAGGCTCCTTGAAGTCACCGCAAAAGATTTGTTCTTGTTTCAGAAATGGACAGAAAATGTTCTCTCCCTTCATCCAGCAGACTCCCAGTCCTTCCTGGTTCCTTCGCTGTTAAAGAGCCCCTTCTGGGTCCACGTTTCACCCCCAGGCAGAAACACGCAGCCTCTGAGCTCACTATCGCTGGCTGTTTGCGAGGGGATAGGCAGCAAGTAGCCCCGGATAAACACTGCATCGTCTAGGTTTGGACTCACCATCCGGCCAGGTGGACGGACTGAACTGCTTACACAAATTCACGTCTAAGATTGCCTCGCTGCCGACCCCAGAGAGCTCTGCTTTTGCCACTTCTCACCGAGGTCTCTGGAGAATCACACATTTCTTTCCAGCTCTGCTCCCAAGAGGAGAGGAAAGCAACATCTCCACGTGGAAGTTAGAGGAGTTTGAATTGCCCAAGTTCAATAGGCTTTGTAGTTAAATGCTGGACGAATCACCATAATCCTGTCCTAAGGCGGGGTGGCGGTTGTGTCCTTCTGAGCTTTTCCACCTGATAAATTTAGCCACTGTGCATCCGTGCAGCTCCCTATGGTGGTTCCCTACCAAGGGTGGGTACACATAAGACTTAAGTTCAACACCTGTTGAACTTCAACACATAAAAAGATTCCAGATTCCAGAGCTCCCCCCACCCCAAACCAAAGAATAGATTGTACCCAGAAAAGGCTTAGGCAGTTGTATTCTTTTTAAAAGCTCCTCAGACGAATCTGACTCATTCCTGGTTAAGAACCACTGTATGTTTTCAAATTAAGAAACTGTTTCTTTTTTTTTTTTAA
Source organism: Halichoerus grypus (assembly GCF_964656455.1). Taxonomy (NCBI): domain Eukaryota; kingdom Metazoa; phylum Chordata; class Mammalia; order Carnivora; family Phocidae; genus Halichoerus; species Halichoerus grypus. The sequence continues at coordinate 123,167,345 of NC_135721.1, forward strand.
GATTTTATTTATTTATTTGACAGAGAGAGACACAGCTCCACGGCTACCTACACTACCCAGCCTATGGTCCATGGATTCGTGAAGGTGTAGCACAGGCTGGGTAGGGTAGGGTAGCTGTGGAGTTAGACCACAGGGGTGGTCACCAAGGGGTGACCCTGGACCAACTGTTAATTTCCCTAAGCCACAAATTCTTCAACTGTAAAAGTACCTACCTCAAAGGATTATTAGTATTCAGGATAACAGTATCTTCTTTATATGGTTGGGTAACTTCATACCGTAAAAAGGCTTGGGACACACTAAACACCTAATAAATATTAGCTATTATTAATATTATGCTCACATGATAAGTTGCTCTTCAAACTAGAATGCTTAATAAGATAGTCACCAAAGAGGTAAGTCAGAATCAGCCCCTAAATACTAAATAATCCTGACACCGAAGTACTCCTTACTCTTCACAATACATGTTTACTCAACATTGCCCTGTGGTTTTTCACTTTTTAAGCTGATAAACTATGTTATTGGTGAAGGGACATTTTGATTTCTTAAAAGTTTAAATTTTTTGCCAAATTTGGTACTGGCCTTAGGTGACCAGTGCTGAACTTTTCGAGAGAGGCTTTTGCCTCTCCTGTTAAACCAATGCATTCCAGGGAAAGGGAGGCCTCTGGAGGCCATCTGCGCATTACAGCAACTTTTCCTTAGGAAAACCCAGTTCCCCGAAGAGAGGGGAATTTACTAAACTTGGAATGAATTCGAAACCACTTTTTAAAGAGCTATCCCATTCTTGCTTTTTCCCAGGTCTTTTCTTCGTCTGTGGTTCTGTTCTTTGATCAGAAAGGGTAGTCATTTGCTCCATTTGTTTCTCATTTCTCAGGTGTGGATCGCTTCCTAGGGAGCCTAGAGGGGAGGGACCCGAAAAATCCAGAACAGAGAGAAGGCCTGCACACAGAAACCCACTTGAGTACTTCTCAGCCACTGAGGACTCAGCTGAAGAAGCCCCGCCTCCCCAGACAAGTTTTCCTGGCTGGGTTAGGTGCCTTTGCACATGTGGGCTCTTTCTCCAGCTGTGCGTTGTTTGAAGCAAGGATTATCGTCATTCCAAATAAAAAGCATGAACGCATACTAAGTGCCTGGTGCTCCGGCTCACGCTTGTATGCCCAGTGCCTGCACATTGTGGGTGCTCACCTTTCCTTCTCTGCACCATTTGGCAGCTTTCAAGTCCCTTCTTAATTAAACGCTTTTTCACTTGACCGATAGGACTGTTCTCTTGATTCTGCGCCCGCCTCACGGGCTGCTCCTACCTAGGGCTTTGGCTGGTTCCTCTTCATTCCGCTGACCTCTGGACCGTGGGAATGTCTCAGAGCTTGGTCCTCTGTCTGGGTCTTTACCTACATTCACGTCCTAGGTGGTCTCCTCCAGTCTGAGCTCTAAGTAACACCCATATCCTTACGGCTCCTACATTTGTGCCTCCAGCCTGTACCTCCCCACTGATCTTCCGTATAGGTCCACCACCACCGTCGCCACAGGGGGTCTCAGAAGCACCTCACACTTGGTAAGAGCAAAACCAGACTCCCAACTTCTCCTCCCGTATGTGCTCCTCCAGCCAGCTTCAGCTTCTGATTTGGAGTCCTTAATTGCAGTTTTTCTCTCACACCCTGTATCCAATCCATCAGCAAATGCCCTCAGCTGTACCTCTAAACTAGTTCCAGAATACATTTTTTCCTCTGCACTGCCAAGCGTCCAAGCCACCAAAGCCCATTGCCTGATTTACTGCAGTGACCTCCTTGCCTCCCCCTCTCCTGCTCCCCTCAGTCCACACAGAACAGCCAGTGCTCTTGGTAAAGGCCAGTCTGATAGGCCTCGCCTCTCCTCCAACCCCCCCAAATGGCCCCTCACCTTAGTCAGGAATCACAGCCTTTAAAATGGCCTGCAAGGCCCTCCATGATCTGCCCCCTGCCCCACGCTTCCGTGACCTCTCCTGCTTCAAGCCGCATTGACATCTTTGCTGGGTCTCAGCTCAAATGTCACCGACCTCATCACAGAAACTTCTCTGACCACCCAAATAAAAGAACCACCCTGTCCCCAGCCCCAGCCCTTACGATATTGGAATCCTCCTCTTTCCACTGAGTACAAGGATGTCATTCTGCTTGCTGTTCTATTCCCAGCACCTAGTATGGTTGTGGGCACTCCAGGTGTATTTGCTGAATAAATGGATGAATGAATGTTCTATGAATAGTTAATAAAGGCACATGTCAGGATGCTACTTTTCAAAACATCAGAGTAAAATTTCTCAATCCATAATCTGAATCCATCTCCCAGGGTGCATTCAAGAAAGATAAATTGCACTCACAAAAGGTCAAATGTTCCAGTGAGGGACATTCATATTAAAGTTGGCCCAACTGGGTCTGAGCAGAGTAACTTTTAGCTTCAAGATTCATGTTTTGAGATTTTGACTGAGATGTAAATACTTAAAACTTATTCCCATGGATCTGGAATGCTTAGCTTCCACCCAAGTTTGGATTTCTTCAACAGGTTACTCAGCCATTGGAACTTTGTCCCGACACCCCTGCTCATGACAACTTTTTTTTGAAAGGAAGGCGCATCTTTCTTCATTCTCTGATGACTGTTCTGTTAGCATACAGAATTAAGTAAATAACCAGACTACAGGACTTAAAAGCTAAAAAGGACTTAAAAGACTGAGGAACCATCTTTATTCAAGTACCACACTAAGCCCGAATTGCTCCACTCTCGCCAGTACAAAAGGTGAAGCAAGACACTAGTTGTGGAGATGAGGGGGTGGGTGGTAGGTGCCTTTACAGTAGGAACTCTAATGGCCTACTCAGTGGTTCTTAAAGTGTGGTCTGGGATCTACGCTTTCAGGGGATCTGTGAGGTCAAAGCGACTTTTGTGATATTAACATATTAACTGCCTTTTTCATGCTCATTCCCCCACAAGTGTACAGAATTTTCTAGAGGTCACACGACACACAATGTTCACAAGAGGTTGAATGCAGAAGCAGGTATGAGATCTAGTTGTCTTCTATTAAGGCAAACATTAAAGAAATTTGCAAAACTGTAAAACAACGCCACTCTTTTCACTAAAATATTTTGTTAATTTTTCAATTAAAAATGTTAACATGTAATAAAATAATTTTTAAATCAAGTAATACACATTTTTAAAATTTCTCAGTTTTAATTTCTAATATGGCAAATATTTGTAAGTATAACCCACAAAAACAAAAGCTTTGGCATCCTTAATTTGTAAATGAGTTGTGAGACCAAAAGGTTTCACAACTGTTGCCTTAGGCATATGCAATAGCATTCCTTCTGGTAGCATTATTAAGAAATCTCTCCGCTGGGGCACCTGGGTGGCTCAGTTGTTAAGCGTCTGCTTTCGGCTCAGGTCATGATCCCAGGGTACTGGGATCAAGCCCTGCATCAGGCTCCCTGCTCGGCAGGGAAGTCTGCTTCTCCCTCTCCCACTCCCCCTGCTTGTGTTCCTGCTCTCGCTATTTCTGTCAAATAAATAAAATCTTTACAAAAAAAAAAAAAAAAGAAATCTCTCCACTTCCAGTGTTGTGATGGCAAGGTATTGTGCCCCCTTGCTCAAACCACAACCCGCAGATGTCACTAAATCCACACTACACTAGTAACTAGCAGAGATCTCCCACTACTTATGTTCAGGGCTTTTCCGGGGAATACCCTTCCCACCTCTCCCAAGTACAAATCACGTTATGTGGGAAGCCCAGACCCCACTGTCATGAACCCACTCCAGTAAGTGGGATGTTTTAGTAAAGAATTAAAGCTTATTTTGTAATCTAAATAAAAGTTAAACTTTCTGTTAACATGACGTTAAAATGGCGGGACAAGTTTTCACTGAATTTGATGGGAACACTTAGGATGATGGTCTGAATTAAAATACGTTATGTGGTATGTGTAAAATTCACTTTGGAGCCACCTGAAAAAGACAGGGATTTGTCCTCCAGCTGAAACAGAGGAGAGATTTTTTTTTTCTCCACCAAACTTTGGAAGGAATTTTTGGATGGCCAACCAGAAATACAAGATACAGCATGTATAAAATTCTGTGTTGGGTTGGCTGGGGTAGGAGGGCAGTGCAGAGATAATATCCATCCAGAACATTTGAAACTGAGGTATGAGATCTACATTACAATGGACTGAAACATGCCACATGTGTTAAAATACCATAGATGGAGAAGATGCACGCTAGTTTCAAATATTACACCCCCTCTTTCCAACTGAAGCAGCCCGCTCCATGCTGCTTCTTACCCGAGAAACTTCACATACCAAGTGCCAGCAGGGGTTTGTTTGGTGATGGTTAATGATTCTTTCAAACAATATAGGGCAGGCCAGCTAGTTTATTCACATTGAATCTAAACCTTAGATTTCTGGCTTAACAATAACATAAGGAACCCTGAAAGACACAATAAGCTTGTGTTAAATCAGAGACGCTTCAAATCAGTCATAGAACTTCTAAGATTCTGGGCTGGCAACTACAGCATGACGAATGTTCAGTCCAGTTACAAAACGTTTCATTTTCCCGGGCCAACAAATCTTAAACAGATCTGAAAAATGCACTGCTTTACAAAGCCTTTTACCATATACCCATCGCTCCCAGTCAAGTAATTACGGTTTCTTCATCTCCCAGAAACTTTTTCTAAAGAAGAGGGATTTTCCTTTGATCTGCTTGCTTTGGTGCGTATGTAAGAACGCAGAGAGTAAGTTTAAAGAACGAAGATGAACGGAGATGCCAAGAAAAGTTTTTATTGCAAGCACAGTGAGCAGAAGGAGATGTCTTCTCACATAACGTGGCCGCAAGGTCTGCCATTAACTAAATCTCTCTGACAACCCTTCATTGGTTTAAAGCATATTACTTAGCTTCTTGCTATCAGGTGTACATCATTTCTGCCATGTGGGACATTTTCTTGGGAATATACAAGTAATATTCCATGTAGCCTGACAGGTCCTCAATGGTCACATCATCCACATAGACTCGAGCTTGCTCAGAACAGGAGCGGGGGGAGCCAGACAGAGTTCTGGTGTGGAGCGACTGAGAGTAGTCCTCAAGCATGGATCTTCGTTCTGGGGCCAAGGGAGGGACACTCTGCAGGCCTGAAAAGGAATACACTTCCATATCATGCCATCTCTTACACTGGCACTCCTTGCCTATGCATGCACATGGCTTGCCCTGGTTTAGCTTGGAAACGGATCGAAAGTCAGAGAGATCATTGGCCTTGAGACTTGCTTGGGAGACTTGGGTAGCATCAGAGGAGTCTTCCTTCTTACTCTCTGATGGGAGCCTGGGAACCGAAGTTCTCAAAGGCTCAACGACTGCCCCTGTGTGATTAGTATCGAGAGAAGTAGAGCATTCTCCTGCAGTGAACTCTTTAGGGGTGGAAATTCCCAGCCCACTGCTGCTATCAGGGGAGTCAGTCTGGCTTTTGTGCTTGAGCTGGCTGCTGGAAGAAGAAGCTATTGAACTGCAATGTATAAACTTTGGAGGATGAAGGACAGGAGACTTAGAACGTCGACGACGCTGGGTTCTTACTGCTCCTCGTGAAGACTTCCTTGTAGACCTAAGAGGAAAACAGTGCACAAAAAGATGTTGGGACACACAGCTGTCCTAAACAGATTCTTTGTGATAGCTGGAAATTTACTTCCTCTCCTCTTGAGTCTGAGGTCCTAAGTTTCCCCCAAAGAGATGTGCCTACCTCTGTTTTCAAGCTGCCTAAGTCTGCATCTCAAAAACTTCAACATCTCCTTATTAGCAAGCTATAGAAACAGGAGAGGTAAAGGGGAGGTTCTAATTGCATTTCTTGGGCCAAACATCGGGTGCAGAACGTGCCCGCCCCAAACCACTCGACGCTGTAAAGCCCAACTGGTGTGCTCTGTGCTCCAAACACAGCAGCTTCCATACCGCTGTTTGTGGCTGATGATGCCAATGGCCACTATGTCATGATGTCATGATTGCCACACAGAGCAGCAGGCTTAAGATTCATTTCTACCACTAGTAACAGCTGACAAATAAATTCAGACTCCCTCAAGTTTTTATGGATATTGGGAATTACCAGACGCTCTACATAACTTTTAATAAAACATTTAAATAAATAAAAGAGCTGAGCAAAGGAAGTAAGAAAAAGAGAGAGACTCAAAACTGCCAAGCAAAACTGAAAACAGAAATAAAAAGAACTTTAAAAACAACAACAACAACAACTGTATTTGACATTAAATTAAATGGCTGGGCCAAGCAGCAGAATAGAGCTAAGGAAAGAAATACTGAACTGGAAGATAAATCTGAATTATCTGTAACACAGTTCAGCCAATTGCAGTCTGTGGGTCCAAACTGGCTGTTTTCATACAGCCCATAGGGACTGCTCCTGTGGGCTAGCACTGTGAGCCTCCCTGTGCCTGCCTTCCTGGCCAGCAGATGTGTCACACCACTGCAGTGGTCCCACGCTGGTCCCATCTACAGGCTGGGGCCCTGCTGTCAGCAACTGCCAGCACCTGAGGGGTGGAATCTCAGTTCAAGAGTCTGGCTTGTGTGGGGCTCTCTGGAGGAAAGAAGGGCACACTGGCATCTGGGTGCCATTGGGGCACAGGGTAAAACTGACTCCAGTACTGCCACCCACCCCCCCCTCCACCTGGCTAATCATTTCATCCTGAAACCAAGCAACTGAACACAAAGTGTGTCCACCGGCCAGAATGGTGTGCATCAGGCAAATGGGGCAGGGCAGGAATTTTCTCGCTTATATACGTACCTACATAATATCCTTGAATCTCACCTCTTGGCCTCCAAAGCCTAAAATATTTACCATCTGGCCCTTTACAAAAAAAGTTTGCCTCCCCCTGACCTAAAAGGTAGTACAGAGACTTGGAGGAAACTTGGAAAAATGTAAAAGTTAAAAAAATATGTAAAATAGAATAAGAAATCTGGAGTTTCCCAAGGAAAGAATATAGAGCATGCAGGACAAGTAATTTTTGAAGAGATAAGGGCTGATAAATTTTCTGAATTGATGAAAGAGATCTACAGATAGAGGCGGCACCCTGCAACAGGACAAATAAAGAGCAATCCACATCTAGACCCACTGTAGCAAAACTGCAGATTCTCCAAAACTGCAACATCTTAAAAACAGCCAGAGACTAGACAGATTATTCCCAAAAAGAAGAACAGTAAGGGTAGACTTTTCAACATCAATAATGAAGCCAGAAGACAATGAGTATCTTCCAGAGCTATGAGAAAATAACTCAATCTAGAACTAGGACTTCAGGCATATTAAATCAGGTGTATCTTTCAAGAACAAGGATGAAACAAAGACATTTTCAGATAAATCAAAGTATATTTACAATAGCACATGATGTTATACAAGGAGGGGGCATCATTCAGATTCATTCTATGGGGAGTTCTACACGAGACCCTATGTACTAACAACAGACCTCTGCTAAAGGAATTTCTGAAGAAAGTACTTTAGGAAGAAAGAAAGGCAAGGCATCCTATATGGAAGGTCTGAGATGCAAGAATGGTGAGCAAAGAAATTGTAAATGAGATAGACAAACACTGTTTATTTAAATAATAAGCGAGAAAACTAAAATATTGGGCAACTACACATGGAAGTCAGGAGGTCTAAGTAAAAAGATTGTACGGAGGATTAAAATACCACTGATGCTTGAACAAGAAGGGTTTGAAGGGCCCGCTTACACGCGTGGATTTTCTACAGTACTTACAAATGTAATTTTTCTTCCTAATTTTCTTAATGTTTTTTCTATCTTATTGTAAGAATACACTATATAATACATAAAACATATAAAATATGTGTTAATTGACTATTTATGGTATCTGTAAGGCTTCTGGTCAACAGTGGGCTACTAGTAGTAAAGTCTGGGGAAGTCAAAAGTTATATATGGATTTTTGACCTGCACAGAGGTTAGCACCCCTAACCCTCGTGTAGTTCAAGGGTCACTGGATTAACTTTTGTCTTTGTTAATAAGCACTACAGTGGAATTTCAAGGCTAACTACTAAAAGAATAGAAACACAGCATATAATTTCCAAACCAATAGAAGGAAAAGTGGTGGGGGGCAAAAAAAAAAACAAACCCATTTCAAACCATTTTTTAAAATGAGGGAGAAGAAGAGGGAAGGTAGGAAGAGTAAAAAAACAAATAACAAACACAAAGAAGTAGGACAAATAGCATAAAGTAAAATGCTAGAAACAAGTCTAAATATATCAATAATCAAAATAAATGTAAATGCACTGAACTCAGTTTAAAAAATTATCAGAATGAATAAAACAAAATAAGCCATATATATTTATGAGACACACCTAAAATTTTAAAACACACAATGGTTGAAAATAAAAGATAAAAAAAAATACAACAGGCAAATACCAACCAAAAGACAACTGGATTAATTATATCAATTCTGGAAAAAACAGACTTTAAGACAAGAGCCATTATGAGGAATTAAGAATGTCACTTACATCATTAAAAATCTCAATTCATTAGGAAGAAAACAGTCTAAACTGGTATGAACCTAGACTGTATAAACCTAACAAAATGGCTTCAAAATACATAAAATTAAAATATGGAACTTAACGGGAAAACAAACAAATTCACTCCCATAGGGAAGATTTCAACATACATCTCTCAATTATTGATAGATTGAAAAAAGATTCAAATAATACATTTAAAAGCTTGATTTAATAGACATAAAGAAACCCAAGAATGATTAGAGAAGACTCAGTCTTCTCAAACACACATAGGACATTTATAAAAACTGTCTATGAACCAAGCCACACAGCAAATCTCAGCGTATTCTCAATTGAGAAGAATGGCTCATCTCTAATCATTGGGTTTGGGGTTCTGTATCTAACATACTCTTTTCTGGATACTCAGGAAAGTCCAATAGTAATTTAAAGTATTGGGATAAAAATCATCTGCAGTAAGAAGCTCTTACCCATGCCAACTGTCTTTAGGTGCACATGAGGTTTTCGGTTTGGTATCATCTGCTGATGTTCTGACTGATGCTCTGACATTTGTGCCTTCTCCAACAGACAGAGATGCTATGGACCTGAAGAAAACAACGAAGTTTACTGCTTACAGAAAACTGAAAGGAGGAGAACTTAGTGCTCTCACCAACTCAAACACAATTTGTATTAATACCTTTCTCTGTCGTTTGAGTTTCTCAAAAAATTGCTCACCTTTTAAATTTTCCTCCAAAACCAAATTTAGGGGATCCCTAAAAGCCCATGGTTGCAGAATCATAAGCCAAAGAGTAATTCTGAAGTATGACCAGCAACAGGATATAAATAGACTTTTAGGCTGTTTATCTGGGGCAGATAAGGTCTTACGTCCACAGAGAACCCTAATGACACTGACCACTTATTTTATGTGGGCAAATCAGAGCCATGAGAACTAAGCTGAGGAACAAAAACTTCAGGAGACTCATTCTAACATGAAAATGAGTATTTCTGACAACTAATAAACTTGAAATATTACTGGAAGTTAAATCTTTGCAATTTAAAATTACAGAAGTAATAGAGGTTTCCCAGGAAAGAAGATGAAAAAATTTGAGAGAAAAAAAGAATGTCTATAATCTCACAACCCAGAGATTTACAACATTAACATTTTGGTATAAATCCTTCCAGATCTTTTCAATATATACATATACACACACACTGGGCTCCTACTATACATGCTGTGGTATTAGTAACAATCCTTTAGAAAGAAACATTAATCTACTAAGTAAAAGGATGCTCACTGAAATTAATTTAAAATAAAAAGTAACAGGAATAACCTAAATGTCCAGTAGAAAATAGAAAATACTACATTATATTAATGACACATCTATTCAATGGAATATTAGGACTTTATTACAAATTAAGTGTACAAAGAACTTGAATGACACAAGAGAATGCTTATAACTTAACATTAAGAGAAACAGAATGAGATAAACAACTATACATATATTATGATCTCAACTATGTCAAAAAACTGTATGGTGTTAAGTATAGATGGTCTAGATTGTTAATAGCAGGTATGGTAAATTGAGATTTTTACTTCCTTTTTGTTTCTGTGAATTTTTCTATAACAAGCATGTATTATCTTATAATCAGATAAAAAGGATTATGTTGTTTTCTAATAAATAAATAGAGATTTATCCTGATAAGACAAATACCATTGGGAATGGAAACCTGTTGAACAGGATCACGCTAAATTCCTGGCAAGGCTTGGTTAGTTTATGAGTCAGTACCTCAGATGTCCCATTTGTAAATCAGCAACAATATGAAACAACTAGAACCATATGATACATTACACAAGTCTTATTCTGCTTAGTCATGGTAATGACTCACCCCCTCTACTCTTACTCAGTTTTCTCAAATGTTCTCCACTGCTCCTTCCCTTTCTACAATTTTACTCCAAGCAGATCACAGACTATAAAGATGCAATAACTGACCACAGCTTGTATGGTCAGATATTAAATCTTCAAAGATGTTGTTGTTTTTAATGTTCCAGGTATTTTTAGGGGTATGGAAATAGCTTAATTTTATGTTCCAACTTCTTAAAACACCAGGAAAGAAATCTGTGTATGAAGAGTTACTCATATGAATTTATATACATTAAGGGATTTATATGTATATGTGTGTTTATGTGTATACACATTCCTAGCATTTTCCTGACTAAAAAAATTATTTCTATACCAGAAATCACAAAGGAATGTGACCATAATCTGGAACTATCTATTTCTCTGCTTTGTTTTTATTTCCCAAAATGACTTAAAAATTACTGATCAATTTAAATGGCAATATGACCATATGAGAAAAGCCACTGAGAGGAGAAGATATTTATTTGTAGTATCATGGAAGCAAATGGGAGCACTATTAACAGTTCCTGTGCAAACCCATTAGTATAAATCTTCTCACCTGGTAGACCAAAAAAAAAAGTACTAGCAATAAACAAACAGCTATAACAACAACTATTTAATTTTTACTATGTGCCAAGTACTGTGTGCAACTCTTCATGTTGTCTACAAGGTATCATATAAAGGAATGGTTAAGAGCACAGGTTCTGGAGGCAAATTGGGTTCAAATCCTTACTCTACCACTTCTCACCAATGTGACCTTTAGCAAGTGACTTAATTCATCTGTAGCTCATCTGTAAACTGGAATAACTATAGTATCTATCTTCTAAGTTGGTAGTGAGAATTAAATAATGTGTATAGATACTTAAGCCAGCGTCTAGGGCATAGAAAGTGAGTCATAAATCTCATGATTATTACTTGTTGTGAAGTGTTCTACTCTGAGCTTCTAGGGTTTATTTTCCATTCATGAAAAGAAATATTCCTATATCTATCAAAGATATGATATTTCTTCTGGCCTGGGGTGAAGAATGGGGATGAAAAGAGTCCTGCACAGAACATTTTGCAAAGGGCGAAATATTAACATGCAGACAGCAGCTGGTCTGCAGGTGCTCTAATTAGTTTGGCTAAAGGGTCCAAGATTATTGATCTCAGTGACAGAACCCTAATGAATAGAGGTTTCCATAGTGATAGACTCAGCAATCAGAGCATATGAAATCGAGAATGTCTGTGGATTTCTATGGAGCCAATTCACTTTTAGGGAAAAACACTGTGATTCCCTCGAGATGCATGAGGAAATTCCTGATGGGACACTGCTTGATAATTCTGATTCAAGAGCGAGGTGGGGAACCCTCCTCAAAACTAAGGGAAACCAAAACACCCAACTTGGGAGTACAAATGAGTTGTTACTTTTCAAAATTTAACATTAAGAGTTTCTTTTATAAGTAAAATAATGCTGTGCACAATTTGGTAGAATGCCACACTATTAACATTTTAATCTTTTATGAATAATGAGAAATTTTAGAAGAGAATGAGATCTTCTTCAGTGGAAAGGGCTATTTAAATCTAGTAAGCAATTCCCAAATAATATATTACATATTTAATTACCCTGATGCATCCACTCTTAATTTCTTGAAAGCAGTTTGTAGACTCTCCTCTTCTCCATCCTTGGCTTCAGATTTCATTGTGAAAGTTTTTACACTACTATGGATGTTGCCGTTAATACTAAAAAATAAAAATAAAATGAGCAAAGTGAAAACAGGTAGGTTCAAAAGTATACCTTTTGTTAAAATCTATATTCCTGATACTATTACTACTTGTTAGCAGGAAAAAAGCAAATTTCTATTTCTAAAAGAAATTTTCAGTGCAGTTGGGGACTGTAGGTTTTATTTCTTAAGAAAAGACAAATGAAGTGATATAGAAACATGTATTTATTATAACAGATTTTTTTATTGAAGTATAATTGACGTGTTATATTAGTTTCAGATGTACAACATAGTGATTCAACAATTCTGTATCTTAATTATTATGATAGAATTTAAACTGTCCAAATACTTGATGCCAATATCCTATTACACAGCTTTGGAAACTAGATCACCCGAAATCTATGTTTAAGTATACCTTTTAACAGGGTAAAAATTTGTCCAGTTGTAGAGGTCTAGAAACCTACAGACAAAATGACCTTTGTACCAAAAATAAAAGGAAAAAGATCAACCTACAGCACTCTGATCCTTTAAAATGATACTGAGTATTTGTGTAGTCCAACCCTAACATTTCCCGTTAAGTATAACTTCATGACACATGATAGCATTTCTCTAAAGCAATCCTGACCCAGATATCAATATTCACATAAATATTCATACTCAGATATCAAGATGTTATCATTGTTAAAGCAGGATTACAAATATGTTTCAATGACTACTGATTATTCCACACTCTTACCAATAAGGTTGATACCTTCATTTTTTTTAGCTATTATTTTAATTATTATACAAGATAGAAAATAAATGAACTATGCATGCAACTTGAAAAGATAAATAGAACAAACCTTGCCAAAAGAAAAAGGTGGGAAGTAAATACATATATAAATTATTTTTCTGTAGATGCACCTTTAAATGATCTCCACTTAACCAGTTTGATTAATGAAACTTCTCCATTCTTCCACCTTGGTTTTTATATTTAAACAAAGAAAAGGGGAACAGGGGCCAATCAAAGCAGTAAGAGACACAACAGAGAAGCAGAGAAGTCTGTCAATAAATCCTTTGAAATCTAGTTTCCTGATTGTTTTCACTAAGGTAATAAGTTAACATCAAATCTGAACAAAAAATAAGTCAGTATCTATGACCATATCACAGGGACTCAGAAAGAAAAAAGGTAAAACAAAAAATAGAAGATGGCGGATTTGGGAAGCAAAGGATTAACTTTACCTTTTCCTTATTTCTAACTTGCTAACCCCATCTAACCCCCTTCCCCCCGCCCCGCCAGGCACTCTCAGAAGGAGCAGTGCCTCTCTGTGGACCCTTCTAACTTCTCTGATTCCTTATCTGCTCATTTCTCAGGGGTGAGTTTGAGGTTATTGTGAGACCTCTAATATTCCAAAGGTCACAGTGTCATAATATGTTTGATATAATGTAATCATATAGTACCAGTGGCAGAATAAGGAAGCAAGGAATTAACACTATTCGTTTGATTTATTTATTTACTTACATGTAGAAGAAGGTATTTTAGGCAGATCTCTCTGGCAAACACTGAAAACAGTCTCCAAAGAATTTAGCTAGCTTTTACTGCAACTTCTTAAATCAAAAAATCTGAACACACTCCCCACATATATCTTGCTGGTTTATTTAACCAGTACATGAACTTGAGGAAACATTATTAATTCCATATTTTGCTGGTTTCTAATGCTTTTGGATTTAGAGGGGGATCCTCCCCCAGATACACATTAATGTCCTATATATCTGGGGAGAGAGGTGAGCAAAGATCACATATCCTAATATTTTTGAAGCTCCACAGCACCTAAAGAGTGCTACTGTAAATTGTAAACAAATTCTTCCTGCTGGCAGAACTAAAGTTTGGCTTATAGTTTTCCTCAATTACTTTATGACCAGTCAGTCAAATGCTCAGACTATTTGCCCTTACAGAGTTAAACAATCTGAAGACAGTCTCCCCATCCCTGAAGACCCTACACAAACCCTTTTCCAGGACTCTCTGGAAATCAGTACACATCACATCTAAATATACACTGCTGAATTCTATAGACAGAAATTCACTCCATCCACAAATATTTACAGAATTCCTACCATGTGCTTTAGCACTAGACTGGATGTTAGGGATAGAAGGATAAACCCGACACATACTAGGACTGTGAACCCTATTCCTGTAAGAACTGGAGTCTCATTCCTGCCCTAACACTGTGCTAAGAAGCTTTGCACCCAGATATGTAATTTTTAATTATATAGTCCTAACTTAATTGCACTGCAGGTGACCTCTAGATGTTTATACAAACTTAGTTAACATTCTTGTTGACACACCAAAAGATCTATTATTTGAAAACCAAAATAGACCAAAATAAAAACTGGCTATAGACTAAAACTTTAGGAATGAAGTTCTGTCTAAACTACTTTCAGACTTCCAATATTCTGATTACGCACATTTTCCCTCTGTTATATTAACCCAGGGAAAAGGCGAGTCTTAGACATGACCTTAAGAGCTAAATCAGAGCATTTTTGTAAGTAATTACAAGACTTATTATGCCCTCTGTATTCCTGGCTTCCCATTCACTCCAATCAAGAGCTGTACAACTAACTCTGGGAAACATATAATTGGTTTGCCCTTTTTCATTAATATTAAATTTGTGGAGACATTTCTTGCCATATTCACTGCACTGACTTCTTGAAAATGGAACAATTCCCAAAGAGATGAAAGTTTAAAAGCCTATTATAAGTTACTTTGTATTGTTCTAAGTTAAATCACAAGGGGCAATTTATCTTTGCCTCGGATTTTCCCAACTTTTCAAAAATGACAAGTAAAATTCTACTAAGTTCCTCCAACAAAAGGGCAAATTCCTGGTTTTCTCTGAGTTTCAACGAATAGCATGTGTCACAATCTTATTTATATCTTGTAGTTTTAACCATGACCTCTTTTAACCTCAAGCCTAGGTCCAAATTTCCAGGACCCTGAAAAGACCTGAGATCGATCAATAAAGGATCCCCGCGTAAGCGTGTCATCACAATGTTATTTAGAAACTTTCCCAGCCTCCCAGGAAGCGCGGAGTGCGGGAAAGAAAGCCCTGTCCTGCAACCCCCTAAGACACAAACAAGTCTAGGTTGAAACTATCGGCCCCCAGACCAAAACACATTCACATCTCTCTCTACACACTTTCTCACTCCCTACACTCTCGACGTAGAGCTAAAGCACCGCGTTAATTCTATCCCCACCCCCCGAATCTGGATCGGTCGCGATTAAACGAGAAAAGGTCAGAATCGGGGGGCGGGGGGGTTTACTCAGGGAGTGGAGAGCTGTCTAAGGCCCCAGCTCTGCCCGTCCGGGGTCTCCAGCGGGAAGGTGCCTCTGCTGGATGCTCCCCCGGCCAGAATGAGAGGCTGGAGTTGTGCCGATGCAGGAGAAGGCGGGAGCAGAGCCGAAGAGGCAGCCAACGAGGCTGGGGCTCGGAAACAAGAGGGAAAGGGCGGGAAGGGGCAAAGGGCGGCCAAGGAAGGCGAAAAGGGGAAGCAACAGCCGGGCAGGAGCGGGCGGAGGGGCGGGACGCGGCGGGGACCGCGGGGGCGCGGGAACGGAAAAGAGAGCGGAGCTTGGGCCGACCCAGGCCGCGGCTGCCGAGGGGGCGCGGGGAGGCCCAGGCCCGGCCCGGCCCAGGCAGTCAGCGCCGGGGGACGACGCGACGAGAGGCGGGCGGGCCCGGGAGAAGCCGCCCGAGCCCAGGCCGGGCCGGCAGGTCGAAACGCGATGCCACGGCCTATCCCCGTCACGTCAAGGCACTCACCTCCTCGCAGCTGGGGCGCTCCGGGAATCCAGTCCCGTCAGTTCAGATCGTCTCTCCCGGATCGCAGCGCCTGACTGACCCGGATCCAAACCCGCGGAGGGGCGAGCCCGCGCCTCCAAAGTCGCACTGCGCCTGCGTCACTCAGCCACGCGCCCCGCCCCCTGCTCATGCTCCTCCCATCCCAGTGACTCGGCAGCGCGGCAGGCGGTGGCTGCGCAGGCGCGGGGCACCGGCCTTGCCTCTCGAAAGCCCTGTACCCGCCCCTCTCGGAAGCACGTGCGTCTACGTCATTTCCTGTTATTCTCCTCGCTTAGTCCTCGGTCCTCCGTGGGTTCGCTCGGGACCGGCGTTTGGGGCGTGTCCGCTTCCTCTCTGTCAGGTGAGTGAGTAGGAGCTGTTCTTCGCAGTCGCCCGGCCGCCTCACTTCCCAAGGCCTCCCTGGGCCTGGTGCTCGCCCTGGAGTCACCATGGCAACGGAAATTCCGGGGGCCGAGGCCGGGGTGGGGGAATCCGCGGCACCGGAGTCCCGCTGAGCTCTTGGCCCGAGTCTCCTTGGTGCGAAGGAACCGGACGGCCTGCACCATCTCCAGAGCTCGGACGCAAGCCCTCGTTTCCTGGCCTGCAGAGACGCGGGGGAGGTTATCAATCACGGCCAGGGCCATCAATGTGAGGCCAGAATTGGAATGGCTATAATGCCTCTGTCTGACTTGAGACGGCTGTTTTTACCTGTCCGGGCCACAGTTTCTCCAGCTGTTCAGTGAGGAAGTGGACTGTATCAGCGAATCTCGTTTTTTTTTCAGGCACGGACTCCTTGGAAAATCTAGTGAGAACTCCACGGAGAAATGCACATACGCACTAAATTTTGCAAAAAGGCTTATGGGGCAGTTCACCTAACTAGGTGATTTTAAGGGATCTTTCCATTAGTAGGACTCTGACAGTAATGGTTCTGCTGAAGTAGCTGTGCTTTTCCGCACTCACCGTGCCCCGGTTAAACGTTCGTACTTCTCCGAGCTTTGTGGTTGAGGGTTGTTACCTAAGCCAAAACTGGGCCCTCCCACCCCCACCCCCACCCCCACCCCCTGATACTCAGGTATAGTCACCTAACTAGATGGGCTGCTGGAAATAGTTTAGTCTGTCCAGCTTAACTACAGCCAGACCTTGGAATTCCTGACCCATGTCTGGGAGTGGAATCGACATGTCATTGTATAAGGATGTTAAACATAAAGCATGTAGTGGGCCCTGGGTAAAACATTTTAAGTTCTCCTTGTTCCTGCCAAAGGTTCATTAACTGACAGGGGATGAAAAAAATCTGTTAATTGTGAAGTTCCAACATCAAACCTAATAATGCTAATAATAATGGCAGCAATGTGCGTGTTCTCTCATGTAATATTCTTGTGACTTTATACAGTTTACAGATGAGGATGCCTGGGACTCCGATGTTAGATCCCTTGTTCTAGCTCCCCTTGTCCTGTCACCCAGTGCTAGTAAGTGACTGAATCAGGATTTAATCTGTCTCAAAAGCCTGTCCTACTGCTGCCCATTTCTCAACATCTCTTAGAAAAGAATAAAAAAGAGGAAAATACGGTGCATTTTTTTCTCAGGAGTTCCAAAGTGAGTTGCGTCAAGACTTAAATATGTGTTATTAAGCTGTCATTTGAAAATACTGCTTCAGATAAAATTCTCACATAGTTAAGGGGAAGGACTGTATCTAGATTGGTAACGAATCCCCAAAGCCTAACAATTCCTGGAGGCTAGTAGGTACTAAATACAGTTTTGGTGAATTCTTCATTCTACCTTACTTCCTTCCATTATGGCATTAAATACTAACAACCAAAAAATTTTTAAGTGCTTCATGTAAGCATATCTCCATCATAAAGTCAGATGCTTTCTGAGACTGGCTCATTACTCAGGGAATATTTGGAAGACGAGAACCTCTGGGGAATACCTCCGAAGTCCGTTAACTCACACCACCTGCTGTGGCCTGAAATTTCAAGTCATCACAGACAGGCCTGGCTCACTGTGTGGTACCTCATGACAGAATGAGATAGAGAAGCTACTTAAAACATGTGATCTGAGGGAACAAAAAGCCAGATATGCCTCCTGTAATAGCAACACAGGGTCTTCCCAGTCATGGAAAAAGCCCCGAACTTATGTGCAGACTTTCTGTATTTAGGAAATTGGCTAGGTATTAACTTAATGCACATAGTAATGTCATTTCATCAGAAAGCTATGGTAGCTGTAAAATTTCCTTTAGCAGTACTTCCTATTCCATGTATCTTATAACTGATTGAATACAGGACACTTCATTTCATCAAATTATACTGCAGAAACAATCAGTATATAAAGGAAGATAACTTTGATTTAAAAAAAATAACTTTGAAGAAGGCAAGTTCAAAACCTTCAAAAAATTTTATTTTCCCAACCATGCGGCTGCCATCCTACCAGCTGGTAATCTGGAATAGTCGTCTTAAGGATTTTAAGCCTCAAAAACATTATTCCTTACCTTGATACAATTTTGAAAATGACTTTGGAGTAGAAGATGGTGATGATAATGATCAACAAGGATTGTCTCATTTAATCTTCATAGCCAACTTGCAAAGCAGTTGCTTTTATTTTGTCCATTTTACAGCTGAGTAAACTAAGGATCAGAGCAGTTAGATAACTTATCCAAGGTTACACAGCTTGTAAGTGCCAGAATTGGGATTCAAATCTAGGCCATCTGACTCTGCACTCACCTTGCTGGTCACTGAGTTAGGCCACTTTTCTTAGCCTTTACCCACCTTCCCCTTAACACACCCTAACTAGATCAGGCATACTTGCTTTCACTGGAAATACACTGGGCTTGAGAAAATGTGCTCCTGAGTGTGTGGCACTCTGTTCCAGCTGCACTTGACTTGCCTGTTCCTGAACTTACCAGGCGCATTTCCCTCTCAGGCCTTTTGTGTTTGATGTTCCCTCTGCTTGGAACGTTGTTTACCCACACTCTCCTCTTCATTGAAGTCTCTGCTCATATCGGTTCCCCATTAGGGCCTTTCCTGGCTACCCCAGAAGCCCCCTTCATCTGTATCCCTTGAACTGGCTTTATTTTTCATTATAGCACTTACCACTACCTGACAATATATATTCGTTACCACTCCCCTCGCTAGAATAGAAGTGAGAACAGAGACTTCGTCTCTTTTGTTTATCACTACTTTTCTCATTGACTCCTAGATGATATTTCCCACAGTTTAGCACTCTGGAAAAAATGGATGTGTCTTATAATTGACAGCTGTGTCCTGGTAGCATGTGTTTTTTTCCTTGATTATACCTACAATAAATGGGGAGTCTTTAAAACAGTGGTGTCTTAGAGTTGATGAAAATACAGTCTATCCCCAGGGCCCAAACTCTTGCCTGGCACAGAGTTGGCATTCAGTAATTACTTGTCAAGTGAAAGCATTGAACGTTCACTATGTGCCAGAAACTATTTAAATATTTTTAGTCCCCCACCCTTATCCTGTTATGAAATACTTCTGTTATCAAAGCAGTGTGGTAGTGGGGAGTAAATATGTGGTGTCCTTTTGGAAGTCTGGGAGAGGGAAGAGAGCTGCGTCCTGGTCTCTGCCATGGGACTGCAGGGTGTCGGGTTGCCTTGCTTGTCCTCAGTTCCTACTCTTCTTTCCACAGACTCTAGTGAATACCTGCTGCTTGCCCAGTGCTGTGTATAAGCAGAGGCACCAGATGCCCTATGGGCACCCAGAAGGGTTGCCTAGCCCGGTCTGGAGGTGCAGGGGGATGTCTCAGACAAGGCTTCCTGAGGAGGTTCTGTCTAAACTTGAAAGTCAGACATTGACCTGGGAAGTGGGAAAGGACAAGGATGAGACTGGAGAGAGCCCAAGCCAACTCAAGGAGAGAGTCGTGTTAAATAGCTTGCGTTTCATCCATAAGCAAAATAGTGATATACCAGTGGACCATTTCTAGCACTCTGGCAGCCTCTTAGAAAGTAGATGAGGAAGGAGGGGAATGTAAGAAAGGTCAGTTTGAAGACATTTGAATTAATGTAAATGAAGGCCGGAACTGGAACAGTGGCTGAAGGGGTGAAAGACACCTAAGGGGCCACAGCTTCTAAGATTAGCGGGACTTGGCTGGGCATGCTGGTCAGAGATGTCTGGCCTGAGTGAACGAGTGGCCAGTAGGTGGCACCATTCACCAGGGAGGGAAATCCAGGAAGCCAGTGAGTTTGGGGAATTGGGGAATTTAGTTTTGGGCATCAGGAGTTTGAAGTGCAGGTGATAGCAGGAATCCCATCATGAAGGGTCTTCATTTTAGAGACCGTGTCAGGGGGTTTATTTTCAGAATCGTGGGGACTGTGGAAGAGAAGAGAAATGACCATTTCATTTTAGAACTATTACTCTGGTTAGAGCCTGGATGGCACGGTGATCTGGGCCTCTGTTAGCAGTGATCTAAAGAGCAGGTGGTCATAGGCCTGGAGAGCAGGGTAGCAGGTTGAAAGTTTAATATATTGGGCTTCGGTGAGAGATTAAATGTGAACAGGATGGACAGTGAGCGAAAGTGGATAATGAAGATCTGCTTTCTGGTTTGAGCCACTGATTAGGTATTGTTACCTATTTCTAATGTCACCCTACTGAATCCAACAGGCAGCGAACAAACAGATGGAGAACAACATTTAAATGGGGGATAATAATAAAAGCTCATACTCTTCCAGCTCTTACTGTGTGTCCGCAAACTCAGTCTCATCCTCTCAACAGTCTCATGAGAGTACCATTATCATCTTCATTTTCCAGATGAGGTAACTGACAGAGAGGTACAGTAACTTGTCTGAGGTCACACAGCTCGGAAGTGGTGTGGCTGGAATTTGAACCAAGGCAGTCTGGCTGAAGGCTGCTCTCACTGCCTGCCTGGAGTGAGATGCCTCTAAATGAGGAGCTGAGTTTAGACACACTGAACTCGGGAGATCTGTGGGGCAGCCCCGTGGACCTATCCAAGGCACAGGAAGATACGTGGGGCTGGGTGGGGACAGCTTGGACCTTATGTTCTGACTGTTGGATCCTGATGATGTATTACCTATGCAAAACAATGACTGAAAATGCAAAGAGCCCCTGCTCCAAGGCTGTTGAACTAAGCCTTTAGGTCCTCATACTTACTCTGTCTGCCAGTTCACAATGGCTGCTTTGAGTTTTTCAATTTGAGTTAAGTCTTGATAAGTCTTCAACTTACTCTACATTTGAACTGTTATATTATGGTTTCCTGGCTCAGCCTAACTCCAAGAATTCTTTCCTTGCCCTTCATGGTCTCTTAACCAATCTTCCCTCTCAAGCGTTGACATTTAGCTGTAATTTGTCAAGGTATTTCTTCATTCTCTGCTTATACACTCATGAGTGTCTAATTCTGCCCAAGGGAAAAAGAAAAGATTTCACCAGAAAGGTGCACCTGTGTCCTCAGAAGCCGTTGGATATGAGGTCTTGTTCTGTGTCCTTTCCTCTTGGCCCGTCTCTGTAGCCATTCCTTCCCCTTCTCTCTGAGATCAGTCCCTACTTTGACACCACTTTGGTTCCCATCTTGCCCCTGTTCTCAGGGGACTAACTCCATTTTTCCATACATGCAAACACATACGGTACCTTTTCACATCCTTTAAAATACAAAAACAATGGGAGAAAACCGAAACCCACAAAGCCCCCTTCTACTCAGATCCCCCCTAAAGCTCCTGTCCTTTCCTCCCCCTTAAAACCATAGTATCTCTACTACTTCAAGTCTCAGTCTCTTCAGCCCACTGCGCACTGCAGCCTGACTTCCATCCCCACGGAAACACATCTTGCTACGGTCACAAGTAACTTCCTTTTGCTGAATCTAGTGGCCTCTGCCTCAGTTCTTATGTTGCTTGAGTTCTGAGTACTGACACTGGACATGACCTCCTTAACTCCAGTCCCCTTCTGGCTTCTATGGCCCTGCTCTCAGCCACTCCTCCTCTACCCAGCTGCTGGTCCTCAGGGGCCTTGCCTCCCACTCCTGTCATCTCACGTGCTCTTCAGGATGACGCTGTGTCTGAGAGGAGAAAAATCTGTGGCTCTCTCGGAAAGGATATCAGAAAGGTCGCTAAACCAACAGGAACGCTGAATGACCAGGCCTCAGACTGGAGACCAGAGCCTCTGCCGGCTGCCAGGAATTCCCAGGCAGCTTCTCCGGGGCATCGTCATCACAGTGATTTAGTCCCGTTTTTCATTCTTCTGTGCCCCTCTGTGCAATAGTCAAGTTCTTTGGCCCCTTAGCAGCATCAGATTTTACCTGCTGCTACTCTGGTCCGAAACTGTACAACTTCCTGTGTTTCACTCCTCTCACCTGGATCTCAGACTCCATTCTCCCAATGCTGGGGGCTGTTTCCCTCTCTTCCAGTTCGTACTGTGCATAAATATTCAGTATTTCAGGGTTTTCTCCCCTCCCTCTTCTTCCGTCCTCCCCCTCAAGTGGCATCTGGGCAGGAGGAAGGGGCAGCAAACGAGCTTTGTGATTCAGGTATGTTCCCTCCCCGTTGCTGGTCTTCCCAGCCATGTGGCTGCTCTGGACTTGTCCCTCGGCATTATGGATTCTGGTGGGACCCACCAAGACAGGGCTGGTCTGGTTTCCTTCCTGAGCAGAATCATGAACATTGCCAGTGTTTCTAGTCATGAGGTCGTCATGTGCCACAGTCCTCTTGACTTGTCTCCTGAGCTTTCCTTGCCTGCCCAACCCCTCACTGGGGCAGGCATACACTTCCAGATTACCCACATGGCACACGGTGGAAGGGGAAGGAGAGAACTGCCCTTGTGCACCGTCTCATCTCCTGGGGCTACTTTTACAGCCAAGGTGCCAACTTGGTGCTGCGGCCCAGCCGGTGTGGTCTCCTCTGAGAGGCCTTTCGAGGAGGGCAGACCAGAACACTTGTCCTGCTTTTTCTCCTGGGCAGGCCCAGAAGGCCTCTGTCCCTTCCCACTGTATGGGAACCTCTCTTTAATCTTACAGTGTGTCATCCTCCCACTGTGGCTTATAGAGAATCTGTATCCTCTCACCCCCAATTTGTGTTCTTGATCTACAGAGAGTTTGGAAATTAGGAAATCTTTTTTCCTCCCCAAAAAGCCAGATTTTAAGACTCTTATCTCACTATGGATTCAAGAAAAATTTCAGACTCAGAGCTGAGCAGTGGCTCTGGAGCAGCAAAGACCACTGACTAAATGGCCAGGGCACTGCTTGACAGAGTGCCCACCTCTTAGAGAGCAAGGCGCTTTGGCCATCGCACCAAGACTACAGAGAACGGGTAGGGCATTTCTCCAAAGGAAAAGATGGGTTGCTATTACCCAAAGAAAGGGATAGAGGGAACAGGCAGGCAGAAACAGTGTCTTCCACAGCTTTGGTGAAAGCTTGCTGTTGACACCACGTCTAGATCTTCGGCCCATATGTCCCCTGTCGGGGAGCCAGAATTCCTATCCCCTTCAAGGGTCCTTCTAGCTGGACTAAGAATCAGATTGACCTAGCTTGGATGGACTGACCCATTTTCTGAACTCTCTGTGGCCTTCTCAACGTATTGCAATATATTGTAAATCTTTGTACAATATTTCAGGTTCAGATTTCCATTCAGTGTCTTCTCCCTTGTAGTGACCCCAGCAGTGTTACTCTAACCCCATAGGAAGAGAGCTAGAGTTTTATTTTGCCAAAATAAAATCAGCTAATATCTGTAAGTGCTTTCTGTTTTACAAAATGCATTTGCAAATGTGGTTCCTTTGAGCCTCAAAACAACTCTGGGTGTTAGGTACATTTATCTCCATTTTACAGATGAAGCCTAGAGAGGTGAAGCCACCAGTTGAGCTGGTGAGTGACAGGGGTTGGATCTCAAATCCCTCCTCTTCCTAAAGCATGATGCCTTCAGCAAAGGAGAGCCAGAAGGAGGAAAATGACCTTGGGAGAGGAATACCAGCTTTGCTTGAAGGAGTAAGAGCTGAAGAAGAGTTGTAGGCGTAGAGACCACAAGTAGGAGCATTTGAACAGGGCAGGCTTGTGAGGCCCGTGGTTGTGGGAGCCTGTGGCTGGACCTGCTCCCGTGACTTTGGGGGAGTGGTCCCTGGGACTCCAGAGACGTGGGCCCTTGGGTGAGTCATGGCACTCCCTGAGTCTCAGTCTCCCCATTTGCAGGATGGAGATAACCGCCCCCGCCCCCCACCAACTAGAAGAACTGCTTTGAAGATCTGGTGCCGTGGTGCCTCTCATGCTGCCTTGGGATCTTCGAAGTGCAGGGCAAGCCTCTGAGCCAGGTTCACTTACTCCAGGGGAGAGCAGGCGGGGCTCCAGCCACGGTCCCTTTCTGGTTCTCCTTCTTCCCTTTGCTGCTTCTTACTTTTATCTTTATTATTGGATCAGAGGGAGAGGGACAAGCAACTCCCTGCTGGGCAGAGAGCCCGGTGTGGGGCTTGATTCCAGGACCCTGAAATCATGGCTTGAGGCAGCCACTCAACTGACTGAGCCACCCAGGTGCCCCCTCCCCCCCATAATAATTTTATCTTGAAGACCTCTGTATATCAGGCCTAATTCAGTTGTGTGTCTGGGCATTTTGCAGCCAGATAGATAGATAGATAGATATTTAAGCAATTTCCTACCAATGTTATTTATATCATTACCAGTTTTTAAAATATTACCAATAGTGCTGCATTAACCACTAGTGCCATTATCCATTATTATCATTAGTGCTCATTGAACAAGTTTGTACTCCTGTAAATGTATTCTATTTATTTATTTATTTTAAAGATTTTATTTATTTATCTGATAGAGAGAGACACAGCGAGAGAGGGAACACAAGCAGGGGGAGTGGGAGAGGGATAGGCAGGCTTCCCGCGGAGCAGGGAGCCCAATGCGGGGCTCGATCGCAGGACCCTGGGATCATGACCTGAGCCAAAGGCAGACGCTTAACCGACTGAGCCACCCAGGCGCCCCTCCTGTAAATGTATTTTAAAGTGAAGTTCCTTGTGACACAAAATTTTTTAAATGATTGATTGATTGATTGATTTGAGAGAATGAGCAGGAGGGGAGGGGCAGAGGGAGAGGGAGCGGCCGACTCCCTGCTGAGCAGGGAGTCCGATGTGGGGCTCGACCCCAGGACCCTGAGATCATGACCTGAGCCGAAGGCAGACACTTAACCGACTGAGCCACCCAGGCACTCTGTGACACAAATTTTAATATCTGATAAGTATGTTAAACTGCCAGATTCCACTCCCACCAGTGGTGTTTGGGGTGTCCATTTGCCTACAATGGCTCTTAGCCAGGGGCTCATTTTGTACCCCCCCCCGGGGGGACATTTGACAGTGCTTGGAGACATTCTTGGTTGTCACAGCCTGGGAGGTAGTGCTGGAGATGCTCCTGGTGTCTAGGGGGTAGCGGCTAGGGACGCTGCTAAGCATCCCACAGTCAACAGGAGAGCCCCCACCACAAAGAAAGACTTACGTCACGAGTGCTGAGGTTAAAAAACCCTGGCCTCCACCCTTGCCAGGGCTGGAGATGACCATTTTTTTAAGCTTGCCTATCTGATAGTTTGAAAATGATACCTTACCTTATTTTGTACCTCTTTAGGAGAGTGGAGTTGTATTTACTTCCTACATTATGTATTATTTGAATTTGTTATGATTAATGTGTATTATTCTTATAATTTTTTTGAAAAGCCACTGAAGATTTTTTTTTTTAAATCAACACCTCTTTGATTATTACTATGCAATCTGTTCTTAAGATTTAGTCATGTAAGTGCCTATTTGTCTTTCCCTGATAAGGTGTAGAAAGAATTTCTCAGGGTGGGCCTTAAGAACCTGTCAGTGCTTTAGGTTCAAGTCTCTCATTCTCTGGCCTTCAGAATTTCTCTACTGCGCTTCCAAAGCACCTTCTCCCAGTGGACCCCAAACCCAGGAACCACCTCTGAGAATCATCTTAGCCCAGAGATACTCTTTATCGCAGACCAGGGCCCCACAATGAAATGTATTCTGCAGCTGACCTTAGGACACCCAGAACATCCACCGTGGACTCATCCGCCCAGATGCCAGGGAAAACAAAACAAAACAATAAAAAATCCTTATGCTCATTTCTCCTCTGTGAGACCTGCAATCCATTCACCCTGTGAATTTTCCAGCCTGTCACAGCTGAGCCCAGCCCCTGGTGCTTCTGCAGAGCCCAAAGCTGCTGCCATAGGTTCTGGGGCAGCATGAATGCTTTTGAATTCTCTCTGCTGGGTCCTATCAAATGGAAAAGGAGTGGAGCCCAGTCCTAAGCCCTGCTCAGCATGGTGGGGACCGCTGGAGAAGTGCCCTACACCTTTCACTTGGCTCAGAGAAGCCAGAGCCAGCCAGACTGGAGGAAGTGTCCATGGAGAACTCAGCAATCCTGGATACTCCCAAGAAGATGTCCCACATGGCATAAATGGCACAGACTTGCCTGCAGCCTTTGCAGATCACCCAATAGCAGACTTTCAGAGTGGCCCTGGTGCCAGGGACAGGCCTCTGCCAGAAGTTCTGTGCATTCGATCTGCAGCCTGTTGTGGTTTTCCAGTAAGCAAAGGCATGTGTGGAGGCTGCCTGGTCTGATGGCTCTCTCCACTCTGGAATCTACACAGATCCTGTCCATGAAATGAAATATCCAACCTGTGAGGCCATGAATGCCTGAGACAGCCCTGCATTGCTGACTTAGTGAGAGAAAACAGTAAGAGGTTCACAGCGGGAAGGGCAGGGAGTTGTGTATAAGAAAGAACACCCAGGGGCGCCTGGGTGGCTCAGTGGGTTAAGCGTCTACCTTCGGCTGAGGTCATAATCCCAGGGTCCTGGGATCAAGCCCTGCATGGGGCTCCCTGCTCAGTGGGGAGCCTGCTTCTTCCTCTGCCCTTCCCACTGCTCGTGCTCTCTTTCTCTCTCCCTCTCTCACATGCTGTCTCTCTCTCTCAAATAAAATCTTTAAAAAGAAAAAAAAAAAAGAACACCCACCTGCAAGTCAGGGCCTGAGTTCTGCTCTTGCCTCCTGTCCTGGGACAGATAAATCACCATATTTCTCTGGGTCTCAGCTTTCTTGTTAAGTGGTTATTGGAAGCATTCACTCTGTTTTTCCGTGTGTAATTTTCTCAAACAGTAACATTGCCAACTAGATAAAGCTGGCTAAAATAAATTAGAGATCTAAAATAGAGTTTAAAACCAGTCCAGTTCCTGCTGGTTAGTTTTTCTTATTCAAAAGTAATAGATGTTCAGAAGAGAAAAAAAAAACCATACAGCCAAACATAAAGTAGTTCATAGAGAACACTCACCTGGAGACCATGCTGTTGGCATCTTGTTGAGACGCTTCCAGATAAGACGTTCTTAACTTGGATTGGTGGATGGGCTTTGCGGAGGAGAGCTCCTGAATGATTTAATACCCGCCCCCCTTATGGGCCATTTAGGATATATGAGTTGTTTTTTCATTACAAAGAATGCCATGCAGATACAAGCTGGATAAAAAATAATTAGCACTTAATGAGAAAGCAAGCAGAAGAATGGACAATTTGAACACCTGACAAAGATGCTTTAAAGGGCACAAAAGCGTGCCAAATTGTCCCACAGTGTACAAAAATTACCAATGAGAGACAAATAGATTAATGCTCGTGTTCAGCCATTTGCATTTAAGTTAACAAATATTTACTGGACAGATGCTGTTGTATCTGTGCCAGGTGCAGAGGACTCCACTGGCAGCCCAGCTGCTGACCTCACAGCTTTCAAACTAGTGGAGACCGACACGGAAACTATTTCACGCACAAACAGTCATTTGTGTTTAAGCAAACTGCCTTCACGCGTGATTGGCGCATTAGAACCCTGAACCATCTCCCTCCCTGAGCTCTTTTCCTTGACCCCGCCTCCCAGCCGCTGAGGGGCCTGCAGGTCTCAGCCTTGAGGGGAGTTCTTCCAGCTCACATCCAATCCAGACGTTGCCTCCGAGTGTCCCTGCATGGAGGCCATTCAACTTTTGCTTGTCCTCTTTGGGGAACAGGAAGCTTACAACCCTCAATTTGGCCCGTGCTTGTTTGAAACTTTTCCTTATATTGAGCTGCAGCCTCCCTCCCTGTAGCTTCCTCTGATTGGTCCCAGAACCTCACAAAACAAGTCTGCCTTCTTCAACCTGGAGATCTAAAGAGCTTTAGATCTTCAGGTGAAGCACCCAATCCCATGGTCTGCCCCCAAGACAGTACCTAGCATCTGTGATGTCCTCCCCTGGCAGAAAGGGCCTGCAAGTCCCCTGTTGATTCATCAGACCATGCACATGCCCAGACCAAACAAAGTATCCATGAACAGATGGCCACGGCATGGGGGCAGCAAGGCCCAGATCTTTGAGGACAGATTATGCTGGTGACACTAGAAAACCTCCTGCAAGCTTCGGGAGGGTGGATGGGGATGGAAAGAAGATGAGCCAGCCCTTATTGGAGGACCTAATCTGCTGTCCTCCCCCAAAAAAGAGCCTGTGTGCCTAGAGTGTGTGCTTATCTCCTGGGGATTTTATTTTATTTTTTTAAAGACTTTATTTATTTGACAGAGCACAGATAGAGTGGCAGGCAGAGGGAGAAGCATGCTCTCCGCTGAGCAGGGAGCCCGATGCGGGGCTTGATCCCAGGACCCTGGAATCATGACCTGAGCTGAAGGCCGAAGCTTAACCGACTGAGCCACTCAGGCGCCACTCTCCCGGGGATTTTAATTCAGCTGGTCTAGGGTAGACCCGAGATTCTGCTTACAAGCTCCCAGAGATGTGCTGATAATTCAGAGGATACCTTTTGAGTAGCAGAGCCCTAGGGCAGTGGTGTCATAATACCCTGGAGGAGCTTTAAAAAATACCAAGAGTTTGGCTTACCCCAAACCTACTGGTTCAGTCTTCTTGTCCATTTATCGAGAAGGTCTCAACCTAGATTGCACATTAGAATCACTTGAGTTTTTGGGGCGCCTGGGTGGCTCAGTCGTTAAGCGTCTGCCTTCGGGTCAGGTCATGATCCCAGGGTCCTGGGATCGAGCCCCGCGTCGTGCTCCCCGCTCCGCGGGAAGCCTGCTTCTCCCTCTCCCACTCCCCCTGCTTGTGTTCCCTCTCTCACTATGTCTCTCTCTGTCAAATAAATAAATAAAATCTTTAAAAAAAAAAATCACTTGAGTTTTTAAAATGCTCTCACTCATTGATCTCTCTCTCTTTCTCTTGCTGCTTTAATTTGAAAAATTTACCAGCCTAATTTGGTGTGGGAGCAGAGGTTCCCAGCCCTGGCTGCACATTAGAGTCACCCGGGAGTATTATAAAATGTCAGTGTCAGGGCCCTTCCCTGCAGACCCACTGAATCAGAATTCTCGGGGTTAGGGCCAAGAGATCAGCATTTCATAAAGCTCCCCAGATGATTCTGAGGTGTAGCCCCTGGTGCAGAGTCTGAGAGAAGAATCATCTGGGGTTCTTGATGAAAATACAGGTTACCACACTCTCCCCCGAACATTCCGGGACTGTATGTTTAACAAGTGCCATGGGATGGGGTGCCTGGGTGGCTCAGTCGTTAAGCTTCTGCCTTCGGCTCAGGTCATGATCCCAGGGTTCTGGGATCGAGCCCCGCATCGGGCTCCCTGCTCCGCGGGAAGCCTGCTTCTCCCTCTCCCACTCCCCCTGCTTGTGTTCCCTCTCTCACTATCTCTCTCTCTGTCAAATAAATAAATAAAATCTTTAAAAAAAAAAAAAAAAAAAACAAGTGCCATGGGTGATTCTTAGGAAATGGCAAGGTTGGGAAACACTGAGGTAGAGGAAAGGTCCCTGGATTGGAGTCAGAAAGACAGTGCTCCTAGCTCCAAGACTTCCCACAGGTCACTTAGCCTCGCTGAGATTCATCTCTTCATCTGTAAAATTGAGAGGATGGTAATGGTGTGGGGAAGAGATGGATATAACTAGCCCAGAGGTCTGCATAGCCAGTCTATAGGACAGTTCTTGTTGGAAACTGTCACAGGCCAGAGACTACATTTCCCAGCTCTCCTTTGCACTTTGGTGACGTGGCCACAGGACTGAGTTCTGGCCAGTGGAACAAGGGCATAAGTAAGGAGGACTGCCACATATTGAAACCTCCCACAAGGTCCTCTGCTCTCTCTCTTCACTGTGTGCCCACTGGGTAGCAGTGCCTGCTGGATCGCAATGCCTGGGTGATCTTGGAAGCCACATGGGAAGGTTGGCAGAGAACTCCCTGCCCTTACCCCCTACCTACTGCTAATTGGACTTTGCGTGAGTGAAAAATAAACTGTGTACAGCCACTGTGGTTTTGCTCTTTCAGTAGCTAGTGCCATGTTAACTGACATACTGCCCCTAGAATTGTGGCAAAAATTATCTCAGGCAGAGGCTGCAAAATGATGATGTGAGGGCTTAGATCCAACCCACGAATATGTTTTGTTATTTCTGTGCCAGCCAGTTTTTTTTTTTTTTTTTCCGTAACACATTTTAAGATGAGAGATTTCACGTGAACCTCTGGATCTCCAGGTTCTTGAAAACCTGGAATAGCTGGCAGCCAAGCTTGCAATCCACTCCGGGAGGGATTGGCTGGAACAAGGAGCGCCTAGCTGTATGTCAGGTGGAACACGTGCTCTCCCAATCCACCGTGCTCCCCACCACACCCTTACGGCATTTCTGGGGTCCCTGTGGCTTCCTGAGCCAGCAGGCCCTCAGGTAATCGATGTAGACAGTAGATGCATTCACTGTTAGGATTTTTCACAGCGTATTTCTTCAGGCGACTTCTAACTCCCAGGAGAACCATTCATCCTGCCCCAAACTTGGAAGCAAAATCTCCTGAGTGAACCTTTCAGGCTGAAGGATGTCCTCCACCCCCACCCCAGCCCACCCATGGCCGTGGCCTGTTCAGTGTCTGCTATCTGTGGAGGCAGTGGTGTGTGGAGGAAAGGGCGCAGGTGTATCTGGGGATCAGGTAGACCTGGACCCCAACCCCAGCTCTGCTGCTTCCTAGCTGATGATTGGGGGTCAGGCAGTTCGTGTTATTTATTTTAGAGAGAGCGTGAGTGGGGCCGGGGGTGGGGGGCAAAGGGAGAGGGAGAGAGAGAATCTCAAGCAGACTCCATGCGGGGCCCAATCTCACGACCCTGAGATCGTGACCTTTGCTGAAATTAAGAGTCGGACACAACCGACTGAGCCACCCAAGTGCCCCACCATGTAACCACTTTTGCTGACTATCCTTCTATAACTTATTTTAAAAATTGAATCATATATACTTTTTTGGTAACCTGCTTTTTTTTCTTTTTATATTTTAAGTATTCTAGTAACTCTTGCTAAATAGAATTTTTAGAGTAGCTCATATAATTCCAACCTGTTTTTTTTTTTTTTTTAAAGATTTTATTTATTTATTTGACATAGACACAGCGAGAGAGGGAACACAAGCAGGGAGAGTGGGAGAGAGAGAAGCAGGCTTCCTGGAGCAGGGCGCTTGATGCGGGGCTCGATCCCAGGACCCTGGGATCGTGACCTGAGCTGAAGGCAGCCGCTTAACGGCTGAGCCACCCAGGCGCCCCAATTCCAACCTGTTTTTAACCGTAACCTATACATTGTACCCTTACTCATTTAGTGGATATAAATTGTTCCATGGTGCAGACGTACTCTATTTATCTAATCCCCTATTGTGTGGACACTTAGAACTCCCATTCTCTGTGGACTTGGGTGTTAGCACTTTACTTTGGGCTAATAACTTCATTCACCTGAGCATCAATTTCCCCATGCCTGTGATCAGGATAGTAACAATCTCACTTCACTTGAGATAATGACTAAAAAGTGCTTAGCACAGTGTCTGGCACATGGGAAACCCTCATAGCTGTTACTGTCATAACATATTGTAATCTACCAGTAGTAGGCCCAAGTGAGCAGTTCCCTGAGGCTCTCCACATCACTGTGCACTGAGTTCACATTCAAGGCATCTTGGTGGCTGAGTCCGTCCCTGGTTCTCAGGGAGAGAAGGGCAGGAGTGATCCCATCACTGGCAAGGAACAGCTCGTCTCCAGTGTGAATTAATACACTGGAATGTCAGTATATGTATCTCAGGCGTTTTCAGATTTCTGGCACCCAAACTGGATGTTACTTTTCCCTGACTAAAACTCTCCAGTGACTCCCCAGTGCCCTCAGCATGATGTGATAACCCCTAAAGGTGGCTTAGCAGGCCTGGCATGACCGCCGAGCCTCATCTATCACCTGTCTCCAGCCAGATGAACAGCCGTGGGTCCCTGAAACACCGCACCCTCTCTCTCACCTCTGGGCTTTGCACCTGCTCCTCCCTCTGCCTGGAGCATGCATCCCTTTCCCTATCTTCTCTCCATCTGGCTAATTCCTCCTCATTCTTAAAGTCCTCTGCTTAGAGGTCCCTGAGCAGATGCTGGCAATGCCCTACCTGTCCCTACTTTTACCATTTCTGTGCACACTGGCTGACCCCCAGCAGGCAGCACCCACATGGGTTGCCTGAGGGCTTTCTGTAGTCGCTGGAAGCTTCTCTGCCAACCTCAGGGCAGGCCCGAAATGCTGGGAAATTAGCACTCCCTGCAAGGAGCAGCCTTCCAACAATGACAGGACTTCGTGTGCAAATGCCCTGGCTTTCTTCCTCCTCGGGGAAGTGCTTTACACCAGCCTCAGGATTTCCCTGTGGGATTAAGCTCCAGGCACCCAGGGTGCTAACTTGCTTGACAATACACCTTCCCAGGCTGCCTTTCTTGCCTGTGTTATTCCCCCACTTGCCTCCCAGAGTTTCCTTCTCCCAAGTTAACTGCTTGTCCTTGAATTCTTTTTTTTTTTTTTAAAGATTTTATTTATTTATTTGACAGAGAGATCACAAATAGGCAGACAGGCAGGCAGAGGGAGAGGGAGAAGCAGGCTCCCTGCTGGGATCATGACCTGAGCCTAAGGCGGATGCTTAACCGACTGAGCCACCTGGGTGCCCTGTTGTCCTTGAATTCTCGTCTTGGGATCTGCTTCAGAGGAACCCATACTGAGAGCCCCCAGCTCCTGAGAGCCTTCGCTGGCATGTCCAGCACCCAGGTGGGACGGGCAGGTGCCCCTTCCCGGCTCTGCCACACCCCCCATCCTTGCCCCAGCACAGCACTCATCATGTTGGGGTATAATTGCCCAGGTCTGCACAGAAACACAGACCATTCGCTGTGGAAGAAATTAAAATGGATTTGAAACAGTTGAAAAGATGAAACTCAAAGAATGCCAGTTGATAAGGCACCTGAAAGGGCAAAATTAGAAAATCATTTTACAGCCCCTGATAATTGGTCTAGCCAAGGACCATCAGTGGATGAAAAACCAGATACCCATAAGGTCCTGGTGGGAAGAGGAAAAATGGACATTTAACATGGAAAGTGGTGGTCACCACCTCAATGAAACATGGTATCACTAATAGTGGGACACCAAGATATTGTGGATGTCCGGATTCGAGGCAAAATGAAGCACACGGCTCCACCCATGAAGGATTAGTTAAATCCCTGCCCCCAAATGCTTCACCTGAATCTAGTCTATCCTTTAGACCTAAGTGCTAGTTTATAGGAAACACAGAGGAGAGTACAAGTTAAAAGGCGCGACAATGACCAATCAGGATCCCAAGCAGAACATTGTACAGGACAGCTCTGTGAGTTAACATTGTGGGGAAAAATATAAAGGAATGAGGACCATTCTCCATAAAAGAGACTTGAGAGGTAACAACAGAATTCATGGCATGGTCCTCGTGTGGATCCTAGTTCAAACGCGCTATGCAGACATTTCTGGTACGACAGGAGAAATGGGAATGTGAACTAGATATCAGGGCCTTATTGTTAATTTTTTAAATGTGAAAAGTGTGTTGTTTATGTGAGAAAATGACTTACATTAGATGTAAAGTATCTAATACTGAAGTATTTCATGGATGAAATATCATGATGCCTATAATTCATTTCAAAATACTTCAAACTCTCCTTCCCAAATTAAACAAACGTGGCAAGTTTTAACCAATGATTGTACTTAGGTGATGGATATATGGGTGTTCACTGAGCTATTTTGTTTGCTATGTCATATGTCTGAAAATTTCTTTATCATAAAAACTCAAAAGAGAGAAGCAAATAAAAACCACAATATACCATTTTTCACCCAGAGATTCAAAAAGAAAAAAAATATGCTGAGTTGGCAAGGGTGCAGGGAAATGGGCCCTTTTGTCGATTGTTGGTGGGGAGTATAAATTGGAACAGCCTCTTTGGAGGGAACTTGGGCAGAGACATACTCCTCGATCTAGCAACTCCACTGCTAAGAATTTATCATACAAATTATACTCAAACATGGGCACAGATCTGTATGAATAAGGATTTTTGCTGCAGCATTGTTTTTATAACAAAAAATTAGAAACAGCATATATGTCTGTTAATAGGAGTTGTTAAATTTGTTACAGTGCATCCATACCATGTAGACTGTTCTAAAGTAAGGGTTAGACCTGCGTCGATAGGAAACTCTTCCCCAGATGTATTGATTAGAAAAATGCAAAGAGCAGGCCAATGTCTGTCCTACTTGCCACCGTAGTTCTGATGCCATCAAAGTGCCTAGCACGCAGTGGGGGCACAGTTAATATTTGTTGAGGGGATGACTACACATTTGAGTGCAACTGCTGTAACGTGGGCTCCTTGGATGCATTTAGGTGGAAGACACAGGGACTGGGGGGCATCCCAGTTGGGTGGTGGCTGGCGGTGCCAGGGGTGAAAGATTCACTCAGGGCAGAACAAAAGTGATAGAAGTTTATCAGATACACTGCAAGGGAGCATCGGCAGGACAGTAAAGGAGAGATTGTCTGCCACGAGCTATAGTTACAAGGTGGAGTAAGGGAGTACGGGGACATATGGAATTGTACTTTTTTTTTTTTTTTTTTTGGTAATCTTAGGAACTGTGCTTGGTTGTAACTGGTCAGTTAGGGCTGATGGCTCTTTCAAGTTGGGTCTCTTAATGAGCCTGTTTGGGTTAGCTAGGTGGTCGCTGTGGGCCCTTTTGCCTTGCTCAAGTTTCCACTGCTCAAGCCTGTTGCCTAAAATTGACCTCTACAGGGACCAGATTTTCTAAGGTCTTACTTCCCTGAATTCAGACATTTGAATTTTCCCTCAAGACACATCATATCCTGCTTTGTAAAATCAAATCATGAACAGCAAGACACTTTGAGGAAAAAGGAATAAAAATTTCATGGAGGGGCACCTGGGTGGCTCAGTTGGTTAAGCATCTGCCTTAAGCTCAGGTTGTGATCTCAGGGTCCTGGGATCCAGCACACACCACCCCCCCACTCAGGCTCCCTACTCAGTGGGGAGTCTGCTTCTCCCTCTCCCTTTGACCCTCCCCCCACTCATGCGCGCTCTCTCGCTCTCTCTCGCTCTCTCTCACTCAAATGAATAAAATCTTAAAAAAAAAAATTCATGGAAGGGCAACAAAGAATTTGCTGAACCAGGAAGGCTAGTGTGGCAACTGGGACTTAGTAGAAAATGTAGCTCCAAGCTTCCTGGCAGCCAAAGCAAAAAGGGAAGCCCGTGGGCCACAGAACTTTTGCTATCTGGTAGAAAGAAGGACACTGATTCCTCAAGAGCCATGCTTATCAGTCTGAAAGGGTGATGTGCTCAGGAGTTTTTGAGAGCATCACATGGAGGGAGGGCAAATTCAGAAGCTTATCTTCCTGGTGCATCTATTTGCTCAATGGTAAATAAATTACAACAATATTTATAGCAAGGGAAGCAAGGGTATACTAAGGAACTTTATGTAAAGCTCCTACGAATATTTAGGATAAACTAAGTGATAGCGGGACATTATGGGCTCTGCTAGTTATGCCTCAGTCTCCTGGGTGAAGTGACCTTGGACCAATGACTTGACATCTCTGAGCCTCACCTTCCTCCTCTAGTAAAAATGATTATTGTGCAGATGAATGAGATGATGCGTGTAAAGTGCTTGGGTTGATAAATGCTTGCTGTGCTTTTGTCTATACATTATCATGGTATCATGACCTTATCACTACCAGCATAGACTCTGGAGCCAGACAGGCTGGGTTCGAATCTTGACTCCACCACTTACTAGCTAGGGGACCTTGGCCAAGGTCACTTAACCTCTCTGTGCTCAGTTTTGTCCTCTGTAAAATGAGGCTCATAGGGTTATTGTGAGGGCTCAATGACTTGATGGTTGTAAAGCTGGGGCACACGGCAAGTGCTGTGTAAGCATTTGCTCCAGACTTCATAGTTTGCTCCCTTCTGTCCTTAGAGGTCCTTCAGGAGAAATGCTAGAAAATGACAGCCCCTAAGAGAAACAAGCTATTTCCAGACACTGATTTATGAAAGGAATGGGTCTCTATAACACCAGTTGTCCTAAGAGGTATTTGCTTCCTGGTAGATAGCCAGAATGCGTTAACAATGGTGGAGTCTTGGCAGATGACTGGCCAGATACTAGCTATATGGGGGGCAAGGCCCACTCCCCTGTGGCTCCTTGAACCCTTCCAGGGAGCCGGACCCGAGAGGACTGGTGGTTTCTCTGGCAGGGGCCAGGGGCGTGCCAAGGGGAGGAGGAGGGAAGGAGCTCCTGGGATCCCCCACACCCCTCCCCCACTCGCCCAGCGAGTAATGACATTCACGGAGAGGGGAGGGAGGGAGCGAAGCAGAGGGGCAGGCTCCGCGAGGCCATGTGATGCAGGGCGAGAGAGAGCTGCCGCCGCGGAGCCTCCTTCTTTCCTCCCTCTGATTCCGGGCTGTCATGGCGACCCCCAACAACCTGACCCCCACCAACTGCAGCTGGTGGCCCATCTCGGCGCTGGAGAGCGATGCGGTTAAGCCGGTGGAGGCCCCTGACGCGCTCGAGGCGGCCAGCCCCGCCCATTGGCCCAAGGAGAGCCTTGTTCTGTACCACTGGACCCAGTCCTTCAGCTCGCAGAAGGTAGAGCCCAAGGGAGCAGGGGAGCAGAATGCACCCGGTGGCCAGGAGGCGTGGGGGAGGGGATCCAGGAGGGTGGAAGGGGTCTGAGGACCCCGGTGAGAGGTTGGAGGGTGAAATGTGGGGTTGCAGGGGCCGGAGGGTTGAGATTGCCGGGCTGCTCTCCCGGGAGGTGACTGGCCCTGTCTTGGGCCCCAGGAGCACCATCCCCAATTCTGGGAACATCCATTATGCCTCTTTCCCTCCCAGAAAGACCCAGTCTGTTGGAGGGCTGAGAAGAGAGACAAAGGCAAGGGGAAGGGAATGGGCACTGCTGGGAAGGCGGCCTGTTGGAGGGGGCGGCTGCTGCGGGGAGGGAGGAGGAGCGCTTCCTGGGATCTAGCCTCCAGCCCCAGTAGTCGGTGGTGGGCCTCCCTCCGAGCTGCTGTCCTGGATGCTACAGGCCCTCCAGGTCACAGCTCCTGCGTGCCTGGCTGGGAGCCTTCCTCTGGCTGGGGCTTAGAGGGTCTGTCCCTAGTCCTCTCCCACATCCACACTTATCTTGAGCTGAGAAGGAAGGAGTTAACCCATCTCCTTAGACCGGCTCGGTTCGGCCCCTAAAATCTATGTTTTGCTCTTAAAGACACAGAGGGCCCCTCCGCCCCTTCTCAGACCCAGACGAGCTGGGGGGGCGGGGAGCAGTTAGGAATCCAGCCTGGTGCTGAGTTTTCGGGGTTCCCGCTTCCTGGGGGAGAGGGCCAGACACTGCGCCTGTAAGACAGGGGAGCCTCTAGGGGCGCAATCTCCCACCCTGGGCAGCTGTCCGTCAGTGGGGCACGAATTCAGCACCATGGCCAGGGCCCAACAGCGAGTGCTGCTGATCTCTCAAGTGGCGCTCATTGTCAGACCTGGGATTCCTCTTCTTCCTGGAAGATCCTTTTGTTCCATTCACTCATTTTTCAGGTGGAGAAACAGATTCCGTAAAGAGAAAGGAACCAAAAGACTTGGGTTTGAGTCTTGGTCCAGGCTCAGTTCATCATCTGGAAAATGAGACGATGATGATGATGATGATGATAACAACAACAACAACAACAACAATAATAATAGTAATAGTTACTTCTTCTAATTCCCACCCCTTCTCAGGGCTGCTGAGAGGGTTGTTGAAGAGGCGGTATAACTTAGTGTTCTAGACGGCACTACCCAAACTTGAGCATACATTAGAATCACTGCATGATCCTGGTTAAAACACAGACTGCTGGGTCCCACCACAGATATTCTGATTCAGCAGGTCTGGAGTAGGGCTCAAGAGGCTGCATTTCCAACTAGCTGCCAGTGATGCTGATAAAGCTAGCCCACTGATCGTCCTTTGAGTAGCTCCAGTTTAGAATATAGACTCTGAGGCCAGGCAGTCGCCAGTGGAAGAGCCATCTTCCCCAGTAATTCACTGTAAAGCTTTGGACAGGTTACCTTGCCTCTCCAAAGCCTCGGTTTTATAATCTGTAAAATGGAGCTAATGGCAGTACCTTTCTCAGAGGGTTATTTTGAGGGTGAAATGAGGTGACACACAAAACATGCTGATAGCAGTTCCTGGCACAAGGTCAAGGCTCTGATAATTATAGGTGTTACAATATCACTAAAGTGCTAGGGGAAGGAGGGGTTGGGTTAGCCAGAGCCACTCTGGGACTCATCCATAAATTCTACACGTGCATGCTGAGCACCTACTATACTACATGCCAGGCTCTCTGCAAGTTGCTGGCAGTTTGGAGATGAATCAGACTGACCTCCAGATTTCAGAATACCTTCCCACCCAGAACCTTAGGAGCCAGGCCTCAGTGGCTGGCACTGGACAGGGGGCAGAGGGATGGTACCTCCCATCACCATTCCCCAAGGGAGCTTCTTCCTCTTCCCTTTGCCACCATGGAATATATCCTATTCAGTCTGCACTCAGGGCTGAGATGGCCCCTTATTCAGGGATGGGACTACCCACTGCAACCCCATTTGTGACCAGGCCAGCCTGGGTATCTTCCTGCCTCCCCTCCAGGACATTCCCCTTGCCTGGGGGCCATGGTGGGTTCTAGAGGCAGTGTAGCCTGGTGGGAAGGGCATGGGCTCTGCAGTCAGATGGTCTTGGGTTCCATTTTCATCTTAAGTGCTTACTGGCTGTGTGACCTTGGACAAGTCACTTCTCTGTGCCTCAATATCCTCATCTGGCAAAAGGGACTTTTGCATCCAACCCTGCAGAATTCCTGGGAGATTAAGAGGACATGGACATATGTTAAGTGTCTGGCACATAATAGGAATTTAGCAGGTAAGCTTCCTTCTTTTCAGTCCTGAAGAGCCCTGCCTGCATTCAGGGAGCAGTTCCCCTTGGTAGAGCATCTGAGAAGCCTGTCTTTAATGGTACATGAATAGCAGAAAATAGCCTACTCCCGAGAGTGGTGGTGGTGGCTTCATGGGACATCTGGGGACTGTCCCAGAGCCAGAGGGCAGCAGGACAGTGAGGGGGTCCAGAACCCAGACTCTGGGGCCAGACTGCCCAGGGTTCAATTTTAACTCTGCCACTGACCAGCTGGGTAATTCTGGGCAGGTTGCTTAGCCTCTCATGCCTCAGGCATCACATCTGTAAATTGAGAATAATAACAGCACATCCAGGATAGGGCCATTGTGAGGATTCAGCAAATGTATCCATTAAATCACCTAGAGCAGCACCTGGCTCATAGAAAGTGCCCAGTAAGCAAACTTATATTTGCCAGACAGGAGATCAAAGCCTGATAGGGCCACCTCCCACTGTGTCACTTCGTGCACGTGTCTTCACTTCTGCAAGTCTCCGCTTCCTCCTCTGTGCTGAAGGAATGGTACCTACCTCAGAGGGTTATGAGGATTGGATGATATCATGCATGGCCACAAACTTACTTAGCACAATGCCTTAAAGATTGCACACTAACAGTGAACTTTCGGGCACCATCATAAGTGATCATCTGGGGCCACAGGGTTCAGAGGAGGTTCTGAATGCAAAGTGTAGATGTTAGCTTGTTTCTGAGGCTGTTCCTGCCCTCCAGCCTCTTTCTCCTTGGCTGGGGGGTGGAGGTGA
Source organism: Halichoerus grypus (assembly GCF_964656455.1). Taxonomy (NCBI): domain Eukaryota; kingdom Metazoa; phylum Chordata; class Mammalia; order Carnivora; family Phocidae; genus Halichoerus; species Halichoerus grypus. The sequence continues at coordinate 123,207,199 of NC_135721.1, forward strand.
GCAAAGGGGTGAGACTGGGAGGGGCAAACATGTGACATTCTGATTGCTGGTATTCCCACTCACTAACTTGTGACCTCATGTAGGTCCTGACCCTCTTTGGTCGTCGGCTTTTCAACATGAAAATGGACTAGATGTATGATACAACCTGCATCCCTCCCTCCCTAGGCAGGAAGAACAGCCCTGTCTCTGTGTGTCCCCAGCCCTTTGAGCATCCTTCCATCCTCACACCAGCCAGTTTTTTAAAAAACCAAGATTGCTATTTACTAGCTCTGTGACTTTGGGCAACTTAGTGCTGTCTCTGTGCCTGTTTCCTCTTTTGTAAAAGGAGCACGATACTAGTACCTACCTCATTAGGTTTTTGTAACACATGTAAATGTCTTAGAGCAATGCCTGGCACAGAGAAAGTGCTATATGAGAGTTAGCTATTCTTCTTGTTATTTCTACCAAGGTGAGTCTCTGAGACCCATCCTTGGCTTCCTGCAACAAGCCTGTTTAAGGTTCCCTGACCCCATCTTCTCAGGGTCTGCCCTTGTCTTAGATGTACCTGTGGGGAGAGCCTGGCCCAACCTTCTGCCCCCAGCAGTAAGATGCCCAGACCTGGGTCCTGTCAGGAGACAATCCTGACACCCAAGACTGAGCAGGTCTTTGAGAGGCCCCTCTCAGACATGGCAGGAGGAAGCAAGAGGTGGAGGGTGATCCCTACCTCCCACCCTGGCCTTGCCTTTCAAGCTCTTGGGTCCTGGCCCCCAGCCCTGTCCATGTTGCACTTGACCCTTTACCCCATCCCCACCCCCAGAAACTCACAGGTGACAACTGCAGATCTCACCACCCTTCTCAGAAGCCTGCAGTGGTTGGGACGCCTGGGTGGCTCAGTTGGTTAAGCATCTGCCTTCGGCTCAGGTCATGATCCCCCACATCAGGCTCCCTGCTCAGCGGGGAGCCTGCTTCTTCTTCTGCCCCCTGCCCCACCTCCTGCTCGCGCTCACTTTCCCTCTCTCTCACAAAAATAAATAAAATCTAAAAAAAAAAAAAAAAAGAAGCCTGCAGTGGCTCACCAGGTCCTTCCGGGGAAAGAGCCAGAATCCTCAAAATGGCCTTAGGCTCTGCTGCAGGATCCTAAGCATGACTGGATCATGGACCCCTCATCAATGGGGGGAACCCTGTGGCTCTTTCTCACAATAATGCTTTTAATGGATAAAGTAAAATACATTGCATTACTAAAAGGAAAGCCAATGGAAGTACAGCTGTTGTCATACTTTTAGAACAAATTCATTATATAATAATACATGTTTCTATATTAACCCGTTATACAGCCTGCCCTTGTGGCAGGACCAATCCCTGTAATGTCAAAGTCATGAGGAGTGTACTGTAGCCGTGTGGAGTGATGAAAGTGATTTCTTGTGGTGACAATACTTCAGGCGTTGCTAACACTACCATGCTTTGACACCTACACTACTCATAATTGCAGAAAATGCTGTCAGTATGAGATTACTGAAAGTAAACATGTAATTTTCCCATCCTAGTTTAAGGAGTCCCTGGATTGATTCATGGACTCCTGAATCTGGGAGTCTCCATTACAAGGCCCTGTGCATGACCTGCCTTCGTCTCGTCTCCCTGTCTGCCCCCCCTCCCCAGCCACACTGACCTCCTCACTGTGTTTCAATACGCCAGACACAATACGGGGCTCTAGGGCTGGCCAGTCCCTCCGCCTGGAACTCTTTTCCTTTGATCCCTGTGTGGGCCACTCCTTCACCTTGATTAATTAAAAAAAAAAAAAAGTATTTGAGAGAAATACACTGAGGTTCAGAGACTCTTAAGTGTCTTTTACAAAGTCACACAGCAACTAAAGGGTTGGGCAGAGATGCCAAGCCAGCACCTTGCAGTTGCCTCATAAACTAGGGCCTGGGTGAGGAGGGACAGTGCCCGACTATGAAAGAAGCACCAGTGAGCTAATTCCATGCACCCGCCGGGAGGAGAGTCTGCCCCAGGGGTGCTTGATGGCTGGCCACACTGCATGATGACCACCTAAGTCTGGTCCAGTCTCTGGGATGCAGAGATAGCAGATGGCCTTAGTGACTGCATGCCCTTCCCCCTGGGCCTGGCTTCCCCCCACCCTCCCCTCCCCTGCAGGATGGCACCTGGCTCTGGCCTGCAGCTCAGCTAAAGGAGAAAGTCTCCTTGGCCGCCTTCCGGCATGACCCTGAGGCAGCTCCAAGCAAAACTGTTACATCCCTAAAGAGAGTCCCCTCCCAGGCACCAGCCCCACCTGGCACCCTCACTGGAGTCCCAGGGCAGGGCCTGGGAGTGGTCCTTGGGGGCAGGTGCCCTGCCAGGAGGCAAGGCCAAATGTCTGGACTGCCAAGGGCAGAGGCCTGGTTTGGTTTCCATTTCCATCCATTCAGTGGTCCCAGCTTGGCCTGGGGAAGCTGGATGGCTGGGCGGAGCCAGATCGCCCAGGGTGGAGGATGCCAGGATGGGCAGGAGGAAGGGAGCAGGCAGTTCTGCTCCAGCCAAACTCCAGCCTTGACTGCTCTGGGGCTTCTCCAGGGCATCGGCACCACCCAGGAGTTCAGCTATACACATGCACATACTCTCCTGCTCATGCACACTCACCTGTACGTACACACAAGGACACACACATGTGCCTATGCACACTCATATCCACACTAATGCACATGCACTCACACAATACTTTAATACAGTTGCTCAGACACTCATCCATACGCACACTCATGCACACATATACACACACATGCACACACACACACACACACACACGCTCATTTACACAGTTGCCACTCAGGTTCAGGCTCATGCACTCACACACTCGCATCCCCAGACCAAACATGCCACCCCCGGTGCTCACTCTCCGGCACAGTTCCTCCCCCTCTCTTAGACAGAGCCAGCAGTGCCCTCCCACTGTCTCCGGCATGGCCCGAGTGTAGCGGCAGCTTGCAGCAGCTGCGGGCCGCGCCTTGAACACGGAGTCCAGCCCTCGTTCTACTAATGATTAAAAGGAGGCTCGGAAAGGGGCAGTGATAACTCTAAGGTCACATAACATTGCTGTGGCGGAGGGTGAGGACCTCCCAGCCCCGTCTGCATGGCCTGCTTTTGGCTAATGGAGCAAATGAATCTGTGAATGAGGGTTGGGGGTTCAAGGGCTCATTGCCTCTCCCTCCCCACAAGGAAAGGGGTGTTCATGTTAGCTGTGAGGATGGGGCATGAAGTACTGCTCTAGGACATCAGCCACGGGTGTGAGGTAGTGTGTGTGTGTGTGTGTGTGTGTGCATGTGCGTGTGTGAGATTGTGATGGTAGAACCCATGTATTAACCTCCTGGGCTGGGACGTTATCCATATCATCCCATCCCAACCTCATGCCATGCTTGAAAGAGTGGATTGCGTTCCTCATTTCATAGAACCTAAGATCAGAGAAGTCAGGTGACTTGTCCAAGGTCACAAAGCAAATAAGCAGCAGAGCCAGGCTTCAAGTCCAGATGATCTCATACAAGTGGCCAAGACACGTTATGCCTATGGTGTGCCAGGCTCTGTTCCGCAGGGACTAAAGTATCTCATCCCCACAGCAGCCCTCTGTGGGACTTGCTGGTGGGACTCTCATTGGACAGGTGAGGAAACTGAGGCACACAGATGTAAAGCCAAGTCACCCAGCAAGTAGGTGCTAGAGCTGGGATCTGAACTGACAGTCTGGCCCCAAGTCCAAGGTCTGACCATGATACCATGCTGCCCCTCTGAGTGCTTAACTCCTGGCACTTGGGAGGGAGGCTGGGGACATCAAGTCCCAGGAGCTACCGGGTGTCTGGGTACATTGATGCTCCGGGAGAACCACTTTTGCTGGCCTCAGGGATGCCCTCCCTTTCCCCTGAACTGGAGCCATTAGTGGGAAGGAGTGGAGTCATTTGCCATCTTTTTGCTGGGAGACCTTGGACAAGTCATCTTCTTTTTGAGTCTCAGTCCACAGGCAGAGGCCAGTTGGACCAAGTGATCTCTCATTGTCTTCCAGCTCAGAAATGTTGGGCTGGGTCAGGAGCAGGCCCCAGCTTCAAGGCTCTCCATTAGCTTCTACCAGCTCAAATGTTTGTCTGGGACTCCTTAGAGACATAGGGAAAAACTAAGGAGGGACAGGCCCAGGACTCTTTGAAGGTGCCCGCAGGGCAGAGAATACTGGGCTGGGAGTCAGGACCCATTGCTTCCAGTTTCAGGTCTGCTGCTACCTTGCTGTGTGACTTTGGGTAAGTTACTTGCCCTCTCTGGCCTTTAGTTTTCTCATTAAGAAAAACAGGGGGGATAGTTTCCGATCTACCCTCTTCTGGGACGCTATTGTGAATATTCAACAACCAGATGGGAAGGTGTGTGGGACAATAAAAGACTCATCTGATGTTGGCAAATTATTTTGAACCTTGTTTTGTTTCCCAAATAATTTGAGGAATTTAGCTATTGATTATGTTGATAAGAATTTCTATGAATTTCCTGGCCAGATGTACCCCTGGAGGCCAGGCTGAGCGTCTAATAATGATAATGAAATCATGAACTGAGTGCCCTCCATGTACCAGACACTGGGGTGGTACTATTAATACTTCCATTTTGCAAATAAGGAAACTAAGGCTCAGAAAGTTTAAGGAATCTGCCCAAATACACACAGCAGAGCCAGGAATCCTATCCCAGGTATGTCCAGCTGTGAAACCCAGTCCCATCAACACCAGGGAGCACTGCCACTTTGCCCCAGAGTAGGGCTGTGTTCCTCCTGCCAAGAGGCTCCAGGCCCCTGGGAGATTCCACCCACCACCCCTGCCAGGAGCCCAAGAATGAGCTGGAAGCAACCTTATCACCTCCTGTGTGTGACCTCTGACCTCCCTCCCGCATGCCCCGCCCTCCCTGGGCACAGTATCTACCGCCCCCTCCCCCCCCCTTTGGCCCGCCTTCCCCGCTCTGACCCTGGCACCTGCAGGTGCGGCTGGTGATTGCCGAGAAGGGCCTGGCATGTGAGGAGCGGGATGTGAGCCTGCCGCAGAGCGAGCACAAGGAGCCCTGGTTCATGCGGCTCAACCTGGGGGAGGAGGTGCCCGTCATCATCCACCGGGACAATATCATCAGCGACTACGACCAGATCATCGACTACGTGGAGCGAACCTTCACAGGAGGTACGGTTGCCATACCCACCAGGGGCTCAGCCACAGACCTGAGGGACTCCACGGGCTCAGACAGGTTCCCAGAACCTTGGGGAGCCTGAGGAAGCCCACTGGGGCTGTGGACATGACCCAGTCTTCCCTGAAAGGAACGATGGGGCTGCAAACAGGGCTCAGATGCCCCCCAGGAATCACAGAGCTACAGGCATGGCCTCGATCCTTGGGATGCCACAAACCCTCCTCCTTCCCCAGGAGTTCTGGAGTCGGAGGTATGGCCACAGGTCCTCAGAGCCCGCAGGCGGGAGCAGGACACAGGCCCTCCTAGTCACCACACCTGGGGCCCAGGTCTTCCAACAATGCCGGGCCATGGGCAGGGCCCAGCCCCCTGAATCCCTATAAGCATAGACAGGGCCATGGGCCCCCCCGGCACCCCATAGTCATGGGCCCAGGTACCCTAAAACATTGCAGATGTGAGCAGGGCCCAGACACCGTAGAACCCTACAGGACCCCATGTCTCCCTCCCTCCCTCCCTCCGGCCTTCTTCAGGTTCAAAAGCCCACTGCCTATGGCAGATGCTGCAAACCCAGCTGAGAGGGGGTCAGGGCCCAGACATGTACTGTGTAGAAAGAATATGAATGAGTTGCCAACAATTAAAAATCAAAGAAAGTTCAGTTTTAAGCATCCAGATTTCTGGCTTCTCTTGAAAGCCTGGCAACGCTGGGCCTAGACCCCCATCGGGCAACAAGCCTGGAGTGGTAAGGAGCTGCCCCTAGGAGACAGGTTGGCAGGACTCCAGGGAGATGAGGTAGACCAGTAAGATCCCCTGTCAGCCTGGTGGAGACTTTATCTCAAGAGCCTGGGGAAAGGGGTGGTCCCCGTGGGCCTCTACATTTCGAGGTTCCAGGATGCTGGGATCGAGGGATGGGGTACCAGAGCCTGGCCTGTCCAAATCAGGGGGGTAGGTGGCCAGGGTGGGACCCACCCCGCCAGCCCAGCCCCTGCTGTGGCCCGCAGAGCACGTGGTGGCCCTGATGCCTGAGGTGGGCAGCCCTCAGCACGCGAGAGTGCTGCAGTACCGGGAGCTGCTGGGCGCGCTGCCCATGGACGCCTACACGCACGGCTGCATCCTGCACCCCGAGCTCACCACTGACTCCATGATCCCCAAGTACGCCACGGCCGAGATCCGCAGTGAGTGCCCCGGGTTACTCCCATTTGCCCACCTTTTCCCTTTCGACAGGAGTCTCCTCCTCCATCTCTTCCTCCCACTGTATGTCTCTTATTCCCCTTCTTCCTCGTATCCCTCTTGGTCTCCCTCATCCGCCTCTGCCTCTCGCTCTACCCCTTTCTCTCTGTCTCTGTTAATGTCTCTGGCCCTCCCTCTGGGAGTCTCTGGCTCGATCCTCACCCCAGCCACCCCCACTCCCACTTGCTTTCTCTCCACCACTCTCCCTGGCCTTCCATCTCATTCGCTCTGTTTCAAACTGAAATGTCTCTCCCTCTCTGGCTGTCTCACTCCCCTCCTGCCCCTCCTCTTGTCCTGCCATCCCATACAGAGGCTACGGGGCTCTCCTTGTCTTGTCCATAGGAAGGTGGGGCACCGTCATGGTGGAGGACATGGTCGGGGCCCAGGGAGGTCAGGACTGTGGTTGGTGATCCAGGGCACTGAGTGACATCAGGGTTGGTGCCACCAAGGAAAGCTGCCCAGATATGCAAGGTCCCCTGTGGGGTCTCTGATTTTTGATTTAAGCATCACCTGCATCCTGTCCTAACTGCTAGCCTGGACGTGCCCATAGCCTGGCTCATCCTTTAGTTTCCAGCACCCAGTAAATGGGGGTTGGATTAAATCAGATTATCCATCAATAGCTGTTTACAGACTTTGATCCAGGCTCTGTGCAGACACCATGGGGTCCTTTAGATAGATGAAGTGTGATGATTCTAAGTAGATACTAGGTGCTTAGTAAATGGTCACTTCCTCCCTCTTGAGGGAGTGAGCTGATGTTTAAAAGTGGGAAGGGGCAGGTTGTGAACTTGGTCTCATCCCTTTAGAGTACCCTCAAACAAGACTTGGAATTTATCAGTGTCATCCTATCTGCATTCAGTCAACAACATTGAGGAGGTCTCCTATGGCCCAGGCCCTGGGCAGGGGGCTGGAGACAGATGGGGACAGACATAGCTTCTACCAACCTAGGGTCACAGTTCCATCACAGGGAAGCACAACGACAAGTGACCAGGTAATTGCAGTGTGGGACTAAATACATTTGAACAGCCTCTCAGGAGGGCAGCCTGGCACTCTAGATCAAACACAGAAAGGCCCACCCCTCGGAGACGATCCCGCAGTTACACCTGGATGTGTGCACAAAGAACCACGCACAAAGATTATTCACTGCAGCATAGGTGGTAATAGCGAGAAGCTGGAAACAACCCAGCTGTGCATGAGTTGGGAACTGGGTAAATAAATTCTAGTCTTCCCCTACACTAGAACACCTCTAGTCTTCCCATATGATGGAACACTGCACAGCTATTAAAAAAAAAATAAGCATATGACACTGGGTGTTACATGCAACTGATGAATCACTGAATTCTACCACTGAAACTAATAATACACTATATGTTAACTAACTTGAATTTAAATAAAATCTAAAAAAAATAAGCATATGGGATGCTCTGTAAGATATATTAGTAAGTAGGAATGAAGGGCAAAAAAATGCAACTAGCGTGCTATCAATAATATATTTAAAAGGGGGTTAAATGGACACACAGGTACTTGCAAACACAGAGAATTTCTGGAGGGATATACGAGAAGCTATTTGCTTTTGGGGAGCAGAACTAAGAGACCACAGATTGAGAGGAGAGGGATTTACTTTTCACTGTACATTCTTTTAATATTGTTTGAATTTTTAAACACGTATGTATGTATAACCTGTTCAAACACCAGCTGATTAAAAAAAATGTTACCCTAGAACCAATGAGTGTTACAATAAGAGAAGGTACCCATCCCAGCCTTGGGGGCACAGAGGGCTTCTGAAATGCAGCAACACCCAAGGAGGACCAGGAGGTAGAAGGGGAAGGAGAGAGAGAATCCCTTCAGCTTCAGGGGTAGGAGAGGGTGTGGTGTGTTTGGGGAACTGAAGGAAGTTCAGTGTGGATGAAGTGTAGCCCAAGGGAGGTATGAGTGGCTGGTGGTGCGAGTCTGGGGAGTAGGTCTGACAGAAATGGAATCTTCTCCAAAGAGCAGTGGAGAAACTAGGGATGGAAAGTGAACATGATCTGATGTGCATTTTACAGAGCTCCCTCCACCGAGAGAAGAATGGGGGCCTGGACTGGGTGGAGGCAGTCCCTAACCGCTTCTAGGGGCTGGAGGCCCTTCCTCATTCTGCCATGAGCCATCTGAAAGAGTCTAGAAGGCAGTGAGGGGTCCAAGAAGGCCCAGCCTGCTCCTCCTTGGAGGAGAGAGATCTCAGAGCTCCAGCCCCACTGGGGAAGGAGGGAGGTCTCACAGGATGCAGAAGTGATCCTGCAGTGATCCCTCCAATCAGCCTAAGGTCTTTCCTGGACTTGGTTTGCCCTCTTGGAGAGAGCCACATGTGCAGCCCTGGGTGACTGGCAAGAGAGAAAATGCTATACTTGACCTTCACATTCATAAAATATCAATGAGACTTAATATAGCCCTAAAGCTGAAAGGTCTGGGAGTATGTTTACTGGGTTTTTTATCAGGCCAGGAGATGGGGTGGTAGATGGTGAGACATCAGAGGGCAGAAGCTGAACATCTGCGGTCATTCATTCACTCATTCTACTCATTCATTCATTCATTCAGCTCTCACTAAGCTCTTGTTCTGTGCCAGGCCTGTACTGGGTTTTAAGGAAACAGGGACAAAGCTGACATAGCCACTGGTCTCCAGAAACTCAAATTCTAGTGGGAGACATATACATCCAGAGATAAATACATCAAAATCTCCATGTATAGCAGTACAGGTGGTGCACTGCACAAGTCCAGGGGGCACTTTTCACATAGATTGTAACGTGAATGGATTTGTGCAATGGCAGCTCTGATTACTGTATTTGCATTTTCTGGCAGAAATCTGTACAGTGTACACAGGAGGACAAAGGCATTGAGTAGTCAGACCTCCTAAAGGATCAGGACAGGCTTCATGGAGGAGGTGATCTTGAACTGGATCTAGAAGGGGATTTTCAGGAATACAGGAGAAAGGTATTCCAGGAGGTAGAAGTAGTGTGAGCAGAGGCCCAGAGGTTTGGGATGGTCTGGCACATTCAGGGAATGCCAGGCATTTGGAGTGGCTGAAATGTTACCACCTGGGGACAGGGACAGGTGGGGTAACTCAGTGAAAGATGGAGTTGGTAAGAAGAGAGGATCCTGCTGGTTTTTTTCAAGGCAAGTTGAAGAGCTTGGACGTTATCTGAGGGCAGTGAGGAGCCAGGGATGGGTTTTAAGCAGGGAGCGGCGTGGTCAAGTATGTGTTTGAGGAAGACCTCTTTGGTGTGAGTGGGGAGAAGGGCACAGAAGGAGAGAGTGCCAGTGCCTAGGGCTGGGTCAGAATCATCCAGAGAGAGATCAGTGAGGGGGTCTGAACTAAGGGAGGCAGAGGATTGAAAGGGAAAAGTTAAGTATGAGAAAGAATAAGAAGGAGGAATCAACAGGACCTGGGACTGATTTGGTGCAGGGAGGAGGTGAAGGAGGAATTGAGGGCACCCCCTCTGGCATCTGGCTTGGCTCAGTGTGGGGGAGAGGTGCTGCAGTTAGGGGAGAATGCAGGTGAGGAGCAGGTGGAGCAGGGACGATGATGGGGTCAGGTGGGCCAGGATGAATTCAAGGAGCCTAAGGGATCTCTAAGTGGAGTTGGGACACAAGAGAAAGGGCAGGGCGTGATTGGCCACCACATCCCAGACTTACTGGCCAAGAATTCTGGAGAAATCCCATCTCAGTCTTGGAACAGACCCCAGGATCTTATCCTGCATGATACTTTCACCTCCTCTTATAACTCCCACAGTTTACAGTTAGACTCTCAAAGTTGGACTATAGGACACTTCTTCTCTCTCATTAAGAATAATTCTCAAGGTGCTGCCTTGAGTTCCATCACTGACCCACTGTTCCATCACCCTTCCCTTTTTAGCATCTTTAAAAGGCCAGTTTTCCTAGGAAATATGGGGTTAGCTAAATCTGCAGGAAAATTGCCTCACCAGAATGGGAAGTCTCAAGACAGCAAAAGTCTCTTATGGTTTTTCTTGCATTAAGCAAGTTTTTCCTTGTGAGCTACAGTGAGTGAGCACTAGACTAAGAATCAGATGGACCCAGGCTTGAAACCTGCTTATCATTTACTAGTGTGGGATATTACTTAGCCTCTCTGAACCTGTTTCCTTACCACAGGAAAGGGTGGGGGGAGACATGCACTGAAGTATGACTTTGTCCAGGTTTATAACCTCTCCATTTCTGGCAAACTCCTCATCCCCAAGTAGTTTCCTCCTCAGTGAGGTTTCTTGATGCCTTGTGGCCCGGGCAGGTGGCCTGTGTGTCTCTCAGCATTCTGTTCACTCTTTATTACAGATTGATGGTGCTGTCAAAGAGATTTCCTTATGTGTCTGTTTCTCCCACTAGCCTGAGCCTAGGGCAGGATGGCATGTCATCCATCCCTACGTTGCAGCCTATTGTGCCTACTAGGTGTTGGCTGTTGATATTGTTACTTCCCAGATCAATGTTTGAGTGGGACCTGACCTGCAAACTTGTGGAAGAAGGGGTGGGAGGGGCCCTAGGTATCAGAAAGATGGGGCCTTCCTTATTCTCTCCCCAGGACATTTAGCCAATGCCACCACAGACCTCATGAAATTGGACCATGAAGAGGAGCCCCAGCTCTCTGAGCCCTACCTTTCCAAACAGAAGAAGCTCATGGTGAGTGCTTCCAGGCCTGCCCAGTTCCCTTCCCCACCATGAAACAGATCAAATGGAAGAAGCTCATTCTAAATAGAGGATCAGCTGATGACATAAAATGAAAACAACATGGCTTGCTTTTCCAATCCTGACTCCTCTGTCACTTACTGGCTCTTTGACCTTGGGCAGGGCACTGTCCCACCGGAGCCTTGGTCTCCTGACGTCTTAGGATGTGTCCCTAAGAGCAGAGCATTGGACAGAGGTTCTTGGATAAGAATGGCATTGAGGGAGTGTTCTGAGGAGAACCCAGTAAGGGTGGGAGGGAAGGAAGGAAGGAAGAAGAAGCCAAGTTCACCTGATCCCACAGAGAGCTGTGCAGCGTAAGTGTCACCACAAAGCCAATCCTCACGGAGGCAAGGGGCAAGACGTGTATACCTCTGTGTCAGTCAGTCATTGGCTACAGATTGCCTGGCAGGGGCATGAGGGATGGGAGATACCCTCCCAAGTATTTCCAGGCAGCTCTTGTTGGCTGAGAGTAACTCTGGAGAAAGGGCAGCAATGAGCTGCTATCAACCGATCCTCATAGCAGCTGATGTATGAAAGTGCTAGGTCTGGCCAAGACAGCCAAGCTCCCAGGAGTGCTGTGAGCACCAGATGAGGGTGCTTTGTAAGAGTGAGGCACCGTCTACGCTGAGGGGGATATTTGGAGGCTGGGTTTGCTGAAGGGGGTTTGGGTCAAGTTCCTTCCAGCCTTGGTTATCCAGGCTTGATAGAAGCCAGCTCAACTCCTCTGGCTCCTGCCTGTCCTGTCCCCAGGCCAAGATCCTGGAGCACGATGATGTGAGCTACTTGAAGAAGATCCTCGGGGAGCTGGCCATGGTGCTGGACCAGATAGAGGCGGAGCTGGAGAAGAGGAAGCTGGAAAACGAGGGTGGGTGCCAGCTCTGGGGTAGGTGGGTGCTGGAGCCCATCCAGTCTACCTGCCCTTGCCCACTTCCAGCCCCTTTATCCCAAAGATCTCAGAGGACCTCCCAGGTGGTTAGAGTCATGGGCCATGGAAGCAGACAGACTAGGTGTAAGTCCTAGCTTGACCACTTACTAGTTAAGTGACCATGGATCAGGTACTTCACCTCCTCGGACCTCATTTTCTCATCTGCAAAATAAGGATAATAATAAGACCTACTCCAGAAAGGTGTTGAGACGTTGCATGAAATAGTACATGTGGGTATTGGGGCAGCACTTAGCACACAGTAGATGTTTAATCGAGGTTGGTGAAGATGATGATAGTGGTGGTGGTGATGACCAGGACCCACCACATCATCTCACCTTTCCCCTGCTCAAGGATGTAGTATGGCTCTTTCTGACCTTGACTCTTTCTGTCCTTGAGCGGCACTCTGACCCTGAGTGTGCCAGCTTCATTCCTATCTCCATCTCCACACCTTCGCTCCTGCAGCTCTTCTAGCTGGGAGGATCCTCTCCATGCCACTCTGCTCCTTTTTCCTTTTATGTGCTGTCTTTGCCACCGCCCGTCTTTGAGTTTGATTCTGGACCTTCTCATCTTGCTCTGTTTTAGGCGGTCGGTTAGTCTTGTCTCCTCAGTTGTGCTACTTTACAAAGCCTACATAACAGGCGCTGCTACGCTCACAGCCTCACACACACACCCCATCCGTATGGGAAAGCCATGGAGCACAGTGTCCGAAAAGATGGGTTTAGGAGCCCGTGGCTGGCTCAGTTGGTAGAGCATGCAACTCTTGACCTTGGGGTTGTGAGTTCAAGCCCCACACTGGGATGTAGAGATTACTTAAAATAAAATCTTAAAAAAATAAGAAGATGGATTTAGAGTCAGACAGGGGTTTGAGTTAGAGTTCCAGCTTTGCTGTCTATACTGTGTGACTTGGATAAGTTGCTTCCCCTATTGGAGCCTCAGTTTCTTCATCTGTAGAATGGGGTGGTAATAATACAACTTAATGCCATCTTGTTGGACTCTTATAAAATGTAAAAGCACTCTGTCCACTGCCTGGAACATGCTAGTTTAAACATATGACAGCCAAAGGCATGCACATTCTCTATTTAAGAAAACTGAGGCTCAGAGAGATACAGGGACTTGCTGAAGGTCATGCAGCTCATAAATGGCATGGTTAGGGCAAGAACATGTGGTTAGGGCAGGAACATAGGTTCCCTCCTGACAGGTGCAGTGCTCTTCCAGCATCTCACAACTGAGGCAAGCCTAAGGTACGCATAGATACCTAAAGTCCTGAATAGGACATTGTCATGAGTTCTAAAGCCAGGCCCTAAATCCTCTGTAGACAAAAGCATGGCAAGGCTTGGTAATAAAAATAGTATGCACCTCAAGCAGGAACTTTCTCTTTTCTGTCAGATAAGGTGCTTAAGGGAGCCATTGCCCAGGAGTGCTCAGAGGCCAGAAGGCATGATGTTTCCAAGATTACCTCTGGGGTCAGAGTCCCGGCTCTGCTGTTCTCTCATCAGTTGACCTTCATTATCAGGCACACCTTACATATTTATGGATTAATTTGCTCAGCTGCCCTAACAAAATACTGCAGACTGGATGTCTTAACCCACAAAGATTTATTTTCTCCCAGCTCTGGAGTCTGGAGTCTAAGATCAAGGCGTTGGCAGGTGTGGTTCTTCCAAGATCGCTCTTGGGCTCACATTCTTGCTGGGTCTTCATGCAGGCTTTGCTCTGAGGGCACGCCCCTGGTGTCTGTGTGGCAAAATGTCCCCTCCTTAAAAGGACACCAGTCAGATTGGTTAGGGCCCACCCTGATGGCCTCATTTTAACTTACTTACCTATTTAAAGGCCCTTTCTCCAAATATAGTCACATTCTGAGATACTGGGGATTAGGGCTTCAACATATGAATTTCGGAAGGACACAATTCAGCCTGTACAACATATCTTTAACAACACTTCCTGTGGGCCAGGCACTGTGCTAGGTGTTTCACATAGTTCAACTCATTTAATGCCCCTAACAACTCTAGGACGTAAGTAATATGAGTGACCCTATTTAATGGATGAGGAAACTAAGGGACAGAGAGGTTCAGTAACCTTCCCAAGGTCACACAGATAGAAATGGTGGAGCTTAGAGTCAGACCCTGGCTCCCAGAGTCTTGAGTTTTTAAGCACGGGCTCTGCCGCTTCTTCTGTTCTGTAAAGGGGTGATAAAATGAAAGCCTACTTCACAGGGCTGTTGTGAGGCTCAGTGAGAAAGTGCGTGTAAGGGAATAAGCACATGGCCTGGCACACGGTATGGAAATGTCCACAAATATTAGCTGCTGATACGATCAAGGGAGGCACAGAGTGTGACCTAGATGGAAGGCAGAGTTGACAGTCCTGGAGAACAGCTGTGGATACTCATTCCTCATGTGATTCTAGATTGGGAGCCTCCTGACCTCAGTCTCTGTTTTGGTCCTGAGCTCTTCCAAGGGGAGGCAACATTGTACTGCCCCATGGCAAGATGACTGGGGTTGTTCCAGATGGAGATGGTGGACAGTCCTTGTGCCCCTCCATGGCTGGGGGAGGTAGCAGAGGTCTGGGGAGGTGGCTGGGCCCACATGGTCTCATTCACCCACTGGGGCACCTCCAAACTTCCCTGGGGGTAATGCTTACACCCTCCACTTCTCCCCTTCTGAGGCAGAGCCCAGGGTTGGGAAGTGTTATAATGTCACAGTTAGGACCCCTAGCGTGGAGCCAGATGACACTGATGTGCATTCTTGATCAGCCACCTCCTAGTTCTGTGACCTCATAGAATTCACTTCACTTCTGTGAGCTCATCTACAAAATGTGGATAATAATAGAATCTAGTACCCAGTATCTCAGAATGTGACTATATTTGGAGAAAGGGCCTTTAAAGAGGTAAGTAAGGGTTGTGAGGGTTCATAAAGATAATGGGTGTTGATCACTCTCCACAGTACCTGGCTAAAGGTAGAATGTTCTAGAAATAGCAGTTTCAAAAATAATTACTATCATCATTCTTCTTCATTCATTTATTGAAATATTTCTTGGACACCGACTGTGTGCCAGGTCCTGAGGATAAAATTGCAAGTAAAAACAAGACATTGTTCTTGCTCTCATTTAGTTTATAGTCTTGCAGAGAAGAAAGACATTAGACAAATAATACCATCAGTAAAAACAGAATTATAAACAGTGATGTGTTAAGATTGATAGTAAAAAGAGTCAGGCAAATTTGATAAAGCTTCTCTGAAGAGGTGACATTTCAAATGAGACCTGAGGGATATAGAAGGGCCAGCCTAGTGAAGAACCAGGACAGGTGTGTGCTAGACTGAGGGGACACCATGGTGAGGGGATAGCTGGCAACTCTCCAGTAACTGGCTACTGTGTGGTGAGTCATGGGAAGAGTGGCATAAGTAAGGTTGGACAGAGCCAGAGAGATGCAAGATCATAGACCTGTATTTAGAATTTAGAACATACCCATATTTATATTTTACTTATAGTGAAAATTTAGTCTATATTTAGAATTTAGATTTTGTACTATGTACAATCCATCCAATGGGAAATCCTTGGAGGGCTTTGAGAAAGGGATTGTATCAGTTAGCTTTTGCCGCATAACGATTAAACTCTAAATCTGAGTCACTTAAAAGAACCTTTTATTTGTTCATGATTTGTGGTTTGGCAGTTTGGGCTGGGCTCAGCTGGGGTGCTTATCTCTGCCCCACATCCTGGTGGTGGCATCACTCACGTGTTTGCAGTCAGCTGGCAGTCAGTGACCTCCCTGGCATGTCTAGCGGCTGGCTGGCTGTCAGCTGGGCCAATGGGCCACATGTTGCTCATCATCCAGCAGGCTAACCCGCGCTCATCCATATGGTGGTGGTTGCAGGGTTTCTGAGAGCAGCAAGGAGCAAAGCCTCAGTATGCAAACACTTTTCAAGCTTCTATTTGTGTGGAATTTACTAGAATCCCATTAGCTAAAGCAAGTCTGGATTAAAGGGGTGAAGGCTGAGATTCACCTCCTGTTGGCAGAAGCAGCAAAGCCACATGCATACAGGAATGGGAGGAATGGGTGGTCATTTTCACAGTCCACCCAGGGTGAGACGTTCCGATTTTAAGAGCACTCAGGTTACTGTGAGAATGGATTTCAAGGGAGACAGAGGGGAGGCTGTCAGAGCAGCCCGGGAGGGATGGCGTTGGCTTGGACCAAGGAGGTGGCAGGGGAGATGGGGAGGCGTGGATGGACTCAAGAGGCATTTTGGAGACAGAATGGATTGGAACTTGCTGAGTGGTCGTATAAGGAGGGGAGAGTAAGGGAATGGAACCCAAGATGACTGGGTTTTGGTCTGAGCTACCGAGTGGTGCCTTTCCTGATATGGACAAGGGGGGCCGAGTGTTCGATTTGGGACACAGTGCGTTCAAGAGGCCTTTCAGACACCCAAGAGGGGGTGTCAAACAAGCCATTAGGTATTCTAGTCTGCCTTGGAAAGGAGAGGTCAGAATTTGGAGAGAGATCTGTGAGTCTCCATCATATATGTGGTATTTAAAGCCATAGAACTGGGTGATTCATGTAGGGAGAGAGCGGAGGGAGACAAAACAGAGTCAGGGCTGATGTGTCCTTATCCTGCACAGCAAACTGCCCGTGAATTAGGTGCTGAAGCAGCAACAAAAACCACATTTATTACATCACACATTTTCTGCGGCTCACGACTTTTGGAGCAGGGTGGCTGGGTGGGTCTAATTTAGGGCTGCATGATGCGGGTTGCACTCAAGCTGTCGGCTGGGGCTGCAGTCGTTTGAGCTGGAGAATCCACAGCCGAGATGGCTCGTTCTCGTGGTTCATACCTAGAGGTCTCTGTTCCCCGCTGGCTGTTGGCAGGAGGGAGGCCCCGGTTCCTCACTGCCCGCGCTTCTCAATGGGGCCGCTCCAGTGTCCTCACAACATGGCTGCCGGCTTTCCCTGGAACCAGTGAGCACAGAGAGAGAGAGAGGCGGCCACAGGGCCTTTTATGACCTACTGTTGGAAGTCACTGTCACTTCCACCACATTCTATTCACTGGAAGCAAGTGACAAACTACAGTCCATATTCAAGGGGAGGGAGATTGGGCTCCATCAGAGAAGTACTGAGTGGCTCATGAGCGCATTTTAAAACTGCCACCCCTGCCCTGAGGTCCCCCCACGTTGGGGGAGGGGTAGAGGAGCCAACAGAGCCCGCAGGGAGAGTCGCCAGTGAGGCTGGAGGACCCTTGTGTCAACGGGACCCAGAAAGGATTGTGTTTTAAGGAGAGAACCATGTCCAATGCTGCTGGGAGTCTGCGTAAAGCAAGGATAGGGAAGCGTCCCCTGCATTTTGTCTCGAGGCTGCTGGTGGTGACCTTGCCAAGGGCAGTCTCACTGGAATGTGGGGGTGGGTGGCTGAAGAGCGAATGCGAGGTGAGGGATGAAGACAGCAGGTGTAGGCCCCTCTTTCGAGACGTTTAGCTGTGGAAGGAAGTAGAGAGATGGACGGAGCCTGAGGAAGGATGTGGGGTGAAGAGAGGAGATACAAGAGCATGTTTTCAGGCCGGTAGGAAGACCCTGGGGGGAAGGAGAAATCGGTGCTGTAGGACGGATGGCGTCCTTCAGGCCGGGGCCGCGTGGGAAACGGCACCTTCACGTGGGGTCAGTTGAAGAGGACTTCATCAAGGGACTGTTTACAAATATGTGGGCAGGACGCAGGGAAAGCACAAGGAAAAATGGGGTGCCCTGGGCCTGAGGTCGTGAGGGGGGGGAGCAGTTGCTGGAACCTGGACAAAGAGGCTGTGTGGAGAGGGGGACCGCCCGACAGGTGACAGGCGCTATGCCTTTCTGTCTGTGGACGCAGCCAGCCCACAGCGACCTGCAGAGGGGACACTGAGGGAAGCAGGACTCCCACCTCTCTCTCTCTCTCTCTCTCCCCCCCCCCCGCCGCCCTCCCACCTCCTGCCTCTGCTCCCCAGCGGCTGGACCCGACTGGAGCCCGAGGGCTGGGAGCCCCCCTGGGGTATGCGTCCAGTCGTCCTCCTGGGGCGCAGGGCAGCGTGGAGAAGGGAGGAGAGCGGATCTGGAAGGTGAAGGGAAGACGTGCAGCCTTGGACGGTGCAGAGAGCCGCAGGGGGCCTGGCCTTGGGAGGCGGTGGCTCGCACCCTCCACTGCGTCAGCGGGGTGGCCGAAGGCAGGGTGCGTGTGCCTGGCTTTGTAGGGTCCGTGGTCGGAGTGAAGGCTCCTGTTTCTGAATGCAGCACATTCCCTGAGCGGGGCCTGGGGTCCGGGTGTGAGGAGACGTGGAAGCCGCGTGGCTGCGCCTGCAGGACGTGCGGCGGCCAGCCTAGTCCGGACCGCGCAGAGGCCCAGGCGTGGCCGAGTGCCCTCCTGGGCGCTGTGCTCATGAATTTGAAGGCCGGCTGGTCAGTGTGTCCCCAGCACACTCAGCTGGCAGACTCAGGGAAGGCACAGGATAGGGTTTGTCCCGGGCTGGGGGCTATTTGAAGGGCACGCACAGCTGGAGGAGAGGGGCAAACGGAAGGACGGCCCGCCACGTAGCTGCACACGTCCGCATACGTGGTGGTCGTGGCTCTCAGCGTCAGCCCACAGACTGAAACACAGGCGTGGGCACACTCAGACAGGGACACGCGCATCCATGCTTGGGAGCGTCTGTCTGCAGGCAAACAGCCCAGGGGACGTGGCCATGCACTGCGCTTATACATCTGGGGTTCCACTCCACACGGACGCAGGTGCCCACATGTATAAACACAGTTGCTGCACGGACTTGAGCAGGTGCACACAGGGGCGAACAGACACACCACACGTGCTGCGGACACAGATCTGCATGCAGACCCGACAGAACGCACCTGTTGAAAGGGCCCGAGGGTGTGTGCAGATGCATGCCTATGTGCGTGCTCATCTGCACATGGGAAGGGGCATGTTCTGTAGTGGTTACGAGCACAGACTCTGGAACCACACGGCCTGGGTTCAAATCCAGACTCTGCTCTTCCACGTCCTAGCTGCGTGGCTTTGGCCAAGTTACTTAACCTCTCTGTGCCTCAGTGTCCTCGTGTAAAGTGGGGATAATCAGATAGCTCTGGTGCATCTCCCACTTCACAGACTGCTCCTTCCCCCCGCACCTTTGCTGGTTTCTCCTTTTCCGTTACCTAAACCTTGAGTGCCCAGGGCTCAGTCCTTGGTCCTGCTCTCAAATCTGCCTGTCTCCTCCAGTCTGTCGCTGGGGACCGCGGGGGGCCCCGGATCCTGCCTCCTTTCACTGCCCCTCACCCCCATCCTGATCTCACCTCTCTCCGTACTTGGCAGTAACCGCTTCGTCCACCAGTCAGAGCACTCTGGTGCCCGCACCGTCGGCTTCCTTGCCCTCCTCTGGCTTTATCGTACTTTGCAAAACCTCAAATGGTCACACCCCACTCTACCTCGTCAGCGCCTGCGCCTGTGAACCCAAGCATGGCTGGAGAAACACTCGTGCCGCCTGGTCTCACTTTGAATTCGTGACCACGAGCCTTAGCTGGCTCTCCAGCTGCCCTAGGCCTCCCTCTGTCCCCTCTCAGGTGACTGCTTAATCCCTTCTCCTTCCTCCGCAGCCTTCTGCCTGCTGCCTCCAGCCCTCCCCTCACTCACTGGGGAAACCGGAGCGCTCGGACCCCACAGCGCCTCCCCCACCAGCGGCAGTGCCTGCACACACCGTGTTTTATCAGCTCTAAGAGACACTGTTGTTACAGCGCGGCTTAGCATCTCCGAAATTGGAAATGTTTCTCACAATCAAAGCTGAATTGGCACCACTTGTTCTCTCCGGGGCGGCTGTCTTCCACTCCCCGGCAACTTGGATTGGATGAGCTACAGTGCCGCGCACTCCCGCGAATTACCGAGAGTGAGCTGTCCTTGAACGAGCAGCCTCTCCCCTTGTGTACTAGATGTCCACCCGCTCAAGCACTCCGCTGTCCTCGGTAGTTGCCCCCTCTCTGCTAGCTCATCCCCATCAGCATGCTGGGTTCTCCCTCCCCGCTTGCAAAGACACTCTTGACGTGTCTCGCATTACTGGCGTGTCCTTGCCATCACAGCAAAACTCCTTGACAGTGTGATCCTTGCTCACAGTCTCCAGTTCCTCTCCTCCCCTTCTCTCCTGGACTCCCTCCAACCAGGCTTTCAGCGTCAGCATCCACTTCTACTGCTCTTGTCAAGGCCACCGGTCACCAAATGCCACCACAGTTCTCAGCCTCCTACTTGACCTCTCTGCAGCATTCAAACACCTCCTTTCTTCTCCTTGGGACACTTTCATCTCTCACCTCACAGGTGCTCCTTCTCATGCTCCTCTGCTGGTTTCTCCTTGCTGCCCAACATCTGAATCTTGAAGCCCCAAAGCTCAGTCCTTGGCCCTATTCTCAGATCTGTCTACGCTCACTCCCTTGCTGATGTCCTCCCACCCCCATGTTGATGATGCACACTTGAACTAGGTATGCGTACCTCTAACTGCTGATTCATCATCTCCCCTTGGATATCCAATAGGCATCTTGAAAGTTACGTATCAAGAACAAACTTTGGATTAGAACCTTTATTACACTTTACCTCCTTGTCCTGTGAAGGCATGAGCCTCTGTGTCTTATCATGCGTCATGTCATGTCAGGTCTTCATGCCCAGCACATACTACTAGATAAACGTGTTGGGTGAATGAATAAATGAATGAACAAGAAGCCACAGAGTGAGAGGGATGGAGGGGCTCAGGCTTTGATGGTGGAGGGCATCAGATTCAGGACATTTCTGAGTTGAAAGGAACACCCGCTCAAAGATGCAGAAGCAAGCTTCCCGGGACAGCAGACCTCACAGGAAGCAGAGGGGAGAGCATTCCAGGCATGAGGCCCGGCAGGGGCAAAGGCCCAGAGATGGATGTGGAGCTCCTTTGGTTTCCTACATCATGTCTTGGCTCAAAACCCTGCAATTCTCCCCACTGACCATGTTCATGTCCAAACTCCTTTGTGAGGCTTCTAAGCTTTTCCCCTAATTTATCTCCATCTACTTCTCTAATCTTGACTTCTCACGAATCACTCCCTGCTCACTGGGCCCCCCAGGCAAGCCATGCCCATTTCCAGTCCCTCTGGCTGCTGTGTTGAGAACAGACTTGGGAAGTCAAGGGCAGAGGCAGGGAGATCTATCAGGTCGGAGAGGATGGTTGTTTGGACCAGGCTGGTAACCGCAGAGGCAACCTCACGCTCTGGATGCGTTTGGAAGAGAAGCTGATGGGAATTGCTGACACACTATACATGAGAGATGAAAGGAAGAGGACTCAACATGGCAGGGGGGCATGGGGCTTTGGCCCAAGCCACTGAAAGGGTGGGCACATGGTCACTGACATGGGGATGAGTGTGGTGGGGTTGGGGGTGACAATCAGGAGTTCGGTTTTGGACATACCAGGTTTGAAGTGCATGGTGGATATCCAAGTGGAGCCTGTCAAACGGGCAGACACAGGAGTCTAGAGTTTAGACACATGTATTTGCACTTAAGAGTCAGTTGATTTAAAGAAAAAACACTAACAGAGGTAGTGTAAGCCTTGGACAAAAGTGATGAAAGCCCTAGGGAGCGGGCAGGTGGGCAGGGGCCAGCGGGTCAGTGGCAGAGAAGGGAGCCCCCTGCCCCATCTCCTCTCCCTTCCACTCCAGGGCAGAAGTGTGAACCATGGCTCTGCGGCTGTGCCTTCACCCTCGCCGACGTTCTCCTGGGAGCCACCCTGCACCGCCTCAAGTTCCTGGGACTGTCCAAGAAGTACTGGGAAGACGGCAGCCGGCCCAACCTGCAGTCCTTCTTCGAGAGGGTCCAGAAGCGCTTGGCCTTCCGGAAGGTCCTCGGCGACATCCACACCACCCTGCTGTCGGCCGTCATCCCCAACGCGTTCCGGCTGGTCAAGCGGAAACCCCCATCTTTCTTTGGGGCGTCCTTCCTCATGGGCTCCCTGGGTGGGATGGGTTACTTTGCCTACTGGTACCTCAAGAAAAAATACATCTAGAGCCAGGCCTGGGCTTGGTGCCTGTTGGTGTCTCTGTCCTGTGTGACCCCCAGCAAGCTCTCAGTAACGCACTGTCTCATGAACTTGGACAGCCACTCCCCGCCCTGTTTGGAGTAATTCTATCGTCAATGTGAAAACATTCCATAGTTTAGAAGTAGACGTTGCCAATGCCGTGAGTTGAGGCCACAGCTCTACTAAAGGAGAGAAAGAGTGTGAGAGAGAGGGAGAGAGAGAACAGAAACAAAACACGAATGCCTTTTCTTTTGATTCAAGGTCTCAAGATGGAACTGTGGGGACTGGTTAGGATCTGAGGTGAGTCCCAGGCTGTTTCGTCCACCAAGGCCCAGATTCCGGGAGGTGCTGGGGGCTCCGAGGGCCTGACCCCTCGCCTCCCCTTCCCTCTTGCCCAGGGAACTCTTCCACAGGACAAAGCCAACATCAACACTGACTCTTCTAAGTGTTGCCTCCGGGTGGGGCTGGAGACTGCAGACCCCGGGGAGGCCCCTGAAGACCCGAAGGGGCTCCACTCTTCTCCTGCACACGGACGGAGAGAGCACTGGCTCAAGCCGAGGCGGTGGCAGCCAACCACCAGGTCACGCCTGGGACGACCCCATGAGCGCACCCTCTCGTTCCCCCTCCTGATTTGCCCAGTGTGTTTGCTTTGACACTTTACCAGAAGCTCTTGGAGGTAGCATCCATCCATCATCCTCTTCCCATCTGAGGCTGACATTTCCCACCATGGGAGGTGGCCTTTCAGCGAGAGCCATCTTGACCTTCTCTCAGAAGGTCAGTCCTGGCCTGAGTGTAGGGGTGGGTCTGGAGGTGGATGGACTAGGGTCCGTCTCTCTTTGCCTACGCCAAAGGCACCTCCTTTAATGCCCACCTTCATCATCACTCGTGGGGCTCCCCCTGTGCCCCACCATGCCACGTAGAGGAGGGGGGTGCCTGCATCCCTGCTGCCCTCCCTGTCATGTCTCACTTTCCTGTGCCTTTTGCATGTTGGGAGAGGGTCTGGGTGTCACTGCCGCTCATGCTTAGAAACCACTGAAAGCCCCCAATAAAGCATTCAGGAGGAGCACTTGCTTTTCATTTCTAAACCTGTGTTGTGCATCCATCTCTCATTTCCAGAGTCTGGGGCCGGAGATGCAGAGACACGAGGTTCAGACTCAGTGCTTTGCAAGAGCAAACAAGAGTTGAGTCCAGGGCTTAGGTTGCTGGTTATGGGGATGGCTTCTGGATGGATTGTGCAATGCTCTGACCTTGGCCTAAACCCACCTCACTTGGACACAGGGCTTCTCAGTTTATAAAGCATGCTCACAAGCATCTGCTCATATTAACCTGAATGTGGTCCTTCGGGATGCACCCAAGGCACATGCCCCGCAGTCCCCCAGAGGGAAAAATGGGCTAAGATGTCTAAAGAACATTAAACCAGGGATATAACTCATAGAACATAAAGCATAGTTTATTGACTTTGCAAAAATGTGTAATAATTTGCCCATTTTTTTTTTTTGTTCATCAAGATGAAAAGAAAAAAAAACAGCCAGAGCCCAGACAGGGCAAGCGTGGAACATGAGAGCAGTCACCATCTGGCGCTGCTCCCCCCTTAGGCTACTCAAACATCCACACAGACTCTCCACTCATAATTAAACTCCACTCAAGAACAAAAACATCATGCTTCATCCCAGTGGGGTTGACTGGTCTGCTCTCACCCTCTCTCCAAAATGAGACTCACAAAGCCTCATCAGTAACATCATTCTGGATGATGTTGGATTCTCTTCTTGTTCCTATTTCTAGAGGTCACAGGCACTCCTCAATATGCTGTAACCTACAGATTAAAACATCAGTTTAGCCGTCACTGGCATTCCTTATGCACAATGTATACACACACATAACAAGCAAGGAAGGAAATCCACATAGCTGCCAGGGTCCTCATTTCTGTAACTGATTCCAAGGCCATTGTTGATATTGATAATTTCTCTCTTCCCCACTAGCTATTCTAAATTCTCTTTGTCCTCAACCAACACCTCATGGTTGGGGTATTTTATCTGGTGAAAGGACTCAGACTTTGGTGGTCCTTGGGCTGCTGTGGTCTTCCGTTAATCTTTTACTATTTGCCGTAGAAATACTATGGGGCACCCCGGAGAATCCTCTCCTTCCTACACGGAGTCCCATGCCACCATTGCAGCAACAAGCCCATTTACCCTTGGTGATCGGGACTAATCACCGTGGTCTGTAGAGGAAACCTTTTTGTCTGTAGTTTCAATGGTATGAGGAGATCAAAATGGCCAAATGGCAAACTCAACTTCTGCTAATTCAGCTGAGCCACTGAAGTATTCCCCAACAGAAGCATTCCTTCCTTGGGAACTATAATCTCTAAACCATCAAAGTCCAAAGATTCAGGGATGCGAAGTAACATTTTTGTGAATAGATTATTATGTGCAATACTGAGAGCTAGTCTCCCATTTCCACTCAGCACTGCTGGATCTGTTTTCTGGGTGTGGGAGAAACAGCACTATGGTTTGTACAAAGTATATTTTGCATCCTGTAGGACATCACCCCAATACTGCAGCATCTCCTGGCTGGTGCTATAATGTTCTATAAGCCTAGCTGCTTCTAGATAACAGACATGGTAAGACCAGAAATTTCCATAGGTATAATTACACTGCTGCATTCTTTATGCTGTGATATCAACTCCTTGGTCAGAAGCAACTTTGTATGGAATACCAAGACTGGAACCAAAGTGTCCATGGGCGTGGTGGTCAGAGAAGGCAAATCCATATAGAGAATATATAAATTGCTACCCCTCCATGATGGAAGGGGTCAGCGTACTACATCTGCCACGAGGTGGCTAGTTCCTACAGGGGATGGTGCCATATCAGGAATTCTGGGCAAGTTGGGCACTCGATGCTGGTAGTAGCTAAATCAGTCTTGCTGAGAGGAAGTCCATGTTGTTGTGTCCACCTAGAAGCTCTAGCTCCATTACCATGGCCATTTTGTATTTGAGCCTTTTGAGCAAGCACTAGGGTGGCTGGGGGAGGGGAATGACTTATACCTACAGAACAAGTCATGGTGTCCATCTATTTGTTGAGAGTCTCCTCTACAGTGAGTACTTTTGGCAGGGATATCCGCATAGAATACAATCATCCTCTCTTTCTGTGCCCCTTGTTACAGATCTAGCCAGTCTTTCTCTCACAGATCTCCTCATTACCAATCTTCCATTCTCGTTCTTTTTTTTTTTTTTTAAGATTTTATTTATTTATTTGACACAGAGAGACACAGCGAGAGCAGGAACACAAGCAGGGGGAGTGGGAGAGGGAGAAGCAGGCTTCCCGTGGAGTGGGGAGCCCGATGCGGGGCTCGATCCCAGGACCCCGGGATCATGACCTGAGCTAAAGGTAGACGCTTAACGACTGAGCCACCCAGGCGCCCCCCATTCTCGTTCTTGATCACCCAGCCAAACCCCCCCATCCCATGAATATGTGTAGATCCGTAGTTTTGGACTTCTGTCTCCATCTTGATACAGTGGACAACCCCACGTACTGCTTGAAGCCCTGTTCACCGAGAGGATTTTCTTTCTCCCATGTCTTTGAGGCCATGCTCGTGGTGCTGTGACCATCCACTTCCAGTTGGCACCAGGACTGAGGTTCTTCTTCCATCATTTGATCATAGGGAGTTCGTCACAAGGCCTTAGGCGTCGGGTGAGGAAGAGGTGGCAATGTGGCAGGAATAGCCAACATAGTCTGAAAATTTCACTTCCACTTGATAGAATGCTGCTGAACATTGGGTTTGTGATGGGCAGCTCAGGTCGCCTCGTCATTGGGTGTCTCATGGTCAGGTGTTCAGGCTCTACCAGGGCCCAGTAGCAGACCAGAAACTAGTTTTCAAAAGGATGATTGTTATTTGCAGAAGAGGACATGACTTGGTTCCAAGTGCTAGGGGTGTGCACTGAGATTTTCCTACTAGGGCTGGCTGGAGGCTCCACACACCATGTCTAAATCACAGACAACTTAAACACCATTGGATCTGCTGGAACATAAGACTCGAGGGGCAGAGCATCTTGCACTGCAGCCTGAATCTGCTTTGGGATCCATCCAAACCCAGCAGTCTTACGGATTACTCAGCAAATGGTCTGGAGCAGCACACACAGATGGGCGTACATTGCCTCTCAAATCCAAAGGGGGCCAACCAATTGCAGTGCTTTGATCTTAGTGGTAGGTGTAGCAACTTGTCTTTCGCTTAGAGGGGATAGTCTGACATTTCCTAACCCCTGGGTCCCTACAAATTTCACCATGGTTAGAGGCCACTGAATGTTTTTGGGGGTTAGATCCCACCCTCTGGTGTGCGTGGGTCTTACTAAGGCATCTGGTGCACTTGCTATTTCCTGTGCACTGGGTTACAGCCCAATGTCATCAATGTTGTGCATCGGTGTTCTGTTATACAGATCAAAGGTCTCTACAGATCAAATTATGATGGAGAACAAAAAAGCTGACAGAGCCCCACATTAAGAAACTGCTGCCCTGCCAAGTAAAAGCAATGGCTTTTGGTGGTCCTGACTAAATGATACAGAGAACAACATTTTACAGACCAGAGGTTGAATTCAAAGAGCCAGACACTGGGTTGATTTGCTTTAGTAAAGAAACCACATCTGGAAAAGCAGCGGTTTGAGTCACCACCTGATGGAGTTCACAATAAGACATTCTCCAGGAGCCACCCATTGTCCCGTGTGGAAACTAGTCTAGTGTGTGGGTGCGGTGGCGAGTTCTAGGAGCTTTCCCCTGATCCACCCCAATAGCCCTTCTACCTAAATCGGGAGATAGAAATGTCGGGATGGGCTTAACACACAACTTTGGCCCAAGAGCTAAGTGGAGGCTTAGCCTGGGCTACTGGGGACGTGAGAAGAGGGTGACTGACCAGAAGGAGGAGGTGGAGGTCTATCTGGCTCTGCTGAGACTCTGAGGTGACTGCCCATGGCAAAGACAAGAGAAGCCATCTCAGTTTGGAGACAGGGAGGGTCTTCGGCTGTTAGAAGAGCTGGCAACTCTGCTTAGAACCTGCAGAGAGACTAACGCCCAGCCAGGCTGTGTCTCCACCAAACGCCTAACACACTCGTGCTTTTCCCAGGGCACCTGCCTGGGGAGCAAGGCAGTCCAGCCTGGAGAAGCGGGAATAAGAAGGAGAAGGAGTACAGCAGGCAGGGAGTGCAGAGCTGCTCTGGTGCATACGAAGCAGTTTCTAACAAGATGGAAAACATCAAGGACTTAGGAGTGTGGGCGTTCAGTGTTCTCCCATTCACGAGGTGAGTGGTAGAGACTGGCCTGGAATCTGTTTCCTGCCTTCGTTCAGGGACCCAGACTCCTTCCATGCTGTTGTCCCACCTTCCTCTGGGACATTGTCCTCATCCGCAGGGCCCGTGATGCCCAGGTTTTATCTGATCAGAAGGGAAAGAGAGGATGGAAGGGCACATGTCCAGGAGTTTAAGACCTACACTTGGGAGAGGGTCACATCACTTCCACTCACATTCCATGGGTAAGAATTTAATAGCCGGGCCTTGCCCTGCTGCAAAGGGGCTTGGCAATGTCATCTGGTTGGGCAGCCTATGGCTAAGGAAGGAGAGAACAGATGCTGGTGGACAGCTAGCAGCTCTAACACAAGGAATAACTGAATGAGAAGAGGCACAGGCAGACGGCTGGAGAAAATCACAGACTCTAAGTGTGGGCTGGAAGATGCCATGAACCTCCACCCACTTGTTCCACATATGGAGAAACTGAGGCCCTAGATAGACTGCTGTCTGGTTTGGTCAGGATCCCACTGTGAGTAAGCTAGAGCCGAGAGTCCTTTCCCTGGTCCCATTCTGTCTCTTGGAATGTCAGGGAGAGAACCTAGGGTGGAGGACAAGAAGAGTCAACATGTAAACCTTTGTTCAGAATCCATCAGTTGCTGAGCCTTCTAGGAGGTACCCTGGAGGGATGTAGGGATGAAGGGGATGTGGGGCTATCAGAGCTCGGTCACCACCACCACCCCCTGGACTGTGAGAATGGGCATCCGCAAAGTTTCCACTGTCACAAAAAGTCTGTGGTGGGGAGGACAGGAAGGTTGTATTTTCTTCAGCTCACCAGCTCTTCACTACCAAAGTCACAGAATCACTCGTCCAGGTCACTCCAGCATATCCCCAAACACCTGTTTGGTTCTCCCCTCGCAACCTGGGCCCACAGTGGCTGAAGGCCTCAGTTTTCCCATCTCTAAAATGGAGCTGATAATACTTGATAGCTGCCATCCAGTGAACACTAACTATGCCCTAGGAAATTCGCATAAATTATTCCTAACTCTGCAAAACATCGATTTTTATGTTTCACTGATGAAGAGACAGAGGCTCAGGGAGTTAAGTACCCAAGGTACAAGGGGTAGACTAGGTTACTGGATTCCCTCACAGGACGATACATCCACAGCCCTTCCCATGTGACTCTGGAGCAGGTCCCACTGTGGGTGGAGCTTGTTCCCTGTGCCACGGTTGCTGGGCTTGCCCCTGTGACCACCTCGGGCCAGTGGAATGTTAGTGGAAGGACGGGACGCAAGCAGAGGCTTTAATATACTGCTCTGTTCATCTTAGCCTTCATGTCCCTGTGCTTGTCGTAAGAGCACGTCCCAGGTAGTTGCTGGCCTTTTCGTCTGGGCCCAGAATGAAAGTAGAGCGGACTTGTGGCCTGGAGCAGAGCTTACGCATCCAGGCTGGCCCATGTCAGCGGGTTGCAGTGACCTGTGAGCATCTGTGGTCCGAAGCCATCATGTTGGGGGAGGTTTGTCACCAAGCATTATTACAGCAACAGGGGCAGAGCTGGGATTGGAAGCCAAATGCCTTAGAAGCCAAAGGTCTTCCTGTTTTCTCTAGGGCCTAGGTCATTGGGAATTATAGTTGAGATCATATAATAAAAATGTCAGGCACCAGATTAAAAAATTCAGAGCAAATGCTAGTTGTTATTCATTGTATTCAATGTTGTATTTTCAAGAGTACATTGATGACACCGAGTCATTTCAGGGTTACTGGGGACAGGTAGGAGTTACAGTGCCCAGGCTTCTGAGAGAGACATTCACTAGGCAAAAGTGAATCTCTTCAGTAATGAGCAGCCCTCAAAGGTGCCTGATATTTTAAAACTTCCCATCCATGATTTCATTACACCAATCAAAGACTAGGGAGGTAGAAAAAAAAAGTATTATCCCCACCTCATAAATGAGTAACAAGCCCAGGGGGGCTAAGTGACTTGCCTAAGATCACACAGCTGAGGCGTGGACAGGTAGGATTTGAATGTAGTCTGCTTGCTCCAATCCAAAGCTTCTAATAACTCCAGATGAGAGTCACCCATTCGCCCCTGCATTGGTCCCCAGGAGCATGGGCGTATCTGGCAAACACAGAATGCTCAGGAAATGCAAGCAGAAGTCAAAAAGGGATGGAAGGAGGGGGCCGTGGGCAATGAACGACAGCAGCCTGTTTGGGCAGGGCCCGGACAACTTTGCTCCAGAAACTAAGATGCTAATCAGGGGTGGCTCTCCTAAGCACTCAGACATCTCAGGAACACACACCCCCCAGGCAGCCACACCCTAGCAGAGAAGACCAGTAAAGTGGCAGGGCTCCCTGATAAGGCCTCCAGCCCAGTTCCCAAAAATAAGCCACCTGGAAACCCGGGTCAGCCAGATTTTAGCTTGCCTGTGCGTGGAAGGCACCTCAAACAGGGAGACCTACTTTACCTTGCCCCCCAAACCCCACAGATAAACAGATGGCCTTTCCTTTCGGCTCTCCTGGAGAACACCTCTCTTGCTTTCCCTCAACCCCCAGGTAACCTTGAAAGCAGACTGCAGACTCTCAGAGACTCCATTCCCACGCTAGGTCACCAGCACACGGCCTTCTACATTCATTATCTGTACATTTTAATTACTTTTGAGTTGATCAAAATTAAAACACTGATGTGTACAGGGTTTCTTTCTCCTGATTGTAAAGTAAGTCAGGGTGACGATGGTGCAGGAGAGACTCTCTGTGCACTTGAAGTCGGTTGTCCATACTTCTCACATACTAGGTCCTGTTCTAAGCACTTTGCAAGCATCAGTTCATTTAATTCTCACAACAACCCTATGAAGTGGGTACTTCTATTATCCCCATTTTACAGTGAGGAAATTGAGGCCAGAGGTTAAGGAACCTGTTCAAGGTCACAAAGCCAGTGTGTGTGTCTGTGTGTGTGTGTGTGTGGTGTGTGTGTGTGTGTGTCTGTGTGTGTGTGGTGTGTGTGTCTGTGTGTGTGTGTTATGTGTGTGTGTCTCTGTGTGTGTGTGTGTGTCTGTGTGTGTGGTGTGTGTGTGTGATGTGTGTGGTATGTGTGTGTGTGTGTGTCTGTGTGTGTGTGGTGTGTGTGTGTGTCTGTGTGTGTGTCTGTCTGTCTGTGTGTGTGTGTGTGTGTCTCTGTGTGTGTGTGTGTCTGTCTGTCTGTGGCAGAGCCAGGATTTGAACCCATGCAGTCTGGCCAGAGTCCATGTCAACCTCCTTCCTCCTTGGCTCCTCCAAGTGCTTCCTGCAAACCATTTCCACCTGAGCTGTGGCAGGTCAGGGTAGGTTGGGGGCACACCCCACGTTAGATGTTCAGCGCAGTTTGGAGTCGCTCCATTCATCGCCTGCACCCAGCTAGATGAAGCCCCCGAAGGCACCGTGTCCCTCCGAACGAACACTGTGTCTCGCATGGCGCCCGGTTCCCTCAGCGCGCCTGGAACGCAGGAGCCGTGAGAGTTGAAGGCGGTGAGGCGGCCGCATCCCGACCTTACGCTTCGGGAACAGAGGCTCAGACAGACTGATGTGACCGAGGGCACACAGTTGTAAGTTCTGGTCAGTGGGCATCCAAGTCTTCCTGCCTCCAGATTCCACGCTGAATACAACAGCACTGATTCTTTGTAGTGAGTGCATTATATTCCTAATACAGTTAGCATAATTCGTTTAGACTGACTGGCATCAGTTAAACAAATCTTGACAACTTTTCACTATTCCAAGGAGCTGCAATAAAGTCTTTCGACTTCTGTTTGCCCACTTCCACAAGCATTTCCACAGCCCGCAGCCCTAGACTGAGATCGTTGGGTCCGCACACTTTAAGTCTGGACACTACTAGGTTACCTTCTAAACATGCGGTCCCAATTTACCATCTCCTGTCTCCCCAAGCGATGAGAGTACCTGCTTTCTGCACTGTGTGTGTTCAACTTTAAAAACTCGTCAGAGACTGTATGAGGGGTTTCTAGGACAAGTTCTGAAGGTGACTACAATGCACAGGATTTCTCTTAACAGAACCTCCCTTCTCCCGGATAGCTGTCAAAAATGGCTTGAGTGTGGAGACTTTTTTTTTAAGGCTTCTGCAGCTTATCCCTCTGGGAATGAGGCTCAGCTCCCAGTGTCCAGTAAATCCAGTGAACGCCTGCCATCACGTCTGAGCTACATTAGGCTATTAATGCAGGGTTAAAGGGGGGTGGGGTGGGGTGGTGATAAAGAGCCCCCAATTGGTAGGCTCCTCCGTCACTCACTAGAAAACCAGTTGCCACCTCAGCTCTGAGTAGGAGTTTCTTTTCATGTTGTGTCCTAAAATAGGAATCATAACCAGCTTGGGAAGCTTCACCCAGCAGAATAGAGAAACAGAATAGGCCAGAAGAGTTGGTGAGATTACTCGTCCACTCCTGTCATTTATTGATAAGGAAATCGAGAGCCAGAGATGGTGAGTGACGAATTCAAAGTCACACAGAAAAGCAGCACAAGCAGTGGCAGAATCCAGCTCAGAGCCAGGTAGCCTGACTTCTAGCTCACAGCAGGGCCCATCCATCACATCCGCCGACAGTCCTTCTTTAAGTCTACCTTTCTTCGTGCTCTGTTGCTCTTGAAAAGTGGGGGGATGGTAGGTTTCTTGAGAAGGGATGTCTGGATAAAACTCACCATAGCCTATCTTTGTGCCTTTGTGCATCCTGTTCTCACTTCCTGGGATTCCCTTCTCTGCCTAACTGGTTATGTTCTGTGAAAATACCCCCTCGCTCCCCAGGGCAGCCGGCTGTCCCCTGCGCTTTGGGCCCAGGCCCTGACCTTGCCCCAGCACTCAGAACACTGGATGGTGCCTGCTGGCTCCTTCTGTGTCCTCTCCACAAGACTGACAATTCCTTGAACGCACAGATGCATCAAATCCTCCTCCGCAACCCCAGCACACACCCGAAGCTCTGAGGCCATGGACTTTGGACCACCAACACCAGCGGGGAGGGAGTTTAGCCTACCCCATCAGTTCCTGGCTCACAGCACGAACTTGGGAAGTTTGGTGCCCGTGAAGGAATGTGCACAGGGAAGTTTTGCAGTATGAGGAGCTTCTAACCCTGGAGCTGCGGAGTTTTCGATAGACACGGTGCCAAGCAGGTCAGGCTGACAAATGAGTGGACACAAAATGGCACAGAAAGCCCTCACGTGTGCCTCCAGGGCACAGAGCACTCTCCCAGCCGACCTCATGGGAGTGAACTTTCTAACTGCTCTCCAGCAGGACTTCCATGAAGCTCAGCTCTTCTCCTTCTGCCAGGAAAACTCCCAAATCTGGTTGATCCAGACCTCGGGACTCGCAGACACGGATATGGCACAGAGGGAAGGAGTCAATCAAGCTAGGAAATATGTGACTGAACACAAACCAAACTTAGTTTGTAGGATTTAGGAGGAAACAAAAAGAGTAAGTACGGTCATGAAATACCCTATATAGTGAGTAGATCAAGTAAGAACTACACCATTGTCCTCAAGTAGGCTGAGCCTTCCCGGTTCTGGGCTTTCTTAAGGGTTTTAGAAAAGAACACACGAGACATGGAATGTGGGATTTCATTATCTCCAGTTTACTTAATTTGCTTGTTTACACACACGATCTCTGTGTGCATAACAGTGTCAAGAACCATTCTCTAAATACAATCTGCTACTCAGATGATGACAGATGCACATAGAAAATGAGGCGTCAGTGAATGAACCTCAGAACGAGAGGCAAAACAAGCATGGCGGGATTCTGGGATCACAGATGCCCTTAAAAGCCTCTTGTTCAGCACCTGGGGACAACAGACACTTTCCAGAAGATGATACAAGACTATTCCAATGGGAGACCCAGACCCCAAATGGTACTTGAAAGCAGATGCTCATTTCCCTGCCTTCCCTAAGGAGCCAAGAAGTTCTAAAGGCTTGGTGCGGCAAAGGGAGACGGGGGATTATCGTCTGCCGAGCACAGGTGCGGGGTGTTTTACATACATCACTGTCCTTAATCCTAACAGTATCATCTCCTCCATTGTCCAGACGTGGACACGAAGCTTGCCCGAGGTCAGACGACTCTCAGCAGTGGTGCCAACACTGGAACCCACATCTTGGGTTTACCTAAGCCCACACTCTCAGTTACACCAGGCTGTTTCACACGGGGATACAGAACATGTGCCCGAGAGAAAGGCAAGGGTGCTAGGACTGAACAGGAAGTGGTGGACGACCACTCGATACACAAGGGTCAGTCACGGACACTTTCCACAGAATTAACTTAATGCTGAGCCTGGATCCGATCTGCAAGAAATGACTGGAGATTTAAGTGTGACAAATGAACGTGTGGAGTCACCTTGTGCCTGTTGCCTTTTGGTGCTGAACATGAAACTCAGGAGAGACCCCAACCCCTTCAACCAGCCCCAGCCACCTATGCCACCCCCTCTCCCACTCCCTGTTCACAGATGGAAACTCCAGAGGGCAAAAAATTTCTCACAGGGCCTGTGACATCTTGCCAAGGCTCCCAAAGCACCCTGGTGACACCTCTGGAATCCCAGCACCAGTGTTTCTGCCACCTCTGGGTACAATGTAGCACAACTTACATTTTGATGGATACAAATTAACATGCAGCCTGATGGGATACCAACTACATATTTTAAATACATCTTTATATGAAAGACAATTTACCCTGAAGATTTTCCGGGCCTCAAGCTCTTAACAATCTAAGCTTGAGTTAAGGCAGTCAAGCGTAGTGCTTGTCAGTTAATGCAATTATCAGGCTTAACTTGGGGGGGAGAAGAAGAACATCAAGGAAGCTTCCGGGATGATTATCCAAAGTGCAAAGGGCCAGGTACAAAAGGCCTAAGGATGTAGACTGCGGGGGCAGGGGGTTGGGGGGGTGTCCTATCACAGAGCTGTAATGGCACCTTTGTGGGTGGAGGTGACAGGCCACAGAAGGACAGGGCTGGACATTGGGAAGTGTGCGTAGGGGAAAGAAAGATCGGTTTCAAGGCCAGCTGAACAGGCCCAGGTTTGGTTTGGTGTTGGTACAAGAAGGAGGGTGGGGACAAAGTCACTCCAATATTTAATAGGGACATTTTTACAGTTTGGCTTCCTGCCATCAGAGGCAATGGAAGACATTTTCACCTCCGATTTATCATAATCTCATCCAAAATGTAAAAATTCCTTGGGCCAGAGCAGACAGATCAATGCACTTATCATAACGCTGTTCAGATTAACCACTGATGTGTGGTCAGGAAAGTTTCAGTGCAAGTATGCATTTTGCAGTTACTCTGACTCAGCTTAAAATTTCATCCAGTTGTCATGAAAATGTCTGCTTTCGGATTTTATTCTTAATAGAGAAAACAGCCCCTGAAGTGAGGCGGAATTTAATACCATAAGCCAAAAGTCTGGATTATAAAAAGTAAATTAGTTGTTCTAAAAAACAAACAAACAAAAAAACCGTCAAAGCTATCTACACACGTACCAAAGTGCAGCATTGAAGTTGTGAGTTATTCTCAGGGGTTTTGTCAACAAAGAACAAACGCCGTAGTTGTTATTAAAAACAATAAAGCATTTGCTCAAAATTGTAGGAAAAAAAGGTAACCTTATTGCTCGAAACCAATACATAATAGACAACATACACGGAAGACTAGCAATGTCCGTTACACAAATATCATCCAACACTCAACCAGAGAGGCACTCCAGTTTTGGTAGCTAATCACAAGTCAGTTGCAATATATAACATTCTGAGGATAAGCAAGTATCACCAGCAGAGAGTGTCTTTCAGGCAGTTGGCTGTTTTATAAAGAACCCCGCTGGAAATAAATGCTTATGCAAAACTGACCAGAGGGCAATATACGGTCAAACCACAGCATTAACAGCCATCACAATACGAGACACAGGATCAGGGAGAGGATCATGGCAGCAGAGAAGGGTCCTGAGGCCCTGGCCTCCCCTTCAGCCACACAACAGAGGCTTTCCTGATTCTGTCCTCTCACTGAGCCTTAGCTCTGCCCTCCAGGGACATAAGGGACATTCCAGATTAAGGTCAAGTCTTGCCAGGGACAAAAAGTGCCCAACTGGGAATGGTGGTGCTTGTGACAAGAAGGGTGGGGATTAAACTCACTCCCCAGACTCCGCCCACCACTCCCCAAACCCTCCTGGTATGCTTCCTCTCTGAAGCAGGATCAATAATTTAGTCAAATAACTAAGAAAAATAATGAAAAAAATACATTAGCTATTGTCCTGCCATCACCCCTTTTGCTTCTCTTTTATTCCTTGTAACTGTCTTGCTTCAAATTCAAACTACAGCTCTGGGGAGGAAGTCCTGGGGAAAAGGATTTCAGATACCAAAACCCATAGGTCCCATACCAGCTCAGCAAACCAAACAGGGTGCCGAACACCTTCTGGGACAAGTTGTGGAAGTAAACGGCCGTGCACAGAAACATCCACACCCAGATGAAGGTCAGAAAGCCCAGGGCCACCACCAGGCTGGTGATGGGGGTGTGGAAACGGTGGCTCCGGTCTGTTTTCACCTCATGCAGCACGGCCATCTCCTCCACAATCATAAGGGCGCAGAAGGTCAGCAGGAAGGAGTGGCCCGAGATGTCAAAGCCATGCCAAAAGCCTCCTTCCCCGTGGCACTGCTGCTTACTCTGGTGCTCCTTTCTGACCCGCTCCAGGGCGGGCGACTGGTAGCAGCTGCCCGTGTAGTGTTCAATGTTGGAGAAAAGAGCTGTGAAGACATACCAGATGGCCGTGCCCACAAGCAGGGTACTCAGCCGCCGCAGGACCAGGCCAGCCTTGCCTGTCAGGTGGTAGGTGGTGAGGGCAATGAAAGGCAGGAGGAGACAGAAGGTCCAGGCCCAGGCCAGTTTCACAAAATACCTGGCAGAAGATGAAAGTGGAAGTGAAGGCAGGGGACATGACAGGGAGGAGACAAGGTCGTGACTCGGGTCTCTAGAGTCTCGAGGGAGGGCAAATAAGAAAAGTTGATAAAAGCTATAGATAAAAAGTTCACTTACTAAATTCCAAATGTAATAACTCCTTAATCCTTAAACAACTCGGTGAGGGAGGTACTGTTATTATCCCCATTTGGCAGATAAGAAAACTGAGGTACAGGAGTATCATGCCCAAAGTAGAGGTCATAAGTGGGGGAGCTGGGATTCAAATCTGGGGCCTGTGATCTTAATCTGTGATCCAGGGCCCGGGAAAGTGGACACATAGAACACTCATGGTTACCCTGGGAAGAAGGTCTCATTTGCCCCATTTTATAGAGAATGTGAGGCTCAGAAAAGTTCCATAACTTGCCCAGGGTCACAACCACACTACCAGCAAGCCCAGAGTAAATCAAGATTTGGCCAGCCCCAAAGCCCATGTTTTTTCTACACCCTGGCTCTTTCCTACATGGCAGCAATGATCTCAGAACAGAGCTTGAGTTCAAGCTAGAAGACCGGGTTCAAATCCTGACTCTGACTCAACCTGTTACCACACGTCTCTAGGCCTCAGTTTCCCCAGCTATAAAATAGAGCTGAGGAGACCAAATGAGTTTTTAAATCCCTCCCAGGGCCAATGATTCACTCGTTCCCTCCAGTTAGCACAGAGGCTTGGAACAAAATGTCAGAATCCATGGTCATGGTTACCCACAAACAACAGGGACTTGTGTGCCAGGCTGCTTGGATCCCAGCTCACCCAGGCCAGATAAAGCAGCAGCTGCCTGTCTGCCTCCCCTCGCTCATCAAAGGTGGGTGACCTGGGGACCAGCCACAGGAAACACACATGCAAGAGACTTGGGGCTACAACCATACTCATCATCATCTATTCTTAGCCCAGCCACCAGGGGTGGGTGAGGAAGGAAGGGGGGCCAAGGACAGGACAACTTTTTCCTGGGTTCCAAAGGCTACTCAGACACCACCCAAGAGCCTGTCACTCACATCTTCCCTGGGACTGATATGCAAGGATCTTGCCAGAGCCAAGACCTGTCAGGCATTTGACAAAACTGCTGGGGAGAGAAACCAGGGTTTTAAGTCGATAGCCAAAGTTGGGCTGACTTTTGGGAGATGCTGCGGACACTGTAATTCTAAAGAATCTAAGCTCACTTCAAGGGAGAAGTTTTATCTTCCAGATAAAACTTTACTACTGCAAGTGTTTTTGTGCAAAACCCTTGAAATCCAGGAGTTAAAAAAATAAAAAAGGCGTGCGTGGGTGGAGTTAGGGAGATGTCTCAAAGAGCCCAACTGGGCTTGCTTTCTTGGGCCACCGCCATGAACTCTGAGTGGCTGAGAAGGTCCAAGGAGATCCAGGATAAAGGTCAGAGGCTGGAGGATTCCGCTCCTCGGGGACTATCTCGGAGCGGGGGTTCCATCATAGGCTGGGGCAAGGCTCGCACAGGTTCGGGGGTCAGGAGAAGGCACAGGTGGTGATGGGACTGTCACAAGCCGGGGTTTGGGGGTGAGATGGGTCAGGGGTCAGACTCAGCGCGGGGTCTGGCAGGCAGGCAGGAGGGAGGCGGCATCTCCCAAGCAGGTCCGGGGCCGACTCCTAACTCCAAGGGGAGGTGGGGGGCGCAGCGACAGAGGCTAAGTCAACGCCCCATCCCACCCCATACCCCACCCCCCGCCCCCCGCGCGCCCTGCCCGTCACTCCCCGCCCAGTCAACTCAAGCCGGCTCGTCTGGGCGTGCAAACATCAACTGCTAGTGACATAGCCATTCGGGGGTCCCTCGGTCGCGACACGCGTGCAGACGCAGCTGTCACAATGAGGAGAGCCTCCCCGTCCGATGACTCGTCCATCAGGGCAGCTAAGCCCCGGCTCTCAGGACGAGGCGACGGCGGGTCGGCTATGGCGGGGACAGGGGAGGACCCGGGGCGCACTCACACGTTGAGGACGTTGCGCTTGTTGCTGAGGTAGCTCTCGGGCAGCGGGGAGAGCTCCTTGAGGAGGGAGCCCGCCATCATGGAGGCCGCCAGCGCCCAGGGCAGGTAGCGCCGCACGGCCGCTCGCACCAGCGTCCCCCGGAGGAACCTCGCGCAGCACTCCAGATGCTCCATGCCCGACCTCGTCGGCCACCGTCCGCTTCCCCGTGTCCTCTCGGCCACCGTCTTGCCCTTCGCTCGGGAGAAGCCGCTGCGTCCCTTCGGACGCATGCGCGCCGCCCGCGAGCCCCACCCCTCGCGGAGCTCTCGCGCTCCCCCATCCGGCCACTGGCGGCCTCTGCAGCGCGTCCGGTCCTGAACCCCTGCGCCCTCCTACCCGTCCGGCCGCCAGGCAACAGGCGCGGACTCTTGCTCTGGGTCTGGGAAAAAGCGGTCCTGGGAGTATTTGCTGGAGATGGGGAAGAATAAATGCAGTACTGTATCATTTAGTCTCTCCTAAAAGCTTGGAGACACCTCCTCCATCTGCGCCTTAGTTTTCTCATCCGTAAAATGGGGAGACAAGAGGAGCTCAACCCTTCCCAAGAGTTAGTTTATGAACCTGAGGTCATGAGGGTGATCCAGGCATAGGGAAATGAAATTTAATTTTACTAGAAAAGAAGTGCATAAAATAATTACTCAATTTAAATGTTATTAGATTTTTTTAAAAGCTTTTAAAACAGCTATTGTATTGAGTGAAAATGCTGGACTCTGGGGGGTTAAGATCAGATGAGGGTGTTGGTGACTCAGTCACTCAGTTTATCACAGAGCTAAACCCTCTCACCCCCATCATGGCTGGGTGCCTAATTCAGTGTTTCCCAAATTTCAGCCTCCCCCACCCCCCCGCCCCGCATTGTATCAGTCTCCTAGGACTGCCATAACAAATTACTACGAACTTCCTTCCTTCCTTCCTTCCTTCCTTCCTTCCTTCCTTCCTTCCTTCCTTCCTTCCTTCCTTCCTTTCTTTCTTCCTTCCTTTCTTTCTTTCTTTCTTTCTTTCTTTCTTTCTTTCTTTCTTTCTATTTATTTATGAGAGCATGAGCAGAGGGGAGGGAGAGGGAGAGGGAGAAGCAGGCTCCCCGCTGAGCAGGGAGCCTGATGCAGGGCTCCATCCCAGGATCCTGAGATCACAACCCCAGCCAAAGGCAGACACCCAACCGACTGAGCCACCCAGGCACCCCTAAACTTTTTTTTTTTTTTAAAGATTTTATTTATTTGAGAGAGAGAGACAGAGATAGCAAGAGAGAGCATAAGCCAGGAGGAGAGGGAGGAGAGGGAGAAGCAAGCTCCCCACTGAGCAGGGAGCCCGATGTGGGGCTTGATCATGTCATGAGATTATGACCTGAGCTGAAGGTAGATGCTTAACCAACTGAGCCACCCAGGCGTCCCTACTACAACTTCTTGGCTTAGAACAACAGAAATTTATTTTTTCACAGTTCTGGAAGCCAGAAGTCCCAAGCTGTTGGCAAGGTTGGTTCCTTCTAGAGGCTCTGAGAGACATTCCTGTCCATGCCTCTCTCCTAGCTTCTGGTGCCTGCTTGCAATCCGTGGCGTTTTTTGGCTTGTGGCTGTATAGCTCCGGTCTCTGCCTCCATCAACAGCATGTGGCCTTCTCCCCTCTGTGTGTCTTTCTCCTTCTGTCTCTTATCAGGACAATAGTCCTTGGATTTAGGGTCCACCCTAAATCCAGGATAATCTTACCTTGAGATCCTTAGTTATATCAGCAAAGACCCTATTTCCAAATAAGGTCACATTCCCAGGTTCCAGGGGTTAAGATACATCTTTTTGGAGATCACTGTTCAAGCCATTACAGCCACCTTAACTGCTTTTGCTATGTCCATACACCACCAAATACTATTATTTACTTAAAACTTTAAACAGCACACATTTCAAACTTAAATACCTACTGAATAGGATCCCACGCCAAAAATACCCTTGAAATCATGGATTTTGTGTGCCAGGTATATCTATTCTATTACAAATAAAACATTTATATTTAAATATTCATCATCACCAGCTGCCTAAAATAATTGCATGCTCCTAAATCAAGGATAGCTACCAAACTTTGGGAAACACTGGCCTGATTTATGCCTATAATGGACTGATGTTTGAAGTCTTTCATGCAGTGATGCCTGGCTGGCTCAGTCAGTAAGCATCTGCCTTTGGCTCAGGTCATGATCCTAGGGTCCTGGGATCGAGTCCTGCATCAGGCTCTCTGCTCAGCGGGGAGCCTGCTTCTCCCTCTGCCTGCTGCTCCCCCTGCTTGTGCTCTCTCTCTCTGACAAATAAATAAAAATAAAACTTAAAAAAAATTTAAAAATTATAAATAGAATCTCTCATGCAGAGAACTAATAAACTAATGAGAATAAAAGCATTAATTCCTTAACCACCTCAAGATGATCTTCATATCTGTAAATTTGCATTTACCTAATCAGGATTCTTCCATAGCAAGATGTTTCTGGGCCTTCAAAAAGTTACATTTTAAAAAAGAAAATATAATGGTGATCACACCAGTTTGTTTTTTCATGACTGGTAATAAAAACTACACAGCTAGAAAGATGTTATTTGTGAAGGCAGCTTGTAAATAGTATCTGAAACCATCTCTAGCTTCTGAAGGTTGGCAAGTGCTCAGTTATTGTTACTTTCCATAGCAAACTGCATACTGGTTAAGAACAGGGAAGTGCACTGGGCATTATTAAAGTGTGTCATTAATGAAAATCCAGATGCTGACTCCCACCCCAAGAAAAGGTGAAAGGCTGCTGGGTGAACAGAAACTCTAGACGTCACCCAAACCGAACTTTCAAAAATATAACTCCTGAAACTTTCAGGATTTGTATTTCTTTTTAAGATTTTATTTATTTATATTGACAGAGAGAGTGAGAGCATGAATAGGGGGAGCAGCAGGCAGAAGGAGAAGCAGACTCCCTGCTGAGCAGGGAGCCTGCCGTGAGGCTTGATCGCAGGACCCCAGGATCATGACCTGAGCCGAAGGCAGGCACTTAACCAACTGAGCCACCCAGGCATCCAGGATTTGTATTTCTGTAGAAAAGATTTGGGTTTGTTCCACTTAAGACTATGCAGCTTCATCCCAGGACAATTTTGAAGACTAGGTTAAAGCCAGACCTGAAAAATTGTAGGTCTCTAGAGGAGTTTTCTCCCTCCCTCCCTCCCTCCCTTCCTTCCTTCCTTCCTTCCTCCCTCCCTCCCTCCCTCCCTCCTTCCCTTCCTCCCTTCTTCCCTTCCTTCCCTCCCTCTCTCTTCTTTCTTTCTTCCCTCCTTTCTTCCTTCCTTCCTTCCTTCCTTCCTTTCTTTCTCTCTCTCTCTCTCTCTCTCTTTCTTTCTTTCTTTCTTTCTTTCTTTCTTTCTTTCTTTCTTTCTTTCTTTCTTTCTCTCTTTCTACTTCAACCCACATTAGAAAATGTATGTTTCTGTTGTGAGTCCAATGGTGTGCTGGGCCAACCCATTCAAGCCTATGAGAGCAGAGTGTTAAGTTTTCAGGACTTTTGCAAGCTGATTGTTAAACACAGCCATTATTTAAAATTACATTATAGGGGCGCCTGGGTGGCTCAGTTGGTTAAGCGTCTGCCTTGGGCTCAGGTCATGACCCTGGAGTCCCAGGATTGAGTACCTCATCGGGCTTCCTGCTCAGCGGAGAGTCTGCTTCTCCCTCTGACCCTCCCCCTTCTTGTGCTTTCTCTCTCTCACCCTTTCTTTCTCAAATAAATGAATAAAATCTTTAAAAAAATAAAAAAATAAAATTACATTATATAAACTAACAATTAAACTCAACATAAATATTCAGAACTCATTATTTCCTAATTATTTTACTCTATGTCCTTATTTACCTATGCTCTTGGGATCACTTAACATCCATTGTATCTGCATGGTAAGTTACAGTGCAATTTTCCCAACTGTGCATTCAGCAACATCACACTGATAGCGTGAAACCAGCCATGTGGAAGTTTTTGCACCAGTGGAACTGGCCATTACTATAAATCAGGGCTTTATCTGGTTTGTGGATTGTCTAGATTGAGATGTGACTCCATTTGTCAAGTATGGTTGAACTGAAACTGTAAGTTGTTTATAGATACAAGAGTCCAGCAAAAATCAGTGAAAGCATTCTGTGAGAATCAATTTACTACCTGAAATTTACAGTAAAGAATATTTGTGCATTTTATTATTTGTAAAAATCTGTGCTACACACTTTGCATTAAGAAAAGTTTATGATAAACCTATGCACATATATACTTATACATTTTCTTAAAGAGCTCATTGTTAAACATTTATCGATAAATGACTGGCTGTAATCCAATACACACATAAAAATATATCTGTAGCATATGAGTGAATATATAGATATAGCTGTAAATATAGTTTTATGATAGTTCATGACAGAATTTGCCTCTGCTATGCATGAGACGGTCTGATATTTTCTGTTTAGTTATAAATTCAATTTTTAGAAATGCTGGTTATGACCCACTGAACTGATTTTACAACTCACGAATGGGTGGGGATCTGTAGTTTGAAAAACACACGAGATTTTAAGGCACTGGAGGACCATGCCCTGCCCTTCCCCACCAGGGGGTGATGGAAGACCATGAATACCAGGGTTCTGCCCCACCGGAACCTTCCATGGTACCACCTAATTGCTAGTTTTATTCCTTCTTTATTCAGCAACTACTTGTTGCAAGTATATGGTCTCTGACCTCAAGGAATTTAAAATCTAGTGAAGGTGATAATCATTCATTTATTCAGCCAAGCAACATTTATTAATTTGCTATGCACCAAGCATTAGGCTATATGTTAGGACTTCCAATGGGTTGAGTAGGTGAGTTTCCTTAATAACTGAAGATTTATCACCCTTTAAAAACACAATTTCCCTAGTTGGAGGCAGACTCACTAACTCTGTGGAATGGTTGCATGGAAATCATCTGAGGTTACCATTGTGCTTTGGCCAGGTTGGACATGCATATATATATGCTAAAGATTAAATAAAAGAAAATATAAGTTTGTGCTGCCTTCTCAGAAATAATTTTTCTTCTTTATAACCACATTACACTATAGTGCCAGATTTATAAGGAGATTACATTCTGCCAGAGTAGAAAACATAAAAATCTTGAGTGTTTGTTTCCATTGGAAAAAAGATCTTTATTTTGACAATGATCTTGGTCTGTTTTAAAGTATATTGGCCTGAATCACTTGATTAAATGGCAAAGAATAGGAGGTCCTCATGAACTAGGAGTATCGTTAAAGGTCCTTTTTAAAATACACTTTAGGAGCACCTGGGTGGTGCAGTTGGTTAATCAACCGACTCTTGGTTTCCGCTGGGATTGTGATCTCGGGGTCATGAGATTGAGCCCTGCACTGGGCTCCATGCTCAGTGTGGAGTCTGCTTGGGACTCTCTCCCTCACCCTCTGCCTCTCCTGGCACACACCCCCCCCCCCGCCCCCGATCTCTCTCTCTTTCTCTCTCAAGTAAAAATAAATCAATCTTTAAAAACACAAAAAATCTTTCAAAATAAAATACACTTTAAAAAAATAAAAAATAAAATACACTTTATAATTTACTTACTCGTTTGTTTATTTCTGTCTCCCCTACTTGAATGTCAACTCCAGAGGGCAGGGAACATTGCCTCTCTTGTTCACTGATGCATCCCAAGTGTCTAGAACCGTGGCTGGCATCTACTAAGCACTCTTTTGTTGTTGTCAGATAAATTAATGAATCATTATTAATATGCTGGTGTAAAGGAAGTTGTTTCAAATTGAAATGGCTTTTTTCTAATAAACTGAAGAGATGACAGAATAATAATTATGAAATTATTATTTTTTAATCTTAAGGCGTTTCCAAGATTGTAAATCACCAGGAAAGGGATTTTCTGGTCCATAAAATCAGAATGATGCTGCAGTAGAATGACAGTGGATTAGGTTGGGGCCACTGAGGAGAAGACCCCATAGGACCAAGAAAGGGTCAGGGAAGAGATCTTGGAGGAGATGATTTCTAAGTGGACGTCAGGAGTTGCCCAGAAGAACAGTGGGAAGCAGTCATTCCAGGAAGAGC
Source organism: Halichoerus grypus (assembly GCF_964656455.1). Lineage (NCBI taxonomy): Eukaryota > Metazoa > Chordata > Mammalia > Carnivora > Phocidae > Halichoerus > Halichoerus grypus. Next base: position 123,251,447 of record NC_135721.1, read on the forward strand.
AACCAGCGGGTGTCCTTCTGTTGGCTGGTGTATGTGAAATAATTCACTCTGGGTTGAGGGAGGGGGCAGGCAGCCCGGTAATTCTCCCAGTGGGCAGCCCGCTCTGTCCACAGCTCCTTGGCCCGCCAGCACCAATCCCTTCCTTCTGAGCTCTCCTCTGCAATGTCTCCCCCATTCTTAACCTCTGGCTACCTCTTTCTGGCCGGAGGGACGACTAGCCGCTGCCTGGGGTGAGGCAGCTGAGCAAAGCCAGTGTCTGCCGGAGGCCAGGCTGCCTGACTGCTAAGTGGGAGGGGGCTGTGTCCCTGGCCGTGCCCCCAACACACACAACCCCAAGCTGCTCAACATGTGGGCACAGAGTCAGAAGGGCTGGTGCAGTTGGAGCAGGGACCCAGTTTTGCTCATCTGCAGGCCGCAGGGAGAGCAGCAAGAGGGGCTGCCTTGGGCCCTACACCACCCTCGCCAACCCTACTCCCTTCTCCACCCCCACCCACAGTCTCCTGCCGACCCCCGACCCTCTGATCTCAGGCGGTCAGGCTGAGGTTTTGTTGTCTGAAAAAACATTGGTAAAACCAGAAAGAAAAGCCAGGCACTGAAGATGAAGGGAGGGCATTGGGATCAGAGGGAGTATAGGCAAAGTTCTAGTTCTTCACCTGGGCTAGTCAGATGTTTACTTTAAATAATAGGTTAAACTATATATTTATATTTTATAAATCTAGTACACTTGTTATATTTCACAATTTATGAGATGGTATACATTAAAAAAAAAAAAAAAAGGAACACCAAACTGGGAATAAAATACCTAGGTTCTAAGAAGAACCAGTTTTACTGAACCTTAATTAAGTGTCGGGCACTGTGCTAAGTGCTTTATTGTATTTGACTCTTTCTTCTCACACCAACTACACAGGTAAGTACCACTATTACTTCATTTTGCAAACACTGAGGCACAGAGAAGCTAAGAAACTCAGCCAAGGTCACACAGCTGGCAATCCATCGGACCTGGGATTCAGACCAGGGTCAGTATGCCTCTAGCCCAAGTCACTTACCTCTCTGGTTCTTCGTCTGAAAAATGAGAGCCCTGTAGTGCCAGCTTTGTTGCCCAGATAAATAAGTGAAACCTTACTGTGCTAGATGTCATGCATACAGTAGGCGCACAATAGATGGTCACCTCTGAAATAAAGATGCTCATTTTGGCTGCTCATGGTAACTTGTGAGACAGGCACAGCAAAGTGTCACTGTCCCCACTGAATAGATGAGAAGTCTGACTCCGTTCTCAGGCCACGGAGGAGCCGGGAGGCCCAGAGGCTCCCCCTGGCCCCTTCCCTCCCCCGCCCCCTTCTCCCCCTCCCTGCTGAACTCTTAAGGTCCAGCAGCAGCGGAGATGTGGCCTCCGGGCCCGACTCCTCGCCCTGCGCAGGAATGTGGGGCGCCTCGGTGGTGGTGGGCAGGCGGGGAGGGGGTGGGGGAGGGGGGAGATGGGACGGGGTAGGGGGCGCTGACACTGAGGCTTTTCCGCTCCAGCTGCGCCGGCCGGCGACACAGCAAATTCCACGACCACACCTGGCTGTGCAGCTGTTCAGGCTGGACCCTGAGGACGATTCCCCCGTCCTGGGGCCGCCAGCCCCCAGGGGACGGCCTTGACCCCTAGCGGCCTCACGCTGGGACTTCGGGCCAGGGCACAGGAGCTCCGGGCGCCCCCTGGGCATAAGCCTGCCTGGCCAGCCCCATCCTCCAGCTCCCCCCACCTTTTTTGGAGAGGACAAGTCCTCTCTGACACCCAGGCAGTGTGGGGCTTCCTGGCTCAGCCCCTGTGAACATCCTGCTTAGAATCTTTAGTGGGAGGGGGAGGACCGGGAGGGACTTTTAAGGGCACCCCTTTGGTTTCAGGGTTCTGGGGGTCCTTGGGAAATCAGCTCCTAAAAGGTTGGACTGGGATGAGCCTTTCCCTAAAGGGCTAAGCCTTGGCCTGCTCTCCCTGCTTCCCTCCCGGCCCCCACCCCCTACCGCACAATAGGGTGGCAGGACTGGACATAGGGCAAAGCACAAAGGCTGATCTCAGTTCCTCACCCGCCCTGCAGCTGGTGTGGCATCCAAGGCCTCCCACCAGCAAGAGAGGGCCTCTGCTTACCTCTGATCCCATCTCTCAGCCTCCCTCTTACACTCTCTTATCCCTGGAGTCTTCCCTACCTGCCTTTTGTTCACTTCACATGGACCAAATTCCCACCTGCCTTAGAGCCTTTGCCCAGGCTGTCCCCCACCTTGCACTGCTGTCCCCTGCCTTGTACTGCTGTCCCCCACCCTCTGTCCCAGCTTCACCCTCCACTCATTTTTCTGCTTCTGCTCAATCACCATATATTACTATCATTACCACTCGTGGAGGGTCTTGCAAATTCTTGGGCCATGACTCTTCTGCATGAAGTTTAGAATCAGCTTGCCAACTTCCTCCAGAAAACTTGGAATTTTGGTTAAGATTGTATTGAATCTAAAGATTAATCTGGTAAGAACTGACAACACACCCAAGTTCACTAATAATGATGTGATGTGAGTCACTGAAGATAGAGACACAAATCACACAGCTCCTTCCCTTAAAGAGCGTATGTGCTCATTGTCTTCCTTTTTATTTGATTTCATGAGAGAAGATCTCATTGGGCCCATGTTGCAGATGAGGAGACTGAGGCTCAGAGGAATTACGTGACTTGCTTCAGGTCCTAGGGTGAGGAAGTAGTGGAATCTGTCTGACTCACGAATCTACTCATTGAGTCAGTTTGGTCTATGGGTTTGGCTTATGTGTGTCTCTGTTTGTGTGTTTGCATGGAAGATGTGTTTCCACGCACCCAAAGTGGAAAAACATCTATATTTGAAGATGGATGTGCTGTGAGGTTGAGTAGGAGTGCAGACATGTCTGCTCTGTTGGATGGTGACTTCTGTTTGTATTGATGTGGGGTCTTTGGCTACGTGTGTAGAGTGTTGGGGGTTTGGGTGGGTGTATGGAGGGATATTCATCTGTACAGGGGAGAAAGTATGTGTTGTTGGGGAGACAAGAATGGTATTTCTGTTGGTGTGTGTTTTTTCTTATATAGGGTTTTCATTTTATATTTGTTGAAAAACTCTTTTATTTTTTTTTTAAAGATTTTATTTATTTGACAGAGAGAGACACAACGAGAGAGGGAACACAAGCAGGGGGAGTGGGAGAGGGAGAAGCAGGCTTCCCGTGGAGCAGGGAGCCCGATGCGGGGCTCGATCCCAGGACCCTGAGATCATGACCTGAGCTGAAGGCGGATGCTTCACCAACTGAGCCACCCAGGCGCCCCGAAAAAACTTTTTTAAACAAAGGTTTTTTTAAAATCATATATAACTCAATTTTTTTGTTAAGATATAACTTAATTTTAAGTGCTGAAATCTCAAGTATGCAACTAGATGAATTTTTACACACGTTCACGTTGTGTCTACCGCTTGGATCAAAATATAAGGCAGAGACAGTCCCTCAGTAGGAGCTCCCGTCCATACCCCACAGCATGGCCCCTTCTAACTTCTGTTACCTTAAATTAGTTTTACCTGTTCTTGAGCAGCTTGTCAATGGAATCACAGTGTTTCTGTTGGGGGAGGTTAACAGCTAACATTGAACAAAGTTTGCTTTGTGTGCTAACATATATCTCACTGAATTCCTCATAATAGCCAAATAAGGTAGCACCTCTTTATAGTTCCCATTTTACAGAGGAGGAGACTGAGGCTCAGAGAGCGCTCAGAGCCAGGTCATCTGTCTGACACCATAGCTCTGCTCCTTGCCCACTACTAGACCATCCTCCTGCCTTCTGGGTAACCTGCCCAAGAGACGACATCGCCATCTGGGTGCAGAGTGAGCAAAAGGCAGACCTGGGAGCCCAGAGGTGCTGCTGAGTGAGCCCTATTTCCTGAGGACTTTCTCGGCATCTGTCATGAGGCCTCTCCAATTCTCCTTGCTGGGCCGGGAACTACCACTGGCCACCCAACCACCCCGGTGCTGCGGAGTTACACGAAGCCACAGGGGTCGAGGCCCGGCTCCCAGACTTGTTTGCTGTGTGACTGGGGCCAGTTGCCTCCCTTTTTGAACCTCGAATCCTCAACTATTAAAAGGAGATTAAAATGCTCAGGCATGGTTAATTCAGGTGGTAACAGATGGAAGATACCACTGTATAGATGACTACTGCTGTTATTTTTTTAGAAGCCTTTTTATTGTAAAAGAAAATAAGTACAGAAAGTCACACAAAACAAATGGGCACCCCGTAAGGCAAACCACTTGTAACCACCAGTCAGATCAAGAAATAGGAGCCCCTTGGGGCGCCTGGGTGGCTCTGTCAGTGAAGCATGCGACTCTTGATTTTGGCTCAGGTCATGATCTCAGGTCATGATCTCAAGGTCGTGAGATTGGGCTCCACAGTGGGGGGGGATCCCTGTCGGGCGCCTGTGCGTCAGGGGGCTCTGCATCGGGAACTCCGTGTCAGACGTGGATAGTGCTTAAGATTCTCTGCCCCTCCCTGCCACTCTCCTTCTTTAAAAACAAAAACAAACAAACTGTATATATATATATATATATATATATATATCCCTCAAATGTCCCACCCTGATCACAGCCTGACTTTTACAGTATTTCTTTGAGTTTCTTTAGTTTTATTGCCCAAGTACACATCCCTAGACCGTATAGTTTAGTCTTGTCCGTATTAAAAAAAAAATGTGTATCTTTTAAGTCTCTACTGATTTCCCTCTTCATCCTTTGTATTTTCTTAGTTTATCTTTTGGAAGTATCTGGAGCATTTGACCTGAAGAGTTTTGAAGAGTCTGGACCATCACTCTTATTTTTCACGCGTGCTCCCCTCCCTCCAGCTCCCTCCCTCCCCTCCTTGGATTTGGAATGACACAGTTCTGGGTTCCAGTCCCAAGTCTGCCAGTTGCTATGTGACCTTAGACAAGTCACTTAACTTCTTGGAACCTCTTTCCTCAACTGGCAGATGAGAGGGTGACCCAGAAGCTCTCTAAAGCTTCCAGCTTTCTCAGTCTCTTCCCTCAAACATCAGGCCTTTGTCCTGCAGTTTCTACTCAAAAGCAACTTTACAGGGTAAGGATCAGAGAGACCTGGTTCTGGGATCCAGCTTCCACTGGGACCAGCCCTTGTGAACTTGGGCAAATTACTTAACCTCTCTGAGTTTTCACTTGCTCATCTATAGAATGGAGTATCTATAGCATGGGGATTCTGGTACCTAACCCATGAAAGTGGAGCAAGGCTTATATAAGCTCATGCCCTTAATGCATTTAGTGCCTGGCACCTGCTATGTGCTAAATAATCATTGGCTGTTGTCGCTATTGTTCTTAGCTATTGTTAAGGCTACCATATAGTGATTGCTTACTCTGTGCCAGGCACTGCGTCCAGTGTCTTAAGATGTACTAACTCATTTAATACTCCCAACAGTGCCATGAGGCAGCCCCATTTTATAGATGAGGAAATTGAGGCACAGAAAGGTTAAGGAACTTGCCCACAGCCACACGGATGGTCTGCCATGACCTAGGCTGTCTAGATCCAAAGCTGCTCGGCTAGCCACTGAGCGATACTGCCTCGAATGCTACTCCTCTCTAGAAGAATTTCCCCTTTGCTTGCCCAAGCCCAGAGAGAATTCCAGCAGGGGTGATGATGGAGCAATAGCTGAATCCAGTGTGATAAAATCCAGGAGTGAGAAGGTGTTCCTACCCTAAAGTGAGGTCCGGGCTCAGGGCACGAATCTGGGCCATCCCTGGTTACTTCCTGCCCCACCCCCCTCTCCTTCGGATCTGCTGGTGCCCTGCTCAAGTGAACCTGGGAACCTGCTCAAATGAAGCAGGTTTAGCCAATGAGGACAGTAGAAGAGCTCCCACCTGGTGGAGCGGCCGGGGGTGTTGCTGGGTGCTTGCCCAGGGCCATCGTCTGGGTTTCTGGGGATGTGTGAACCTGTGCGGTAGGAGATGGGGATTTTGTGTGTGGAGGCATCTGTCTGTCTGTCTGTCTGTCTCTGCACAGACGCAGCATGGCCAGCCTGCCTGGGTACCCATCCCGTCTGTGCCACCCACTGGATATGTGACCCCAGCAAATGACTCACCTTTTTGTGCCTTAGTTTCCTCGTGTATATAAAAATGGATAGGATGATAATAATACTACCAACCCGGTAGGCTTTTTCTGATGATTCAGTGAGCTCATCCAGGTAAGTGCTTAAAATAGTGCTGGGCACTGAGATAGGAGCAAATATGTCCAGCTTCTATGTTTTCAGAGGATTAAATGTGTAAAGGGTGAGTTCCTATATATGTCTGCGTGGGCCCCCGGAGGTGCACCGTAGAAGGGATCTAAGGGGCTGGGGAAGGAGCCGTCTCTGTGGTTTGTAGGAGGATGTGCTTGTGCGAGTGCGTGCACGCAGGTGCGTGTGGCATGTGCACACTGGAGGTGCGTGCATTCTGTAAACGTGTGAGGATATTCACTGCAGACCCCAGTGACCACCCCAACAAGCTCCCGGCCCCAGGACAAGTCCCTGAGGCTCCGTGTGCCTCAGTATCCCCATCTGTGCAGTGGGTGGGGTTACTACCTCAAAGGCAGCCGTGAAAACCATTCAATCATGGATGTGAAGCTCCACACATGTGCAAGCATCCGTGCCATGGGGGAAGCTCCGTTGAGCATGCGGACAGAGTGGGGCATAATCGTTGGCGCTCCGGGGTTTGGAAGTGCCCAGACTGTTTGCGTGTGCCTCCCCCGGGCTGCAGAGTTCCCTCTGAGTGCCGCGGGTCCCAGCCTGCCATAGGCATATAAGCCCTTAGGCCAGTCTCTTTCATGGGACATCTGAGGCCCAGAGAAGGATAGGGCCTTACCTCAGGACACCCAGCACTCTGGAGGCAGAGATGGGGCTAGACTGGAGCCAAGCTCCCTTGTCCTTCTGGCATGGTGGTAAAGGGCCTGTCCAGGTCAGGGTCAGCAGCCCAGCCCTCACTGCCTCTGCCTGCCCCCCTCCCCCAGCGTCCAGCAGGCGGCCACTCTCACAGGAAGGTGTGTGCTTTGGCAGCAGGCTCTGTCTGGGCCAGGAGGCTGAGGCTGGGTGGCTGCCTAGGGTGGGAATTCCATGTGTCTGGGGAGAACCCCAGCCCACAGCCCTTCACTGCCACCTGGCTCAGCGGCACCCCGAGGCCGAGGTCTGCCAGCGGATTCTCGGAGGTCACTGGAAGAGGAGGCTGAAGACTTACAAATGCTTCAACTTTGGGTTTTTTATATAACACCTTTCTTCTAAGTCTACCCCCTCCATTACAGAAGTATTGCTTGTTACTTGTGAAGAATACAAGTAATCAGAGAAGAGAAATTACACTCTTTCTTAACCTAGAAATACAGCAACTCAGGGACCAAAGGGGCTTTGACAACACACACACACACACACACACACACACACGTGTGTGCACGCACGCACACACACATGTAGACATCTGCATGCTCATGCATGCATCTGTACAAACCCACACACACACACACACACACACACACGCACACACACTGTGTGCCAGGCACAGTTCTAAGTGCTCCACAAGTGTTAATTTGTTTAATGCTCATAACAACACTATAAGGTAGGTACCATTATTACTCCTATTTTGCAGATGAGGCACAAAATGGTTGAGCAACTTGCTCAAGGACACCCAGTTAGTGAGTGAAATAATGGGGATTTGAACCCAGATCCATCACTTAATTAGGCTACCTGGTGCTATGTTTGAATAGCATGGTAGTGACTATCCTCCTAGGCTTTTCCCCTTTCCATCGATATTGGTTTGGTTACAAAAACAGCATCCTTTTTACATACTAACAGTGCTCGGGGGTCAGACTTGTATTTGAATCCTATCTCTATCGCAGACAAGCTGGCTTGACTTGGGGCTTGTCCCTTCATCTCTCAGACTCAGTTTCTTCATCTGCTAAATGGGGAGCTATCGTATCTGCTTCTCAGGGTTGGCTGAGCTTGTGTGTGTGTGAAGCACTCAGCCCAGGCCTGGCACATAGTAGGTGCTCATTAGATGGCGCCAAGCTAATTGAATACTCTGAGGCTGGACGGCTTTGCAGGGAAAACAGAGAACACTCTCTGGAATCAAGGTAGCCTCCATGCTGGGGTCTGGAAGGCAGAGAAAAGCCTCGGCATCTGGGGTGTCCGAGGTGGGGGGTGGCATTTCCTCCCGGAGTCCCTGCCATTGCCACATCCCTACCCCAACTAGCAGCTCAGCCCCAGCCCGGCAAGCCCCAGCCCTGCAATCCCCAGGTGGAAGCAGGAACCTCAGAGGCGCCAGAGGGTGGGAGGGAAAAGCCCACAGATGCGCAGGCGGAGCCTCCTGTCCAAGTCTGGCCCGGCTGGAAAGGGAGGGGGCTGTGGGGCCCGGACGTCAGATGCCATCAGCTCCCAGGGGACCATTAAAGTCGCTGCGCTGCCAGGCGGGCCAGGGTGTCTGCAGCGGTCCCTGCATCCTCGGCGCCTCCTGCCGCCTGCCTGGGCTGCCCGGCCTGGGTACGAGCCCCTGGGAAGCTGTTGTCTGGCCTCCTGCACTCCCGTCTCTGGCTCTCTTCTCTTTCACTCTGTTTCTCCGTCTTCTCTGTTCTTCCTTCCCCTGTCTTTCTCTCTCTCTCCCTCTGCTTCTGTCTCTCCCATGTTCTTTCTTTTTCCCCTTCACTTTCTCCCATTCTCTCCTTATCTTTCCACCTTTCAATTTCCTTCATCCCTGTTCTCTGTACCTTTTTTTTCAGATGCCTTTTTCGTCTCTCTCATTTTCTTCCTCTATGCTTCTCTTTTTCTCTTCCTCTTTCATCCTCTGCCATCTGGCTCTTCCTGTGTCTCACTCTCAACCCCAAAAACGCAGCAACTCAGGGATGAGAGGGCCCTGCACTATGCCCCGGGGAAGGTTGGCCCTACTCCTCTGAGGGAATCGATGGAACCCACTTGGAGCAGGATTGGTGAAGAGGGTGTCCAGGCTGGACAGGACTGGTGTCTGTCTCCTGGGCTGGTGGGATGGAGCCCTGGCTTGGAGGTGGTAGCACCATGTGCATCATATGGCCTGATCAGGATTAGTTACTGTCCGGGCATTTCCTTCCATTGCCCAATACACTGAATCCACTGGGGCGGGAAGGACAGGGTGTTGGGCTGACCTAGGACTAGACTACCAGGACTAGAGCTGAGTCAGGAGATCTTTGCGAAGTTCCCAGGGGTTAGCATCCTTGGGGTGGCAATGCTGGAGAACACTCAGGGTTTGGTGCCCTCATGCCCACTCCCTCCAGGCAGCCGGCTCTGACTGCACAAGGTGACGTGTGACCCTGCCAGCCAGCTATGTCCCTGCTGCCCAGCACCATGGGCCTGGCAGGCCTGCTCTTCTGGGCAGGCCAGACAGTGAATGCCTGGATGCCCAATGCCACCCTGGCACTGGCCCGGACCAAGGGCACAGCTGTGTGGCCCCTGAGTGGCCTGGGGGTGCCCCGGCACCAGCGGAAGCGCCACATCTCTGCTGGGGACATGAGTGCCTTACTGGATTTTCACAACCACATCCGCGCCAGTGTGCACCCACCTGCGGCCAACATGGAGTATATGGTGAGTTCCCATGCCCTCCCCTGTGCCCTTTCCAGCGAATGCCAGTCAATTCAGTGTGTTCTGGAAGGGCCGGACCATTCGCCAGCCTGACCCCACTAGCCAGTAGCTGGGTGTCTGGGCCCTGCGGAAAGGCAGGAATTAGTCTACCCATTTTATAGATGAGAAAACAAAGGCAGTTGCACAGGTCCTCCTGGGAAGCAGGGTCAGCAGACTGCCAGGTATGGACCATCCCATGTATGCCTAGCCATAACCTACACTCGGCCCTGAGAGTATTCCTCTTCCTTCAAGGTGGGGCTTGTCATCTCCATTTTCCAATAAAGAAATTGAGATGCAGAGGTTTAATTTGCCAAAGGTCATCCAGCTGGGATTCTAACCCAGGTCTGCCTGCTGCTAAAGGTTGTGGTTTTAACAGATACAATACCCACCCCCCTACAAGGACTTGGGCTCCCTGCTGGGCACCTGCAGGGGGTGGGTGGCTGGAGCTTTCCATGCTATTGTCTCTTTGCTTTAGGCGTCTGATGGACACACAGACTATATTCAGCAAGCCCCTGGAGGCAGAGTGTGGGGACTGGCACCTGGGGTTCTCAAGCTGAGGAAAAGTGGCAGACCAGCTGTAGGAGCTGAGATGTGTTCCCTTAAAGAGGCAGGGCCAATGGCTGTCACCGCAATGCCCCAGAAGCCAGACCCTGGGAGTGGTGGAGGGGAACCTTTCTCTTTATCGCAGTCCCTCCCCCCAGGACCTTTGTTCCCAAACCAGCCCGGAGAGATCGGCTTCTAGCCCACCCACAGATTTCTTTAGGGAAAGAGATTGTCAGTCTACCCCCTCCAAGACAAATATGTGCTACTCAACAGCCTGGAAATTCCTGTGCTTTTCCCATGTGTCCATTCACTTACGTACTGACTGCCGCTCAGTGCCAGGTACCACGTTAAGCCTCGTGGGCACTGCTGAGAACAGGGTGGACGTGTTTGGACCCCTCTCTTGGTATCCCTGTATCATCTTCAGTAGCTGGCTTCTGCCCACAGGACAGGTATCTGACTAAGCATCCTTTGCTCAAGGAATCCTTTCTCTCCCGCCGCCTCCCAAAAAGTTCCAGTCCCGTTTCACATTCTTACACCCACCAGGATTGTAATGATTGTTTAATGTCTCATCTCCTTGCTAGACTGTAAGTCCTGGGTGGCTAGAAATACTGTTCAAGATTTGCTGAATGAACAAATAAAATAAATGAATGACTAATATCTCAGAGAATCCCAGGAAGACAGAGTGGAAGGAAACTGGTATTTTTTTTAAAGTGATGCTTTTTCAAGTTATAAAAATTGGGATATTCACACATTGGAAAATTATGAAGCTATTAGCAGGGATGAGGAGGATATTCTCTATGTGCCGATGTGGAATAACCACTAAGATAACCTGTTTGGTTAAGTGAAAACAGCAAGGGGTCTGATAGAATGTCTGGCCGGCTGCCATTTGTAAAAAAAAAAAAAAAGTAGATATATATAATATTTTATATACTTATGTATACTTAATTATATACAATTATATATAGTTATACAATTATATATGTGTGTATGTGTATATATGTATGTGTATATATATTTGTATGTGTATATGTACATATATATATACTTATTTCGTACAGGTATAGAATATTTCTGGAAGAAGATGCCAGAAATCACAGTGATGGTTGCCTCTGGGGGCAGGGTGGCTGGGGGAACAAGGATAGGATTGAGACGATAGACTTTCCACTTTTCCTCCTTTGGGCATCTCATGTATTACATTTGCACCTGTTTTCACTATTCAAAAAAAAAACAAAAACATTTTGAATTCAAATATTTAATGTTAAAAGAAATTTGTTTTAAGAATACAATAAATACATTAAAAAGCCAGTCCCCTCCACATCACCCTGGGCTCAGCCACTTCTAAGGACTGCTAACTCCTGGACCAACAGCCTGGGACCTGTTCAGAGCAGAGAACCCCCAGCCTGAAGTCCAGTGTGGGGGGAAAGGGTGCCGGAAGAGGAGTCAGTAGGTGTGGGTCTTGGCTCTGGTGTGGACTTTGAAGTCCTAGGCCTTCTCTGACTCCCAGTGTTCTAAACTGTTGACTGGATTTGGTGCAGGGTTCCAAGGAGATGGCAGACGAACTGCGCGTCTCTGGACACGGCTGGGATGATGGTGGTTGTCCCCCTGGGGAATCTCATGGCCTTTCTTTTTTTTTTATTTTTATTTTTTAAAGATTTTATTTATTTATTTGACAGAGAGAGACACAGTGAGAGAGGGAACACAAGCAGGGGGAGTGGGAGAGGGAGAAGCAGGCTTCCCACGGAGCAGGGAGCCTGATGCGGGGCTCGATCCCAGGACCCTGGGATCATGACCTGAGCTGAAGACAGATGCTTAACGACTGAGCCACCCAGGTGCTCCTCTCATGGCCTTTCTCTCCCTAGGTCTGGGATGAGCGGCTGGCCAGGTCTGCCGAGGCCTGGGCCACCCAGTGCATCTGGGCCCATGGGCCCTCACAGCTAATGAGATACGTGGGCCAGAACCTCTCCATCCGTTCTGGCCGGTGAGTTACCTTCTGCCCTTCCTTCTCTCAGTCATTCAACAAGGTCACCGAGCAAGGTGGTAGCAGAGCAGCTTCTCCACTCCCCAGCCGGCGTCTTCCATCTTCTCTGCCTCCCCAGGTACCACTCGGTGGTGGACCTTGTGAAGTCTTGGTCTGAGGAGAAGCGCCATTACTCGTTTCCAGCCCCCAGGGACTGTCAGCCGCGCTGCCCCTGGCGCTGCAGCGGCCCAGTCTGCTCCCACTACACCCAGGTACCCCTCTGTTGGGACGAACGGCCAAGGGAGAACAAATCCTGGTAGCTTAGAAGACAAAGAATGTGGCAGAACAGAAATTAAAGAGCAGAGGCCCTATGGACTTCCTTTCACACAATAAGCATATTCCTGGAAAGTTGTGTGTAGATTGAGTTGAGTTGACTGGATCTTGTTTTGAGTATCTTAGGTGGGCTGACCAGATTGTTTAACCACCAAAATGGAGATGTGTGGTCTGACAAGTTCAAGAATGCTTTTGAATTCAATAGGTCCAAACATTTTCGAGTATTTTCTGTCTTTTCAGGATCCCACTATTTTTATTATCATCATCATCATCATCATCATTTTAAGTAGACTCCATGCCCAGCATGGAGCCCAGATTGGGGCCTGAGCTCATGACCCTGAGATCAAGACCTGAGCTGAGATCAAGAGCTGGACGCTTAACCCACTGAGCCACACAGGCACCGCTAGGATCCCACTATCTTAAAAAAAATGCTAAAATAAAATGACAAAAATTGTAGTATATTTTGAGTGTTAATATTGAATATGTTACGACTTGTTGCACACAAAAATATAGCACGATATAATGTTGCAGGAAATGGGACCGAAACTTCCCACTGTAGGACAAATATTTTCTTTCAGTCTGTCCATCTCTCTGTGACTCATGTGCAGTTAAGGTCAAAAATCTACATTGGAGACCCTCTGGGAAATGTGAGGCCTAAACCAAACGTCCTTTCTGATAGCCCAGGAGATATTATTACCTTCATTTTACCAAAGAAGAAACTGAGGCACGACATGGTTAATTGACTTGGCCAAAGTCACACACCAGTGATATTGAGATTCTGATCCAAGGCTGTTTAACTCCAAAGTTTGTGTTTTAACCTCCAACACAATAATGATTTTTAAACGGTGGCTGCTAGGGAAAAAAGAAAGAAAGAAAATTAATAGAACAGTATAGAAAATATTACCATATATCACATATGAAAAGATTAATTGTTGGTTCACAAAACTTTTGTCCCAACTCTTTGTGCGTGTTGTGCACTGAGTAACAATTTAAAATTCATTCCTTACTATTGGTTGTAGTAAAAAACAAAAAAGCTTGAGAAACATTATAGCACAGTGTGTCTCCAGGAACATTGCCTCCCCCAGGAAGACCTTACCCACCCTGAATCACATCCAGGAGCCTCCCAGCCTCAAGGAACCTGGGACCCCTGAGTCCATCTCAAAGCCTCCCCTGTCACTGTCCTTCCTCAGATGGTGTGGGCATCCTCCAATCGGCTGGGCTGTGCAATCCACACCTGTGGCAGCATCAACGTCTGGGGCAACACCTGGCATCATGCAGTGTACCTGGTCTGCAACTACGCCATTAAGTAAGTGCAGCATGGAGACATGGGGCCGTGGGGTGGGGTGGGGGTGAGGGGTGGACCCTGAGTGGAATGGGCAGAATTCCAGGAAAAGGAAGATGCCCAGAACACTCTGCCTTCTCCCATTCTAGGTAACCTTAATACCGTACAATCTGGTAGTTTTAGAGTCAATCAATAATTCTTTTTCTTTACCCAAATTGCAAAAGTGATTGGGAGGTAGACAGAGGACCAAGTCAGGTGGATAGGCAGCCTCACTGATGAAGTCAATAGTAGAGAATGTGGTTTAGATGTGCCAGACGAGCAGGCTTGCAAATATCTCACCCTCGAATTAGACCTGCATACCCACTGACTGGCAACCCCTAACAGTCACAGTCCTCTTCCGTCAAGTGCAGCTAGCCCCTTTAAGTTTGTCACAGGAAGTAGAGCAACCAAGAACACCTGTTCCCTGCAGCCAGGCAGATCCCAAAGGAAAGAAGAGGATAGAACAAGCATGCTCAGCTCCTCCCTCCAGGCTCTCCAATCAGCTTCATGGGAGAGAGGTCATGAGTGGCCTTTATATGCAAGTCTCTTGGAAACACAGGGAAAGAAGGATGGAAGTTCCCATCCAACGTACAGTATACAAACTTGCCAACATTACAGATTCTCACATAAAAACAAGAACAAATTCTAAGTAAAAATGACGTTTAGAATTTCAAAATTACATGCTGATGACCACCTTTTACTCTCAAGTAGCCCTTGACCATTTACAAAATATTTTCACCTCAGTATCTCATTGAAGAGATGAAAGAGAAAGAAGGAAGGAAAAAGGGAGGGGTACTGGGAAAATGTTTTCCTTTTTTAAGAAGAAGAAATTGAGGATCAGAGAGGTTAAGTAATATACAAAAGCCACAAGCCAGGAGGAAGCAGAGCTGTTTGAAACACAAGTCTTGATTCAAGTCTATGTTCTGTCTGCCATACTATTCTGATGTTCTGGAAGTCACTGGTAGCCTGAACACAAATTCTCAAGCTATTTATTTGTTAATGGTGACATCTATTAACAAAGCATCAGCCCAGCTTTATCAGACACAAAAGTACAAAGCAAACTTTGTTACAAATAGCTTAAGGGACTATTCCAATTTGCTGATACATTGAATTTTTGCAGCATTGAGTATTAACACTATAGTTGTTAAGATTTTTATGCTCTAGAGTCAAGACTGTCAGGGTTCAAATTTGTGATTTAACTTAACTTCTACATGCCTGTTTCGTCATCTGCAAAATGAGAATAAAATAGTACCTACTCATTGAGTTATTGAGAGAAGTAAGTGATCTGACCCAGGTAACACCCCCGGGCTCATGAAGTCAGAACACATGTTGGCACTTACTGCTATGACCAGATCTGGGTGTGATGTCCAGCTCTACCATGTGCATGTGAGGACTTTGGATAAGGCATTTCACCTCTATGGACCTCCATCTCCTCTTTTAAAATAGGGCTGATCCTACCTGTCTCACAGAGGATCGCTGTACATAGTTGCCCATAGTACATTCTCAAAAAATGGTGGCCATGGTTATAACTAGGTTATAGACTCTTTGAGGGTGGGAAATAGACCTGATTCATTTCTATATCCTTTTACTACAATGATTTCAACCTCCTCCCCCTTTTTTAAGCAAAACTTTTTTCCAAGTGGTTAAATTAAACAGAAAAAGAATGACTTTTATTTCATCACCCCAGGTGTCTCCACTTCTCACATTCCCTGCCTCCAAACTTCCGGGAGCACCTTCTGAAAACTATGCACTGACAGCATCTGGCACAAATCCTGATGCCCAATAGATGCTCCTGAAGTGTTTGTTGAATGAATAAGTGAATGAACCCCATATAAAACCAGAAATGCATACTTTTCTAAGCACTTTGGCTGACTTTATTTACGGTCATTCAACAATCACTTTTGGAGAAAGAAGATTCCATTTCTGCCCACAAAGAGTGTTCATATGAAGTGTGAGAAAAGGCGGCACTGGACTTGCAAAGATAACACTACAGGTCAGCGGTGAGATTACCAGGCAGCCAGGAGCAAGGGCTGGGGGATGATTTAAGGCCATGAGAAGAGGGGGGAGAAAAAGGAAAATCTGTGAGCTGGGCTGGAGAAGAGAGATGTGGGAAGGTGGCATATGTGAACAGGATCCACAGCTGATGGAGCAGTCTGGAATGCCTGACCAAAAGCTACAGGTGTGTTTCTGTAAGCAGGGAGGGAGGAGGATCGAGCAGGGAGCAAACTAGGGCCCATGGCCAAAGCCTCGCCCTCTGCTTGTTTGTGTAAATAAAGTTTTATCAAAACACAGCCATGCCATTCATTTACGTATTATCCAGGGCTGCTTTCGTGCAATAGAGATATCCGGTCCAAAAAACCTAAACATATTTGCTATCTGGACCTTTACCTAAAAAAATCTGCCAATCCCTGCACAGGCAAGAGGAATCCAGTAAAAGTTTTTGAGTAGGAGAATGTGATGGAGGTGGTTTGTTTGTTTTTAACAGCTTTCTTGAGATATAATTCACACCCCATACAACTCGCCCATTTGACGTGTACAATTCAATGGGTTTTGGTATATTATATTATTAATTTGTTTTAATTGTGGTAAAATATGATTTTTTTAAATTTAATTAATTTATTTGTCAGAGAGAGAGAGCACAGGCAGGGGGAGCGGCCGGCAGAGGGAGAGGCAGACTCCTTTCTGAGCAAGGAGCCTGACGTGGGACTCAATCCCAGGACCCTGGGATCATGACCCTTAACCAACTGAGCCACCCAGGTGCCCCCATTTTAATCATTTTGAAGCGTACATCTCAGTGGAATTCCTTACATTCACAATGTTGTGCGGCCATTGCCACTATCTACTTCCAGAACTATTCCATCACCCCAAACAGAAAGTCTGTAACCACTAAGCAGTCACTCCCTACCCCACTTCCCCCAAAAGGCCGTGGTCTGTTGAGAGGACTAACTCAGGAGCAGGCAGGATGGGTTTGGGATCTGGTCATCACAAAAATGGGCAGTGGCGGCCATGGACGAGGCTTCGTGGTCACGTGCCCCCATGATGAAATCATGCTCGGCATCTGATTATTCTAGTTCCTATCCGCACAGCACTTTTGTAAGTTCTAAAGTGTTTGCACATCATTTTTGTGGATACCGTTTCATTTCTTTATTTTATTCAGAAGAAATGAGGTGGTTTATTCTGTCACCAGCTGGCCGGTCACAGAATCCAGGACCAGAACTCAGAGCTGCGTGGGTCCGGGATGGGAGGCCGGGTGGAGGGAATAAGAAAATCAACACTTAATGAAGAGTCATGTCTTTGCCAGGCACGGTGCTAGGTGGGGGCACACATGGCCCCATTATTTGATCTTCGCTGCCTCCCTGTGAGAGAGGGGAGTCTTCTCTTGGTTTTACAGATGAAGAAACCAAGGCTGGAAGGTGTGGCTTGCCCAAGGTCTCATAGCCAGTCAGTGGCGGTGCTGAGATTAGGGAAACCTGTATGAAGGTTGCCAACATTAACTCTCCTCTGTCCCTGTCTCCTCAGTACCTTTTCTCTTCCAGGGGCAACTGGATCGGCGAGGCACCATACAAGATGGGGAGGCCATGTTCTGCCTGCCCCCCAAGTTACCAAGGCACCTGTACTAGCAACATGTGTTTCTCTGGACTCAAATCCAATAGGCTCCTGTGGTTCTAACTTTTCCCTGGGCCCTGGAGGTGTCTCTTGCCCTCCCCCAAAGGCTCCCTCCCCAGAGACCAGGTGAAAGAATAATTGTTTTTTTGTAAAGGACATTATTGGGCTCACTCTACCGATCTGAATTTTCCCTTCTGATTCCTCCATTCCTGAAATGTCCAGCATGTACCCGAAGAAAACAACCTCCCGGCCTTCTTTCTTTCTTCTTCCAGCTTTCTTCTCTCTGGCTTCCGGGAAAGAGGCCTGCATCTTTCATTGACTCAGTGCTCAGAGAGCTGGGGCTGGACGGAGCTGACCTTCGGTCCCAAACCCACATGTCTTTGTCCATCCAGTGAAGGCTATTTATTAAACAATCTTTAGCCAGAAACCCACTTTCATTCATCCAGTAACAGCCAAACTTCAAGGACTTGTGGTTTGCTCCCTGAGTTGGGAACATTTCAGGTCTGAGCTTCTACAAAAACAATTGAAATTGACTTGTGGATCCAGGCCCCCCTTTTACAGATGGGTATACTGAGGCCACGCAAAGGGGTGTGACCTACTGATAGCCGCACAGCTTGTCCCCAACAGCACCCAGGTCAGAGCTTAGGCCCTGACAAGCCCTGCAGGCTGCTGGACCCCTCTCTGAGCATCAGGACTGGGAGTGCAAAAACAAAGCAGGCCCGAGGGAACTGTCTTCTGGGCCTTTTTCTCTTTTCTATCACTCCACCTGACTGTCTGTCTGTCTCTTTATCTCTCCCCCACATCCCCTGTAGAATCTCATTCTCATTCCCATAAACCATTTCCTCTCTCCCCACCCCACCCCACCCCACCCCACCCCACCCCACCCAGATATCATGACACACAAAAGTCCTTTTGTTTCCAGAGATAGTAAAATCTCCCCCTCAGACCTTGCCCTCCAGCGGGGGCCCACTTCCTGCCTGGCCAAAGACCTGAATGGAAAACGGGCCCCTACATCCTGCTGGATGGAGTGAGTTTTCTTCCCTCTTGGTCATTCCCACTGAGGCCACGGTCCTTGCATGTCAACAACCACCCCCCCTACCTGACCCCCAATAAAGTCCTTTTAGATCTGATGCAGTGGCTCTTTCTGGTCCCTCCCCCTCTCAGCTCCCAGAGCGGGTCAAAAAAGGCAGGAAGGAAATTGAGTAGTGGGAGATGGAGTGAGGGCAAAACCAGCTCCAGAGAAAGGCCAGGAGAGGGGACTAACAGCCCCTACTTCGTGCCAGGCACGGCAACTAGCTCAGTGCACGCGTGCACGGGTGTGTATTACTATTCCCTTTTACCAGTGAGATAAATGAGGCTTAGTGTGACCGCCCATTTCCAAATGCTAGAAATGAGTGAAGAGAAACATGGATGCTGTTGTGAGTTTATTATTTACAGATTATAGCCTTCCTCTTTTTTTTTTTTGGAGGGAGTATTTTCATTTCTAAAACAATGGTGATAATAAAGGTTAGATTTTTAATTATTAATGTCCTTATATTGGGGGAAAAAAGGCTTGCTAGCCCTATGCCAATTGCTTGAAATATTCTGGAAATTTAAGTGGCGTGTGACCCCTTGAATTAAATGGTATGCATAAGGTTGAATAGCTAGTAGGGAGGAGGCATAGGATTTGAATTTAGCTTCATCTGACCTCAAAGCCTGTGGGATCTTGACTTCCCCACATTGCCTTCCTGTGCCTTGAGTACCAGAATGACAATGACAACCACTGGCATTTATGAACTGCTTAGCACACTCTTAAACTCATTGAATTATCACAGCCATCTTGTGTGATAGGTGCAGTTCCTATTCACCCTTTACAGACATAACAACTGAGCCTAAAGAAGCTGGATTCAAATATGTTCTATGTGACTCAGAAGCCCAATGTCTTGACCCATTTTCTTGCTGCCTCTCAACTAAGAAGAGAGAAACTCAGAGATTGGACAAAGGTAGGGACAATTAAGCAAAAAGTGCCAATGTAAGGGGTGGGAATTCCAGATGACCTCCCAGGTTCCCCACTTTTGAAATTGCCCTTGAGAAGAGCCCATGTCAACAGAGCAACGAGCAGGCTGGGCTTGCTCAGCTAGTCAAGGTCTGGATGCTGCAGACCTGAGGGTGAGGACTCAGGGTGAGGGGGCTTGCTCATAGCATCCTGGTTTGTTAAGATGCTGTTCTCGCTGAAGGGGAACTTTTACTGCAAGAAATCTGTAACAACATTCAAGCCTCTGTAGTATTTTATACTTTTTGAAGATCTTCATAGCCCAATCTCATTTGATTGCTTGTTTGTTCATACGTTCATTCACCAACTGAGAGGGTTAAGAGCATAGACTCTGGAGTTAGATTGCCTAGGCACAAGTTTAACTTAGTGGCTAAGTGTGCCTGGGTAGGTTACAGCGAGCTCTCAGTGCCTGTCTCATCTGTAAGTGGGGACACGAATAGTGCCTCATGAGGGCATTCAAAATATTAAATAAATGAATACATGGAAAGCACTTAGAGCAGTGTCTGGCATATAGTAAATACTATAAAAGTTGTCAGCTCTGAGCACAGTGGTCACTAATATATAGATCAGGGTGGACAAACTATGGCTCAAAAGCCAAATCTGGCCCACTGCCTGTTTTTATAAATAAAGTTTTATTAGAACTCCGCCATGCTCCTTTGTTTATATATTGTCTATGGATGATTTCATGCTTCAACAGCAGACACGAGTAGTTGCCAGAGACCACATATCTAAAGCCCAAAATATTTACTATCTGGCCCCTTATAGAAAACATTCATTGACCCTTGAGATCTATAATGTTCCTATGCTCCTTGAGCTTGTAATTGTAATGCAACAGTCAGGCATGAAACAGAAGATGAATACAAGTAATTTATTGTAATGGAAGTAAGTGCCATCTGGGAGAAGAACTGGTAATTACAAGAGCTCAATCTAAACTACAATGGGTAGTCATGTAGGTCTTCTGCAGCGAGATGTGTTTTCTTTTTTAAAAGATTTTATTTATTTATTTGAGGGAGGGAGCGAGAGCGTGCACATGTACTTGTGTGAGCTTGATTGGGGTGGTGGTGGGGGGAGAGGCAGAGGGAGAGAATCCTAAGCAGACTCTGTGCTGAGTGGAGCCTTATGCGGAGCTCGATTCCACGACCCTGAGATCATGACCCAGTGGAAATCAAGAGTTGGATGCTCAACTGACTGAGCCACCGAGGCACCCTGTGAGATGTGTGTTGATGAAGAAGAGAAGCTGGTCAGGCTCCAAGGCAGTAATGACAATGTGGGTGGAAAGCTGGGGGAGAGAGCACAGGGCAAGGTCAGGTTCTAAAAGAAGCCTGCTGTGTGAGGAAAGGGAGTGAACTGACCCTGGGAGGGGAGGCAGGGGCCAAGTCAGGAATAATCTTGGAGCTTCCCTCAAGGACAATGGAGAGGCATAGCAGGATTATAACAGTGGGATGACATGTCAGATTTGCATTTGAAAAGATAATTCTGGCTGCATTCGAGGGGAATAGATTTGACAGGGTCAGAGTGGATCCTAGGATCCAGGTAAAAGGCTATTTCAATAGTCCAGGTGAGAAATGAGGATGGCAGGCCGCCTGCGTGGCTCAGTCAGTTGAGCATCAGACTCTTGATTTTGGCTCAGGTCATGATTTTGGGGTCCTGAGGTGGAGCCCCGCATAGGGGTTGGGGGTGTCCACGTTCAGCAGGGAGTCTTCTTGAGATTCTCTCTCTCCCTCTTCCTCTGCCCCTCCCCCCAGCTTGTGCGCGCTCTAAAGTAAATAAATAAATAAATAGAAATGAGGATGGTTTAAGCCAAGATGGCGGCACTGGAGACCGGGAGAAATGGATACATTTGTGACATGTTTAAGAAGTGGAATTCAAGGGGCACCTGGGCGGCTCAGTCAGTTGGACATCTGCCTTCAGCTCAGCTCATGAGCCTGGGGTCCTAGGTTTGAGCCCCGAGTTGAACTTCCTGCTCATTCGGGAGCCTGCTTCTCCCTCTCCCTCTGCCCCTCCCTGCCCCCACTCACGCTCACTCACTCTTGCACTCTCTCTCTCTCAAATAGATAAATAAGATCTTAAAAAAAAAAAAAGAAATGGAATTCAAGGGGACTTTGTAGTGGTTGTTTGGGTGTGAAGGAAGTGGAGTAGATGAGGGTGCCATTTTATCAAGATGGGGAATTCAGGGGAAGCAGTTTCAATGGAAGTGAGAAGGAGGAGTGCAATTAGGGGCATATCATATTTGAGATATCCGTGGAATACAAGTGGAGATATCTAGGAGGCAGCTGGATATATGAATCTGGCCTCCAGAGGAGAAATTTAGGTTGGAGATACACAATTGGGAATCAGGAGTATACAGATGGCCATTGAAACCATGGTAATGAATGTGATTATGGGAGAAGAGATAACAGAATGAAAAAAAAGAGAGAGAGAAGTAAATCTAGAATTAAGCTCCAAGTAACTTCGGTATTTAAGAACAGGTAGAGAAGCATGAAATGTCAAGAGACAGAGAAGGAAAAGGAAAAGTTAAGAAGGAAGAAATCCAGAAGACTATAGTAGTATGGATGCTAAAGGAAGAGGAGTCAACTGTCAAATGCAGTTGGGGTTCCAGTAAAATGTCGTTTGAATGTGTAGGCATGGAGCCATTCTATTGCACCAATGAAGACTCAGTGGTGTGTGTGTGTGGTGGCGGGGAGGGGTCAGACAGAAACCAGACTGAAGAGGGTAGTGTCGTAGGAGGGAGATGGGAAAGAGAGCCCTGGTGTAGACAGCTATTTTGAAAGTTTGGCAGTGAAAGGAGGAGAGAGGTGAGGTAGTGGCAGAGATGGGGAAGGAAGTTATTTAAGGGAGGATTATTTTTAAATAAGAGAGATATTACAGCATATTTAAATATTGATAGGATTCTGCTTCTAGAAATTTGTCCTACAGATATACTTCCCACGTGTGGGTCAAGATATTTGCAGGAAGACATTCACTGTGTGTAGTGACAAAAGCCTGGAAACATCCTAAATGTCCTGACATGAGTCAAATCACTTATGGGACAGTCATACAGCTGGATCAACACTCAAGAGAATGAGAGAGCTCTGCCCGTATAGAAACAGCCCTTAGGTACAAAGGGAGAAAGAGCAAGAGTCTGGCAGAAGAGCGTCTTTAACACGTTCCACGTGTTCTGTGCATTGACATTTGTGGGTATGTATTAGTCATCTTGGACTGCCATCACAAAATACCATCGGCCAGGTGGCTTAAGCAACAGAAAATGATTTTCTCACGGTTCTGGAGGCGGCAAGTCCGAGATCCGGGAGCCAGAAGAGTTGGGTCCTGGTGAGAGCTCTCTTCCTGGCTTGCAGATAGCTGCCTTCTCACGGCGTACTCACTGGGTGGGGAGAGAGAGCGAGCTCTTTGTGCCTCTTCTCTTAGGGACACTTATCCTATCAAATCAAGACCCCACCCTTATGACCTCATTTAACCTTAATTACTCCCTAAAGGTCCTATCTTGAAGTGCCTTGGGAGGTTAGGACCTCAACATATGAATTTGGGGAGGACACAATGCAGTCCACAGCCGTGTGTATGTGTGTGCATATGTTTAAGTGCTGGAAATATATACAAGAATTTGTTTAAAAGTTCCATTGAGTGAGATGTGGGAACTAGGGGAGGAGGAAGGCTTATTTTTCATTATATGTTGTTTGTGCAATTTGTCTTTTTCTTTTTTTTTTTAAGATTTTATTTATTTGCCAGAGAGAGAGAGAGAGCACAAACAGGGGGAGCGGCAGGCAGAGGGATAGGGAGAAGCAGACTCCCTGCTCAGCAGGGAGCCTGATGGGGGACTCCATCCCAGGACCCTGGGATCATGACCTGAGCTGAAGGCAGATCCACCCAGGTGCCCCATCTTTTTCTTTCTTTCTTTTTTTTTTTTTTTAAGACTTTATTTATCTGACAGAGAGTGAGAGAAAGCACAAGCAGGGAGAGCAGCAGAGGGAGAGGGAGAAGCAGGCTCCCCACTGAGCAAGGAGCCCGATGCCAGGCTTGATCCTGGGACCCTGGGATCATGACCTGAGCCGGAGGCAGATGCTTAACCGACTGAGCCACCCAGGTGCCCCATGTTTGTGCAACTTTCACTTTTAACATGTGAATGTATTACTTTTTTCATTAAAAAAAAAACTGGTTTAAAACAAATGAAAGCAAAAGGAAAGATCACATCACATTGTTAAAGTTAAAAAGACTGACACCAGTAGTGATAAGGATGAAGAGCTAACAGGAGCTCTCTTACCCCATTGGCAGGATTACAAGATAGTACGACCACTTTGGACAACCATTTGAGAGTTTCTTATGAATTAAACATATACATACCATATCAACCGGCAATTCCTTTCCTGGAAATTTAACCAAGGGAATGAAAACATATGTCTCCATGAAGCCTTGTTCACGACTATACATAGCTGCTTGATTCATAATAGCCCCAAACTGTCAATCCCAATGACTATGACCAGGTGAATGGGTGAACAAAATTACAGTATATCCATTCGGTGGAATACTACTTAGCAAAAAGGGACATGAACTTAGATGAATCTCACCAACATGCTGAGTAAAGGAAGTCAGACACAAAAGAGTAAATGCTGTCTGATTCTATCTCTATGGTATTCCAGAAAAGACAAATCTAATCTAGAGTGACAGAAAGCAGATCAGTGCTGCCCGGGGTGGGAGGTGCCGAAGGATTAATGGCGGAAGAATAAAGAGAACTTTTGGGGGGTGCCTGGGTGGCTCAGTCATTGAGCATCTGCCTTCGGCTCGGGTCATGATCCCAAGGTCCTGGGATCCAGCCCCGCATTGGGCTCCCTGCTCAGCGGGAAGCCTGCTTCTCCCTCTCCCACTCCCACTGCTGTGTTCCCTCTCTCGCTGTGTCTCTCTCTGTCAAATAAATAAATAAATAAATCTTTAAAAAAGAGAGAGAGAACTCTTGGGGGTCATGGAAATGTTCTGCAGTCGGAGGGCAGAATGCAGATTTCCGCAGTAGGTTGCCTTTGGAATGGGAAGGAGACCAATGGACCAGGGGCCTGGAGTCAGACCTGTTTCTCCATCCCTCATAGGACTCTCCAGTTTGTAATCATATCTGTGTCATAATATCTTTGAAGAATCTTTAATGTTGTCTGGCAAATGCCCCTCTCCCCCAGTAGTCCACAAGTTCCATGATGCTTATTTTTTTTAAAGATTTTATTTATTTATTTGAGAGAGAGAGAGAGAGAGAGAGAGCAGGGTGAGAGGCAGAGGGAGAAGCAGGCTCCCCGCTGAGCAGGGAGACCGACAAGGGGCTCAATCCTGGGACTTCAGGATCATGACCTGAGCCGAAGGCAGACGTTTAACCGGCTGAGCCACCCAGGCGCCCTGACGATGCCCACTTTGCTCATTTCTGTGTCTCTGGATACAGAAGTGGAGTCCAGCACAGGGCCTGGTATACAGTGGGTGCTCAGTAAGTACATGTAACGAGGGGGACATTGTGGTTTGTAATGGCACCACAGCTCCCCTGGGTTGCCAGCTGGGACGGCAGGCAAAGCAACTTCTCTCTGCGGCTCCATTTCCTCCCTGAGGTTTAAACACGGTGATGCCCATGTGCAACTCCCAGCATCCAGTAGGGGTTCAATACATACGAGCTTCCACCCGCTCCTTTTCTCCGCCCGCCCTCCCTCCTGCCACATGCCACACCCACTATGTGGAGCCATAAAACCCAACCCAGGTTGGACTCTCACCTCCTCATCCCCTCCTGGCCAGTCCCTTACCTCATGTTGGGGTGAGGGGCTGGTGTCCCCTGTATCTGGCTCCAGGTGTCCACAACCCCAGAGTGCAGGGCGAGGGCCCAAGTGGACCCCGGGGCTGGCCAGGTTGCCATTGCCATGGAAACAGTGACAGGCCTCAGCCGCAGGTTCCCTAAGTGACTGGTTACTCTTTAACGTATCCACCCACCTTGGGTGATTAGAAGAATCAATAAGATAACCAGGCGGTGGCAGCTGGCCGTACTCACCGCCTTCCTGGTGGACTGGCTCCCGTGGCCCCGCTGCCCTTGTGTGTGGGGCCCGGTTCCTCCATGCCCCCGCGTCTCTGGCTGGGTGGGCTCGGCCATGGTCAGTGTGAACGCGCCCCTCGGGGCTCCAGTGGAGAGTCCCTATGGTGAGTGGGACCAGTGGTCGGGGCTGGGGGAGGACTGGACAGGGCAGGAACATGGTCAAGTTTGGGAGGCCATGGATGCCCCACTCGGTGTTTCCAAAGAGCCCAAAGACTCTCTACGGGCTCTTCTAGAATGGCAGGAAGCCCGGGGGATGCATGTGACTGGCTTCACTAAAGTCCTAAACAGGGGGATGGCATTTTTGGTCTGGGAAGTGCTGGGAGGGGCTGGAGGAACATGGAGCAGGGGTAGTTCATTTCGCCTGCCAAGAGAGACTGCTTTCCTGGGGATATATCCCAGTGGTCTTTCCAAAATTCCGCAGAGGGTGAGGCTGGAACTGCCATCCCCAGGTTACCAGGGACGAGTCGACAGGGAGGAGCCGACAGGGAGCCTTGCTGGGCCTAGCATAGAGCTGGATCATGGTCCAGGCGGGATGGGACCCAAAGGGAGGGTTGGCCCACCCCTCTGACGAGGGCCGTCAGCTCTGGATAATTCACCAAAGGGAAGCCACTTCAAGCAACACCGAGCATGGGGCGTCGGGAAGGGGAAATGATCTCGTGCTAGATGTATGAAACTGAGGTGCAAGGCTAGGAAAGAGTGTGTTCCTGATGGTGAAACCTCAGGCTCTGCTCCTGGGGTGACCCCATGATTAGAAGTAACCCAAAAGTCCCGCCGTCAAGGATGGGTAAACAAAACATGATGCATCTTTAGCGAGGAGTGCTATCCTATTGTTTAGGGGAAAAAATGCAGATCTTTATGCAGATAGGGAAGGGGTTCCAGGTTACACTAAGTGAAAAAAATAAACTGAAGAACTCCGTAGCATTTTACATTTCTGATAACAGAACGGATATATGCATGTGTATGTACACACACGTTTGTATTTGCATAGAAAAACCAGTGGAAGGACAAAAAGAGACCAGTAACAGAGTTTTATCACTGAGGAGGGAGGTTCAGGAAATATTTTTTAACGTTTTTTTGCACATTTTGGATTTTTAAAAATTAGGTGCAGTTTTTAAATTGATTTAAATCACACAAACACACACAGTGCTTGCCTCTGGAATCCGGGCTCTAGTTTTATGACTTTAGACAAATTATTCAACATTTGTGTGCCTCAGTTGCCCTCTCTTTGCCGTGGAGAGACGGTGTCTTAACGGGCCCTCGCAGAGGATGAAAGCTCTTGGCACCAGGCACATAATAAGGACTCAACAAGTATTATTTAATATTGTCATCAGCTGAGGATAGATGGCCTCAAGGAATCGGGGACCGGTCTCTTGACTGGTCCAGGGGATCTTTCTTTGATCTGCCATCAAGCCAAAGTATGAGATGGTGGGGAGGGGGGCAGGAGAAGTAGCAGAGGCTGAGGAACCAAAATAACCTGGGGATCCATCTCACACACACACTATGTGACCTTGGGCAAGTTACTTCGCCTCTCTGAATCTATTTCCCCACCTGCAAAATGGAGAGACCTGACAGGACCTATCTCACAGAGGGTGGTGCAGTGAGAGGAGATAGCATAGCTGAAGGGCTAAACATGCCTTAGGTGCTTCATCCAAGGTTAAAACACAATTGTAAGACTCGACTGACCCTGTAGCCAGAGAAGGACTGTCTGCATAGGGACCAGATAGTCAGCTTCTGAGGAAGGAGAGCCCAGACCACAAGCCTAGGCTAGGGATGAACAGAAGGTGCCCCACGTTCCTCCCAGGGGATACTATAATAATACCTGACAGCCTTTCACTGTCTCCCAGGTCTATGTACTCTGTAGGGTGTCCTCACACCCCTTCATCCTGACCTCTACACGGTGCTCATCACAAAGCAAGTGTGCAACACACATTTGTTGAATGGGTGGATGGATAGATGTTTGGATGGATGGATGTTCTCTGCCTATTACTTCATTTAATTCTTACAACAGTTGTTCCAGATAAACAACATTGTTATCTCCAAGAATAGAAGAGAAAACTAAAACTCAGGATTGTTAAAAAAAAAAAAAAATCATCTGACTTCAGTCCATTTGTGATCCTCTTGACTAAGCTACAGATCTGGCTGGGCAGAGAAAGGAGAGCTCCTATGGCCAGATTTGCAGCACACATCAACAAAAGAACATTGTTGGCCTGGGACAGTTGGGCATTTGTTGGTGTGTGTGTGTGTGTGTGTGCACACGCATGTGCGTGTGCACGCGGTAGTAGCTAAAAGACCTTGCTTTTTAGAGAAAATAAATCTGGGTTAACATCCTGGATCTACATCCTCCCTTTAAAGCTGTGTGGCCTACCCCTCTCTGAGCCCTCATGTTTCACCTATAAAATGAACTAGGGAAGTATACTGCGAAGCTCTAGGAACATGTACTTTCTGATAAAAGAAAATACCAACCCCCCCCCCCACCCCCGCGGTTGTAACTGCAGAGGTAAGTTGCAGGGTAAGAGACGTGGTACAGAGCAGAGCCTCAAGAGAGGCTCTGGCAGGCAAGGCTGTGGTTAGGATCATGAGAGTTAGTACACGAGTGCTCAGAATCCTGCCTGACACTGAGTAAGCGTGCAGTAAATCTCACTTGCTGTCTCACATTTTTGAAACCTGGTAGGACAGTCTTTAAGGGGCTGATCTGTGGTGTGGTGATGCTGGGTGAACTTGACCCTCCCCTGAACTTGCGATGTGCTCATGGCACATTGGCCTCTCCTTTATAGTTCTCATCATGACTCGGATCAGATAGCATCGGTGTGTGTTGCTGTGTCTGTATCCTCCACTCAACCATAAACTCCATGAGGTCAGGGGCTATCAGTGGTTTGCTCGGCCTCGCACATCTCACATAGTGCCTGGCACAGAATAGATGCTCAATAAGCATTTGTTGGATGAATGGACTGAAGAAGGTCTTAAGAAACAACCCTATGACAATGGTCAGCAATGTCAGCCAGACCCATGCTCTTCCCTTCTTCCTCTCTCCCTGTTCACCGTGTTGGCTTTACAGACCTACCATGGCTGGTACAGTATCAGGTATCAAGTCTACCCTCAAGTGCCCGAACCTGGAAGGGATATTCCTTGAAGCACTTGTTTCTTTCATCAGAAAGAAAAATTTCCTCCAAAACCTCCCAGCAGGCTTCCCTGGCTTAAGGAAAGCTGAGATCAAGTATCTAGTGGAGAGAAATGGGAAAGCCAATGTTGGCTTAGACCAGCGATATTCTTTCCTTGGGGTCTGGCACAATGCTCCTCCAAACAATCAGGGTTCTCTCAGAATGGGTTTCTCAGCTTCAGCACTATTGACATTTTGCCTTGGACCTTCATTGTGGTGGCTGCCCTATGCATTGTCAGGCATTTAGCAGCTGTCTTTGCTTTGACTCGGTAGGTGCCAGTAGCATCCTCCCCATCAGTTGTGCCAACCAAAAATGTCTCCAGACATTTCTAAATGTGCCCTGGGCACACACAGCACTCCTGTGTTATGAGGAAGCACGAACAGCTGCTGCAGGGTGTGCCACAACTGAATATCCTGTGACTCTTAGGTTGTCGTGTTTGCTTTGGGTCCAGGAACAAGCTCAGAGGCTCATCTGGAGCTGCCCTTAGCAATTATGAGGATAAGATGCTATAGTGTGCTTATCTGTGTGCTAACCGGACTCCTGGCTTCACTATTTTCCGACCCTTTCCTATGCTTTTTCTTTTAACAAGCTTCCCTTAGCTTCCCTTAATTATTTGTTTTGGTCCCTTGGGAGTTTGTCATTTTTGTAAGCATTTCAAATCTCCTGAGGGCAAGATCTGTATTTGTCTGATCCTTGTTGTTTTACTACAGGCTACCACAGGACCTGGTCCTATGTTGACTTTGATAGAGGCTTATTGAATGAATGAACGAAGGAATGAACGAGAAGATGGATGGATGAATGAATGGATGTGATGGGTGGGTGGGTAGATGGGTGGATGGGTAGGTATGGTGAATGATGGATAAATGGATAAGTAGATGGATGGGATGGATGAAGAGATATGTGGATGGAGGTATAAGTGGATGAATAAGTAACTGGGTGGGTGGATGAATGGATGGATGGGGGATGGGTGGATGGATGGGTAGATGAATGGGTGGATGGATGGATGGATAGGTGGATGGATGGGTGGATGAATGGGTTAATGGGTGGATGGATGGATGGATGGATAAATGGGTGGATGGATGGATAGGTAGATGGATGGGTGGAAGAGTGGATAGATGGGTGAGTGGATGGATGGATGGATGAGATATGCTGGGCTGGGTTAGCAACACCTACAAGTGCTCAGGACAGAACAAGTAAGGAGCCAGGGGGTGATTTGGCCACTGGTCAACAATTCTCCATCAGGGCAGGATATCTAAGTGATAGATGAGCCTGATTTTTCCTGGGTAGGTGGGTCTGGTTCCCTTGACCAATAGTATCAGCCTCAGGCCAGATCAGAGGTTGTTGTCAGGCAATTTGATTAAGTGGCGCTCCCGCTGAAAGCTGTACAATGGTTGACACTTTGCTTCAGCCCTCTGATTCTGAATTTCTTCATCCATCAAATGAAATTTGGTTGTTGTGAGGATTCTATGAGCTAATGAAGGAGGAATGTATCAAAACTATAAAATGCTTCATTTCCCTGAAGGGTTGATGGGCCCAAAGTTGGGTAGGAGGCCAGATGTTGGCGAGCTATAGGACTGTGTTGGATGTCAGGCATGGCTGCTCCCACTCTTCGTTCCCCAAGTATAGACTCCCCCACCCTTTTCCTTTGTCTCTCCTGTCTTATTACCTCTGCCCATTTCACCTCAACTCCATTTCAGCCTCTATGGTTCACTAGTTCACAAACCCAACTGCATATGGAAAATCTCTTTAAAATGACGTGTTTTGGAGCTCCACCCCAGACCTGGTGAATTAGAATCTCCTGGGCTGAGTTTCAAGAATCTTTATTTTTTATTAGGTTCCTTATGAGATTTTGGGTCCAGATGAGCTAAAGTATAGAAATCATCATCTTATTTTGTCCCATTTTATAAAGGGAGGATGTCAATGCCCAGAGTGGATCCTATCTCCACCTGGGAGGCTCCTGTATTCATTAAGTCACTGTTCCCATGTTCATTTTTTCAACAAACCTCTACTGAGGGCTTATGGAATACAGGCATTCTGCTAGGCACTGGGTGATGGAGGAGAATGAAACGTGGCTTCAGATCTTGGAGAGCACCCCATCTGGTGGGGAAGACAGATGGCCCAGCCACAATCAAAGACAGAGTGACAGGATGTGGATGGATAGGGCACTATGGGGACACAGAGGGACTTAGGAGGAGGGCAAGGGATCAAGGGCCTTTTGATCCTGGAGAAGTGGCCTGATATCTAAGCTAAAACCCAAAGGTTTAGCAGGAATCAGTCAGGAGAAGAGAGGGAAGGGAATATCATATGCAAAGGCCTAGAGCCCGTTATACCCTGCAAGGATTTTACTTGTACTTGACTGCAATTGATTCCATCCTTTATTGAAAGTATCTTGGGACTTTTCTGATTGTTCTGTGAATGATTTATCTCGTCCCTAAAAAGATCCCATAAAAGATTATGAGATGCTTACATGTGTGAACTATGCCTTCCATTTCTTTCTGACTCACATGCCTCTAGCATGAGGGTGGGCCTAGAAAGAAGAAAGGAATCTGTTCCCATTAAAGCCCTTCCTATGTAACAGGCAGGACTCTGCCGTTACGTTAGGTGCTTTCTCCCTTTTATTTTTAATGCTTTATTTATTTATTCAAGTAATCTCTACACCCAGTGTGGGGCTCAGACTCATGACCCTGGGATCAAGAGTCGCGCGCTCCACCAGCTAAGCCAGCCAGGCACCGCCCCTGTTTCTTCCCTTTTAATCCCTGTGGTGACCCAGCAGGGTGAGAAGTATTATCCTCACTTTATAAACGGGAAAATGGGATTCAGAGTTGTTAAGTAAGTTTTCCTGTATCACACAGCAAATAAGTGATGAAAATCTAGTCTGCCTGACCCCAAATCTTTATTCTTTCAACTACACCTGTTACTCTACAATAACCTCTGAGGATCTATCTGTTTTGATTAGCAGCTCAGACCCCAGAGTCAGGCTTGGGGTTGCCACCTTCTTCATCTGTCAAATGGGGTGATAATCGTGGTACCCACTTTGGAGGGCTGTTGTGAGAATCCAGTGAGGTTTCTATTTGGAAAGTATTGAGTGTCTGGCACGTAGAAAGTGCTATATACATTTTAAGGATTTTTATAATACCTGTAGAGTGTGCACCTACTGTGGGAAAGGGACCGAATATGCTAGGCATCTTTTAGCATCTTTTATGTTAGGCATCTTTTAGCAGCCGGGGGATACACTGAAATGAATGAGGGCTATGTAACTGGTTGTTCCAGGACGTAATTGTCTGGGTGGAGAGTCAGAACAAAGCTTAGTTCCCGGCCTTCAGATGCCCTCTGAAGCCAGTCAGAGGGATCTGTTCTCAGGGGCCTGGTTCATGAGTCTGGCCTGTGGGGAGCAGACAGGAGACATGGACATAGTGGGAGCAGAGCTGCCTTGGATCCAGGCAGCTGTTTGTGAGCCCACTCAAGTCCTTCTGCTGGCTTTCTGCCTCGTCTTCTGAGAAAAGAGCGTGTTCCTTATTCAGAAGTCATCATGCAATATTCACTGGAGCCCGAGGAGTCAAGAAGGATGCTCCAGGGTTCACTTTGGAGGCCAGTGTGGGTGTTCAAATGAAGCAGGCTCCTAGCCTCCCCCACTCACAACCTCTGGTTCAACCAGAGAAGCCGCATGCTGTCTTTGAATGGAACATTTGATGAAAGGGCTCCATGGTGCAACAGTGTTTGGAAAGCCAGAGGACCAGTCAGTGTGTTTCAAGCTGCAATCTTCACCCACTCATGGCTCATGCAGTTTATTGGGTTTATGATTTAGGGCAGCACTAGCTGACGTAACAAACAAACCCAAAATGGAAGTTAGAAGTTTATTTACCTCTGTCATCCAGGGATCCCAGAAGTAGCCCTGACTCAGAATGACATTTGTCATTTCTGCTCCCATTCCATTGGTCAGAACTAGTTCCACGACGTTGGTCAAAAGCAGAGGAATCTGGGATGCATGGTCCCTATAGGCCAGCTGTCTTCCAGGAATCGCTCTAAACTATGGAAGGGGGAACATGAATTTTTGCTATACAGTTGATCGCCTCTAGCGTGGGGCCAGGCACACACACAACGCAGTCAGATATGTATAGCAAATGTGAATATACAATTTTCAACGTCAAACATTTCAATAAAAAAAAATGCACAGATACATAGATAGTGATAAAGCAGATGAGACCGAATGCCACGTACTGAATGGTGAATCTTGGTGAGGGATATGTCAGTGCTCACCGTACTATTCTTTCGATCTTTAGTAGGTTTGAAATTTTTCAAAGTAAAATGTTGGGGGAAATATAATTGTTAAAATTTGCTAGACTTATGAAGAGACTAGAACAAGCTATAAATAGAAAAAGATTTAATTTAAGCTTAGGGGCTTTGAATCATAACTTGAACGCAGGAGTCGACAAAGTTTTTCTCTAAAAGGCTAGATGGTGAATATTTGGGGCTTTGCAGGTCATGTAGGAACTGTGGCAACCACTCAGCTCTGCTGTTGTAGGACCTTGGCTGCATGAAAGCAGCCATAGGCAACATGTAAATGAATGAATGGGGCTGTGTTCCAATAAAACCTTGTTTATAAAAATAAGCAGTGGGCCAGATTTGGCCAAGAGGTTTTAGTTTGCTGACTCTTGCTGTAATATATGATTTTTTAAAAGCCTTTGAAGCACATTTTTTTTTTAATTTTAGGCAGATATATTATTCCTAGAATTTAACTCAACAGTCTTTATTGGAAATTATAGGTCAGCATGTCCCAGCTATTAGGGACCCCGAGTCTGTTAATGTCCCCTCACTATGCTAGACAAAATAATTTCAGTACATTTGCTGTTCATATAATCAGCTGGTTTCTTTCATTATCATTTTTTGCCTTTTCTTTGAATAAAAATGTACTATTTGGGGCGCCTGGGTGGCTCAGTCGATTGAGCATCTGACTCCTGATTTCCGCTCAGGTCATGATCTCAGGGTCATGAGATTGAGCCCCACATCGGGCTCTGCGCCCAGCGAGGAGTCTGCTTGAGATTCTCTCTCTCCCACTGCCTCTACCCCTTCCCCTGCTTGCCCACTCTCTCTCTCTATCTCAAAATAAATAAATAAAATCTTTTAAGAAAAACGTACCATTTAAAAAATATTTTAATTGAAGTATAATGTTCATACAGACAAGAACATGAATTATAAGTCAGAAACAGATAAGTGAAATTTCACAAAGATGACCACATTTTAAAAAATGAAGTAAAGTAGAATAGAAAACATCCTAGTCCATCTCCTGTAGTGAGTAAATTTTACATGTGTGAGACTTTTGTTTCATTTATACATGTTTATGGATGTGTGTGGGGGGGTGTGATCATAGCAAAATTTTATAAAGTACTTACTGGAGTTTTACATGTACTAACTCCTTATCTTCACAATGACCCTGTGAAGTGGATGCTAATATTGCCATTCGCATTTTATAGATGAGGGAATGGAAGCATAGGGAGGTTGAGTCACTCAGCGAAAGTGATACAGGCATTAAGAGGAAATGCTGAGGTTCCAACCCAGGCAGGCAGGCTTCAGAGTCCCCGTTTTATAGGGTCATGGTCAAAATGGTTTCAAAGCCACTGGACAGAATGTTCCCAAAGGTTCTTTATAGACCTAAAAATAGCATACTTTTCCTTAGGTGTACCCATGGGGTAGGGCTGATTTTAGGAGTACATGGACAAACATTTTTAAATCTTACTGACTTTATATTACTGTGTATTAGAAAATTTTATAACTAGCATAGTAAAGCACTAATACTTTTAAAAATTAATATATGTCTTCAAAAGAAAGAAACATATCAAGTAAATAATTACAGGTAAATAAAGTACAGGTAATACGCAGGTATGGTAAAAATTGTAAAGAGAAATACAGATGTCTAGGTCTTTGGGGTCAGATACTGAACTTGGCATCACGTGGCCCAGATCTGGGTCTTGGTAAATTCATCTTCTAGTTCTTTTTTTTTTTTTTTTTTAAGATTTATTTATTTATTTATTTGCCAGAGAGAGAGAGAATGAGAGAGAGTGAGCGCAAGCAGGGGGAGCGGCAGGCAGAGGGAGAAGCAGGCTCCCCTCTGAGCAGGGAGCCCGATGTGGGGCTCAATCCCAGGACCCTGGGATCATGACCCGAGCTGAATGCAGATGCTTAACCGACTGAGCCACCCAGGCGTCCCTCATCTTCTAGTTCTGATTTATTTTATCACTTCTATAGTACTTACTATGGGCCAGGCACTGTCCTAAACAATTTGTAACGATTACTTCCTTTAATTCTTACAACTGCCCATTGAGGTGGGTACTGCTATCATGCCCATTTCTCAGAAGGGGTAACAAAGGCTCAGAGATGTAACTTACCCCAAACCACACAGACTACAAGAGTCAGAGCTGGGATTGAAACCCAGGCATTGTATTAGTCCGGGCAATGCTAGCTGGCGTAATAAACCAACCCAAAATGTAAGATAGAAGAGTTTATCTCCTTCACACAGGGACCCCAGCTCCTTCCATCTTGGCTACGAGATTAGTTTTATTTTAACCACTGCACTCCATGGTGATAGGTAGAACTTTGTCATTTTGAGCTCCATGTGTTCTGAAAAATGGGTGAATAATGCCAATTCTACTTACCTCTCAGGATAACTCTGCAGGTGCAACCAATGTCATTGGATGTAGTCTTACTTAGTATTGTTGTTATGTTGACCAACACATACCTTCATAATGTTATTGTGAAGATTAACTGAGATAATGCAGGGAAAGCTCGTGGTTCGTGTTCAGATGACGTGAGCTGTGGATAACAGTAATGATAGCAATGTGGGTATGTATATGAAAACACTGAATATTGACTTATCTCCAAATTGGGAAATAGTTATATAGGATCTTTCCTCTTAGCAAGTTAACACATAACATCTAAGACTGAAAAATCAAGAAGTGGTGGTATAACCGTGATATGTAGAAATACAGAGGAAAACTACCTAAAATAGTTGCAGGCGGTTGCCGCTGGGTGGTAGGAATCAGATTCAGGGAAGAGAAGGTGAACAACTACTATTACTGATTATCAGCTTTGTGAAAGTATTTGCTTTCAACTGTGCACCCATACAGCCTTGATTAAATTTTTGAAAAGAAAAATTAAATTAAAAAGCAAAAGAGAATAATGAAACCCTATTTCAAACACCCTCAAGTGTACCTGAAAACAAGAGTCCTGGAACAGAAAGCCCCAGAGAGAAAAAGCAAAGTTAAAGTTACAGGAGAAATTCAGAATACATTCATGTTCAAAATCCCTGCTGAACACCTTTCGGTACTTTGCGTCACCTGAGTTCTTTTCCCTAACCTAAGAGGCCCCACGCAACCCGACTCTTGTCTGCCCCTCTGCTGGCCTCTCCTGTCTTTGTCCCCTTTGCTCACTCTAGTTCAGCCACACTGGCCTTTTTACAATCATTTAATCTCTCCAAGCATATTCCTGCCCCAGGGCCTTTATACTTGTTCCCTCTGCCTGGAACACCCTTTACCCAGATCTTCCCGTAATGGATTTCTTGTCATAAGTTTGGTCTTAGCTTGAAAGTTTCCCACTGAGAGCGGCCTTTCCTTGATCACCCAAATCTAAGACCACCCCACCTCCACCCATTACTATCAATCCTCTTATCTTCTACAGCTCTGGAATTGTGCATTCATCTGTCTCCTTCACTACAATGGAAGTTCCATTAGAGCAAGGAATCTGGCCCCTTGTTGCCTGCTTAATCCTCAGCATGCAGAATAGTGCTTGGCACACAGTAGGTGGTCCATAAAAATTCGTAGAATGAGCCAATACAGCCAGGGACAGCTGAGTCAGTACGCTGAGGGGCTGGATGGGCCAGTGGCGTGGGGAGGAAGCTGCAGCCTCTGTCTGGGCTCTGCCTTGGGTAAACAGGCCTCCCTCCGCCCAGACAGCCACTATTTGACAACTGTCTGCTGTGGGACCGGCCAAGCCTGGGCTGCCACACTGCCAAGGCCCCAGGATTCCCTGGGCCTAGCGGCCGAGGCAGCCACACCCCAGGGAGAGCTTGTGAAGGAACGGGTCGAAAAGTTATCCAAACAGGCATGAGGAAGGGCGGAGCCTGTGGTGAGACACGGAGGGAACAGTTGGCCCTTCCCCGGGCAGAGCCCAGAGACGCCGGAGGGAGGCCCTGGCACACCCAGTGGGCAGCTTCCCAGGCGGGGCCTGGCCTCCAGGCTGGGCCTGCAGGACCCAGTTCTGGTCCCAGCCCTGGTCCTGACTTGCAGAGTGACCAAAGGCACTTGCTACCTCTGGGCCTCAGTTTCCTCCTCTGTAAATCAAGGGGTCAGTGGTTTTCAAATTTAAGCAAGCAAAAAAAAAAAAAAAAAAAAAAGAATGGCAGCGGCAGTCTCTCTTCAAACAAAATCTTACCCGGAAGTCAATTCATAGGAATGATACAATGGAGGCCCTCGGTTTAAAGCAAGAGTGGAGGGGCGCCTGGGTGGCTCAGTCTGTTAAGTGTCTGCCTTCGGCTCAGGTGGTGATCCTGGGGTCCTGGGATCGAGTACCTGGGGTCGGGGGATCAAGTCCCACATCAGGCTCCCTGCTCCGTGGGGAGCCTGCTTCTCCCTCTGCCTCTCTCTCTTTGTCTAATAAATAAAATCTTAAAAAAATAAAATAAAATAAAGCAAGTGTGGAGGTGCAGGAAGCTGCCCACATTGCAGCCCCGGCCCCTTTGGAGGAGCCCCGGGGTGAAAACCACTGGGCTCCTTGGTCTCTGAGTTTCTTCAGTGCTATGTAGTAGAAGAAGTACAGCCAGAGGGAGCATCTAGACTCTTCTAATCCAAGTTCAAGCCACACAGTGTGACCTCAGGCAATTTACTCCACCTTTCTAAGCCTTGGTTTCCCCTCTCTAAATCTGACATCATAAACAGTACCTCCTTCATGGTATCGTATGCTCAGTGCAGAACTCGGCACCTGGTAAATTCTCAATAAGAATAGTGGGGGGAGAAAAAATCAATGCTGGTTATTAGGAGAAGTAGTTGAAATGACCAGAAGAGCCAGTTCTTTGTCTTTGCTATGAGTTGGGAAAATATTTGACTGCCCTGAACCAAGTTTCCTTCTCTGTAAAACATGGTCAAGGATTTAATGGAGATCAGAGGCTGAGATCCAGCCCACCCAGTTTGGGGTTTTTTGAATACGAGTTGAATTGACTACCAGCCTTTAAAAATCCCAACTTCCTGCTCCTTTCAAAAAAAAAAGGGAAGCTCTAGCAAAACTGGTCCCCCATCGTCATGAGGCAAGAGTGGACTGGAGCAATTTAGCTTGGGTGTGCTTTCTCTAATTTGGGGCCGTTCCCACCATTCCTCAATGCCCCTACACTGAAGTTACACTGATGAACATAAACCATTGTTTGCTGCACTGTTTTTCTTACAGGAAAGTGTGAGATTGACTTATGTACCATATGTTCCATATACCACTGAAGGCAATTGAGTTTGGGACCCCTGATTGCTAAGACCAAGGGAAAGCTCATTATTTGTGAGAACAATCTCCTAGTTCATAGATTTACCATTTTTTAATGTTACTGTTGAAACATTTAAAATTACATATGAGGTTCCCATTGCACTCCTGTTGAACGGTGTTACTCTGGACGCCCCAGCAGTGGCCGAGTTCACTGCTCACTCATCGCCTCCATGCCCCATGCTGAAGAGACCGGTCCTAGCCAAACCTCGTGGGCTTGTGTCCCTGGCTGGCTCTTCTCTCCTCCCTACAATTATCTCTGGCATCCCCACCCTTGTTGCCTGCTTGTCTATCTGGAGGACCCAGACTCCAGAACTCCGGTCCTGTCTTCTAGAATTCTCCACTTGGGAAATCTCACCTCCCAGCCCCCATCTGGCAGCCATTGTGTTTTCTTTATCAGACATTCACATAAAACAATAGTCAATTTGAAACTTAATTACACACCCATTCTTCTGTCTCCAGCCTGCCCAATTTACCCCAAATCCAGTGATTTTAGGGGTGGAGCTGGGGTGGGGAGAGGCTTATTTTTTCCCTCTTCTCCAGGGCAAGTCATAGTTTTCACAGAGATAAGGTGGACTGGGTTTGGGGAGGGACACAGGTCCTTCTATGGCAAAGGTACAGACTTTGTTTTTGGAAGAGATAATGTCCACAGCTCCCCTGGGGGGAGGAGAGAATCCTGAAGGACTCAGGGAGCAAGGGGGTAAAAGGAATCTTGGCAGGGATGAAGACTCCCCCACCCTTCCAATGGGGAGGCCTTGTCTGGTTGTGGCTGAGAACTCGTGCCGCAGAGTCGGGTTAGCGCTATGCAAGCCGTGTATGCCTTGGATAGGTGACAGTACCTCTCTGACCCTCAGTCTCCTCCTCTGTAAAATGAGGATAAGGACAGACCTATCCTAGCACAGTGCGTTTGCACATAAGTGATCCATAAATGCTAGGCTATCATCATACCTTTTGAAAAAGGGCCCATAGGGGCCATGTGGGATAATTTTAATCACTTTTTATTTTGCTTCGGCGCATTTTTATAATTCTCCTACCATGAATCTGCTTAAAATAAATAATGAAAAAGTTAATAGAGGAGGGATAAAATTAAGTGGAAATGTCATTCTAACACAGGGCTCCAATGTGGGGCATTAGATCTGGAAATAGGTAAGAAATCTTAGAGTCTAAACTTCACACACACTCATTTAATATCTTAAATTGAAGCTCCAAGAGGAAAAGTGATTTGGCCAAAGTCTACAGCAGGTTAGTGGCAGGGCCAAAACTGGAATGGCAGACCGTAGAGGTCACGAGGTCAGGCTTTCCCAAGGCCACTCAGACAAGACAGATCCTATTGTTAGACGTTTGAAAAAAGCTGGATTAAAGGAAGCTGCGCACACTTCATCACTGAGCACTCCTCAGAATCTTTAACACATGACAGTGCGTTGTTCACGTCAAGAGAGACCTCCAGTGTGCCTACCATGGCTCATTACCGAGCCCCTTGAAAAAATGAACACCCATGGAAGCTCTCCCTGCCCCCAAGCAGAGAAATGCTATAGCTTAGATACATTCCTAGATTTAAAAAATAATAATTTTTTAGATATTTTAAGTAATATGATTTTTAAAAATTACATTCAAATCGTCTGTTGCTGGTAGAAAAAAAGTTAAATTTTTCATAATCTCTTTCCTTTTAAGTTGGAAATATTACAAACACGCAGAAAAGCATAGAGAATAACGCTGTGAACACTAACGTCCCCATCACTCAGTTTTGTGGAAT
Organism: Halichoerus grypus; assembly: GCF_964656455.1. Lineage (NCBI taxonomy): Eukaryota > Metazoa > Chordata > Mammalia > Carnivora > Phocidae > Halichoerus > Halichoerus grypus. The sequence goes on from NC_135721.1 coordinate 123,291,335, forward strand.
CTTAACCACATGACCATTTCTTCACTGGATTCGGTTTTTGTTTTAATGAGAAGTGAGAGATTATACTTTGCGTTGAAGCCCCCTTGTCCCTCTGATCTCATCCCCCTGCCACCCTTCTCGGAGGTGACCACTGTCAACTTTTCCTGTTTATCAAATGCCAGACATTTTTAAACTTCTCCGACCCGTGGCTACATAAACAGTACATACTATTATTCTGTAAACGTGAACGATGTATTCAAATGGTATGTTGTACGCATCCTTCAGCACCTTCCTTTTGTTCCTTCATATCACAGCTTTTTGGATTTTCCCATGCAAACACAGGTAGCACTTGGTCACTCACTGGAAATGCTGTGTATGAATGTCCCAAGTGTATTTATTCTGGTTTTGGACAACGAAGTTGTTTCCCGTTTCTCGCTATTCCGGAACAATGCTGCAAAGAACATTCTG